>NW_024464918.1:41823071-43096143 GCF_017591425.1 Ochotona curzoniae
ACAGAAAACAAAATCTTTACTGGATGAATAGACAGACCTACAGACAAGCAGATGGAGAGATGGACAGAAGGGTGGATGGATGGATGGATGGATGGATGAGAGGATGGATGGATGGATAAATGATAGATGGGTAGATGGGTGGGTAATGGGAGGATGGATGTATGGATGAGTAGATAGATAGGTGGGTAGATGGATAGGTGGATGGGGAGATGGATGGATACATGGGTAAATGGATAGATGGATGGATGGATGGATGGATGGATGGATGGATAGATGGATGGATGGATGGATGGATGGATGGATGGATGGATGGATGGATGGATGGATGGGTGGATGGATGGGTGAATGGATGGATGGATGGATGGATGGATGGATGGATGGATGGATGGATGGTTAGGTGGGTGGATGGGTTGGTGGGTGGGTGGATGGATGGAGAGAGGTGAGAAAGGTCCAGTCGCCAGCCTACATGGACCATCATCTGGCTGGAGGACAAATACAGAGGCTTATTAACACCACAGAGTGGCAGGTCCAGCAGAGTCAAGTTCAATACAAAGTACAGGAGACATTGCTCCTGCCTCTAAAGTGACAAAATGTGAAAGTATTTGTCATCAGCAGAGCTTGCTGGATGCTTCCAAGCCCTGAGCTTTAAGTGGAAATGCAACAAAAGTGGTTCTTCAGTGGAAATTCTTTGAAGAAAGGAATCAAATGTACTCACTACTATACCCCAGCACCTAGGACAGCAATCAGCCCATTGTAGATTAACTCTTTCTTTTTAAAAGATTTACTTATAATGAAAGGCAGCATTTATAGAAAGAGAGAGGGAGAGAGAGCCAAAGAGAGAACAAGAGAGACTTTGCATCCACTGGTTTGCCCAACAGAAGGCTACAACAGCAGGCTGGGCCAGGCTAAAGCCAGGAGACAAGAAGTTCTTCCATGCGGATGGCAAGGCCTAAACATGTGGGCCATCTGTTGCTGCTTTTCTAGGCAGGAGCTGGACCTAGGTGGAGCCCCTGATTCCTTGCTTCTACCATTTGGGTAGTAAACTCTCTCTCCTTTTTACAATCTATTTTAGGAAAAAAGGAAATATTTCATGAAGAGAACAGAAAAGAGAGAAGGAAAAACTCCTTAAACATAAACTACAATGTCAGTCCTATGCCAAAAGGCCCATACCCAGCTATTGAAGAAACTCAGAAAATCCTGATCAGAAATAAGGATCATTTTTTTTTCTTAAAAAAATCACCCTTGTTGCTACCCCCTCCAAAGTTAATTAAGTGTGGTAGAGAGATTCATGCTGCTTGGGCTATTTATGTAATGAAAAGATCTTCTAAAAATAATACGCAGAGGCTCAGCTCGCGGGCTTGGCGGCAGAGCCAGCTGGGACTGCAGAAGGCGATGGGGAGCCCTGATCCTTGCTCCAGCACGGCCCGTTGGACATCCTTCCAAGCGAGTGCCACCTCCCCTGCCCAGCTTTGCACAACAACTGCCCCAGGCGAGAGCCTGGGCGCCGATTCATTCACAGCCCCCAGGGAGACTGTCTGGCTCCCAGGGTTTGCTGTGGGCTGTATTTCTGCACTTTTCGGAACCCAGAGCTGCTTGCTGGCTGTGCGCTGACTAGGCTAGACGAACCAAGCTGGGCGCCGACTCAGCTGGGGAAATCGCAGAATGTCGTCACTGTGAGAGGGAAGCCTGGATGTCTTGTAGTTACTGTCAGTCCTGATGTAATCACTGGGCATGACTTTTAGCAAAGTCGTGTTTGGGGGAGGAGGCGGGTAGGGAGGACGAGCCACTCACATGCCCATGAGTGGGTGGTGTGAGGATGGCAGAGTAAACGCTGCCCGGCCCCTCCTCCATAGGCTGTCCCAGGACACTTAGAAGGACTGCTGGGTTCTGTACTCGCTAACTACAGGAGGTGCTCAATACGCCCAGTGGGATTGAGGGATGTGCTGTAAGCAGGTCTGGAGCTGATGGGCCGTGGAGATGACAGGTGGCACACAGCAGGCTGGCCCTCTGCCTGTTTTTCTGCCACTCAGGAGCCAAGAGCAGGCTTTCTTCTATAAAGTGTATTTGCAGAACTTAGTGAAATTCTATGCTCCTTTCTCAGACCTGTAACTGGGAACGACCATGACTGCCATCACCTTATGATCTGACTTTGGAAAATACTATTACATTCACCATTCTGTCTGAAAGGAGGAACATAGAATGTGCTGTATGCTGATAATTAAGGGGGAAAAAATAGGCTTCTGGATTTTATTTATAGCTGATACCTGAATTCACTGACAGGTTTTGTAAGAAGGCAGCTGGTCTTCAAAGTTAAATGGAAGTTAAAGATTTATTCTTGGGCCCGGCGCGATGGCCTAGCAGCTAAAGTCCTCTCCTTGAATACGCCGGGATCCCATATGGGCGCTGGTTCTAATCCCGGCAACCCGCTTTCCATCCAGCTCCCTGCTCGTGGCCTGGGAAAGTGGTCAAGGATGACCCAAAGCCTTGGGACCCTGCACCCACATGGGAGACCTGGAGGAAGTTCCTGGCTCCTGGCCTTGTATCAGCGCAGCACCAGCCTTTGCGGTCACTTGGGGAGTGAATCATCAGACGGAAGATCTTCATGTCAGTCTCTCCTCCTCTCTATATATCTGACTTTCCAATAAAAATAAGATAAATCTTTTTAAAAAGAGAGATTTATTCTTATTTTCAAGGTAGATTTACAGAGAGAAGGAGAAACAGAACGATCTTCTGTCTGCTGATTCACTCCCCAAATGGCCACAACAGCCGGAACTGAGCTGATCCAAAGCCAGGAGCCAGGATGGGTGCAGGGTCCCAAGGCATTGGGCCATCCTCTACTGCTCACCCAGGGAACAAGCAGGGAGCTGATGGGAAGTGGAACGACTGGGACATGAACTGGCTCCCCATACGGCATGCAGATGCTTGCAGGTGAAGGATTAGCCAACTGAGCCATTGTGTCAGCCCCTTTTTCTTTTTTTTTAAATTTTTCTTAAAGAATTATTTATTTTGTGGTAAAGGCAGATTTATAGAAAAGAAGAGACAGAAAGCCTGATTTTAACATGTTTTAGTCAACAGATAATATTTTTGCTTATTTATGGAGTCTGTTATAATTTGATACACATATACGTGTGTAATGATCGAATCGTGGTCATGAGAAGTTCCAGTTTCTCAAGTATGATGTCCAGGTGTTGGAGACCTTCAAACTCTTCTCCCTCTAATTATTTTGAAATTTGCAATTAAATGGTGAAGACTTATGGTTATACCCTACTGTGCTATCTATAACATTACAGCCAATTCTTCCAACCTAGCTGTTGGTTGGGTCCCATTATCCAAACTCGTGTTCCTTCCTTCCCTCCTAGCCTCTAGGAATGTCTATTAGTGTTTCTACTTTTAAAATGTTTTTTAAAAGTGTTGGGGAAAGAGAAAGTGCCTGCACAGGAACGTGCTTCCAGTCTCTGATTTTATTTGCCCATGCCCACACAGGGCTGGGACCAGGCCAGGTGGTTCCTGAAGCCTGAAGCCTGGAACTGAATTGAGACCTCGCCATGAGGGGCAGCAGTCCCGGTCCCTGGAGCAAGCCCCACTGCCTTCTAGGATCTGCATTGAAAGGAAGCTGAAGTCAGAGCCAGAGCTGGGAGTTGAACCCAAGAATCCCGATGCAGGACACACGTTATTAGTATAGGCTAACTGTCCCCTCCTCATTTTTTAAAAATTGATTGCCTTACAGAAAGAGTCACAGAAATATTGAGATCTTCCACCTGCGATTCACTCCCCAGATGATGCAATGGCAGGAGCTGGGCAGGACAAACCCAGGTTCCAGACCCTCCATCTAGGTCTCCCACGTGGGTGGTAGCGGCTTCAGCACTTATTCCGCCTGCTGCTGACCTCCCAGTTGCATTAGCAGGTATCTGGATTGGAAGTGGAGCAGCCAGGACTCGGACAAAGTCACAAATAAAAACTTCAATTTATAGTGCCAGGAGGCCAGCCCCACCACTCCTGAACTTAATATTTTTAAATCACTGGAGAAAACCGAAAGAAGAGTTTTGCAGCACATGAAGACTCCGTTATGGTGTGATCGGGATGCTGCTACACGCATTCATCTAACGTGCCATCTCTTGGCGGCTCTTGGCAGCAAAGGCCATGCTGGCTGCACAGCAGACTATGCCCACCACCTGGCCCTTGTCTGCCAACATGTGCCAGCCCCCTACTTTAGACTAAAACGAAGGCGGTTGAAACAACAGCG
This sequence comes from Ochotona curzoniae, assembly GCF_017591425.1. Classification (NCBI taxonomy): domain Eukaryota; kingdom Metazoa; phylum Chordata; class Mammalia; order Lagomorpha; family Ochotonidae; genus Ochotona; species Ochotona curzoniae. The sequence goes on from NW_024464918.1 coordinate 41,827,315, forward strand.
AGACCCAAGCTGCTCTCAGTACTTTGTGGGAGTAAATTTGTTGCAGGTGCTTATTCACTTCTTAATTGTATTGTTTGTTCAACTGATGCCAACCCGTGGGGCCAGCCATGAGCACACAGCGGTAACCCCAGTTCTCCTGGAGTAGATAGATCATATGTACTAGATGATTCTTTGTCCAGTAGATTAACATGCTTCCTGCCTCGGGCACCCGCTTCTCTTCCCATCCCCTGTTGTGTATCCTAATGGCTTCGCTCTCTCCTAAGGATTGGTACCAGAGCAGCCTCTACTCGTCAGTTTCTGGGTGAGAAGTGAAAAATTAGAAGGACCCGCTGTGAATGGGGTCATGCTCTCGGTCTGGTCTCAAAGTGCTCAATACTCAACCTTTGGCTTTTTAGCTCCTGCTCTCTGGACACTCCCCCGACCCAAGAGAGAACACAAAATCCAGATGCTAGCGATGAAGGAGGACATGGCCACAAGTTCACCTGACCCTTCCTGCATAAAACCAAAGCCACCTCCAGACGCGTGCCCTGGTGCCTCTGTCTCTATGCAAAACCTGGAGGGTAGAAACCTATCCCACATGCAGGAAGAAGCTGACTCAACAGGGGACCATCTCAGGACTGCAGTTTGAGCTAAACACTCGGCTTCCAAAAATTTGCCTTCCCCTCATCTCTGTTGAGATCCACGTCTAACAATTTAGAGGAGATACTGAGTCAGGGATCAAAGGCCCATCAAAATTTGTACACCTGTTTGGGCTCTGCCAGGACCCAGAAGCCCAGTGCTTGGTACGGTTGATGCTCTGGGAAGCTGAAGGAAGGAACTGGAGGGTCCCAGGATGGAGCCCAATGGCACAGCCAGTAACACAGCCTCCTCCTCTTGCCTGGAATCAACCGCATTCAAGGTCACCCTCAGTCTGGTCCTCTCGGTCCTCATTCTCATCACTGCCGCTGGCAACGTGGTGGTCTGCCTGGCCGTGGGCCTCAACCGTCGGCTCCGCAGCCTGACCAACTGCTTCATCGTGTCTCTAGCCATCACCGACCTGCTCCTTGGCCTCCTGGTGCTCCCCTTCTCGGCCATACACCAGCTGTCCTGCAAGTGGAGCTTCGGCAAGGTCTTCTGCAATATCTACATCAGCCTGGACGTGATGCTCTGCACGGCCTCCATCCTGAACCTATTCATGATCAGCATCGACCGTTACTGCGCCGTCATGGACCCGCTGCGCTATCCTGTGCTGGTCACCCCCGTCCGGGTTACCATCTCGCTGATCTTAATTTGGGTCATCTCCATCACCCTGTCCTTCCTGTCTATCCACTTGGGCTGGAATAACAGGAGCGGGACCATCCAGGGCAATCACACCACGCCCAAGTGCAAATTCCAGGTCAATGAGGTCTACGGCTTGGTGGACGGGTTGGTCACCTTCTACCTGCCCCTGCTGATCATGTGTGTCACCTACTACCGCATCTTCAAGATCGCCCGGGAACAGGCCAGGAGGATCAACCACATCAGCACCTGGCAAGCAGCCACCATCAGGGAGCACAAAGCCACGGTGACGCTGGCCGCCGTGATGGGGGCCTTCATTATCTGCTGGTTCCCCTACTTCACTGCCTTTGTCTACCGTGGGCTGAAAGGGGATGAGGCCATCAACGAGGTGGTGGAGGCCGTTGTGCTGTGGCTGGGCTATGCCAACTCAGCCTTGAACCCCATCCTGTACGCTGCCCTCAACAGAGACTTCCGCACCGCCTACCAGCAGCTCTTCTGCTGCAGGATGGCAGGACGCAACTCCCAGGAGACTTGCCTGAGGTTGAACAACACGCTATCCAGGAGCCAGAGTCGCGAGCCCAGGCAGCAGGAAGAGACGCCCCTGAAACTCCAGGTGTGGAGTGGGACAGAAGCCACAGCACCCCAGGGAGTCACAGACAGGTATAGTTCTTGTGACTATGTAGAGGATGGGGTCCCTGGGAGGGGGGAACCGTCACACTAAGGCTGACCATGGTGAAGGCAGCTGCTGGCTTTTGTGCCGGGAACTCTAGTGAGCACATGGCAAACACTGTCTCATTTAATGCACCCAATGTCTGCCATCCCCAAGGCAGATCTCAGTCTTCCTCTGTTTGGAGCAATGAAATCCCAGGGCCACAATGCTGGCATTTCTCACTCCCAGAACTGATAAATCCTTTGTTCTACATTGTTGCTACATTATCCCTCCAAGAGTCCTAGGCACAAGGCTGCCACGTGGGGGTCCTGGATGGCACTCAAAGTGCCGTGAACTGGTGCTGTCACCCACTTGGGCTGTGGTGGGGTTAAATGTGAAACCAGAGCTCGAGGCAGCATTTGTTGAACACCTGCTCTTAGGCATCCGCTCCCACTTGTGGGAGTGCTCCAGTTAGAGGGGAAAGAGGATGATGGGGTAGAAAAGGTGGGTCCCAATGCTTGGCTAGCAGGGACAGGCCTGTTGCAAAAGCAGGGGCAGCTGTGGCATACCTGTGCTTTGACAAGAAAGCTCTGGTGGCCCCTAAGACGTGGGCCAGCATCGGCGAGCAGGGTGGTTGGCAGTCTGCAAATAGGGATATCAGTTAGGGGACTGTGTTGTGTGCTTCCAGGAGAGGGGCAAAGAGAAGGAAAGGCAAATTAGGAGATTATTCGATGATGATGATCATGAAAGAGATGCAAGGAGGACTCCACTTCCAAGAGATGTCCCAGCCGACAGAGTCAGAATGAGGTCTGGATGACGTCACAGGCAACAGAGCCAGTGCAGGGTGATGACAGAAAGCACACTCGAGACCTGAGAGTCCCTGGAAATGCCCGCCAGATGCAGAGGCAGCTACTGGGCTGGGCTCTAGTTGGCAAGGGCAATGAATGCCAAAATGCTCAAAGAACGCCTGGCAACCAGCAGTTGCTCAATAAATGCTGCCTTCCCTTCTCTTCCCGTAGACAATGCGACTGCCCCTCTTTTCCTTCAGAATGCCGATTTGTGGAATTGAACCATCCATCCATCCATCTATCCATCCATCCATCCATCCATCCATCTGTCCGTCCGTCCATCCACACACTCATTCCTTTGTTTCTTTTGCTCATTTGCAACCATTCCTCAGATACCCACTTCTGTGCCAGGACCCATGCTGAATGCCAGGGATGCAGAAACAACATCTGGGGTGGTGTCTGTGGTGAGGAGTTATGCAAAGTCAATGGGACGACCTTGACATCAAGCTCTAGGCAAGTCTCTGCCCCCTCTGGGAGTTCAGAGTGGGGCATCTTCATGCAGCCAGCCCTTCCTACTTACCTCTCCAAGTGGCCTGAAGCTCACAGGAGCTGAGCAATGTGAGCAGGTGCTACAGGCCTTAAGGAGATGCTATGATCCACCAACAGAATAGAAGTCCCCTCTCAAGCATTGCATGTCCATACTAAGGAAAACATTAACGGCAGTGTCCTCCCAACTGCCATACGCCCCACTTCAAAATCGTCCTGCAAGCCACCTCAGAGGTGTCCCTTCTCCAGGCACATCTAGAGCCTTCCACATCCTGTTCAGAAAGAGAATATGCCCATCTGACCACATCCCTCAGTGCAAAGCCAGTGGGGTTCACAAAGCAAGAGGGAAAGAAACTCCAAGACTACAGATAGAAAGCCATGATCCTCTGCAATTTAGTCCTGCATATCACTTCATTCTGTGCTCCCCTGTTTGACCAAAATCAACAAGCAGCCTTTTAACACTAATCTTTAAGAAAACTCACTCAACCAGCACTTAGCAACGTAGCCCACATTTATGGAGCATGTGATGAGGCTTCGGCATCATTTCTGGTCACCACTCATAGTGTGAGACCTCCTGCCCCCAGCCCTCAAATCAGGTGCACCGAGTGTCCAGGGACACGGAGTCCATGCCCAGCCTTCGACATAGATGCCTGTGCTTGGCACTATGACTGCTCGGTATCCTGTGAAAGAGCAAATTGGCAATGGTCCAAGGCAGCCAGTGCCGAGGATGGACATCCAGCATGCCTGGCATCCGAAGGGAACTGGTGCATCCCACTCCAGAAGGGGCAGCTCATAGGGCAGACCTCTGGGCTAAGCTTTTTTTTTTTTTTAGCACAAAGGGAATGACCCGTGCGTCCATGGTAGGACTGGGCTCTTGAGCTTAGGACCTCATTTCAATCTTAACATAGCACTGTGTCTAAGGGATTACTTAATCCATGCTTCATAGTCGCAGCTGAGGCTCAGGAAACCCTAAGTGACACAGCTAAAGTTCCCAAAAGAACCAGAGTCACCAAAGATGGACTGTCCCCTGGTGCCAGGGACACCACACGTCTGACATCCGTCTTGGCTTCCCGAACCCCCTGGGGGCGGTGCCCCCTTGGGTCACATACAGCCACCACAGAGGCAGATTGGGAACATGCAGCCCCTGTGCATCCCCAGCCAGGGTTTGCCGCCTCCGCCCCTCCCCTGGTCCGTGGAGAACCAGCCAAAGGACCTCACAGCAGTGTTGGGAGCAGGCCAGCAGGTCAAGAACAGCCAGAGGTTAATTCCCAGCCCTCAACACCCTTCCCAGCCCCAACCATGTTCCAGAGGCTGCCACAGGGGTCAGAGACACATGTGTCCCTTGATAAGGCTGGCTCCTTGCTGGCTGATAGCATGTCCTTCCTGCTCTCTGTCTCGGGACAAGAGTGGCTGCTGCTGACCCCAAGCCCTTATCGCAGCCCAGCTTGGGGTATCTGCCTGAGCCAAGATTCTAAAGGGAACTGATTTAGCCCACACTGGCAAGTGCTGTGTGTGCATGTGTGTGTGTGTGTGTGTGTGTCTGTACAGACAGAGTGTGCCTGTCTGAGTATGTGTTTGCACATGTGTATATGTGTATGTCTGCAAGTGTGTGTCTGTGTGTATACCTGTGTGTCTGCATTTCTGTGTTTCTGTGTGTGTTTGTGTGTCTTTGTGTGTGTGTGTTTGTGTCTCTGTGTATGTCTGTGTGTATGTGTGTCCTGCACCCACACTCCCAGGCCCCTCCTCACTCACTCCTACCTCCTCTTCTGGAGCTGAATGCCCTCTGGCCCTCTGAACAGGACACGTGTGTCCTCCTTAGGTCCCTGGACAGTCTGGGATAATCTCTCCATCTCAGGTCCCTTAGTTTGATCACCCCTCCAAGGTCACTTGTGGCATATATAGTGATGTTCTTGAGTGACAAGGACATGGCCTCGACAGGTCCACCTCCAGTGGCCTCCCCCTGTTCCACACTCCTCACTTCCCTTCTGACACACCTGCTTCTTGTCTGTGGGGTGCACTCTTGGGTCTGGGCCCTGTGTCTGGCATAGAGCAGGCTCAGAAGTATTGCTGCATGAATGAGCGAGTTCATGCTTGTACCAAGTCCCTGAAAGTCCCAAGGATACAATCTGACTACAAGAGATCAGGAAACCCAGATTCTAGGAACAGAATTCCAGGTACCTAGTAAGAGCCCAAGACTCGCGGTTCCCTTCCAGCCTTGAGCCTTTTCGGGGCGGCTCTCCCACCAACACTCGGTGCCACCTGTGGCTCACAGCACTGAGGGTGAGAACAGCCCACCGTGTCCCCCAGCCCAGGAGGGTGCAACCACTCTGTGTAGGCCAATAGTACAGAAAAGCAGTCGGCATCCAGAGCTGCCCACACCTGCTATGGCCCCACAGCATGTCCTGGCTTGGGGACACGACAGAGAGGAGGAAGCTTTCCCTGACTTCTGCCCCCAGTTCTGTCTGGGAAATTGAGGCGGGGACATCTGTTGGAGTAAAAGAAGTACATGACTAGAAGAGAAGTCTCCCCCGCAGGCCTAAGCCAGCTTAACCCTACAAAAGCCCAAAGGTGCTGGCTTACACCGCTTGGCCTCTCAACTGTTCTGATGAGAATTCCCCAACCCCAAAGGATGGGGGGAACCCTGAGCACTGGGGTCCTGGCCTTCCCCCCACCTCTGAGGCCACCCGGGCTGTCCCTCCTCACTACCCATAGTGGGTGGATGGATTAGGCAGTCCTGCAGGAATCACAACCCCTGTGCTTTACTGGCCACTCTGTCCCATCGCCTGCAACGCAGCAATGCTTCCAAGCTCATTTGGCAGAGCCAAGACAAGAACACAGGCTCATGTATGACTCCTGGCATGAAGTGGGGACCTGGCATATGTGCTGGCTTATTCTCCACCATCCAATTCTCTGTCTCTCCTATAAGTTTGATTGAGACACAACATCACATACTATGTACTGCGCTCACTTAAAGTACACGAGGGGACTTCAAACACATCATGGAAGACAGAATTAAAAGATCAATTTATTTAGGTGGGGGGAAAAAGTCTATGCAATCTATGCAGAGGAGGTTTCTGTCCACTAGATTCCCAGGAGCATCCGCAGGGAGCTGGATCAGAAGCAGGAAAGCTAGAACTTGAAGCAGGCATTCTGTATGGGATGCAGGTATCCCAAGCAGAGACTTAATCCACAGTGCAACTGTGTTTGGCCCTAAAATAAATGGCTGTTTTACATCTATTTTTTCCAAGAACATTTTGAAGTCCCCTAGTATGGGTCAGCGTGTATGTGTGTTCTGTATAGTCAAGCTCCTGGTATACACAGAATTGTGCAACCATCACACCAATCCATTGCAGAATATTTTCACCCCCCACAGAGAAACCACATTCCCTATACCCTGTAGCTGCCACCTGCCCAATCCCTGCCTGTCCCATCACTGGCTTACTTCCTGATTGTGTAGTGAGTCTACCCTGGGCATTCCACAGGGCCCGTGCTCTGTTGTACCCGGCTTCCTGCACGCAGCATAATGTTTTCAAAGCACCACCTTTGCCATCTTCTGTTTCTGCTTTCTTTCCTCACTTCTGTTCTTTCTAGTGGTTTTGTCTCCTGCCTTCAGTCCCGCCTCACCTTCCCTGCCTTCCCTCTGAGGCCTCGCTTCTCTCACTCTCAGCCACTCGTGGCTGGCATAACCTCGAGAGGAGGACCTCAGATGTGCACTGCCCAGGTGGCCCGACCCCACCTGTGGCCCAGGTGGGTTCAGAGTCCCCTGCGCTCTGCACAGTTGTGGGGTGGGTCACGTGGCAGGCTCCGTCCAGGGAGTTAATCTTTCTCCTCTTCTGTCTCCTCAGAGTGTTTGGGGAGTGAGTCCCTTCCCACCCCAGAGGAAGGCAGGGGAAGGAGAACAGGAAGAGAGAAGGGAAGCCCTTCACGGCCTCGAAAGTCGAGGAGAATAAATCGTGGCCCCCCAGTCGCTCGAAAGGTAGAGCATTTCTCATTTATGGGTCTGGGGACTGCACCTCGGAAGCCCTGGCTTGCACCTGCAACCCCCAACCTGTGCCCTTTCTCCACCAGGAAACTCCCAGGTCCTTCTAATGCAGGTCTGAAGGCCCTAAGGCAGGGCAGGTGAAAAGCAACAGACCTCCAAGACTCCTAGGGCTTGCATCTTTGTGGTCTAAGGGAATGGGGCACTGCGCTAGGTGAACACACAAACATCAAGCCCTCCCTTCCAGGGACTCATCTGCTGGGCACACGGCTTGGCAGAGGGAGCGCCGAGGTTCATGCCTGCTGGCCCCTTTCCCTTGTCACCTTGCACAGAGAAAAATCTGTGCCATCCATCAGGGGCTGCACAGCGGAGACACTGTGGCTGTTGTAAGGCAGGGGTTGGTGTGAGATTTTTGTTTTTGCCTGTATGATCCATTCAGTACTGTGGACAGTGCATCAACTAATGAGGATGCCTGTTGTGATACAGTTTTCTTGAAGAGCACTGTAGATGGAGTTCCATATCATTGTCACCGGTCCCCAGATGTTCTTCCACTAGGACTCCCCTACAACTTTATTATTGCAGCAATGAGTCCAACAGACTGTCTTTTGCCAACGTGGTGTAGGGGTGCTAACTAGCAGTGGGTGCTAATTGCAGCCCCTGGCTCTGTGACCTTATGGCGTGTCCTTTCTGAGCCTCCCCTTGCTCATCTGTGAAGTGGGGACAGTGTGATCATGCATAGCACTGATGTACGCAAATGCCCAGCACTGAGTCAGTACCCGGAAGAAGCAGTTTGGGTTACTGTTACTCCATTTAGAAGGCAGCAGCTGTGGAGTCCAGGGTGGGCTCTGTGCCCTGGTGCCCAAGCTGTGCTAAGAATGACTTAAGAGGGGGCTTGGCCCTGAGCCTCATAACACAAACATAAATGACTAACATGGCAAAGACATCATGCCAACTCACCACCTGCATCAACTTGAAATCTTCTGGCAAGGGCCACCATGAGAAAAAAAAAAAACTTCTCATCCCAGTGAAATCCTCAGTGTCGGGGAGAGTGTATCCCTGTCATAATTTGGGATCAGGTGCAAGATCCCGGGCCAGCAAGAGAACCCTCCTTGCCTGGGCTGGAGTGACAGGAGATATGGGCTTTCCTCAGGCTTCTTCTGAGGGCAGGGTACATGACCTTGAGGAGGCCATGTCCCTTTCTGAGTCCCAATGTCCTCATTTGTAAAACACAGCTCAGGATACTGGCAACTGGTGCCACCCCGAAACAGTCTGTTTCAGGGTTGTTTGTTTTGGAACAACACTAGCATTCATCAGACTCCCACCATTCACCTGTGGCCATGGCAGGGGTCAGCAGGGGGTGTGTGTAGCACCTGCTAGGTATTGCAGGGTCCCCACCTTCCCCAAGGCTGGATTAGGGTACAAGTGTTGCTCTCTTTCTAACTGCAGATAGAGAGATTATCCCAACTGCCCCAAACTGGCCAATGATGCTAAAAGCTATTGTGCATCACAGCTCCTCCATCCCTGCCCCACTCCAGGAAGCTGGCCAGGTCTGCTCTGCAAGCTGAGAATACGTCCAGGCACCAAATGTCTAGGCCCATAAAACACCGCTGGCCTCCTCCTGGGCTCTCCCAGGCCAGGTGGGAACTAGCCACGGGGTTTGCCACAGGCACTCCCTGGCTTGGCTCTGCATTGCAGCTTGCTATAGGCCCTAGCAGATTTTAGGCCTCTCCTCTACCGCAGGGGATACCGCTGTATATTGTTGCATTACACATCAACAGCTGGGCACAGACATTGTATTTTTCCAAACAGAGGGTGTGTGGCCACCCACACTGAGCAAGCCCACAGCTGACATTTTTCCAATGACTCAAATTACAAGTGAGTAGCTTTTAGCAAGTAGGAATTTTTAAAATTTGTGTTTGGAAAGCAGAGTCATAGAGAGAGAGAAAGAGAGAGAGAGAGATCTTCCATCCACTAGTTCACGCCTCAACCGCTCACAATGGCCACAGTTTAGCTGATCCAAAATCAGAAGCCAGGAGCTTCTTCTGGGTCTCCCACTTAGGTACAGGGGCCCAAGAATTTGTGCCATCTTCTGCTGCTTTCCTGGGACATCAGAAGGGAGCTGGATCAGAGGCAGAACAGCCAGTACTCAATTTTGTGACCATATGGAATGCTTGCACCGCAGGTGGAAGCTTAGCTCTCTGTGTCATTGCCTCAGCCTCCTGCAAGGTGGGATTTAATTAAGGTATGCACATTGATTGACCTCGGGCAAAATGCTGTGGCACAAACTACAGTGCAGGTACAACTCTCATAGGTACCAGGAGATGAAAAACCTGTGCATGGCTCATTAAGTGCAGTGGTCTGGCACCAGGTCCACAGTGTCTAAGGGCTATCCATCCTGGGTAACCTGAGACCTCCACCTGGCCACCTCACCTCCGCTGGAGACATCCCTGCCTTCCAGGCAGCTCCATGTGGGGTTTCCAGGTGGGAGAAGGGAGGCAAGGCCCTTTCAGACCCTACATGCCTCTGATGGTGCCGCTGCACTCCAAATCAGGGTTTAATCCCCACAGCAGGGATGCAGGCAGAGCCCACTCCAGTCCAGCTTCCCGCTACTCTACCCTGGTGCCACCTCCTCCCTAGGTAGTAGGAAATTGGGAACTACACCCCCTCCCCGGGCTCTTTTTGGATGATTTATTTGTTTATTTATTTGGAAGGCATTGTTACAGAGAACCTCCGCCAGCCCATTCACTCCCCAAATGGCAATGACGGCCAGAGGTGGGTCAGATCAAAGTCAGGAACTCTGTCCAGATTGTCCACATGGGTGGTTGGAGCCCAAGGACTTGTGCCATCTTGCACGTTGGCAGGGAGCTGGATAGGAAGCGGAGCATCTAAGACTCCAACCAGTGCTCATACGGGATGCTGCTGTTGCAGGCAGCAGCCTAACCTCTTACACCACAACATCCGCATGGGCACCGCTGGTTCATGTCCTGGAAGCTCCACTTCCCATCCAGCTCCCTGCTTGTGGCCTGGGAAAGCAGTAGAGCATGGCCCAAAGCCTTGGGACCTTGATCTGTATGGGAAGCCCGGAGGAAGTTCCTGGCACCTAGCTTTGGATTGGCTCAGTGCCGGCCATTGCAGCCACTTGGGGAGTGAACCAGAGGATACAAGAGCTTTCTCTGCGTCTCTCATTCTCTCTCTAAACCTGCTTTTCCAATAGTAATAAGTAAATCTCCTTTTAAAAAGAGACAGAGAGAAGAAAGAAAGAAAGAAAGAAAGAAAGAAAGAAAGAAAGAAAGAAAGAAAGAAAGAAAGAAAGAAAGAAAGAAAAGAAAGAAAAGAAAGAACGAACAGAGGAGAGGAGAGGAGAGGAGAGGAGAGGAGAGGAGAGGAGAGGAGAGGAGAGAATAGAGCAGAAAAGGAAGACCATGATGGACATGTTCATTTAGAGACCATTTTGTTCCTTTTAGATTACTTCCCCAGAAATTCAATTTCTGGAAACAAAGTGGTTGACCCAAGGGAAAGACTGTTACAATTTCTGTTCTACTCTGAAATGGCTGTGAGACCCCCCTCTGCTGCCAGCCACAGCCAAAGTCTTCATTTTCTCAAAGCTGTTTCAGCAGCAGGACCCTGGCAGTGCTGTGAGGATGTTAACTTGCACAGAGCAGGGACCCAGGGAGCAGGGGCCACTGGCCTTCAAGGATGGCAGAGGGGAAGGCTCTGACCTGAAGGAGAACCACGAGAGATGGAAGACCCTGTCACCTGTCCTAGGCCCAGGTCACCCAGACAAAGCTGACCAAGTCCCAACCCAGCTGGCCAGCATGGTGATGCAAGGAGCTGGCCTGAGCTGACCCCGAGCTCTGCCGCTCACGGCTCAATGACCATGGGCAGGTCACAGGTCTCTCCAAGCTTCCATTTGCCCATCTGCCTTAGATTCCGCAGTTCCCACTTGAACTTGGCCACTTTCCTGTTGTCACTCCTCTGCTGTGAATTTCGGGCCAAGTTCCTCAGGTCCTTACACTCCCTCATCTGTGAGAGATAAGAATGTGAAAAACATCAGATAGACAAGAGTGTCTCAAAATGTCCATGGAAAATGAAATTAAGAAATAACTTTATTTGGGGATGTGAAAATGTAAAAGTTTAACATCTATGCACAACTTCCCCCCACACACCTCATACACATTTTCCATTACTCTTCAGGTGGGGCTGAAATGGCCAATGTCCCTCCCAGTCTCTTCAGAGTTGGCTGGCCACGGGGGCTTATAGATGGATGTGAAAGGAACATGGGCCCAGATGTCAGGGAAACCAGGAAGTCTGGTGCTCTGACCACTGGTGAATTTGAGAAAACAGAAGGCAGAAAAAATGAATATATAGAATCAGGCTTGTGGAGTATCCACCTGTGGGCTGTTCAAGTTCTGCAGAATTGTTAGATATGGCCCTGCATTTAAGCTCACAGTTTCATAGGGCCCATAAACAATGTTTATAGAGATCTAAACAGTCCTTGACAAAAAAAAAAAAAAATGAAGTAAAAAGGTTTCCCACCCCTGAGATATTTATTGGGACTTTGATTGCCCGGTTCACACCCAGGAACACCTATTGTAAACTTGGGCAATTGGGGTAGAAGAGAGGCAATTCACCACCTGCCTCTGGGCAGCCTTCCTAGTCCAGGACACAGACAAGTTCCCTGACACACAACCCAGTGAATCAAGTGCCTTGACAGAGGATTTGCAGGAACCAGGAGGGAATCTGTGACCTTGGGATACACCCAGACTAGCTATTCAGAGGGGGTGATATCTGAATAACCATTAAACAGAATCAAAAGTGATCAGCAAAGAAGCAAAGACAGGAGCGTGAAGCCATGAGACTAAGCGTACCTAGGCAGAAATACAAGCAATGTGAGGGTGGCAGGGACAGCTTGTGCCTGAACGTATGTATTTCAACAGTGGCGGGAGGTCTGGGGACAGGTGTTGGAAAGGGCCCTGGCGTGACCTGATGTCTTTAGAGGATCTGTGGCCGTTGAATATATTATAGCATTGTGAGAGTGAAGATACAATCTCCAGACCTAAAAATATCTGTCTTTGGGAGTATTACTCAGCTGGACACTATGAAATAGAAGAAATCGACTTAAAAGAGGGGCGAGTTGGTGAGAACAGGTGATTGGCAGAACTGAAACCCTGAGACGAGTTTCAAGTCTGGCTAGATCCAAACACTCAGACATCATTAGGAATCTGTCTTACTCCAGCTTCCAAATTCATTGTTGCCTGTGTGGATTGCATTCTGTCAGAGTCTAGCCCCAGCAGATCCAAGCTTCTATATTACTGTCTTTGCACACGCAATGGAGAAGTCTCCTACCATCGCAATAAGTAGTTTCAAGCCTCAGATTCGTTGGCTAGATTGGGTCATGTGTGTATCTCTGGAAGTAGCTGTCCTAAACCCAAACCTGGAGCCAGAGCTTCACTGACATGCTTGAAGGGGCGAAGGCTGCATCCCCAAGGAAGAATCATAATGCTGTTACTAGAAGAGGGCTTGACGGGCAGGTGCAAACGACCAGCGCTGTCTCTTCTCTGGCTCTGTGTTGTGTTTTTCCCTAGAGCTCCATTGGCATCTTCGAGCGTCAAGCATTACAACTCCAGCCAAACAAGGCCTTGGGGGCCTTGAAAATCAACTTGCTAGCTTCTCTACATGTAGAGCACTTGGTTACACCATGTAAGAAGCTTGGCTCGGCTACTCATCCTAGCCAACCTGTGCCATGGGTAGGACACTAAGTAACCACGCCGGGAGACTGCATACGGTTAAACGTGTATGTGGTAGTGCCTCCAACATTTACATTTTTGAAAATATATGTATTTATTTTTATTGGAAAGGCACATTTACAGAGTGAAAGAGAGAGAGAGCAAAAGCTTCTGTCTGCTGGCCCACACCCCAGGTGGCCACAATGGCTGGAACTGAGCTGATCCAAAGCCAGGAGCCAGGAACTTTCTCCGGGTCTCCTACGCAGGTGCAAGGTCCCAAGGACCTGGGTCGTCCTCCACTGCTCTCCCAGGCCACAAGCAGGGAGCTGGATGGGAAGTGGAGCAGCCGGGACATGTAAGCAGGGGTGCCTATGTGGGATCCCAGTGCTGGAACAGGGGGATTTAGCCACTGAGCCATCATGCTGGGCCCTCTAATAATTACTTTTTTAAAACTATGATGGGGAGAAAGAAAGAGACTTTAAAGCTACAAAGCAAGAAAAAAAGAGAAGGAAATTTTTAAATCTGCGATGAAAACAGACGGAAGAAAGAAAGAAAATATATCAGTAATTACAGTGAATGCAATGAAATAAGACAGCCAATTAGAAAAATGAAAAATGCCAGAATTGAATCAAATCTAAATAAGTGGGGTTTTTGTTCTTGGCTTTTTGTTTTGGTTTGGTTTGTTTTTTGTTTGTTTATTTGTTTTACCAGAGAAAGGTTTAAAATATACGAAAATAAAAATGTTGAAAGTACATGAGGAAAAATATATAAATATAAGGTTCATAGCAGAATTCTAAGATAGTTTTACTTTAGTGGAAAAAAAGTTTTGAAATTCATGCAGCTCTTTTTTTCATAAGCCATGTTATCATAACTTTTTTGAGGGCATCTTTATTCATGGATTTCAAAATTTTTTCATCAAAATGTATTTGTTTTTACTCTACTTTTCCCCAATTTTTAAAAAGTATACTCATGCTAATCAAATACTAATCAAAAGAAATATGAGTAATTATAGTAATATCAAAGTAAATTTTAGCAAAATGTGTTATTGAAAGTAAAGATGGTCACAACATTTGTATAAAAGATATAAAGCTTGTATTCTAAGCTTGTATATGCACCTAACCTAAAAAATGTGAAATCGGCACAACCAAGAAAAGAAATTAACCAGTAATTATTTTACTAAGAAATATGTAAATATCAAGTGTATTTTAAAAATCAGTAAGGACGGGAACAGTGAGATAGCCTAGTGGCTAAATCCTCGCCTTGCATACACCAGGATCCCATATGGGTACCAGTTCACGTCCCGGCTGTTCCACTTCCCTTCCAGCTCCTTGCTTCTGTGAAAGCAACTGAGAATGTCCCAAAGCCTTGGGACCCTGAACCCGCTTAGGAGACCCGGAAGAAGCTCCTGGCTTCTGGCTTTGGATCAGCTCAGCTCCAGCCACTATAGCCACCTTGGGAGTCAGCCAGCGGTCAGAAGATCTTTCTCTCTGTATCTCCTTCTCTCTATAAATCTGTCTTTCCAATAAAAATGAAAAATACGTATTTTAAAAAATCAATAAGGACAGATATTATTTAGGGGGAAAAAAAGCAAATTGAAAGCTTAACTTAAATGAACAAATCGGACACTGCTTTTATACTGCAGCTGTCAACACACACTCCATTTAAACATCCCTGGGGTATTGTGAGACTTGGTTAAGTGAGAAACAAGGAAGCCAGAGTCGATATATGTAAGAGAACAATCTTACCACCACAGCAAAGTTAAATTAAATAATTACAATCAAAAACCCTCACGTAGGAGCTCTTGGGATGAAGAAAACATAATTATGCATATTAGGAAATATTTTAAAGTAAAAAAAATGTAATGAAACTATGATACATCACAATTATACACTGCTGCTAAAACTATTCAAAGGAAAATATTTACCCCTAAATTCTTTCATGTTGTGATGTAAATCTAAAATTTAATGATCTAAACACCTTCAGCTTAGGAACTTAAAGAGGGCAATGAAGGAGTCAGCATCGTGGCCTAGTGGATAACGCCACAGGCTGCGATGATGGCATCCCAGACGGGCACCAGTTTATGTCCCAGCTGCTCCGCTTCCGATTCAGCTTCCCGCTGATGATTTGGGAAAGGCACCGGCAAACGACCCGGATGTTTAGACACCTGCAACACCCGTGGGGGCCAAGAAGAAACTCCCGGCTCCTGACTGTGGCCTGGCACAGCCGGGCCTTTGTAGCCATCTGGGTAATGAACCAATGTTGGAAGATCTCTCTGTTTCCCCCCTCTCTTCCTGTAACTCTGACTTCCAAATAAAGAATTAAGTCTTTATAAAAAAAAAAAAAACAAACAAAAAAACAAGCCAACACTAGTTTTAAAAGAGGAAAGAGCCAGAACAAAGACAGAAGTTAATGAAAAAAAAGACAAGGTTTTCATAAAAAGAAAGGAAACAAAAGCAAAAGCTGTTTGAAAAATTCTGACGTTAGCTAAATTACATCAATAAAACTCATGGTAGTAAATTAAAGAACAAGCGTAGCAATGGAAGCAGAAAAATTTGGACAAGTTTTAGCCTTTGTTCATGATTTGAAACACAAATAAAATTTCTGAGTATCTTAAGGAATAGACAACAAACTCTCTGATCTGGAGAAATACTAATGAATTTTTTCTTCTAAGACAGGCACAAAGCTGACCTGCGCACTGCTAATGCAACATTTCACTGGAGATTAACACAGCAAGCCAAGAAAAATTAATTAAGAAAAGTAAGAATGGGAAAGCAAAGTTACTGTTATTCATGGCTGATCATCATTATCTATACAAATATCAAAAAGTTCCTACAAACACAGTAAGATGAGTAGCCTTGGCTGACGTAGAGTCAATGTAGGTAGTTGCTATGGTTTGAATTTGATTTGGCTGCCCAACACATGTAGACAGCTAAACTCCATCAGTTAACGTTGAACTAAATCCAGTTCTGGTGCTTGGGTGAGCATAGTGGAAGATCCCTAGGTCTTTGGGGGCTTGCCCCTGGAAGGGAGTTCCCAAGGAGACCCAGCCTTCCTGGTTGGCCACATAATTCTTTCATTGACCACACTGCCATCGCCATCTGCATCAGTGGCCAAACCTCTTGGACTCAAGAAGCCTTTCCTCCCTGTAAAGTTTGCTGTACTGTTGTTAGAGTGAGTGACAAAAGGCTGAGCGGCACAAGAGTCAATTATTGTAAAGGACCATTTCTAACAGCAGTCAGGCAAGCAGGCATATGAAAGTATTGTGTCAGAGTGCTACCTAGGGGCCTGGTGGGTGTTGCTATTGCTTGCATAGACTTTTTCTGGTTAAGCATTGTGCATGCATGGACAGAAAGTTGGACTTGAGCAGTGAAATGGAATTTGGGGGATTTATCTTATTCCAGTAACCTTGTCGTGCCCTCATTAATTCAAACAACTTGTACATTCCGGGTGGGAAGGATGTTGTGAAGCATTTGTCCTTGCCAGATTAATCTGTACATTTGGGACTATTCCCATTAACATTCCAAACCATGTTTTCATGGAAATTGACAGGCTGATTCTAAAAATTTGTACGGTTTAGAACTGGCGCAGACCTAGCCAACAAATTTATACAGGGAGAAAAATAAGACAAAGTGATTAAGTCCTTGTGTTGATGCTGCAAGGACAAGCAGAGCAATGCAAAAGAATGCAGCATCCACTTAACACTGTAGCTCAGTGGAGGCTATCGGTGGATGGCCTTTAGATATTGAAACTGGGGAAGAAAGAATAAAATAACACCGGATCCTACACGAAACACAAAAGTTAGTTCCACCAATGCGCTAAACGTAAAAGACAGAACTTTAACTTTTAGGGGAAAAAAAATAGAGTATACTCTTACAACGTTGGGATAGGCAAGGATTTCTTAAACAAGAACTAAGAAGCCAAACACAGAGGAAAAAAGAGATAAGAGACTTAAAATTAAGGAAGTCTGTTTTTCAAAAGAAACCCTGAAATGTGAAGAGACAAGCCACAGATTGGGAAGGGGCTTGCCACGCAAGTCAGCTGGTTAGTATTCAGACAGATGTGAAGATCTCTGTGCACCAATAAGAAATGGGGAGAGGAAGAGAGAGGGAAAGGAATTGAAGGTATTCAGAAAGGTGACAAGAAGACAAGAAAAGAGAGAGAGAGAGAGAGGAAGAGAGAGGAAGAGAGAGGCAGCCATTGAGGGTAAGACCCCTGCTTCCATATCCCAGTGCCTGGCTTCTAGAGCTGGCTCCTTTCCTGAGTTCGGTTCCTGCCACTGCAAGCCCTGGGAGGCAGCTGGTGATGGCTTTAGTAGTTGGGCCCTCGCCTCCCACCTGGAACCCCTGGATTACATTCTGACTGCATCTTCAGCCTAACGCAGCCACTGCCATTGTGGGCATCTGGGGAATGAAACAGCAGATGGGAGCATTCTCTCTCTCTCTCTGCTTCTCCCTGTCCCTCTGCCCCTCAAGCAAATTAAAAATAAAAGAGATATAGTAGGAGGGAAGAAGGAACAGAGACAGAAAGGAGAGAAGGAGGGAAGGAAAGAGAAGGCAATGGATGGAAGACCTGAATGGGCTTTTCACAGAAGATGAGAATAGGTCATGAGAACACAGAGGACTCCAACCTCCGGCGTAAAGAGCACAAGATCCCACTGCGTGCCCACCAGCATCTTCAGACTCTAAGACCAGACTCTGGTGAGGAGGTGGAGCCGTGCACCTCGGGACCTGCTAGGGAACGGTGTGGGGTCAGCACCTTGGAAAACACATGGACAGCCCCTACAGTCATGTCCCAGAACTTCAACTTCAGGTGGCTCCTCTGAAGGAATCCTGACACGTGGGCGCTGGGGGGCAGGTCCAGAGGTGTTCTTGTGTGAGGGTCAAACTTTGAAACAACCAGAGATGTATCAGTAGGTGGATGGATAAATAAACTGAAACATATTCATACATTGAAACATTTAACAGCAGTGAAAATCAATCAGAGGTGCACCCGCAACCCAGTTTAATCTTAAAGATATGCTAAAAAAAAATGACAAAAAGTCTACTATAAAAAAGTGCTAACGCACGCTTCCATTTGTGCAAAACTTGGACACAACGGAGAACAATATAATGTATTGTTTGTGGATTCAGAACGATTGCCAACACCAGAATTCTGCATGTGACCAAAGATGTGTCTGAATACAGAGACCGAGATGTTTGTCTTCTTTTTGTTCACCTCTGTTTTCTGCTGTTCTTTGATGAACGTTTATGTCCAGAAGAGTCCCTAGCATTTTTTTTTTTCAAGAGAAAACGTGATCATTTTCTAGCCTACAGACAGAGAGCTTGTTCATTTCAGTAGCAATTGCTTTCTAAGAGCCAAGAATTGCTTCAAGAATGTTAACTCCAAGGGCAGGCACCTGTGTGCTTGGTTAATAAGAACGCTGATAACATAGAAAGGGGCAGCCCTGAACCGCCACAGGTGTGACCTTGATGTCCCGGTGAAAGTGGAGTGTCTGAGGGTGGAAGGTGGCCAGACTCGTGGGGAGAGCTGGGGTTGCACCCAGGCTGCCAACACTGGCTGTGCTGGAACGTGTCCACGCACGGAAGGACATGGGGTGTCCTTGCTCATGGAGCCTAACGAAGTCAGCCAGCAGACCACAGCTGCAGTCTGACGGACTCTGGCGGAAGCCCCCCACCCCCTCTCTCTTCCTCTCTGCGCAGGACAGGGTGCACTAACTTGATCCCCAGAGGCCTACCTGCTCACCACTGATTTCAATGCCAGGCAAAATAACTCTGTATTATTATAGAGGGTGATCAGGAGTCATTTCTGTAAGATTCAGAAAAGGCAACCACGAATGGGGCTCCTGCTATGAGCCAGCCTATGTGTGTGCCATGAAGGGACTTCAAAACACATTTATGGCAACATGGAATTGCAAGATGAGTGTGTTTGGGTACAGAACAATTTCTAACTCCATGTGCTCAGAACTCACACGCTTTGTGTGGGCTGGCCTATGGTGTGGCACGCTTCTAAGTGGAGTTTCCATTCTTTCAAGAGTGGGAAAGGTGAAGCTGACATCATGCAGGCCAATCCTCCACCTGCGGGACCAGCATCCCATATGGATACCAGTTTGTGTCCCGACTACTCCACTTCCAAGCCAGCCTCCTCTTTACGGTCTGAGAAAGCAACAGAGGCTGGCCTAAGTTCCTGGGCCCTTGCATCCACATGGGAAGCCCAAAGGAAACTTTTGGGCTCCTGATTTTGGATCAACTCAGCTCCAAGCTGTTTGGAGAGTGAACCAGAGGATGAAATATCTCTCTCTCTTTCTCTCTTCCCCCCTCCCTAGTCTTTCCTTTTCTCTGTAAATATAACTTTCCAATAATAATTTATTAAAATGATAAGGATGGCTACTCTGAGACCTCCATGTGAGATTCAGAGAAGCTAAGTCACTTGACCCAAGACACACAGCGTATTAGAGGCAGAGTCGGGGTTTGAAACAAAGTTTCTGCAATGTTCCTTCTTTCTGGTTGAGAGAAGACATTTCTGTTGGGCACTGGGCTGCAGTGGTTAGCGAAGAGAGGACCCCTGGGGTGCATCCCACCACCACCACCACCCTCCCCTCTCTGGGGCTGGGCTTCACAGAAGGACCTTGCTCATGGCCGCCAAAGCCCTGACCTGTGTTCCTGTCTCCTCAGGAAGCCAGCGCTGTCTCGCCCCGTGTGCTCCAGCGACCTCCTGAGCTGCTGCAAGAGCCTGTGGGGGCTGAGCTTTCTTCAGAGACACACGGGAGGCCCCGCAGAGGAGCAGCCGGGAGAGCCACCATCTGAGGGGCCACTAAGGACACCGCCCCATGAAGCGGTGAGGACACCGCCCTCGGAGGTTGTCTAAGACCCGGCCTGAGGAGGCGGGGATGCTGCTCCCCGTCTCCAAGATCTGACTCCCTGAACCTCTCAGGACCTAGCTCCCAGAGCCACCGAGGATACAGCCTCACACAAGTGTGGGGGATCCTGGAACACACAGCAGAGTGCTGGGACCCTGCGACCTTGCACAGAGCCACAAGTTCCATTCCCAGCCTTCCAGACGGATGCTCGGGATGCCTCTGGGCCTGGATGTGCAGAATCCAATGGATTGCAAACTCAACATCGGTGCTGACCCTAGGAGTCGTGAACAGAGGCAGCAGGGTGTACGGGGACGTGTGCACGCATGTGCATGTGGGAACACACGTGTCCTCTGGACCAGGTGGTTGGTGTTGCTATCAGATATTGGCCTCTCTCCCTCATGGGAGCTGCAGAACAAAGGCATGACAAGGAAATGAAAGGGCAGGCAAGGGGACTTAGCCTATAACAAGTACCTACTATGCACCAGGTCCTTCACCTGTCTGAGGTCCCATCATCCTTAGAACTCCATGTACTTGGAGTCAGGATCACCGTCCCAACACTACAAGCTTGGAGACCTAAGGGGACCGTCAAAGGCCACTCAATCAGAAGAGTGTTCTTAGCACAGAGGAGTCACTCACAGATGGTAGTTGAGTGAATGAGTGAGTCAAGGAGTGGGAGAATGGGGGGGTTAGCCAGACCTCAAGCCCATTCTCTCAACACCACTACTCTACACTGCACTGCCTCTCCAGAGAGAAGACCAGATGTTTCTCGGACTCAGCCTACCTTTTGCCTAGCAAGGTTAGAACTCCCTGAGCCTGGGAATCCCCCTCGTGCTAGGTTCTGCCCCTCTCTGGTGTTTATCAACAACAAGAAGTGCTTTGCAGTAGATTTTCCAGGAAAAGCCTGTCTGTCTTGTCTGGAAATTTTGGGAAAACACAAGGATTGGGGCTGGATGAGGTTGTCCCACCTGTGCCTTCTGCTGGCTGGGTGACCTGAGGCTGCATCGCCTGCTCCCTTCAAAGGGCTTTTCACTCTTTTGGTCAAACAGGCAAGATCGACTTTCCTAGACACAGGACTGTTGGAGAGCTCCCAAGGAGCTGAAGGAGGTGAGAGCCCCGGGAGAGATGAGAGCATCTCCCCAAGGCCACCACCCCTCCAAGTACTCTTTCTTTAAGTCCCCTTCCCGCCTACTTCCCAGGCCAAAAGGTTGTAATTCACCATCCCTCTGTCCAACAGTTAGATAGGGCCCTCTCCCAGGCTCAGTCCTGAGCCTTCACATCCCTCTGGTGTGCTCTCTGCAGCCAGCAGGCACGTGGAGATAAGCTCAGAGGTTCGCCACTGTTGGTTTCCGAGTCATTCTTGCCTCCGCGATGCCTCCACCTGCAGGTTTAGAAGACCCTGCACCTGCAGCATCATCCGTCACTATACTGTTCACATCTCTCTGTACCCGCTCCTCTTCCAGGGTTCCCTCGCTCAGACAAAAGCCCCACCGTGCCAAAGGTCAGCTCTGGCACCTTGCTTTGCCCCTGCCCTCATGGCCAACCCTCCGGAGCCCACTATCTGCTCAAGTGGCTCCACCTTCCCCGTTGTCACTCAACTCTCATGGTCTCCTTCAGGGAGAACTGAAACAACTTCTGAGCCCTCTTCTCTACTTTCTCCACTTGCATTCCTCCTGCCCGTTATCCACCCAAAGTGAGCTGTGACCACACCACACACACAGAAAATCCTGCTCCGCATGAAGTTCAGGCCGCATATGGCTGACCCCTCCTCCTCCCTCCATCATCTTCCATCCCATACTTCCTTCCAGCCCAAATGACCTTTTTCTGTTTCATTTATTCCACTCTTTCCAGCTCCCAAACCATGCACAGTGCTGTTTTCAGGACTTGAAATATTCCTCCTTGAACTCTAGGCTGCTCAGGTCCACGAGGTCTTAGATACAGTGTCACCTCCTGGAGGGAGTCTACTTTGTCCCTGCGTTGCCTATCACACACACACATTTTGATGGAAGTCTGGTAAGGTTGCTGAAGTGAGAGTCGTTTTTTGTGACTCCTTGAATGTCATGTAATCACCTGTTCGTAGGGCCTGTCTGATGCTGTTGGGTATGATCTGTTCAGCCTTAGAACGGGGTTTACACGCAGTGGGGTTTTAATATTGTCTGAATGAGCAGAAAAGCTCAAGTGCAACAGAGAGCAGTGAAAGCCGATAGTTTTCAACATTGACCTTCCAAGAAATCAGCAGGTACGGATGATTTCCCCCCAGAGATGTTTAATCCTTTGATTGAATCCCTTTGGGAAGCCCTCAGAATACCGTCCTCCAAGATTTTCCAAGGATTCCGAGGCAGGTGGCTATCAATGTCATGGTCAAGTAGTTGGAAACACCACACCTGCCCTGTGTGCCTGATCAAGGGCTCAGACGGTCAGAGCTCCAATTCACATGCCCGCACGCCACCTGCACCTGCAGGTCTGTCTCTGAACCCCGCTATCTTTCCGAAGACCTCCTGGAGTCTCTCTGCAGGCTGCAGAAGTGGAGCGCATGCTGCCTGGAGGAGGAACATCTGTGGTGACACCCCAAATCCGCATTCTACATCACCATCAGGTTCCAATAAAGCTTTGGAAACATGCACTGCCTCACAGTTTTATTTTTTTACTTCCTGGCAAGGAAATACTTCCCAAATTTCATCATGTGGTATCTTGATTTAGAAAGAGTCGTAATGAAACACTCGGGAAAAGGCCAAATTGAAAATTGCCTGAAAAAGTAAGCTGGATTTCGTCTTAAAAACCTACATTGGAAATGAGGGAAGTGCCGGTCTGAAGGGAGAGTAGGAGCTTAATAAATATTTGTCAAACGAATGAGCAGGAAAAGTAAAGAGCAGAGTGAGTCGAGAAAGCTGGTACTCCAAGCAGCGCCCATGCCTGGTCTCTTGGCTGCAGTCCCTCTGGAAGCTGCTCCCCCGGCTAGCTGAGCCCGCAGAGGGACTGGCATATTTCTGAGTTGGTCAGCTGCATAGACACCTGTGTTCATCCAAAAAGAAAGGCACCTTTAAGATACAGACCTTGAATATCATACTCAGCAAGTGTGTGAGGTGCAAAGACAAAGACAAAAGAGGGGGGAAAACAAAACAGGCCTAGAGAAAAATGCACCGAACTCTGCACAAGGAGAGAATCCAATGAGAGGTTTCTGAAAAGGAAGGCAGGTTTCTGAAGGAAGGTTTCTGAAAAGGAATGGCCCAATTGGCTCATTTCCTCTTTGTTACAAGCCCCAGGATCCCATATGGGCACTGGTTCATGTGCTGGCTGCTCCACTTCCCATCCAGCTCCCTGATAGTGGCCTGGAAAAGCAGCAGAGGATGGCCCAAAGCTTTGAGACCCTACACCCATGTGGAAGACTTGGAAGATGCCAGAAGATGTTCCTGGCTCCTGGCTTCAGATCAGCTTATCTCCAGCTGTTGTAGCCATTTCAGGAGTGAATCAGCTAATGGAAGATCTTTCTCTCTGGCTCTTCTCCTTTCTGTAAATCTATCTCTCCAATAAATAAACCTTTTAAAGCTTTTAAAAAATTAAAAACAAAAGAAGGCAAGTAACCACCTGAAAACCAAAATTCTGGCTGTGAGCCATTTACAATTCTGAGCTTGAGACCCTCTGGGGAAATCGTAAAGATAACCTTGACGTATTTGCACAAAAAGTAGAGCAGAGATGGACAATAGGACCACAGCATACCGGAAATGCTCTGCTCCATATAAATTTTAGGGCTTGGGGGAGGCCAAAGCCACTTGAATAATGGCAGACTTAGGGAAAGTAAAGGTAGCCAACCCCAGTGAGTTGAAAATAATTCTTTTTTTAAAAAAAGTTTTAGTTATTTTTATTGCAAAGTCAGATATACAGAGAGGAGGAGGAGAGCAGAGAGGAAGGTCTTCCATCCGAGCGGCCACATGGCTGGAGCTGAGCCAATCCGAAGCCAGGAGCTTCCTCTGGGTCTCCCACGCAGGTGCAGGGTCCCAAGGCTTTGGGCCATCTTTGACTGCTTTCCCAGGTCACAAGCAGAGAGCTGGATGGGAAGCAGGGCCATTGGGATTAGAACCGGCGCCCATATGGGATCCAGGCATGTTCAAGGCGAGGACTTTAACCACTACGCTATCACACCAGGCCCCATGAAAATGATTCTTAACT
This sequence comes from Ochotona curzoniae, assembly GCF_017591425.1. NCBI lineage: Eukaryota > Metazoa > Chordata > Mammalia > Lagomorpha > Ochotonidae > Ochotona > Ochotona curzoniae. The sequence continues at coordinate 41,851,280 of NW_024464918.1, forward strand.
GGACTATTATGTCCTGAATAAATCCGTCCCCACACCCCCACCCCGTGCCTATGAATCCTTTATGTGAAGGTTTATCCAGCTGCAGATATTTTAGAAAAACATGAGAATTGAGTCTGTACTGAACAAGTACTTTTTTTTTTACTTCTTGTATCTATTCCCTAAAGAATAGAGTAGAACAAGTATTTATGTAAGATTGACAAGATGGTAGAGTTGATTTAAGGTGTCCAGCAGGGTGGCTGCTGCAGTAGGAGGCTCCTGGCTTAAATGAAGCCTGCTTTGTTAACTGCAGAAAACAAAAACTAGGTAAGGTATTCAGAGGGGATGGGCATGTGGCGTAGCAGTTCAGTCCCTGCTTGGCACACCCCCATGCCATTCAGGAGCGCCAGGATTAAGTCCTGGCTACTCTGCTTCCTTTCCAACTTCCTGTTAGAGCACACCCTAAGAGGCAGCAGATGGTAGTTCAGTCTTTGGACCCCTAACACCCATGTGTGGTGACCCAGGAGAGTGTGCGGACTCCAGCTGCAGTCTGCCACAGTCTTGGCTGCTGTGGGCATTCGGGGAATGAACCAGTGGATGGACGACGTGTCTCTCTCTCTCTCTCTCTCTCTCTCTCTCCCTTTCAGCTCAAATGGAAAGTATTCCAAACACACAGGCAGATGTGTACTTTATATAAGGGACTTGTTGAGCATCCACAGTGTGGTACACCATGGTGACTGACTGTAACTGGGCTGTGATGAATGCTTGGCCACTGGATAGGCCACCAAGTCTGGGAGCTATAATTTCCAGAATCCTATACCAGCAGCCAGTTGGGGATGCCACCAGCGGGGATGGGAAGAGAATCAAAAGTCATCCCTGCTAATTCAGGAGAGGGAAAGGAGATCAGAGTTTGGTAGAAAAGCCTACAGCGAGTTCAGCACTAGATCAGGCCAAGGAGTAGGTCAGGGTTATGGCAGGTGCGTTAGGAGTTCGCTCAAACTCTCACAGCACAGGATGCCTGGAAAGAGCACTCAGTACCAATCGATTTCCCCAGAAAATAGACTGCGGGGATCAAGTGGTAGAAACAGAGAGAAGATGAGGCAACCTTAAACCAGGAGTTTCTTCCAGATCTCCAACATGATTGCAAGAGCCAGGATACTTGGGCCATCTGCTACTGCTCTCCCAGATGTAGCAGCAGGGACCAGAATTGAAAGCAGAGTATCCATGACTCAAGCCAGACCACATGTTGGATGTTGGCACTGTAGACAATAGCTTAATCCTCAAGCCGGCAGTGCCAGCCTTAATCATCACATCTTGCAAGGATCTGTTACCATAGATGCCTGGCTGCAGGTTGAGAACCCAAAGGAGTCAGACTCTCCCTGCCCTCCAAAAGATGGGCTTGTATCTAAGTACCACGGGGGAACTTGGGGAGTGAATGGGAAGTGGGGGCAAAAGCCAGAGGGAAGATAGTCCCTAAGGCAGGGAGATGCCGTGTGCAGGGTGTGGAGGATGTGCACCCAGCAGACAGGAAGCTCCAGGGGAAACACTCTGGGAAGACAGGACCAGTGTCAGCTGAGCTCAGGAGACAGAGAATCCAACTGCAGCCCTGCAGGTTCCTGGAGGACCCACGGGGTCCTGCGGTCTAGTGTTTGAACATGAGTTCATCATCCTCGTCATGAAGTTGTGGTATCGGGAGCTTGCCCAGTTCCACCGGCTCTCCCAAGGTCCCTGAGCATTACTGTAAGCCAGGAGCCCTCCATGGTCACTCACAGCCTTCAGGGGGACTAGGAAAAATCCCTCACCCTGCTCACATGTCATTTCCAGGAGCTCATCACTTGGCACTTGGGAGGCGCCCCATCCCTGACCTCCTGACTCAAGGTCACAGAGCACTATGTGTCTCTCACACCCTGCCACATCAGCACGCAAGCAGAGCACAGGTGCACCCGGTTCACAGCCCTGTCCTACGGGGCACTGCCCAAGTTCTCCTGTGCCCAGTGGCACCTCCTGGCCTAGGCACACCCCCATCCTATTCAGGAGTGCCAGGATTAAGTCCTGGCTACTCTGCTTCCTTTCCAACTTCCTGCTAATGGCCAAGAGACAATGGCTCTCTCTCCCTCTCCCCTCTTTCTCAAACAACTAAGTAAAAACTTGAAAACTAAAGAAACACATGGAAACAGGTAAAACCACTGGAGTGCACCTGACCAGCTCTTCCACCATTTCTTCCGCTAGCTAAACCGTTTCCCCCAAGGAAGCTGTTACTTCCAATGCTATAGGCATTTGGTTCTATTTTCCGTGCTTTGACTTTTCATATAAAAGCTACGCTGTCCCTGGCAACTGAACTCCACTGTATGTCTTTGAGCTTCAACCTTGACAGCACATAAAGGTTTCCCTCACTGTTTTGAACTGCTGAAAGGTGTCCCGTGGTGCCTCAGTCCCAGTTTATTGAGTTTTCTTTCTAGCCAGGGATATTTGAGTCATTTTTTTTTTACTTTTATTCTTTTTGGCTGTTTAAACAGTGATATGTTAATCATCTAATAGTTTCTCCTTGCACATGTGCACAAGTGTCAAATTATTTAGATAGTGACAAGTAGACACAAAGATGATAGATGAATAGATAGATGATCATTCTTGCCAAATTGGCCATTACAAAAACAATTCCACGCAGACCAAACCAGGCCTTTAAATCAAAGCTCATCTGAATGAAGGTGGTCAGTTCCTGGTCTTGGATAGAGAACTTGCCTGCTACCTAGAGGAGAATTGGCCCTAGAGGAGGAGGTGGGAGCATGGCCTGGGTCCTCCCATCCAAAGCAGTCACCCCACACCACACAGCCCCCTGCCAGCCCTACTATGCTTCCCTGGGCAACTCTATGCAAGCTGGAGAGAGTTGGCAAGTGTGGAGAAGAACCACAGGAGACTAGAACAGCTTCTGCCCCAGCAGAGCTTTCATGCAGCACTTAGGGGAGACCCAGGGAGCCACTTAGACCTTCATTAGGTTCCTCTTTGTGCCTCTCCGCCCTCCTCCATGATCCAGGCCTCAAGGTGTGACTGTCTTGGACTCATAGATAACCTTTCAGTCCCCAAATCCTCTTGGCTCCAGGATGCTTAGCCACATCACTCAGGTCCTCAAGGCCTTCCAGGGAGAACAGGTGCATCAGCATCCTCCTCAGTGAGATTAGGACAGCTCAAAGCATCCCACAGGCTCCGTGCGACCACACATGAGACCTCATCTGCCGAGCACTGAGAGCCACATAGCGACAGGGCTTGCACGATGGGACACACTCCACAGCCACCAAGTGTGCTGCTCAGTGCCAGTCATTGTAAGAAGTTTTCTGCTTCAACACCCTTGCAACTCTCATCACCAACCTGATGAAGCCAGAGGTACCCCTCCATGTGCCCACATGCATATAGGTGTCAACCACAAGATGAACACATGTAACTTTAAAAGGGTGCACTACTGCCTTGTCATTTCCAAGTTTCCTAAATGCCAAGCAACCCCTTCCCCTAAGCTGGAGAAATCCTTCCACAGGTGCCCTTGAAACTCAATCCAAACATGAACATCAAATCCAGGCTACTTCATACTCGGCCCTCATGCAAACCAGTGGGAGCCGCAACCTAGTTGGGGTGACTCCCCATAAATCCCTCCAGGCCTACCCCTACCCCACTTCCCATGCATGCCAGTATGTACCACATACTTGTTCAGTCTGTCCCACATCCCGATTAGCTCTCGTACGTGTCAATGGGCATTGAAACCTAGTTCAACCCAACCAATCCTACCATCCAGCGCACACACATATTGGTGGGTGCCTTTCTATCTAGCCACCCCTGCCCCTGTCCTGGTTCCGAGTATGAAGCGGGCAGGATCAGGCTGGACTGCAACAACAATTGGCTTGCGTGGAAGACAGGGCTGGAAACAGAACTGACCCAGCAACTGCAACAACCAGCATGTGCGTAAGCTGCTTGGGGCGATGGACTGTGCCGGACACTGTACTGGCAAGCACACACAAGAATCAGGTCTGGGATCACCTCAGATGAAGTTTCTTTGGAGATTCCTCCAACTGAACTGCTGATCTCAGAACCCCAACCATGAAGAGACTATGTCAGCCAGTGGATCCTGAATAGATTTCATCACGATTGAAATGGCAAGATTGGCAGCAATTCAGAACTGGTGAACTATCAAAATTGCTTGAGCAGGACCCTCGGAGCGTGCCTCATATCGAGGATCTGGGACGGGTGGGAGGCTGGGTGGGGCTCCTCCCTTTGTTTTTCCCCTGACCCCCAGACACAAAGAAAAAAAATGATGACATTAGTGTGGAAACAATGGTATTACCCACTTAAAAAAAAAAAAAAACCCAGGCTACTTTGGCCACTCCACCTCCATGAAAGCCAGAGCCCACGTGCTCTGCCAGAGACCTAGCGTTGCTATTGATAAGGGATAAAGCAGATGTCTAATCAGGCCACCAGCTCGCTTGCCTCCTGTAATCCTAGCCACCTACCTGTCAGTAAAATGACCCCTTCCCCAGAGTACCATGAGATCACTTCCTTCTCCAAGCCCAGCAACAGGGAGGGTTGCTTTGGCCCAATCTCACTCTGCCCCTTAACAGGGAAGAGAAAGGTACTGAAATACCCGCCCCCCCTCACTCTGTCATCTTTCACTCTCTTTCATCTTTGCCCTTCCTAGTCCCTTCTATTTTTGTTCAAGGCCCACATGTGTCTATGATTTCCTCACCATTTAAATGAATCGTATCATTTTGAAAGTCATATCTACGCCTGTACATAAAATGCTTCTCTGCATAAGAGGCAAGAACATAGAAGAAGGAATTTTAGAGCCGAACCAGCCCACAACAGTATGACCTAGAGACTGAGCAGAGGGGCAGGGCCCCTCTGGGTTTTAATTCCTTGTGCAGGAAATGCTGATGCTGGGAATATTAAAGAGGAAACTCTTCTCTTTATGTGAAATGAAACTGGCTGGTAGGCAGACTCACAGGAGAAAAACCCTACTGAATTATGTACATGGACATGGAGTCCTCAAACTATAAGAGCCAGATGATTGGCGTTTAAGTAGCTCCTTGTGCTGTGGAGTCCACGGAAAGACTGGCAAACTGGCATGGCTTGGGAGGAACTACTTGCTCAATCAAAGTCCTTGGTTTGTACAGATTAAAATTCTTTCAGGTGGTAAAAATTGCCTTGCAGGAACCAAGCTAGGTATCTCCTCTCCCTAGACCAAATCTTTTCTGGTTGATGAAGTTGCCAGCACTTGGGCTCCCTTGTGGATGCTCTCTGCAAACAAACTCAGAGAAAATCCTTCTCTATACTTCAGAACAGAAACAGAGCAGTAGAAGGAGTTCTGAGGCTTCTCCCAGACTTCCCAACCTTCTTGATTTCAAAGCCTGTGGATCACGCTTTGGAGCTTTGCTTTCTGAGCACCAATGGTGCTACTGACAGCCCCATGAGAAAGGCCCCTGTATTGCTAACTGAAGCCCTTTGTTCTACCCCAAACTCAAACTTTTCTGAATGAATCAGAAAGTGCTTTGGAATCTGCCTACTTGTAGCAGAAGAAACACAGTGTGGTGTGGTTCCTGGTGAAGGGTTGAGAAAAGAAAGATGTTCACCACGCACAATCCCAAAATGCTCCTGTCGTTGTTCATTCTATAGTCATGAGCTCTGAGAGATAAAAATACCGCTCCACCTCCTTCCCTGGGAAGAGCCGTTACGATCAGGCCTGCTCTGTGCAAGCGACTTTTGAGGGGCATCTGGTATAAGGGTGGAGTTCTCTACCTTACCTATGGTAGAAAACACAGAAGCAGGTGAGGAGGTGGAGGAGAGTGTGAGATCAGAGAATGAGAGCCCCTGAAAACAGCATTAAACTCTCCTGGAAGGCTGCGGCTTCCTGCAGGGCAGTGGCATCAAACCAACTTTATCCAGATCTCGTGGGATCAGGAGCCCACCAATGCCATTTCAATCACACAGGCTCAATAAAATCTACCTTGTGCGTCACAGTGAAGATGAAGAGATGAAGGAGAAAAGCACCTGTCAAATGCATGGGAAATGCTCCCTTCAGGGTCGCAACAAGGAGTAGCTGAAGTCCATCCAGGCACAGCAGGATGGAACTGCCCAGCTTGAGGACTCAGGTTTCATGTAATACGGATGTCAAAGCACAGCTAAGACACAGGCAGGTGTCTCAGGGGTTTTAAATCATTTAGACTCGTATTATGTTTGAGATACGGAAGAAAATGTGCACCAATCTCCACACCGGCAACCAAGTCGCTAGAGTCCTCTTGGGGAACTTGTGAAAATCCGTTATACTTATTCAAGTTTCAGGGTGTAAAATCAACACACAAAAAAAATCAACAGCCTTTGTATACACAAACAATGCCATGGGTGAGAAAGAACTTGCAAGACTAATCCCATTCACAGTAGCTACAAAAACATTTAAACATCTTACAATAAAGTTATAGTATAGTAAACCTTGTTCATGGATTATTAGAATTAACAACATCAAAATGTTCATACTTGTGAAAAAACAACTTACAGATTCAATGCAACCCCCAATAAAAATAGGAATGGTACTCTTAGATCTAGAACAAGTATCCTAAAATTCACATGGAAACACAAGAGACCCCAAAGAGTCAAAGCGATCTTCAACAACAAAAACAAAGCCGGAGGCATCATAATACCAGGCTTCAAGACATACCACAGAGCATTGGTAATTGAGACAGCCTGCTACTGGCACAGTAGCATGACATGTAAGTCAACGGAACAGAATATAAACTCCCGAAATCAATGTACACATCTACAACCGGCTAATCTTTAATAGATAAGCTGAAATCAATCCCTGGATAAGGAGCAGTCTCTTAAACAAATGGTGCCGGAAAAATGGGATCTGCATGTGCAAATGATTGAGACAAGATTCCTACCTCACACCATAGACAGAAACCAACTCCAAGTGTGTCCAGGATCTAAACCGTGACCTTACGCCATCAGAGCCCTACAGGTAGACATTAGGGAACCTATGCAGCAAGTGGGCACAGGCTAAGATTCTTCTTGTTTTAATCAGCGCATTTGTTTTTTATTTTGAATTTTATGGCACAATTCCATAGGATCTGGGATTTCCCTGTCCTCTCCCCAAATTCCCACCAGTACCTGATTTTCCTCATATTATTACAATAGTATAATCTTACATAAGCAGTCATAAGTACATCAGACTGCTATTTAAGTATTCCCTGACATGGCTGATACAGACAATGTCAGGCAGTCCAGCATCCTATTGTCTAGACATGTCCAACAGTTTCATTGGGAGTCCATCTTTGATTTGGAAGTAGAGATACATACTGCATTGTATCTTCACATCTGGATAGGATAGTCTATACTACACCATTACTATACATTCCCTTACATGAAAAGCCATGGAGCAAAGTCAACAACAGGTATGAAGTTAAAAATTTTACAGTACCATGGAGTTGAAAAACATGCCACTGAATAACCAATGAGGCAAAGGATTCTTGGAAAAAAAATCCCCGGAGCACAGGCAATTACAACAAAACTGAACAAATGGGACTGCATCAATCTAAGAAATTTCTGCACCACAAAGGAAACTTTCAACAAAGCGAAGGCGCAACCACCAGGATAGGAGGGGATGTTTTCAAATTATGCAACTGATAGAGATCTATAAAGATCTATAAAGATCTCAATAAACCCAACAACAAAGCAAACCAGTTAAAAAATAGGCCCAGGACATAAATGGGCAATTTTCAAAGGATAAACTTCAAATGGCCAAGAGGCATATGGAAAAATACTTAGGACACTAGCCAGTGAGGAAACGCAAATAAAAACCACAATGAGGTTTGACCTAATCCCAGTTAAAATGGCCATCATCCAAAAAGTAAAAAAATTTTTTAAAAAATTAAAGGCTTGGGCCCGGCGCGGTGGCGCAAGTGGTTAAAGGTCCTCGCCTTGCACGCCCGGGATTTCACATGGGCGCCGGTTCTAATCCCGGCAGCCCCGCTTCCCTTCCAGCTCCCTGCCTGTGGCCCGGGAAAGCAGCCGAGGACGGCCCAAAGCTTTGGGACCCTGCACCCACCTGGGAGACCCGGAAGAGGCTCCTGGCTTCGGATCGGCATAGTATCGGTCCGTTGCGCTCACTTGGGGAGTGAATCATCGGACGGAAGATCTCTCCTCTCTGTATATCCGCCTTTCCAATGAAAAAATAATAAAAATAAATCTTTAAAAAAAAATTAAAGGCTTGTGGGGATAAAGGGGGGAAAATACGCTGACTGACTGTTGGTGGGAATGCAAATGAGTTAATTCATTATGGAAGACAGTATAGAGATTCCTCAGAGCAGCTCAGTTCACAATAGCTAAGATATAAAATCGACCCAGATTTCCATCAATGCATAACTAGATTTTTAAAATGTGGTATATATATATACACACTATGGAATACTACTCCAAAGACAGGGATCCTGTCTTTTGCAGCAAAACAGATGCAACTGGGAAATCATTATGCTTAGCAAAATAAGCCTGATTCAAAAAGACAGATGTCATGGTTTCTCTGACATGCAGCAGCAAATATACAAAACAAAACAAAAATGTATAATGATCACTTTGGGATATGACTGTCAATTTTAGCCATATACTCTTGTGGGACTTTTAACCTGTTGAATATTAATGTTAATAGTATATTAAGATTATGAACATAAAGTGGATTAAAAGTACATGCTTGCAAAGAATGGTGACGAGAAGGAAGTGAGAGACATTGGAGGAAGCTGGGGAGTGAGGGAAGTATGGCCATCTTGGAACTGTACCTATGGAACATACAAGATCTGCAGAGTTTTGTTGTGGTTACCATGTAAATCACGCAGTCCGGGGTCAGTGTTTCCATGCAGTTGGTCGATACTGTCTGCAAGGCCAGCTTCACAAACGGAAACATAGATTGACATCCCAGCTGCTCTGTTTCTGACCCAGCTCCCTGCTAATGCACCTGGGAAAGCAGTAAGACAATGGTCCAAATATTTGGGCCCCTGCCACCCCTAGGGAGATCCAGATGGAGTTGCCCAGCTTCTGACTTCAGCCTGCACCAGCCCCAGCCATAAGCTCTGCGTGTGTGTGTGTGTGTGTGTGTGCGTGTCTGTCAAATAAATAAATAATCATTTGAAAGACAATTCAGTGTATTTATTATATTCACAGAGCTGTTCAGCCATAACCCTCATTCCAGAATATTCTCATCATCCCCAAAAGAAATGTCCTACACATTAGCAGTCACTCCTCCTGGCAGCCACCAGTCTACCTTCTTCTTATGTTTTTGCCAGCTTGTGCTGGGTCTGTAGCCACATGCACAAGCAGTGTGGAGTTCACAAGCTCCTCTGCTTGAATTCCGAAAACCAAGAACCCACGAATTCTTGATCTGCAACTTTTTCATGTCCGTGAAGTCATTTGACTTGGCAACTCCTTGAAGGGCATGCACAATGACTACCCCTCTTCTCACAGTAAGAAACTTTGCTACTCTCAGAAAAATGACTCTACTGGTCCTACAGAAGGAAATGAGTGACAGTTAATGAATCCAGCCATCCTTTGGGGACTGGTTCCAAGACCCCTGTGGACTTCCATGTCCACAGATACTCCAGTTACTTCTTGAAAAGTCACAGCATTTTGGCATGGAACCCCTGCAACCCCAGGCCCTTCACTCGATGTCATCTCTGAATGACTTATCACACCTAACACGGCGCAAGTGCTGGGCCAACAGTTGTTTACCAAGCTGCTGGGAGAGTAATGACAAAAACAAAAAACCAGCTACCCAGTCCAATGCCAACACAACATCTTCTCGGATGTTTGCTTGAATCCATGATGAACAAGTCATGGATGCAGGGGATTATTGCTTAATGATTAACAGAAAAGTCACCTTTCTTCTGACCCCGATAAATCAATGTTTAACAAAGATGGAAGGACACAGATGGTGGGGGGCTGTTTATGTGCCTGAGCCACCTGTGCCTTTTGGCCTGATCCCAGCTGAGACTTGCCCCTGCCCAAATGCTCCTGTCTTTCCCCCCTCTTCTTGTTATGCCTGAAACTTGAGAATGAGGCTGAAGGGCAATGGCACGTCCTCCGAGTGTCATTGCAGGGTCGAAGCTAGCAGGGCTGCCTGGCATTATCAGTTTCTGCAAGAAAGTTGTTTTCTGAGAGTCGCCGTTGGTTAGAACCCACACTCCGCCAAGATAAGTTTAACTTGTGGACATTTGATAAGTAGCAAATATTTTCCTTTTGGCCCAATAAAGACGCAAACAATTTCGGTCCGGGCAGAAAGATAATGCCTAAAGTTACAGTTGATTGTCCCGTAGGATGATGACTTCACAATCCTATTTCCAGAACGCCTTTTAGCAATTATTTGAATCAACTGAGCCGTCCTGCTCATTCCCAAACGAATGAAGTAAATTCAACTGTGGTGCGTGTTGACTGCACCTTTCTTTCCATGGAGTGGGTGCTGAATCTTGAATATCAAGCACGGACCAAGTCTTGGGTTCTAACTTCAACAAGGAAGCAAGGGTGCCCCCTGCTGGAAGGGACATGTTGTCCCAGATTCCCAAAAGTGATGGGAAGCAGCCTGGGGGGAGAACCAGGTAATGTGGAGGAACAAATCAACCTCCAAAATATGGAGAGGTAAGTATGCACTGGCAAGTGAACCAATGCTTTGCACAGCGTCTACCCAAGGCAGTATTTTCCATATCTACAAAGTAGAACTTGTCGACCGCAGCCCGGCTCCCTGCAGGTCTGTAAAAGTGACTTTTAATGTGGACTGTTCTCATCAGCCACACCTTCTGATGCCGGGACTCTGTGAAGATAAAAAAAAGAAGGTACCAGGTCCTGGCTCAGAATCCCAAAGGAGGCCAAGATTCTGCATTTGAACGTAATCTCAAAGCTAACTTAGAAAGCGTATTTCCTCAAGGTCAAAGGATAAAAGGTATTTACTTAGTAGCTCGTGTCTTAGTGACCTACTATTGCATAACAAATCTCCCCCAAAGTTGGCAGCTGAGAATAAAACTCACTGATCTCATAGATTTTTGTACTCAGGAATCCAAGAATGACCTCACTGGGTTTTCTCTTCACGGTTGCCCAAGAACTACGATCAAATCTTGGTCCAGGATCTATGGATGACCAAGCTTGCGCAGCAGGTGCCATCAGCACCCTGTGCCTTGAAGTTCCTCCACGGCTCTTGGCTAGCAGCCATCCTTAGTTCCTGGCCAGGCAGGAGTCTCCACAAGGCAGGTCACGCATCCATCCATGTGTGCAGGGTGAGAGAGTCTGCCAGCACTACAGAAGTTACCATCTTTCACAACCTTCCCTGGCAATGCACACACTGCAATCTTGTGAGACAGGCAGTTGACCTTCTCTGCCCTCCCACATGGTGGCTCGTTGACAACAAGTCCTAACCCTTGAGATGTTTGCAGTTAAGAGCGAGCTGGCTGATGGCTGCCTGGCAGCCCCTAGGGAGCTTCAGGATGGGAGCTGGTCATCGGGCAGAGCAAGGCACGATTACAGAGCTGGGGCCCAGCCCCCAACTTCAGGGAGACGGAGAGGAGGACTGGAGTTTAAGTTCATCCCCAGTGGCCGAGTATGCCAGCAGTCACGCCTGCTCTATGACATCTCTGCAAACTCCACGGGTTCCTAGGAAGCCCTGACTGCTTTCCCCAGCCCGCATGCCATGCCTCTCGTGATCAAACCATCAGCTGCCTCCTTCGTGATATCTTTGGTAATAACCCAGTGAAAAGGAGGAAGTGTGCCCCCTGAGCCCTGGAAGCCACTCTGGCGCATTAACCCAAGCCCCACTGATGGTCATGGAGACTCTGATTGCCCAGCACGGGCGGCAGCCTGCACCTGTGACTGGCGCTGGGAACAGGGCCGTCTGGAGGGACTGAGTCCTCATTGTGCAGGATCCAAGGCTGTCTGCAGGTAGGTGGTGTCAGGGGTGACTTTGGAGGGCCCCCGTCTAGGGTAAGGACGGCTGCGGGAAGGCTGGCTGGCTCAGGAAGTGGGGAGAAGCCAGCACGCATGCGGATGAGCAGAGGGACACCACAGAAGCATTTTGTGATGCAGAGAGAGTAAAGAACAGCCTGGAAAAGATGTTGATTTTTTTGTTTGTTTTCCTACACGGCCCATCACCTTGGTCTCGGGCCATTTTTCTGCTCTCATCGAATACCACAGACTGGGGAATTTACACCAGATGGAAGTTGGTTTGGCTTGTGGTTTGGGGACGCTGAGCAGTCTCGGGGTACAGCCCTGGCATCTGGTGTGAGGGACATCTGACTTCCTGCGTGACACGGAGCCAGCTGCTGGCTCAGGGCTCTCTTCCTCCCCTTAACAAATCACTGATCCCACCACAGGGACCCCAATTTCAGGACTTCATCTGGTCTGAACAACCTTCCACGAGCCCCAGCTCCAAACGCCATTGACCTAGGAATGTGAGGATTGGGAAGATCCAAGCCACAGAAGCCTTTGTCATCAGTTACAAGTGAGACACTTGGCCAGCCTGGATGCCAGCGGGCAGGATTAGACTACTGTGATAGAACACATCCAAAACTGGCTGGAGGAATTGGTACAACCTCCTATTCCTGCAACTGGATCCAGTCACCTAGAGCCCGGTAAGCTGATCCTTAACACTGGGGTGGGAGGGAGAAAGTAGGATCATATTTTTCTTTTTGAAGATTCATTTATTTTCATTGGAAAGGCAAATTTACAAAGAGAGAAGAGACAGAGAGAAAGGTCTTCCATCTGCTGGTTCACTCCCCAGATGAATACAACAGCTGGAGCTGGGCTGATCTGAAACCAAGAAGCCAGGAGCTTCTTCCAAGTCTCCCACTCAGGTGCAGGGTCCCAAGGCTTTGGGCCATCCTCAGTTGCCCTTCCAGGCCACAAGCAGGGTACCAGGACATGAGCCAGCACCCATGTGGGAACCCCAGGCATGACAAGCAAGTATTTAGCCATTGAGCTGTTGTGCCGGGCCCAAGAAAGTAGGATCTTATTTGCAATGCCCAGAGCAGGAGGCTCAATTTCCAGGCTCCCTACAAGGCTGAAGGAAGAGAGGCTTCCAACTCAAAGTTGGGGTCACACTAACAACCACATGTGTGTGGCCCTCTGGCTGGTCCCCAGTGCACGTGGCCTTCCTTGGCTTGGAACCGTGCTGCTGCCTTCAGAATGGCAAGGACGGGCTCCCAGCTATTGTTTCTAGGAATGGAGTGGGCACCACTTTGTGTAACAAGGGGCTGGCAGCTCTCTAAGCTCTCAGACCAGACTGGCCTGGAGTGGTGATCTGAGAGGCCATCATGTGGGGTCTTAGCCCTGGTTTGAGCCCTGTGGTAGTCCCGTAATTGAAGGAAGTTGCCTTCTACATAAACACTGCCAGCTGAGAAGGAGACACCTTTGATGGAGTCTCCTTCAAAAGCAACGTGGATAGGGCTCATCAGGGACCATCGCAGAGATCCTCTGCCAACATCGGCACGAAGCTCCACAAATCTACAAAGCAGGGCCTGCTCTTCCCAGGGAAGCTATCAGAGTATCTTCTTTCTGAGCCCCAACATGTCCCACCTCAGGCGCTCCTGGGGGAACCCCAGTGCTTCTCCCTGACCCAGAGCTGTGCCCACATGGACTGTCACCCAGGGCACTGCCACCGCGCATTCTGGCCAGATGACTAAGGCCCAACTCAGACAGCATTGCCATGAAGGGCAGAAATTACCACCTCCTGCTCCAATTACCAGCTCAGCTAATTGCAAAAGTAATTGCAATTGAAGGCTCTAATTACCAGACTGGGTCCGGGGAGCATTTATTTCCTGACTGACTTTGGGGAGCCTCCTGGGGGCTGCAAATCCCATTCCTGAGGGATCAGGAGGGCTGGCCTGTGTCTTGGGAAGCAGAGACAGCCAAGTCCTCTTGTCAATTGTTGGGGCTCCCCCCGTCCTGCAAGGGGTCTCTCCCTTCACATCCCCATTCTCATCCTGGACTCTCAAACCATGGGACCCCCTCTTTTTGCCACCAAGACCCTAGATTTAGGAGCAGTGGCTTCTCGGTTCTCGGTCTTGGTCTTAACTCTCTCCCCACCCATCTTCTGCTCCCCAAACGTCTCTCTGCCCAAGACATTGTCAGTCCATGTGGGGGGCTGGATCACCTGCCTGCCTCCCTACTTCCTTCTCCTCTCTCTGCCAGGTACCCCAGCCCCCAGATTACACCACTGCCTGTAGGACCAGCCGATTACCAGCTCTTCCTGCCAGTAGTAGCCCAGGACACTCACAGCCTCATCAAGCCCCTGGGCACATGCCTGGCCAGCATAGTGGAGAAGCTCAAGAATGAGGCCTCCACTTAAGGGAGGCCCCTGAAGCCACTATCCTCCACTGCCTGATGACAGCTCATCTCCTCCTTTGCCTTCTGTGAGATGTCGCAGCTCGCTCTATACACCATCTAAGCATGGCCCACCTTCCAGAGTCTGGGGCTGGAGCAAGGCCTGCGCACCCTGGAATCAGGCCTAGACATATAGGGTCCCCGGTGTGCAAGGCCACCTCCTCCTGGCCCCAGGGACACCTTGCCCCATGGAGAGCCAAACAGCAGGGAGACAGGTCCCTCTCACCTGGACCTGAGGATTGTCCTGGACCCCATCTCCTTCAGTAGAAATGTTGATCCATCAGGCAGGCCTCCCAGCTTCCATTCAGCCTGGCCTAGGCCACGACCCTAGGGGTAAGCCCTCCGTTCCGGCAGGATCCACCTCCTGCTGTCTTGTATCTGCCACCATCTTCCCATACCCAGCACCCCTTCCCAGGGGCTCTATGTTCTCAGCCACCTCCACCTGCACCTGGGCCCCTCCTCCGTCCAGGTGAAGCCTCTACAGACCTGGGTGTGACGTCCCACAGGGGCAGGAGATGGAATGATGGCTGCAGGCCAGTGCCCAGAGCCTTGGGGTGGGGTGTGTGGCGGGAGGGGAGGGGAGGGGCAGGGACATGAAAAAAAAATTTTTTAAGTAAGTAGATTTTATTTTTCACTTTAAAAGTGAACCATTTTTAGACATTTTGCCACATCCGCTTCAAATGTAGACATATACATACACGCTCATACTCTGCTTTTCTTGAAAATGAAGATATACGCGAGGGAGAGACTTGGGAGAAGTATCATCTCAGGGGAAAGAGGGATGTGGGGATGACACCGTGAAGCCGTGGGTCCGACTCAGGATCAAGTGATACAAGGTCCACACAATCGGCTCGCTCTCGCTCTCAACTCCCACAAGTAAGACCAAGCAGGTGATGTATGGCTGAGCCTCACTTCTTTACATTACTATCCCCGGTCCTATTAGCTTCCGGCCCAGTTTGGTCCCAGCTCCTCCTCCCTCTCACCTCCCTTCTGCATCTTTCTCACCCGCACCCATCTCAAAACACACAGAACTAGGACTCCCGTGATGTCCCTGGCCCTGCGTAAGGTGGTCTGACCTCCCCACAGATAAGGCGTCTGTCTGTGGGTCTGACAGCAAAGCAATGGGCGCTGTTCCTCCCAGTAAGCCAGCTTAAGGACACACCTGCTGTGTGCCCCGGCAGGCGTCAACATTATCTGTTCAAAAGCAAGGTCTCCCTGACCCCACCAGACCCCACAGGCGGCCGCAGGCTGCCTCTCCCGGTGCAGCGCGGAGAGTCCACCAGGGGGCAGTGCAGGACTGGGAATGTCTGTTTGGCCAGCATCTGCCAGAATCTGCCCTACCGGAAACCGTGTGGGAATCATCTCTGTCCAAATTCACTATCCCGAGGCCTGGGTTTTCGGTCCCAGGAAGAGACTTGAGTAGATCCTAGAGCAGACCCAGACTTGTTCGGTCCATCTTGGCTTCTGTGACTTGAGACAAGTTCCCTCTCCTCTCTGAGCTAAGGTTCTCAAAACTCCGGGTTTGCTTTCCAAGCCTGCAGGAGATTCTCTGAAAATGATAAACTGCTAATCACAGCTTGCCTCTGGTTAGTTCATCACTCACCCATCATCCACTGTTTGACTTCCAAGCCATGCCGTATTAACTTTAGGAAAAAAAAAAAAACATTGAAAATGCCAACTCATAACAAGGTGATGAAAAGCTGGGATTTTTGTCTCAATTAAAGACAGGCTGAACAGTTTGCAGATTTCATTTGTAAGGGAGATGAGTGAAGCTGGGATGAAGCCTCCTGGGTGCTGATTGGATTATCAGTCGAGCGTTTATTGCACAGGAGGGGCAGGGATGGCAGCGCACTGGCTAGGGTTGCTGGGCACCACTGCCTGTCCCTTGGCCATCTCCCAGTACCACAGGCTGTGATGTACAGTCCTGCCTGCAGCCCCAGTGGCTAGCACAGAGCGAGCACCTAGTCAGGGCTCAAGAAATATGTACTTGTGGGCCCTGTGCAATGGCTCAATGGCTAAGTCCTTGCTTTACAAGCACTAGGATCCCATACGCGCACTAGTTCATGTCCCAGCTGCTCCACTTCCCATCCAGCTCTCTGCTTATGGCCTGTAAGGGCAATTGAGGATGGCCAAAAACCTTGGGACCCTGCACCCATCTGGGAGACCCAGAAGAGGTCCCTGGCTCCTGGCTTCAGATTGGCTCAGCTCCAGCCATTGCGGTCATTTGGGGAGTAAACCAGCAGATGAAAGACTTTTCTGTCTTTCCTTCTCTCTGTAATTCTCCCATTCCAATAGAAAGAAAGAAATCTTTTTTTTTAAAGGAAAGGAAATATGTACTTGGGGGCTGGGCCAGTGCTGTGGTACAGCTGGGCGACACTGGTTCAAGCCCCAGGTGCTCTAGCTCCAACCCAGCTCCCTGCTAATGCATGCAGGAAGGCAACGGAAGATTGCCCAGATCCTTGGGCCTCTGCTACCAACGTGGGAGACCTATATGGAGTTCCTGCCTCCTACATTCAGCCCATTGCAGCCATCTGGGGAGAGAACCAGCAGATAGAAGACAAATCTCTCTTTCTCTCTCTTCTTTCCAAGTAAGCAAATAGCTATCAATGTGCACGCGAGGAAGGCCGGGAGGGAGGGGGAGCACTGTCTCCCACATTGTTGATTTGCATTTCTGGTCCCTGCATCGGGAGTCTTTGGCTTTCAGCCCTAAAGATCGACTTGAGTGGAACTCACCTGTTGGGGAGATGTTGAGTGGCTCAGAAAGATGCAAGTTCTGCCTGCCGGGGTGTGGACAGCACTTGTTACTGCCTCGTGCCCCTAAGGGGAATCATCTCTCTGACTCTGCATCAGGCCAGCCCCTACAGGGCCCAAGGAGCACGGGAACCCAGGACAATGACACCTGCCGTGCAGGGGGACAAGGCCCAGCAGGGAAGACAGGAGGTATGTGCAAGCTGAGTGGCCAAAGACCAGCCAAATGCAGGGCAGCAATTGCTGCAGCTGGGACCTGAGCTGTGTGGGTCCACGCCTCCCTCGTGGCGGTCCTGTATCACCAAGCACAGGAGGCAGATTCCTCGATTGTGTCAATGGGCAGTTAAAGGCCATGCAAACATCATAGAGGAACACGACACTCTATACAACGTAGAACAAATGGCTCCTCCAGTGACGAAGTGTTCTTTGTCACGCCCACCAGCAGGTGCAGAATGCTTGCACTAACTGGCAGTGCGGCCAAACGCTTATACCAGCATCACCACGCACACGCAGCAATGGCTGTGATGTCACTCACGGGACCATGTCACCAGGTCATGGAAGGCTTCCTGTAGCTCTGATCCCGCAGGACCCCAGTGGGATGCAGCAAGGCCAGTGTGGTTACATTAAGCCCTCAGCTAGAGGCTGATCCAGCGCAAAATCCTTAACAAAATCACCCTCAGAAAGTCCCCTTGCCATGTAGGCAATGAGTTCCCAGGTCCCAGGGTTCAGGTTGAGAACATTGGAGCCGGGGGGGGGGGGCGTGCGGGGGGCTGCTCTTCAGCATGCCGCAGCTGGAGCCATGTGGGGGAAGATGTGTTCACGGCCCGCCTTGGCAGAGCCCCTGGGAGGCCGGATGGCAGAGGCAGACTTGGGTCGTGAGAAGGTGATGCTGAGACTCGGCATCAGCCACGCCCACAGCCATCCAGACATCTCATGGGGTGGACCACAGTACATGGGGCCTCAACTCGTTTCTGATGAGCGTGGATGGATCCAGTACCTGCCACTACACTGGGTTTCAAGACCACCTGCAGTGTCCCCTGTTTTCTTTCTCACCTTCCTCATGGGTATTTCATTTTCCATGGCCAGAACAAAATGCTGGAAGCCAGTGTTTTTTTGTTTTGTTTTGTTTTGGTTTTTTTTTTTTTGAGGAAAATAAATTTGTTTCGCTTGTGGCTCAGGGGACTCAGGGACCTGGTGCTGGCACCTGCCTGGTAAGGCTCCTCTGATAAGGAAGACCTTCTGATGACAAGCAGCACAGCAGACAATGTCATTCATGGAGACATTGCATGCTGAGATGAGAACCAAGAAGATTTGGGGGTGGGGTTGGGGGAGCCAGCTTTCGCCTTGGATTACAACACACTGTTTTAAGAACTAACTGGGTTCCCATGAGAACCACATTAATGCTGGAGGCAGTGCCCCAGGGACCCAGCCTCTTCCCACCCCATCCACCTCTTAAAGGTCCCATCACTTCTTCACACTGGGGCCCTAACTCCCAGCTTGGGAACTTGGGGGTGGGGCACAGCACTTGCCCCTGCCCCCTTCAAGAAAGCCATCCCTGGCTCTGGCTTCCCCACCCTCCCAGCTTCACCTGGTCCCACCTTGGGCTGTTAGCCTATCGGAGGGGTCACCTCCCTTCGCCCCTCCCCATCACCCTGACTTCCCCATCCTCTCACTCCTTAGTTAATGAACTGCCTGCCCCTTCTGGACCACTTGCAGCTCCAGGAATGTGCTCTTCAAGGAGTATGTGGGGACCAGATGCTAAGCCACAGGGGAGCACACAGCTACCACCCTAGATGGAGATGAGGAAGCTACCGACCAAAGGTTGCTGTGCCCTCTGCTTGGCAGGGCCCCCAAGGCCAGCCTGATGCTTCCCACCCTGGGATCTGCTCTGCAAGGCCAAGGTCAACCTCCCGAGGTACAACAGCCTGGCTCAGAGAATTAGGAAGCTCCGTGCCTTAGCCCTTGCACATCTCTGCATGAACAAACTCGTTTAACTGAATGCCTCCCAGAACAGGGCACTCATCACCTCTCCGATGAGTCATTCCATTGCAGAACAGGATACATAGCTCTGTCCCCCTTAAAGTGTATTTCCTCCATTCCTCCCAGGAAAGCTTCCCAAGGAATCTCTCCAAAAGAGCTCCCCAGTGCTGCCTCCAACCCCAGCATGCTCTTGGGGTGCTCCACCCCCATTTTCTCAGGCCCCAGCCTCTTACTCCAAGCGTCTCCTCCTGTCCTCAGATGAACAGGTCACCTGCTGCGAGCATCCAGGTCTGGGGATAGGAAATGAGGTTCCGGACTTCTCTCCCTCGTTTCGGCCAAGCCAGACAAAGGAGTGCCCTCTCCCTTAGCCCAGGGCACTGGGCTTAGCCTGGCAGAAGGGGCCAGAAGAAAAATTCCTGTTCTCACAGGTGTCTCCCACTGGCATCTCTGAGCCAGCCAAGGCCAGGACGGGGTTCCCTGACACAAGACTCACTATGATAGCCAAACAAGGACAGAGAGTCTGGGGGAGACGACTTCGATGTGAAACCAGTGGCAGTCTTTGTGTCCAAGTCCATGAGCCCACCCTGGCTCCTAGCAGGTGCTCAGCAACTGCCTGAGGAGGGAGGGATGGAAGGAGGGACAAAGCACTTACTCACAGGGGTGGGGAGGGGCCCCTGATCCTGCCAGCGGCCATTTGAATATTTATAACACCAATTGTAGAGCACACAGAAGGATCAACGTATACATTAACTTGTCTATTGAATTTTAAGTCCCGCTTGTGGTTGCCTTGGCAGGGCCAGACCAAAGAAGTACACAGGCCTTACGCGATCTGTGGGACAGATACCTCTTAGCCCTGAATCCCATTGAGTTCAGGGTGTTTGACCCACACACATCGCTCCCATCCTGACCCCAGAGACAACGCGGCTGCTGTGATCTTCCCAGAGTGAGCGTGACCTGGAAAAGCCGAGCCAGGACTTGAGTCACCCCAGGCGGCGCCTCCCTCAGCCCTTCCTTCCTCCATGTGGTGTGTGAATGTCCCTGCACTGCTGCTGCCCAAGCTGCTCCTGGGACCACAGCAGCTGCTTCTCCAAGGGGGACAAGCTGCTGCTAAGAGCATGCAAGGAGAATACCGGCTGGGGCTGGAGGAGCAGTGATTTCTCACGATCCAGACACCAGGCTTGGTGAGCCCAGCTGCTCCCCCGGCCAGGCTGAGGGGAGGTCTCTGTTCTTTCACTCCTTCCAGAAGCCGCCATCCGAGCTGGCACACGTACCCCCGACACCCGTGTTCACCACCCCAGCCAGCCGCCTGGGGACACTCAGGCCACGGGCACTGGGATGGCCAGGATGGCTGCACAGGTAGGAGCCCTCAGTCCCGTTATCCTGCAAATACTCATGTTCTATGCTGCTCACCAGCTCCCGCTGTGTGTGATGTGGGTCCCCCCCCCCCACTGTGCCACCTTAGTTTCTCATCTACAAAGGTGGGTGCTTCTAAGGTCTGCCTTGAAAGATGGTTGAGGAGATCAGAGACGCGAAGCAGCCCTCGGATGAAGGGATGCCACCGCTGAAGATCCTGCTGACCTACAGCTGACAAGGCACTGCTACTCGGAGCCTTGTGCGGGGGTCCCGGGGCCGGGGGATCTGAGTGTGATACACGCAGCTCTCTGTGCTGTTGGGGAGCTTCATGGGGACTCAGAGACACACCCAGCCCCAATCCTCCAGTAGGGCGAAGGCAGAGCCACCCGGGACAGTCACCATTCCCAGGGAGAAGAGTGGTGTGGGAGAATTAAGGGGAGCTGAGGGAGAACAGAGGAAGGGCCTGCTGTGGTTTGATTGTCCCACAAAAGTTCATGTTTTAGAAATTTACCCAAGGGTCCAGCACCATGGTATATAGCAGGTTAAATCGCCACCAATAATACCGACATTCTTTCTGGGTGCTGGTTCGACTCCTGGCTGCTCCTCTTCGCATCCAGCTCCCTGTGTGTGGCCTGGAAAAGCAGTGGAGGACGGCTCAAGTGGTTGAGCCGCTGCATCCATATAGGAGACCTAAAGGAAGCTCCTGGCTCCTGACTTCAGCCTGACCCAGGCCATAGCAGCCGACCGACCTGGGAAGTGAAGCAGTGCATGGGAGATTTCTCTCTGTCTCTCCTTCTGTTTTTGAAACTCTGACTTTCCAAGAAATAAGTAATCTTTTAAAAAAAAATACTTAATCCCTAACTTTATTAGAGGTGAGGCCCTCGGCAGGTAGTAAGAGTCAGATGACGTCATGAGGGAAGGAGACCCATTAGGACATTCATGGCAGCTAGCTCCGTCTCCCCGTGGGATACCCTGACACAGCAGGAAGGCCCTTGCCAGGTGCCAAGCAGGTGCCCTTGACCATCGCAGCCTTCAGGAAATCAACACTGTACTGCTCTGCAGCTTCCTGCTCTGCCCCAGAACCATAAACTTCTAACCCTTGGCAGTTGCCCAATCTCCAGGATTTTTAAAAATAAAATGAGTGGGGGGCCAGTATCATGGTGTATCAGGCTGCTGCACTTCCCATTCAACTCTCTGCTAATGTGCCTGGGAAAGTGGCACCTGACCCAAGTGCCTGGGCCCCTGCACCCACATGAGAGACCCAAAAGAAACTCCTGGTTCCTGGCTTCAGACAAGTCCAGCTCTGGCTGTTGCAGCCATTTGGGGATCAAGCCAGTGAATGGAAAATTTCTGCATGTCTCTTCCTCTTTGTTATCCCTCTGCCTTTCAAATAAAAATAAATTAAAAAAAATAAGTTTAGCAAACAGACCAGGGCAGGCCCTGGCTCAGCAATCCGAGGGCTTCAAGGTGGGGTATCTCAGGAGATGGGACCTCTGAGCCAGCCCTTGAGGGGTGAGGGCTCTTTAAGAAGCAGCCTCCCCATTTCTGAGGAAGCAGCTGCAAGCTCGGGAGGATGGGCAGCAAGCCTGGCTCTGCTCCTCGGCTGTGCTCCCGGAGAAGCTAGCATGCCTCTCCGAGCATCTGTGTCCCCGTCTCAGCAGGAAGACACTCAGGAGCAGCAAGGACTGGGGTGGGGAGCATGCTGCGGAGCGTGCCTGTCACCTGGGACGCACTGCCAGTGGACGACTCCCTCTCTCCTCTGTTCATAGAAGCATCCTTAACACCACCTGCCAAGGATACTGGATTCCCACTGACCCATTTTACAGATGCGAATGCTCAAGCCCAGAGAGCTGAAGGGCCTTGAGTCAGCTCTGCATCCACTGAACACCTGCTGGATGCCCATCCCCACTCCCACTCCCGACCCCATCTGATCCGGAGGCATCTCAGACAGGACCAGGGGGTTTGCAAGGGAATGAAGAATCAAGACTGGACTTAATCCACAGGAGGTCATCAAGTGTCCCCTTGGCAAGGCCCAGGCAAAGGCAGACCTCGACAGTTCCCTTCCATTTCCATCCAAGCACCAATGCCGCCAGCTCCTTGACACGCCTCCTGGACGGACCCAGAGATGAGATGGTCCCAAGAGGGCTTTGCAATCTGGTGACCTGATGCCCATGGCCCACTTGTCAGACAGCGCTGTAGGCAGCAGTTGCTGGCCCAGTTGTGGACACAGGTCATTTCTTTGCAACATGAAAATGACAATAAGCCCTCTGTCTCCTTGCCATACTCAGATAGCACAGCCATTCTGGCACCTGCTTCTGCCTTTCCCGGGTCGCTGAGGAGGCTGGGGTGGAAATGAGTCCCTATCCTAGCTCCAGGTCTGCAGAGCTGGCCAGCGTCTCACTGGCCCTTAGACCAAGTCCCAAGACTCAGTATGTGTCATGAGAAGGCACAGGTCCTCCAGGGGAGCAGAGAGAGTGTCACACTCTGCAGCCAGGGCCACGCAGACTCCTGAGCCACCCTGAGCCTGTCTGCGTGCAACCCCTTCTTGGCAGAGCCAACCCCTGGATCACCGAGTTCCAGGAACCGACTGAGGCTCTCCTCTTTTCTATAAGCTGGCGTGGTTCAGCTTTCTGTTCCCTGCAGCCGCAGAAGCCTTGGCAAACCCCGGAACCCCAAAGGGAGCTTGATGATCACGTGCGTCCCGAAAAAAAAAAAATACAAGAAGCATTAACGTTGTAATGGTAGTAATTAAACAAACAGGAACACAATCAAATTAAATGAGTGTTTTGCTTATCTGGAAGGCAGCACTTAAGGGGAAAATTATTTATTTAGGGGAGAATAAGGAAGGATTGTCGAAGTCATCAAAGTAAACGAGCAGAATGCTGGTTGCTGGGGGCTGGGGGAGCGGACACCGGGGAGCCGCTGCTCCGTGGCCTAAGTGCCTTCCAGGCTCCTGGCTTCCACACGGTTGTTAAAGGTATTTGGAGTGTGAACCAGTGGATGGAAGCTCTTTCTTTGTCCCTCTGTCTTTTAAATGAAACAAACAAACAAAAATAAACAAAAGGCATTTGTTTTCATCAGGACAGGCTTTTAGTCTAGCTGCTAGATCAGCAGCTGGGACACCTGTGCCTGTATTGGATCAACCGGCTCCAATGTCTGACTCCAGCTTTCTGCTAAAGCAGGCTCGGAGAGGCAGTGCTGACCCAGGTGGCTGGGTCCCTGTCACCCAGGAGGGCGACACAGAGCGTCCCCAGCCCTCAGCTGCAGCTATTGCCAGCATCCGAGGGGCAACCCGAGTACGTGGGAGTCTCTCTCCATCTCCTCCTCTGTGTGGTACACTCCCTTTCAGCTAAATCATAAAATAAATTTTGAGAGCGCAAAAGAGGGTAAGGAGGGAACTGGAGCCATTTACAAAGCCGAGGGGCAGTGCAGAGAGCCACATGATGGCTGGAACAGCCTGTAGGTCACGTGCCTTCCTGTGGGAATCGCACTCCACCCTCACACACCCCCAGTCAGGGGCAGGATACACATATTCGCAAATGAAGCAGGGGATGGAAAACAGACACTTGGCCAAGCACGCAGGAGATCTGCATGGAACTCCTTCCCCACTCCCCCAAGTCCAAGGCTGATTCCTCATCACCCAATTCATTCAACAAGCATTCATTAAGCACCCGCAGCCCACCAGACCCTGGGATGGTTAATGTGATCATCCTAGAAGAACAACAACACAGAAGGTTTCTCATTGAGAAAACCTGCAGGGAATATCGGGACCAGCACCACCGGGGACCAGGCTCCACAGGCTGCTTCTTCCTCCGTTTCTGGGGTCTCGGAGCACAGGATGAAAGTCCAGAACAATCTCATTAGAGAGCCTGCGTGTGCCAGCACAGACTCTGAGCCCAGAGCCAGAGCATCCTCTGTCTCCAACACACGCTCTTTCTGCAGGGCCAGCACACCCACTGTCCCTGCGTCTGACACAGCCTCCGCTCTTGAAAAAAAAACACTAATGGTCTTGCCTGGGAACCCTTCAGTTCCTCCTTACATAAACAAGATGAAATCCCTGGCAGATAATTAGACAACCTCTACCCACTGGTTCAAGTGAAAGCAAATCCTTTGCAAAAACTATACAACTCCACTTTAGAGACTCCGCACCTGGTAGGATGCCCAAGGAAATCAAGAGAGACATCCAGTTCGGCCCAGGTAGGACACAGCAATGTTCCAGGGAGCACCTACTGTGTGCACCCCTGTCGGGCTCTCTGCTTTCCTCTGTGGAATGGGAGGGGGGAAAGGACAGCTCAGAGAAAGGACGGAGGGCCCTGAGCAGAGAGAGCCTTGAGCCCAGGACTTCTGCCTTCCAAGGTTGTCCTCTAGCCCAGCTCACCAACACATTGAAAGAGCTCCTGTGCAGTTCCCACTGCTGTTGAGAGAGGCCCTCTGTGTGGTTCTGCAGGGAAGGGCTGCAGAAGCTCCAAGGGGCAGTGACTCACACTCAGTGTGCATGTCCCTGGGGGTGGACCGCAAGGCTCTGGAAGCCACTGCTTAGCTCGTCCATGAGGGAGACCCCTGTGTCCTGTGGCATCCTGCCACGTTCATCCCTCACCCGCACTCTGTCCTCCCTGCAGAGCCCAAGGACCTGGGGCCTGTGTGTTTGGAAGACGACCTTGTACAGAAGCTTATTTTTAAGTTCAGCATCTAAAAAGCACTGATCCCATGCCATGTGCCCATCTTCGTGGTTGGAGACCTGGAGTTGGCCTGCTTTCCAGGAGTTCAAGACCCCTGAAAAGGGGGAGAGGGTCTTTGAGTTGAACATTTGGAATCATCCTCATGTTGTAAATGACTCACCCGGAGTGCAGAGGAAGGCACAGGAGAGAGCGGAAGGATCAGTATGGATTGGGCTGGGCTTTGCAAGGGACAGGAATCAGGCAGCTGAACTCTGCTTCCCTAAGTTGGGGGGGCTTCCCTGCAAGGCTGCCCCGAGAACGGAATGAGGACAAGACGGGAAGCAGCCTCGTTGCACTCGTTTGTTATGTGTGAGCTGTGTAGTTCCTCCATCAGGAGGAACTTGGATTCTGCCAGGCGCCATTTGGATATTTACAGCATCAGCAGTGGGTCATGCAAAAGGATCAACTTCAAAATCAGTTTGCTATTGATTGATTGATTTTCCAGCCCAGCCTGCTGTTGCCTTGGCAGGGCCTGACACTCCTCACCCTTGCAAACGCACTAAATAAAGTCAGCAGTGTGACACTCGTGTGTGTGTGTGTGTGTGTGTGTGTGTGTGTGTGTGTGTATGTGTGCAGACGGGCACAGAGGCAGGAGGCAAGACAGGGGTGGCACTTGGAGTTAGGGAAGGTGCTAGGCTGGCTCAGGCTGTGATCTTGGGGAGATTAGCCAACCTCATCAGCATCTTGGAGAGGCAGCTGGCCCCAAGAGACACCTGGTACATAGTGCGATAGGGTGGGGGGCACAAAGAGAAAGGAGTAGGTGACTTCCTCTGCAGCGAGGGAGGGTATGAGGCATGAAGATGGCTCTAAAGTTGGAACTTGGCTGTAGGGTGGGAGTTTGTCACATAGAGAAGAAGGGAGCAGTGCAGACGGCAGGACTGAGAGCAGGGAGCACCTACTCTCCTGGCTTCCCAGCCTCTGTCCCCTGCTTCGTGTGGTCATCATACCCTGGTTTTCCCCTGGGAAGTCTCCACTCAGACGCTGGGTTTTCTGTGGAGTTGATCCCATGCTCCTTCATGCACCAGTAAGTTGGGGCTGCAGACCAGGCCAGCGAACCCACTCCAACCACACAATCATTGGCTTCATGATGGATGTGTGACCTGAATCAACCAATGAGAGTCTTCCCTTATGGGAATGCCTGGGGGCAGCCAGCATGAGCGGGTGCCTGCATCCAGCAGAACAGGGAATATATTTAAAAGCTTTCTTCTTCCCTTAAGAGAGAGAGAGAGAGAAAGAGAGAGACTTATTGAATTTGAAAGGCAGAATTTCAGAGAGTGAATCTTCCATTCACTAGTTGATGTTCCAAATAGCCACAGTGACTGGGGCTGGGCTGGGCCAAGCCAAAGTCAGAAGCCAAGAGCTTCTTCCAGGTCTCCCAGATGGTTGCAGGGGCCTAAGCACTCCAGCCGTCCTCTGCTGTTTACCCAGGCGCAGTAACAAAAAAACCATTTCAGAAGTGGAGCAGCCAGGACTTGAAACCGGGGCTATACGGGATGTCAGTTGTTGCAAGCGGCAGCTTTGCTCACCGTGCCACAACGCCAGCCAAAGCACTGTTTCAGCGCCTCTGCATGTCTACCCCTCTCTTTGCCACTGAGCATTTAGTTACATAAGCCTGCAATTTTCCCCTTTTATTTAAAAGTATTTGAGCTGCCTTATGACACTTGTGACCTCCAGGGCTGCCACACAGGGTACAAAGATCTATATCTGGAAGTTGGGCTGTGTGTATGGGAAGGGCAAGCTGCTCACACTGAGCAGGCTGTGTCAGGAGACAGAGCTGCAGAGGCATAACATGGCCAGGTCGTCAGAGTCGGATGTAAAATGAGCAGGGCCCGGGGGAGCCGGGGAAGGGTTTGAAATAGGCAGTGGTGTCCTCATGTCTGTGTGTGTGGACTCATTCTGTTTATTCAGAATGTGTTTGAAGTCTAGAAAGAAGTCCAGGCAGAGTGAGAGCCAGGCGGCATTTCTTCTCCAGCTTTGCAGCACGACGGTGCTATCCAAGGTACTGAGCTCCCCAGAGGCCTCTTCCAGGAAAGGGAGCTAGCTGAGTCCTGTGGGAGGAGATTGGCAGGCTGGCTCAGGCCCTGGACATGCCAGCGTTCCCTGCGTCTGAACGGGAGCAGTTCGTCCTGTGCCGATCCACTGGGTGAGCCCACAGACCGCTCGTGTAACTAGACAGCACCCCCAGCCCTCCCACCTCCAAAGCCAACCCACGGGCTTTTGCGTTTGCCTCTGCCTGGCCTGAGGAAATGGAGAACTGCTAAAGCTGCAAGCAGGTACCAGGTGATAAGCACCAGGGAACAAGTGCATGGAGACTGGACTTGTCCCAACAACTGGAGGGACTGGCATGCGCTCACAGGCTTGGCAGGAGATGGCATCATGAATCCCAACTGTTCACCATTCAGGCCATTGGAGGAATAAACCAGTGGATGAAAGATCTCTGTGTATCTGTGTATGCTTCTGTCTCACCTCTTCTCTTCATAACTCTTGCCTTTCAAATACAGGGTTTTTTTTTTTTTTTTTAGTACACCAAAGACTGACATTTAGGAAACATTGATAGAGACCATGTCCACATCCCTTCCACCCATGACTGCAGAACGTAACATCAAGCATGTCACATCTGAATCGGCATCTGTCTCTGCCGTGTAATCTTCAATAAGTGGCTTTGCTTCTGCGGGCCCCATTCCCTTTGCTGCAGAATGGGTGCCACAGCCCTCACCTCCCAGGCTTCAGGGACCCTGCCGGCTGCCTGCCAGCCTGCTTCCTCCATCCTCCTCTTACTCCTCTGTGTGGCCGCCACCATCAGGGACACTGGTCCCAGCCCTTCAGTTGGGCCCCCTTGCATCTTCTCAGAAGCCTGAGCAGGAAATAAGCGGGTTACAAAAGCTGCCCACTGAGGCGTGGGAAAAGTTCAAGACACTTCCAAAGTTCCTAAGAGGTCCACTGGGAATTCTTTGCCTGGGTGTAGATGTGACTTCTAAAACCAATGTAGGGCCCAACACGGTAGCCTAGTGGCCGGGGTCCTCCCCTTGCCTGTGCCAGGATCCCATGTAGGCTCTGGTTTGTGTCCCGGTGGCACCCTTCCCATCCAGCTCCCTGTTTGTGGCCTAGGAAAGCAGTCAAGGACGGCCCAGGGCCTTGGTACCCTGTGCCCATGTGGGGGACCTAGGGGAAGCTCCAGGCTCCTGGCTTCAGATCGGCTCAGCTCTGGCCATTGCGACCACTTGGGGAGTGTGTCAGCGGATGGAAGATCTTCCTCTTTGTCTCTTCTCCTCTCTGTATGTCTGCGTTTCCAAGAAAATAAATAATAATAAAAGAAATGCATATTGTTTAAGTAAATAAATAAAACCAGTATAGCCACTGACCTCCAGCTTGAGGCTGAGACCAATCTCAAGTGCAAGACAACAGGGGGTGGATGCTGAGCTGCTAAATTCCCCAACTCCCCAAGTAGCTCTGCCCGCAAGGGCCTCTTGTGGGCCAGGCAGAGTTCTGATCATTTTAGCCACTTGGAGGTGGAGTTTCTGTTATGCGCAGCCCAAGAATCCTAAGTGATATTGACATTGATCCTTTATGTTCTAGCTCAAGTAGCTACTCGTACTCCGGCGACAGATGCTCAAAATGGCTATCACTCCATAGACCGCACTCTGGATACAGGTGTCTGCAGTAGGCAGGACACCCGTGTGGGAGCCTGAATTTCCTTCCCGCATCTTCCTGAAGAATAACACTTTATTCTGGAGAGTGGTGCGCAGTAAAGGATGGCATCCTTCATGCTCCCCTTGCAGCCAGCTGTGGCCAGACAACTTTGTTCTGGCTGATGATGGGCAAGTGGAAGCCCAGGAAGAGAGAAGGGCCTTGGGCAATCACTTCGCCGTGTCGGCAAGTCTAGAATTCACCCTATGCTGAGCACCCCCTCTTTCTCTGCATGGTGATAAAGTCCCCCAGAAGAAGGGTTCAGGGCTTCCTACATGGCTGCACTCCGCTTGCAGTGATGGGCTTCTGACGGGCAGCCAGCTCAGATGAACAGCTCCTCTGTAGAATACATAATGCAAATGAATGCATAATGGAAATGAGGACAGAGGTGAGGAAAGGAAGCAGTCCAAGTCCCCAAGCTCTACCCAGAACCTGCAACACAAGCAACGTGACTGCTAGCATTGCAAGGCATTCCCCAAGTTCACGTGTTGGGAACTTAATCCTCAACGCTGCCATGAGGGACTCTGCCCTCCTGAACCGACTCCTGCCATTAGCACAAGAGTCAGCTCCTGATGTGAGGGGAATGGCTCAGGGCCTCTCTCCGTCCCTCCAGGATGTGTCCATCCTCACTTGCCCTTCTGCCATGGCTGATGCAGCAGGAAGGCTTTGGCCAAAGGCTGGTCCCTTGACCTTGGATGTCTCAGGCTCAAGAGCTGTAGGAAATAAAATCTCTGTCCCTTCTAAATGACCCAGCCTCAGCTATTCTGTTGTAGCAGAACAAAATGGATTAAGGCAGTAGCCTACTTCCCTCCTTCTTTGGGAGGTTTTGCTGGCCTGCCTCCCCAACTACTGTAGGAAAGGTGGGAGCCGTATGGCAGCAAGGTGGTTGATGCAGTCACAGGAGAGGCTCTAACTGGGCTTGCATGATGACCCCCTAAAAAAAAGACTTTTTGGAAGCCTGCTGGAGGGGTATCCATTATTGGCAGAACCTTATCAACATTTTCTTACTGCTGTTATTAAGGCAGGCAGCCTGCCCCAAGCTGATGAATTTTAAAAGAAGCAAAAAATATTTTTTTTTTCAAAAACCTTAAAGCTGAAGGAGTAATGAATGTTTAAAAGCTTGGCTTGTTTGAAGCTTCTCTCTGTAGCAGATTAACTCATTCACTGATTATGGATTCAGAGAGAGAGAGAAAAGAGTTATTAGCAGACTTGAAGAGCCGTGTCAGACATGAAAACATCTCTGACCACTTGGTTCTTGGGAGACCCGGGTGAGGTGGGACCTTCTCCACTCTACCCGGCTCTGTGAAATGGTGCTGCTCAGCCAGTCTCCATGTCCTGGTCATCCACTGTGGGCCCCGCCAGGACAGATGGTCTGTGTTGCCTGTCCAAGCATGATCTCTCCTGCCTGCCTGCTTGCCAGCTCTCAAATCTTCCAGCCAGGCCAAAAGTGCTTCAGGGAGCAGGGGAAAAGCAGACCTTGGGGGCAGTGACTCGGGTCTCATTGGCTAGAAGAAACAGGCAGCAATGACCCTAGAAAGCAGAGAGAAATCCGACCCTGGTGGCTCGAGGGATGGAATGAGGGAAGCTCCACAACCAACAGAACCATTCAACCAGACAGTTTCCTGGCAGGAGAGGTGTGTGGACAGAGGCCAAACGGCAGCCTTACAGGAATGCAGGGCGGGGAAGTCTGCCTAGGGTGAGCATGGGACACAGCAACATGGAAGGAACACTTGCTCCTGGCGAACTCCTCAAAACCAGCAGTGAGCACTCAACACCTGCTACAAGGGCCCATCCAATCAGCTTGACAACTCTGCGTGCTAAGGCCATTGGTGCCCCTGCCCAAAGATGCTTAGAGAAGGCAAGTGGCTCATCCAAGATCACTCGGTTTGACCTAGGTCCAGCTGTCCCCCAAGCCTGTGCTTCTATCATTCTGCATTGTGCTCCAACTCAGTCCCATCAGTGGCAAGCAGGTCAGAGGTGATTACTCATCCACCATCACATGAATCCCCACCATTCATTGTTGGCTATGTTCCATGCATGTTGCAGAACTTATCCAGCTCCATCCAGGTGTTCACGTGAAGGAACTGACCACCAAGACCCAAACAACCTGTGTGTGGCCGCAGGAGAGCAAGCCTGACCGTGAACTTGGACTCTGTGGTGTCTCCTGCTAGTGTTTACTATTCAGACAGGGGCAAACATCCACCCGGAGAGAAGGGGCAGCCCTGGGACAGCCAAGCAAAAGGACAGAGTTCTGGGGTGCTCATGGAACCTGAGAAGGGATCCTTGGGGGTTGTCTACAGAATGGAGGAGGCAGCCCCTTGCTTGGCTGGTTGGCACAGCAGGCTGCGGGGTCTGAATCAAGGCACTGCTCTTCTCGAGGAATAAGCCATGGCTTCAGACAGAGCCCGAAGCTCCACAGGCTGAACAGACAACCTGAGAGCCCAAGGCATGCGGAGTTAAAGAATGTGCCTCTTCAGCAGTTTCTGAGCTAGGGTTGCTGACTTACCATTCCTGACCCAGAACAACAGGAGGATGGAGATTCCTGCTGCCTGCTAAGCCTTGGGTCTGAGAAGAAGCTGGAATGGACCTTGAAGTTGCTGCCTCTGTGCCCTGCTCTTATTTGCACACATTGGTTTTCTACCGCTAATACCTGCAAAGGTCCCAGTTCCCAATCATCTCCCAGAGTCAGCCCTCTAAAGCCTCCTCGTTTGCTCTTCCACTCAACAAATATTGAACACCAGCAATGGACTCACACCCTCGTTAGGCACGGTCTTTAACAACAACCCTTGTCACTCTGTCATGGGGCTGATGACTCCAGTGAGCCCGGAGACTGAAACAGCTCAGACATGCTCCCACACCCAGCAAGGGCCAGGGCTTCCATGTGAGTCCCTGCACTTGCTGCCCTTGGTCCACTGCATCAAAGC
This sequence comes from Ochotona curzoniae, assembly GCF_017591425.1. Classification (NCBI taxonomy): domain Eukaryota; kingdom Metazoa; phylum Chordata; class Mammalia; order Lagomorpha; family Ochotonidae; genus Ochotona; species Ochotona curzoniae. The sequence goes on from NW_024464918.1 coordinate 41,883,045, forward strand.
AAACCCTAACGACGTGCGTGTGTGTCTGAAGGTCCTGGATTTCCCACCGTCCTGGCACCTGTCACAGTTTAACAGGTTACCATGGTATCGCTCCCCAGCATCCCGGGCAGCAGGGACCACCATCTGTTTACACGGCTGTCAGAGGAATTGATGTCATGTGAAACTGTCAGCTCAGCGGAGTGGGAGGAGGAAGAGTAGGAGGCTCCGAAAGCTTCCAAGCCATCCAAACTCATCTCGATCAAGAGCCACTTCTCCCCTGGGGAGGGGAAGGAGGGGGGAGCTGAGAAAGAACATTTCCTGTGAGGAAGAAGCAGGTAGCAATAGTAATAATGTTAATGACAAGAAGATTCTTTCTGAGTTCTCACATCATTTATGGTTCACAGATCCTATGGGCTCTTAGCCCTGGAAGGGGAGCCTCACCCTTAGCTCCATTTTGCAGATGTTCTGAAATAGAAAATGGAGGCTCAGAGCTATGAAAGCCCCTGTTACGGTCACAGAAAACAGAAAAATCAGGTCCAAGAGGAAAAACTCCCCCACTTCTCAAGTGAAGACGTTAGGGGTTTGCACTCATTGATACCTAATGCTTTGTTAGTGGTGGGGGTAGGGGTGTCTCCATCTCTAGATCCCTCCGGGGGCAGGGAGACTAAATCAGCACTCCCAAGTTAGGGAACTAGTAGGGGAGCCTGGAAAGTTCTGGGCAGATAGAAACACAGGCTTTTGAAACTCCGCTTGTGCTAGGTATGCAAGCAACGGCCAATTTGTTGTCAGCTACACCTGCAGAAAGCAAGTGGGGCAGGATATGAAGAATGCTGGACTGAGAGCCCTAAGTCCTGGGTTCTAATTACAACTCTGATAAAACCAATTCTCCAACGAAGGATGGGACAGCTTCTTTAAGACACAGCTGCATAGATCAAGGAGAATCATCAGAGAAGAGTGGACACCTGTTACTTGCTTACTCAGCATCTCCCCAACCCCCTTCCTTTGGAGCAGTCTGCTGATTCTCCCCAAGGGAGCCCAAACTCTTCCAGGCTCACTCCGCTGGGTTTTGGACAATGCTAATCCATTTCAAATGACCCAGATCTAATCCAACCCCCAGATGGCCAGATCTGCTGTGATGAACAATATCTCAACCCCTAGCCATGCTGATGGGCTCAGGCAGAAATACCTGACATCAAGCAAGTCCACTGGGCTGCTAACAGGTCAGACGAGGCTGCCATCTCATTACTGCAGCAGCAGAGCTGGCCCAAAAAGGGTGCCAACTTCAGGCAAACAAAACCCAGAAAAGAAGAACAATGGATTTTTTTTTTCTCCTCTGGATCCAACAGAGTCTGAGGCAGAATGCACTGCCCAAGCACCAAGCAATATTCTTTGCCTTTCTGGTAAAACTGAGTTGAGTTTGTTTTCACTTGCACATAAAGTCATCCTGCTTGGTTCATCCCAGCTCATCTGAAGACAAGAACCCAGTGGGCCTGGGGGACTCTCACAGGGGGTCAGCCTGAGACCACCAGGGCAAGCTGAACAGCAGCAGCAGGTCATCAACTTACCCTCCAAGGAATGTGTGGCTGAAGTCCATGGAGGCCAGAATCGTATCACCAGAGGAGTGGCCAACCTGAGCTTGCCCACATACTCCCCATTGTGCACTTTGCTACACAGCACCCATCCTCAGTCCTAAGGATACGTCAGCTGAGAACTCAGCAAATAGAGTCAAAGGGGTCTGGAATACTGGTACTGAAGTGATCATCCCATTGGCCTCCCAGACTCCAGCTCGCCGAAGTACTGTGAACTCTCGTTCAGCCTCTTTCCGGCTGACCCCATTCACTCCTCTGCACCAGGGCAATTGTTTACACTTTAGTTTTAAGATGATGTGATTTTTTAAAATTATTTTACTTGAAAGTAAGATTTACAGAAAGAGAACACTTCACTCCCCAATGGCCACAGAGATCAGAGCTGAGCAGATCCAAAGCCGGGAGAGACAGAAGTTTCTTCTGGACTTGAGCCGTCCTCTGCTACCTTCCCAGTCCATAAGCAGAGAGCTAGATCAGAAGTGGAGCAGCCAGGACAACAAAAAAAGCAGCCGTATGGGATGCCAGCAGATGGAAGAGTATGCTATGCCACTGTTCTGGGGCGGGATTTGAGTGACAGCGAAGGAGCACCTAGCCTTGGTCATCCCTCATCCAGCATCGCTGCCTTCCACATCCACACGAGAAGGGTTTTGAAGGGACCATTTTCCATCCTTCATAAACACACCTGTCTTTACTTCTGCAAGACACACACTGAAATGTTCACAGGTGACATGAGGATGTTTGGGGGGGGGGTGTGTTTCAAACTGTCATGGAAGGGCAGAGTTGGCCAAGAACCATTGAAACTATGGATGGGTGTAACGTGTATTATTTTATCTCTCTACTTCTGTGCAAGTTAGAAATTTCCATAGTAAAATGGCAAAAAAAAAAAAAAAAAAGCAAGCTCCCCTGGCCTCCTATCAGTGTGGGCTATCCTGACACATTTTGACATGCTACACCCAAAAACTGAGGCAGGCTCAGCTGCAGGAAGGCAAGAAAAAATGTTCCAGAATAATTGGGCGGAGAATAATTTGAGTGTGTGCTTCCTGTGGATTCCTCTCCCCCCTCCCCTTTCGCTCCAACAACTCGGCAGGTTGATTCTCGCCTAGATTCCAGGGAGGCTGAGGCAGCGGGTAGGGGAGTAAAAGCATTTCAGTCTCCGTTGAAGAGAGAGCAGAATTGTATGCAGGTTGGCAAGACAGGAGTGGAAGAGATGTTCTAGAGGTTTGGAGGGGTGTTGCTTTGAGTCCTGCAGGAAGCACCAGAAGTCACAGACCCACCAGTTCAGTAGCCCAGGGCAGCTGTTTGGGCAGGGCCTGGGGACAGGTCCACGGTGACCAGCAGGAAATGAGGTCCAGGGATGGCGGGGGTCTCTAGGAGGATTTGACCAAGTCTAAGAATGCAAGACCACACTGCTGATTTATGACTCAGCTGCTCCACATGCCAGCTACTCCACTTCTGCTCCAGCTCCCTGCTTATTGGCCTGGGAAAGCAGTGGCCCAAGAGCTTGCACCCCTGTACCCACATGGGAGACCTGGAAGAAGTTCCTGGCACCTGACTTTGGACCTCTCTAACTCTCCTTCTCTCAAATAAATACAAATAAATAAATCTTTAAAGAAACAAAAGTGTATGCCCTTTGCCCTAAACCCAAGGGTGAGCCCCTCTCACCAGGACTGACCCTGCCTCCTAGCCTCTCACATGTAGTGTGAGCTTAGATTTCAAGTTGATTAGAAGAGCAGAAAGGGATACGTAACGATGGGCACGCCTGAGAGGGGGCATGGCAAAGCCCGAGGCTCTGGGACCCCTCCCCTGGGAGAACGCTGATCTTGGGTCTGCTCCTTCCGAGGCGCAAGGCTCAGGGGAGATTTCTTCACTGGCCCATCTGCGAAAGGCAGGCCTAAAGGACCTTGAGGGAAAGCTCAACATGAGGAGTTGCACCCCCTACAGCCTGGCCCCAGGACTGCCTTCCACTTTCACTTCCTTCTCTTTCAACCCCTTGCATGTAGGAAGGAGCCATTTAAGTGGAACCGTAATTAATATGCAGTCAGCAGAGGCTAATTAAGAATTTATTTTGGCTCCTTGATGAAGTGACAGTTTAAAAGTCTGGTTTCTCATTTCCTTGGTTGGCTACACAGGATCCCCTGGAGTCCCTGTGAAACCTACAAACAGGAATAAGTCATCTCTGGAGCTGTGTGCCCAGCTGGGGAGCATCCTGCCCTGCACCTGCCCGTACCTTGCAGAGAACACAAGACCCCAAGGACAGCTCCGTTTCCTTCTCCCATCTGCGCCCTCCTGCCTCCTGGAATCACGGCTCACTGTCCCTGTTCCTTCCTTCTCCCGCTGTCCTCCCTCACCTCCACCATCTGCCCTCTTCTCCCTACCTGTGCTCCCTCCCAGGCCTGGCTGCTCTCAGCTGGAGCCTCCTCCTTGGTCTCCTTGCTTCGGCCGCCCCCGTCATGTCCCCTCCACCCTCACATGACAGCCTGAGGTCCAAATATAAAACAGAACGTTTAAAATATTCATCAAAACCCTCCAATGGCTTTGTATTGGCTTAAAATAGAAGCTCACCCCCTATCCCGGATACCAGTCCATCCAGCCCCTGCCGATCTCCCTGTCTCACCTCATTGATCATCGTCCTGTTTCCTGCCTTCTGACCTCAGCCCTTCTGGCCACCTATCCATCTCCCGCACACACACATACTGAGTTGTTCCCTAAACCCGAAGTCCCTCTGTCTTTCCTCAGCTGCCTCTTGCTTTTTCCCCAGGTGTCCATTTAAATACTCCAGAGAAGCTGTCCCTGACCACCACCAGCTGTACCACCACCACCTTCCTCCCAGGAAGCACCCACAAGCCCACCGTGGCCCCTGGGAAGGGGTCTGTGGGTCGCTTCATCTAATTAGCCTGGGTCCGAGTGAGCTGCAAAGGCCACGGGGGGCTCACCTCGAGCTTCTGTACATCTCCTCTTGTGAAAATCAGTCCGCAGGCAGAGTTGTTTGAGTTCTGTAGGGTCTGTTGGCTTTGCATTTTCCATGGAACTACACCTCACATTGACCTCTGGGGAAACCAAGCCTTAGGGGTTACAAAACCCTGGGGCACCACTGCCCTTCCTAGAAACTGACCCACGATGCTGAGTGGCATCTCCTGGACAGGCAAGTGCTGTCTCCTGCATGCCTCCTGCTAGGGGTTACCCCGCTCTCCATCCCTTCTGGTTGGTGGCTGCAAGCTCCCTGCAGCCTTGTGTGGCCAGGAATCGGCTCTCCCACACAACCCTGCCAAAGCATCATCAGGTAGGAGTCGCTGTGGCACTGCCTCTCACGCTCGTTTTCCCTTGATCTTCCTCTAAATCTCCAAACCCCATAAACTCCTTATGCTCAATCCTGTCGGGATTTTTTTTCCCCCTTCACAATGTTTATTACTCTGAAACAACTTCATTTGCTTGCTTACTTTTTGGTCTTTTCCTCATTAGGACCTCAAGTCCACGCCATCAGTCAATAGCCTAACACAAAGATAATTGCCCACACTGGTAAGTGGAAAAAAAAAAAAACCCTGCAAAGTAAAAACAAGAGGTGTCATTTTGCATCCACGGTGACATGTTTATAAAGCTTCCACAATAACACGTATTTCCTCTCTCCCTCTCTCCCTCTCTCTTTCCTTCTGTGTGTGTTTTGGGGGGGTGGGGGAGGGACTCATGTACTAATAGATGTGTAAATTGGCACAACGTCTTCGAGGGAATTTCAAACCTCACAATACACATTAGGCTTGGCGAAGCCATTCTATAATTGATCTTAACCAAACGACTGAGAAGCGACATTCCAAAGCCATTCTATTTCCAAGGCCGAGCCAACAGAAATATCCCCACATGTGTACAAGGAAGAATGTTATAAATAAAGAAATAAGAACTTAAAACTTGCACCACGAGGAAGATGAGTTGATACACTTCTCTCTAGCACAGCTGGGAACCATGGGCACTGTTTATACAGCAAACCCCAAAAAGTCTGAAAGATGAGGAAAAAGAAGGAAGGATGGCTGGAGACCAGAGAACCCTGGGGTGATCTAGAGCTGGGGTCCCTGGGCTTGCTTTTTTTTTTTTTTTTTCCTGCTATCCCAGACTTGAAGCTGAGGAAGAAAGCAACAGGTAAATCTCAACCGACACAGAAGACAGGGTCCAGCCAAAACCTACTGCTGTGCGTGGGCACTCAGCCCACTGCTTGGAGCACCAGCAGCCTGTAGCAGGGTGCCCGAGTGTGAGTCCATCTCCACTCTGGAGCCAGCGCACACCCTGGGAGTCACCAAAAGCTGCAGAGACCCCCATCATGAACATCTGGCTTTGGCCCAGTCCAGCCTCAGCTCGGGGCATTCAAAGAGTGAACCTAACAGATGGCAGACGTGTATGTGTGTGTGTTGAATACACTGCTCTTCAAATACACTAAAACAAACATTTTGTTTTAATTTGCTCTCTACCCAAAGATCCAGAAAATGATGAAACTAGGAAGTTAGAAAGACAATTAGCTTCCCTACTCCAGAAAAAAAAAAAAAAAATGTAATCCACCCTCAGCCAGATGAACAATGGCCAAGTGGGGAGGCTCGGTCTCCGTCTTGACCAGGTTAGAAGAGGCACCGTACCCCCTCAGGCAGCACCAAGGAAGGCCAAATAAGGAACTATGGTGTGAGTGGAGACTGCACAAGGAGCAGTGATGGGGAATCCTATTGTCCCCATACATGCGGGTTTCCATCAAGACCCAATGGAATTGGAATCCCAGACTCAGAAATAATGAGATCTCCCCATTTTGTATGTCGAACAGACCAGGCAGGGAATCTGTCAGTAACGGGGTGGGGAGTAGGGGGTACCCACCCACAGTAGTCTTCACCTTGTCTTGTCAGCACTTTCAAGAAGAAGTCAGCTAAAACTGATGTTTTAAATAAGATTGGAATCAGATGCAGTCTCATGCATTTAACATAACAACCAATGTTTATGTTTTAGCCCAGTCATTTGTAACACCGAGATCCAAGAAGATCTGAAGCCAAGCAAGAAAGGGAAGTTAAGAGGAGCCAACTGACATGACACATGTTAGAATTATCTAGCCGAGATTCTTAAAGCAGCCATGGTAAACATGCCTCACAAGTGAGCTGGAATATGTTTGAAACAAATGAGAAACAATGAGCAGAGAAATACAAGACCTCAGCAAGGCAACAGAAAACAAACAAAAAAGAGCATGACAAATTTAGAATTAAAAAAAAATACAATTACAATAACCAAATGAAAGGCTCAGCAATTGAATGAAAAGAGGAAAGAATTTTAGAGCTAGGAAACAGAGCAGTAGAAATGATCCAATCTGAACAAGAGAGGGAAGATGGTCATAAAATCGTTAATATAATCTCTGAGACGAAGAGACCATAGTAAGACTTTCATGTCACTGGAGTCCCAGAAGTAGAAGAAAAACAAGGCATGGCAGAAAAATTACACAAATAACAGCTGAAGACTTCCCAAACTTGGCAAGAAGCATGAGCCCATAGATTCAAGAAGCTGATGAAGGGGCTGGCATTACAGCACGACAGGTTGAGCCTCCATCGGACATACCAGCATCCCTTATGGACCCCAGTTCAAATCCAAGACACTCCACTTACAACCCAGCTTCCTGCTGATGTGACTGGAAAAAACAGAAAAATATTGCCTAGTTTGTGGGCCTCTGCACCTACATAGGAGACCTGGACAGAATTCCGTTCCAGGCTTCTGACTATGGCTTGGCCAAGCCCTAACCATTATGAACATTTAGGAGTGAACCAGCAAATATTTCTCTCTCTCTCTCTCTCTCTCTCTCTCTCCCTCACTGTTCGTTTACGGAGTGAACCAGCATAGGGAGTGAATGCACCATGTATGACATAGTTTTTCAGTAAGTGATGACCCGCATGCGTGATGTCACAGCCATAGGCGGCACCGCCAGTGGCATAGCAACCGTCTCAGTGTGTGTAAACCACACTCTGTGATGCTCACACAACAATGAAATGGGCCAACAATGCATTCCTCATCACGTGCCCCATTCATTGGCTTATGACTGTGTAAACATTTTCTACAGGAGTATAAAGGAAATCAGGACACGCTCAGACAAAAGGCAACGGAGAGAAATTTTTTCCAGAAGAGCTGTTCTAGAAGAAATACTAGAGGAAATGGCTAAAGAGAAAGGAAACGACAAAACTGCAGATCCTGAGGCATCCTGACATGATAGCATGATGAGCGAAAAAGTGAGCAAATACAAGATGTTTTCCTTCTTTGCTTGAGTTTCCTAAGTTAGCTTTGTTGGCTGATACAAGTATTATAACACTGTCTGAAGTGATTCTTAATTTATGTGGAAGAAATTCTGAGAGGGATTTCCTGCCAGCAAGCCCCAAGACCACTGAGGAGTGAGACAACAGTGTCCTTCGGCTGCAAGAATCACCGGAGCATCCTGCAAGATTCAGGGTCCCAACACTTTGGGCTATTCCCCACTGCTTTCCCAGGCCATAAGCAGGAAGCTGGATCGGAAGTGGAGCAGCCAGCACTTGTAGACGAAGGATTAGCAGTTGAACCATCGTGCAGCCCCAACAGAATTTCACATTTAAATCATAACATATTCATGCAAATTGTCCCCACCACTCGAAAGACAAATATTGGAAAATGGATTAAAAAACAGGAGTTAATTATATCCTATCTACTGGAAAGCTACGTCAAACATAATAAGTGATGTATGTAAGTTGAAATTAAAATATGGAAAAAGATGTACCATGCCGGCATTAATCATAAAATCACAGGAGTCATAGTAATAATCATCAAAGTGGCTACAGAACAAATACAATTAGCAGAGCCGAGAAGAACAGGACAGAATGAGAAAGGTTCAACCAAGGAAACGCAACAATTATAAATGTGTAGGCATCCAAAAGCGCAACTGTAAAACACAGGAAGAAAAACTGAAAGAATGGAAAGGAAGAAAAGGAAAATCCACAAATTTTCTCATATATATATATATATTTGCTTCTAATTTTTTTTTTTGACTTTTATTGTAAAGGCTGATTTACAGAGAGAAGAAGAGACAAAGATCTTCTATCCCCTAGCTCATTCCCGAAGTGGCCACAACAGCCGTAGCTGAGCCAGTCAGAAACTAGGAGCCAGGAGCTTCTCCCTGGTCTCCCACACAGGTGTAGGGTCCCAAGGCTTTGGGCCATCCTCGACTGCTTTCCCAGGCCGCAGGCAAGGGAGCTGAATGGGAAGCGGAATAGCTAGGACACGGACCAGTATTCCTGTGCTTCAAGGGAGAAGATTAGCCACTTGAGCCACTGCACTGGGCTACTTAGATATTTGAATACTCTCAATAATTGGTAGAACAACTGAACAGAATCAGCAAGGATACTGAAGAAGGAGGTATCATCAACACACAGGATCCAGTCAAGCTTTACAGCACACTCCACCCAACAACAGCACCATGCACGTTCTTTTTGATTGCCCACAGAATACACACGAGGATACTGCAAAGTGCTCATAGTAAAATGAAATTAGAAGGTAAGTTTAGGGACCAGGGCGGTGACTCAAAAGGCTAATGTACCTGGAGCGTCAGCATCTCTTACGGACACCAGTTCATGTCCGGCTGATCCACTTTCCACCCAGCTCTTTGCGTATGACCCACGAAAGTAGCAGAGGATGGCCCAAGTCTACACACCCTGTCCTTACAAGGGAGACCCAGAGGAGGCTCCTGGCTCCTAGTTTCAGATCAGTTCAGCTCCAGCCATTGCAAACATTTGGGGAGTTAACCAACAGATGGAAGCGCACGCTCTCTCTGTCTCTCCTCTCTCTCCTCCATAAATCTGCCTCTTGAACAAAAGTAAATAAATCTCTTTCTTTTTTTTTTAGATTTATTCATTTTTATTACAAAGTCAGATATACAGAGAGGAGGAGAGACAGAGAGAAAGATCTTCCTTCCGATGATTCACTCCCCAAGTGAGCACAATAGCCGATGAAGTGCTGATCCGAAGCCAGGATCCAGGAACTTCTGCCGGGTCTCCCACGCGAATGCAAGGTCCCAAGGCTTTGGGCCGTCCTCGACTGCTTTCCCAGGCCACAGGCAGGGAGCTGGATGGGAAGTGGAGCCGCCGGGATTAGAACTGGTGCCCATATGGGATCCCGGGCATGTTCAAGGCGAGGACTTTAGCCGCTAGGCCATGCCGCCAGGCCCATAAATCTCTTTCTTAAAAACCATGTTTTTTGGTACCAAAAATATGTGAAATGCAACTGTAGCTTTTGCCATGAACTATTCACAGCCCTCTTGTACTAAGTTAGAGCCCATCCTGGGATATTTGAGAATAACAAGTACAAAATACACTGTATTTTTAAAAATTGAAATCAAACAGAGCAGCACCAGTGAAAGCGACGTCTTGTGGTCCAGCTGTTGCTTCTAACCCTTGTGGATACGCCCATGACAAGGGGGCTTTTACTTAAAACGTGTTGAACTCCTTCTTTGGAGGAGCATTAGCCTTACAATTCTAAAGGAAATCGAAAGTTACCACAAAAGAAAATTTAAAAGAAAAAAGAAGGGAGAGAGGAAAGTGTTGTTGTAGTCTTAGAATTGTGTCTAGAAACCATGTGCAACCTGTCCTCCTTATATCGATTATAACGAATCAGGCAAAACTTAACATATAAAATCATACAACCTGTGCTTTCATAGCACAATGGAATAGACTAGGATTCTGGTGATTAAAAAAAGCTAGCAGGAAAATCCACAAATACCTGGCTATTAAATGACACACTTCTAAAAATTAAGTCCATGGATCAAGTGGTAGTCTCACAGGATGTAAAGAAATACATCAAAGTGAATGAAAACAGAAAGAATATGTATCAACATTTAGTCATTACTCAAACAGTGCTAAGAAATGTATAGGACCAAATGCATTCACTAGAAAAGAAGAAAATTCTCAGAGCAGTAATTATGGTTCCATCCCAAGAACTTACTAAAAAAAAGAATAAAATAAACCCAAAGACAATTGAGAAAGAAAAGTATAAAAATAAGAGCAGAGATCATTGCAATTGAAAAGAGTAAGGCAATAGAGAAACATGAAAGAAAAAGAAGCTTGGTTCTTTGAAAAAAAAAATCAACAGAATCGACAATCCTGAGACAGGGCTAACAAAGAAAAACAGAGAGAAGGCACAACGTACTGATGGCAAAAATGAAGCCAGGGAAAGCTGCAGACCCCGGAAGCATCGTGAAAACAGGAAGGGACTACAATAACTACTCACACACACTTGGCAACTTAGATAAAATGGACCCATTCCTTGAGTAACACAAGCTACCCCCATTTTTCCAAATAGGAAATAGGGCATTTGGATAGCCCCATTCAAGACAGTAGATTCATAATTTTAAACCTGCTAAAAAAGAAATCTCTAGGCCCAGATGGCCTGAAGTCTACCAAATGTTTATAAAAGAAATAACACTAATTCTGTACAGTCTCTTCCAAAAGAGTAGAAGGAGGAAGAACTTTTCAATTCATGTTAAAAAAAAAAAAAAGATTTCTTTTTATTGGAAAGGCAGAGAGAAGGAGAAACAGAAAGATCTTGCATGCACTGGTTCACTCCCCGTTTGGCTGCAACAACCACAACTGGGCCAGTCTGAAGCCAAGAAACTGGAGCTTCTTTCAGGTCTGCAGCCTGGGGTCAGGGTGCAAAGAACTTAAGCCATTCTCTGCCACTTTCCTAGGCATACTAGCAAGGAGCTGGAAAAAAAGTGGAGCATCCGGAAATTGAACCAGTGCCTATATGGATGCCAGTGCTGCAGGCGGAGGCTTTGGCTACCCCATACCATAGCACCACCCCCTCAACTCATTTTATAAAGTTAATGTTTTACCTGAATAACAAAATCAAAGATGAATACAATACTAAAAGAGAACAGGGCAACAAATCAATATCCCTTATGAATATCAGCACAAAAATCCTTAATGAAATACTAGTAAGCAGCATTTGCGATACATGGAAAGTGTGTGCTATAACCAAACATTGTTTTAATATTTCAAAATAAATCAACGCAACCCACTACATTAACAAACCAAGGGAAAAAAATCATGTGATATATCAACAGATGCATGAAAAAACATTCAAAGCAGCACAACCTTCACTCATGATCCAATTCTCAGAAAAAAATTAGGAAAGGAGATGAACTCCTCGGTTTAATCAAAACAACTTCACAAAATCTACAGCCCCATGACACTAAATGGTGAAAGTCTGCTTCTCTGTAAGATCAGTAAGAAGGCCAGGACATCTGATCACACTACCTCAGTCAACACAGAGCTGAAAGTTCCAGCCACTGCTCTAAGGCAGGAAAACAAAACAAAACCAACTAGAAAGAAAATGGTCAATATTTCCGACGGAAAAAAGGCAAACAAAACTTAGAGCTAAAAAGTGAGTTTGGCAGGGTATTAGAATAAGATGATCATACAGAATTTTGCGCACATCTGTATTCTAGGTACGCACTCCCAGAAGCCGAGGAAATAGGACACACCCAGATGTGCACAGCCAGAAAAACACACAAAGGACTTACAAGCGGATGAAAGAAATGAAACAAGTTCTAACTCCACAGAAAGCCAACTGTGTGCACTGGTCGGAAGCTGCAACCATGATGTAAAGGCATTAGTTTTCTCGAAAGATTGACATGTAGGTTTAGTACATTTGTTAACAAAATCCAAGTGATGGACAAGGTCATGCTAAAATTTCTACAGGAAAGGCAAAGGAACTAGAACAGCCACTGCAATCATATAAAAGCAAGAATAAACTATTGCAACTAATTCTATGTATGTATGTATGTATGTATCGGAGCTTCTCAAACTCACTACGCGAAGGGGAAGAAGCCACACTCAAGAGGTTGGATGTCTCATAATTCCACAGTGTTTGATTTTCCAGAAAGGCAGATCTGGAGGAGGGGCGGGACAAGTAAGTGTTGATGGGAGGGAATGCAATGGGGCAGGGGGGTGGACATAGAGGGGATGTGATGGTCAGTTTTTCATACTGATTTTGGCAGCAATAGTTACAGGCCTAGATGCATCTGTCAAAATCCTTAGAACTGTCAGCTTCAAAATAGAGTGTTTATCACGTGTAAATTAAACTGCAGTTAACATCACCAAAAATCTCTTTAAGAGTGACCAGCGCTGTGACGTAACACATAAAGCTACTGCACCACCGGCATCCCGTATGGGTTGCTCCATTTCCAATCCAGCTCCCTCTTAGTGACCTGGGAAAAGCAGCAGAGGATGGTCTGTTTGGAGAGGCCCAGGTTGAACTCCTGGCCCCTGGCTTCAGCCTGACCCAGCCCCAGCCATTGCGACCATTTGAGGGGTGATTCAGCAAATGAAAGATCTCTCTGTCTCTCTCTCCCTTTCTCTCTGTAACTTGCCTTTCAAATAATAAATCTTTAAAAAGACAGACATGAAAAATCTCTTTAAGGGCTTAGCAATAAAGTAACAAATAATACAATTAGAAAATAAGACATGAAGATTTCACCAAAGAGGGGAGACAGATGGTGAATAAACCCGGGGAGCAATGTTGAGCATCATGAGTCACTGGGGAAGCGTGCATCACAACCACCGAGTGCCTGCAGTGTGCACCTCTCAGACCTGGCGATAATGGCACCTGCCGATGAGGATGCAGGCTGTGGTGACGGCAACTGAGCATACAGCTGTTACATGGCCCGCAGTCCCATTATCCTGGGCACCGACCCCAGAGAAATCAAACCTTATGTTTAAGGAGGAAAAAAAAAATCTGTGTGAATGTGTGTAGTGGTTTTGTTCCTAATAGCTCCAAACTGGAAACCACCCAGACATCCTTCAATGGGTGAACAGTTTAAACAAATTGTTCGTTTTCGCTCATGCTATAGGAAAATGCTTAGCAATAAAAAAAAAAGAGGTACAAACTATTACAGCACACAACAATCTAGATGAATCTCTAGAGAATTTCCCCGAGTGAAAACGGGCGACGGCCCAAAATTGCATATTGTAGGATTCCATATACAGCATCATTGGAATGGTGACATTTTATAAAGGGAGAACGGTTTAGTGACTGCCAAGAGTTAAGACGTGGAATGGAGAGAAGCTGATGTGGCTATAAAAAGGCAACCCAAGGACAGGAACATCCCGTTACTTGATTGTATCACTGTCAATATCCTGGTTTGGATACTACCCTCTAATTTTGCGAGATCTTGAGGAAATTGGAACAGAAGATCCAAGGACTCACTCTGAATTGTTCTTTTCAAGTGTAGATGTGAATCTACTGTTATCTCCTAACGAAAACTTAATTAAAAATAATAATGTGATTTTTGCAGCATGGCTTGTAAGCTAGGAACAAAGCATTCACCAGTAGGGGAAAGGTTGGCCGCAGCAGCAGTTCAGAAAGATGCAGCTGCGTGTACGTTTCTTCGACCTGAACAACCACCTGCTTGAGGCCTGGCAGCATTTAGGTTAACATGCACAGTGTAGCTGTTGTGTACGTCACTTGCACCTGGCGGTGCCATTGTCCCCAAGGAGTCAGACATCAATGCTTGCGGGCTGGAAATGGTTACACTTCTGGGGGCTCAAGGTATCCGCAGAGCACATCAGCAGAAACACACGAATGCTTCCAGAAGCCCACGGAAAGGGCATTAAAAGATGCTTACGGTAATGCCAATGAGGGTGGAAATCCGTGTGTCTCGTGAGTCTTCAAAAAGTTTATGGGAAAGACACCTTATTAAAATGTACACAATACACAGATTTTGAAATTCTTTTGCAAATTAGCTTGCTTTTTAATTTCATTTCTCCACAACCTTTCTGAAGCTTTCTTGTATTCTCTGTCATATTAAAATGTGTCATGAGAAGGGAAGAGGGGGGAGGGTGGGGAGAGATGCCTCAAAAATCTTATAAGAGTGACAGTGAGCCCGGCACATAGCCTAGTGGCTAAAGTCCTCACCTTTCATTCACCTGCATCCCATATGGGTGCTGGTTCATATCCCAGCAGGCCCTGCTTCCCATCCAGCTCCCTGCCTGTGGCCTGGGAAAGCAGTGGAAGATGGTCTAAAGCCTTGGGACCCTGCACCCACATGAGAGACCCAGAAGAAGCTCCTGGTTCCTGACTTCGAATCAGTTCAGCTCCTGAAATTGCAACCACTTGGGGAGTGAACCAGCAGATGGACGATCTTTCTCTCTGTCTTTCCTTTTCTCTGTAAAGCTGACTTTCCAATAAAAATAAATAAATCTTTTACAGAGAGAGAGGCTTGAGAAACCCTTGAGTTAGACCAGAATTTCTCAACTCAGCATCACTGACACTTAGGACTAGCTAGCTCTCTGCAGAGGAGCTGCCCCACGCTTTGTAGGGTACCTAGCCTCCTTCCACCACAAGCCAATCACACCCTGACCCCTAGCTGTGTTGACAAGCCTCCAGACGTTGCCAAGGTCTAGAAGACAACAGGTGACCAGCAGCAATGAAAACCCTCAGACACATACACCAACCCCCAGCAGCATTAGCTGTGATGGATCCACAGCCCTTTCATTTTTGACAGGGAGAATATATTCGGGGCTTACTTGTGCTATTAAAAATTAATTTTCAAAAAAAAATGGCTCTCACTGGGAAATGGAGTGCTGCAGGAGTGAGAGGGGAGGCCTGACCAGCCCCTGAGACTCTGGTCCAGCCTGTCCCCTTTCCTCCCTAGCTCCAGAGCCATTTCTGGTCCTCAGTGCCCTCTCTCTGCACACACACACACATCCTCCCCCTGACATGCCTCACCAGCCCCTCTGCATGCCACACCCCTCTCTCTACACTCCAGCAGCTGTGTCGGGAATGTTGTTTGCCTCTCCTCAGCCTAGAAAACAACACCTCATATCTGGACCCCAACATCCAACCTTGCAGGCAGCTCCCATCTCCCCCTCACTAGACCCTAACTAGCCCGTGCTGTGAGGCTAGGGTGCTTGGCAGAGCACGGTTGTTGGCCATTCACTGCCCCTCTGCATCCACGCTTCTCCACCTGCTCTCAGTGGAGTTCCTTTTGCCCTCAGCCTTCTGGCTGGCGCAGCCAATGTCCAACACCAGCTTTAGAAGGGAGCAGGGAACACAGAGAGGTGGGCATTTAGTCCCCCTGCAACTTTCCACTTGGGCCTTCTGCTGGCAACGTCCTATTGGATGTCCTCTCCCCTCAGTCACAGCTCTTACAGGATTCCAGTAACCACCCCTGCCTCTTGTCCCTTGAGACCTAGGATGGTGACAACTTCTCTAGGGCTACATCTGTTCCTTGGTTCTTAAATCGGCCCACACCATATAAATACTTCCTCATTGAGTTCTCTCATTCTTCCTGAATGATTCATGACAGATCCCCAAACAGATCCACAGGCGCCAAGTCCAACATGAGAAGCTGAACCACATCAGAAAATATGAGTACCAGAGCTGTGTGATGCTATTTTGTTGTTAACCTTTGACAGCACTGGTAGGACTATAATATAGAAATGACTCAGCAGAAATTCACTGAATAAATATGTGAATGACACAGTTATAGTATAGACAGATGGTAAGACATAAGGATATACAGAAGGGCAGGCAGGAAGATAGGCAAGTGGACAAATGCATCCATGGAGGGCAGGTAGGATGGATGGATGGATGGATGGATAGATGGGTGGGCAGGTGGGTTAAATGGATGGATGAATGGAAGGGTGGATGAATGGATGGATTGATGGATGGGTGGATAAGTGGATGGGTGGGCAGGTGTGTTAAATGGATGGGCGATTGGATCTGGATGGATGAATGGAAGGACATACAGACCTTCACTCACAAATATTAATAAAAACAACTGAAATTTCTTGAATGCTCACCGCTCATCAAGCGCAAGACTGAGTCCTTTATATATGTTCACTATTTTGAAAAAACAAGCTTTCTTCTCCTTCTATTCACAATCAATATAGTAATGCCCCTCCACAATACCCCAAGGTTCACTTCCTACAGAGTAATTGAAAAATTCCAGAAGTGAATAATCTGTAGGTTTCCCATTGCACACACTGTGGGTAGTGGGGTTCCCTGCCCCCCTATCCCCACGAACCTTTCTCTCACCTGTCGTTTCCACCACGTGGATGTCACCCACCACCTTCATCACCCACTGGCCATCAGGATCATTGGATTGTTCCAGAGTCACAGTGTTTGTGGTTCAAGTTACTTTTTTCTTACTTAATAAGGGTCCCTAAAGGGCAAGATTAGTAAGTCTGGCAAATTTGATAGCATGCCTCGGAAAGAGGCCCATCACTTCCAGGGTGCTGTCCCCTCTAAGCGTGAGGTAACCCCTGGGGGTTGGGAGACACCTCCTTGGCTAACGCTAGTCTATATCCAGTCCCACCAGCAAAGGGCTCAGCCCACTCCACATCCATTTAGATGTCAGGAGAGGTCACAGGCGGCCACTGCTGCTCCTGGCTGACTTGTCTGAATCAGGCCTCCCACAAACCCCTCCTAGGGTTCCATTCCTTTACTGGAGTGGGTCCAAGAACTCCAGGGAACCTGAGATTATTTACCCACCTGCCATAAAGGACACTGTAAAGGCTGGCCCAGAATTCCATGTGTTCAGCTGTGCAGACGCTGCCTGATTCCCATTGCGTGTTTGATCCCATAAAACCCTCATCACATAGACAGGCGTGATGACATCATCGGCCATCTGCCATTGTCTCGACCTCCAGTGCCTCTTCCCTCCCTGGAGGCTGAGGGATGGAGCAGGGAGGCCTCACTTTCTAATCACATGAGTGCTTCCTGTGGCAACCAGCCCCCACCCTGGGGTTACCCAGCAGCCCTCCAAAGCCCCCTCGTTACAGCAAAGATGCTCCAGCCACCCCAGGACACTGCCAGGGATCCGAGACAAGGAGAATGTCTTGGGAGAACTGCAATAGGAACTGGGATCAAACACCAAGTGCTGGAGTCCAAGCTTCTCCTAGTGCGCCATTCTGCAAGAGTTTCAGGATCCCCGCCCTCCCCATGCCTGATTTCCATCACTCTGTCCCCTCTTCATTGCTCCCTAAAGTCAGTCGGCATGGCAGCCACGTCCATTACTGTGGAGAAGGAGACGCTGAGAAGGTACAATTCACTAACGAAAAAAACCCCGACTCAATCTCCGACCAACGGGTCCCCAGAGTCTGCAAAGCTACACACCGCCAAACCCAATGTTTGCCAGCAGCGGGAGACCATCCACCAGGCCTCTCCTGTCCCATCCACCAGGCCCTAGGTGGCCCTTGTCCTCACGGTGAGACATCGCTGCCTGCTTCCCTCTTCTCCCCCAACCCCAGCGCCGCATCTCCACCCCCTCCAAAGCCAAGAGGACCTCAGGTTTTCATGTCGGGAGCCCAGGGAGCATCAGGTTCCGCCTCCCTGGAAGCCAGCCAACTCTTAGGTATCCCTAGGACGGGTGTGCGCTCTTAGGGCCTGAAGAGAACTCTCTTAAGCTTGGCCCAGAACGTCCCCTGGCACCTGCTCTCCTAGGAACGCCTCCGGGGGTGGGGGCAGCGGAGGAGTGGGCGGAGACAGTCCCGGTTTTGAAGATGGGGAGGTGTGGCGGCCATCCCACAGCGGAGAGCAAACCCGGCAGAACAGAGCCTGGTGGGAGTCCTCCTTCCACCTGTTCACCTTCACCTTTCTCACAGACACGAGTGCTGGTCTGCATGGGCTCCGGCCAGCTCTGTGAGGCATGCCTAGCAGGATGGCTCTCCCTTCAGCTTTGGCGAATGACGAAATGGAAGCGCAGGAGATCATTACCAGACCCATGGGAAGTCTCACTGCAGGCCAAGGCCAAATGCCATGGACTGTCTGCAGCCCAGAGCCGGGGTGCCTCCCCACCCCGCCCCGCGGTGCCGCCTGGGCCTCGGGCTTGGCTGGGCGGCTTTGTAGTAGAAGCCGCAGGCGTCATTTATTTCCCTGTGTTATTTATGCACAGCACGTTTACAACTGGGCCCTTGGTGATTAAAACGCCTCAGGGACAGAAAAGGCGGCTGAGACATTAGGGAAAACACTACAAGAAAAACAAAACAGCAGCGTCGACAAGCGGGGACAGCTTGAGGCTGACACAGGCAGGCAAGCAGCCCAGGACGCCTGGATGGTAGACAGGCTGCCCCTCCTCTCCCTCCTCCACCCCCCCCCCCAGCTCTGCCTGACCTTGAACCCCTGCCCTCTTTCTGGCGTCCAGGCAGCCCAGGGTCAGGCCAGTCACCAATCTCATGACCAAGGGTAACAGCAGCGGCCCTGGCCATTCTGTGTTCGGCCCAGCTGGTTTGCTTTCCTGTCCTGGCAGTTCTGCTGTGTGACCTTGGAAAGAAGAATTAAGCTCTCTGAGCTCCTGTCTCCCAGGGCAGAGAAAGTTATAGATTTCTTTGTCACAGCTTTCAAATGAGGTTAGTCAACCTCAACCTCCTAGGCTTATGTGAAGTGTGTGTGAGTGCGAGAGAGGGAGGGAGAGATTTGAAAGGCACAGTAATAAAGAGAGAAGCAGAAAGAAAGAGTTGTAGCCAGTGGCTCATTGCCCAGATGGCCGCAATGGCCAGAGCTGGGCCAGTCCGAAGCCAGGAGCTAGGAGCTTCTGCTGGGTCTCCCGTGTGGGGCCAGGATCCCAAGCACTTGGACCATCCTCCACTGCTTTCCCAAGCACATTAGCAGGCAGCTTGGTGCGAAGTGGAGCCGCCAGGACGTCCATATGGGATGCTAGCAGAGCAGGTGGCAGCTGAACCCATGTGCCATAACACCGGCCCCGTGCGTGGGGTTTAAATGGGATGATGCAGGCAGGGGCTTAGCATGGAACCTGTGGCCAAGTTCTCCGTGACTGTGGCTAAGAATGCCCGTCTTCTCAAGCTGCCTCCTCGGAAGTCAAGACAAGGGTACTCGTGTCCGTTTTACAGGTCAAGGAAGCAAAGTTCTGCATTCAAGAGGGGCAGAGTTGAGATCTCCACACTGGGTCCTGCTATGGGCAACTATATGTCCTCCAGAACCCAAGTGCTACCCAGGTGAATTTTTAGAACTAGGGCCTTTATAGAGTCCTGTGTGGTAGCCCAGTGGCTAAAGTCCTTGCTTTGCACATGCCGGGATCCCATATTCTAATCCCAGCAGGCCCTGCTTCCCATCCAACTCGCTGCTTGTGGCCTAGGAAAGCAACAGGGGATGGTTCAAGTTCTTTGGGTGCCTGCACCCACACAGAAGACCCAGAGGAAGTTCCTGGTTCCTGGACTTCATTGTCTCATCTTTAACTCAGCAAACAGGTAGACTTCCTCCTAGGTACTGGCGTGGGCAGGGAGCGAGCGTGAGTGCACAGTGCCCAGTACTGTGCCAAGAAACACAGTGGGTACTCAGGAAATGTGCTTTGGCCCTGCTTGTTCCCATCAGTGCACCTGTCATCACCTCCCCTGGGGCTGCTGGCACCAGCTTCATTCCCAGCCAGAGGGCCCTGCACGACTGAAGGACCCTGACATTCCAGCTGACAGAGCACTTTTGTCTCCACCAGGCGGCCCCGGCCTCCCAGGCACCTGCCACAGCGGCATCCAACCACCCAGATTCTGAGAGCTAATGAATCCACCAGGGTTAGGGCGGAGGTGGGAGCACCGGTCTAGCCTGGGCCCTCTAGCTCTTTCCTCTCTCTCCTTCCTCTTGTCCTTGCCTTCTCCATCCTATCTTCCCAATCTCTAACTCCTTCTCACTCCTTCTCATTCTCCCTGAAGCATTCAAGGAAGCAACACTACAGCCTCGGACAAAGTTCCAAGCATCAGGAGCAATGTCAACCAGGCACACACATCGTAACCCACGTTCTCTAGCCATAACAAATACGAGAGGCTGGGTGCCCTCCCAGTTCTAGGGGCTCAAGGGCATGACACCAGCACCCTTTGATGATGGGTGACATCATGGCGGGTGTCCATTCCCTTCCCCTAGGTTCTCTGAATGAAATCATCACCCTTCTCTTCACTCCACGAGGCACAGTCGTCTCTTAGTCTCCCAAAGAGATCGGTTGCAGAAGGCTCTGCAGCCCCTGAGACGCACGGATGCTCCAGTCCGTTATGTGAAATTGCATGGTATTTGTACAGGGTTCCTGCACACTCTTCCATACATTCTAAACCACCTCTAGCAGATTTGTAAGACCTATGAGAGCAGAAATGTCACGCAGTCATACGCCATCATCGAGGGAATCATGAAAAATAGTCTGTACGTAGTCAATACAGATGGACTTTTCAAAGTCTCTTGTTGCCAACTGCAACTTTGAGTTCATCAGTTGGAGCTTGGCGTTGATTTTAATCAAAAAGTTCGTGACAGCCAGAAATTATTTTAGTAATGACCATACACTGCCAAAATATGTTATTCTAACTCAAAGCCTATGCATCCATGGAGGCTTTAAGAATAAGTCTGTTGATGGATTTCGCATTCCCTTTTTCTCATAAACCACAGCTACCCAAGTTGAGCATTCATTGCCTCAGGTACCCTTAAAGTGGAACAAGGAAAAGCAACCCAAATGCAGACTCTCCAGGGAGTTGTATGGATTTTTTTTTTCCCTCCTAACATTTTACAGGTCTCACACCCACACACGATCGGATAGAAATTAGCATCTGACCTTTATATGGGTAAAGCATTCCACGCTGTTCTCAAAGAAAATAGAACTACCTTTCCTATATAGTACTTGCATTGAACTCATTGCTGCAACTATATTGTTTAGTTCTTCATTGTGATGTGAACTGCTGAAGTACGCGTGTGAGAAGAGGAAAAGATGGTTCTTAAGAAAACGAAGCTGGGCGTCTTGGAAGTGCTTCAGAAAAGTTGAGTTGATGCAAGCAGAGTAACAATTACAGCTGATCTTTGCCACCAGCACAAAGATTCAGGTCCGCTCGGCCAGTGATCACCTCCTAGTGGCCCCACCCCAGGGCTCAGCCAGTGATCACCTCCCAGCTGCCCCATCCCAGGGCTCAGCCAGTGGTCACCTCCCAGCGGCCCCACCCCAGGGCTCAGCCAGTGGTCACCTCCCAGCGGCCCCACCCCAGGGCTCAGCCAGTGGTCACCTCCTAGCAGCTCCACCCCAGGGCTTAGCCAGTGATCACTTCCCAGCGGCTCCACTCCAGGGCTCAGCCAGTGGTCACCTCCCAGCTGCCCCACCCCAGGGCTCAGCCAAGGTCACCTCCCAGCTGCCCCACCCCAGGGCTCAGCCAGGGTCACCTCCCAGCTGCCCCACCCCAGGGCTCAGCCAGCAGCACGGTATAGGCTTGCAAATGAAGTTGTGCATCCAGTGAGAGTCACCTGAAGGTTTGGCAGTGAACTTCCACTCTAGTTACTTTATGTTTCTGAGCCCCTATCAACATTGCTGCAATGGGAATCTATTCTCCGGCCCACTGATTCCCATTCTTGTCCTCACAAGAGAAGGAAATGCAATTTGAACTAGTGTGATCTTACAACATTGGACAGATTCTTTTTATTAGAGGGTGAGGTCACAGCCATTTTTCTTTTCATCTCACTAGCTCTGTCTCCTGCCTCATGGTGGTGTCAGAAAAAATCTGGAAGAGCAGACGTTTAGAGATGGGAAAAGTGGAGGACATAGTAGGGGATGTGGATGGAGACCTTGGAAGGTATCCAATTGTGGAGACCTTGGATGCCAAGCCAGGACATTCAGACTCCATCTTAGCAGAGGCAATGCGGTATAATTGAAGTTGATTCTATGCTCAAGAAACATCACCTGGGCAGCTGACACGGAGAATGGGCCCAAAGAGGATGGAAGTGAGAGACTTGTAAACCTCTTGCTTAGTAGCCGCCTAGGCAGGAGATGATGAAGGTGGAGCTCAGCTGGGAAGCGAAGATGGGGTTGGGATCCCATGTCATACCAGACCTAGTCATGGAATAGGCGTGAGCATCCTGTGATAATGCCCTGGTTTCCATCTCCTGGCCCACTGGGCCCGCCCTAGTGAGATGGAGAGAGCTGAGTAGAAGCAGAGGTGAGACAGGATGATGAAGAACTCCAAGTGGGCCGTTGGAGCATGTATTGTGTGTGAGGTATCCAGGAGGAAAATTCCAGGAGCCCAGGAAAATTCAGACTGAACTACAGGGGAGACGGCATCTTAGAACAGAACTGTTCTCGCTGCTTGGACCGGGTGAAGACCACCTTGTCTTGCCTTCAGGATTCCAATTGTTCTTGTTTGTTAATTACTTGGCAGCAGAACAGGTAGGGTGGGGGAAGTCACCGCTTGGCATCCAGCTCTGGGTAGAGACTCCCGACCTTGCCGATGCGTGTCCTCTGTGACTTTGGATATGTGATTTGCTGCCTCTGGACACCTGCTTCTTCATCTGTGAAGTAGAGATCAAAGGCACGTTCTAAGCAGACTGTACTGAGAATCTTCAGAAGAAGGGATGTGACCCGCCCAGTTGGTGCCTGTCACCTGATAAGTGTTTTATACATGGAGCTAACCTTGTATTTATAGTAGTTAATGGCAATGCTTTGTTGTTGTTGTTGTTGTTGTTGTTGTTGTTGTTGTTGTTGTTGTTGGAGAAAGAAAGAGAGCAATCCCCCATTTACTGGGTCACAGCGGCTGGCCTGGAAGGGACCATACTGTGGATCCAGGAACATAACCGAAGCATCCCATGTAGGTGGCAGGGTCCCAATAACCAGAACCATCATTGTTGGTTCCCAGAGCCTGCACCAGCAAGAAGCTGGAACAAGGAGGCAGAACCAAGCATGGAACCCAGGCACTGTCATGCAGGAAAGACATGTATTACCTGTATATTAACCTCTGGCCCAGATGCCCACCTCTCAATAGTTTACACTGTAATCAATAAAGTCCTATCTATTGCTTTATGACTGAAAAAAAAAAAAAACCTAGGAGTTGCAGTTTTCGAGTGGGAAGTCCTTTGGCTTAAAGAGATTCAAGAAGGATACATATGCAACTCAATTGCAGGAGACATTTCTGGGCTCCTCTGGTGTGCCAGGGCTGGGGACAGAAGAGAAGCCTCCAGATTTTCCCCTGATTTCCCTCCACTCCCCACCCACCTTGCAACCAAGCAGGCAGTCACGATGAGCAAAGGAGGGTTCCTCCACTGCGTAGGAGCTCTCAAGAGCTCAGTAAAACAGACATTCCACGCTGGCATTGAACACAGAAAGAGGAGTAGTGCCAAACCTGGGCCTGGAGGCTTAAAGCCCAGTGCTGGGCATAAGCGAGTCTTGAATGAGCTTTTTTTCTCCAGGAACCAGTTCCCACCCCCGCCTCAGGCTCCCTGCCCATGCACAAGGCTGCCAGCCCATCTGTGTCCTTGAGAACATGCTGGGCTCCTGACCCAGGCAGCAGCTGGTCCGCTACCTGCTGCCCCCAACCCGGCACCTGTCCAACTCCGAGGCAGTGAGGACAGGGAGAATCAGAGCTGGGAAGGAGCCTGGAGCTCACCCAGTGCCTGCCGTGTGCCACTCGCCGGGCCCAGGGCCAGGAAAGGGTTTGGTTTTTTAGCTCACTTGGCCCTGTGCTACTGTGTGGGTTGAAGCAATGATTGTTCACCCTGAGTCTCGGTTTCCTCATCTTCCCCCTTTTAAGAGGGGAAAAAAATTTTTCTGCCTTGGAGGATTATTGAAAGGTTTGAAAGGCACATGCATGCTGTTAGGTCTCCTGATTGGAAATGGTAGACACCTATCCAGTGACAAGCTAAGCAAAAACAGTAAGGACGGGATTCAGTGCGTCAACGTGTCACTGAAAAGTTCAAAAGCAGACCTGACTTAGACATAGCTGAAACTGGGTGTTCAAACAGCATCGGAAACCTCAGTGTCTGTCTCTCGCCTTCCCTTCTTCCCTCCCTCCATCCTGATATTCTCCAGAATGACTTTATCTTCAAAACAACAGGATGGTCACAAGCACCTCTAGGAGAGAGGGAGAGAGAGAGATTCTTTTCCAATGATCTGAAAAGTCTGAAGGGTGGTCTTCACTGACCCTGAGTGGACCCCTTCAGACTTTATGTTCATGTCTCAACCAACTCCTGAGCCTCAGGAGATTCCACATTCCCAGTGGCCAGTGTGGAGGTGTGTGCCTATATCTGTACCTCTGACTTCCATAATCAGAGATAGAAATTGATAGCAGAGGAAGAAACAATGAAAGGAGAAATCAAGATGCTATGATAGAAAAAAAGGCAAGGAGGTGTATATTGGGCATGCCAAAATAGCAGACATCATTTTTTTTAAGTCTGCTTTGAACTAACAGAATCATCTTTATCAATGTCATTATCTTGCCTGCCCTCGCCATAGGTGAGTGATGCGCTACGCCTGCATGTTCTCCGCCCCCACGCTTCTTCCACCAACCCCTGTGCGTTGTAGAGGGATCTTGCAGCACTCAGCAGAGCAGGGCTTCTCAGGTCCCTCTTGTTGCCTGAGCTC
Organism: Ochotona curzoniae; assembly: GCF_017591425.1. Lineage (NCBI taxonomy): Eukaryota > Metazoa > Chordata > Mammalia > Lagomorpha > Ochotonidae > Ochotona > Ochotona curzoniae. The sequence goes on from NW_024464918.1 coordinate 41,907,960, forward strand.
TTGAATTGCTCAGTCCCTGGCTGCACTTCCTCTCTGCGTTCTGAGGTGGACCTGCTCCAAGGGTGCTTTCCCTAACCAACAGACTATGACCTTCCCTCCTCACCTCCTCATAGCTAAGGATACTGGTGTACCACTCCTTAGGAGATCCAGTCTTCTCAAATCCGTACAAAAGGAGTTGAAACAACTCCAGCCTTGTTCTCTAGGGCTCATCACACACTGTCCCCACTCTTCTGTCTTGACACCATCGGGGAGCTGTGTTCGTTACTGGAATTTATCCTTGGCTCCGTATCTCCAGTTCCCCTGTGGCTACTTGCATTGAGCACATGTATTAGAAAACTCCTGGGGAAGAATAGCAGAAGACCTCACTCAAACTGACTTTACAAAATAAAAGGACTTTATTGACTGGTAGACGTCTTAAAAACTCCGCAGGTAGTTCCAGCATCAGGTAAAGCTAGAGCTGCACGCCAATCACACAGCCAAGGACCGGGTCTCCTTCTCACTGTAACTGCAGCTTTCTCAGCGCTGAGTTCATCCCAAGGCTGTTTCTGTGTTAGTCCCAAGACATCTTCCAGTAGACCCCAGGTTTGGAAGTTTCCAGTGTTGTATGCATCATGGGAGAGTTGCTGTTTGCCCCATAGTTCTTGTATAATTGTATCTCTCACTGGACCAGGTGAAGTCCCAGCCTTGGCTGGTTTAAGGAGCCATGATGAGGTCATCACCTTCAACATCTTATCAATCAATCAATAGAAATGGCGCTGGTGAGGTGGCGTATCTAGCTACACCTGCAGTGTCTGGGTAGCACACTTACCTTGAATGCCATTCCTCAAGACCCTGCACCTGGGTGTTCTTGGCTAAACCTGGTTTAAATAGCCAGATCCTAAAACATGAGCCTGTATCTAGCAACAAAATAGATGAGATCTGTGGGGCAGACATGGTGGCATTGCAGGCTCTTTTCTGCCAGTATCCTATGTGGGCACCAGTTCGAGTTCTGACTGCTCCACTTCCAATCCGGCTTCCTGATAATGTGTTGGAAAAGCAATGGAGGATGGACCAAGTCCTTGAGCCCCTGCACTCATGTGAGACACCCGGAAATAAGCTAGTGACTTCATACTGAAATAGATATTTGGAGCAAAAGTGCTGATAGAAGTGAGTGTGTTTTAAACACAGGAAGAATACAAACTATCCCAGAATACAAACTATCCCAGAATTTCTTCAATTCCAAGATAGATGATACGGATACTCTTGGGGGAATTTTGAAAGTTCATGAATATTTTGTGTAAAAATGATCTTCTAGATAAAATGTATTGGGAGAAAAAAAGTCCAGTGAAAGATAAAGGGTGTAGTCATGAGCTGACAACAGTTTTACTGAATATATAACAAATCAACATTTCATTTAATTATTTCTTGTTCTTAAAATTAACATATAATCCCAATTATGGCATATTTTAGGTATAGAATATCATTACTTTTACTTCATATTTTTAACTCCTGACAAAGTCTTATTTAAAACTATTAACTTGCTCTTACACCAATATTTTCAAATATTTATTTATTTAACCTGAAAGTCAGAGTTCAGAAGGAGAGAGACAGATTCAGAGAGAGATTTTTCCATCCAGTGGTTCACCTCCCAAATGGCTGTAACAATCCGAACTGAGCTGATCCAAAGCCAGGAGCCAGGAGCTTCTTCTGGCTTTCCCACATGAGTGCAGGGTCCCAAGGACTTGAGCCATCCTCATTCTCATAGGGAAATGGAGCATCTGGAATTTGAACCAGCACCTATGTGGGATGCCTACACTGAAGGCAGAGGACTAGCCTACCATAAACCTGTGCCAGCCATTTCACCAAAATTTTAATCTGTTAAATGGTTTATATTGAGTTAAATTTTTTTTCCTGGCCCTAACTGTTCTTAGGAAATTGTATTAGTCTTAGTTCTCCAAAGAAACAAAACACACACACATACATGTTTCTCAAAAGCTTCATGGAAAATGTCCATTATGAAAAAGCTTATGCATGAATTGTAATTTTTCTTACCCCCAAATATACTCAATATTAGCTTGCTGCAACATTTCTGAACAGAGTCTAGTTTAAGGTACTAGAAAAGATAAGACATTAGTCTGAGCAATAAATTTTGCTAATATCAAAATAAAAATAAACATTAAATTTATAATGAAGCTTGTGTGGAAGAATCAGAAAAATCACTAACATTGTCCCCCACCAGTTTACAAATCAGTGATTTGGTTTTTTAAATGGATATATATGGATATATCTGTTAAAAATAAATACATATCTCTAAACATTACATTGTGTACCATGAATACTATGTGTCAATCAAAGAATCTTTTAAAAAACAGATGAGAGGGCCTGGCGGCGTGGCCTAGCGGCTAAAGTCCTCGCCTTGAACGCGCTGGGATCCCATATGGGCACCAGTTCTAATCCCAGCAGCCCCACTTCCCATCCAGCTCCCTGCTTGTGGCCTGGGAAAGCAGTCAAAGATGGCCCAAAGCTTTGGGACCCTGCACCCGTGTGGGATACCCGGAAGAAGTTCCTGGCTCCTGGCTTCAGACCAGCATAGCATCAGCCGTTGCGCTCACTTGGGGAGTGAATCATCAGACGGAAGATCTTTCTTTCTGTCTCTCCTCCTCTCTGTGTTTCTGACTTTCCAATAAAATAAATAAATCTTCAAAAAAAAAAAAAAAGATGAGATGCTGTGGAGGCAGAAGCCTGTGGCAGCGATTCCCATCACTTTGCAAAGGAAGGAGGAAGCATCCTTATGTCCTAATTGAAGAAGACCCGTGAGTAACAGCAGGAATAAGAGCCAACCCCCAGAGAGATGAAAATGACTTAGCTTACACGAACAGGACTGAAAAATCAAGATTGAGCGAACTCTTGCGGGGTTGGGGAGCTAACTGCTGTCCCCAGAGCAACTGTAAACCAGAAAAAAGTTTTCAATTTTGAATAGATAGACTCATGCTCCCGAGGCACCCCTTCAAGGAGCCACAATAGGAGACAACATGTGGCTTTATCAGCCCTATCCTGAAGACACCATAGCAGTGTTTTCCGAGAGCCGGGAGTGGCCCCGCTGCGGACCAACGGGTCCAGTGAACAACCAAGACTTGCGCTGCTGTTGGGGATGTACAAAGCATCCTGCCTGCCGACTTTTCCAGAGAAACGAAGAAGGGTGGCACCTGGCTACTATGAGTGCTTGGAGAAAATCTGCCAGCGTTCTAACAGAAAAGCACGCTGGGAAGCCTCAGCAAGAGGCCCCTGGCACGACCATGCTCGATGCTCATGCTTGTTCGTCTCACCAAACAAGAGCCACTTTGGAAAGCTCATTCGGGAATCATTAGGCATCCCCCTGGTAGCCCTGGTTTGACTCTGTTTGGGTTTTGTTGTTGTTTGGTTTTGTTTTGTTTTGTTTTGTTTTGCTTTTGCTTTCCAATATTAAAAAAAGTCCTTAAAGATCCCCTTTCTTCTTTAACTAAAAATGTGAAATGACTACAGTGACATGGTTAAACTCCCAAGTAGAAATGGCTGATATTACTCACCAAATTGCCTTAAACTTGATGGAAAAATAAAGTTTGTAGGGTTTTCTTTTTTACTAGATATATTTTTGTCTCTTAATTCCGTTTCTCCATGCATATGAAGAGATTTATTATAAGGCATTGGCTCACAGGATTATGGAGGCTGAGAAGTCCCACAATCTGCCACCTGCAAGCTGGAGACCAGGAGAGCTGCTGGTGTCGACTGAAGGTTTGACAGCTAGAGAGCTGTTGGTGCCGAGACCAGGCCTGAGAACGGGGAGTGCTCAGCCCTGAAGCCAAGCAGCCAGGCCCTCTCCGGATGGCTAGAAGGCTCCACTCACACCGGAGAGTATGCCATCCGCTCAAAGCAGCTTCCAAAAACATCTCACTGACACACACCAGACTGATTAAGGCACTATGTGTATGCCTCCAGGTCTCAACAAGTGACCACAAATTGAACCATAAAAGGAACTGATAACCTCTTGCGTGCGCCTGGACCGTAACTGCTCTGGTGCTGTTCTGCCGACTTGCTTTATTTTTAGCAACAAGAGAAGATGTTCCCCAGCCTCCCAGGATGCCCTGTCGCCCTAGCTTGCCCGTTTCTCCACGAGTGCCAGGCCCTCCTTGCACCCACTGTGCAAGAGCAGCGGCCTCCTTCCAGGGCCCAGCCCGCTTCCCACTCTGCTTCTCCTCGTCTCCACCTCCGTGGTTCTCCACCTTCCTTCACCCCCTTCCCTTGTGTTGTCCTTGACACTCCTCTTCATTCCATCTGTGTACTTGGACGTGTCTCTTAATTACATATGTATATTGCATTCCATATGTGTCAACCTCGCCCATGAAGGAGCCCAAACCAATTCCAGCAAGTTCCCAACACCAGCCCACAAGGCTGAGGTTTCTGCCAGATCGGCCCCAGTGATCACAAAGAGAACCCACAGGAGTCGACCGAACTGTACTTCAGGGAACCCGATCGTAACAAGATCCACACTGCTTTGGGGCAACGTGTGGGTGCGGAAAGCTAACTGACAGAGCGTTCCATTAGGATGGTCCAAGACCAAACTTTTTTCTCACCAAACTTTGGGGACTCAGAACCTTCTGTACAACAGCTAGCACTCACTATGCTGAAAGTCTCAGAAAACCCAATTCAAGCTGGTTTAAACAAGAAAAAGAATGAGCTGCCTGCTGGGACGGACAAGAAGTGGGTGTCATGTCAGATACAACTCAACCCAAACATTCAAGTGATGTCATCAAGTATTTATTTTCCTTTTAGCAGCACCCTCATCACAAAGACCTCAGTCTACAGTTTACCCTCCTTTTTTCTCACAGGACTTGTGTCAGTACCTCCAAAGATTTTACCAACTCACTTTCTGTGAGCTGGCTATAGTTCTTACAATTGAGTCTTACTGGGCCCAGTGCCATAGCCTGATAGTTAAGGGCCTAACTTTGCACATGCTGAGATCCCATGTAGACATCGGTTTTAACCCTGGCAGCCCCACTTCCCATTTAGCTCCCTTCGTGTAGCCTGGGAAAGTAATTGAGGATGACCCAAAGCCTTAGGACCCTGCACCCACAGCCAAGTGGGAGATCGTGAAGAGGCTCTGGGCTCCTGGCTTCACAGATCAGCTCAGTTCCGACTGTGGAGGCTACTTGGGGAATGAATCAATGGGTGGAAGATCTTCCCCCTCTGTCTCTATTCCTTTCTGTATATCTGACTTTCCAATAAAAATATAAATAAATCTTTTAAAAAAATAATTGAGTCTTACTGGTCCTGGTTGGCTGATTGGATCATGTGCCATTGGCTGGTCTTCATGGAATCTTACCAGGAAGATGAAAGGTCTCCAAAAAAAAAAAAACAAGGAGGAAGGGGAGGTTACAAGGCTGGAAATTGCCCCTAGGTCACAAGTTCCACATTCTCCCTACAAGACATGGTAAGATCTCCAAGATGGCGAGAGGAACGCCTGCCTACACACCTTTTTCTAAAGCAGGCTTTATTTCTTAATTTCAGACTCAGCAAAATGGAGCAGGAGGTGCAGAGACCGCCCCCCCATTCCTCCCTGACCCCACCCTTGCAGAGCCCCTCCCCAAAGGCCCTTAGCAAAAGGGGACATTGGTTACCCCTGGCGACCCTGCACTGGCACATTCTTGTCACCCAAGGTTCATTCTTCATGCCCTCTGTTACACAGATACGGACAAACGCACAGGAAATCCATCCACCACTGTAGCATCACCCTAAGGATCCCTTAGCCTCTGTCCAGTGGTCCCTCTTTCCTCCAAACCCTCGCCAACTAGTCAACTCTTTCTTATCTCCATAGTTTTGCCTTTTCCGGATGCTACGGAGCTGGGATTATCCACTCTGCTGCCTTTTAAAATTGGCTTCTTTCACTGACTAATATGCATTGAAATCCCCTCTGTGTCTATTCACGGCTTGATGGCTCGTTTCTTTCCAGCATGAATAGTGCTGCATTGTGTGGCTATACCACAGTTTGTTTACCTATTGAAAGACATTCTGACTGCTTCCAGCTTTTGCAAAAATATGAATAAAGCTGCTCTAAACATCTGCGTGGAGAGGTGTTGGTGCGGACATGAAGTTTCCCTATGTGATTTTCTGCAGCTGGCCAAGTTCCTTTTCATCCATTACTTCCTTGGAGCCTCATGTTTTCTCTGAAAGGTGACTCCACTGTCCACAGGGGCAAACTGGGCTTCAAGCCGAGAATGTCCAACTGGACAGGGTTGCAGGGGAGTTCCGAATTCCCAAATCCTGTATGTATTTTTTTTTTCTTGATACGTTATCACTGACCTCTAAGAAAATTAGCTTCTATAAAACCAGACTCAAAGTTCCTCTAAAACTGCAAGGCACTGGGCCCAGGTCAGTATACAAACACAACCACCAGGACAGCCCGTTTGATGCTGAATTCTATTGTCTATGAATGTGGCTGATAACACAGCCCAACCTCAGGTCCCACTGGCAGGTTCCCTGGTTGTGTCCAGCCAACTCCAAGTAGACCACAGTCTCTTACTTCCTCCTCTCCTCTGTCCTTGCCTTTCTTCATCCAGTGTTCATTGACTGCTTATGGAAACGCAGCATCCTCACCATGGCCTTAACACGCCCCCACCGGCTATTATATTCCTGTGATCTCCCCTCCAACCACTTATCCCTCACCCAATCCTCCTTTGCCAACAGCCTCAAATACACCAGGCACATCCTACATCAAGGCCTTTGCAGTCCCTGTTCCAACCTACACAGCTCCCTCCCTCACTCCCTTCAAGTTTCTTTCTCTTACAAGTGAGATCATCTCTTACTCTTCAGGGGATGAAAAACTCTGTCAATGTCCTCAGAACTCTGGCTGGTGAGGCAAGGGGAGGGGCCCCAGCTGCTTTCCCTTTTCTCTGCAGTAACTGTTTTAGCCAACATCTTCCACCTTCACGCCTTTACCAAGCAGCTCCCTGCTCCCACAAGAGGTTGAGTACCTCCAAAACCATTCCCGCCTTGTTCCTGGATGAATAATGACTTGGAACTATTCTTGCTATGTAGCTGGTGCTCAATAAACATTTGTTGAAATGATGAATGCTGTCAACTAGTTGAACTCTCCTGTTTTCATATTTTCCAGACATGAGTGACATCTGTCTAAGTGCCCCTAGTCCCACAAAGTCCAGACACACAGATGAGACCCTCCAATGACTCTCCACTTTCTTTTTTTTTTTTTTTAAATTAGACAGGCAGATATACAGAGAGGAGGAGAGACAGAGAGGAAGATCTTCCGTTCAATGATTCACTCCCCAAGCAGCTGCAACGGTCAGAGCTAAGCCAACCCGAATTCAGAAGCCTGGAGCTTCTCCCAAGTCTCCCACATGTGGACACAGGGTCCCAAGACTTTGGGTGGTCCTTAACTACTTTCCCAGGCCACAAGCAGGAAGCTGGATGGGAAGAGGGGACCCCGGGGTTAGAACTGGCGCCCAGCTCCCACTGGTTTGCATGAGGGCCAGGTGTGTAGTAGGCAGGATTGGGTTGGGTTCCAATACCCATTGGCTTGTGCAGAAAATGAAGGGAAAACTGCCCCAGCAATTGCAATGACCAGTATAAGCCTAGGCTGATTGGGGTGACGGACTGTGCTGGACACTGCATTGGCATGCACACACAAGAATCTAGTCTGGGTCACCTCAGACGAAGTTTCTTTGGAGATTCCCCCAATAAAGCTGCTGGACTCAGAACCCCAACCATGAATAGAATTTCAGTTTCCAGGCTCTGACCAAGGAGTGCATGTGTCAGAGCTGCACCTCCTCAGTGGCTCAGACGGAGCAGTGGACAGCATACCCAGGTGCACATGGGGGATATGGCAGTACATTGGAGCCTACCTGGTACAGAAGAGAGGACAGAACAAACTGATCAACTACCCCAGTCAAGTGTTGGCAATACAAATCTGGAAAAACAGAGACTCTAATGTGGACTATGTCAGCCAGTGGATTCTGGAGAGATTTTAATGTGCTTGGAATGATGAGATTGGCAGCAATTCAGAATAGCTGAACTATCAAAATGACTTGAGCAATGCCCTCAGAGCATGCCCCACACTGGGGACTCTGGGATGGTCAGGAGGGTGTGGCTTCTCCCTTTGTCTCTCCCCTTCCCCCAGATACAGGAAGGAAAACAGAGAATGTGGAAACAATGGTCTTGCCCATTTTCTTGTAGCCCTTGACCCTTTGAGCCCTAATCAACTATATAAAGATTATCAAAATAAAAAAATAAAGAAGTGGTGACCCTCTGGGATCTCAGCACATGGAAGGTGAGGACTTCAGCTGCCAGGCTATGGTGCCAGGTCCGACTGTTCTCTTTCGTGGCAGAGATTGGATGGGGCAATAGCTGGCACTCCACCGACTCCAAAATAAAAACTCTGCCTCTCTCTCTCTCTTTCTCTCTCTCTCTGTCTCTCTCTCTAACAGTCTCAGCTTTTGAGGTCTTCAAGGCTGGCCCAAACTATCTCAGATCCAAGTGGTACATCTTCACAAATGGACTGACCTCTCATGAGCCCTGAAAGGGTACTTCCGGCAACCGTGGCTGCAGGTGACTGTGACAGAAGCAGTTCCTGACCCACCTGTTATACATAGAGCCTCTACTTAAATATTCACTAGGACCCTGGGAGGCAGATGTCTTCATTTCCATTTTGCAAATGAGGCTCAGAGAAGCCCTGCTCTAAGACTGGAAGACTGGAAAACCCACTCACCAAGTACTTGTCTCTGGGATGTCCCAGAGAGTCATGGACACTGCCGTCCCATCCCTGGGTGCCACCCTGTACAGTGAATGGGGTTGCACCCGGTGTCTACTGCCTTCACTCCAGCACTGTCTCCTACATCCCCTGCTTCCGATCAGACAGAGCCCAGGCAGGCCTGACTCTAAATAGCTAGACCCCCGGCCCACCGCGGCAATAAGCAGCTTGGGAAGGCTAGGAGTAAATGGATTTGACTATTGGCCTTAAATGAGGTTTAGGGATTATCTGGGGATTTCCTCTATCATTGCGTGTGACACGTGGAAAGGGGAGGGGCTGTGACTCAGAACCCACGGGAGGAAATCACGCACTTTCAAATCTTGAATTGTACCAAAATTTCAGAGTCAGGGAACTTTGTGTTTGAATGCAAACTCTGTGACCTTGGGCAAGCCACTTCACCTCTGAGCCTTTTACCTTCTTCTGCACAAGCAAATGGAGATCAGCTAAGATGTGCTCTTTGCTGTTCGAAGAGGGTGGCTGTATAAGGTGACGGAATTTCACAGGCAACTTTAAAGCTCTGCTTTAACTAGCTCTAAGCATCTTTCATGACAGATCCTCAGGAACAACTAGAAGGAGCGACTATACACAGCTGCACTATCAACAGCAGCCAGCGTCTACTGAGTTCTGCATCTGAACAAACCTTCCACAAGCAGGCTACTGTGTAACCCTCTCCATTACCCCAGCAAATAGGTCCTATTTTATTACTGTGGTACAACGAGCAAACTTGGTTTCATGCGACTTGCTCAGGATGGGCACGTGGGATGCCCGTAAGAACATCATGTCCTACACCGGAGGGCCTGAGTTCGATTCCCAGCTTCAGTTCCTGACCGCAGCTTCCTGTTAGTGTGGAGCCCGACAGGAAGTGGTGATGACTCAAGTAGTTCCTGCAGCCTTGGCTGAATGGGGTTCTGGGCTCCTGGCTCCTACCTCCTAGCTATCATGGACGTTCAAGCAGTAAATCAGAGAATCCCAGCTCTACCTATCTCTGTGTGTCTCTTCTTCCCTCTCTGCCTCTCAAACAAAGAAAATTTTTAAAATGAAAAATTAGGGGCTGGCATTGTGGTGCCGTGGGTAAGCTACCACCTGTGAGCACGGATTCGAGTCCTGATTTATTCACTTTGGATCCAGTTTACCACTAACATGTCTGTGAAAGCAGTTCAAGATGCATGTGGGAGAGACTTCGATGAAATTCCTGGCTCCTGATTTCAGCCTGGCTCCATCCTGGCTGTTACAGCCATCTGGGGAATTAACTCACAGATAAAACAATCTCTCTCTCTCTCTCTCTCTCTCTCTCTCTCTCTCCCCCCCCATGCTGCTTTACCAAAAGAAAAGTTAAAATTTGCACAATCAATAAATACATCAACCCTTTGCCAAATGCCTCCATTGCTTGTGCCATGAGTTCCATGGGTCGATCTTGGCTTCATTCAAGCAGTCTTCATGCGATCAGATGGAAAACTTTGGTGGCACGTCCTACGTCTGCGCCTGCTTCTTCCTCTGTACACTGGGACTGAGGACGTTTCCCTGCCACTAGCTGTTTTGAGCAGCAAATAAAGACATAGTAAATATTCCAAACATAGTCATCTTTCTTCTTTTCCTCCCCAAAGTTAATATGAATCATTGTATTAAAAGTATGAAATCATGAAGTTAAAACTCCATAAAGACAGGAAAATAAGTCAGGTGCAAAACTGACAATGTTGGACATCGTCTAGCTAACTCTTTTTTTTTTTTTAAATTATATTCTGACGATCTTTACATGGTTAATTAGGGTAAAAAAAGGTTCCAGGGCTACAGGAAAGTGGGTAAGACTATTATTTTTTCCATATTGTTTCCTTCATGTTTAAAGGGGGGTATTAAGGGAGAAGGCCCACCCAATTTCCCATCCTCCCCAGGTCCCGGATGTAGGGCATGCTCTGAGGATCTTGCTCGAGTGGTTTTGATATTTCAACAGTTATGAATCGCTGTCAATCTTGCCACTCCAAGCACGATGAGGTCTTTGAAGAATCCACTGATTGACATAGTCCATCATAGAGTCTCTGTTTGCACCGTATTTCGTTGCCAAGATATAGCTGAGATGGTTGGTTGACCTGTTCTGTCTTCTCTCTTTTCTTGGTGAGGGTTCTGAGTCCAGCATTTTGCCTGGGGAGATCTCCAAAGAAACTTTGTCTGAGGTGTTCTCAAACCAGATTCTTGTATGTGCTAGCAAGTACAGGGCCCGGCACAGTCCATCGTTCCAATCAGCTGGTGGTTGCAATGGCTGGGTTGGTTCTGTTTTCACTCCCGACTTCCACTGGAACCAATGGGTGTTGCAGTTCAGCCTGGTTCTGCCCAGCACATATTCGGCCCTCGCTTAAACCAGTGGGAGCTGCAGCCTAGTTGGAGAGACCCGCAATAACCCCCACCAGGCCCGCCCCCTACCCTGGTTTGCTAGCATATGTGGCAGTAGTCCAGTCTGTCCCACACCCCATTCCACCCCAGCCCCTGTCCTAGTTTTATGCCCTCCCGAGGAAGTGGTAACCTAAGAGGGAGGAGCCCACTATTTCCCTCCTAGACCTCTCCCACTCCAGATTATGCACTCTCCAAATAGTTCTGTGGTTTGACTTGACAGAACTAGCCTCAGTGCCAGCTTCTGCCAGCTGATGCTATGGCTAAGCCCAAACAACCCTCACCCACTCTAATTTTGTTTGCACCAGTAGGAATAATCAGCCCAGCCTGGCTTTTCCCTGATCTAGTCCACATGAGGTGTACAGGTGTTGTAGCCCTGCCTGGTCTGGTCTGCCCCCATCCCAGCCCACGCTCTCCAGCAGAAGCAGCTGTCCAGCAAAGGAACCACCCCTTATTCCCCTGCCGGCTCTGCCCACTCCCTTCCTTGTTCTCATGCTTGCTGGTTGGGCCCTGCGGTCACTTCCGGTACAGGCAACTCTTTAGAGTGTCACATTGTGCTGTGCTCTGCTCCGGTGCCCGAGTTGGGTGGGGTGGGAAATACAGGGTGGAAGAGGCCATGCTCACTGATTCAACAAACATGGATGGAGTCGGCTTTCCCAGCAAGCACTGTGAGTGCTACGGTCTGAATGTGCCCTCCAAAACTCTTGCGTTGGAAAATTAATTCCGCTTCTAACAGTGGGGCTTTTGGGGCAGTGTTTGAGGTCTGAGGGCTCCACTCTCCTGAATAGATCAACGCTGTCCCACAGGGGCGGCAGGGGGCGCTCTGTCTTCTGTTTTTCTGCTGTGGGACATGGGACAGGGTTGGGCAGGGTTGGGGCGACAGGGGGCAGGGAGAGGGAGGGCGGGCAACAGAGTTTATCTCCTTTGCATTTCTGCTTCTGCCACGTGAGAATGCAGCAAGAAGGTCTCCACAGATCTACAGACGCCAGCACCTTGATCTTGAATTTCCCTGCTTCCAGAATGATGAGAAAATAAACTCCGTCTGGAATGTTTTGTCAGAGTAACCCAAAATGGATTAAGACAGTGAGCTCAGATCTCTGACCTTTGCTCTCATGGAAATTGCATCCCAGTGAAAGAAATGGAAAATAAGCCATAAATAAATAAGACCCGAGGGGCAGCAAGTGTTAGCAAAAATAAAACGAAGTAGTAGTGCAGCTTAGGGCAAGAAAAAAAATATGTCACGGAGCGAGGGCAGGTCAGTCTCCTCTGAGCAAAGGACATGACACAGTGTCTTAACTGCTGAGAAATGGTCGTTGTAGAAAGAATGAAAGGCGTGTATTCAAAGAACAGAAATAAAGTCAGAGGAGAGGCTGGACATGGAGCCATGGGACCAGGAGAAGGGGTGACATCAGTATATAAAACCTGGAAGGCTGGGATGTGTTGTTTGGGTCTATTCTAAGATCAATAGGAAAGCTACCCATCAAATGCACACAACAACAGGGCTGGGCCTGGCTGAAGCCCAGAGCTCAATCCAGGCGTCCCCCATGCAGGGGACAGAAGCTCAGGTACGTGAGCCGTCATCCGCAGCCTCCCGTGGGTGAGGGATGTTGGTGAGAGGATAGAATTAGACTAAACGCAGATGCCGGTATGGGATACAGGCTTTCTAAGAGCAGCTTGACTGCCATGCTGAAGGCCCACCTGCATCAGACATCTTTAAAGAAGAGGCTGTACTGTAACTTGCTCTGCTGCTTCTTCTTTTTTTTCAGAAGTCACACTGACCTCACATAAACATGGGCTTTTCGTGGATAACAAAGATAGCATCCAAAATGGTGAGGGGAAACAGTTTTTCCTTTTAATAGGTGATGATACGTCAATCAAGGAACCTATGTGACTTAAAGTCTTGGGACAAGTGTTTAGCCTGGCAGTTAAAATGTTGGTTAAGACTTTCACATCAGAATTGGCATTGTGGCATAGCAGGTAAAGCTGCCATCTGTGATGCCTGCATCCCATACTGGCACCACTTGGGGAGTGAACCAATGGAGAGAAGACCTTTCTCTCCGGTTTTCAAATAAACATGCTTGTTAAAAAGACTTTTGTGTTTCATAGAGAAGCCCCTGAGTGTTCAGTGCCAGCTGTGCTTCCTATTCCCACCGTCCTGCCAGGGCAGACCTGGGGAGCCACGGTGATGATTTAAGTCACTGGGTCTATACCACTCCCATGGGAGGCCTGGGCTGAGTCCCTGGTTCCCAGCTCCTGCCCAGCCTCTCCCATTGCAGGCAGTTGGGGAGTAAACCAGTGGATGGAAGTGTATTAAATAAGCAAATGAATAAATATTTTTGTTTTTTTAATTTTTTGAATCTTTGGGATGTCCTAACTAGATCATCTATATTTGTCTGTATTCGTATTTTTTTTTAATTCTTTTATTTACATAAGGTGAACAACAAAGATTTGGGAGCATACTGAAGCTTCCCACCCACTCTCCCCTTCCCACCGTGTTCTCACACTCTCTCCTCCTCCTTTTCTTTTTAATTTTTACAATGACATACTTTCAGTTCATGTCCCTCTCACAGGCTTGACCTTCTGTTAGGTAAAGAATTCAACAAATAGCAAATAGAAAGAAAAAAAAGGACATTGTTCCTCAAAGTACAGACTAGCCCCTACTTCACACCATACACTGACATCAGATCTTGGCAGCTTACACAATGTCTAACAAAAGCAATACAAATTCTGAGAAGCGCTATGTGAGAATGTCTCCATGCCCTTGACTAGGTAAGAACTTCTTAAGCAGAATACTAAAAGGACTTTATTAATTTTTTAGAGTCCATTTATTTATTTGAAAGGCAGACTGATAGAAAGAGAGAGAGAGGCAGAGAGAGCATCTCTCTTCTCGTTCACTCTCCATAGGACTGGACGAGACCAGAGGCAGGAGCTCAGAACATCGGGTTTCCCACATGCGCACCTAGGACGGTCATCCTAAGCACAAAGTGTCAACCTGTCTTACATGAGGTGGACACTACAGGTGACAACTTCCTGCCACACCATGGTATCAGCCCCCCTAAAAGGGATTCACAGGTAGATAAACTGGGCCATAGTATAAAGTTGGCAGGTTTTGTTCACCAACGCAATCAACAAAGAGAAGGGGGAAGTCACAAGTGGCAGATACTCAAGGCACTTGATCTCAACTGATTCCTATCCGGAATATGTTAAAAAAAAAAAAAAAAGAAAGAAAGAAAAGAAAAGAAAGAAAAGAAGTTCTACTAACTGGGGCCAGAGCCATGGTATAGTAGACTAAGCCTCCTATTGAAGCACCTGCATCCCATATGGACACCAGTTCACGTTCCAGCTGCTCCATTTCCGACCCGCCTTCCCGTTAATGACCTAGAAAGCAGCCAAGAGTGGCTCAAAACCTTGGGACTGCACACCCGCGAGGGAGACCTGGAAGAAGCTCCTGGCTTCAAATTGGTCCAGCTGGTGCTTTGTAGCCATTTGGAGAGTGAACCAGCAAATAAAAGCTCTCTCTCTATCTATCTATCTATCTCTCTCTCTCTCTGAAATTCTGTCTTTCAAATAAATGTAAACAAATAAATCTAATAAACCTTTTTAATTAAAAAAAATTTACAAACAAGAAAAAGACAGCTCAATAGAAAAATTGGCAAAACACGAACAAGCACTTCACAAAAGTTTTCCAACTAACCTTCAACCAGATGGGGAAAAGTAACTCATTAGACATCAGATAAATCAAAACTAAATATTTACAACATATGTATAAATTGAAAGAAATGGACAACACCAAGTGTGTTGAAAGCATGGAACAGCACTGCCATGTAGCAAGCTGAGCTATTACTTGCCACACCAGAATCCCATGTGGACACCAACTTAAGTCCCAGCACTTCCACTTCCAGTGCAGCTCCCTGCTAATGTGCCTGGGAAAGCAGCAGAAGTTGGTCCAAATGCTTGGTGTCCTGCCACCTCCCTGGGAGACCTGGATGAAGCTCCTGGCTTCTAGCTTCCAGCGAGTCCAGATCCAGCCGTGGCTACCATTTGGGTAGTGAAGCAAAAGAAAGAAAATTCTCTCTCTCTCTCTTTCTCTCTCTCCCTCCCTCCTCTGTCTGTCCTCTCCTCCATCTCTCTATAATTTTGCCTTTCAAATTAAAAAAATCATAAAAATGTTTTAAAGAAAGAAAATACGAAATTGTTTCTCAAGCTTTTGGCTAAGGTCAACCATAAAAAGAAAATCTGGAACATTCGTGCATCACTTAGGAGGTGAGTTTGGTAACTATTTGGAAGTCTCCACTGAGGCTGATGATAAGTGCTCCTTCCCCAGAGGTTCCACTTCCACGACATGCTCAGTTAAAGTGCTCACACATATGTGTCCAAATACCTACACCAACTTGAAAACAAAGATCTAGCAATGAATTTAGATATGTGTTCATACAGTAAAATACTGCACAGGAATGAAAAATAACACAGGCAAAAATAGAGATGAATCTCACAAACACAGAATTAAGCAAAAATAAGTCAATATAAATAAATATATATATATATAGTACTTCCCCAGCCCACACACACAAAGAGGAGCTGTAAAGTGCAAAGATTCAGGTTTTGGCTTACTAAGGAAAGAAAAATAATCATACATTGAGCTCGCCGAGATCCATGTTATGCATGAGTCTTTTATCTGGAAATTTGTGAAAGAAAAAGAAATTTGTGCTAATTTTGCTGTCACATCTCAAACTGTAAAAGTTAAATGATGATGCATGATGATCGCTTAGTTAACATGGCAAAGGTATTTCATTTGTGGGTGGAAAACATGACAGCAAACATGTTCTCATCAACGTGAGGTGCCAGAAAGCACTGAGTCACCGGCATCCGTCGGAGCTCTTGGAACACGTCCCCTAAGCAGAACGAGAGACTTCTGGCTGATTCCATTTGATGCGGTTCCAGCCATCAGGACAGTTAACCCAGAGCATTGGAAGTCGGAGTTGGGACTCCCTTTGAAGAAGAGTCAAAAGCTGCCCGAGACATCAAGTGGGAGGCTAGTCACGTTGTTTCCTTGCCTGGGTATTGGCTGCACAGTTCATCAGCTGGCTCCTTTGATTCCTATTCTTTCCCATATGGGATACACATCTTACAGAAAGTGTGAGAGAGCGCTTATGGAAACAGAGACCAGGTAAGAGGATGCTGCAAAAGTTCAGGCAGTTGATTATGATGATGTGAACTGGAAGGACTGTGGACCAGAGGGAGAGAATGGGACCAAGTGCCATGGCTTGATGGGCTAATCCTCCCCATGGAAACGCCAGCAGCCCATATGGGCGCCAGTTCATGTCCTGACCGCTCCACTTCCTATCCAGCTCCCCGCTTATGACCTGGAAAACAGCAGAAGATGGCCCAAAACCTTGGAATCCTGTACCTGAGTGGGAGACCCAGAAGCTGCCAGCTTCAGATTAGCTCAGCATCAGCTATAGCAGCCCTTTCAGGAGTGAACCAACAAATGTAGTGTCTTTCTCTCTGCTTCTTTTCCTCAGTGTAAATGTACCTTTCCAATAAAACTATTTAAAAAAAAAAAAGGCAGGGGGGAAGGTAGATTAATTTAGAATGTGTTTTTACTGAAAGGTTTTAAATGACTTGTTGGTTTAGAGGCTGAGGGGCAGGGACAATTCCACCATGGCCCCTAGGTGTCTAGTGCAAGAAACTGGGCACCAGCAGGAGAGCCTTGTCCAGATGACCAGGGAAGGAATGAGCGCTGTGAGATGCTGCCATTTGCTGCCTCACCTATTTCTCCAAGAAGCCTTCCTTGGTTTTTACAAGAGAGCCTTTACAGCCCCACTTTACAGAAGAGGAAACGGTGTCCTGCAAACAGTGATTTCTCAACAGAATGCAAAGAGTTCACATAGGAAAAAATTAGATGTAGTGTTGCAGTCTGCAGACTTCTGAGTCCAACAGTCAAGATTGAAAGCCTTCCTCTGATGGAGAACAACCTGCTCAGGTCTCTTGTTTGTTTGTTTGTTTGTTTTCATCTGAAAAGTAGGGTGACAGCCATACCTATCTCATAGCATTCTGGGGCTGGCATTGTGGCTATCCCAGGTGGGTTAAGGCACCACCTAGCAATACAATCCCTGGGAACACCTGTTCCAGTTCCCTTTGTTCCACATTCCCTGATAACGCACCCAGGAAGGCAATAACAGATGGCCTAAGTCCTTGGGCACCTGCTACCTGCATGGAAGACTCGGATGGAGTTTCAGGCTCCTCACTTCAGCCTGGCTGAGCCCTGGTTGATATGATCATTTAGGGAGTGAATCAACAGATGACAAAAAAAAAAAAATCTCTCTCTTTTCTCTCTCCCTCTCCCCACCCCTCCTCTCCCTCTGTCTGCTTCTCTTCTCCCCTTCCTCCATCTCTCTCTGTAACTCTGCTTTCTCAAATAAATCCTTTTTTAGAAAAAAATGCATCTCTCTCTGTTTGTTATTCTCAGGCTCTGTGAGGACTTCCAGAGGTATGGAAACTCTGTTTCATTAGCATGGTAAATGCTGTTTAAAACATGGAAACAAATGATGTTATATAATGTTATTGCTACATAATTGAGACCATCAGGACCCAAACAATGGATGGAACAGCAGGAGATTCTGGCTGGCTGTTGACTGTCCAAGTGCCAATATGTTTTTCTATATATTGGAGAGGGGAAACTTGTCAAGTTATTTACTAACCCTCCTGCAGAGGTTAATTCCACCCCTCCCTCACCCCCACAAGGCACTCAGAGATCAGAGGCAGTAGCATTTGTGTGCAAATAGCTGCACATTTCTGGATTACATGATGTTTCTCCCAACTGAAGTGCTCTAACAGCGTCTAGACTCCTGGTATCCAGCTTCTCCCTCTTCAGCAAATGTTTCCTGAACCTGTGCCCTGTTTCTGGGTTTTCTGCTGGGTGTCAAGAACAATATAAGCAAGCCCCCGGGTATGGTGTCCTCCTGGAGCTTCGGGTCCACATCTTGCTAGAGTGATGTGTCTGATGGCAGCAGAAAGCATTCCATGAGTTGTGGAGGATCAATCCAGCATTGCTGCTGGAGCTGAGCAAGGTAACAGAGGCAGCGGTTAAAGCCTTTGCATGCCTCTCCAACTGCCTATGAAATTAAGTCGAACAGCTAAATGCAAACTAGTTCCAGCCTATTTTTCCAACCCCTCCATCAGTCCTACATGCTGGCCACACTAAATCCCTGACTTCCGTATTCACACCTCATGATCCTTGACTGTTTCCCACTCCGAGATATATTCTCCCTTTTATCTGTCTGTGAAACTCCAGTTGATGCTTCAAGGTTCAATTTTAACCTCTGTCCCTCATCTCAATGCATTCTCTACCTAAGTGCTTCCCAATGGTGGGGAAAACACACACGGGTGACCCAAGAACAATCTTCAAGTCCCAGGCCTGTCTTGACTCACCAGGAAACCAGATGCAGGTTGTCTGCCGTGAGTAATGGTAAAGAGCTCAGTTTCTGGGAGTCAACAAATAAAGTCAGGATAAACTCAACTATTCCCCACCTTGGTTAAGCTGCCTAACTTCTCCGGCTTCTTAGCCTGTGGGAAATGAGTACAGGAATAGGCAAGAATGACTTACTGAGGCAGCGCATAGAGCAAACATCCAGCATAGTACTGGACACCCAGCTGGCTTTGGAGAGTTTGGTTTTGTTCTGATTTTGAGAGCCTTGCTGCTTGTACCCCATCCAGGTTGAGAACCACTGCCAAGCATTTACCACATTCTATCACAATCCACTGTTGATGTGTCTGTGCCTCCTAATGTGAGATCATGGAGAAGGGAAACATGTCTTTGTTTGGGAAGTTACTTTTCAGTTCAGCGTGTAGCTCTAAGTCAGGAGCGGTGACACCCATTGACCTTGGTCCAGTTCGTCAGCCTCTGTCGACCTCAGTTATTTCACTGTGAAATGGGTAGAATAAAGTCTAACGGACAAGGTCATCATAAGCAACAAAGGGGATTAGGAGTGTGTGAGTGGGATGTAAAAGCGAGTTGTTTTAATTATGTTGTTCAAGGAGAAAAGGGACTGTGGCTCAAGCCTGTAACCTCACAGCCACCTGCCGGTGACTATGGCACCCCTGAGATGCCCAACACAAGAGTGATGGGAGGTGAATCCCAGGGATGGGAGGTGTTTATATCAACAGGGCTCCGTGTTCACGAATGGGTCAATGTCAATTACAACGAAAGACCTCAGGCTACTAATGCAATCCATTGCTCTATGTCTCTTGGCCTTTCCACCTCGTTGGATGCTGGCCCCTCTATCCTGGACTTCGGAAATCCAGAGCCATGGCTCATTACAGATTCCCCGGTCTGGGGTACTCTGTTACAGTAGCTCAAATTGGACGAAGATGACCCCTGCTGCTCCCTTCTTGTTCCATGGAATATCAATGTGACCTTCCTTCCTTAACTATTCTTTGTTGGTGTATACTCCAGAGAAGACTCCTCAAGGGCTCACACGCTAACGGAATCCTTTCCAAAGAGGAAAAAGAAAGCTATGGGTGCATTGCTGGAAGACTCTGCTCTTTCCGGAAGGCTAACCACTGAGAGCCCTGCAGTGGGTAGTACAGACATGATGCTTTTTCCAGTAAAGCTTCCATGCTAATGATCAAGTAGTCAACTTGTAAATACACTGACTCTGTATTCAAAGTTTTTGCATTCACAGACTCAACCAGCCACGGATCAAAACAAAATATTTAGAGAATTACATCTGTACGGAATATGCTGCAGTCTCCTTTATTGTTACTATTCCCATTATTTAATACAGTACAGAAACTATTTACACAGCACTTGCATTGCATTCCACACTCTAAGGACTCCAGAGATGAGCTAAAGTGTGTGGGAGCATGTGGGTAGGTCATATGCAAATATTACACCATTTTAAATCAGGGAATTGCACATCCACAGATTTGGGGATGTGCAGAAAGTGCTGTAGCCAGTTCCACATGGAAACCAGGGGATGGCTATCAGATGACTTCAGAGTAACCAGGAGTAAAAGCAAAAAGGAATGGCGCTGTAGAGGCAGGGATGCGGCCGTGTAGGGCCTTGCAGGCTGTGATCAAAAAGGCAAGCATCAAACGAGCAGTCACAGGAAGAAAAGGAAGTGGCTTTGCCCTCTGCCTCTCCTGCGTACATTTATTCAGCAGATATAATTCAACGCCTATTGTGTGTCGGTCACCACACCAGGAGACAGATAGAAAAACAAAACACGGGAACAGAGGCGGTGAGCCTGGCAGCTGAGGACACACGTGCATAGGTAATTACGATACTATGTGATAAGCAGTCAACAACAGCAATGGAAAGGCTGCGGGAGCCCGGGCTGACTGTGTCACGAGGGTCAGGAAGAGGCTCATTGAGAGAAGATTCCCTTGCAGGTGAAACACACACCATAAAGAACACACACATTGCAGTCAGGGGAAGCCTCAAGCGCTGAGACACCGCAGTGAGCCTGCGCTGCTGCGGCGGGGACACACACGGGGAGGAGGACTAGGGGCTTGTGGACGAAGGGCCTTAAATGGCACATCAAAGAAAGGGTGTGTGTGGCGGGGGTAGGGAGCGGAATCTAGGAAGACCCCTCTGTGTTACGGCGGATGGTGGGAAAGAATAAGGTACTTGGGGCCAACCTTATGACACTGTAACCTTACCTGCTGCCTAGGACACCCCGTACCCTGTACCCTGACTGCAGCCCCTGTCTGCTAGGTTCTGATTCAGCTCCCTACTAAATGCACCTGGGTATATCCCAGGGACCTGGGCTCCTGCCCACTCCCCGACTACACACACACACCCACACCAGGTGGGATACCCAGATGGAGTTTCTATTCAGCTTTTGGGCTGGGTCCGCTCTGCCCTTGTGACCTTTGGCCTGGGTCCGCCCTGCCCTTGTGACCTTTGGCCTGGGCCCGCCCTGCCCTTGTGAACTTTTGTGGGATGAATTTACAGATGCAAGATGGATCACTTTGTCTTTCAAACATTTTTTTTTTAAAATGAGGTCCACTGTGAGTGGAGTTTGCAACAGGGCAGGTAGGTATGACACCCACACCTGGCGGTTGATCATAGAAAACATGGAGACGGAGGAGAAAGACTTCCAAGGCAACACGTCCTAGTCACAAACCTCCCGGGTCCCTAAACTTAGAGCAGCACCGCCTGTATGGGAAACTGCCCCGTCTCCCTCCAGATTTCACAGCCACCTCTGCTGGCGCCCTCTTTCCTCCCCGCCGCCAGCCCCCGCCTCTTTCCTCAGGAAGCTCGGGTCTCCCGGGGAGCGGGTCTGCCCTTGGGGGAGGCCTCTCGGCTCGGTGCCTGCAGCTCGGCTGGCACTCCGAGCGCGCGGAAGAGGGGCTCGGCGTCCCCCGCCTGCACGTGTGCTAGCCCAGGCAGGAGGGAGCGTCTCGGCGGAGGAACCAGGGAAGAGGGGGAAGGCAGAGGCGCGGCGGCATCTCGGTCCCGGGCGCCCTGATCGGCCGCGGAGGAGCTGCAGCCTCCAACAGGTTCGTAGAACGCGCGCTCGCTCTCGCGCCCGGCAGCCACCTGCTCCGGCGGCGCAGAGACCCTCGCCGTGGGCCCCGCGCTGCGGCGCTGCGCGCAGCCGGCGCCCTCCGGCCTCTCCCGCGCCCGGGAGCGCTGAGCCGCCTGCGGTTCTTCCGGGGCGAGGCGGAGGGCGCGGTGGGCACCTTCCCCGTCAGCACCCCTGGGGACAGCGCCCGTGCCCCGCGGAGGCCTCCCCCGGTCAGCACCGCCCTGGCGGACAGCAGCCGCCGGACTGGGCTCCGCCGCTCCGGGTGCCAACCCTGCCCCGCGGGCTCGGCTCTCCGCGTCAGCCCAGCAGCGGCGGCGGACAGCTCCGGCCAGCCACGGCGGACCCAGCGAAGGGCTGAGGGCTCCCGGCGGATCCCGGGAACTGATGGTTGCCTCGATCGAGGGATAGCAGCTTCTCCCAGAGCCGGGTCCGGGGCGAGCCGGGGAGGAGGGCCTAGCTGGAGCCCGCGCGTCCCTGGCTCTGCCGTGAGCCGAGGCCTGGCTGTGCAATGGCGGGTCCCGGGCGGGAGTCGGCAGGTGGCTGCCAAGGATGGTCCCGGGCCCAGGAGGGCGCGCCGGGCCTAGTTTGAGCTTCTGGCCGGGAGGAAGGAGTGCACCACCCCCTATTTCCTGCATACTCCCAACCCCCCACCCGAGCCTGGAACCAAGGACTTCCGAGAACCCTAACATAAATGTCCGCTGGCTGGCAGCTGCGATCGCTGACTCTAGCTGTCCCCGGAACATCCCTAGAAAGTGTCAAGCCGAGTTTCCGTGGCAGGGGGTGGGGAGGGAAGGAGGGCGCCCAGAAACCCCAGGGAAGCCTCACCAGCGAACCGGGCAGCTACAGTCTCCCCCTCCCCTTGGCCCGGGGTTCCGCCCCCGCCTCCCAAGAAATCCTAGCCCGGCAGGGAGAAAGCGGGGAGGGGCGGCAGGGCAGCAGGTTGCAAACGCAGCGTAGCTTTGGGAGACAGCGATTAGCAAGAAAAGACAGAGGTCGAGGCCAGTGTGCAAAAACCGGGAGGTTCCCTAACTGGGAAGCCGGCTGCAGAGAGCAAAGCGTGGACGCGTATCCAGGCTTGGCTCGCGCAGCTGGAGAGGTGGGAGGGTCCTGGGATCACGTGAACCCCGAGAAGGCCAGCTGATTGTCTCCCCGGGATCGCGCCTAAGGGGCAGGGGTGACCCACGAAGGTCGCTCAGCAGATCAGGAGCCAAGCTGGGCTCCTTGGCTAGTGGGCCTGTTGGAAAACATGCACAGAGAAGTCGTTTCAAATCCCAGAGACAAGGAGGAGGGCAGAGCTTCAGTCTGAGCCCAGTCTCAGTTCAGTGTGACCTTGAACAAGTGACCTCTGAAACTATCTTCAAGCTTTCTAAGGGGGGGGGAAGGATATAATTGGACCCACTTCTGTTGAAGATACAACGGGCTTGCTCAATAGCCGGCTTGGTGTAGTGCCTGGCACGTCCTGAGCACCCTTGAAAAATAGCAGTTAGCCATTGCTGCCATTATTGCTTCTGTTAACCACAGAGGGGACTTGGCTGTGCACGGGGTGAGGGGTGGAGCAGAGGAGTGTCACAGATGAGCAGAGGAGAGGGGTTGGAAGGAAACGTCTCAGAGGGAGGAGTCACAAACTGTGAAGGATCCAGGCTTGGAGGTGTGTGTCACAGCCACCAGGGTGGTGCCACTGTGCCCACAGCACAGAGCCTGCCAAGTGGCAGGAGGGAGAGAGGCCAAGGCCTTTGATGATGGCGTGTGGAAGACATATTTTGAAATATTGGAAGAATGGTAGAGTCAAACCCCATACAGCTTCAACAATGGGCCGGTTTTATAATATCTCAATGCGCTATCACCACCAACATCAAACACACGGACCTTGAAACTAACCCTAAACATCCTGTTATTTTATGCAGAACCATTTTTAGCATCATTGTATGTTGCACCACCATGAGCTCAAGGTGCAACCCTAACTAACCCTAACCCTAACCCCCCATCCTCACCCCCGTTGTCTTCTGGCCTTCATAGAGTTTTACTTGGGAGGGGGTTGTTTTGTTTTAGGATCTATTTATTTTATTGGAAAGGCAGATTTACAGAGAGAAGGAGAAACAGAGAGAAAGATCTTCCATCTGCTGGTTCACTCCTAAAGTGGTCCCAACAGCCAGAGCTGAGCTGATCCAAAGCCAGGAGCTCAGAGCCTCTTCCAGGTCTCCCACGTGGGTGCAGAGCCCCAAGCCTTTGGGCTTTCCTCAACTTCTTTCCCAGGCCTTAAGTGGGGAGCTGGGAAAGGAAGTGGAGTAGCCAGGACATGAACCAGCACCATATGGGATCCTGGCACTTGTAAGGCAAGGATTTAGCCACTTAGCCATCACCCAGGGCTGTCACCGAGAGTTTTAAGAGAGGAGTCATGCTACAAAAGTGGAGTAGAAGCATGGGAAGAAGCTGTATCAGAAAAACAAACGGTGTGTATGCACCCTCAGCACAATTGTTTACCTCGTCTGTCCTCAGTGGGCCACAGGCCAATGGTTATTTGCAAGACAAGCGGGAAGGCAAATAGGGCAGCATCAAGAAAAAGTGGGATCTTCCCATTTCAAGTCATGCGAACTGTGAGCTCATAAGGCTGGAAGGTTCCGAGTGATAAAAATCACTGCCCTGAAAAACATCAAGTCAGAGTATATAGATGGAGGAGACAAGAGCCAAAAAGAGGGGGGCGGTGGGGAGAAATGGGCCCCAGGTGCCATGGGGCGGTGAGCAGAGTTCCTTCCAACTCACCATGTCACCAACGAGATTAGGCCTCATGGTCCCTGAGCCCGAAACTTGAGATGCCAAGAGGCTGAGAGGAAGAAGGTGTCAGACAAGAAATATCCTTCCTGGTCCTCAACAGGTGTGCTATGGAAGACCATTGGTCTTGAAAAAAAAAAAAACCAACAGCAACAACAACAAAAAAAACTCTTTGACAAGTTTTCTTTCCATGTGCTTTCAAAGTGCTTCTGGTCACCGTGCTGACCTTCCAAAGGGTCCTGCCATCGGACACCTTGGTTTCATCTCTGTGAGGTTTTGGCAGTCCTTCCGGCTGCCCACCAAGCTTCCCTTTTCCCACCTGCCCCCAGTGGATGCATATCGCTCCTGGCTCCCGACTGCAGCTCCTTTGAGGGGGTGTTAAATCACTACTAGTGTTTGGCCCAGGGCTGTGATGGGACTGAAAGCTCCTGTGCCCTTCCTCTCCCGAAGCTGATAAAATGTGACAGCCGTGCGTGATGGGTGAGTGTGCGTGCCCCCGATTGGGCTCTGGAACCCCGACTCCACAAATCAGCATTTTTAGTTCTCAGGGAAGTGCCAGCTACCTGGGGAGGGCCGTGCATCTCGCCAGCTTCCCCCACCTCCCGAGAGCACACACAGGGATGCTCTGAGCATCCCTGGCGAAAGGAAGCCAGGAGGAGAACAGCCAATAAAATTGACTTACTTCTCAGGAGTGTGGCTGCAGGCAAGACAAAAGAAGGCGATAAAGATAGTGAACTTCAGCTTGTGAAATGATCCTGGCTATTAGCCTGGGATGAGACCGGTTTAAATGTATTATATTACCTGGGCTTGGTTGTATTGCAACACACGGGGTCCCAAGGGGACCTGGTGAGCATCAACTCTATCTTCAATACAGCTATTTGGCTGCTCTGAGCAAGGCTCTGTCCGCTCCCAGGCCTGGTGATAACAGAATGACGCTCCTCTCACGCCTGCTCTCCCGAGCCTGATGGACTGACAGTTGAGACAGTCGTTAATAACAATCAGAAAGTACAGACTGACCAGCGAAAGGAAGAGTCGTCCGGGCAGGCAGAGGCCCTCGTGCGAGCCTGCCCTGTTGGGGAACAGACAGAGTGCCAGTGTGGCTGGAAGGCAGCGAGCACGGGATAGGAGGAGCCCAGCAGATGAGGGCAGGGAGGGGGCGGTGAGTGGACCGCAGAACCCCCTAGGTCAGGACCACCACTGGGATTCTTCGAATCGGATGATTTGAAGCAGGCAGCAACAAAAAGCGATCTGGGTTTTAAAGGATGCCCTGGTTTCGAACTGGAGAACAGACGACAGAAGCTGATGGGCTGGGAACAGAGAAAATAGCGAGGTTAGGCACAGCTTCCGGGCCACCCCTCCACCTTAAGGTGCTCACCATTCAGCGGATGAGACAAAATACAGATGAAAGAGGCCCCGCCCCTGGTGAGGCTGCCAGTCGGGGAGAGGGAGTGCAAGGCATTGTGGGAATCCAGGGACAAGAATGAATTCATCAGAGGGGGCATCAGGGAGGACTTGGTGCAGGTGGGCGATGGTCCATGGTCAGGGAGCCAAAGTGCCTGGGGTTTAAATCCAAGCCTTGCCATTTAGTGGTTGTGTGTGTGTGTGTGTGTGTAGGCAAGTTCTGTACTTCCATAAGCCTCCACGACTACATCCTGAAAACAGTGAGAATCCAGATCTCTATTTTAAGGCATTTCCGTGAGGATTAAACAAGTTACAACTTGTGAGACATCCACCGTCCCTAAGAAAGTGTGCTGTATATGAGCCTTGATCATTAAAGCAAGGTGTGGCCTTGGGTCCCAGGCCAGAGATGCCCATCTTGCCAGGTAAACAGGGTAGCAACATCAAAGGCTGCTAAGCAGGTAAGTTCTCGTGGAGAGTAAGAAAAACCCCCAAAAGGCCGAGAGAGAGAGAGAGAGAGAGAGAGAGAGAGTGAGAGGGGGGGGGGGAGGACTTGCCCCCTGCCCCACAGCTAGTTGCAGGCAGGACTTGGCTGTTTGTCTAAGGGCAAGAGCCAAGTGCTTTATGCTCTGCATCTTCACCATCTAGGAAAGCAACCAGAATATTCCTGATAAATATTTGTTCAATATGTTACAGAACCCGCGGTCCAAAGGGAGCCAGGAAATGTCAGAGACCTTGAATCCTTGAGAAGGTCAGAGCGTTTGCACAGTAGAAAATGAGCAAATTCGGGGAAACAGAACAAACTCCTAGAGGTGTTGACTTGGGGTGGGAGGATTCCTTAAACCCCTCTAAATCCCAGGTTCTCCAGTTAACAAAAGACATCACCGCCCACACATCCCCCTCCCCTCCCCCCACCCCCTCAACCCCCAACAAGTCTTGCTGCATAGGGTTCAGAAGTTAATCTTGGTAAAGTGCCTGGAAGATGAAAACCGTTCCCCAGACATTCCGCGTGGTAATTGCCAATGCGGAGAAAATGTATCTACATTTGCAAGAGGCAGGCCTTTGTGTTCCACAAAAAAAAAAAAAAAAAAAAGCATCCATTAGAATTCCTGTCTCTGACTCGTCGGGAAGCTGTGACAGCCAGGCAGGCAAGTAGGGTCTTGCAGTTCAGGCAGCAGATGGCAAGAGGATTGAGGAACTCAGCTCCACTCTGACATTGCTGAACGCCTACCAGGAGCAGGGACCTGAGCCAGACGCGTCTCCGACAGGCCACAGCCCGGGCATGGCCCAGCTGGTGAGGCTCGGTAAATCCCATCTTTTCTCTCATCATCTGTAGAGTGGGAGTATACTGACCCCGGGTCAGCTGGTTGACTTTTAGGCTGTGTGCAAAAGCACTTGTGATTCTGACAATGATCCTGTAGGATTGGGGTTGTCACCCCACTTCCCAAATGTGCAAGCTCGCTGAAGCACCTGCTATGGGCCATGTGGTCTAGGGGCTGGAGAGACAATGGCAAATCAGACAGACCAGGGGCCATGTGTTCACAGGGCCCACGTGGGTGCAAGGAAGCAGCAGACGAGAAAGCAGAGAAATAAGAGAATTCCACCAAGTTGTACCCATCCAGGAGAGAAGGCCAGCGGTCGTGGGGATGGGGGTTGAATGTCAAACAGGAAGTGGCCTGGGAGGTTTTAAGGGGGAATTTATTGAAACTGAATGAAAGTGGTAAGACAAAAACCTCGGGAGAATGTGGGGCAAGGGCTGGTAAGTGACGAAAGCAGAGAGGTTGAGGGATCAGGTCAGACAGGGCCTTGGGGTTCTCCATGGGAGGCAGGAAAATGGTTTAACCTAAAACGTGACTAAGGCACTTCTCCCAGTCTTATGCCCAGTTAGCAGCTGGAGGGAGTGAAACCCAAATCAGAAAGATCCCTGGGACTTGGCCTCAGGCTCGCAGTCCACACTGTCACCTCCGGAGAAGGTCAGCCAGAGGACAGGCCAGCCAAAGCACCTACAGGATTCACCTGCTGGGCAGTCAAACCACCGGCTGGCCGACTGGCCGCAGGGGCACTGCAGAGCCTGGCAGGCAGCAGCCTAATGCCATAGGCTGGAAACGGAGGGACAGAAAGACATAGGACAGGACAGGCCTAGGGTGAGGCACAGGCCTAGGAGAAGAGACAAGCGATGTCTCAGGTGTGAAGTTTAAATGAAGCTCAGTCTCCTAGATGAATAATGTTTTAATTTAGAGAAAATGGCTCATGATGAAGAAAGTATATCAAAATGATTAAAAAAAAAAAGACAGACTATAAAAAAGCTAGGATTCAGGCAAAGCAAGTAGAGTGGGTCATGCAAAAGGTAGACTTTGACCTCAGTACCACCTGCTAGGACAGGGCCCTATTCCCACCCAAGCCAGTCTACTGACAATGAACTGGGAGTAAAACACAGTCCTTCGGGAGCCTCAGACACTTTTCCCTTTCTCAGCTGCCTGGAGCAGGGACCACATGGCAAGAAAGTGCCACCACACTGCAGCCCCAAACATCAGATACTGCCCGCTGACCTTGCCACAGTCCCCACCCCACCCTGCAGGCTGCAGGAGCCTGTGTAAATGGCACTGCCTCTCCAGCCTCAATTGCTCTTCTGTGGATGCAATGCCAACAAAACTTAGTTTTTAGGACTTAATAAATGATGCTGGCACCCTCTAGCACCTGCCTTCCCCAAGTGTAGCCCACCGACTGTCCACTGCATCAGCACTAGAGTGGATGGGAGTTGACCAGAAATGCTGCATCTCAGACCTGCTGTGCCAGAACCTGCTCTGTGGCAAGAGCCCACCTGGGTGATCGGCATAGCTGTCAACCTCTGACAAGCCGGTTACTTAGTGGCACATACAAGATGCTCATGTAGCCAAACCCTCAGTTCGAATCTGACTTATGAAACCTTAAATATTCAAGTTTTGAAGCCGAAGAGTCTGGCCAAGTCCCTTCTGAACTCAACTTGGTCCACCTGTACAATAAGACGGTAGTGATGAAAGGTAACATATATGGTGGCGATTGTGAAGGTCAACTGAGGGCACACGAGGAAAATACTCATCGCAGTGTGTGGCACTTGTCCAAGGGATGGCGTGCTGGTTTGGTGGTTGCGGCAGCTCAGCTGCTACTGAGGACAGTCTGTATAGAGAAATGTTACCATCTGTATAGATCTTTGTCACGTATACAATGCTTTCATTTATGCTCTTTCAGCTGAGCTTCACCACCTTTTGGACAGCAGGAGTCAAAACCATCTTATAAAGAAAATAAAATAATCTCGACTGTAGGTGAAAGGACTTGCACAGGTTGACCAGGGTTTAAGTTCCTGAAAATTAATGCTAAAACTTGAATCAGCAACAAATTATCCAACTGAGAATCATGGAAAAGATTTTAAAAAAAAAATCGGCAATGACGGTGTTGGGCTCCATGTGGTGGTCAGTGTTTGAATCTGCTTCTTGATCAGACAGAACACTGGGACCACCAGCGGGCGAGAGGCTTGGCCAGGCTCCCCCAACTAGAGCCCAACCGGCGAGGTTGTCAGCCCAGAGTACCTGGAGGGATCCGGCCCTACAGCCTTCCCCTTTGCGTAGCTCCTGGGAAGGGAGCTGGGGGCACAGGGTGGCAGTCAGGAGGCAGCCCAGCTCCTCCTCCCTCCTAGCCCCATCAGGACCAGAGGGTATGGAAGCTGGTTTGGCCAAGGTGATTGCTGCAGTTGTTAGGATAACTGTTGGGGGCCCAGCAGACTTCGCTGGAGCCAGGACTGGGGCAGGGTGCAGAATCGGCTACTGTGATTTTCCTAAGGATTGGGAGAGGGTCTCCAGCTTCACAGGGCGGCCCATGCAAGGGGAGGAGCACAAACTCCCCCAAACTCCTGCTGTAGGGCAGTTGTCTGTCCTCAGCCTGCAGAGAGGATCTGGGCTCCCATTCTGAAGCCCTCATCTGCATGGTCCCCAGTAGGGAATCCCCCCTGGGCACAAAGCTGAGCCCACACTGGCTCAGCCAGGCTCCCCAACAACCCAGCCCAACCTCACTTGTCCCAGTGCCCCAGGGCATTATGCTCTGTGCCTTTGCAGAAGCTGTGCCTTCCACCCAGAAAGTCCCTTCGGCACCACCACGGTCCCCTGGGCCTCCTCCACACCTCAGCTCCTGACTCACCGCTCAAGGGGCAGAGTGTAGCACTTGGAGGACCCTGAGTTTGAGGGGGTATCACATTGCATTTTCACCACGGGCTTTGGTGATGTTGGTGTCCGCAGTCATCTGGGAGATTTCCCCATCTCATTCCTAGAACAAGATGAGAAGCTTGCGTTCCAAGCGTGCGATAGTTAAGGCCCCTCTGAATCTGCTTGCATCCTCTGAGTCATGGGAATGATGACCTTGACCTTGGCAGGCAAAGGGGAAGCTCGAGGTATGGAGGTGAAAGACTTGGTACATAGTAGATGCACTAAAAGTGGTGTGCCAGCTCAGAACAGAATGAAGCCCTCTCCTATGTAAGCCATCCACAGTCATAGGAGCCCCAAGATCCAGGTCGCCCTGACACCCTCTGCCCACCTTCATTCATTCATGTAGTGGAAGTTTACCAAGCATTTACGCTGTACCAGGCAACACCTGCTACGGACCAGCAATTTGCTAGCTGCTTAGGGTTCCACAGTAGTTGCCATCAGACTCTTTCTTGCATTGTTTTCTCCAAGGTCAGCCTCCTGATCCTGCACTAGGGTGTCTGTGTCTAAGGATGGAGGAGCTGGCATTCTGGCCACCTACCCCTCTTTTGCTCCCCAGCCGACTGGAAAACAGCTGCCCCATTTCCAACTGCACTGGCTATTGGCAGTTTCAACGGCTGCCAGCTCCCTGAAAGCAGTGACTGTGCCTGCTCTGTTCACTGCTGTGTTGCCGATGTTCAGAACACAACCTGGCCCAGTGGGTCACCCACTTAGTCACTCATTCACTCACTGAGTCATTTGCTCCAACAGGTCCTTTCTAAGCCGTGCTAAGTGCCAGCCCCTGGGGAACAGGCAGGCCCTGTCTCACAGATCCCGCGTTCTGGCAGTGGGAGCAGGGTGCAGGGTAATAAAGCCATGGAAAAAATGAAGCATAGTCCTGTGGCAGAGGCCAAGGGGTCAGGTTACTGTGCTGCCCAGGGCAGTTGTCCATCTACACAGGGTGCCTGGGGTCGGCTGTCTCTGTAGGAATCCCTGCTCCACTGGGTACCACCTGTATAGGCTGGACAAACCCTTGCTTCCCCCAAACTCAAACCCTCACCTCTGTAAAAGGGACAATCTGACCTGTCTCCTGGGGCCACTGGGAGTGGATTATGGCTCTTGAAAGAAGAAGAGCTGGGCAGCTAGAGGAGACATTGACAGATTGTGTTGGCATACTGCAGGCCTGGTCAGTGGCCAGCCAAGGCCTAGGCCTGGCCAGCCACATAGGGCCAGGCAGCAGAAAGAGCAAGGGTGAGGACACTGGGTTCCCAGTCCAGCCCACACTTTCTCCTGTGCAACCAGGAGCAGCTTACCCTCCTCTCTACTTCTGGATTCTCATGCAAGAGAAGGGATGAAGGGACAAAGGGATGGGAGGGGAAAACATGGGCCTCCCTCTCCCTCTCAGACAGGTGCAGACAGACCTGGCAAACCTGCAGGACAGTGTTCAAGAAAGTCTGCCTGGGAATCTACGTTGTTTCGGCCTCTGCTTGCATGCTGGCCGACCCCTAGAGTCTAGCAAAGCGAGGGATTACAGCTTGTGGAGCTGCCATGGCATCGATAGCTCCACCCATGTGATCTTAGCGGCAACAGCCACAGTGATGCATACACATGATAGAGCACATGGCGTGAGAAGGTCCATTTGACAGATGAGGAGACTGAGGCTCAAGTCAGAAAGCAGCGTGGCCAGTGATGTAGGACAAGCATTGTCTTAGACTGTCTGTGAGTGAGAGGGGTAACCACTGTAGCTTAGGTGAACTAGAGCCCAGATGATGTCAGAGTACTCCATATCTGCCTAGTGCTTTTTGCTGGAGCAGTCACGACCCAGGGAGACGGAAGGCAGGCCCTCCCCTGACCGGGGTTCTATGCCCATTCAAGGAGCCGGTGTCCCACAAACTTGCTCCTCAGCATCCTCTCTCTTCCCCCAGGAAGCTGTGCCTCTGACATGTCCACCTGCTCTGCTCAGTGACTTGAAGACCCCTGTCTCCCAGTTCAGCCAGCAAGCAAAGGTAAGAGTACTACCCCAGAGCCTCACCCCTGGCTGGTGTTCAGGGTGGCCCATCCCTGAGGCCCTGACTGTGCGATGTGCAGTGACATTTCTCCCCACCCCCCGACACCCACCGAGCTCATCAGGAGCACCTGAAAGTTGCGATGAGACTGTGTGTGCCGTAGGAAAGGAGGCTGAAAGTGCACCTGTTCCCAGCTGTTGATAATGGGCACCATCTTCTTCATGGCTCCCGCGTCTCCCATGTCTCAGGATGCTGGAAGTGGAGTTTAGGGAGAAGAAAAGCTCTGCCTGGAACACGTGACTGTTAGGCAATAGCTAGGGCTGAGTTCTGAGGACTGTTAGTCCCAGGGTCTTGGCACAGTGCACGTGCTTGGCACATGTTTGGCAAATCAAGGAGTGAATTGAGGAACTGCCCCCACCTTGTTCCCAGTCAATGGTGAGCCAGGGTGAGCTGGAACCTGGTTCTTTTGTCCTCTCTAGGTCCTGGGCTCTGTCTCCCAAACCATGGTTTTCAGTATTATTGAGTAAGCCCGACTCCCCCTTCCATCCTCCAACATCGCACCCCCTAGAACTCAAGGCTTGTGCGTGGCATCTGTTAACCCCTCCTCTTAAGAGAAGACCTATCTGGTAGAGGACCACCATGCAGGTGGCTGGCCAGGCTTGGATCATACCCAGGATCCCTCCATCCATGTCGCCTCTTCCCCACCACCCACCCCCCGCAATCCAGTGTGCATAGTTGTAAACTTGTTTCTTTAAATAAACAGTCTTGAGTTTCATACCAAATAGTCTTTTAAGAGGAGGCACGTCTCCAGGCCACCTCGTATTTAGCATACAGTGAGCCACATATTTGCACAGAGCGAATGTGTGTGGATGTAGAGATCGCTTGATCGCTATAGCTAGCCTTGCTCATCCAGATGGGAGCTATTTATGATGCTGAGTCATTTGCAGCGCATGCCACTAAGGAATTCCAGGCTGGGCTCTGAGCCCCGGCGTCACAGACCTCATGGCTGTCTGCCTCATCTTCACTGTTCACGGATGAGAGTGAGACAAAGAGAGAGCCCTCGTCACTGGAGGGACACAAGGGGGCATTTTGGCCACAGGAAAAGTTTCTATTTCAAGTCATTGCCAATCAGCCGGGACACAACACCCATGCCAGTCTCGTCCAACTCTTTGATTGTGCAGAGAAAGAGAACCGAGTCCTATAGCGGGAGGGGAGCTTGCCCAGAATCACACAGAGAATGGGTCTGCCCCTCTGGTCTTCTGAAGATCACTGGGCGTTCTTTCCCCTCTCCCAGCCTGCTGGCTTCACGTTTCTCTCCCCCGTGTCTCAGCATTCGGCCTCCAGGGAAGCTTCGTGTCCACTGCCCGTTTGGACGTGTCACTGAGCAGTTACTTCCCGAGTCACTGAGATCGCCTCGCTATGCACTTCCATGTTTAGGGCAGGGTTGCTCAGTGCCCATGTCACCCAGAGTTACAGAAAACCAAACTCAGTCCCTGTTCCTGGGGACCCCTGGTTGTGTATTTGAAACAACACCCGTGTTATCTCCACCTTCTCTTCTCTTGTCTCAGAGCCAGTTCTCTATCCAGGCAAAAAATAGGCTCCCTCCCACTCACCACCCACCTCTGCCCAATTCTATCATGAATCGATTTTATTAATAGGCTTTGGGATGGAGTCTTGACAAAGGCTTCTTGCGCATTACCCTTTAACTCTCTCCATAGCTCATTTCTCAAAGAATCCTAATAAATTAGTCAGATGGGGTTCGTCCTCACATAAGATATTGATTAACCCACTCTTGCTTGCCATATAGAATGTGTGTCTCAAGCGTTTGGTGATGCCCACCCTTTGTAAGATTCTGTGCTAAGAGACAGTGGAAGGGGACTTGGTGAGCACAGGCTTTGGAATTATGATCGGGTTGAATTCTCGCTGTTTCACTGGTTCTGTGTACACCCGGATCACTGTGAGAACGAGTGAAATACCTGCCAGGTGTCTGGCACATAGTAAGCATAATAAGCTTGCAAATGTAGGTTTGGGACTAAATGAACAAATGAGCAGATGAGTAGCTTAGAATCCATAGGAAGTAGCTCGTGAAGTGTGACCTGAGGTGTTGAGGTCACCCAACTCCAGAAGGATGGTTTGGGAAACCTTGGGAAGTAGATTCCAGGGACTGGGCTGCAGGTTGGGCTGTCTCAAGGCATAAAAACAGCATCTCCCTTCACCCCGCCCCCCCAAGGGCAAGAGGTTTGTTTTCTTGGCTTAAGGAAAAGTAGAGTGTGGAATCCAGGTTCAAAACACAAAACTCCTTGAGAGCCAAGATTGTGTCTTGTTTGTTGTTCGTTGCTACGTTACCCTGACTAAAGCCTGCATCTGGCTAGCCTGGCATAAGGCAGGGAGGGCCACAGTGGCATGCACTGGGCTGGGCTGGGTTGAATGATCTTCACTTCAGTTAACAGGTTTGGCTTGGCCCCAGCAGAGTTAACCCAAGTTGACTTGGCTAGAACTAACAGGAGTGGTTTTGAGAGGTTTTATAAGATTTATTTTATTTGAAAGGCACATTTACAGTGAGAAGGAGAGAGAGAGAGAGAGAGAGAGAGAGAGAGAGCACTCACTTTCATCTGCTGGTTCACTCCCCAAAAGGCCATAATGACTAGAGCTGAGCTGATCTGAAACCAGGAGGCAGGAGCTTTTTCGGGGTCTCCTATAGGCTATGGCTGCAGGGTCACAAAGTTTTGGGTCATCCTCCATTGCCTTCCTAGGCCTTATGTAAGTAGGGAGTAGGATGGGAAATGGAGCAGCCGGGACATGAACCGAGACATGGGGGTACTGGTGCCACAGGGTGGAGGATTAGCCTATGAGCCATAGTGCTGGCTCTGAATTTGAGTTTTCTAATGGATGCAACTCTGGCTTGAGCCAAACAAGAGAAAGGCTTCCTGGAGTTTGAGTTTAGAACCCCTAAGAATGATGCCAGGGGACACTTCCGTATCCTTCACACATGGTGACATCTCAAGACCAAGACGTAGCCAGGACTAGAGAGGAAGGGTGACAGTCTTGGTCAGGGAATGTCAGGGAATGTCACACAGCTGACTGTACCTGAGGAATCTTTACAATGTATTGAAACTCTTCCAGGACCTAGCTGCATATTAAAGGCAACAGATAACTGTCTGTGTGTTGACCTGCAAGGACGTGTGTGGGTACCCCCCTCAGGGGGAGGCTGACCTCTGCGTGAGGGAGACAAGCAGACTCAGCAGTGAGGCTCGGGGAGGAAGGCTGGGGCCCAGCGCCAAACAGAGCTTCATGTTTCAGATGCTGGGGCCCTTGTCAACTGCTCTTCCTGCTGGAGCCTTGCTTTGGAGGTCTAAGTGAGGTGCAGCTCTAACTCCAGATTCACCAGAGGCAGTGTTGGTAGGAGGGAAGCTCGTGTCAGTCCAAGTCTCGTGACCACAGCCACGAACCCCAGAGCAGCTAACTTTATCCAGAGAAAAGGGCTCTTCTGGCTTGCAATTTTGGAGGTTCACAGTCCACGATCTCTAGGACTCATCAGTTCGAACTCCGAGGATGGTGTTCGGGCTGGGCAGAGTCCTGAGGGTGTGCAGCATAACCCGCAGCTAAAGGGAACAATCAATGGCTGTCTCTCTGTGCAAATGCACCTAACGACCTAAACCAATCTAATTCCCTCCCAAGGTTCCCATCCCCGCCTCTAAGCACCATGACTGAATTAAGCCTCTATCTCTTGTTACCGTTAACCTAAGTCTTTGGAGATCAAATGTTTAACACGTGGATTCTTGGGGGACAGCCAAACTAATAAGGCACACCATGAAAAAAAAGTGATCTGGAAACATGCCGAGGAATTGAGCAAGAACTCTGGCATCTCCACGTGCAGAGTTGCCAACACTGTCCTGGGGCCCCTTGGCTGGTCGCTACGCAGAAGGCAGCCAGGCACCTGAGGAAGGCAGGGAGTGTGGAGACAGTGAACTCCAGGGGAGTGGGAGCTGTTTACACCTGTCTTGTACTTGGTCATGGCTGTGCCTGCCTCCTGTATTCATTGCTCTGAGAAACTGGGGGGAAAAAAGTATCTTCTGTTCCTCACAGTGCCCCTGGGTACCCTCTAAAACTCTGGGGGCAGCACAGGCATCAGCATTTGATGAATGAATAATTAGGTCAGAATAAGGCTTGGAAAGCTAGTGGAAGATATCAAAATATCCAAGGGGGTGATTCAGCCTGATAGGGTAGCACAGACCCAGCAGGTGGTCCCACCCCGGGAGCTGGGCTGGTGGGGAAGTTAGGGATAAATGGAATCAAGGGACAGGGTGGTTTCAGGTCTGGTTTAAAGCCACCTTTCTTGGAGTCCTGGGCTTAGAGGCAGGGCTGTTCTAGGAGGGAAAGGAAGTACCCCAAAGACGTTCTGTAACCCCACCGGCTCCCCATTTCAATCACAAAAGTTCTGCTTCTACCTCTTCCGTGGCTTGTATTTCCAGATACACTTGTTTTCGCTTTAAAATTTTTTTTTGTTTATGTCTGTGGGAAGCCCTGGTGTTGAGCGTTCCCAGGCCTGTGGGAACACTGCCTGGCATCCAATCTCAGCCCCACCCATTTCTACCCGTGGCCCTCGGCAGGTGAGAGCATCCGCTAAGACGCAGCAGGATTTCCCAGGGGGCTAGCACATGCATGATGGATGCTGTGTGAGATGGCTTTAAGTTGTATACAGATGAATATTTATTATCTTAATGGCTCACAATTGATGCATGTTGGAAATAAATAACCAGCACACCAAACTCAGTGATTTATGGAGATAATACAGCATTTTCTTTGAAAATAAAATTGTGTGCACTTCCTTTAAAGGCAAATCGATTTAAAGAGATACGCTCAGTGAGTGAATAGTACTGAGAGGAGTGGAATCGTGAGGATGGTAGTGAATGAGAGGAACTAAAACCATCGGTGCAGAACACTCATCTTGGTGTTGGTTGCTCAAGATTTGTTCTTGGATTGTTCTGTTCATTTGAATCCCCTAGGATGACCAGATACAGAATCAACTTCATCCATTTGGGCAAGGCAGGTGCCCATGCCTGGACAGCCTAGAACATAGTGCATGCTGGGGAATCCAGTCTAGAAGGGCAGTGGTGGCCACAGCTGGTGGGACAGCTGGCATCAGGCTCTGGGATCAAGTGTCTGAGAAGTCTGGGAAGCCACTCTAGGAGCTAAGTTAGACACCCAAGGAACGAATGCCAGGCAGCGAAAGTCCTGGGCCTGGTCCTCCAGGGCGGTCCCCGGCCACTTTCCTGTCACCGTGCCAGTCTGTGCCTGAAGCAGGTTCCCTTTGGGCTTGCTGGCTCCTCGGAGGGGCCGGGGGCTGTTGAGGTGGGAGGGTGGTCCTTAGCCTCGTGGCTGGAAGGGATTGCCGAGCTGACACAGTCTGAGGAGCTTTGGCTCACCCAAGGACGGCAAACCCCACCATCCATAGAGCAGGCAGGGAGCAGATGATGCTACGGTAGACTAGGATATGCAAGCCTGTCCACGCGACGGCCACGGCCAGCTACAGGCCACAGTTGCTGTACAAGCAGGTAGCTCCAATGCTGGCAGAGACCCTCCCTGATTTTTTTTTTTTTTGAAAAAAGCCCTCCATCCAGGCTTTTGTAGGAAACTCAGAATTTTTAAATATCGTTAAGTCAGAGGGGAACAAATTAATACTGTAACAATATGCAAAAGTACTTCAAAAAGTACATGGAAAATGAAATGAAAAGACAACTGTATTTTGGTGGGAAAAAAAATCTTGAAACGTTCAGTGAGCGTTCGGCCCTGTCGCACATGGGAGTAGGCAGGTTTGATGCCTGCTTCTGGTTCCTGAGTCCAGCTTCCTGTTGACACAGGCCCTGTTCAAGCAGCTGGGTCCCTGCCTCCTGAGTGGGACACCTCGATTGAGATCCTGGATCCTGGCTTCCGGCCTGGCCAGCCCTAGCAGTCGTAGGTATTCAGGGAGGGAACAAATGGACGGAAGCCCCTCTTCTCTCTCTCTTCCATTCTCTCAATATAAACAAATAAAAGTTTTAAAGCACATGCAGTCCTCAAAAAGTTCATGAAAAATGCGTATCATGAGAAAAATATGCATCAAAATAACCTTTTCAAAGATTTTATTTATTTATTTATTTATTGAATGGCAGATTTATGGAGAGGAAAAGAGAAAGTCTTCCATGTACTGGTTCGTTCCCCACATGGCTGCTATGGCTGGAGCTGGGCCAGTCTCAAGCCAGGAGCCAGTTCTGAAACTTTATAAACCAGGGAAAAAAGCACTTAGACACCTGGGCCCAGAAGTGACATCCATCATTTCAATAGTCCTAATTTAGTCACCTGACATGGCTTTTTTTTTCAAGATTTATTTTATTTTTATTAGTAAGGCAGATTTATAGAGAGAAAGAGACAAAAAGATCTTCCACCCACTGGTTCACTCCCCAGAGGGGAAGGACGTCCCCAGGTTGTCACAGGTGATGCTGGGCATGGAGCCCAAGACCAAGAGCCATGGGTCCACTTCCTCTCCCATCTCCCCTGGACCAGGCAGCCCCATGGAGGGCAGAGCAGGGAGGAGCTGAATGCAAGGGAATAAGCTCTGTGGACGTGATCATCCTGCAGAGTTTGCAGAAGGCATTCTCCTTCTCTTCTCTCTCTCCCTTCTTCCCCTCGCCTGCCTCCCTACCTCACACCAGAAGATCATGCATAGACAGTCTGAGAGCCGTGTCCCAACAGGGACCCTGTCCTATACACCCAGTGCAGTGAAGAAATTAGACGACCTTGAGTCCAATCCAGGCTCTGACATGGCGGACTGCTGTGTGCCCCTGGACTGGTGCCTTTACCTCTCTGAGCCTTAGACTCTGTTTCAATAACCCAGAACCTGCGTGAAAAAGAGCAACTCAGATGGAATGAATGCAGAGCCGAGAGGGGTGCCTGATTCAAGGCAGCCCTGAGCTTCCTTGGTACCTGTTCACTCTTTCCCATCCCATTCCCCTCACCCCAGACACTTCCAGAAGGGGCAGGGCTCCCTGGCTGGCCCAGAGGGCCCCTCTCCCCCCCACTTCCTGGGTGCCCTCCCACTGTGCAGCAGGGTCAGCCTTCTTTGGTCCCCTGTTGCCTCAGAGGCTCTCACTGCCATGGGAGAGCAGGTGTGGCGGGGCAGGGGGGGCCTTCCTCCGTGCAGCTCCCTGCAGCTGTCTGCACTCGGGCTGACAGCCACACAATTAGCCCCAGACGGGCCTTGTTCTTCTCAAGGGCTCTGTCTCAGAGCCCAGATGCCTTTATTTTGGGAGTCTTGCTTGGTAAAGTGTTTCATCAACGCCACCTCCAGGCAACACCCTCCCCCACCCCCGCCATCCTACCTTACCACCACCGCCCCCCATAGACACACACACATACACACTCCCCAACTCGCCTCTCCTTCCATTCATTCATCTGCTCAGCGTTTGGCAAGCATTGTCCACATGCGCTACGCTTGGGACCCACAAAGACTACCCTCACTGAGTTTTCTCCGCGGGAGAGCTGGTTGGTAAACAAGCCTCTGGCTACAGTCAACAGGATCACACTGGGTGGTGCTCAGGACCCTGGAGACTGTGCAGGGAACTCTGTCCAAGACGCACCGTGGGCTGGTGCCGAGCTCGCTCAGCAGAGCAGGGAGCCTCAGGGCCACTGCCCGCAAGGGGGTGTCCTTTTCCCCTTTGAGTTCCCAAGTCAACCTGGAAAGAAAGGGTCCCATAACAGACCCTGCAGAGGAAGAGGAGTGTCTTAGGCTGTGGCTGCTCTTGCACGCTCCTGACTGCTCCAGCTGTTTCGTGAGGAACCCCAAGCCTCACCGCCCACCCCACCCATCAGCCTTAGCAGGTGTATTGCATCTCTTGCCCCTGGTGGCTTGGGAGAGAACTGCAGAAACTCTTTGTTCCATCAACTTTGGAGCTCTAAGGAGTTCGATCCAGAGGGTTCCCCGTAAAACACTAAGGGACAAGGTCAAGCTCAGACAAGGCCAGCGGATCCTCTCTGAGCCGCCCACCAGGACTCTGTCTTCCCTCAGGCCTCCTTCACTTGCCTCTGTCTTACACCTGCTTGCTGATT
The DNA here is from genome assembly GCF_017591425.1 of Ochotona curzoniae. Classification (NCBI taxonomy): domain Eukaryota; kingdom Metazoa; phylum Chordata; class Mammalia; order Lagomorpha; family Ochotonidae; genus Ochotona; species Ochotona curzoniae. Next base: position 41,948,122 of record NW_024464918.1, read on the forward strand.
TGGTCTCTCCAACTCTGTCTCATCTCTCTTTTCCAACCTGTCTCATTCATATTCCTAATTTGATTTTTCCCTGGACATTCATTTTTGTCAAAGACAAAAAGTGTCGAACCCCTATTGAGTGGCAGGTAGGGAGTGAGGAGCTAGGAACTAATCAAAGATGAGCAAGACGCGGACTCTTCCGGAAGGAGATGAGTCACACACCGGAAGCAGTGCAGTGAGAAATGACCCATGCTCTAAAAGAGACTCTGATTGGAGCTGTGGATGGGGGCTTCCTGGAGGAAATGGCCTGTTTAGTCAGAGCCTGAAACATGGCCATCAAACACAGTATATTCAGGATGCGGGGGACAACATCCTGTGCAGCCAACTAGGTGTCTAGCCAACTCATCTGGATGGACTGTATGGAATTTGAATATTCTCTTTCTGCCATTTCACAGTCTCAAATCTGACGGCCTGATGATTTCCCCACCTTCCCCATCATTCTCCTGTCCTCCATTCAGACACTGGAAGACAGGGCTTGGGAGTTTGGCCTTCAATTCCCTTTGGCGCCCACCCTTTCTTCCCAATTCTAAGTCCTTCCCTTTCATTCTTTCTCCATCACCTCTGCATTTTGCCTGCTGTGAATGAGCCTGTCTCTGGCTAATCAGGGCTCACTTGCCTGCAAGTGACCCGACTCCACATGGCCTAAAATGGGACGAAGGAGGTTCTAACCTGAGCCCAGGGATCTGGGTGATGACTTCATGACATGTCTTCCTGCCTACTGGATTCTGTGTTGCTCTCATTATCAGGGAAGGTTCTCCCCTTTAGCTGGGCAGCTCTGGTGGAATTACAGCTCCCCTTTTGCTATGGTTCAAGAAAAGCTTTGGGGTCAAGAGTAAGGTTACGACTACCCAGCCCACACCCAGAGTCTGTCCTGGGCCACTTGCCACCACCAGGAACTGCTGATAATGTGCTCCTTCCCCCAAACTATCTATAAACCATGAGTGTGTATAAGTCCCCATCCCCACCATCACCCAAGAGGTGCCTGTTCACCATCATAGGAAGAAGGTGGTCCGATTCAGTGGGAATTGGTGTCTTTGCTCGAGAGAATAACTGCAGGCAAGGAACAGGCTCATGCCAGCCTAGCTCTTAGCTCACAACTTAGGTGTCATCCCCTCAGCTGTGGCCTTGCAGTACCTTACTCATGCTGATCCCAAACTGTTTACTTATTTGCCCCCTTCACGTGATTTTAATTATTTGGGATACAAACCCAGTGGTTGTTGTAGTATGCCTGGTGTGGTAAATGGTGAACGGATAAACGGTTGTTTGGATGGTTGGATGAACAGTTAGGTGCATAGATAATGGATAGGTTGAGTATATGAATAGCTGCATGGTAAGAGGGTTGGGGGGAGGTAGGCCAATAAATGGCTGGATAGATAAGTGGGTACATGGATGAAAGATGGGTGAATGGATATAATGGGTGGTGAGTGGATAGGTAGATGGATGATATGGGAAAAAAATAATGAGATGGCTTTTCAATATGCTAAGCCTAGGCTGTCTGAGGACACACAGAGCTGCCCTCAAGCTGCTGATAGACCAACTAAGAGTAGGAAAGGCCTGAACTGGATAAAGATGTGGGTGCTATCACCATGAAGACTATAACAAAGGCCATGGGTGCTGGTCAAAATAAGCACAGAAGGAGGCAAAGTGGTGCACCCAAGGTCACCCAGCACATCCATGTCACTTGAACCTGGGGACCGCGTGCTCCCGCAGCCTGCTCTCCCTCCTACTTTCTTCCCATCGCCTGGCTCCTAGGCAAGGCTAGCCACATGGAGTTAATGCCTCTGCCTTCTCCCCTCCCTCCCCCTCCTCAAACCACTCAGCCAGAAGGGAGCAGTTGCCTGGGAGGACAGTGAGGCAGATTATGTAAACTGTGATTGCCACCCACAGGAGGAGGAGGAGAGTGAATAGGTATTGAAATGCGCTTTCAATAATGCATGCCTGCCTCTGCAGAGGCCTGGGGCTTGAGGGGTGTTGGGGGGTGGAGAGACCAGCCTTAAAGGGACCCAGCTCTCAGGTCCCCTGTGGTGGCCACACAGGCCTAGGGGACTCTGGACATCTGCCCCTCTCCCCCTGGGATCATTGGCCTCTCACTCTGTATGATACCTTTTTTTTTTTTTTTTGCTCCCAGCTTCAGTGGATTTGACTTTTTAAAGATTCTGTTTCCCAAACATGCTGCATTTAAGTCATGACTAATTCATACCCCCATTTTTTATTAATCAAAGACACTTAACTGCCAGTCAGGGCTTTGATCAGCAAGAGGAAGCCACAAAGAGACGCAGTCCAACCTGAAGCTAAGAATTAGAACGGCCTTCTGAGTCAGGCCCACCCCACAGCCAGAACATGCCTTTCTCCCTTCCCACCTCCACCCGTCACAGTCCCTGGCAAAACCCAGAAATAGAAGCAGCCCAGGTTAGGCACTGGGGATCCCACCCAACATCCTGATTCTTCAGAGGAAGACACTGGGAGACCCAGAGCAGGCCACTGGACTTTCAGTGGGATCCCAGGTAAGATCAGTGGGGATCTGGAGTCCCCAGCCTGGCCTCACCACTTTCATCTGAGCTAGAACTTGGCAATGAGGCAGACTGCTCCAGGGGTGCTAAAAGGCAAGAACAGAACAAAGAAAACCAGGACAATGTGACACCTTCACCGGGCCCTGACGCTGCACCAGAGCCACTAGATGCGTTCTCCTGCACTGTTTTCATGCAGCCACCACAAGAGGTGAGGGCAGTCATTGCCACCAGGCTTCAAGGAGGCACCAAGGCTGACATAACCCGTGCATGTGCCTGGGAGATCAAGGGTCATGATTCTGGCAAACTCAGCCCCTCCCTGATCTGGCAGGGCCCCACTCAGAGCAGATGTGGCATTCTGCTCCCCGTTGGAGAGCTGCATGGGGGTGGATGGTGTCACCTCTCTGGTCCTGTGTTCCCTGAGCGAGAAACTGGCAGCACTTCTTGGTCCTGGAGCAGTGGTGAAAGACATGAAGGAGACAGTGGGGTTAGAGCCACCAGAGCAGCCGCTGGGGCACTGTATTTGGGAACGGTATTTTCTCTCTCTCTCCATTCTTCTCCTTCCTTGTGTAAAATTCTCCAAGCCAACAGAAGCCAGGGAGATCTGTGTCTGTGAGGGTGTCCTGGACTGTGGACCGGGGTGACAATAGCCTTGACCTCACTCTGTCATCAACAAGGTGGACTGTTTTCCTGTGGGCCAATGATTCCAAGACAAGGGTAAAGGTTCTTTCCCAGCAGCTGCCGGCTCTCTTGCTCCCACCATCTGCTTCCGGGTCAATTTTGTTGATGTGGGATCAGAGACCGGGTTTGAAAGTTCCCTCCACACTCCTGGACATGCCTCATGAGGCTGCAGAGGAAACACCAGCTCCCAACAGTGGAGAGGGCGCCCCTGTTGGATTCACCACACGTGTTCCTCCCCTAGAACTAGGTAGAGTTTGAATAACTAACTGCCCAGTCTTCCTCTAGGCATGATTTTAAATGAATAAATTAAAACACACACACACACACCTTGGTGACATGGCACTGTAACAGTTGCTTGGGTGGGATTTCCATGTATAGCAATATCCCTATCAAGGAGGAATATACCCACGACCTGAGATCTTCCAATTGTATCAGATCCTAAGAATGGACTATGATTTGTGCATATGTACATGTCCTTGGTAAGGTTTCGTTTACCAATGAAGTGCAAAGAGTTAGCGATAATGTTTAATAAAGTGGGACAAGAAGCAAAATGCAAACTCACAAAAGTTAAGCATGTGAATCCATTTGCAAAAACATACAGAAGTGAATGTGTTTTCACTTCCCCTGTCTCTCAAAATATCTTATTGTGCTGCACTCAGCATTTGTCTTGAGATGTTGTGAGAGGTTTTAGTACCTCCATGATGAGAGGCAGCGAGATGAAAGGCATAGGCAATCTGACGCAGCATCAGGACCTTCCGTGGGAGCTGCCAGGCCATCATGGGCAGCACTATTCTGAGAGCTGAGAATGGACAGACAGGCCAGTCCGGACACACTGAACATGGCTTACCGGGAAGACGCCTGTTCCAGAAAGAAGAGATCAAGTCAGCGTGCGATTTCCTCCTGCTCCTGAGTGATGCATGAGCTGAAACTTCAGGATTGTTTATCTTCGGAATTTTCCACTTAATATTTTTGGAAGACGAGTGACTGTGGGTAACTGCGGCTGCAGGAAAGCGAACTGTGGAGAAGACAGTAACTATTGGAGAGAGGCCTGGGAGGCACCCTCCTGTGCCAACGTGGGTTGGTGATGAGGACTTGGGCTAGACTCTCCAGGAGCGCCCAGCCTTGGCATGGGGGTAACGGGGAGGTAGGATGAGGAGACTCATGGGGAAAGAATAACACATTCAGATCATGCGTACAAGATGGACGGGCAGGGATTTTTGAAGAACTACAGACAGACAGACGGGCCCGTTGAAGAGCAGTTTAAGGAGCTTGTAGCTTGAGTGCAAGGATGGAAGGCAAGGCCAGAGATCTTGAATGACATTGCCGGCAGAAATGGCCTCTGGGCTTTAAGCAGCAGTGGTCAGGCAGGGGCTTAAGAGCCACCTCTCTGCAGAGGAGACATTAACAAGGACAATGACTGATGTCCCAAAATAGAAGTGACAGAAAACACGCAGGCCCTGAGCGAGGCTGGACAGCTCTGAATGGGCTGGGTTTGGTGGCCGACTGGACTTGACAATGAGAAGAGGCAGGAAGGGAGGTCTGTGGGTGGCAGTCCATGTTACAGCCCTCCCTGCCCCTCTGCCTGGCTCGCGGTGAGAAGAAAGGGTCTATTTACTCATGTGACAGGTGGGGTGCAGGTCCTCAGGGAAGCTTGGAGACACCAGGCTCCCTTCCAACTGAAGAGAGAGCTTGCGTCTTGTATTCCTGCCCCGCTCCACACCCTTTCCAAGGCGAGGGAAACTCAAGTGAAACTGACTTAGCCAAAGGAAGAACGGCTCAGAGGGTGTGATCAACGGATCAAGGGATGGCTGGTTGTCACCACAGCTGGACCTGGCAGAGCTGGGTTTCTCTGCAAAGTGCCCGTGCTGCCTTCCACTCTGTCGGTCCCATGTCGGCCCCTGCAGCTCCAAGCTTCTTCCCACTGGCTGAGCAGCTCCCACCAAGGAGACTTCCCGCCAGCTCCAGCCAAGTCCCAGAGGCTCATCCGCCTCTGTCTTGGGGCCCATGCATTTCCCTGAGTCAATCATGGCCACCAGGGGTCTCCCCCAACCCAGGCCTAAACCACGTGGAAGGAGACTTGGGGAACAGCATTTGCCACAAAAGAAACAGGGGCTGACTTGATTACTAGAAAAGGAACAGAGCATGGAGGGTACAAAAGCCACGTTCCTGATGACTCTCCAGCAGCAGCAACCTGGGACCATCCCAGGTGGTCCTCCCCTTCCTTCCCCCACCCCCATCACTGCCAGTGACACCTGCCATGGGTGACGTCACAGCTGACCTCCTCCAGCCAATCCGAAGGCTCAAGAGATGAGTGAGCAGAGATGCACTTGACCTTTCTTCCGACAGAAGAAGAAGGGTCCGCCCGGCCAGCTCAGGCTGTCGCCGGTGACAGAGAGACCCGGACTGTGCCCCCAGGGAGTGCGCAGTGAGCACAGTCTATTTTAGGTATAATTCCCTGATAATTTAGTGCAGTCAGACTCATTGTCGAAAAAATACATCTCACTGCAATTTTTTCTTCCTGGCACTGGGATGCTTACATTTGCTCTTAGATGAACTGCCTCATGCGGAGCGCACGCCTTGCAAAACCCTTTCACATCTCCTTGACTTGTGAGTCTGGGTTGTCTTCGCCAGTCAAAAGGCCAGCTGTCTGGACATGGTGGGGACAACCTCCCCAAGGAGACACTGGGAGCTGGGTGGCTGATTCTCTGGATCTGGGTGCTGAAAGGTGCCATAGGCCCTCCTTCGCTGGCTGGGAGAGTGAGGTTCTGGAAGTATTCTGTTAGAACTGGGAACTGGGACCAGTGACAGAGTAAGCTAACCCCCACCTGCAGCAATGGCATCTCATATGGATGCTGGTTCATGTCCCAGCTGCTCTACTTCCCGTCCAGCTCCCTTCTTATAGCCTGGGAAAGCAGCCGAAGATGGCTCAAGTGCTTGGACCCCAGTAACATGGGAGACCTGGAAGAAGCTCCTGGCTCCAGGTTTCATTCAAATCGACCCAGCACCAGCTAGTTCAGCCATTTGGGGACTGAGCCAGCCAAAGAAGATCTCTCTCTCTCTCTCTCTCACCTTATCTCTGTAACTCTGCCTTTCGAACAAAAATAAAATAAATCTTAAAAAAGAACAGGGAACTGCAGCATTATAGAAAGGACAAGAGAAGACTTGGGGATTAGGGTCTCTGAAGCCAACAAGGATCTCTATGGGGCACTCAGGACAGAGGTTGTAGTGGCTGGAAGAGCCATTTCACTGTCATCTCTGAAGACCAGAACTGTCAACAGAATGCATGTGTGTAAGGTAGTGAGCTCCCCACACAAAGGGGCATGTCAACCAGGACTCTTAGGAGGGAAGTTGCTCCAAATAGCTTCCTGCTCTTCCAAACTAAGAGATTTGTGCAGTTCTGGCTAGGTCCCTGTTCAGCTGTGTGGCCTTGCCCCTGTGTCTCGGTGACCCAGATAATCCCTGGAGCGTTTCTCCTCTGCCAAACACTGTCCTGTCTCGGGCATTCCCACTCAGACAGTGCCTCACAGCCTGCGGCTCCCAAAGCGTGAGCAGGGCATCCCGCCACATCTGCAGGTGCCAGGCGCCTCCTTCTGTCCCTGGAGAGACTGCCTCGTGATCCACCCCTCAGATCCCCATCTGACAGGTGGAGACATGATGCCTGGGACACAGACATGCTAACCCAGCCTCATGGCCTTCACCTGCCTGCTACCTCCCTGCTTGGCCCTTGATCCGCACGGGATTCTGGGAACTGGCCGCTGCCCCCTGCCGGGTCCCCGACTCCCTGGCCCTGGGACAGCCTTCCCCGGGGGATTTCCCCCCCAGGAACATCAAGCAGTCATTGCCACCCTCAGCTTGTTGGAAGGAGACTCAGGAAGCCCACGGATGTCTGAGTCCCCTGGATGAATCCCCAGGGAGGCCACGCTCCTCCACCACAAACAGGTCGGTAAGCCAGAGCCAGAGTTGACCCTCAAATCCCTTTGCTACCTGCTTGCCAGAAAACAACCGACCTGGAGCTTCACCTGCCCTCTGACTTCTGCTGGGCCTTCTGGAGAAGTCATTCGCCTTCTCTGGGCCTCCCATCTGTGAGTGAAGGACCCGGTGTGCCCACCACTAACCTTCCAGGGTCCAACATGCCAAGCCTCTTCGCCCCTGTCTGGGTCTCCATGTGGGCAGGGTGGTTGGAAGTTTAGGCCATACCCAGTCTGACAAAGCACCCTCCTGCTGTGCTGTGTGCTCTGAGGTGCCATAGGACACACAGAGAGGGTGTGCCCCTGCCCAAGGTCACACAGTCAGAAAGGTGCGAGACCAGGAGGGGGGCCCAGACCCTGAACCCCAGATCATTCCTCCCCAGGACTCTTCTGGGGACTCCCTGGGGGGCAAGGGTCAGCTTGGGACATGCTTAGCAACCTGGGCTCACTGGTGCCCAGTTTAGTTATTTGTTTTTAGATGTATTTTGTTTGTTTAAGAGTTTCACGGAGAGAGAGGGAGAAACAGAAAGAAAGTTCTCTCTATTGGTTCACTCCCCAAATGACCACAATGGCCAGAGCTAGGCCAAAGCCAGGGGCAGGAGCTTCTTCCAGGTTTCCCACGTGGCTGCAGGGGCACAAGGACTTGACCCATCCTCTACTGCTTTCCCAGACCCTTAGCAAGAGAGCTGGAAGGGAAGTGAAACAGCCGGGACTTGAACCGGCACTCAAATGGGATGCCATCGCAACAGCCAAAGGATTAATGTGCTACGCAACAGCGCTAGCCCCACGGCTCAGTTTCTGTGCCATCGAAGCTGCTGGTGACAGGAGCCAGGCTCCAATCCCTTCCTGAAGGGCTCACTCTCTCTGTCCTGACATGACGCCGTGTGCCCTTGTCCCCTCTCGAGTCCTGAAGACAGGAAGCTGTGGAGTCTGGTTTAGGCAGGGTAGAGGAAAACTGGATGGTGAAAGAGGCTGGAGGGGAGACCCAAACAGGAGACCCCCCATGGTGCAGGCCTGGAGAGGCCAGCCAGGCCAGAGCACAGCTGAGCGGCAAGCAACTGATCGATCAATTCATCGCTTGGTGATGGGATCTATCTTGTGTGCCTGGATTTGCACAACTCAACAGAGATCTAGATTCAGTCTTTCCATTTTTGCGTTGCAAATACCGGTGCTCAGAGATGGCAAGCACTTGGTCAAGGTCACACGGGCAGAAAGCCATGCAGCCCAGGCTTACACTGTGCACTGCAGGCACACGATGCCCCCTAGCACGGGAGCTGAGCGAGGCAGCCTTCCCTCCAGGAGTGGGGAGGCACCCGGACCACCCCAGCCTCTGGGGCACCTGCAGGGGCTCTCATGGTCTCCTGGTGAAGATCCTGGCACATGGCTCCACACACAGGCCAGGGCCAGGTAGAATCCAGTCTCTGGAGTCGCCATTCCCCAGAGATTTCCTGGAAGCAGCAGGAAGCTATTTTTAAAATGCAGCATCCACAGGCAGTAACCTGGGAGATGAGGCTCCTCCCACCCCATCCCACGTCCCAGATCCTCACCCCTGGGTGCCAAGAGGCTGCGCTCACCCTGCCCCACAGCTGCCACATCTGGCCCAGGTCTGGGAGTGAAGGACAGAAGTAAGGGGGGCACATCGCCTTCCAGGGAAGAGATGCGGATTGGCTGAAATGACTCCAGCTATACACCTGAAGGAAGGGACTTAGATACCAAGCCCTAAGGAGTGTGTGTGTGTGTGTGTGTGTGTGTGTGTGTGTGTGTGTGTGTGTGCCCACACACTGTGGGCGCTGGGTAGCTCTGTGTGTGTGTGTGTGTGTGTGTGTGTGTGTGTGTGTGTGTGTGTGCGCATGAAGTGTATCTCTGTGTCACCTGAAAGCCAGGGCGTGCTGCTGGGAACCTGTGTGTGCACATGTGTGTGTCTGGGCACATCTGAATCTGTTCCCATGTGCATATGTGTAGGTGTGTGGAGCAGAAGTGTTTATGGCTGTGTGTCAGTCTCCACGAAATCCAGGACAGAAAAAGACAGAACTGCAGAAGCAGGAGGAGCCTCAGCTGTCTCCAAGACCCAGTCCTGATGCTCAAGGCACAGAGGGAAAAGCTGAAGCCGAGACAGAGGGGACATGACCCAGGGACTGGAACGGTGGCTGTGTGACATGCTGCCAGCCCCACATCAGAGCGCAAGTTCAAGTCCCAGCTGTTCTGCTCCTGGGCAAGCATCAAAAATGGTTCAAATTGTTGAACCCCTGCCACCCCTGTGGGAGAGGCAGATGCAGTTCCTGGCTCCTGGCTTTGGCTTGGCGCAACCCCAGTCATTGTGGCCATCCAGGGAGTAAATGAGTGGGTAGAAAATCTTCCTCTCCCTGCCCCACCCCCACCTCTGATGCTCTGCCTTTCAAATAAGCGCATATGTCTTTCAACTGAGAAAAAGGAAGGTTTCCCAGAGCCAGCCAGCTGCAGATTGGCTTCAGAACCCCCTGTCCACCCGGCCTGTTCCCAAGGCCAACAGCAGCTCCCCTCCTTCCCCCATGTGGGTAAGGACTAGGCCAGCCCAGCACCTCAGCATGTTTCAGATTGGCTGCTGAGAGCAGGGAGGTGTCCAGCCAAGAGGCATCACTTACCCTGGGTAGGTTTTGATTGGTGGAGAATCTTTGCTGTCAGGGAGGGGCCATGAGCTGAGCTGAGAGACCCCAGGAGGGGAAGCCCCCAGTCTGGCAAGAGAATGCACAGGTAACCCAAACTGTGGCAGACAGGGTTAAAAATACCCAAGGGGTCGTGGCAGAAGCAGAATCCCAAAGAGACGTGGACAGAGGGGCAACTGATTCTGCCCAGAGGGTCAAACAAAACTAGTGAGGGTGACTGGCACGTCAGGTTAAACTTCTGCCTGCTTGCAGTGTTGCCATCCCATATGGGCACTGGTTTGAGTTCCAGCTGCTCTATTTCCAATCCAGCTTCCTGCTAATGTCCCTGGAAAAGCAGTGAAGGATGGCCTGGTGCTTGGGCCCCTGTACCCACATGGGAAGCCTGAAGGAAGCTCCTGGTTTTGGACTAGCCCAGTTCTGGATGTGTTGTGAACTAGTGGATAGAAGATCTCTCTCTCTCTCTCTCTCTCTCTCTCTCTCTCTCTCTCTCTCTCTCTCAGTTCAAACTAAATCCATGTATATATGTATATACATACATATACATGGAAAGGGAATTCAGAGCATGGAGTACAATCCATGCAGACATTTCATCAATTTCCTGATACTTTGTTCTGCAGAGAGTCAGCCCCTCTCTGGTCTAGCCCAAGATTCTACTTGATCTGCACAGTCCACCCACTGCATTAGCAGTTCCACTGCATGAGCATTTCCCATGTGCTCACCCCCACGAGGGATGGAAGAGACCGTGGAAAGAGGAAGGAAGCCTCCTGGACACCTGGCTGGGCCGGCACCACCACTTCTTGCTGAGAAAGCTGAGCATGGTAGTTCCACTTCTGGAAAATAAAGCTGAGTCCCAGAGACAAAACTATATGCTAGAGGTTGCCCATAGTAAGAGCTGGCCCAGGTCTACATGGCTCAGAATCCAGGCTCTGTCTATTGAGCTGGGCTGACTGTCCACTCAGCCAGCAACATGGGCTCTAGAAACAGCCTGTGCTACTTGTGGGCCTGAAGGTGTCTCTTCATCTCTCAGCTGTGTTCCTTTGAGGGAAATGCCAGCCAGGCTGGGTGGGCCTAGCCAACAAAGGGGTTGCCAGTTGTTAGACTCAAAGAAAATGAGCGACCCACCACCAGGAGCCAGGGTGGGCCAAGAGGTCAGAGTGGACAAAGGAGGGAAGGACTCAGGAGGTGTGGCTGGGCTACTCCATCTTCCAGAACTTTCAGAACACACCTCCTCCCAGGACCCGTTGCCACTCCACCCCCAGGAAACCAGTGTGCCCAGGGAGGATCCAACACAGGATGCCCTTAGCACTCTGCTCACCTCTTCCTCTTCCGTCAAGAGGAAGAGCTGCCCCACTTGTACGACAGCTGCTGCCCTACTCCTGTGGCAGCCGTGAAGTTCAGAGTTTTCTGGAATCTGCTCATCACCACCCCTGTGACTAGGATTTGCCACCCTCGATTTGCTAATGGCAAGCACCAGCTGCCGGGGACGGGGAGACGGAGGAAGCACCATCTCCATCTCCAAGGGCTTGTGCTCAAAAAGTATGAATTGGCAGCAAACTTCTCGGCTGCTCAGGCAGGGTTTAGAGACAGCCCCTGTTTGACTCATCCACTGAAGGTATTCTGAGAAGTTGGGCAGCAAGAGTCTGAGGTGGGGATGGGAGGCCAGGGAGGGGGCAGCTGATCCCGTAGCCCTGGTCAGTTAGGCCCCACTCTTGCCTGCCGTGGCCAGCATGGTCATGCTCTTTTGGTGTCTCCCATAGTCTTCCTGTCCCCCGACCCTTTCCCTGGTGAGCTGGGGACCCAGGCTTTGATGAGGCCCTTAGTTCCAACACCTGACTCCAGGCCCCAGCTGGAAGGATTAGCTATTCATACCTGCTTGGGGCACCTCCTGGGCTGCTACAAGATTTCATTTCTGTTCCCAAACTAGCAGTTCCCTGAGATGTAGAAGGTGACCCTGAGCGTAAAGTCAATGACAGATGACCCTGGTAAGCCAGCTCTGCCCCTGGCATGGCTTGGCAAGTGGCTACAACTCCTTGGGCCTCAGTGTCCACAGCAAAGGAGACAGGGACATACCCCGCTCACAGACAATGCAATGCAGCAAGCCGGCATCACAGAGGAGCTCCTCAGAGCCGTGGAGCCATGGATGGGTCACCACCGCGGTGACAGCAATGCAAAACAAAGAATACATGTGTAAGCATGGATCAGAAACCCAGGAGCCAGGCTCTGGGCTCAGAGCTGGAATCTTTTTTTTTTTTTTGATTCATTTATTTTTATTGAAAAGACAGATTTACAAAGAGCAGCAGATACAGAAAGAAAGATCTCCCATCCGCTGATTTACTCCCCCAAACAGCCACAATGGTCAGAGCTGAGCCAATCTGAAGCCAGGAGCTTGTTCGGGATCTCTCATACAGGTGCAGGTTCCCAAGGATGTAAGCCTTCCTCCACTGCTTTCCCACAAGCAGGGATCTGGATGGCCAACAAGCCAGTGGTCTTATATGAGAGTGGTAGAGCTGGCAAGTTTCCACGGCCCAGTGCTGTCCTGTGCATGGGGTCATGGCGGGGGGACAGTGCTAGGGAAACCACAGCTGCTGCACAGTGGCCACATGTGGGAATCGGTATGTGGACCAGCCAGAGAGGACAGAGAGAACAGTAACAATGAATGGTGACCTCACTGCTCCATCTACTTACTATAACACACTTGTTACGTTACTTTTTTTAAGGGATTCATTTATGGATTTTAAAAAGCAGAATGACAGAAAAAAAGAGGGCAGAGATCTTCCATACGCTGGTCCATTCCCCAAACGGCCACCAACAGCCAACCAGGGCTGGGCCAGGACAACAAGGAGTCTAGAACTCCATTCGACTCTCCTACGTAGGCCATTGGAATTCTAGCCCTTGGGCCCTCTTCCGCTGCTCCCCCAGGTACACTAGCCAGGAACAGACCGAGAGTGAGGCTACTGGGACTCAAACCAAGCACCATGGGATGGGATGGGATGGGATGGGAGTGTTCTAAGCAGTGGCTTACACCACTACGCCGCAACACCTGCCTTTGTTTTTAATCTTAACTGATGTGTTTTCATTTTATTTGAAAAGCAGAGTAATCTTCCATCTCCCAGTTCTCAAATGCACCCCCCCCCCTTAACAGCCAAAGCGTCTATCCCACCAATGTCAGGAGCATGGAGCTCTACCCAGGTCTTCCATGCTTGGTGCTAAGAGCCGAGTACAGGAGCGCAACACCCTGGGCCTCCTGGGGATGTGCGCCAGCAGGATACTGACAGGCAATTAGCTGAGAGGGGAACGAGGCACTCTGATAAGGGCTATGGGGCATTTGAAGCAGCAGTGCGACCACTTCCCCAAACGCCCGTCCCCGATGATTGTTTTAGAGTATACTCCTGCTCATAAAAAGAACAACAGAGTTTACTGTTCAGCAGTGCGCTGTGTTCTGCTGGCGGCAGACGCACACGCCGTGCGCGGACCACGTCTCCTGGGAGGAGCAAGAGGCCACGGTGAGTGTGTGAGCAATAGCAGCTCGGTGTGCCTGAGTGAGCTCCAGGCTGTGCGCACTAGGATGAAACAGCCCAACCATGCACATGTCAGAACGTGTCCTGTTGTTAAGCGATACATGACTGCCATAGGCTAACGCGTTGTGGGTGGCTGTGTAGTGGATTGACCAGGGAAAGTTCCCCCACCCAGTCTGGAAAATTCCAGCAAAGTTATGTGGAGGTGATGTTTCCTCAGGGAGTGAGTCAGGGCAGGGTCAGAGGGAAGTGGTGGTCCAGCGAGTTGGCAGTATGCACGCAAAGACAGGAGGCGGTTACCTAAGCACTGGCTTGGCCATCCACTGAGGGTGGAGATAGAGTATGCAAAGGTTACTGGGGCCGGCAAGATGCAGATAAGCTCCAAGTCAGCTGCGTTCTGCTAATTTCTTTGAAACAGATTGCAAACAATTTGTTGCTTTTGCAAAAAAAAAAAAAAAAGAGAGTGAAAACCTGAAAACCATAACACATAAATTTAGATCGTATTACAGTTTTACTGGAGCCTACTGCAGCTCCAAACAAGAATCCAGGGAGACTGTTGGGAAACAAAACGTTGGGAAATGTTCAATCAATGCATAAGACAGGAATAGACAGGCAAAACAGCTCATTTAAAAAAAAAAATAACCAGGAATTTATAGCATCAAACATCTGAATCACGCTTCTCTGATAAATTCTACCAAACACTTTGGAAGAAGTCCTGGGAAGAAGCACACGGGGTCTTCTAGAAGATAGAAGGGAGGGGGAAGTTCCCCTGCTCATCTGAGGAGGCCAACATTGATCTGTGTCTTAAACCAGACAAAGATGTTACAGGTAAGTGGCAGGCGCACGTGGAAGCCAGACGCCCACATTTTCATAAACTGTTGGTACACGGAATGTAAACATTGCTACTGTATTCCCAGGTGCTCACGTCTGAGCTATTCTTGATGGTGAAGCCCAAGGTTTTGTTCGAATCAAATTATTTGCTGGAGGTAAATTAGCAATAGAAGACTCGGGAACAAGTGGTTTCTAAACACCCTGAGAAGCAAACGGAAAGTGGTTGGCTTGCTGGTTGGGGCTGCTGGAACCCAGCCACCCTGGGCCCAGGCTCCTAAGACAGTTGTGCTGTCACCCGGCTCTGCCGACCTCTGAGCAGTGCCGAAGCCTCAAGCAGACAGTGCCCTTGACACCTTGACACCAGGTGTGTGTCTCACTGTAGCAAGAGCAGCGAAGACCTCCCTCCAGGGTGAGCCCAGAATGGGGGTTCATACAAGGCGGGCCACTTATACATTCCCTCTTTGACTACCTTCCTCCACATGGCACAGCCCAGAGGCTCTCTAGGGCCAAGAAGAAACAGGAAATTAGTTACCATCGGCCCTAGCCTTCCACCTCCTGCCAATCTTTGCCAGCTGATCCCCACTCTGCATGGCAGGTGTAGCAGGTTGTAGCACCATGCCCATCTCACAGATGAGAAGTCCAGGGTGGGTGTCATCACACAAGCACTGGAACCAAAGCTTGCCTTCGGAGCTGTGTGACTCCACACCCCAGGGTATCTGTCTGCTGTTCTCAGAGCATCTCTTCAGATGCGGCCAGACCCCACCAAGCTCGGATCCCCCAAAGGAGCCATGGAGGAAAACGCTGTGGGGTCCCTGGGCACCTAGCTCAAGGCTTCCCCACCTTTGGTCTCATTCAGTCCCCACTGCAGCAAACTGGGACTTTGAGGGGAGCCTGACCTGCTCAAAGGCACAGGGCCAGAAGGGGGAAAAAACCAGCCCCTTAGGCCCTGCTTTCCCCTGAGCTTCCCCCGGCTGCTACAAGAAAGGCCGCCTCGCTGGCTGCAGGGATGGCCCTGGCACACCATGCCCATCAGGCTGGGGCTAATTGGAAGCCAGGGCTTTGAAAACTTCCCCACTTGGCGCCTGGAGGGCCCCGCCCTCCCCCTTTCCACCTGGAGCCAGGGCCATCTGTTCCCTTTTGTCAGGATGCAGGCAAAGATGAAACTGAATTTAAATACTAATAATACTTAACATTTGTCTGGAAAGTGTTTTGCACACTAATTGCTGATTAATCCGTCCCAGGCCCCAGAGAGATGCCCTGTCTTTGTGTCCCAATTCCACCGATAGGCCCCGTGGCTTCCACAGTGAAACGGGGTAGACCAGAAGGTCCAGATTGAGGGCTTCAAAAAGAGTCAGATCCATTCAGTTCATTATTGCTCTACGGTTAACGGTAAAGCTGGGAGTTAGGTCCAAACTCTGACTTGGCTGCCTACCAGCTGCTTGATCAAAGGCAGCTTGTTGGCCTCTCTAAGCCTTGGTTTTCCTATCTGTAAAATGGGAAAACTGTAGCGTGTTGGTTCAGAGGGTCACCAACATGGCTGAGCCCGGGACTGGGATTCTACCTGGAACTAGACAAAGGTCCCTGCAACCAGAGTAGCTTACGGTCTAGCTGGAGAGACAAATAAAATTTAAAAAATAATAATAAAATAAACAGGATCATGACAGTTCCTGATCCAAAGACTGTTAGGAAAATATTCTGCCCGTGTCTTTTAAAAACCACATTCCACCTCAAACATTCTTCCAGTTGGCAGAGTCCTTTGTTCTTGTGACATTTATCTAGAAATTAGAGCTATGTTCCCCCAAGGAGTGGACGGAAACACAGATGCTCTGATGAGATGCTTAGGGGAGAGCCTGCGAGCCTCCTGGGGAACACAGGGCCGGTGGCTTTCTGCCATTGCATTCCCGAACAAGAAGCAGCTGCGTCTAGCAGCTTCCATGTGTCCCCTCTCGTGTCGGTCACTTCTCGCTTTCAGTGCCGACTTGGACCACAGAGTTGGCCTTTGCTTGGGGGGTTTTTTCATGACCACATGGTTTGCCAATTGTTCTCTTAGAAGCCCCGTGATGGCGTTGGGGGCACCTAGGTGGGACACCCCCATGCCCACCACCAGCAAGACTAACCTAGCTCCACTCTCACTTGCTCATCTGTTTGACTTCCACACCAAAATCATCTGAAAATAGATTTCTGCTTCTTTCAGAGAAATAGCTGAATCAAGTTAGGACACCGAGATTGAAACCCTAACCCTAATTGTGGGCAACCAAGTGGGCTGGGGCTGTAAAATGGAGCGATTGATCAGAGAACAGGAAGGAAGTCTACCCACGCAGCAAGCTTGTGCACATGTGGTCAGGTTTCTTTTCCCCTTTCTTTCTTTTTAATTTTACATTCTTTTCTCTGTATCTAACAAGGTCCATTAGAGCTGGGTTGCAATATGCCACTCCACCACCAGAAGCAGGCAAAACAAGCTCACAGCTTCAACCCGGTAACTTTCCAAAAAATGATGTATCCCATGACTTTGAAAACAAGAGATGCTGTCTGCCTGCCTGCCTAGCGCAAGAGCTTTGCGTGCCACCTTCCACAGAGGGTGAAAAATCAGCAGAACTCACCAAGGGCCTACTTGGCCCACACAGCCACATTCCCACTCGCCGAGCCCAGGCGTGTGGTTATTCCGAGTTATGTGGCAGGTTGGAGAGGGTCTCACCTCCTCTGCGTTAGTTGGTGCCAGGGAAGAGGGGGGAGTGTAGTCAGGAAGTAGGGAGTGCTCCTTGCCAGCATGTCCAGGAAACACCCTCTGCCTTACCCACATGGGGACACCAGCAGGGGAACACACGTCAGCCAAGACCTCTTACCATAACACACTGGGCACAGGAGAAGGGCCACACCACCTGATCTTGCCCCTCTCCCCACGAAAGCCAGGAGAGCAGGGAACACAGCAGTCCCCCGCCACAGCAGATGGCAACCCTGGGATTTGAACAGAGAACTCTGTACCCGTGAAAGGTCTTGCCTAGAATGTTCTAAGGCAGACACCAGGAAAGTGCTAGCCTTTTTAAGGAGCAGAGAACTTTTTCAAAAGAGAGATTTGTTTTCTTTTTATTTAAAAGATTGAATTACAGAGAGGAGACTTAAAGAGATAGGCGAATCCCCTGTCTGCTAGTTCACTCCTTAAATGACCACAACAGCCAGAGCTGGGCTGGTCCCAAGCTGGGAGCCAAGAGCTCCTTCTGAGTCTTCTATGTGGGTTTAAAAGCCCAAGCACGTAGGCCCTACTCCACTGCTTTCCCAGGCCATCCACAGAGAGCTGAACCAGAAGTGGAGCCACCAAGACTTGAGCCAGTGCCCATATGGAATGCCAACACCAAAGGCGGAGGCTTAGCCTACTGTGTCACAGTGCTGGTCCCAGAAGCAGAGAACTTTAAGGGAAGGTGAGTGTGGCAGCTCCTCAGGCCACCTCCCAGTGTATCCCAGTTCCCTTACTCACACACATGCCAACACTTATAAACTCATATAGAGATACAAACCCAGGGTCAGAACAGTGGGCAGCCCTGAGATTTCCCATGAACAAACTCCCAGCAGGTGTAACACCAGCCCCCAGGTGGACTCTTGTGAGCCTGAGCACACAGCGAGGCACAAAGAGCCCCTAGGGAGTGGGGCGTCCACATTGGGAGTGCACACCTAGGAGCTCCTGAAGTAGACAGCCTCGCAGTGCGGAAACAGAGCAGTGCTTGCTCTAGGACCCGTGCTCCTGTAACCGGCGAGATCCCTAAAGCGGATTGCTTGCACACAGGAACCCCCAAGCCTCCTCCACGCCACCGTCTCCAGAGGATCGAGGTCACAGCTCAGCAAGGATGTGGGACCCCCTCCACCAAGGCGCTCAGGCACATGGGATACTGAGACCCACAGCCCAAGCAGTTGCTCTCCCCCTCTGGACCAGGCTGCCACAACTGGCTGGGAGTCCCAGCTGTACTCTTGCCCAGCCAGAGTCAAGGCTGTTCTCTCTGAGCCTCAACTGTCTTATTCACAAGATGGGGTTTAGCAAGAAATGATTCTAAAGGGACAGACCTGATAATGAGAACTGAGCGTGCATGGGTTGGCTGTCTTGCCCTTGACCTTACCCTTCAGTACTCATGGACAAGCAGACAGATTCAGTCAGGAGCTTGGGCACTTGCAAAGATGATGAATGATCCGAGCAGGCTGCTCCAGCACACACCGGTCATGAAGGAGAGAGAGCTACTGGGCCTTGTGGAACCCCAGGAGAGGAGGCAGCCACAAAACAGGCTGGCCCGGGCAGTGGGGACCAACACTGCCTGGCAGGGACAGGGCTCAGGCCACATTTCTGTAGAGAACAGCCGCTCTCCTGGCACCCTTGGGAACCGTCCTCTTAACCACTGCCAATGGCGAGCCTTCCCAAGCACCTGCTTTGCCAGCCGCCTTCCACACGTGTTCCTGCTTAATGAATCGGTGCTCCAATAATGTGGCAAAGAAGCTGTCATTAGCACTTCTTGCAGAAAAGTAAGTCAGCAATGGGGGCGTGACCCGCCCAAGGTCACAGAGACCTGAGCAGGCAGGCGTGACGCAGTCTCCCTGCTGTAATCCTGCTACCTGGCTGTGCCTTTCCCCACTGCGTTCCCAGGAAAGCCACACTGCGTCCTTGTGACCTGAACATTCTGGAAGGGTGACCTGGCCCCCCCCCACCGCCCCCAACCTCCTTCTCCAGCTCCAACCAGCTCCTTTGCCTTTCTACTCACCTACATTTGCGAGATAGCTAGAGGAAGAGCACCACCAGCCCAGGCCTGCACCTGTGGGCGTTGGCAGGGCGCTGCCTGCTGAGAACCTCTGGCCACACAGCCGACTGGTGACAACATTCCCAGCCATGGCCCTGGCTCTGTGCCACAGTGAGACTCCCCCGCAGCCAAGGGGCTGCAGACCCTCTCTACCTCCCTCAGCTGCAGCATCACCCAGCTCACACCCGCCTGCCTGCAGGCTGTGCAAGGATTAAGAGCAGCTTTACAGAGCCTGGGGCCCAGCCAGATGAGTCAGCCAGCCTTACAGGATCAACCAGCCGGCAACAGGGAGGGCCCTCGGCCGGGCGGAGGGCATGGCCCCAGTGTCTGGCAGCCCGTCTCTGAGTCAGACAGACGGGGACCAATGGGTCAGGCGCCAGCCCCACCCCCAGCATCTCCCACATCTCCCTCCGTCTCCATCCCCCACTCCCCTGGGAGCCTGGAGGCAACACCAAGGTGCAGACACATCCCTCTGACAGCCGCAAGGTCCACAGGTGCTGAGTGTGGGTCCCTGGAGCACCTAGTGTGTTCTCTTACCCCTGCACCCACACGTGCCTGTGCCCAGTATGGCAGATGGCATACACGCTCACATTCACAGTACACAGAGCCAAGTGGGCACGTGGGTGTGTGCTCACAGTCCTGCACACACCCAGATATACACGTGTCACCTGGCACACCTGTGCAAACACACATGGATGCCCACACGTGTGTTTATTGTATAACGTTATGCAAGTTCACAATCTCACACACACACACACACCCGCCACAGCACACTCAGGACTCCTGCCTGCTCATGCCTTTGAAAGGAAGATCTTCATGTCTTCCTGTACTTTGGGAGCCCCAGAGCACAGGAACCCCAATCCTTTCCTCCCCTGGGGACAGAGAGGTCAGGTCTCACCTATAAAGGCTGGTGAGGCAGCAGGTGGAGCCCAAGGTGACCTGGGAGCCCAAGGTGGGACACTCCGTGTAAGCCAAGGTCAGAGTTCAGTGCAGTCCTTCCAACATGGGCAGCTTGCGCCTCTGTTTGGGCCCTACCAACCGGGGAGGAAGAAAGAGAGAAGAGAAAGAAAGAAAGAAAGAAAGAACGCAAGCAAGCAAGCAAGCTTAACGGTCCTTCTAGCTCCAAAGGAAAAATGAAGTCGTTTAGATGTGGAGCGTTTATTAGATGCCTACTGTACACCATCATCACATTTTATCCTCAGAGTAAACCCACAGTGCCACTCCCATCTCTCAGGGACAGATATTTGCCCTGGTCCATTTAGCAGGTGGCAGAGCTGAAGCTGCGAGCTAGGTCAGCCTTGCTCTATTCCAGTCACCCTGGCTGCCGCAGGTGGTGCCATTCCGTGCCTGTAGGGTGGGCCTTCGGCCTCTTCCATCTGAAAAGCTTGCTTTGGCTCTGAATTCCTGCAGGGTTGCAGGAGCCATCCGCTGCCAGACAGCTGCAGGCCTTCAGAGCCGGCCAAGGCTACCCTGCAGGCCTTGGAAGTCTCCAAGGGCAAATAGATCCCCGCTGGGGCACCTTAGGCAAGTCCACCGACCTCTCTGAGCCATGGCTTGTGCTGGCGGGGACTGAGACAATTAAGAGGAGTAAGCAGGAAAAGGAGGAAGCGAATCAGCTGGGCTGTCGGGAGGCCACCCCAGGTCATGTCTGAGCAGGGGAGGAGGGGAGGCAGGAAAGGGGGAGTATTTTGGGAACTCTGCTGCCGGCACAGCCAAGGTGGCACTAAGGAACCGCGTGGGGGAGTGTGAACAGCAGGGCGGACTGGAAGAGGGAGCCCCTTAGTTCTGAGCCGCAAACTGCACACAGGGACCACAGGCCTCCTCTCCCTACTCACTGTCTGATTGCGTTCAGCATCCAGGCCAGCTGCTTTCCAGGAAGACTCCGCCTGGCTCCTCTGCCCTGTGCCATCCACCCCTCTGCTGTGACAAAGTGCTGCCTCCTGCCACCTTGCCTTTGCCAGCCTGCATGGTTCCCAGGACACACAGGAGAAAGTAGGCATGGTCCGTGGCCCCCATCCTGTCTCCTCCAGTCCCTAAGCGTGACAGGGCTTTGCAATTTAAATCCAGATCTGCAGGGAACCAAGTCCAGTGTAGAGATAAGGAGCCAGCCCCACCCCTGCCCCTACCCCAGCGCTGCCTGGGTCTCCAGCGGGCATATTGATCGGGTCAGAGAGAGTGGACGTCTACCTCAAGCAGCTGCATGAGCAGGTGGCTGTTGAACTTGGCCCCAGATCACAGGCAGCCACCCCTACTCGCTATCAGCCACAATAGAGTGACCCCTCTCCTCTCATCCTGGACTGCCTGCTCAGGTGGCCTCGAAGGAGGAGCAGGCATCAATGGTTCTCCCAGGACCTGCAGCCGCACACCTCTAGCCCAACTCAGTGGCAGGTTGGGCCTTATCAGGCGCCAGCCTTCTCAGCCGCCAGTGAGTTTTCTAACTGTTCATTCCAAGTCCCCAACCTCGCAGCTGCATCATAGGAATGAATTGTCACAGCTCGACAAACCCTTCCTTAATGCTTGCTTGGTGCCAGACCTTAGATATAGTCCAGGGTTCAAAGGACCCTTAGACTCAGCTGTGTCTCTAGATGGCCCAGAGCTTGCAGCAAACAGATGGCCAGAGGACAGCTGAAAAGGGAAGGTGTTTTGACAGCAGTGTCCTGTCCAGCCAAGGGACCTCCAAGGAGGCCCTTCACGGACCACTGGGGAGGCCAGACTGTGAAGCAGGGTAGCTGGGGACAAGAGTCAGCAGGGAGGAGCAAGGAGGAGCCAGAGCAAGGCCAAGACTGAGGCACAGAGAGGGGCCCAAGGATGGTGGCCAGAAGGTCACACAGGGACTGGGGACCCTGATAGGGTCTGCAAATATTTCTGGCCCAAGAGACACTGGACTGAGTCTTGCAGAGCTCTGGAGATGGGGGGTGGGAGGAGGCAGAGGTGTTGCAAGTGAACATGGAGCAGGTACGACTCAGAAGGAAGCAAGAAAGAAGTCAGCTTGGCTGAGCGAGGGGGCAAAGCAACAGAAGGGAAACCCTAGAGAGCAGAAGCAGCCCTGGGCAGTTCCAGCAATGGGACACAAGGTCCATCGGGGAAGATAGATACCTCCCCTTGTGCAGCTCTTATTCCAGGAGAGGAGGTGCATAATACACAGGAAAAGATGTTGAGACAAATGAAGGCAAAATCATTTGAAACTACAGCCAGTGCTGCTGAAAGCAGAGGCATGTGGCGGCAAGTGATGCCCCGTTTTAGTGATCAGGGAACAGAGAAGGTTTTCTTGCTGATAGGATACTGGAACTAGGGTGTGAATACCAAGAAGGAATCAACTGAGGAAAGATGTGAGCCAAGAGTGTTCTAGGTGGAGGGACCAACAGGTGCACTCTAGAAAGACGCAGCATCCTTGGGGCTGGGGTGACGTGAGCAAAGGGAAGACAGCGGGAGAACGGCTGTGAGCAGAGGGGCCTTGGAGACCAAGGAAACAGCTTCAGGTCTCATCCTAATCCTGGTGCCTTTCATCCGCGCTAGCAGATACTTACCCATGGTGGCTTGTGCCAAGTGCCGCCTGGTGCATGTTTCATGGCAGCTGATGGATCCTGTCAAGAATGACATCATGCGTCAGCAGGTGTCAGCAGGATACCAGCCAGTTGCCTTGTTTGGGTTGGACGGACTCTTCCATTGTTACTGCCATCTCCTGTGAGGTGTTTGTGTCTGGAAGTGATGTCCTTCCGGGATAGGCCATTCACTCTTCAGCAATGCAAGGGCGCTGGACTCAGGTTTCAACCGTGATGATGAGATACAAATTTCAGAGCTTATTTCTCAGATAACAGTCCTGGGACTCTCCTGCCAAAAATCTAGAATCTTCCTTAGGCCAAAAAACGTGGACCCCTTGCCCCATGAGCACTGGCCCATGCACATTGCTAAATTCTGGCAGTGGCAAAAACCACAGAGGATTTGACCTTGAGGGTTCCTGGCCTGGCAACGCCCAGGGCAGAGGCTCTCCCTGCAGCATGGCGAGCTGTGCCCTTGCCACACAGCCTCGAAGCAGAGCACGGAGAGAAGTCCTTCAACACCAACTCTGTCCTGGAGCTCCAACAGGGACATCGCAGGGGAAGCTGGGCCCTGCAGCTGCCATGCTGCCCAGAGTTCCAATCCCGGCATCCCCACTTTCCAGCTGTGTGAGTCCCTCCTGGCACTGCAAGCTTGCAGGCTGGCCTCTTAGTTGCCTCGTGGACTGAATATGCCGTTGTCCCTGTGGGGAAACAACAACATGGCTCTGAGTGTGAGAAGCGTGCTCTTGGGGCATGTATGGTGTCCAGGGCTCCAAAGGGGCCATGTTCCTACATGTCACCTTGGACACATGCAGCTGAACCCACCTGCAAGGCAGGGCCTTGGAGCCAGACACCTGCTGTCCAGGGTGCTGGTGAAGGGGCAGAGGGGTGCAAGAGGGTTCCTGTTTGTTTTTGGTTACGTGAGCGCTGCCCCAGAGGGCTCCCCGTGATAACATCACGCCCGGAGTGATCTGGCATCAGCGTGACATGGGGTCCTGAGCCGAGAGAGGCCTCTCACTCAGCCACTGACTGCTCACTTGGGAGGGTGCCCAGGCGAGGGCGGGGAAGGGGCTGACATTTGCGCTGTCTTGCAAGCAAGGCGGCTTTGGACTTCTGGAAAGAGTGAGTCTGGCAGGAGTGTGAGTGGGCGGCAGGCAGAGGCAGGAAAGCCGCAGCGTTCAGAGGGTTTGGCCGGGGAGGGAGGGAATGCAGCTGGAACTTCCTGGATGTCAGAGAAACAAGCAGAGAGGCGACCGGAGAGGTGGAAGAGAGCCATGCTTCGAAGGGCTTCTGGCCAACGCCCCAGTGTTTCCTCAGAACCCACTTTTCTCTTGACGTCCCCACCCAAAGGTTCATGATCAAATATGCATGCTGAAGGCTCTGAGAAGTCCTGCAGGAGAGAGAGGTGGCCGACCCTCGTTGGCCCAGCTGCTCCCTCTCACATGATTGCCAATAACTGTACCAGCTGCTGCCATGGAGAGCAGAGTCTGTGCCAGGTGGTCCCTGCTGAATTTGCCAAGAGGTTCTGAGCTGTACCTCCTCCACCTGCATGACAGGATGGGCAGAGGGAGGAGCCAGTGGAGAGCATGGCTGGGATGGACCAGGCTGCCCTGGTGAGGGCGCATCGAGGGAGGGAGTGTGTGGGCGAGCATCCTGACAGATGTCCAGGTCGTATCCACACTGACCAAAGCTTGAGGAGACAGAGACGCGGTGGAGCTGCTGCCTGAGGCAGGCATGACCCCAGCATAGGGCATGGCCAGGAGGCTGCACCTGCTTTGGGAGGAGGGGAGGGGTCACAGGGTGTTTTATTGTCTCCATGAGGCAGCTCTTTGTGTTCTGAGTATGGTCTGGTGGGCTTGGGGAGACACAGCCATGCCACTCATCCACCCCTCCCGGCAGCCTCTGTCAGGCCCACCTGAACCACACGGCAAGTAGGACAAGTGATCAGGAAGGAAGGAAGTTAGGACCACTGTGAAGCTTGCACCACTGAGGTGGGGGGACCCTGACTCTGCCCAGGGGGAGTGCAGTATGTCCCAGCCGGTGACAACCCAAGCAGAAGCACTTGAAACACTTCTTGGAGAACTTGGGGAAGGGGTAGTCTGTGGCTGCATGGGGAACTCATCAGAAGAAATCATTGCCGGGTCTAGACCTCGGCTTGCCCATCTGTGAAATGGGTACGCTACTAAGTCTCATGGCAGCACACCTGCCACTACGAGGTGCCCAAAGAATGGCCGCTGACCCTCACTCATCCATTCCCAGGGGCCTCAGCAATGAGTTTGCCTCAGGACCAAGGAGGGGCTCCCCTCATACTTCCGGCATCCCCACGGGTCTGGTTTTCCACCACCAGAACTTGGGTGGTACTAATCACTGGAAACACAGCTGGGGCTGTCCTCAGCTCCCAAGGGCCCGTGTTCCAGATGTGCGGATGAGGCAGCCCCGCCTCGAGCCTGGCTCAGGTCTGCAGCTCCGTGGGCTGCCGCAGGGAGAGACAGATGTATTTTGACAAGCTTGTACACAGCCTCGGCAGCATCCGGAGTCAAAATAACCCCTTCTCTTGGGCAGCCCCTGGGACGGGGCTATTTCTGCACCATGCTCCTTTTTTTTCCACGTGGGGTGCTGAGCCACAGTGATTCCAGCTAAAAACAGAAGCTGCCTCAGCTGGAGCCCACAACATCCCCTCAACAGCAGACACATCCGCACACCCCTGTCACCAGCTTGCACAGTCTGCGGTGTGGGCACCAACTCTGAGCATCTCCCCTGAGGCAGAGCAAGCGACCCCAGGAGCCCCAGGCTGAGCCTCCCAGCCTCCTAGAGTGTTATAGACAACAAAAATATCAGTGCTTGTGAGTGTACATGAAACCCAACCCAGAACAAAACGTTTCCCAGTCCCTGCAATAGTACCATGGTGAGGTTGCTGCGAACCACTCCCACTGGACCGGTGGTCAAACCGAGGCTGTGAGAGGTGATCTGGCCCAGAAAGGGATGGAGGAGAGAACATTGGCTCACGTGACTGTCAGACTCTGGGCAAAGACACCGCTTGCAAGGGAGGAAATGGAATTGAGGCAAAGGGAACCATGAGCTGTCTCTTGGTTTACTCTGCTCAGGATGGAAAGGGAGAGACCCAGCTCTGTGCAGCCATGCTGGTGAATAGAATCTCATTCCAACCTTGTGAGCAGCCCTGGGAATAAGGCTTGCCATCCCCATGTGCTGGAAGGGTGAACTAAGGATCAGGGGGACCCAGGGCCCTGAGGAATTTGCTTTTCACTTCTCTTCCAATATGTATACAGGGAGGTGTTGGTTCACTCCCTCCAACTGGCCAGGGCCAGGCCAGGCTGAAGCCAGGAGCTCCTCATCCATGTCTCCCAAGTGGGTGGCTTTCCAGACACATTAGCAGGGAGCTGGATCAGAAATGGAGCAGCCAGGACTCAAACTAGCTTTCCCACAGGGAATGAGAGCATCACAAGTCAACGGTGGTTTAACTCGCTGTGCCACACGCCTACACCTAAACTTACCTTTTCATTCTGCTTTTCCACAAGCTGTGTGAAGACCCCTGGGCTACCCTAAGCCCATGAGAAAGGTTCAGTGTGTCCTTACCACCCTCTCACATTGCCCTCATCCCCCCTTGAACCTAACCAGCATGTGCCCAGCCAGCATTACCGGTGCAACCACTGCACCTGAATGCATTGGTGCCTTCTACTGGTAGCAAGGGACCTTCCAGCCTCCGGGAGTCCCCTTGTTAAATACATGGGATGAGGGGTTGTATTTTGCAGAGGAGAAAAATGCATGAGAAACATTTAATGAATAACGCAGGTCACATGTACATGGGACACAGCTCCTCTCCCCTCTGGGCCAGGCCCTGGCACCAGCCTCAAGCAAAATCAGTGCTAGGAGCCCAGAGAAGTCAGCTCCCATGCCATCCCCCTCCCACTAATCCTGCATCCTGTGCCAACACCAAGTAAGCCCTAGGCCTCAGCCCCACTTCTCTCAACTGCAGAACCAGCTGACCTCCTGGGCTCAGACTGCGGTTACCAGCTGTGCAGAGCTTCAGCGGCCCTTGCCCATGGTCATTGCCACCCCCCCACCTCAATCCTGCCTCATGGGCTCAGAGAAGGGCAGCAGCTAGTCACACATCACACAGCCAGGAAGTGCTGGGGTGGGAGCCCAAGCTCTCCTGGGGCATGTCCCAGACTCCCCAGCTGCAGACTCTGCTCCCCTGCAACCGACTCCCATGCCTGAGTCCCGGCCCTGCTTTCAGGAGCAGTGCCTCCCCCGTCCCTCCTGACCACTCACAATGAGAATTCCTTTTCTTTTCCCTGGGGACAGCCAGACCTCCCTCTGCTGGGTCACCTGTGCCCCGCCCCCCCAACCCCACACACCACCTTTCTGCAATCTTTGCTGTCTTCCAGTCTGACCTGGAATTCCTGCAGAAAGTCAATGGGACAAGCTCTCTAAGCCTTCAGCACAATGGGATCATAGCAGCACACACAACATGGATGTAAGCGTGAAACGAAGCACTGCATGTGAAAGCCCTAGAACTGTGCTATTGGTGTATGACTTGTATTGTTACCATGACTGCTACTTGAGGGACGATGCAGCGTAAGAAAGTCATAATGTGCCGGCCGAGGCAAGTCAGCAGCCCACATCCAGTACAGCAGGAAGGCACCTCACACAGGTGTGCAACCACCCAATGCAGTAAAAACCCAACACAGCTCATAGATTGAGCAAATGTTTACCAGACACCCCCCTTGAAGCTGGGCACTGTGCCAAGGCGTTGGGGTTTCAAGAGCGGCCAGGCAGACGTCATCTCTGCCCCACGCAGCAGAAGAGATAAGCCTGGACCAGATCATGATTGAAGACCAGCCGAGCAAAGGAGAAAAGACATGTTCTGGAACAAAGATGTCTACCCAGATGGGAGGGAGTGAGCAGTGGAAGCTTCTGCCCCAAGGACACTGGGGATTCTTGGTGATCAGAGGAGAGCAGAGAGAACAAGTGGATGAGACCCAGGGGGAAGACAAGAGCAGAGGCATGTGGCAAGAAGAACCAGCCAGGCAGAGGGGGGAAGGCGTCGTAGTTGAAACACTTGGGACCTAACCTCAGCTCCACAGGACACCCTGGCTGGTACTCCATGTCTGTCTTAGCCGTAGTTCCCACACCTACATTGGACTGCATGAAATCCCAGCATGGGGGAACTTCCCACAATGCCAGCCAATCCTATTGTAGCTGCAGGTGATAGAAACACAATGCAAGTGGCTTCAAAGCAAAAGGAGCTGCAGTCAGTGGAGCGGGGGAACCCGATCCAGGAGTTTGCGCAGTAGGATCAGGGTTCCACTTCCACAGCTTGGATTTCTGCTCATGACCTTGAAGCTCCTAGGTCAGATTTCCTCTTCTCAAAAGGGACAGTTCAATAGTTCGAGCACCAGCTCCAGGATTCATGTCCCATATACGCTGTCTGTAGGGCCCAGGTTACACCCCAGGCCTTAGAGCTTGCGGGAAGAATGGTTCAAATCTACCCAAACCCCATGATCAAGGACATGGTGAGGGTGAATCCCCAGGGCCAGAGGAAGGTGCCGGTTCAAAGAAAGGCTGTGAGGCAAAGCAAGATAAGCTACTTCCGCCCCAGGAGCTGGTCTCTGTCCACTTCTCGCTGCATAGCGAAATGCTCCCAGCTGGGAACCTTAAGACAAGCAGCGGCTCATTTTAGCCCGCAGTCCCAGAGTCAGAGGATGGCATCTGGTCAGGGCCTCGGACTGCTGGGATTTTTGGCCAACAGTGGGTGAGAAGCGAGTATGTATGGAAGAGACGCAACACAACGGGTGGGGTCACTCCATAGCAGCTCACTATCACAGGGTGAAAAAGTGCTGATTCAGGGCTGGCGTTGTGGCACAGGTTCCTGATGTCGGCTTGGCCTAGTCCTGGCTACTGCAGCCATTTGGGGAATGAACCAGCAGATGGAAGATCTCTGTCTCCCTGAATTTCCAATAAATAATATATTTTTGATCCATTTGGGAGGGCTCCCCTCCACCAACCCTCTATGAAATTACTCCAAATGGCCTCCCCGCACTGCTGCACTAAGTTCAGGTCCTAACACAGGGACCGCCAGGGGGACTCACTCCAGCTGTAGCAGTCACAGTCACACAGCAGCCATACCAGCACAGCCAGTGATGTGCAAACATTGCCACCTTCCTCCCACCACCCCCAGCAACGGAGTGAGCTCCATCTCCCATTCAGACATCCTGATTCCAGCGGGACAGAGGTTAGGAGTGCAAATCCCAGGACTGGGCAGCCTGGGTACAAATTTTTAACGGCATCTTCCACCCTTGTGACAGGGGTGAGCATCTTGTGCCCTCGGAATCACGCTCATCTCATGGAGCAGGTTTGATGCATCGCTCTAGACTCACTAAAGCTCACCCTCAGTGAGCCTCATGCTCACCCGAGATTGGGGGTACACGCTTCCCTTCATCTTGTTCATTCCTTCAGGTGTTCTACCTGCTGCCCTTCCGGTGAAGAAGTGGAGGCTCAGAGAGGTACAGGGACTCGCCTAAGGTCACTCCCCCGTAAGAGTGACCGGGCAGGTGCCCAGCCCTGGGCCTTCACATGCATCAGCGTCTGAGCTCCCACGATGCTCTGCATGGAGCCAAGCCGCCAATCTAACCACCCAGCAGCCCAAGTCCAAAGACGGAGCAGGTTTCCAAGGAGAAGGAGGAGAGGTGTTGAGAACATGCAGTTATTTACAGGATGCCGTGTGGGCTGCCGAGGCGGGAGGATGATGTCCCGAGGTGAGGAGGGAGTGGGAGACACAGGGTCCTCAGTTTCCTCACTCACAGAGCGGGTTGGATAAAACACCAGCCTCTAGAGAGAGGTGGGGGAGCCCCATGGCAACTGTGCACGGCCACACTGCATGGGGAATACTGGACAGGGGAAGGGCAGCAGTCAGGAGGCTGTGGTCCTTGTAGATGGGATGGGGCTAGGCCTGTGTGAGCCTCAGCATCCCCACCAGGGATGGAGGAACCTGCCTAGATGCCAATGTAAGTCCTTAGCTGTTCTAACTAAAGCAGTTTGTTAAAGAAACCGATCAGATCTGTGAGGTGACAGACCTTGGGTATGGGGACAGAGAACTGCAGTAGGATCCCTCAGAGGATTTTACCTGCCAGTTAAGGCTCCTTTGGTCACCTCAGGTCTCTCCCGGCAGGTGTGAGGTCATACGTGAAACATTTTTTTCCATCACACAACTGCCACCTGGCTCCATTCTACAGTCCTGGGCACAGAGCTTGTTCTTTGTAGCTCAGGGGAGTGCACTGCCAAACAAAACTTCCAGCCCCAGGCCTTCCCACAGGCCTCTCCCATTGCTCTGGTCATGTTCAAATGTCATTTCCAGGAGAGTTCCCTGAACATCCCTAGCTCTCAGCATCCGGCTTCATTTTTGCCAGAGCGCTTTGCATTCTGAACTGTCTTTCCATGTATGTAGTAACTGTTCATCCGCTCCCACCAGGAGATGTGCCAGACCCAGGATCCCGCTACACCTCACTCGTCCTGTATTCCAATCCCGAGCCGTGTCTGGCCCAGAGCGAGTGCTGATCTTTCCCAGCAGAGGCCTGATGGTTAATCCCAGGGGTTTCCACTGCGTGAGTTCCATGTGCCAGGGTCTGTGCTCATATAAACACCTGTAGAAAGTTCATAAAGGGGCTGGAGCTCTGCTATAGCAGCTAAAACTGCTCCCTGTGGCACCAGAATCTTATAGGGGCATTTGTCCAAGTCCCAGCTGCTCACATCCCATCCAATTCCCTGCTAAGGTACCTGGGAAGGCAGTGGGAGATGGCCCAAGTCCTGGTACCCGCATGGGAGACCCAGAAACACTTGCCTCCTTGCTTCAGACCAGGCCAGCTCTGGCCATTGCAGCCATTTGTGGAGTGAACCAACGGATGGAAGACTTATCTCTGTCGCTCGCTTTCTCTCTTTTATTAAATCTATCTTTCAAGTAAATATTTAAAGAAGAAGAAGAAGAAGAAAGAAAGAAAGAAAGAAAGAAAGAAAAAAAGAAAGAAAGAAAGAAAGAAAAGAAAAGAAAAGAAAAGGAGAGTTCATTGAAAATGAATTTACAAGTATGAGTTTTTCTTGGTGTGAATTTTTCTCCATAATTAGTGGAAAGTATGTCTTCTGGGAGAAAAAAATACTATGCATTTTGAAAACAACTTTGCAGGAAAATGAGCTCATATTTCCAGTTCCATGTTTCTACAAACCTGTTGATGTGCCCATTGTTCCATCTCAGCCCTGCAACAAGCCTGCAAGAAGAGAATCAATGCCCTACTTTGACCATGCGGACATAGACCCAGAGCTGAAGCCTGACTTCGCCCAGAGGCCTTCACTGAAAGACTGGCCAAGGTCAGAGCATAACCCGGAGGCTCCTGCCACAGCCTGGCAGGGGAGCGCTCAGTAGAAAGGTTCTCTCTGCAAGGGAAGGGGAATCCTGCGCAAAGATCTTACTGGAGTCCCAAAATCTCAATGCTGAGAGTAGGAATGCTGAGCTGTGACCCTACAGGGGAGGGAACCTGCTCTGCCCCAGCTCACCACTTCCTGGCAGTGGCCCCAGACAGTGGACCGGCCTGAGATGCAAGCTGGCCAGTGAACAGTGAGCAGAAAACTATGACTTCCAGGTGACCCATGAGGACCCAGGAGGAAGCATGGACTACTCCACAGGGGCTGGCTGACCCAAGGGGGCTTCATGACAGGCAGGGACCAAAGAGACAGGAGGTACCACAAGGATGGGGTTGCCACTGCTAAGCCAGCAAGGGCAAGAAGGGAACCTGGAGAAGACCCACCCAAGACAAGGCTGGCTCAAGAGGAGCTGTCGGGGTCCACATGGTGGTACAGCACGCTAATCCTCTGCCTATGTTGCGATTACCTTATATGGGTGCCGGTTCGTGTCCCAGCTGCTCTACTACCCATCCATCTCCCTGCTTGTGGCCTGGGAAATCAGGAGAGGATGGCCCAAAGCTTTGGGACCCTGCACCTGTGCGGGAAATGTGGAAGAAGCTCCTGGTTCCCAGCTTCAGACTGGCACAGTTCTAAAAACCCAGTCAGAAACCCCAGGAAAAAGGGAATCTATTGATTGGTCTATGTGTGTCATCACCTGTGGCTCAGAATAGGATGGGGACAGCAGAAAGAGAGAGGAGCTAAGTGAAATAACAGAAGGTAGCTGAAAGATCGCTCACGAGCAGGGGAACCCCCAGGACCCTCAGGCTCCCTCTTCTCATGGTGCCCTGAAGCCACCTGCAAAGGTGGTGGCATCAGGTCTCTCGGCCTTTTGGCTAAGATCAAGTGTGGAAGTGGCAGCCATGACGAGATGGCACAGCCCGCAGGGGTGCTGACCGTTACAACAGGAAACAAAAGAAGGCAAACCTGTCACAAGCTCAGGGTAGACATCGAAGGAAAACAGGGAAGACAAAGGCCTCTATTGGAAAATCGAAGCCCAGTAAAGGCAGGGAACTCTTGAAAGGATGCTATGCAAAGACACCCCAGAAGTCACCTTGGGAAGGCCCGCAGGGCCCAGAGTAAGAGGTCTCTCAGGTGCATCAAACGAAAAAGAGGGCCCATAAAGTCCCAGCAAGGTGCTTGATGATCACAGTGCCAGGAGAGAGCTCGGAGATGAAAAGGAGCTT
This sequence comes from Ochotona curzoniae, assembly GCF_017591425.1. Lineage (NCBI taxonomy): Eukaryota > Metazoa > Chordata > Mammalia > Lagomorpha > Ochotonidae > Ochotona > Ochotona curzoniae. Next base: position 41,980,275 of record NW_024464918.1, read on the forward strand.
TCTGGGAGATCTGAGGACACCTCGGCTGCAGCCGGGACTGGGGAGGACCTCAGGGAGAGGCCCACTTCCAAGCAGTCTTTTGGAAAGGAGTGAGCCAATGGCACTGCAACCGACACACTCGACGCAGACAAATCACCAGGGACGGACGGCTGATGCCACTCAAGGATGAAATTGCAGGACTGTTGGCCGAAACAGTGCATACAATTGAGGGGATGTGGCTGGGAGGCAGTGACTTTGAGCCCTTGTTCAGGCTTTCTCTACTTTAGTTCCACGACCACAGGGACCAGCTGCGGCAGATGGGAGGGGGCTCCGAGGCTGAGGAGGGTCAGTCCGTTGTGAAATATGAGTATAAAAGGAGGGAGTCCTTCCAGGGTCAGAGAGGAAATGCACAGCTCCCAAGCTACAGATTCCAGCAGGTTCCTGTCAAGCAGCTGGAATGGAAAGCTATTCCAAAAGCAACTGAAATAGACAGGTGGCATTTCTCGGCGCACAGAACCGCCAAGTCCATAACAGATGATGCTCAAAGACACATGGGGGCCTGGGCCTTCAGACACTCGCATCAAAAATTTGTCTGCTACTGTCCTGTAGCTTGGTGCTCCCCGGTGTTGGCACCAACCCTTCCCACCCCTGTGCCCACCGCAGGATCTCCCTGGGTGGAGGCGAAACAGTCAACAGCTGCTCAGCCTCACATCCTACCTGCCTTTGCAATCCCTTAGAAACAACCTCTACCTGACAAGAGCCCCAGGGAAGACACTCATTGGCTCAGCTTGTGCCATTCGCTATCTCCACCACCAATCAGTGTGCTAGGAGCATAGCCTTGCTCTAATTATCTGATTAGGGAATCTGTTGCCCACTCACAGAAGTGGGGCATGTGTCACCCCCATCGAGATTATAAAGACCACGAGTGGGGGAGGGAAGGGCTCCAAAGAGATACCAAACAAGTAAAAATATAGCACATCATAGCCAATGACACCAAAAACATCCCAGTGCTAAAATGCCCACAGTGGCAGAAACAAAGCATGGTGGGGATTCGGTGGGATTGTGTGAACAGGTTGAGAAATGCAAGAAAAAAAAAATCCTTAATAGGGCCCATGCAGATGAGGATGCCTGAGTCACTGTGCCCAGTGACCAGGAAGGGGCTCAGTTGAAAAGTTCTACCCCTGAGACGGGGAGGGCTCAGAGCCAAGACAAGTCATGATGCCCCCAAGCAGGTGGCACAGTGCTGGGCATGTTTCTCACCTCTGCCAATCTTCCTGAGCCACTCGCAGGCAGAAATGATTCACGGATGAACCACACCTGGTTGGTGCTTGACCTCACACAGGTCCGTGAGGGGAGGCCACGGGAGACGTCTACTCTATAACAAAGCAACTATCAGAGGGCACGCTAAGTGGGAGAGGAGGCACGGTCAGCCAATCCACAAGAGGCACACAGAGATTGAGACTTGGTGCAGCAGGCCGCTGTGAGTCACTGAAGACTGACCGAGTAGGAGAGTGTCATGAGCAGAATGAAGCTTCGCCGTCTTAATGGAGCCAGAGAGGCCGAGTGGAAAGTCACAGAGATGATCAAAGGGCTGGCGAGGGGTTTGTGGAGGGAGACGGGAGAGGGAAGACTGGAAAGCTGAAGGCCAGGGGAGCCTTGATCAAAGGCAGGCAGGCAGGGGAGGACACCATGCCCGACTGACGCTGGACCAAGGCAGGGCTGGCGTGGCACTGCAAAGATAGGGAGGACATCGCTTTGTTGTGCACCTGTTGGGAAAGGTGAATGTCATGCACACACAAATGTCATTTATGTAACCGTGACCCTGCCAGGGGCGTGTAGGTTGGTAATAGGGACTAAGTCACCACCACAGAGGTCCTGCTGGGGAGCTCGGGCACAGTCATCACAAAGACAGGCCAAGGGCCACTGGGGGTGTCCCCAGTCACTGCATGCAGCTGCCGTGGGGCCTGGTCTTCTTGGGGACAGGCCCTGGTCTTACTGTGTCCCAGTCCTCTCCCCTGGCCTGTGTGTGCTGTTCGTTGGAGCTGTGGCTGCTTCCTCTCTTACAGCAGACAGAAAAGTACGTACTAGTGCACTATTGCAGCCCCAGAACCTTAAGCAGACTCTGGCATGGAATGGGTGCCGAGAGCAAAGGGTCACCCACCAGTGGCCATGGGAGTTGCTTCCAGAACACCCTTGGACATCAAAACCTGCAGTTGCTCATGCCCCATTTTAATGGAGCAGCATTGGGGCCTGGCGCAGTGGTCTAGCAGCTAAAGTCCTCGCCTTGAACATGCCAGGATCCCATATGGGCGCCAGTTCTTATCCCAGCAGCTCCACTACCCATGCAGCTCCCTGCTTGTGGCCTGGGAAAGCAGTCGAGGACGGCCCAAAGCCTTGGGACCCTGCACCCATGTGGGAGACCTGGAGGAAGTTCCTGGCTCCTGGCTTCAGATCAGCTCAGTTCCAGCTGCTGCAGTCACCTGGGGAGTGAATCATTGGAATGAAGATCTTCTCTGTATATCTGACTTTGCAATTAAAAAAAAAAAGTGCAATATTTGCACAGAATCCACATTCAATTGCCTGTGCACAAATGACTTGCAGTATAGGTGCTAAGTTAATAGTTGTACTGCCGTTGAGAGGATAATGACATGCAAAAAGGTCTAGAAGTGTCCATTTCACACTCCATTGTTTTTTAAAGATTTATTTTTATTATGTTTTTATTGGAAAGGCAGATATACAGAGAGGAGAGACAGAGAGGAAGATCTTCCGTCCGATGATTCACTCCCCAAGTGAGCGCAACGGCCGATGCTATGCCGGTCCGAAGCCAGGAGCCTCTTCTGGGTCTCCCACGCGGGTGCAGGGTCCCAAAGCTTTTGGTCGTCCTCGACTGCTTTCCCAGGCCACAGGCAGGGAGCTGGAAGGGAAGCGGGGCTGCCAGGATTAGAACCGGCGCCCATATGGGATCCTGGGTGTGCTAGGCGAGGACTTAACCACTTGCGCCACCGCGCCGGGCCCCACACTCCATTTTTTTAAAGATTTATTTTTATTTGAAAGTCAGATTACAGAGAGAAGGAGAGATAGAGACCTTCCATCTGCTGGTCCATTCCCCAGGTCATTGCAACAGGCAGTGCTGAGTCAGTTCGAAGCTGGAAGCCTGGAGCTTTTTCCAGGTCTCCCATGTGAATACAGGGCCCCAAGAATTTGCTTTCCCAGGCCATAAACAGGGAGCTGGATGGCAAGTGAGGCAGCCAACACACAAACGGGTGCTCCTTTGGGATGCTGACTCTGCAAGGTAGAGGATTAGCCTGCTACACCACGATGACCCCATTCATGCAATGTTTTAAAATATTTTTGGATCCATGGTCAATTGAGCCCATGGATGCAGCAGACCCACTGCACTTGCTCAGGGAGTGAAGCCTTCCATCTTGATGCAGGGCAAGGCAAACTGGCAGGAAAAGCAGCCAAGTGGAAAACGCAGCGGTGGCTAAATGAAAGGGCTCATATGGAAACACGCAGGGAACTCCTGACTCACTCCTGACCCGCCTCCACCCACCCAGAACCAGCTTCTTGAGGCTCCCACTGAACACGGATGGTCACAGGAAAAGCAAGTGGCATGAACAGAGCAGACCAGGGTGCTGCAATGGGTGCACATGAGCTAGGCAAAAGCTCAGAACCACAACGCCATGGCTCCAGGAAGGGTACATCACCATCAGGTGACCAATCACCAGTAGCTAGTGAAGGAGTCGGGGACTGGTCGTGAAAGACGTAAAAGTCTGTTTAAAGATGTTGAACTTTTTGTTGAAGGAAATGAGCAGGCACTGAAAGGTCTTTCATCTGTCAAGATGAAAAAAAAAAAGAAAAAAACAACCTGTTGTAGCCAGAATTCAGTGTCTGTAGCCCTAAACTGTTCTCTGAGGCCAGGGAAGGGTGGGTGGGAGCTGGGAGGTCGGGGGAGGGGGCGGCGCGGCAGGGAGGGGCTGTGTGTGCAGATCAGCACAGATCACACACACCCTGCCCCCATTGAGTGATTTCCCCTGGGATATACAGTTGGCCTCTGTATCCATGGGTTCAACCAAATGTGAGTCAACAATGTCTGGGCAGCGGGGAACGAGCTTGTGAGCATGCGCAGACCATTACAGCATGGACATTGTTAAGGATCACAAGGAATCCAAGATGATTTAAAGTACATGGGAGGCTGTGCGTAGGATCCGTGCAAATACCACACCATTTTATATAAGGGATTGGAGCAGCTGCAGATTTTGGCATCCAAGGGGGGGGTCTTGGAACAAATCCCCCATGGAGACTGAGGGGGTATCTATGGAAAGCTGACGCTGTTCAATGAGGAGTGGGTTCTGGGTGGTGAGATAAGCCATGACTTCTGTTGTATGTCTGGGGAGAGGAGAGATGCATTGAGATCCACGTAGGAGAAAGCTGCCACCCGCCTCCAGACGTGGAAGCCAGTCAGAAAGGCAAGCGAAGGTGAGAGCAGGGGCAATGGTTGGAGGGCAACAGGAGGAGCCAGGCTGAGCCAGCGGCTGCCACTAAGGGCGATTCCCTAGGTAAGTCCTAAGTGCTGAGCTCAAGAGACCAAATGTACTATCCTCGGCCTGTTTGGTTGCTTAGCCCAGGAACCCCATCCTCTTACAGATCAGCCTGTGGTGGGGTCTCCATTGAGCGAGCCTGCTAAACCCTGGAACCGGAGTCTCTGAAGCAGCAAACCCCAACTTTTGCTTCCAGAACCCGCCCTCCCTCCCCATCAGCCTCCGGAAGCGCAGCCAACTGTAGGGATCCACCATCTTGCAGTGCTGAGGCTGCTGTGTGCTTCTAGGCTGTGCGCTTCACCTGGCTGACATGAATGTCCCGATCCTAATATAAAGTGGGGGGTAGTGACATTTAAGCTCACAGAGGAGGCTCCGTAGGGGGAATTCAATCAGATAATGATTGTGAATAACTCAGCCCCGTGAGAGGCTCGGTAAATGAACATCCCTTCGTCTTTAGCCCTGTAAGTTTCTCCCCGGCTTTGTCTTTCCAAGACCTCTCCAGCCCCTGGATTTGGTTGCCAAATCAAAGTGGGTTTGGTTCTGCTTTGTTTTTCTGCGCAAGAGAAACAAACGGAGCTGGAGTAGCACCAAGCAGCCATTTTTAGATGAGTGGGTGGAAAATTCCTCCCATAGTTGGGCCCAGAGGCTGAACGCTTAGTGCATTTTGGACTTCCTGCGGTCCCCGTACCTTTTGGGAGGGCACACAAGACCCCAGGGCCCTGTGTGCTGAAGGGGAAGGAGGAAGCCAGAAGGTGGGCAAGCAGCAGAAAGCCCACCCCTGTTTTCCTCTAAGCTTTCGATCTTTTTCTTTCTCGTTCCAACTCAGACAAACTCAGGAAAATTACAAGGCACAGTCCTTGGGCCTCAAGGATCACACTGCCCCAAGCCCCAGGAGAGTCTCAAGCCTTGCCCCCATGTTGGGGGACGGGGGCAGAGAGAACCACGACTTCCTAAACATTGCTTTAGGACATCTTGCACCTCCCCACTGTCGGGAGCAAGGGACCATCCTTCACTGAGAAGGAAAGAGAGTCTCGGCCACTCCGTCGAAAAGGGGCAGAGGATTAATGATACTGAACCCCATGTCCACTTGCCCAAAGCCCGTGACTGTCTCCTCCAGGGAACTTGTGAGACTGGGTATGTCGGGAGCAGAGACCGGCCACCACTCCCCCTTCCCGGCTCCGGGCTTCCCCTTCCATCTGGCTGGCAAGCTGTGTGCGTCTGATTCCGCTCTTGGAGCTTCCTCTTCATTAGGTTAGCACTTGGTGCGCTGCGTGTTTGCCCATTGCTTGCAGGCGCCTCTTCCCCCTCTCGCTGCCTTCTAATCACACAGCCCAGATTTGCAGAGCGGGACTTGTCACCTCTGCGTGGAGTGTGTGCATCCGACAATGACCAGCGAGGACACCTCTCACCTGCACCTTTGCCTGCCTGCCACAGTGCTGTGGGTCCTCTCTATAGGTTTGATAAATGAATCGTGCATGGAAGAAGCCTACCCAGCACCATCACCGGTGCAGAGGGCTAGCTCGGTGGCTTTCCTCCCGCAGTATCTGCTCCCAAGAGGAGTGTTTCAGAAATGTGGTCTCAGATCCTGGGCTCCACCAGGAGGAAGTGAGGGGTCTCTTGATCTTGCCGTGTAACCTTGGGAAAGTCTCTTCTGCTTTCTGGGTGTCTGTTTCTTCACCTGTACATGGCAGAGACTTGGTAATGGCCAGAAAGGTGCTTTTCTATTCCTAACTGATTAATGCACATCTCATTGTCCCTTCATTCCCAACACACACACACACACACACACACACACACTTGTCAATCTTCAAAATGGTATCTGGCCACTGTCTGGCTCTCTCTCTCTTCCCCACCTCTCTCTCTCATTTCCTTGACATGAACTTTTTAAGCTCTGCTATCCATGTCCCCCAAACTCCCTCCTTTCATCACACAATAATACTATGCACTCAAATTCATTTCATCAAAGGTCAGGATCTACATTATGGGCCAGTGTGCACAGGTCCCAGGTGGAAACTCAAAGTCCAAGTCTGTCTTAACTCACTCACTCATTGCAAGGCTGCCCTGGCATAAGCAGGAAGAACACCCATCTTCACCCACGTGGGCAGCCCCAGGAGACTGGTCTTTCTCAGTGGAAAGGGTCCCATCCCCTAAAGAAGCAGGAAGACTGACACATACAACCTCCTCTTAGTTCAGGAAGCCAATCCCATTGTGGAGGCACTTCAGCACCACAATTCTAGACACTGAAATTCTTAGACGGTCAGTTTCTAACTCTGGGAGTAAATGTGGGTGATGAGGCTGTGCTAACCCGCTGTTAATCCTGAAAGGTTCTAGGATTCAGCTGTCCTGCAAGACTAGGATGTTGGGTTATAGGAGTCTCAGATACCTTTGACCCAAGGCCAGGGCTATCCAACTTGTGGATGTGTCACAAACGTGCAGGGAGCTGGGAGGAAGAAGTGAACACCCAGACTCCTCTCTCTGCAGCCGTGGACCTCACTCCACATGGGACCGAGTGTAAGAGTGGGTCACTGTGACACTTAGTGTTGCAAAAGCCTCCAATCCTGTTTCTTTTTTAAAATAAATATTTATTTGTATGTGAAAGGCGGATTTGAGAGAGATCTCCCATCCGCTGGGTCACTCCCCAAATAGCTACAATGGCCGGAGCTGAGCCAATCCGAAGTCAGGAGCTTCGTCCAAGTCCCCCACGTGGGTTCGGAAGTCCACACATTTGGCCCTCCTCCGCTGACTTCCCAGGCCGTAAGCAGAGAGCTGAATTAGAAATAGAACAGCTGGGACATGAACTAGCGCCCATATGGGATGCCAGTGCCAGCAGGCCGAGAATTAGCCTGCTACACCACCGTGCCAGCCCCAATTCCAAGTTGCTAAATGTGACTCTAGATGGCCTTTTGTTTGTGGATTTGGAGTTCCGCAGTGCTCCTGCGGTCTTCGCAGGGCCCTTGGAGAAGATTCTCAGCAGTGAGGACTCTCTTGAGCCTGGACTCAAAGGGAAGGGAACATGGAGGCCACGTGTCCCAAGCTGCCAGGGCAACCTGGAAGGGGAGCCCACCTCTCCCAGGGCACAGAAAGCCAAGTTGGGTGATGCTCCATCGTGTCTGATCAAAGTCAGAGCTGGGCTCAGAAAGCAAGGGGGCTTGGCTGGTGGGGTGGGGGCAGAGGAGAGCATTGGCTGGCTCTGGGGAACACCTGAGGTCATTAGAGAGGAGTTCTGGACAGACAGGGATATCCCACCACATGGTGAATTGTAGGAGGGCCTGAACGTGGAGGAGGCGGGAGCAGGTGTCATGGACGAAAGATTAAAAAAAAAAAAAAAAAGAAGGGCCCGGAGAGGAAAGCTTTGTGAGCTCAACACCCCCTCTTCCCAAGGGTGACTGCTGGAGGCCTGCACGCTGGTGGCATGCAGACAGCACAATGTGGCTCTTTGGAAGCGCTCACAGCAAAGGGAGCTGACTTCCTGGGGATGTGCTGGGTGTGCAGGGTGGGCTGGGGGAGGGCTGTTTCGATGTGCTCGCTCGTGAGCCTGCGCCTGGGCGGGGTTGTGTGGTGGTCGGGGGGGGGGAAGGCTGAATAAAGGCCAGTGCCTACAGCAGAACTTTCCGCTTGGGGATTGAAGCTGGAAATGCAAGCTTAGAGTGAAGGACCGTCAGCAAGAGCCAGCGGGCTGGGTGGCTGAGGGTGCCTTGCCAGGGGAGGGAGGGGACAGGAGGGGTTGCTCACACCGGACGGCATGGACAGCATCTTTTGCCTACACGTCTGCTTGGTGGTGACGGCACACTCTTGCCTTCAGACGCACACAGCCCTACTGCCCCTCACATGTTGCCAGCACTCTGTGGCACAGGTCCCTCTGCACCTCCACCACTGACGGTGACACACGGAGGGTCTTGTCTGCTGGACAGCAGCACTCAGGCATCATACGGACCTGGTGACACGCTCCTGGAGGCCTCTGCGTCTGGCACAAGCTAATGATCCCCTTTGTGTTTGCACAGTGCACAACCCACACAGCCGTCCGTGAACCCTTGCTTTTATGCTGACACACTCACACAGTGTCCTAACCACTACCTAATTAACTCTACCCCATCGCGCTGCATCACATCAGGAATACCCCAGCAGACACAGGGAGTCACGTGGTGACACCCACACTTGCCCAACCACAGGGTGACAACAGCACACAGCACCTGTGCTGCTCTGCACGGATGCTGCCACACTTCCAGCTGCAGTCCCACTCTGATGGACGGACACACACACACACACACACACACACACTGTCTTTCTTTATGGAAGGAGGCAGAAGGCAAGGCCTCTCAGTACACCCCTACAGAACAGCATCCTGACCATGGCTGCTGACAAAAGGGAAAAGACGCAGCAGCTGAGCAAGGGGGCCCCCAGCTCTGCTCTGGGCTCCTCCTCCGCAATTCTGTCTGCCTCTGGCACAGGGCCACCGTCTCAAACCCAGACCAACTACGCCCCTTCAGGCCCAAAGCGGGAACTGCAGCCTGTGCTACCCGGACGCCTGCACCTGCCAGCCTCAAAGGCAGGCTGGGGTCAGGACCAGTCCCGGAGCCAACTCCATCACATAGCTGGTGCCTGGCACTTCCTGGAAACCTAGAGAGTTCCTGGGTGGCATCCAGATTGCCCTCTGGACCCAGACAATCGCAAGGAAAGAAATGGACTGCCCTTTGAACAGACACCCCCAGCGAGCCATCCTTCCTGATGGTATTCTGCATTCCTCACACACTGTCCCTGGATCTTCATACAAAGGACTCATACGAGCTCCCTTGATTGGCTTCCTGGTAAAACATTCAAGGCCTAGCCACATCATTTTAAAATTCTGTTCAGTCTCAGCTCCGCTCCCTGCACCCCACCACCACGCCCTGTCACGGCTCATAAATAAAAGTGGGAACTCAGCACCAGGCAGGAGGAAACGCTGCCACACGCAGCCACATGCATATTTTACCAGGTGATTCGGAGAACCTGGTGGCACGGAGGAGGCCCCGCCAAGGTGAGCACCCTTGCACTCTGCTCACTCCTGCTCGCTCACCGCAGGAGACACGTGTGACATGAGGACCCGTATCTGTGTGTGAATTCATACCAGGTTTTTTTTGTCTTTTTGATTTGTGTGTGTGTGAGAGAGAGAAACTGGAGAACAGGGCTGACTATAAATGTCAATGGAGAAAAAGATCTGTAGAGCAAAAAATGACATTTCCCTAGGTGGTGGGATGTGTCGGGAGAGAAGTGGCCAGTGTTGTGGAAGGGTTTGCGGTGCAGAGTGGCAGGCTGGAGTCCTGGTTTTCCCGGGACCTCCACTTCTTGAAAAAGGAGGGGGTGGGTATCCATGCCAGTTAAGTGGGAAAAGAATGTCACCCATATAAAGCACCAACGTTAGCAGTAGGAAAAGTGGGGACCCTTCGGTCGTCACTCTGACCAGGGGTCTTGTCATCACCAGGAAATGAACGCCTCTCTCTGTCTGCCATCCAGGGAGAGGTGTCAGCGACTACCATGTCCTGGAGTAGCCCCACTCATTCAACAGCCATCACCTGGGCCACAGTTCTCTCACCCACCTGCCATCTTCCAGAGACAGGGCACCTGTGACCTCAGACGGGGCGGTCTTAGCAATGGCTGGACAGTTCCAGTTGCGAGCAGGTGCTTTCTAAATCTTGCGTCTGCTCTGAGCTCTTATCTGTCCCTGTACTGGCCCAGTTCTGTAATGACCAGCGTAAAAACAGTAGTACTACTCTTTCCTTGTGCAGGAAATCTTTACCTGCTCGACAACCACTTCCTTCCACCTGCTGTCCCAGGTACCATGCTAAGTGTCCAGATGATCAAGGAAGCCCACCACCAACCCAGCCTCTCTCCTCCAGCGCATCCAGGTCCATCTTAAAAAGCAGGCTACCCAGAAACGAGCTCAGTGCTTCTCAAGCCCAAATTGGTCCATGTCCAAGGCAATGCCAGTTGTGGAAAAATCCCAAGTGTCATAGTGAGAGTGCCATCCGCCAGGTCCCATTTACTGGGCGTGTTTTTGAAGAATGCAGAGAAAGAAGGGAGAGAGAAAGACTGGCTCTGGAAATGACACAATGTCACATCTCTGCCCAGCACTGCCCTCGGGCACTAACGGCCAGTCTAAATCACTCTAATCAAACAGCCTCTCCCCTGGCTTCCTGGTCTGCAAGATAAATAAAGAACGAGTGCCCCACGTTAATGATCTAACACAGCACCAAACGGAGAACTTGTCCATGAAGGAGGGGTCTTCCTTTTGCCAGGCCCCCAACCCACCCCGGCAGATGAGGGCTGCCTCCGGCTTGGAAGGGTCCCCCATGTGGAGGCCCTCCATTTATGGGAACACAGACAGGCCTTCTTCCCTCCCCAGCTCCTGTCTCTGCAGCTCAGACCTCTCCCTCCCTGGAAAGAAGCCATCCCCAGCCAGAAGCAGAAAAGTCAGCTCCACTCTGGCAGAATTCAGACTGATGCGTAAACTCCTATGAATCTTTCAGAGGCTTGGCGTCCCCTCTTCTTAGAGCCATTTCCCTGCACCTCGGGCCAAAACATGGCAGGCAGAGTGCAGGCTCATTAGGAGACAGAAATAAAGCAAGGGAAAAAAAAGAGTGTGAGAGGGCAGGGAGGAGGCTGGGAGGGTCCTGGACTTGGAGGCGGGGACTCTTTGCCCTTGGGGGATCCTTCCTCCCTGCTTGGGCTCTGGGATCTAGGCGGCTCTAGTGAGTGCCCCCAGGTTGACTGCCATCTGTCTCAGCCCTCTCCCTCCGCACATCAGAGGGTTTACTCTCCCTGAGTCCCTCCACCTGCAGCTGACCACTATGCCAAATGGCCATGATCTGACCATGGCCCAGCCAGGAACTGCTCCCAGGCAGAGCCCAGCAAACAGACCGGCAGGGGGTGTTCAAACAGGGGTTCCAGCCAGGTGCCTGGAGTCCCCAAAGAAGTGCAGCCATTCTGCCTGGAACAGCCACGGAGGTCTTTCCCACGGAGGGTCAGTGGGGGAGCCGGGCTTCTCTATCCAATACTGCCCCCATGGCCTCTTCTCGGCAGGTCTGTGCTCATCAAAGCTGCAGCCCCCAGGGGCAGGGAAACTTCCTGGGGGTCAGGGGAAGGGGAGACAGAGAAGATGGGAGCGGGAAGAGGGAGGGAGAGAGGAGGGAGGGAGGAGAGGAAGTAAGCAAGAGATGGAGAGGGGCTGGGGGAGAGAGGAAACCGAAAGGGAAGAAGGGAGAAACTGGGGAGAGGAGAGAGAGGAGGAAGGGAGGGGGTGCAGGAGATGAAGATGGGAGGGGGAGAGAAGAGGAGGAAGGAGAGAGGGTGAGAGAGAGAAGGGAGAAAGAAAGAAGAGATACGGAGAGGGAAGAGAGAGGGTGATAGGGGAAGAGGAGAGAGGGAGGGAGGACAGGCTGGGGGGAGGGGGGCGGAGAGAGAGAGAGAGGTTTGAATTTCCCATCTGGAAGGGGAGCGGTGGCGCGTCAGGGCCCAGCAGAGGGGCGTGATTGGAGGGCGCCTCCGGCAGCAGCCGCGGCCGCTCGCCGGGCAGAGTACACGAGGCGGCGGCGGGAGCCGGGAGGGCAGGCGGAGCCGCCGAGCACAGCCGGACCCGAGTCCTGCAGTGGCTTAGACGGCGCGGGGACTCCAGGTCGGTGCTGGCCGCGGGCCGGGAGGGCGGAGCCGGGCTGGGGTGGGGGCGGGGGGACAGGGTCCCAGCTCTTGCCTGGAGCCGCGGAGCAACCCGGCAGCCCCGGCAGCCCGGCTTTGTGGGGTGGTGGTGGTGGAGGAGGAGGAGGACAGCTGCGGGAAGCCCGGCCGCCCGGCGCGGGAGCGGGGACGGGGGGCTGCGCGGCTGCGGCACCCTGGTGCTGAAGGGACAGCTCCCTCCGCGCGCGCAGCGGGCGCCCCCAGCTCTCCAGCCGGGCGCGGGGCCGGCACAGCGCGAGCAGCCCCCCTAGGGCAGGTGCCCGGGACCGCCCGCTTCCCGGGGAGCCAGCACCGCCCCGAACACGGCGGGAGACCCAAGTCTGAGCCCCGAGAACTACTTGGAGCCGGTGGGGCTGCGGCGCAGGGGCGACCGGGGCCGCCCCGAGATGCGCTGCACCTGGAGCACCCCCCCCCCAGGCCCTGTTTGCCCTGGCAGTCGGGAGCCGCCCCCGAGGGGTGCAGACGGGGCTGTCGGAGGGAGTCAGAGGGCGACGGCGACAGGCAGACGCACAGAACGCAGCTGGAGCGCCAGCCCGAGCGTCCACCGCGGTGGGCGCAGGGGGGCTGCCCGGCTTTCTTCGGGAGAAGCGGGCCTCTCCGCCCGCGTGCTGGCCCGGAACTGTCGCCGCTCTGCCCCCTCCCTCAGCAAAGTTTGCGAGCGGCTGGGGCTCGGGGTTGGAGCGCTGTGTGGTGGGGGAAGGGGCGGCTCGGCGGCAGGGCTGCGGGTATGGGGGTCTCCGCTCGGATTCCTGTCCCCTCCCTTGGCCAGGGAGTAAGCAGCCCTTCGACACCGTCGCTTTTTCGCTCCCTTCTTCTCCCCCAGCGCGTTTCCCTTCCAAGGGGGGTAGGGTGGGGATAGGCGGCGGTGGAGAAGGCTGGGGGGTTCGGGGTGAGGGGGGACGGTTGGAATCTTGTGACATCTCCCGTCTCTGCCACCGCCATTAACGCGGGGTCCCCCTGCGAAAAGCAACTGAGTGTTGAATTGAGTTGCGGCGGCTACAGCCGGGACTCGAGCCATCAAAGCAGAAAAACAGCCACAAGGACAAACACTGCAGGTGTCCGAGGCTGCCGGGCAGAGAGCGAGGGGGATCCAGTCCGCGAAAGCCGCCCCGGGCTCGGCGGGTCAAGCGGGAGCAGGTGCCTCCACTGCCTCCGGGCCGGGACGGGCTTGGGTGCGAGCAGGGGGCAGGTGGGCAACGAAGCTGAAAATGCGCGCTGGGTCCCGGGCGCGCCTAGCGCGCGGAAACCTGGTGATACCGCAGCACTTGTCCTCCGCCCCCACCCTGGATCCCCTCCCCTCGGCTATGCCTTCCCTCCCCCCACCCTGCTCTCCCCGCACCCCCACCCTCCCACCCTTCCCGCGCAGGCAGAGACTGAGGCTTCCTGCAGAACCGCTGCGGAGCGCCTCCTGGCGTCCAGGCCAAAATCCTCAGGGGCGCACGGCCGGAGGGACCTCAGCTCCCTCCTTTTGGGGTGTATGGGGGTAGGGAGGGAGCCTGTGGCACAACCTCCACACACACACACACACACACACACACACACACACACACACACACACACACACAGGCTCACACGGCGTCTGCACTCCGAGTTAGGTAGGGGCCCACGTGGAGGGTCCACGCTCTCATGCATGCACCCGCAGCCCGGCAGTGTGTCCTGAGGATCTAGCGGGTTCCAGGAGATGAGGGTGCCTTCTGGGGGGTTGGGGGGAATGGCAGAGGCTTGGACAAACTCACAGCGGACGGGACAGACCCATAGAGGGATAGCGTGTGAGCTGAAGGCGGGTAGCATAGCACTAGAAAATGCCACGGATCTCAGAAGGGAAAGCATCTTCCAGGCTTGCCAAGATGTGGGAAATGTCATACAGGGCCTGATGTTGAAGAGCTCTGAAAATTGATGCTGCTAGGGGTGGTGGTGGTAGTTAGTGCATGCTGAGCTCCTGCCCCAGCTCAAACTGGCTCACAGCAAGCCTGGGGCACAGGTGTCTGGGTGCCTGTTTTTACACAGGAGAACCCATGAGGTCTCCGGCTCAAGGTCACGTCTGTAGTAACGGGTAGCGCCAGGACTCGGGCTGGCAGACGTGACATTAAGCGGCTCCAAGGCCGTGGGAATAGCATGCGCACATACAAGAGATGGGACGTGTGAGGCCGAGAGGGAGGAGCGTGTTGGCCTTGAAGGTCAGCACAAGGACTCAGATGGGTTTAATGAGGCCATGCGGGTGGGGGAGAGGGCGCATGGCAGGGAGTGTTTGCATGAGTAGATCTACCCTTTAGGAAGATTAATCGGACAGGCAGGTGGAGGACAGGTGAGAACTGGCCAGGTGGCGCAGACAGAATTAGAGGTTATCTGCGAATCCAGAACTTTCAGGCCCCGGACCTTGCATGAACAACAGTAGGAGACAGTAAGGTGGGGATGGAGGAAGCAGCGAGAGGCTGTAGTCTGTGGGTTCCTCCCACGGCACACCCGCCCCATCCCACTGTACTTACTCACTCCTCGTGTGAGCTACCTCCCCAGCCAGCTGAAGGCTTGTACCATCAAGAGCTGGGCCTCCGTTCCTCACTCCCACAGCCTCGGTGCTCAGGGCAGTGTCCGGCAGGGAGCAGGTGGCAGAGAGCGTGTGTGTCATGAGAGCAGACAGGAAGGAGGCATGTGTCAACCTGGGGCTTCTGGGCCAGGCGGCGAGAAGATGCACAATAAAGGGAAGGATGGTTGAGCAAGGGAGGTGAGAAGCTTGCTGGTCGAGGAACAACATTCAGAGGGATAAAGGTGTGGGTTTGTGCGGTGGGGTGGGGTGGGGTGGGGTGGGGTGGAGGACACACAGAGAGAGTTGGGATGGCTCAGAAAGGTGCAAACCTACTGGGGTGGATGAGATTCCCTAGCAGGGAGAGCTGGCTGGCAGAACATCCACCTTTGAAAGGCAAGGGAAGGAATCAGCCAAGGAGCCAGGGTAGACCTATCTGAGAAGCAGGAGGAGGACCGCAGGAGGGCTGAGTCATGGATCCAGGAGAGGGGAGGGAAGAGGAGGGCAGAGGGAGTCGTGATCAACACCCAGTGCATTGGAGACGTGGAAGAGGGGCAGGGGCTGTGCAAGCCCCTCACAGCCCTCCCACACACACACACGAGTCCCACACTAAGGGGGCCTTGGCCCCTCTCCTGATGATGCCAAGGCAGCAGCCTGAGTGGGCAGTGGAGTGTGGAACATTCCACACCAGTACAAGGTCAGACGGCAGAGGGGAAAGGCCATGCAAGGCTGGGGAAGAGAGAGCAGGAGAGGAGTCTGGGAATATAAGGGAGATGGACTGAGAACTGGGCGGTGGCGGGGGAGTGAAGAGAGAGACTCTGAGCCCATGGCAGGTGCTTGGCTTGAGCTAAGCATCTCTCTCTGCCTCCTTCCCAGTCCACCACCAGTTGTGGAGGTACAGGAGTTCTCGCTGGTTGGCACCAATCACTTCTGAGTGCTTCCCGAGCCCCCCCATCATGTGCCAAGCACGTCTAAAACTCCAGAGCAGCTTCATTGCACAGAGAAGGCTGAATCTCAGAGAGGCTGGGCCAATCGTTCACGATCCGCAGCTACCAAGTGGCTGTGCCAGGAGCTGAGTCAGGCGTGCCCGACCCCCGAGCTCTTACTTCTTCCACTCGCCACGGGAAATGGGAAGGAGGCCACCTGCGGAAAGGGAGTGGGGACTCTCAATCGAAGGGCCTGCTGGGGAAGGGCCACACTGGGCCCGGTGGGGTGGGGTGGAGGGCCAGGGCTTGCAAGCGGAGCCAAAGAGCTCAGCTACGTACTTTCAGCAAACTCAATAGGAGCTACCTCCAGTGATGGGGGTATAAAGTCTTGAAGAGGTTCTATCCTTGAGTAGGCAGATTTTGCAAACTAGAAGGCGAGGGGAGGAGGGGGACAGGGGACTCCATGTTTGCTGAATTCTTGCTTGGCAGCAGATCGCCTGGTGAGAGGGAGAAGGCGGGTGGAGTTGGAGCAGCATTCACAGGAGACCCAAGGGGAGGTGTCCAGGTAGAAGCAAAAGCATTTCTTGGTTGATTCAGTGTATGCACGTACTTGTGCTTACACACACACACACACACACACGCACTCCACAGAACGTAGCCTGCAGGAGAGTACAGCCTTGTCTGTCGTGCTCCTAGAGCCCGGTAGCTAACACATCCACTGGCACACAGCAGGTGTCCAGTTAATCCCTACTGTCTAATGGACCGAGAGTCCAGAGAAGAAGCCTAGCTGTCAATCGCATCAGTAGCCATTGCGGCCCCTAGAGTGGCAAAGTTCACACGGGGAAAACAGAGCAAGTAAAAGGAGGCTGGGCTCAGGACAGAAGGGGGTCCTTCAAACTCTTCCGCAAATTGAGAATTCTGGACGGGGTTGGGGAAAGGGATTATCTTCTTGGATTTCCTGGAAAACGTGTTCCTTATCTGGGTTATAGTCCCCGTAAGCATAGAGATGGCAGTGTTTTACTGGCTCTCGCACACACCCCAGGGCCTTACCCAGCCTCCTTCAATCACCAGCTTAAGGCAGCCCTCATGCTCCCCCATTTGGCAAGGAACAAACTGAAGCCTCCCAAGAACCCACAGCCGGTTTGCGAGCGAGAATTTCAAACCAGGCATGTCTGGTGGTAAGGCATTTGCAGATTTATTGTTTTCTACTGCGTTATAACTTTCTACACAGCAACCTATCAGGTAGTCTGATGGTGTGGGTAAGCCCTTGGGCCCCCTGTTAGGGAAAGAAGATCTGTCTGTTGTTACAGTGTCTCATTTAGAAAGAAATGAAGAAAAGTCACCCATGGACCAGCCAGTGACCTTGAACTCATCCTGGCTCCAATCCCCAGCCTGACTTCTCTGCCGCTGTTTTCCCAGGACTCCTTTTTCTTCCTGGCAAATTGCAGAGGAAAAAAAAATAAAATAAAATAAGCTGTGTGAGAGGAAAGGTCTGGGGGTGTGGGCCAGCCTCGGCTGTGTGCCAAGCCTCATCACCCCGTAGGTACCTAAAAGATGTCTCCATCATCTACCCACAGCCCACAGAGAAAACCAGGACAGCTGGTCTGTCAAAGGCCCGGTGAGACTGGATGGCTAAATGTAAGCTAAACTCAGAGAGTTAGTGCAGAGGGGTAAGGGCTCCAGGCCCTGCCTGCTCCTCCTGCCACTGCTGTGGCAACAATTCCACCTTGTATCTTTTGCGTCTTGCAATTCCCATTAAGATTGTATTGGAAGAAACTCTTCTGAGGCAAAACCCAAAAAATATATATATATATATTTTAAATAATAACTGAAAGTTGATGTTGAGGGAAAAGGAAAGAAGAGTACCATTTGTAGCAGCCTAGGTATTCAAAACCCTAGGTTTTTCTCATCTCCAAAAGATGAGAGCGTCTCCAACACCCCCGTGTGTCATTTAACATAAAAGTCAATATTAAGCCCTAAAGCGCAAAACTCACACCACGCATGCTGCGGTGAATCTAAGGGACAGCTGTGCAAAAGATGGAACGTGCCCCTCTCTGGAGCGGTTCTCATTTTCCCACCCAGCTCTCTGAGGCTGAAGCCGTCAACACGTCAACACTTGCTCAGTCCTTCGGTAAGGCGGCCCCATGGTTCGGGCTGGCTCCCCTCCAGAGCCCACAGCCCTGCGAGAGGAGACAATGGCCTTTCAGTCTTGTCAAGCAGGAAGCTGGGGCTCCAGAAGAGACAAGTGACTTGCCGACGCCGCCACGAGGTAAACAAGGAAGGAGGTGTGTGTTCTCTGTCTGCCTCCCCTTCTCTGTGGCTCTGCCTTTCCAATTTTTATTGGAAAGGAAGATTTACAGAGAGGGGGAGAAGCAGAGAGAGAAAGATCTTCTACCCTCTGGTTCACTCCACAAATAGCTGCAATGGCCGGAACGGAGCTGATCCAAAGCCAGGAGCCAGGAGAGTCTTTTGGTTCTCCCACGCAGGTGCAGGGTTCCAAGGCTTTGGGCCGTCCTGGACTGCTTTCCCGGGCCACAGGCAGGGAGCTGGATGGGAAATGCGGCAGCTGGGACGCGAACCAGTGTTCATTGGGGATCCTGGTGTTCAAAGGGAAGGATTTAGCCACTGAGCGGTCACACTGGACCTTCAAATAAATAAATAGGAAGGAAGAGAGAGAGAGAGGAAGGGAAAACGGAAGAAAATGGACAACAGCCAAAATTGTGGCACAGTGGGGTAACCCGCTTCCTGTGGCACCCGTGTGGGTGCTGGTTCCAGTCCTGGCTGTTCCACTTCCCATCCAGCTCTCTGCTAACGCGCAGAGAAAGCAGTGGAGAATTCCCCAGTGTTTGGGCGCCTGCCACCCACACGGGAGACTCAGACGAAGCTCATGGCTTTAGGGAGGCCCATCTGGGCTGTGTGGCCTTTTGGAGAGTAAACCTACGCCTACCCCCTTCTCTTTATGTGGCTGTTCTTTTCAAATAAATAAACGGGGGGGGGGGGGCGCGGGGAATAAATCACTCAGCCCTGTCTGATGGCAAATCTCGGGCTGAGGAGATTGTTTAAATATTCAGATATTGTTTAAGTCAGAGACAATATTCATGAAGAAGATTTCAAAGTAGGAGTCAGACGCTGCTCCCTCGTAGGAGGGATGCTTCTAAAAGTTCCCCGATATGGAAGCGATGCGTTTGTTTCGATGCAAAACGAACTTTGAAATCCATGTCTGCAAGGGGGGTCTCCGAAAAGTTCACAAAAACTTTATTAAGACCAAAATCTCCGCGTGGATTTCCAAGTCGAGGTCTCAGGCTGATGGGGTCTCCCTGCCTCCCTGTCTAGCTCCTCGCCCTGCCTGTTTCTGAGCCGGGGGTTCTCCTGCGTGTGACGCGCTGCTTGGTTTTCGCAGGTTGACCACACCTCCCCTAGCAGGCTGTCCAGGGAGCTGCGTGTGAATTCAGAGGTGCGGTAGGCCACCAAAGCGGAGCCGGCGGCATGGACTTCGTCATGAAACAGGCCCTTGGAGGTGAGCCTTCTCCTGGATGCACCCACCCTGTCTTCAGCTCTGGTCCTTGTCCACCCCATCCCCCACCCCCGGCCCTGCCTCTCATCTGCCCCTATCGCCTCCATGCCCACTCTCGTAGGGGCCACCAAGGACATGGGGAAGATGCTGGGGGGCGAGGAGGAGAAGGACCCGGACGCGCAGAAGAAGGAGGAGGAGCGGCAGGAGGCGCTGCGGCAGCAGGAGGAGGAGCGCAAGGCCAAGCACGCGCGCATGGAGGCGGAGCGCGAGAAGGTCCGGCAGCAGATCCGCGACAAGGTCAGCACGGCTGCCCTGCCTCGGGGAGGGGGACACTGGGGCTCCCAGGCCTCCCTGGGCCGTCACCCCACACCCCGAATCTCGGATCTCACCCTAGTGCTAGTGAGGGCCGCAGGCATGGCTGTGGGACTCTGAGCACACGCAAGGCCCTTAGGACCAACATGTGTAGGATTTAGGTTTCCAAGATGAGGGATTCCCGTGTGCCCTGAGCACCTGGCACTGGGTCAGGTGTACCACTGCCAGGGCGTCGGGCTTCTCCCAACCCCCAGGCCCTTCAGCACAGGGAACTCAGGCTACAAGCACCTTCAGGCCAAGTTTAAGGCTGTAAGTAACCTGTCGCGGTTTCAGCCAAGCTTGCCCAACTCCCAAATTTAGCTCTATTCATGTGAGTCTTAGAGACCTCAGGACTTCAAAAGAGGGACAGGTTACTATGAACAGTTGTGAATTTGTTGTTGTTGTTAATGTTTGTTCGTTTGATTAATTGTCTAACAGTTATCTAACACAAAGAGGGAGAGAGAGAGATCTTCCACCTCCATATGGGCACAAGCCACAGTCAGACCAGACCAAAGCCAAGAGCCCGGAATTCCACCCAGGTCTTCCAGATGAGTGGCGTAGGCCCAAGCGCCTGGGCTAGCTCAAGCTGCTTTCCCAAGTGCCTCAGCAGGGAGCTGGATTGGAAGTGGAGCAGCTAGAATGCCAACCAGCACTCTGATGTAGGATGCTTGCATTACGGGCAGTAGCTTAACACACCGTGCCACCCAATGCCAGCCCCACACATCCTTTCTCTCCATCTGGGCCCCATGAAACACCTGCCAAGGGCCCAGCCCAGCCCTTTCAGGGGGGAGGGTCTGATCCCCACGGTGCACCTGCAAGTCTGAGTCTCAGGGAGTCACCTCCGTGGAGACCACAGCACCTGGAGACCCCCATCTTCCCTTGCGCCCCTCACTCTCTTCCTTTCCCGCTCCCAGTATGGGCTGAAGAAGAAGGAGGAGAAAGAGGCCGAGGAGAAGGCTGCCCTGGAACAGCCCTGCGAGGGGAGCTTGACCCGGCCCAAGAAGGCCATCCCTGCGGGCTGCGGGGACGAAGAGGAGGAAGAGGAAGAGAGCATCCTGGACACGGTGCTCAAATACCTGCCCGGGCCACTGCAGGACATGTTCAAGAAGTAGCCGGCCCTGCAGACCCACCCCACTCCACGCGATACTTTTCTTTTTTTCTTTTGGTCGTTGTTTTTTCTTTTACTCAGTTAAGTCTCAGTTCTGAAGGGGAAAACCTCAGTTGGCCTCTGCCCCCCTCCCCCAGGCCAGGGGCTGCTCCCCCTCAGCACCTGCCCCCGTTACAATTCCTTCAACCCAGGGTCTCAGCTCCACCCTTCCCATGCAGCATGAAAAAAAAAAAAAAATAAGGAAAGCTCCCCTCTCCCCTGGCCAAGCAGGGGGGGCAGTGAACCTGGGACCCAAAGCACCGGGGGGCCTCTGAGGAAGCTACGATCTGTATGAGTGTGGTCGCCCCCCCATACATTCCTTCATGCTCCCCACTGCCAGGAGGACCACTGTCCCCCAGCCAGCCAAAGTAATGACACATTCCAGCCCTGCCCAGCATGCTGACCCTTGGCCTGTGACCTCCAGCAGGATCCAGGTCAGGACAGGGGCATTGAGTGGCCTGGCTCTGAGGAGGAGTCAGGGTATGCATAGGCTGTGAGGGCTCCGCCTGAGAGGCCCAGCATGTGGCCAGGCTGGGGTCTGGGCAGGAGGCTGGGACTTCCCTTCTCCCCCCTCTCTCTGGTGACATCCCATCCAGGAGCACCCCCTTTTTCAGCCCTCACCCAAAGAGGCATGGCCCCTGCCAGACTGGTCCCTCCAAATGAATCTTCTTTGGACTTGAGCTTATCTGTGGAGGAGCCCTACCCATCCCTTACTCCTACTTAGGTCCTGGGAACCCACTGCCAGGCTGGGCCCAGCTGACCCAGCCAAGGGGCTGCCCAGGCCCCCAGAAAAACACTTGGAGCCATCGGGCAGCCATGGTCTATTCCATGGGATCCCCTCCCATTGGTGTGGCCAAGCTGCCCCCATTCCTCTCCATCCTTCTTCCCTACTCTGTCCTGTCCATGTGCTTCCAGGACCCCACGGTCCCAAGGAGGACCCTTCCTGGCCAAAGCCCCAAGTCTCTCGGGGAAAAGCCAGTTCCCATTTGACAGAAAGCATCTGTCCATTCATCTCCTTGGCCAAGAACAAGCTCTCCTCTGGGATGTGCAGGACTAACCTTTGTTCTCCCCTCCCCCAACACCATGAAGGGTTACTGCTATATCACTTGTGTGAGTAAGGATGGGGAAGGGGGTATACTTGAGCGTGGAAAGTGTGTGTCCGTGCATGTGTGATGTGCATGGCAGGATCCGCATTGGCAGCTGTGCCCAGAGACTGTGTGTGTGCCCATGTGTTATGATCAGAGTATGTTTGTGTCTTGAGATTGTGTGTGTGTGTGCTAGTCATCGTGTTTCTATGTTAGAGACTATACAGCCTTATGTACGTGTGCTTGCTTGAGGTGACAACATCTGGATTATGTCATGTGTGTGCACTAGCCATCTCATCCGTGTTTAGAGATTGCATGTGTTAGCTTGAAGATGCATGTTTTCAAAATGGCATGTGTGTCAGGAATATTGTAGAAGCATTCTGTTCGAGAGAATTTGTCCGATGTGCTAAGGTATGCGTTGTGTGCGTCTGAAAAGGAAGCTGTGTGCATGGACATGTGCTGAAGGCGAAAGAACACAGGTAGATGCCGCCTCCCACTCCAGAGACCATTGGTCACAGCGGCCACATCCAACAGGAGACCTTGCCCTTGGCCTCGAGTCCTTCCGCCCTTGGAGGGTTCCTGCCTGAGGTCCTCAGACTCCCACTGGGACAGGCCCGGGCAGCACCTTAGGAAGCCATGCTGGGCCCCCACCAGGGCCTATCCCCAAAGCAGTGGCCAGGGAGGGGGCGACTTGCCTGCCCCTGAAGCCCCTGCCCCTTGGCCCCAGTTTGCATTCTGCGGGTTTTCCATTTTAGTGAATTTATGCTTTTATTTCAGAGAGAGACATTTGTCCTCTCTGTCCGTTTTCAATAGTTAAAGCCATATCAGTTAGACTGCAATACTTTAAAGACAAGACAAAACAATCCATATGTTTAAGGAACCAGAAAAGTCCCCTGGTCTGTCCCTTCTCTGGGGAGCAGGGCCACTGAGCTCCAGCTCCCTGGACTTCTCCTCCCCAAGCCCAGTCCTCCCCCGTGCCCCTGTGTCTGCCCCCCTCCACTGGGGAGGGGCCCGTGTCTGTGTCCGTGCTCGTGTTTGTGATGGGGAGCCACCTTGCACCCCTGTTGTCTGCTTGTCTGGTTGTGTCTATTACCCTGGGCAGGATGGTCTTTCTCAAGAGTCCTGGACATTTGAAGCCAGAGACAGACAGGACCTGACCCGGAGGCCCCAGGCATCCCCAGACACCCGAATGTGAGCTCCACTTAGACACAGAGGTGAACATCACATGTTCAGAGAGGTCCACAGCTTCTCAGGGGCCCTCAGACCTCAAAGATGATGCAAGGGCACAGAGAGGGCTACGTGGGTAGCAGAGACCAAAAGCCTGGGGGACTTCTGATGAACAAAAGAACCTAGCCATGGGAGATCACCTAGGTGGATCCTGGGGACCTCAGGCCCTCAGAGCGCATCCTTCGTGGTCCCCACAGCCCTTGGACACCCAGAATGGTCTGGA
Source organism: Ochotona curzoniae (assembly GCF_017591425.1). NCBI lineage: Eukaryota > Metazoa > Chordata > Mammalia > Lagomorpha > Ochotonidae > Ochotona > Ochotona curzoniae. Next base: position 42,003,496 of record NW_024464918.1, read on the forward strand.
GGCTTTTCATCTGCCAGGATGCCTTCTGTGGCCAGCTAGCTCAGTCTGAGTAACCTCCCACATGTGTCTGTTCTACTTTCAGGCAGTAGAACTTGAAGTCTTCTGGAGTCAGGGGCAAGGGGAAATTTCTGCATGGCACATACCTGGGCTTAGCCAGTGCCAAGTAACCGCCTTCAGATCTGGCTGTCATTTCTGACCTGACTGTGGGGAACAACCAATACATGAACCAGAGAGAATGGCTGTGTGCAGCACACAGATGGACTGGGCTGTGCCACCAGAGAAGGAGAGACGGTCGCATGATACACCCGACGTAACAAGTGCGTGTGACCCTCTAGACGGGAGGGGATGAACGTGTCAGGCACAAATAGGGCAATGCGCGTGTGACACCTCTAGAGCAGGAGAGCCACCAACACGGTGCGTAAGGGAGATGGCCCTTGCTAAGGGGAGAGAAGCAGTGACTGTAGGAGGGTGCCGACAGCCTGAGATGTAAGGAACACACATCCCTGTGGTGGTGCGCACAGGAGCTGGCAGGAAGAAGGCCACTCAAGCCCCCGTGTCTGGGATCACAACCAGAGGGAAAAGCAAGGGCTTCTTGAGGGATCCCTGGGCAGAGCAGTAGCAACAGGCCAAGATTTCCAAGGTGGAGAGGCCAGAAGCACCCAGAGGGTGTCCCTCACCGGCAAGCCTGCATGGGCGCTCTTGTTCATGACAATGGGAGTTGAGAGGCAGAAAGACCACAGCCCAGAGCCCTCCCTAGAGGAGAAGGGGGCAGCCAGCAGGCTTATGACTCCATGGGGTGGATGCTCCAGCTCTGAGAACCCCCCACTGTTTCATCCCATGAACCGCACAGGCTCCTGACTACACAGGGCAGCTGAGGCTCAGCCCAGCACAGATGGGGGAGATGACCCAGGCCTGCGCCAGTCCCCACCTCCTTCGCTGGGGAGAGAATGGGAAGTGCTCAGGGGGGAGGGGTGCTGGAGTGGGGCAGGGAGACCCTGTGAGATCAGGTGAGACCGACCATCCTGCTTGCACGGGGGACCCCCTTTCCCATACGTGTGCTGTGTCTTTGTTGCTCTGCTTCCTTTAAATGTGTCAGTGCCTGGGGGGTGGGGAGGGGCACCTCCTTGAGCCCCCCTGAACCTGACCAAAAGCCATGGCTGTCGCTCCACGCCCCCCACCTTTGTATGACGCCAACGCTACAATGTACAAAACCAACCATGATAACAAAGAAAAAGACCTTGTACAGCAGCCGGTGTTCTGTCTGTTCCTCTCCCATCTGTCGGCACCCGCTCACCAGGGAGGAGAGCTCAGCAATGCCCGAGAGTCCCCCATCACCCTCTCGGGAAGTCTCCACCAGGACCCTGGCTTCTGGCAAGCATAACCCAGAAACAGCCTGGAAGCAGCCCAAGTTGGAGGCAGGGCTGGCCCCAGAGTTCAAGTTCACACAGCTTCCCTGCTTTTCAACATCAACCTGACAATGCCCGGGGGCTGAGTGGGCTAAGATGACTTGCACACCCCTGGCCACTCCTCTCTCCAAACTCTTTGGGCAGGCTGTTGGCCAAGTCCCAGGGGCGAGGCGAGGCGTGTCAGTCATTTGGCGCTTTCATGTTCATGGAGTATCTACCTTGCCTGATTGTGTGCAAGAGGCTGGCGCCCAGAGAGAGGACCCATGCAGGGTCCCTCCCCTTCAGATACTTCCTAGGAGTCAGCCAGCCTGGAACCCCCTCCACCTGCTGTATGGTCTGTGCTTAAGCGCGGCCTGATTCCTCTCGGCCTGGCCTAGCACCTCCCACCACCGAGCGCTGGTCTCCCTCCCACATCCCAGACCGTCTCCTTCTTTCCATCCGTCCTCTCCCACCACCCCCTTGCTGCACTCATCTGGAATACAAGCTGCATCGCACCATAACCCTGTCATGGCCAACACGACAGGGTGGCATCAGTCCACCCACGCACCTTGCTGCTTCCTGCCTGCATATACTGTGTCCTCTACCTGAGATGAGTGGCACGCTGCCCTTGCTGCTCTAACCTCTCAATTTTCCAGCTCAAACACCCCCTCCTCCATGAAGCCCACCCTGATGCTGCCTGGGGGACCCCCCGACCAGAGCAGAGTCCCTGGCTGTGCACCCAACAACCGAGACAGCAGCAGAGCTGAAGTTTCTACCAGCACCGGGCATGCCTGTCACCCAGCAGACACTTAACCCCTGTGAGTGTCTGCTTGCCAGGAAAATGGGATGGCAACCATCACTCTGAGCTCCCACAGTGGCTGCAGGTAGTAGGCGGGGACCTGACACGCGTTCCTAGCGCTAAGCAGTCAATCGATGGTGCTTTGCAGATTCCACTGTAAGCAGTGTCACTGCGCATGTCTCCCTGGCTCAGCAGGATCTCAGTAAGGGCAGGGTTGGCTCACGTCTCATCCCCTCCCCAGCACCCAGCACAGTACCTGATCCACAGAAGGGCCTCAAGGACCGCTGACACAACACCATCAGTTCCTGCTCCAACTTCTGTGGTCGCTGGAGTCACTTCCCTTTCGCTCATAGACTTTTACACCTATTATGGCATGCCCACCGTCTTGCCCATTTGTTCTCCCAGATCTGCCCATCTGACACTGGGCTAGGGCACATTTGGGTGGCAGGAGCCTGGGGCTCTGGGTCAGAAGGACCTGAATGCGCAACAGGAAGCTGTGTTAGCTGCCAGGGGCTGCTTTGTAAATCCCCCACAGTCATCATGGCCTTCTTGTCACCTCCCAGCACCTGCTGCTCAGGGGACCTGGCCCATCTCAGGAAGCCCAGGGGCCCAGGCAAGGAAGCTCAGGAAGTACAGTGCTCCCCGATGGGCTCTCCCAGGATGTCTGCATGGTTTGGGTTCTGAGAAACTTCCAAGGCTGGGCCTTGAAGAGACGAAGACCGAGAAGGTTGAGACCGGCAGTCTGGCTGTGTCCTGCCCAGTCCCCACTCCTGCAGTGTCCCTCCAGTAGCTCCCGCCTTCCTCAAGAAATGACTCAGCCTGGGATGCTGCTCAGGGCTCTTCTCCTCCTTCCACCTAAAGGACCCCCATAGGCCTTGTGGCCTGCTTGGCAAATACCAGCGTCCCTTCTTTTGGAGGCTGCAGCTCCAGTTTCTACGGGATCCTTGCCCCCTCTGAGTCTGGGTCATGGGAGAGAGGAGCAGGGGCAGAGTGAGACTGAGAGCTGGGATGCCAACCAGGGCACCAGCCCATGGTGCTCAGGCCAGACCTGAAGACAACGAGAAGCCACTGCAGGGTATTGGGCAGAGGTGTGCCATGACCCAGCGTGCAGTGCCAGGGAGGGATCTGGGAGTGACAGGCTGTAGACCGGAAGCCAGGAGCTTCAGGGAGGACCTGGTGCAACATCCAGATGGCAGGTGATGAGGCCTGACTTCCGGCAGCTGAAGTTGGCAAAGTGGAGGGATCTATATAAGAGAGCCCATCAGAGCTAGAGGATCCAATCGCTTCGTGGAAGAAGGAGGGATCAAGACCAATGCCAGGGCCCTTGGTTGGGTGGATGGGGAGCGGAGGTAGGTGCCATGCTGCATGGCCTGGGACACTGGCTTTGGGATAGGTTTGAAGAAAGATCCTGAGTTCGGTTTGGGCTTCTGGGTTTGAGGCACCTAGAGTGACTCCTGTGGGCAATGTCCACATCCACCCACCCAATGGAGCATCCATTCACCCCAAATGGAGCAAGGTCTTCACCCTTGACACCCTCACCCAGGGTCCAAGCATGGGCAGCCACAAACCCCTCCTCCTGAGGCAGCCCTGGAATGCTCTCTGCGCATGCAGGTACGGCAGGGGACATTCCCCTGTTGGCATTGTCCCCAGAGTCCAGGAGCTGGTTTTAGCCAGAGAGCTCCCCTCTTTCTCTTATGCCAAAAACTGCCAGGAAGCGGGAGGTTAATGAGGCTTCCTCCGGCATCTCTTTAATTGACTGCAAAAACCCCACTTCCAGACCACTCACTTAGCACTTGTAATTAATTGGGGCTTCTTGCCTGATCTGAGAGATGATTTGCTACCCCCTGAGGATAACGTTTTTCAGCTGGGATCCTCCAGCTGGAGACGTCTCTACACTCTTAAGCCTCCCCAGGGCTCCGACCTAGGCTCTGCAGGGCTCTCCACGCTGGCTCAAGCAGCGCATAGAGAGCCAACACGTAAACAGGCTCAAGGCCAGGGGACAGAGCCGGGGTCATGGCCCTGTCCTTGCGGCTTCCATCCTACGTGGGGCAGGCTCAGGGATCCGCAGCTCTTAGGAATTGCTCTTGTTGTAAGAGGCACTTGGTGTGACCCAGACAGCTCCAAGGTAAGGACAGCCCATAGAAAAGTAACAAAGGGGACGGAGAAGGAGGGGGCGGGGCAAAAGAGCTCCCACTTGGCTCCACACCTGTTACAGGCCATGCACAAGGCCAGGCTGTGTGAAAAGCATCACTTCTTCTTAAGGGGGAATCTATAAGGTCAATCTTATCCCCATTTTACAGGTGAGAAAGCTGAGGCTTGCAAGTAGAGGAATACTAAAACAATGTGGGGAGACATTGGTCTCAGACCCAGCTTTTGAATTCTGACTTGTCTGATCATGGCCAAATGATTCAATGGCTCAGAGTCTCGGTTTCCTTATCTTCTTATTTTAAATATTACTCATAATCATGTCCAACATCATCACCAAGGTCCTCGAGGGAGTTAAATAATGCCTGCAAAGCCATTAGCGGATGCCTGGCACACAGGAGGTGTGAAATGCAAGAACAAGAAGGAAGAAAGGAAAAGGGTATGGAGAATTTAGTCACACAGAAGCTCTCCAAACATCATCCAAACAGTCCACTGGGGAGCCTGGACTTGAAACCAAATCTGTGTCAACTAAGACAACACAGCAGAGAGACCAGGCAGACAGCTGAATTAGGGAAGAAAGGAGAAAAAAAAAAATGCCTCCTTCAGGAAGCTCTCCTGGATCTGCAAGTTAGCAACATTTATCAGTTACCCATTTCTGCTCCCTTCCCCATAAAACCCAAGCATTTCTTCTAACTGCCAGTTGCTGCCAATCCAGAATAAGGCCAGGGCTCTTAGCTGGGCAGTTCTGGACTGAAGTCCCCCAGGAAGTTGCCAGCCAGGGATACAGGCTTGAGTGAAGACCACATGGGCTGGAAGCCACCCCCCCTCCCATGTGGCTTAGTCACGCATCCAGCCCTTGGAGCCTGCTGCTGGAAAAAGATTTCCTTCTCAAATATCCTCTGTATAAGTCAGCTTTCCTTTGCTATAACAAAAGCAATGCAGACTACTTAAGAAGGCAGGGGGTTTATCTGGGCTCACAGAGGTTCAAGTCCAAGATCCAGCAGCCTGGGGCTATCAGGAACCCTCCTACAGGAACCTAAAAAGGCAAATGAGAACTGCCTTGCAAGGGCATGCTCCCTCCCTTCGGGCCATAACCCAAGGCCCTCCCACCAAGTCTGTCTTCTAACTGGTTCCAGCATCTACCAAGAGTGCCACCCTGGAGAACAAGGCATCAGGCATGGATACTGGAGACAACCAAACTCATAATTCCCCAGCCACAGCATCTTCACCACATGGCCCTTGCCCCTCCTGTCCTCCCAGAACCCACCCACACCCCACCTCAGGAGCCACACAGCATCACTTCAGCAGTTGCCTATTGGGCACAGCATACTAGCTAGGATTCAGGCTAGGAGGATCCCACACAGGGCATGAACCCCAGGAGGGAAGAGGGCTGCAGCCCGGGGCCATCCAGAAGACTTCCCTACCCCCTCGGTGCATAGCTCATCCACCTTCAGTTCTTTGTTCATGCACTCCCTCCTGCACCTGTGTTCAGTAGGCTTTGCTTTTCGTGTTCTCCTCAAGGGGCCTCCTGCTATACCAAGTGTCGAGCCAGGCTCTGCCCACCATCACTGAGCTCAGAGGGTCACCCACAGACCAACCTACATCTGAAGACGGCACTCGAAGATTTCCCACACACTCAAGCCTGGTTCCAAGCCTGGCCCACAACTGGGAAGTCCTCTGACCTTGAGTGCATAATTCCTCCACCTGCAGGCCTTGGTAAAAAAAGAATGACAAGACCTGCACTTATTGCAACAAGTATATTCAAGCGTCCAGCCCACAGCAAGTTCTCAAGAAATGCTTTTGGCGTTACCTCCTTGGGAAAAAAAAACACAAGTGGCACCCCCAAACCTGGACAGCAACCCACCCAAGGAATCCCCTGTCTCCCAAGATAAGCCCCCATCTCCTGCCTCTTCCCAAAGGCCTAGTTGGTCCAGCCGTGCTCCCTTGGTGGCGAGCCCTAATCAGGAGCTCCAGCCGAGACCTCAAATTGATTTGCCACCGTTTAGCTAGGAAGCAAGAGCTCTTCTTGACTCGCGGCCAAAATCCATTCGGTGAGAGCAAAGTAATCGCCTCCGTGGCGGGTGGCGGCAGGACGCGATAGAGATCTAGGTTAGGAAGTCTCCATCCTCCCACCCAGAACCAGGCGCCCCTGCAGCGCGCCGCAGCCCTGCTCCCTGCTCCCCGCGCAGGCACGCGCGCATGGGCGGCTGTGTGTTCACCCCGCACCCCCGCCGTGGCGCGCTGCTCCCGGTGAGCCCGTGGCTTTCAGATTCGGCCTGCACAGCGCAGGGAGCAGGGGGCAGCTCTGAAATCAGCCTGGCTCCTGCCCACACACGTTCTGATTCCATGCGAATAGCTGCATCCTTGGCATCAGGAGATTTTTGTGTGTTTTTTTTTTCCCTCAGATCTCTAAGGGTGATTCTGATGGATATCAGAGTTGGGGGCTGATCAGTTGCAGGCGCACAGCACTGGACTCCACCTGGATACACACACTCCGCAAAAGTCACTCCACGGTCACTTCCTTAGCAGCGGGCAGGTGCCAAGCACAGAGTCCAAGCAGGGGGATTGGCCGGCTCACCCAAGGAGGGTGATAAGAAACAGAAGAGAAGGGGAAAAGTAAGGAGTTAAAGCAACAAGTTTATTTAAATGCAAAAACAATTTTGAAGCATGGGATTTTTTTTTTCCATGAACTTTTTGCGGACCCCTCATATATGCAGATTCTGATTTTTTTTTTCATCAAAATCACTGTATGTTTTCGTTACACTTTCCATGAACTTTTTGCAAATATATCACATAGGTGTTCAGTGGTAACCAGTGCGTCTGAAGTCACATGTGGCAAAGCCACTTTTGTGTGATGCCTGAGTGTCACCAGCCACAACCACTTCCGAGGCTCCACTCCAGATCCACAATGAATCTTTATTTCGGTCCCATGCTGATGGTATCTTGCACAGTAACTGTCCTTTCATTCCACTTCTCCCCTCCTCCACCTCCCCCCTGCCACTCGCTAAGCCCTTACAGTCCCCAGCTCTCCCAGGAGCCTGGCACTTCCTCCCACAGACCAGCATGTACAAATCCCAGACTCCAGAGCACCCCTCTACCTCAGCCAGCACAGCTCCACACTCCCCACAACCTTCCCCACAGAAAATCCACTGAGCAGGGGGCATAGCACGTGGCCTAGCGGCTAAAGTCCTCGCCTTGAACACGTCAGGATCCCATATGGGTGCCGGTTCTAATCCCAGCAGCTCCACTTCCTATCCAGCTCCCTGCTTGTGGCCTGTGAATGCAGTTGAGGATGGCCCAAAGTCTTAGGACCCTGCACCCGCGTGGGAGACCTAGATCCTGGCTTCGGATTGGCACAGCACTGGCCATTGCAGTCAGATCTGACAGAAGAGCTTCCTGACTCTCCTCCTCTCTGTATATCTGACTTTGCAATAAAAATAATTAAATCTTAAAAAAAAAAAAACACAAGCAAAAAAAAAAAATAGAAAAAATACACAAGCAAAAATAGAAATCAGGATGGAGTACAGGTCTTGCCAAGCTAGGCTCTTACACTGACTGGTCTATGTGAGCCAGGGATACTAGGCCATAGCATCGAAGGCAAAGGCCGGGACAGGTGAGGAGCTATGCCAAGCTGGGTCAGAGCAACCACTGGAATGTGTGCCATCTATGGCTGGGAACATGCCCGACTGGGGAACTAAGGGAACACCCTAGCTCGGTTGAGGTTCCCACCAAGGAGCACAGGGACTGGAGTGGGGGCTGCGTTCTGATCAGGATACAGTTGTAGTAGTCTCCCTTGGCACAAGTGTGGACAGGGACTGGATGCACCAAGCCGGGCTAGACTGCAGCACCATCTGGTGCTCTGGAGGACCAGGGTAGATGCGAGATGGACTAGGCGAGGTCTCTGCCCCTGCTGAGCCATGTGTGAGCTGTGTTTGGGTATGGACGAGCCTTGGCTGGGCTGAAACATCCAACAGTAAGAACCGGAATGGGTTGAAGGCCACTGTTGCTGCTAGGACAGGAGGTGGACTAAGTAGGACTGGCTCATGGACCCACCAATATGCGTGAAATTTGGCATAGGGAGAGTTTCTGATGGAGGAGCCTGGGCAACTCCTCTGGCGGGACACAGTCCCTGCAGCTAAGCGCAAGAAGCCCGATAAGGAGCAGCCCAGATGAGGCCAGGGAAAGGTACCCACCAGCATACATTTGGCATGGGTCAGGGGTAGGTCAGGCTGAACCAGTTCACATCAGCCACTGATGAGTTTAAGCACCAGAACAGTGTGGGTCAGGCCAGGTATGGTCGCAACACATGCCAGTACATATTACAAGCTGGGCTGGGCTAGACTGTAACCCTCACCAGCTATAATTGGGGATGAGCCGTGTTGGGCCAGGCTACAGCACCCACTAACAAACACTGAGGTGAGGTGGGCCATGCCAGACTGGGCCGCAGCGCTAGTAGGAACCAGGGAAGGAAGGGGTAAAGCTGGTAGGGGGAATGTGGAGAGCCCCGCTTGCTGGAACACCTCGCCCCCTTTAGAGCATGAGTTAGGATGGAGGCAGACCAGACCAGGCAGGGCTGCAACACCTGTGGGCCTCATGCAAACCAGATCAGGGAAGAGCCAGACTTGTTTGACTGTCCCTACTGGTACAAACATAAAGCAGAATGGGTGAGGGTTGGTTGGGCTTTGCCGCAGCATCAGATAGCAGATGCTGGCACCAGTGGCTAATCTGTCAAGTTAAACTACAGAAGCATCCAGAAAGTGCCTGATCTGGGAGTGGGAGTGGCCTAGGAGGGAAATAGCGGGCACCTCCCTCTTGCATTACCATTCCCACTGGAGAGCATGAAAACCAGGACTGGAGCAGGCATGGTTAGACAGAATAGCATCCACCAGCATGTGTGTAGACTGGATAGTGGAGCTAGCTGGGTTGAACTAGGCTTCAATGCCCATTGACATGTACGAGAGCTGAACAGGACAGACTGGATTAGTCTGCTGTACATACTGGCAAGCACGGGAATCAGGGCAGGAGGCAGGCCTGGTGGGCACCTGGGTTATGGGGAGTCGCTCCGACTAGGCTGCAGCTCCCACTGGTTTATGTGAGGGCAGAGTATGTGCTGGGCAGAATCAGCCTGGACTGCAACACCCATTGGTTCAAGTGGAAGACAGGGCTGGAAACAGAACTGACCCAGCAATTGCAACTACCAGGTGATTGGAGCGATGGACTGTGCTGGGCCCTGTACTTGCACAAGTACACACAAGAATCTGGTCTGGAAACACCTCAGACAAAGTTTCTTTGGGGATCTCCCCAGTTGAACTGCCGGACTCAGATCCCATTAGAGATGGTTACATGAAGAGAAGTGCAGGTTCCATGGTCTGCCATGGAATGCAAGTGCCAGAGCCGAGCCTTCTCAGAGGCTCAGACGGAGCAGTGGAAAGCATAACCAGGTGCACATGGAGGATATGGCAGTCTATCAGAACCTGCGGAGGACACCTGGCACCACAACAGAGGACAGAACAAATCAATCAACTAACCCAGCCATATGTTGGCAGTGAAAAACTGAACAAACGGAAACTCTAAGGTGGACTATGTCAATCAGTGGATTCTGCAGTGATTTCTTCGAGCTTGGAATGGCGAGATTGACAGCAATTCAGAACTGTTGAACTATCAAAACCACTTGAGCAAGACCCTCGGAGCATTCCCCACATCAGGGACCTGGGATGGATGGGAGGCTGGGTGGGGCTTCTCCCTTTATCTCCCCCTTTACCCCAGAAACAGAAAAAAAAAAGTGGAAATAATAGTCTCACCCACTTTCCTGTAGCCCTTGAACTTTTGTGCCCTAGTTAATTATGTGAGGATTGTCAAAAAGAAAGAAAGGAGGCAAGCCTTCAAAAAAGAAAGAAAGAAAGAAAAGAAAAACCACCGAACTTTCTAAGGATTTTTGCTGTTGGTGTCTCCAGGCACAAGGCAACAGATGGGCCACCCAGATGTGGGGGGAGCTTCAGAGCGGGGAGTTTATGGGAGCCGCAAGGCCTCTCTAAGAGTGTCCAAGCAGCCCCACTCCCTTGTCCTACACAAGCCCTGGGAAGTGGAGAAGTGACCGGTTCAAGGTCTCAGAGGAGGTTGAAACGTTCCGTGTTCAACACCATGCAGCCTAACAGCAGAGACAAACCACGAGCCCCAGAGGGCGCCTGCAAATATCAGATGCTTCAGAGCCCCTCTTGTTTCTCCTGTGTAAACAAACCTATGCTGGAGCTTAACTTTAACTTAGAGGTGAGGCATCGTAATAAAATAGGACAATTTTTCTGAGTGGCAGCATCATTAGCGCTGCACTCTGGGAACACAATTAAGTCAGGGCTACATGAGCACAAGCCCGGTGAAGCCGCGACAATCAACCTGAAATCCCAAGATGGCAACGGAGTGACGCAGGACAGTGTAAATTACACAAGCTTCCCTCACCGGCCACAGTTCGATTTGTGTCCTGGGTGAGGCAGAAGGCAATCAGGCACAACTTCCTCACACTACCCAGAACAGCACACACATGAATCTCTGAGTTGATCATTTCTGGAATTTTCCATTCTGTATTCCTGAACACTACTACTGAGTGGCTGGAACCACAGTCAGTGAGGCCATGGACAAGGAGGGATTAGCACACTTAAATCACGTTTAAGTATAGGCCTGACCAGTACAGAGCAGAGCCCGACAGCTCTCCCAGAAGCCCTTCCACCGCCAGCAGCGACCCCTGATGCTCTCAGACCCTCACAGACCTCTGGGCCCTTGGTGCCCTCCCCTACCTCCTTTGGAATTTCATAGAACAAGCTCCTACCCCATGTGGGAGGAGCCTCTCCCGCCTGATGGTGGATAGGGTAAGTGTCCCTGACCCCGCTGAAAATACTCTCATCCTTACCTCTAGTATCTGCTAAGAGGCTGTTACCTTGCATGGCAAAGAGGAATTAGGGCAACCAATGAAACTGAGGCTGCCAGTCACCTGACAATCCCAGCTTATCAAACAGGCTCCATGCACACACCCAATGCTTCAAGGCGGAAGAGTGAGGCCAAGGAAAGAAGCAGAGCAGTGGCAGCCCGAGGAGGACTCAGTCCAGAAATTCTGGCTGTATTGATGGAGAAGGGGCATGGGGGATGGCAGGGACAGTGCAACGGTTCAACAGCCTAGCCTCCACCTGCAGCACTAGCATCCCAAATGGACACTGGTTCAAGTCCCGGCTGCTCCAGTTCCCATCCAGCTCACTGTTTATGGCCTGAGGAAGCAGTGAAAGATGGCTCAAGTCCTTGGGATCCTGCACCTGTGTAAGAGACCCGAAGAAGGCGCCTGGCTCAGCTCTGGGCATTGTGGACATTTGGGGAGTGCTTCGAAGCAGCATACAGAAAGTCTCTCTGTCTCTCCTCTCTGCAAATCTGCCTTTCCAATAAAAATAAATAAATATTTTTAATGATTCACACACACACACAAAACATAAAGATTCAAGAGCCTGGAGGTCTCAGTGACCCCCTTACCCCCAGAAGCTGCAGAAGGCGAGAAAATGGATCCCCCCCCCCACCGTCCCCAGGCTTAAGAAGGAACATGACCTTGCCCACACCTTGGGCCCACCCGGACACTGAGCTGTGTCAGCGTTCTCCCTCTAGAAGTCATGTGCTGTAAATCAGAAAGCGGAGTCTTCAACCTTTCAAGGAAAATGAATTTACTATGGAGCAGGACAGCAACAGTCTTGCAGGATTAGCACACCACAGGGAAGGAAGACAGGGTTTTTATAGCTAAAGTGAATATACAAAAAAATCATGCTATATGCGCAGCAGCAGGGTGGTCACTGGTAGAAATCTGTTCATTCTAAAAGCAATAACATCTCCGCAAAGTGCAAGTTACCCAGGTCAGCATGCCCTCAGTCAATAACGTTAAACCGGCCGGAACCTTCAGCCTTGCCAGAGCCTCACCCGAACTGCCACTTCCCCCAGGAAGCACAGTTCACGCTCGGTCCTGACATTACTGTGTGTTTTACTTGATCCATATCAGGTGTGTTACATGAGACCTGGAAAGAGGAAGCCCTCGTCGGCAGGTTCACTCCCACATGCCCACCATAGCCAGGACTGAGCCAGGTCAGGTTGAAGCTGGGATCCGATGGAAGCAGAGGCTTCTGTTGGCTGAGATACAACCACGAAAGGTGTTCCAGGCAGAGGGAACCACATAGGTGAAGACTCAGAGGTGGAAGAGAACCCAGCCCCTTGTGGAAAGAGCAATGGGTTGGAGAGGGATACAGAAACAGCAGCAGGGAGGCAGAGGCCAGGCAGCTGGCCCAGAGGTCAGTGTGGGCAATTGCCCCAGGCCCCGGCCCTGCTACCTGGTGGGCATGGCTCAGAGCTTCCTTGCCCGTGGCCTGAGACACAACTCCCAGGCCCACACATGTAGTATGACCTCCGCCATGCCATGTCTTCGATAGGAGGCAGGGGTTGGTCCGGAAGACGTCCTCCTGCCCTCTCCTTCCTGAATAACGCTGGAATTTGCTCTGAATAAACGGACCATCCTCACCAGCCTATCTCCGATGCTTTTTATGGCCAAAGAACATCGTTGCCTCACCCTTGGTGGCCTTGAGGCCTGGCTGGCAGGCCTCAAGCCCAGAGAGTCAGGAGAGACCAGACCTGGAGTCTGAACTTCATCCGAAGTGCTGAGCCATGACCACGTAGCGTGGAAGGTCGACCAGCAACTCAAGAGCACAGTGGAGACTGCCAAGGGCCTGTGAAGGAAGGGGTGGGTGCAAAGGAGCGTGTTGTAGCATGGAAGGGGACAATGGGACCGGGCTGGATGTGGCCTAAGCATGGCGGGGCAGGGAGCGGGGCAGCAGGGGGAAGCTGGGGCTTTCAGGCCTGGATGGGGGCACCCAGCAGAGAGCTTCTCAAAGATGAGGTCAGCTAAGCTCCAGGAGAGGATGAGAACAGGTGCAGTGTGTACAACCAGTAAGCTTTCTCAGGGGAATGGGGGGTGGCGGTTAGGGGGGTTCTAGGAGGCCTCTAGCCTGCAGGGAGGTCTGAGCTGGAGGCTGGGGAGGAGAAAGGGAGAGGAGGTCTCAGCTGGAACTCAACAGATGCTTTCTACATGGGCTGGGAGAAAGCCATGATCTCCAGCATGGAAGGAGCGAGACACCCTGGGGGCTCCCAGCAGACCTACAGGCCTGGCGGACAGACAGAGTGAGGGGCCAGTTGACATCACAGCCCCCAGCCCAGCCACACAGGATGCGGTGGGTCCCCTAAGGAGGGGTGCACCTTGGAAAAGCCCTAAGGGCCCCACCAGGGTATGGGTCCATCTAGCTCCTGCCCTCCACCCACGGCTGCCCACTGCCTTCCCAGCCACCGCTGAGCCACGACTGACAGCACAAGGGCATGGGTAGGCTGCCAGAGGACCTCCATTTCAGCCACCCGCACCCCCGTGAGGCCAAGGGGTCTCCCATTCTGGGCAGAGCCAATTCCCTCCTCCCTCCCCACCCCACACAAGTCCCACAGTTGTTTTCTTCCGTCTCCTGCCAGGCTTCACAGGCCAGGGAGCATTTAATAACTGGTTGTCAAGTCCCTTGGTGGGCAGGCTAATGAAGTAGCTTCCAGGCCTCCCTCCGCCTTCTCCAGGCCCTAGGCTCCATCTCCCACCGCTGTCCCACCTCCTCCCACCCTCTCACCCACCCACCCCCCTGAGTCACTGGAGCCTTGGGGCACCTCCATTTGGGCCCCCATTGCCAAGCCTTACATGAGGAAGGAAGCAAGGGGTTCTGGGAGAGGACAGAAGGTATGGTGCCAGCGGGCACCCCCGCCACACTTCCAGGGTGCATTCATTGCAGAGGGGACTTCGTGGCTCCTAGCCTCTTAGTGACCCAGCTTGCAAGACCGGGTGGGTGCATGGACAGCAGACTTCAGGGACCCCTGATGAGCTATCCCCAGGAGTGTGACCTTGATGTAAATTTCCTAGCCCCTCCCCTGTAAAAGGGGGTGGTATCTCTTCCCCGCAGAGGAGGGAAAGCCGACCCGTGTGTGGCGCTGTGCACACAGAATGCCCGCAAAGAATTCCGTACCAGGAGGTTTCCAACTAGCTCCTCCGCAAGGGGAGGGGTCCAATCAGGAGGTGGCGGTTGCCCTGGAAACACAGGTTTCTCTGAACAAAGGGTCAGCGGCGCTGTGGGGACCGGGCTCACCTCTCCAGCCTCCCATAGGCTGCTTTTGAGCCTCCAGGGGTTGGTAACAGAACAGAAAACCTCCCCCGCTTTCCCTTTCCTCCTCCAGCCACCGCAGCAAATCCCTGGAAGGCCCCAAGGGGGAGGGAGACTGGGGTGTGGGAGACTGCGGAAGCTCAGGTCCTCCCACCCATTGCAGAACCCCTACTCTGGGGCGGGGAGCGGAGCCAGGAGTGCGCCCCAGTCAGGGAGTTCACCCGTGCCAGCCTGGGCTTTCCCTATTGTCAAACCTGTCACAGCCTCTGGCACGTGTGGGCTGGCACCTCAGCCAGGGCTTTCCTGGACCTCAGGGTGCTCTGGGTGCCCCGCAGCCCAGGCTCGAGCTCGCCACGGGTTCCTCCGCTGCTGCAGGTGCTGGCTAGCCACCAGCCCTTCTCTCCCAGCAGGACTTGAGGCTCCTGCAACATCATCAATACTTCACACTTTTAGCTCCCTGGAGTGCTGGTGACTGAGCCCTAAACAGCTAGAGGTCGTGTGACCCAGAACCCAGGAGGGACCACAGCCCTTAGCCCAGAACTGCTGGGAGAGGAAACTTCCTCTGTCCTGACCCAGTGAGAGCCTCTGGGGCCTGTGAGGACCCTGCAGAGACAGCCACCTGGAAGAGAACAGAGGTGGCTGCAGAGTCACTGGTGGTGCCAGCCCCCATCAGTACACCATTCACACTTTCTTCTGCATTCACAGGGTAAAACTCAGGCAAATTCCACGGCCGTGGGGTTGACCTCGGCTGCGTATCAGGCAGTCCCAAGTGTGGCCACACTCTTTTTTCCTCTGTGTGGGAGCATCCTGCTCTCACGTCCTCATCTTGCAAAACTCCCACTTGGCCTTCAGAGCCTCACTCAGTGTCACCTCCAAGCAGGCTCATTGCCTCCGCTTCACCTCCTCCAGGGATGAGCCATCCCGAGTACTTCCAACAGACCCTCTGTTGTGCTGTGGCTTTCCATCGTCACTCGAACCCCAAAGGTATTAGGGGACGCAGGTGACCTCCGTGTCGGACATGAGACAAGTTCTGCTTCCCAGCATCGTGCCTCCCTGTCTGATCTTACTTCTCATCCTGCTTCACTTTGCACTCTCCCTGTAACCTCTGCCCACCTTGCCCATCTCTGCTTCCCACACCGCCCGTCTGAGTGGCCAGGTGCACGCTGACCCCTGGAGAAACACCTCCTCCTGGTCACCCCATCCTGCGCCCTGCACCTGCCTGTCCATGCTTCAACCCTACTTTTGCTGAGTGGCCCAGGATACACAGGCAGGTGGAATTCTCCTGTTCCCCTCCCCCAGCCTCACCCCAGAGGCCACACCAGCCCCTCCAAAGAGCCAGCTCTGTCTCCAGTTCTGGAAATAGATGCTAACCACCTCATTAAGTGACCAAAGCAGAAGCAGAACTTATAAATGAGAGAGTTTGTGTCTGCATCAAAAACCCTGGGAGGATACACAAGAATGCGCACACACACACACACACACACACACACACACACACACACATCTCTCAAGGTTTATTTGTGGTAGGGGTGAGAACAGGTGGGTGGCAGCAAGTGTGGGAGCCTGGCTTGTGCAGCCATACTGTCGCATGTAGTGTCCTAGGACGTATCAGCCCTGGAAACCACTAACTTAAGGAGCAGGCTTCTCTGCAGGAGCTAGGGAAATGGCCTCAGGCACGCCCCAGGTCTAGGGATGGGCACAGGACCCCAGCCTGGCCAGTGGGTGACTACTCCCTGAGATTTATTCCCTACCTCTTAGTCACTGGATTTTTTTTTCTCCCATTCTCTCCCCCTGCCAAGGTTGCTGAGCTGACAGCAAGTGTGCCTGGGGTTGTCAGAGACCATGGTTAGCTCCACAAGACGAGATTGGCTTAGACTGTGACCAACATGGGAGACTTGGGCCTGGAAGGTGACCGCAGAAAGCTGAGCATGCCGAATCCACCAGCAAAGGCTCAGCAAGGGTGCTGGCAGCCCTTCTGGTGCTCAGTGGGGCTTGCTCCACCTGCAGCAAAAGGGCAGGGAAGGGGAAATGAGGCCCCGGCTCAAAGGTGCAACTTCAGTGCCCAGGGGCTGGTGTGCCAAAGCCGGGGCCCTGGGAGAAGAGGGGAACGTAGCACAAGGCACAGGGCATCTGGGTTGAAGCCCCTGCAGATGGTCACTCCCCAGCTCCCCCCATGACCCCTTGGGCGGCAGCAGCGCTCGCTCTGTCTGCAGAGGTCTGGTTCTCCTTGTTGGAGCTCCCAGCAGGACACAACCCTTCCCCGGAAGCTGCCTCACTTAGCCCTGCTGGCTGTTAGATCAATGCTAGGGTTCTAATGTGGTTTGTCCCCTCCAAAGTGTGTGTTGAAATTTGATTACCATTGTGGCAGAGTTGAACAATGGGGCCTCCTAACAGGTGTTAGGGGCGTGAATAACTTGAGGCAGGGAAGGAGCTATGGCTTTCACAAAGCTGGACTGGGTACCATAGGAGCAGGCTGTTATAAAATGAGGTACTTGCCCCCAAACCTTCCACACGCACCCTTTTACTTTCTGCCAGAAGGTGAAGCTGCCAGGGGCCCCCAGCAGAAGCCAAGCAAAGGGTGGCATCATGCATTCAAATATCATGGACTAAATGAGCTTCTTTATAACTTTACTTTTCAGGTATTAGCAACAGCAAATGAGTAGAGACAGCCTGTGGCTAGAGTCAGGTCCCAACATGCACCAGCCTGTACGGCTTGTTGGATATGAGGAGAAAACATGGGGGTTGTCCCCTGACAAAGGAGCTGCAGGGTTTGGCATCCACCAGCAGAAGCACGGGTGCCATAGGAACACTTTGGAAGCAGTCTCCCAGGATGCAGGAATTAGCACCCTCACAATTGCCCCCCAGGAAGCACGGAGAAGCGCAGCGATCTGCACAGAATCCAGGCCCAGGCAGGAAGTGGAAGCAGAGCTGGGAGGGGCAGGGAAGTAGGTACCCAAAGGAGACGGGCGCTCCCTGTCCCCTACAGCTCTCAGCGGTCTGACAGTGTCTCGTCCCTGAAGGACACTTCCTCCCAGGCACAGGAGTGATAGCAGTAAAAGCCACCTGTCTTAGTCCATCCAGGCTATCATAAAATAAGAGACTTCTATTTCTCAGAAATGTCCTTGTGCTGGCACTGGAGGATGGGAAGTCCAGGATCCAGTGAAGACCCACTTCCTGGCTGGCGTGGTCGATGGTGCCCTCTCACTCTCTCCTCACATAGTGGAAAAGGCAGGGCAGTTTTTGGAGTCTTTTCCATAAGGACATTGAGCAAAGAGTTCGCATGCTAACTCCATCATCTTTTTATATCTAATAGGAGATAGGAGAAGGGGAAAGAGAGAGACCTAGTGGTTTACCCGCCACCCCCCCACCCAAGTGCCTGCCACAGCCAGGGTTGGGCTGGACCAAAGCCAGGAGCCCAGAACTTCATCCGGCGTGGCAGGGACCCACGCACATTAGCCATCACCCAGTGCCTGTCCAGGTGCTAACAGGAAGTTAGATTGGAAGTGGAGCAGCTGGGCCTTGAGCCAGCACTCCAATATAGGATGACGTCGCAATGCCTGCCCCCTAAGACCATCATCTTGGTCATTAGTCTTCCACCTATGAGTCATGGGGATACACAAACATGCAGACCACAGCGCCATCCAAAGGCAAGAAGGAGCATTCACTGTGAGGCATGGTGGGGAGCAGGGACGGCCAAGGGATCCTGAGCTGAGGACAGATGTGCAGTTCATAGCACATGGCATCCCAGAGGCCACGTGGCTGTGCAGCCAACAAGGGTGCTATGCAGTCTGCGTTATTTAAAAATAAATAAATAAAAGTAGATGTCCAGTTGGTTAATGACCCACATCCACCGCAGTGAAGACACAACCTCACTCCTGGTGTCCTGAGCCCATTGCTAAAGAGACATGTATGCTCCCAAAAGGAAGAACCTGTGAGAGTGGCCGGCAGCAACTGCCCCAGTCCTTCCCTAGGATAAGGGGAAACCGAGGCATCAGCAGGGCCCCAGCTGAATCCCAGCTGATAAACTGCATTCCAGCCCAGGGTCACAGGGAGCTCTGGGGTCTGTGGTCTCACCCAGGGGTCTCCGAGCATATAGGATCAAAAGTATTTTGTAATGCATCTGTTCCACACATGACCACAATTCATTCTTGCCAGGACTCCCCAAGCAAACGAGCCGAGCAACTATTTGCACAGCACTTTCCTTGTATTAACAAATGCAAGGATCAGAAGCCATCCAGAGGCAATTGAAAGTGTTGGGGAGGAAACAAACACTACACCATTTCATGCAAGGGACTTAAGCACTTGTAGAGTTTGGTGTCAGAAGAGGGTCCCAGAAGCCATGCACCAGGGAGACAGAGGGACAAGTGTGTCATTGAAACTGACATACTTTGTAACCAACACAAGCACACTTCTCTGCTGAGCTAAGAACTTCAGCGGGGAGACCCAAGTGAAAGCAGCTGAAAGGGCCACTCCTGGCAAAAACAATACATCAGAAACAGCATCCCCTTTCCCAGGGGAGTGGCCAAGACAAGGGCCACTCTAAAGGACTAGATGTGTGCTGGGGCAGGTTGGGTCTCTCTAGCTCTAGTTCATTCACCGGTCGGACCCCAATGGGAACTGAATGACCCTGCATGCCCAGAGCTGCACCAAGCAGCAACTGCACGGGCAGCCTCCTAGCCAGGTGTGGTGCAAACACAGAGGTTGTAGCGAAGCTGACACTTGGCTGAAGGTATGCTTTTCTCTCCCAATCAGGAAAAGAGAGTTGATGTTCACACGGAAGAGACATACCGCTTTTCCCAAGGGAGGGCTCCATCACAGTTTCTGGAACCTATAGACCCCACAGCAACCCAGGACCCTGATGGCAGGAGGCAAGAGGTACCCAGAATGCTTGGGGCCACACTGAGCAAGGCCCATCCTGCCAGCAAAGCTGCTGAAAATCCAGCAGTCTGGTGAGTGACTGTGACACTTCTCTAAAGCACAGAGACATGATTTTGATACCCAAGTCTCATCACAAAGAAGAAATCGAGACACCTGACAGGTACCCCTGGCGGCAACCTATTGTGCACCTGTGAGCATGGCTCCCAGTACATGCACCAGGCCCTTGGAAGGGTGCCAAGGAGCACTGCAGAAAGTTTAGACTGCAGGGACAATTGACCCCATCCGAAGGGCACAAACTCAGCATCCCCTGTGATGTCAGATGTACCAGTGCAAGGAAAAGAGGCCTAGGGAAGGGAGGCAAGCTCCAAGGGGGGCAATGCCTCTGGAATGTTTGATAGTCTAGGGGACTTGGCAGCAAGTCCATGTCATTTGCAAAAGGAAATTATACACCTTGGGCACGGGCGCTGGTGTGCTGCTGGGCCTGCTCTCAGACACTCAATCCCAAAACACTGAGTGATGATGATGCAACTGGAACCACCCATGACCTGGGTC
This sequence comes from Ochotona curzoniae, assembly GCF_017591425.1. NCBI lineage: Eukaryota > Metazoa > Chordata > Mammalia > Lagomorpha > Ochotonidae > Ochotona > Ochotona curzoniae. Next base: position 42,023,454 of record NW_024464918.1, read on the forward strand.
TGCTGCAGCCACCACGCCTTAAGTGGCTGCCTCTGGGTTAGCCAGAAGTAAGGCTTGAGAACACCAGTAAGCTACAACAACGCACAGGCAGCTGAGCCCGTGCCACCTGCTGCTGCGACACCAGCACCCTCGGCCCACTGTGCCACTCCTGGAGAGGACAGCATCAGAGATGCATTTGGCTCGGTGGATAGCAGGTGACAGGATGGGATCCTCCCCTACACCCCGAGAGACAACTTCCGGATACGAGTTTCATGCCCTGCCAATGAGCACTCTACTCAAAAGCTACAACAGTGCTTGAGTCCCTGGCACTCATCCCATAAAACTCAGCCCTTTTCACAGTCATAGCCCAGGAGGTCCCAGGATAGGCTGGTCCATGGCCATGGACCCACTGGTTAACTGGACACATCTTGTTGCCCGAGAACACGGGTCTGATGGAGTGCTGAGAGGGCGTGCGGGAGGCTGCACTGACACCTGTTCGCAGAAAGACTTCCCCGAGTTTGGGCAGCATCCTGCAGGAAGCTATATCATGCTAGATCACAAGTCTTGAGCGGTGCTGTGTCCCCAGTGGGGAGACTGCATGAATCTAGAAACCCAGGGGTGGTGGTTGAGCATGTCTCCCAGCCACCCACTTGCACAATCCAGGGCTTTGGCTCCTGTCTCACCAGAGACTCTTAAACTATAAGCTGCAGATGCCTCCTTGGTCCTTTGGACTTCTGGTGCCAAAGAACCAGTAGCCCCAGGAGTTCCCATCCCAGTGTCAAAAAGAGGCTGTACCTGCACTGGCAGTGAGGGGACAACCGACACCCAGACAATCCCCTTTGGGTGCCACTGGCCCCATTGGGGGCAAGTGCAGCAACCATAGCATGAGGAGGATATGGTGAGCACGGGCTGGGGTACCAGGAGGCCAAGAGAGCCATCACCTAAGCATAGTGGTGGGGCAGGCAGCCAAGGGGCAGCTGCTCCAGCCTGCAGGAGTGGGGGCTGCGCTGTTGCCACTGACCATCCAGGGGAGCTTTGCCGGGAACCCACACAGAGTGGATCCCATGGGCACAAGGGGAGGGCCGTGGTGGATCTGTAAAGTGCCCCCGAGGCCCACTGCAGGAATCAGCGATTCATTACTCCAGTGGCCGCAGGGGCTGCCATTGTCAGCCGCTCACATTCCCTTCCCAGTGGGGCCTGCATGCAGTGAACCGAACAGCAGGCACGCTAGCTCAGTCTGCTTGCTGTTGTTGCAGCTGAATGCCTCGGACTGGGTAATGTATAAAGAATATGGATGGTAAGTTAGACTCATTTTCATCTTACAAGAAAGGCAGACAAATAGAAATCTTTCAACTTCTGGTTCACTTCCCCAAATGCCTACCCCCAGACAGGGCTGGAACTCCAGGTGGGTCTCCCTCCCAGGTGGGTGGCGGTAAACCAAGTTCTTGAACCATCACCTGCTGCTTCCCAGCATGCACCTTGGCAGGAAGTTGGAATCAAAGAGCGACTGGATACAGATGTACAAATCACAGGGGCAACTTAACTGCTGTGCCACACACTCCCCCCAGGATGAAGGTTCAATCCCCTCTGGCCTTCTGGCAGCATCACCAGGTGGCAGTGGGCGTGGCAGTGGGACACAACCCGGCAGGCTTTTGTAACTGGCCCTCTCTCTTGCTTACCCATGCACAGACCAGTCTGCTCACGACCTAACTTCCCCCACAAGGCCCCATGTCTTCAATAACAGCACCACCCTGCATTGAGTCTTCCCACACACAGGGTGCCGGGGTAACCCTCTGAAACCACTGAGGACTCCCTGAGCCCCCGTCTTTCCGGCTGCAGGGCCTTGAGCAAGTATTTCTGCCTCCCTGTGCCTCAGTATTCCCCACCTCCAAAGTGGGGCCAATACAATGCACCTGTGGCTTGCATGGTCTCGGGGAGACAGCACCTGCCTGGGTTGAGCCTGCAGGAACTCTGTGAATACACACACAGGGTTATTCGGGAGCCCGCTGGAGCAATCAGCCCAGCTGTGGATCAGCAGGAAGCCACAAGGTCCCAGCCTGGCCCTGCGCCTGCTTGGAAGCCACGGCTGAGATTCCTCATTTTGATAAATGGTTTTTGTTTACCCACGACATGCAACTAATCACTTCAAAGTCATAGCACATATGCTCCCCCTGAGGAGCGTACCTTGCTAACAGGTACCGTGGCCATGAGGTGCTGGAGGGGCAGCATTCTGCACACTCCTAAGACAAACAAGGAAGCCCTTGTTCCCCACCATTGACGCCCCAGCCCACCCTTCCCCATCCCTGCAGGTGTTACCCAAAGGCTCTGGACACCCAGCTTCCTGTTCCCGGGGTCCTCCCTGCCTCCAGCCCCATCTGCAGCCCAAACAGGCCTTCCATCTCATTAGGCTTCCCCCCAAGCCTCTGGCCTGGGTCAGGCCTCATCTCAGTGGCCACGGTTGCTGTCACAGCCCCCTCACCGTCCTCCTGGCCCCACTCTGCCCCTCATGCCTCATCCCCAGGATCACACATCTGACTACGTGGCTCCCCTATTGCGGACCCCCGTGGCTTCCTGTTCTCAAGGCCCAGCCAGCCTATCGGCCACCCCACCCAGACCTACCCAGGGACCCTGAACCCTCACAGCACCCTCTGCACACCTGTGCATTCAGACTTTGGACCTCTATGGGCGCCTGGGGCTGGGTGGTTTCTCCCTCTCAGCTCCCAAGTGCAGGCTGGTGTCAGGTGGATGGCGCATCCCTGCCAACGCCTGGCCCAGGGCCGCAGCCACTGCTCCAATCCCCCTCCCCCCCCCCGGTGGGCATAATCTGAACAGTGCATACTGAACCACACCCTCCCCCAGACCAAATGCCGTGGAATCCTCCTCTACCCCTGTCTTCCTCTCCCACTCCACAGGCAACCCATTAGCAAACGGGGTCAGTTCCATCTTCAGATCTCATTCAGGTTCCCCTCGCTGTCCCTCATTCCCACCATGCATGCTTCCATGGCTCACCTGCAGCCAGACCAGCTTGTGCCCTGAACATTCATTATACGTGGGGCAAGCATGGTCACTCTCTGGCCCTCCTCTGCCCTCACACACCTTCAATGGCTTCCAACACTGGGTAGAAAGTTTTACGGAGGCCTATAACCACGGCAGCCACATATAGCAAAGGAAGATGCGGAATACCCAGAGAACATTTGCTAGGGCATAGGGCATAGGGCATAGGGCATAGGGCATAGAGCTAGGTGGTAAGAGAAGTGAACCGGGCACAGAAAGGCAACTGCCACACAGATCTTACATATGTGGGATTTGTAAAAGGCCAATTCACAGAGGCAGGCACAAATGGTAGGGACCAGGGGCTGGGGAAAGCACTGGGGCAAAGTTCATCAAAGGACACACAAGATGACAAGACTCAAGAGATCCATGGTACAAGGTGGCAACTGGTGAACAAGGCAGTGTACTGGAGAGTCAGCAAGAGTGATTCTTTTAAAAACAGTATTTATTTGCAAACAGAGTTGCAGAGAGACAGGAGACACACATTCACACACAAAAAGAGAGGGGCAGAATTTTTTTTAATCCACTGGTTCACTCCCCAAAAGGCTGCAACATCTGGAGCTGGGCCTGTCAAAAGCTAGGAGCCAGGAGCTTCTTCCGGGTCTCCCATGTAGGTGACAGGAGCCCAAGTGCTTGGGCCATCATGTACTGCCTCCCAGGCACGTTGGCAAGATGCTGGCTCAGAAGCATAGCACCTGGGACCCAAACTGGCGTTCTGATGTGGAATGCCAGCAACTCAACCTGCCGGGGCCTCGTTCCTGGCTCCTGTATGCTCTGTCTTCCCAGCAGTGTGAAACCCACAAGACCTGAGGTGACTTGGACACCCCCTCCACAACCTCTGCTGCCTCATAAACTCCATTTCCTCTCACCCTCCCTTGCCCCTCTGGCCACTTTAGTTGCCCAGAGTTAGCAGGGGGTCCATTCCAGGAGGGGGGCTGCACACCTGCCTTTCTCCTGCCCAACAACCAAGTTGGCCTCTAAATCCCATCTGGCTCATTCCCTCGTCCCTGCCAGTGTCAGCTTGCATGAGGCCCTCCCCAACCACCTACAACAAAACACCAGGGCCCTGTCACCTGTCTCCTTGTGACTGCAGAGCCACCTCTTGGAAAGCAAGGGTTTTGTTCTGGTTGTTCACCTCTGTCTCCCCACAACCAGAACAGAGTCTGCTGCACAGCAGAGCCTCAATAAATACTTTTCAAATAAATGATGCCCGCTCCTGTCCCACCCCAAGCCCACTGTCTCCCTCCTACCCACCCCGTTCCCCCCCCCCCAGCTTCCACCACAAGCTCCTTCAGCCACAAAAACCTTTCTGTGGTCTCTACTCCATCAAGGACTTTCTGACCACACGGGTGTCCACTTACCTACAATCTCCCCCAGAGGCTAGGGTCACTTGACACCAGGATTTATTCCAGTTTCCCCCTGGTTGACACCACATTCACAGCACTGCATACATACATTGGTGTCTGCATCACATGCTCTACAAAACCAAATTTAGGGGTTAATTCTCCTTGGGATACAGTGCCAGCATCTCAAACAGGTGCCAGTTTGGGTCCTGGCTGCTCCACTTCCAATCCAGCTTCCTTCTTATAGCCTGGGAAACCAGCAGAGGATGGGAGACCCAGAAGAAGTTCCTGGCTCCCTGCTTCAGGCCAGCCTAGCAGTGGCCAACGCAGCCATTTGAGGAATAAGCCAGTGACGGAAGATCTGTCTCTGTTTCTCTCTCCACCTGTCACTGTGTAATGCTTTCAAGTTAAAACAAAGCAAATTTAAAGATGCTACTGAGGTATCGCATGCTCTCGTGAGCTAGCATGGATTTCCATTCATTCTCTTGATTTATTTGAAAGGTGGAGAGACCAAGTAAGATCTTCCCACCTGCTGGTTCACTCCTCAGATGCCCACAAGAGCTGAATCTGGGCTAAGTCAAGGCCAAGAGTCCAGAATTCAACTGGAGGTCTTCCACGTGAGTCACAGAGACCCACGTCCTTGAACCCCAACTCACTGCCCGCCGGAAAACTGGGATCAGAGGTTGAGCCAAGACTTGGGCCAGGCACTTCTGCTTTTATTTGGGTTATTTTTCTTTCTTTCCTTAATTTCGATCATCTTTACATAGTTGATTAAGGAATAAAAGTTCAAGGGTTACAGGAAAGTGGGTAAGATCATTGTTTCCACATTTTGTGTGTGTGTATCTGGGGAAAGGAGGGAGACAAAGGGAGAAGCCCCACCCAACCTCCCTCCCTATCCCAGGGTCCCCGATATGGGGCATGCTCTGAGGGCACTGTTCAAGTGGTTTCGATAGTTCAACAGTTCTGAATTGCTGCCAATCTCGCCATTCCAATCATGATGAAATCTCTCCAGAATCCACTGGCTGACATAGTCCACCTTAGGGTCCTCTGTTGTGGTACCAGGTGTCCTCTGCAGGCTCCGATGGACCGCCATTTCCTCCATGTCTACTGTTCTGTCTGAGCCTCTGAGGAGGCTCAGCTCCAATACATGCACTCCATGGTCAGACCATGGAACCTGCAATTCTCTTCATGATTGGGGTTCTGAGATCAGCAGTTCAGTTGGAGGGATCCCCAAAGAAACTTCATCTGAGGTGATCCCATCTGAACTGATTCTTTGCGTGTGCTTGTCAATACAGGGTCCGGCACAGTCTGTCGCCCCAATCAGCTTATGCCTATACTGCTGGTTGCAATTGTTGGGTCAGTTCTGTTTCCAGACCTGTCTTCCACACGAATCAATGGGTGTTGCAGTCCAGCCTGATTCTGCCCACCACACACTCGGAGCTCATGCAACCAGTGGGAGCTGCAGCCTAGTCAAGGCGACTCCCAATAATCCCCACCAGGCCTGACTCCTATTTAGATTTTTTTTATATGCCCGGCACTTGTATATAAAATGTGGGCATTGCAGGCAGTAGCTTCACTGATGTGCCAACCGCCCACCGGCAGCCAGTGGGTTTGCAATCAGAATATCTCAGCACTGGTCCTCTTGCCTCTTGCTGGTTTGCTCGCCTGACCGTGAAGCCCTCCAAGGTGGAACTCATGTCCCCTCCACTTTTAGGTCCCCAGAGCATCCTTGGTACTGACACCTGGGAGGTGTTGGGCAAACAGATGAGTGAGTGTGTGAACAAATGAATGGATAAGTGAGTAAAGAAATAAATCACATAGGCAACAACAGAACTCCAATGCTAAGTCTCCCTGGAGGGGCTGCTGTGTCCTTGAAGAGCGGGCATATGGATGCTTGGCACCATAGATGAAGGAGGATCAGGAAGAAGGAGATGCCATTGGCCCCACCCTGGCTCACCCCGCGTCTCTGCCATCCTCTCACCAGCCCTCAGAGGCAGCTCTTAGGAACCCCTAATCCACAGAAGACTGGGGCCTGATGAGATACAGTGATTTGCCACCCCATGCCAGTTGTAGCTCGGACTCAGCCCCGGACCACCAAGCCAGCGTGGCTCCTCCACTTGTCCTAGGATGGGGACTCCTGGGGCCAGGGCTGGGGGACTTGCAACCTGGATGCCTTCTTGCATGGCCCACGGAGCCCCCCCCCCAGCATGGATGGGAGACCCTGCCCAAGCTATGGCTGCTTGGTCGCAATGCCTGCTTGTGCTCCCACGTCTGCACTGTCCCTTTGCCCACACCGGCTTCCAAGCCAGCCCCACACAGGCGCCTGCCCTAAATCGTTGCGTTTGTCTCAAAAAAATTTTGATATTAATGTCATTCTGCTCTAATGAGTCCAGCCCACTTGGTCCCAGCTGGAGCCGCTGATGGCTGCTGATTAATTGGTACAGAGCTCTGGAGGAAGGGGGTAGAGGGAGGTAGGGGAAGGCGGGAAAGGAGAAGAGAAAGCGGGGGAGAAGGAATAGCTTTCAGGGTCAAATTTACCCTCCTTTGCTTGCCAGGGGAGATGGGTTTTATGTTTTTCGTTTTTCTTTTCTGCCTGTTCAGTTTGTTAATAAAGCATAAAACTAGAAGACCAGTCCTTCCTTGGTCGCTTACCGTCCCCAGTTCAGGGGGAATTGAAAGCTATGGGGCCGGGGTGCGAGAGGGGGGCGCTGCTCTAGCACGCATGCGTAGGGGTAGGCGGGAGGAAAGCCCCTTTCAGAGGCAGGTGGACTTGGACTTGCTGTCTTCCCAGCTTACAGCTTAGTGTAGCCCGAGGCAAGTCCTGCCTTCCTCCACCCTCATTGTCCCCATTTAGAAAATGGAATCAAAAATCCCCCTGGAACACGAAGAGCGGGGGCGCGCTCTCCGATCCTGACAACTTGTCTTGCAATGCCACCTCTTCCTGTGTGGCCTCAGGCAAGCCACTCAACCTCATTTGTAAAACGCAGTGGGTGGTGGGGGAAGGGGAGCTGGCAGCGAAGGCTGAATGAGCTGATCCAGGAGTATTCTCTCGCCTGTCCTTTGGTGGGATCAACAGATGGGAGCCAACTGCTTCAGAGCCCAGCAATAGCCCCTGGGAAAGCAGAGCATGCGACTCCACCCAGTGGACACAACCCCCTCTTGGGAAGGGCGCAACGCAAAGAACGCCCAGGCACCGGCGCTCTTCGCACCTGCCTCCCCACTCCGGGGCTTTGCTGCCTCCACCTCACAGGACAGCCAGGGCCCACAGCACGAGCTGGATCGGTCCCAGGACACAGAGTAAGTAAAAGCCAAGCAGAAAACTGGGCGCAGGAAAGATCGGCCCTAATGCACGTTCTTGCCTACTTTTCCACAATTACCGCACATCGAATTTTCAACATTGATTTGTTGCAGTCACGAGCCTGCTGGAATTTCATCCCGGTTTCACGTCCACGTGATCAGGAGGCTTTTTTTTATGTCCCCAGATAATCAGCTTTTACAGCAGATAATAATCCCGGCCCTGGTTAATGTGCACATCAAAGGTTTTGCCGGCCCAGTCAGCCAGGCCGAGGCTTTGGAAACTGGACAGGCACGGCCTCACATGCGCAGCCGTTAGCATCTGGCTGGTGTGGCCTAGCATCACACAGCTCTTCAGTCGCTCATTCATTCAGCCGTCACTAAGCTGCAAGTGCATGTTCTAGGCCAAGAGGATGCAAGGGGAGCTGGCACTGCTTGAGGGGGTACAGGGAAGATGGGTAACAGACATGAATGTTGCTTGGCACAACAAGGCAGCAGAAGGTGGCAGGGACAAGACACTGGGCACAGAGGCGCTGTCTGTGCCAGCATCCAGGTGAGGCCTCTCTGCTGCATGCATCCTTTTGCGGCAGAAGGCAAAAGAGCCCGGGGGGGGGGGGTGTGGAGAGGGACAAGGCTGGGACTCATTTTCTCTCACAAAGCCACTCCACCCCCCAGGGGAGCACTAGCCCTTGGTGAGGACAGAACCTGCTGTGTCTGTTTGCAAGGGGGGTAATTATTTCCAACAGGTGAATTTGGGGGGCATGTTGAAACCACTTAGAAATGTGCGTCTCGGGACTGGTGTCAACATTGTCAGCTAATGGGAACCAGTTCCTGCCCGGGCTGTTCCACTTCTGATCCAGCTCCCTGCTTAAAGCCTAAGAAAGCAGCAGAGCCTGGCTTCTGAGTCCTTGGGCCCCTGTACCCAGTGGGAAACCTGGAAGAAGCTCCTGACTCCCAGCCTTGGATGGGTCCCAGCTCCAACTATTGCAGCCATTTGGGGAACAAACCAGCAGAGGAAAGGTCTGGCTTCCTCCATCCCTCCTTCTCTCTGTAACTCTGTCTTTCAAATAAAAGAAGGAAAGAAAGAAAAGAAAGAAATGTGCATCTTACAGCTCTGGTGTCTGCTGGGGTCTGCTTCTGACCTGGTTCACAGGGGACTTGCTGTGTGCCCGCTCCCGACCCGGGTGGTGGTTGAGGATTGGGGAGAACCAAGGCAGCTCCCTTGAGCCTCTTTCTTAAGGGGTGTCACAGTGATGCCCCACTCACTTCATGCACACTCACCTCCTTGGTGGTCAGCTTGGAGCACAGGGACTTGCAAGGTGCACAAATATGGAGACCCTTGGAGATCCCTTGAGGCCGAAGGCCCCCTGGGCTGCCCAGGAAAGAGCAAGGAGGCCAGTGTGGCCAGGGTGGGTGAGAGGAGAGAGGGCTGTGGTGAGGACAGCAGACGATGCTGGGCCCTGTGGGCCATGGCCAGAACTTTGGGGATGACGCTACCCAACTGGCAGGGTCTGGGCTACAGCGTGCTCAGGGGTTACCTCCACTACTCAGCAGCCTCCAATTTCTGCGTTAATATGGCCCGGTCTCCCAGCTGGGACATTCCATGCCTTTCCAAGCCCAGTGACTTTCCAGGCTCCAGTGCAAACAACCCTACCACATCCCATCCCCGACCCTGCCCTAGCCCCAACCTATCACGCTTCTGTGTCTTGGCTCACTTGCTGACTTCCCTGGTTTTGCACTCAGCATTCGTTAGGTGGCACCACCAGGAGTCAGGTGCTTGTAGCAAGTGCTGGGGAAACTAAGGAACAAAATCTACCCCATCCTGGGCCTGGGGTGCTGGGCAGAGGAGTCACCTGCAGAGGGAGCTCCGTTCCCCCTGTCTGCAGGCGGCACGCCCACACCTGTGCACAGGCCCTCAAAGCGAAATGGCATCTGCCCAAGCGTGTCCACATCTTTTGGCTCCTCGCTGTTCCCCAAACAATACAGTGTCACCACTGTTTGCACAGCACTTGCATTTGGGACACATTTGGAGTTCAAGTGCACAGCAGGGTGAGCATAGGTTCTATGCGACACTGTGCCTGGTTTTAGCAGGGAGCTGAGCATCTGTCCATTAGGGGAGTCCTGTTAAGGGCCCCTGAAACAGCACCCCCCCCCCCCGCCAGAGCAGGGGAATGACTGAGATGACCAAAGGGGACAAAGTGGGGGCCTTGGCAATCAATAGTTAGCAGGGTGCTAATCACTCAGGAGGGAGGGGGTGTGGGAGACCCTAAAAGGAGGCCCTCAGCACCAGAAAAGCTGAGGAATTGAAGAACGCCTCCCCTACCCACCGCCAGCAGCACAGGGACAGGCTGCAAGAGGAAGAGGATGGACTTCCAGTGACCTTGTGGGCCGTGCGATCCTGAGGCCCCCTGCAAGGTGGACACCCCCATGACCCAACCATGACTCAACCCCTTCTGGCCATGTCCCCTCCCCAGAGGGTGCCCTAGGCAGGCCAGGAAGAGAGCTCAGCAAACACCCCTAGCTGCCTGGCTGTGCTCACTGGCTCGCTCACTCGCTCGCTGGGTAAACAGGACTCTGCCCTGCACCTGCCGCCTGCACGCAGCCCCAGCTGCACAGGGATAAATATTTGCCTACAGACCCGTCTCGCCTTAATGAGCGCTCAGGCGTCAGCCAGACGGAAGGGGGCTGGTTCTATGGGGCTCCAGAGCCTCACTCCCTAGAGGACCTGGGCAGTGCACCCAGACTTAGCACAGAACACTGTAGGAGTCAGGGTCTTCATTAATCTCCGGGCACTGGATGGTGGGGGGGTGTCTGAAGCCAGGAAGCCGAACACAGACGGTGACCCAGGGCCCGGCAGTCCCACCCCATGTCTGGCCACATGGCAGCACCTGCCAGCGGCCACCAGTTCTCCCCCTCCGTCCTCGTCCTTCTAATTACAATCAGCATGTGCTAGGAAGAGATTAGATCTGTTCCCAGAGAGTCCGCAGGAGAGCTGGAGAACGGTGCACCTCCCCCAGCACCTCTGCCTTTTTCCATCTCACACAGTATTATTTGAGACACAAAGGAAGAAATAAAAGGGTGGGGTAATCTATGCTCATAAATTTTACTTAATCTTCAAATCATAAAGCAATTTAATTAGTGGGAAATCCAAGTCCCTTGCTCTCCTAATCCTACTTGTGAAAGAAGCTTCATCTTACCTTGGGAAGATTTCATTCCTGTCTTGTCACACACCCTGTTCTCCTGAACAACCAGCTTGGCACATACTGGAGGAGCCAAAATTATTCCATGCTCGGGAAGCTGGCTCTGAGACTCCTTTTTGATGGACATTTGGGTTGCAGTTTGTTTGTTGCTGTAAGGAGTGACTCAAACACTGACCCCACCATCCTGGTCTCGGGACCACCTTGAATGCCTGATGACCCAGGACTGCCTTAAATCCCCTAGGTCTCGGTTCCCTCGCATACTTGCTTACCCAGCACTACCATAAACCTCCTAGATCTCAACCCCCTCAAAGCCCACTTGCCTAATTAAGCTTAGTGACCGTCAGTCCCCTGAGACATTATCCCCGGATTCCGCCTACAGCTGCACCTGCCAGTCCCTGACCTGCACTCTCCACCTCGAGGCTATAAAGATGCTTCTTCCCTTTGTCCTCTCTTCTCTCTCTCCTCTTGGTGTCTGTCTCTGCTCTCCTCTGTCTGTCCCCTCTCCTTTCCTCCTGCTCACTGACTCTGCTCTCACCTTCTCCCTGCCCCACACTACCTTTCTTGCTGAAATAAAGGCCTCTCCTGTGGCTCACTTGCTATGTCTGGCATCTTGGGTTTGTGAAAAAAAAAAAAGCTAACAGTTGCTATTAAAATTAATTAGTTCTCAGACTGGCTTGACGGCTCAACTGCTTAATCCTCTGCCTTGCACATGCCGGCATCCCATATGGATGCTGATTTGTCCGATCTAGTTCCTTGCTTATGGCCTGGAAAAGCAATCGAGGATAGCCCAAAGCTTAGGAACTCCGCATCGCTGTGGGAAATTAAGCTGAAACTCTTGAACTTGTCTGCCAGGATGTAGTCCCTGCAGGTGAGTTCAAGAACCAAGACCGGGAGCAGCCCAGGCCAGGCCAGGTTACAGTACCTGCCAGCATAAGTGTGGGTCAGGTCTGGGGATGGGTCAGGCTGGGCCAATTCATAACAGGCACTGGCAGATCTGAGAATCAGGACAGGATGCTGGACTGAGTCAGGCCACAACACCAGCCAGTTCACAGTAGGGCCAGGACTTGGGGGCTGGCTGGGCCGTGCTAGGCTGTAGCACCCACTGCTGGAACTGAGGGCAGGCCAGGCTGGGTCAGACTATAGCACCCGCCAGCCAATACCAAAATGAGGTGGGCCATGCCAGACTAGGCCACAGCACCCACCAGCACACGTGAGACCTGGGGGTGGGAGGATGCAAGCCTTGTAGAGGCACAGCACGGGTTCCCTTGCCAAGCCACTGCTCGCAATGGCAAGCTTGAGAACTGGGATCGAAGGTAGACCAGGCCGGTCTACAACACCTGTTGGCCTACATGTGAAACTGGTTTAGGGGTGAAAACAGGCTGAGCTAACCAACTGTATTCACTGGTACATGCAGGAGCCAGAGTAAGTGCAGGCTGCTTGGGCTTTGCTGCAGCCTCAGCTGGCAAGTGCTGGCATTGGGGGTAAAATCTGTCAAGGTAGATTGCAGAATCACTGGAGAGTCCAAGATCCGGGAATGGAAGTGGGTCAAGTAGAGAAACTGTGGACACATCTCTGATGGGTTGCAACTCCCACTGGTGAGCACCAGGGCTGGGGGTGGGCCTAGCTAGACAGGCAGTGGCACCTGCCAGCCTAAGTGTGGGTTGGATAGTAGGGTTGGTTGTGTTGAACAAGGTTCCAACACCCATTGACGTGTACAAGAGCTGAATGGGATGTGGGACAGACCGGACCAATCTGCTGTATATTCTAGCAAGCACTGGAACTAGGAATGGGAGTGGGCCTGGTGAGGATTACTGGGGATCACTTCGACTAGGCTGCAGCTCCTGCTGGTGTACATGAGGGGCCGAGTGTGTGGTGAGCAAAAGTGGGCTGGGCCACAGCATCCACTGGTTTACGTAAGAGACAGGGTTAGAGACATAACTGACCCAACAATTGCAACTACCTGTGTGTGCATAGGCTGATGTGGGGGACATACAGAGCCACACCCCGTACTGGGAAGCACACATTAAAGTCAGGTCTGGGATCACCTCAGACAAGGTCTCTTCCAGGATGCCCGTAAGTGAACTGCTGGACTCAGAACTTCAACCACGGGGAGAATTGCAGGATCAATGGACTGACCGTGTAGTGCATGTATCATAACTGGGCCTCCTCAGTGGAAAAGATGGAGCAGTGGACAGCATACCCAGATACGTATGGAGGATATGACAGCCCACTGGGGTCTGCAGAAGACATCTGATGCCATAGCAGAGGAAGGAGGGCAGAACAAATTAGTCAACTGCCCCCAGCCAAGCGTTTACAGCAAACATCTGGACAAATGGAAACTCTAAGGTAGACTATGTCAGCCAACGAGCCTTGGAAAGATTTCTTCATCCTTGAATCAGTGAGATTAACAGCATTTCAGAACTATCGAAACCACTTGAGCAGAACCCTCGGAGCATGCTCCACTTCGGGGACCCTTGGATGACCGCAGGTGGTGTTCCCCATTCCCTGAGCCAAAAGTCCATCATCAAGCTGTCACTGAGATCTGGGTGGCAAGCCATAGGCTAACCAGATCAAGAGAGGAAGTGGATCCTGCTTGAAGTGTGAGAGCTGACTCAGAGAGCCCAAAAAGAGGACAGGTACCCCTCAGCTGGAAGGTCGACCCTGGATAAGCCCCTGGTCCTCCCAGGTCTAAAGGCATAGGCTTCAAATGCCAGCACTGACTTAGGTTTTGTGGCAATAGAACTTAACTTCTCTCTGGTGATTAGCACATGGAATCCAATAGAGAATGATCATAACCTGGAATTTCCCTAGAACATATGTTGTGTTGGTTTAAGCCAGGGTTCACCAGGACATACCTGGGCCCACTCTAGTCAGTAAACCCCAGCATCTCGGCAGCTAACCACACATGCTTGTCTTCATGGCCGGAGTAGATCAGAGAACCCCCAAAAGGGGTCATCCTCCACTCCCACTGGCGACCTAGTAGAACCTCTTCTGCCAGCTCAGCATCCAGTCATGCACCGCCACCCAAAGGCCAGAGACTCTAGGAAATGTAGTTTCCTTCTGCCAAGAAAAGGTTCCAGGCACGAGTCTTGGCTCCTCTGCCATCAAATCCACCACAATGCCTGTTGGTAAATCAGTCATGGAGAACACCAAGGCTGTCCCAACGGCTCAGAAACACTGTAAACACCACTTTTTAGTTGCAACTATCCAGAAGAAAGAAAAAAAAAGTCTCAGACTACCCAGAAACAGGAGTTGGCACCATTGGCAGGCATTAAACATCTGTTTAGGACCCTCTTTAATCATACAAGGGTCATAGGACAAAAAGCATCCAACATGTGGACAATCGAGTGAACCGCGTCAGGAAATCAGGAAGTTTTCACATTGAATTAATGTGAAAAGTTGGTCCACGAGACATCTGGGGGTTACAGCAAGGTCAAAGTCAGAAGAGCTAAGGATGGATTTTCAAATGCCACGTTCACGTATATTGTTTGTACGGCCTCTGTTCAGGAGAGTGCAAAGCCAGCTGAACTTTGAACTTGACAATCTATCCATCCGAGTTGAGTCCAGCTGGCTTTTCTGGGCAAGACGTGGCCCCTTGTTAGGCCTCGGGTTTCTCAACTATAATAGGAACAGCTTAGAGCCTCAACTACAAAAAAAAAAAAAAATTGTCAACAGCAGGACCAGGTGTGCCTCTGTGCCACGCAGACGTTGTCGCTCTCTGATGGCCCATAATTGCACAGCGTACAAAGGACATTAGCTCAAAACACAAAACTGCTTTTTGTCATGAATCAAAAGTGGCCAAATAGAAGCAATTTTGCATGTAATTATGAAAGCTGATGGCTCAGGGCCCTTTCCCAGCCCATGGACATCTTTCATTTTAATCTTACAAATTGGGGTTTTCACATGGAAAAGAGTTCTGGTCTCTCTTTAGAAAAGAAGAAATGGCATTAAAAGAAAACAGAGGAGGCTGGCCTGGTGCTGTGATCAGTTCCACCATAGCCCTGTGATGTCAGCATTCCATTAACAGTGCAACAGTTTGAGTCCTAGCTGCTCTACTTCTTCTTCAAAAAATAAATAAATAAATAAGATTTATTTTACTTTTAATTGCAAAGCCAGGTATATAGAGAGGAGGAGAGATAGAGAGGAAGATCTTCCATCCGATGATTCACTCCCTAAGTGGCCACAATGGCCAGTGCTGCGCCAATCCAAAGCCAGGAACTAGGCGCTTCCTCCACGTCTCCCATGTGGGTGCAGGGTCCCAAGGCTTTGGGCCGTCCTCGAATGCTTTCTTAGGCCACAAGCAGGGAGCTGGATGGGAAGTGGAGCTGCCAGGATTAGAACCGGCGCCCATATGGGATTCTGGTGCGTTCAAGGCGAGAACTTTAGCCGTTAGGCCACGCCACGCCAAACCCAGCTTCTCCAATTCTAACCCAGTTTCTGCTAATGTGCCTGGGAAAACAGTAAGGATGACCAACCCCTGGACCCACATGGGAGACCCAGGTGAAATCCCAGGTTCCTAAATTCGACCTGGCCCAACCCTGCCTGTTTTGGCCACTTGGGGAATAAAATGACAGGTGGAGCTCAGTCTCTCTCTCTCTCTTTCTCTCCCTCTCTTTCTTTGCCACTCTACCTTTCAAATAAATATGTTTTTAAAAAAGGACACGAACATTTTTTTTGTGATCATGAATTAGACAATGATGTCTTAGATATCACACTAGAAAAATGAGTCATTAAAGGAAAAGTTGATAAATTGGACTTTACCAAAATTAAGAACTTCTGCTCTTCCAAAGACACTGTAAAGAGGATGAGGCCGAGGCCACAGACATGGGAGAAGTGTAAATCCTCCAGCCCACGTGCAAGCTTGCTTACCCAGATGACATACAAAGAACCTCCAAGTCACAAAAGACCAGAGCTTTACTTTGTTGCGGTGCGGCATTCAGACCTTCTGTCCACGTGAGGCAGACTCGGAGCAGCAGCTGCTTGGAGCTGGGGTGGACAGCAGCTTCGTGAGGCAGGGCTGGGCTGGAAGATGCAGCTGTGAGGGGCTAAAGTTTCTTCGGGAAGTGATGGAAATGCTTTTTGAACAAAGGGTGGGAATGATGACACGACTCTGCAGACACCGACAACCACTCAATTGTTTAAATGAGCAGACGTACGGATTGCCCATCTGTCTCCACCAAGCAGCCATTCATCTCACAAAGAATCTTCAAAGACCACAGGCGAAGCAACCCCCTCCCACAAAGGCTCACAGACAAAACACGGAACTCACAACTCACCAGGCAAGACAGAGAGGTGGCCGCTCAGTGCATGAAAAGATGTTCAAAATAGTCATGAAAAAAATGCAAATGGAAACCACAAGCTAGCACTACACACCAAAAAAAAAAAAAAAAAATCCAGTATTGGCGTTGTGGCACAACAGGTAAAGCCTCTGCCTGCAACGCCAGCATCCCCTATGGGCACAAGTTTGAATCCCAGCTACTCCACTTCCAACCCAGCTCCCTGCTGATAGCCTGGGAAAGGCACTCAAAATTGGCCCAGTGTTGTGGATGCTCCACATGGGAGCCCTAGAAGCTCCTAGCTCCTTGCTTTGGCCTGGCCCAGCCCTGGCTGCTGCTGTCAACTGGGGAGTCAGCCAAGCGATAGAAGATCTTTGTCCCTCCCCCGACCCCAGAACTCTGATTTTTAAATAAATCAATAAATCTTTTTTTTTTTTTTTTGGGAAGAGCATATTTATAGAGAGGAGGGACAGAAAGCAAGCTCCTCCATCTGCCAGATCACTTCCCAAATGGCCACAACAGGAGGAGCTGAGCTGATCTAAAGCCAGGAGCCAGGAGCTTCTTCCAGGTCTGCCATGTGGGGATGGGATCCCAAGGCTTTGGGCCGTCTTCCATTGCTTTTCTAGACCAGAGGCAGACTGCTGGCTGTGAAATGGAGCAGCTGGGACATGAACCAGTGCCCATAGGGATGCTGACGCATGCAGGTAGAGGATTAGCCTGTGAGTCACTCTGACATGCCCATAACTAAACCTTAGAGAGAAATACTGACAAAGCTAAATGCTGAGGAAGACACACATGAACTGTGACACGCACACATTGCCAGTAGAACAGTACGTTCACTTCGGAACAGTTAGCAGCTTCTGCGGCAGTAACCAGACATGACCCAGAAATTCAGCTGCAGCAAGGATATTTCCAAAAGTTTACGGGGGATGGCATCCAAAAGTGTTTCTTTTGGTATGAAAAATTTTAAATCCACTCATATGAAAGTTCTTCTGAAACATCCATGGTTGTTTATGAAACAGCTGTTAATGATTTTGCTTTGCTCCAAAATTTCTCTCCCTCTCTCTTTCTCTCTCTCTCTCTCATTTTCCACAGACTTTTGGAAAGTTCTCAATATGTATTTACTCAAAGGAAACACAATCTTACATTCAGGAAAAACCTGGACACAAGGGGACCCAGTGGCTTTGTGCGTAACCGCTGAGACCTGGAAGACAATGCGACGGTCCCTCTGTTGGGGACATGACCGGTCAGACCGAGCTTGCCCATCCAGTGGGAGAGCAACGCCTGAGGCACCTGCTGCCCTGAGCCACAGTGACCCGTGGATGCCGTCAAGCAGCTGAACTCTGGAAGCGGCGTGCTATTTTTGTGACAACAGAGCAACAGCAAAACTCCAGAGCCAGCAACTGGATCCGAAAATCAGAGGAAAAGCTGACTGCAAAGGGCCCTGGAGAAATCTGGAAGGCGTGGTGACAAAGCCGTCTTGGGTCTTGATTGTCGTGACACCTGAACATTTAGAGTGAGTGACGTACAGACCCAAGTACAAACACGAAGCATGGTGCGACTGATTCCGGAGCTCGAGGCTACGCTGGGTCCCTTTCCAGAGCATTCCCAGGCACCTGGCATCTCGTGGCTCCTCAGTCCCTGCCCTAAACAGGGTGGTGGGAGGGATGGGGGACGACACCAGGAGACCTCCCTCAGATCGGCAAGAACTCCCGGAGTCCAAATATTGCCAGTGCCCATCCCTCTCTGCCTGGGCCACTGTAGAAGTGGGGACAGAGCCCCTGGCCAGCCTGGATCCCCTCCGCTGGCTGCCCTCGCCTAACTGAGCCTCTCAGAACCGCCCGCCCTCCTCCAAACACCTTTCTACAGGCTTCCGCCACCCGCTGAACTGGATCATTGCTGAACGGGATTATTGCTCATTTAACAGAATGAACCGAAAGAGATCGCGGAGCCCTCGGGGAAACGCAAAAGCCCTGGAAATGCTTCCCACGGCAGCCCCTTCGCAGGCCGCAAACTGTTGGACTGTTTGCATTTCAGCTTCCAGAAGCACTCTGCAGAACTGGGGCTGCGGAGTTCAGGGATAATGCGGGTCAAATCCCATTAGGCCAAATCCTATTACAGCGCCACTTGGTGCAGAGCGCCTCTGCCCAGCAGACTGCAGTGGGCGGATGCTCCGTGGCTGCTGGGCCTTGGCGGCCAGCCCCACCCTGCCCGGGACCTGGCGCTCAAAAAGTGCTGTTATCACAAACTCTCACCTACAATCAAGAACTTGGCGTTGAGCGCGCAAGATTCCTGTTGCAATTGGACACTCACCCTTAAAAATAGATGCGCTCGTAAGCAAATTGAGATTTTCTTTTTTTTAAAGCTTGTCTTGGAAAATTAAATCTCCCCAGAGCTCCAGGTCCGGCTTGCGAGACATTTGGAACGGACTGCTCACTGTCCCTCTCAAAGGCAACTGCCACGTGACCACCAGCTCCCGGCTCCCATCATTACGCTGCCTTTATGCCTGTGTCCGGTCTGCAACCAATAGGTAGAGCTGTCAGGTTCCCTATTTTTGCATTCTTACAGAATTGTATGTTGTAAGTTTTAGTTCTAACCCACATGGAGTCCCGGTTGCTCCACTTCCCATCCAGCTCCCTGCCCGTGGCCTGGGAAAACAGTCAAGGATGGCCCAAAGCCTTGGGACCCTGCGCCTGCATGGGAGATCCAGAAGAAGAAGCTCCTGGGGCTTGTGGCTTTGGAGTATCCAGCTCCAGATGTTGTGGTCATTTGCAGGAATAAATCTGCCTTTCAAATAAAAATCTACAAATTAATCTTTAAAATACTAGAGACTCCAAGAAACAAAGAAATTCCTCCCACACCAGGAAAGTAACCAGAGGCAGATGTTAGACTCAGTCCTAAACTCCCGTTTGCTAAACGCGTATTAAGACTTCGATTCTTTCGAGTGATTATCAGGGGGCCGGTGTTGTGGTGCAGTATGTTAAACTACCACCTGTGACACTGCCCAGCTCATGAGCACCTGCTGGCGTCCAGGCTGCTCTACCTCCCACCCAGCTGTCCCCCTCTACACCTGGGAAAGTAGCAGAAGATAACCCGTGTGCTTTGGCCTCAGCCACCCCTCCATGGGAGGTCTGGATGGAGTTCCAGGCTGCTGGCTTCGACCTGGCGCAGCTCCTGCTATCGCAGCCCTTTGGGAAGTGAACCCGTGGATGAAAGCTCTGTCTCTGTGTGTGTGTGTGTAAGGAAAACGTGATATTCAGTGAACATACGCTCTGGTACGGAGGCTTGGAGTGCAGTGGACTAGGTTTCAATCTGGACTTTGCCAAGGACTGACGGTAAGATCGCATCTCATCTATTCCCACACATCTCAACCAGAGCCTCCATTTCCTCCCCCACAGGGCTGGCCACTGACCTTTTGTAGCTCTTAACAAATGAGTTCAGAAAATGCTACCCTGACCCACAGATGTGAACCAGCCCCGCGAGATGACAGAAGGGTGCCACCATGAATTGGCAGTTTTGTTCAGAACAGAACCTCTGAAAAGGACAGAAATACATGAGTTACACACAGAGGTCATCCACAATGCCCTCGTGAGGAGAGGAGGACTGCAGGGACAACCCCAGGGGAGACACTGGTTGGGTAACAACTGTCCCTGGCAGACCAGAGGAAGTGGAGATCCAAGCCAGTTAGCACTGGGAGGCATGGAAGGCCTCAAGCACCAAGAAGGGTGTGAAGGTGGAACTTGGAGCCTTCTTGGTTGAAAGTCTGTTGAAAAAGCAGGTGGAAGCAAATGGCATCATGCCACGTGCCACTAGGTGAAGTCCCACAGTGTCAGTGGCAATGCCTTCCCTCCAGCCGTTTGAGCAGACTTAAAGTTCACAGCAAATGGTAGGGATAAAGGGACAAGCGAAGTGAGACTCAACAGCAAGCCCTTGCTGTGAAACAGCGTAGGAGACTGCTCGCGTCAAACAGCGATGGCAGAGATTGTTTAGACGAAAGACACACACAGCACTGGCATCCCATAGGGACACCAGTTCTAGTTCCAACTGCTCCACTTTTCATCTAGCTCCCTGCTTGTGACCTAAGAAAGCAATGAAGGATGGTTCAAACACAGGAGACCCTGCATCCACGGGAGAGACCCTCAGAAGGCTTCTGGCTTCTGGCTTCAGATCAGCTCAACTCCGGCCATTGCAACCACCTTGGGAGTGAACCAATGGAAGGAAGATCTTTCTGTCTCTCCTTTTCTCTGTAAAATCTATCTTTTCCATAAAAATAAATAAATCTTGAGAAAGCATTACAGTCTTTGCCTTGCTGATGAGGCATCTGCTGTGCTACTGTTGTTTCGTTGGGTTTTGTTTCATTTGTGTATGTAGGCCTCACAGGTTTGGGGGTTGGGTTTTTTTTTTTTTTTTGTTATTGTTGTTTTTTAGTCATTTATTTTGGTCTGTTTGCTTTATTTTGTTTTAAAAGAAACAGAGAAAGAAAGAGATGGAAAGTTGGAGAGCCCATGCTGAGTCAGACCAAATGTGGGAGTGGGGAACTCCAGCACCACCCAGGAGTTTCCAGTGTCAGAACCCGTCACTGGCTCCCAGGGGCTGCACCCGTGGGAAACTCGGGTCAGGAGCCAGACTCAGAACTTGACCCCATGGACTCCAGTATAGGCTGTGGACATCTTCTTGTGTTGTTGTTTTTGTTTTTTGTTGTTGTTTTAAGATTTGGTTTATTTTTATTGAAAAGGCAGATTTATAGAGAGAAGAGAGAAGGAAATATAGAGGAAGACCTTCCATCCATTGATTCACTCCCCAAGTGACCACAACAGCCGGATCTGTGCTGACCTGAAGCCAGGAGCCAGGAGCCTCTTCCGGGTTTCCCATGTGGGTGCAGCCCCTGGGAGCCAGTGACGGGTTCTGACACTGGAAACTCCTGGGTGGTGATGGGTGGTGCTTTGAGCCATCCTTGACTGCTTTCCCAGGCCACAAGCAGGGAGCTGGATAGGAAGCGGGACCACCGGGATTAGAACCAGCACCCGTATGGGATCCTGATGTGTGCAAGGTAAGGACCTTAACCACTAAGCCACCGCACCGGGCCCAGGGTGTAGACATCCTAACTAGCATCTTAATCACCAGGTCGAAGGCTCGCCCCTAAGAGAAATGAAGAGAGATCTTCCACCCACTGCTTCACTCCCCGAGGGGGGGGGAGGGGAAGCGGGGAGGCTGCAACAGGCAGGGCTGGATCAAGCCAAAGCCAGCAGGAACTCCATCTGAGTCTCCAACTTGGGTGTCAGGGACTCAAACACTTGAGCCCTCATCAGCTCCTTTCCTGGTACACCGACAGAGAGCTGGAGTGGGAGCTGAGTGGCAGAGACTCAACCTGGTGCACCGATGGGGGATGTAGAGGCACCCTAAGCAGGCACTTGGTCCAGGGTACCAAAACATCAGCCCCAAAGATCTCCCGCTGTCAGGCGTGAGGAGGGGCGCACTGATGCAGCAGGTGGCGTTGTGTCGGGAGGTCACACCGCTAGTGACGAAAGGCCATGTTCTCCTAAGTTTGTTTTGCTACAAAATAAATTTGAAATCTGCACATAGTCTTTCCATGCCATGTGTCCCCATGAACTTTTTGAAGGCCTCGCTTATGCATCATGGCACTCACAGTGAAGCTGGCAGCATGTGCACACCCAGGATTCTACATTTCTGAGTGTCTAAAGAAACTAAAAGCCAGGCTGAAGAAGACCATGTATATACCGGGATCTCCGATTTTTCCACCTCATGCAATTTATGCCAAAGGTGCCAACAGTCAGGAAGACACAGGGATGTGCAGAACAAGAAACTAGACTGAGACCTTGGGAAGACATCTGTGATCTCAGAATGACAACCCCAGCACGTGGCAGTTCAGGGACCTGGGCAGTGCAGGAACCCTGGCCACCACCATCCCCAGAGCGGTGGACGGCACTTGATGGCAAGGTGCACACTGTCCTTTGCCTTCGTATCATGAAGTTTTATATCGAAGCAAGAAGAGAACATGTTTTGACCCAAAAAACTCTTTTTTTAAAAAAGATTTATTTTATTGTTATTGGAAAGGCGGATATACAGAGAGGAGAGACAGAGAGGAAGATCTTCCATCCAATGATTCACTCCCCAAGTGAGCGCAACGGCCGATGCTATGCCGATCCGAAGCCAGGAGCCTCTTCTGGGTCTCCCACGTGGGTGCAGGGTCCCAAAGCTTTGGGCTGTCCTCGACTGCTTTCCCAGGCCACAGGCAGGGAGCTGGAAGGGAAGCGGGGCTGCCGGGATTAGAACTGGCGCCCATATGGGATCCCGGGCATGCAAGGCGAGGACCTTTAACCACTTGCGCCACTGCGCCAGGCCCCCGAAAAACTCTTGATCAAGCATTTGGGTGGGGGAAGGGAGAGTGGGCTGTCTGGGGTGTTAAGCTGTGCTTAATAAGAAGGAATAATACAGAAATTTTTTAACATTCAAAAAAGAAAGGGAAATTATAGAGCTCTATCTCTCATGAAATGCACGCAAAGGTCCTCAAGAATAATAGCAAATCAAATCCAGCAACATAGAGAAAGAAGTGGATGCCATGATTAAGTCGAATTTATCCCAGATATGCAAGGCTGGTTAAACATTCAAAAGTCAGTTAATATAATCTGTCACATCACAGGCTAAAGAAGAAAAATGATATCCTATGAATAGATGCATAAAAAGAGCATTTGACAAAGTACAATACCTGTTTTTGACAAGAAAAAAAAAATCCAACAGATTCGAATAAGAGAAGAAATTCTGCCGAGAGCTGGGAGTGAATCAGTACGTACCCCAGGACTGTCCCAGGAATTCTAGCCAACACAGTAACACAGGAAACAGACACATCTGTTGATTGCAAGAAATCAGCAAAACTGTCTTGGTCCACAGAGACATGATGCCCCAGGAAAGCCCTGAAGAACCAGCCCACAGACCTGAAGCCAGCAACAAGCAATAATGCCAAGATTTCCAGCACACCAGGTTAATATTACTTTTCCATACACTCACAAAAAAGCGATCGGAGGGGTTCTTTTCTCTCTTGAAGCCCCCTCCCGTCACTAGGACGGGAGCTTCTCTTCTTCTTTTAATAAACCTTGCTTTAGGGCCCGGCGCGGTGGCGCAGTCGTTAAGGTCCTCGCCTTGCACGCCCAGGATCCCATATGGGCGCTGGTTCTATCCCGCAGCCCTGCTTCCCTTCCAGCTCCTTGCCTGTGGCCTGGGAAAGCAGTTGAGGACAGCCCAAAGCTTTGGGACCCTGCACCCACGTGGGAGACCTGGAAGAGGCTCCTGGCTTCAGATCGGCATAGCGTCGGCTGTTGCACTCACTTGGGGAGTGAATCATCGGACGGAAGATCTTCCTCTCTCTCTCCTCTCTGTATATCCGCCTTTCCAATAAAAAAATAGTAAAAAATAAATAAATCTAAAAAAGATAAACCTTGCTTTAAAATTAATAAATAAATAAATAAGCAATTGAAATTGAAATCCTAGACAATGTCACTTATATCTTAAACAGTGAAACACCTCAGTTTTTATTTACTGCAATGCACACAAGCTCCAAACTTATGAAAGAATTCACAAAGGATCTAAATAGATGGAGAGAGAGTTCATATTCATGGACTCGGTGTCATTACCATCTCCCAAACTTGGTCGCTAAATTCAATGTCATTGCAATCCAAATTTCTGCAGGTTACCCTGGACACTGACCGCTGGTTCCACGATGTGTTTGGAGAGGCAAAAGACTCGGCATAGCCGATACGGCACAGCAGAGGAAGGGCCCGGCAGAGCAGATGCGCTCCCTGTGAACTCACTGCAAAGTCACGGTGATCAAGACACCGCCAAGTCGCACAAACAATGGAGGAGCCTGCTCACTGGAACAGAAAAGACCAGAAACAGGCCTGTGCAAGAGGGCCAGGTGATCCTGGACAAAGGAATAAAGGCTATTCAGTGAGAAGAAAGGACCGCCGTCTTAACAAAGGCACCTGGAATAACCAGACATCCAACATCCGTGTGCAAAACAAAGCAAAAATCCAGGCACGGGCCTTGCGCTTTTCACAGAAATTAGTTCGAAATTAATCACAGGCCTACCTAAAAATAAAAGTATGAAATGGCTAAAAGAGGACACGGAAGAAAAATCTAAATAACGTCAGTTTTGGTTTCTAGAATACAATATTTGAATCATGAAATAAACACGGCTTCTCTTCCACTGACGATGGGGTTGCACCGCAATGAACTCATCATTCGGAGATGCGGTTAGTTTATTCAGTCTCGCAAGCATCACAGCCTGGCAACACAGCGCCGTCCACAGGAGGGTGGTTGGCAGGCTGAGCCGAGCTGTGCACAAGATCCAGAAAGACGCCACCTATCGCCAACCTGCTGAGAGATGCACGGTTCCACTGCGCTGTCCACGAAGGCGCCTCCCTTTCACACCACCGTAAAATGGGACCACTGTGAGCAAACGGGGCTTCACTAAAATGAAAATGTGTGATGGAAGAAAGACCCCGACAAAAGAATGCCACGTGTCATGAGGAAATATTTATAAAACATGTACCTGATAAAAGACTGGCATCCAACACATGTGAAGAACTCTTGACACTCAACAAAGCAAGAAACAAACAAACAAACAAACAAAACATGGCTCGCCAAAGAAGACATGTAAATTGAAAATTACATAAAAGATGTTCGGTATCTATATCATTTTGCAATTGTAAATCAAACTGACAGTGCAAGCCACTACAGATCTGTGACGATGACCAAATCTAAAAATATCACAACAGCGGGGGGCAGGGCTGGTACAGTGGCATCACAAGCAAATCCTCCACCTGCAGTGTTGGCATCCCATATGGGTGCCAGTTCGAGTCCCGGTTGCTCCACTTACCATTCAAGTCCTTGATTAAGGCCTGTGAAAGCAGCAGAGGATGGCCTAAGCTTCAGACCAGCCCATCACTGGCTATTCTGGCCATTTGGGGAGTAAAACAGCTGGTCTCTCTCTCTGTGTCTCCTTCCGCCTCTTTGTCTCTCTCAAGTAAAAAAATAAAACAAACAAACAAAAAAAAATCTTAAAAAAGAAAAACCCTACAACACCACATGTTGGCCAGGATATATTGGCCCTTGCATATTGCTGGAGGGGATCTTGCAGTTTTTTTTTTTTTTAATAAAATGAAACATACTCTTAGCATGCAATCCAGCAATCATACTCGCTGGTATTTACCCACGTGAGCTGAAAATATATGTAGCCTGAAAAGCTCACAGGTGTATTACAGCTATTCATAATTGCCCCAAAACTGGAATCAACGAGGTATGCTTCAACAGGTGAATAGCAAAAGCATCCAAACAATACAATCTTTTTGGACAATAAAGAGCTAAACTCTCAAGCTACAACAAAGCCTGAAGGACATTTCAAGGGGATGTTGCTAAGTGAAACAAGACAGTCTGGAGAAGACTCAATTCTGGATTATTCCAATTATGATGGGCAAGAGACCGTGCTTTTCAAGGAGGAGAGAGAATGAGATATGTAGGCAGAGCCCAGGGCTGTTGATTGGTTGTTGGTTGGTTGTCTTTCTAAGAAAATAAAAAAAACATAAGGGTAGAGAATCTATTCTGTATGACAATAGAAAATCTTACACATGACATTGTGCATTTGTCAAAATCTATAGACTACACAGCACAGAATGTACCCTAGTGCTCTGTACAGATTTTACTTAATATCAATGCGCCATTACTGGCTCGTCAATTATAACTTTAGGAGGGGACACAATGGGGAGACAGAAGACAAGGCACATATGGAGATTATTTATACTGATCAATTCTCTGGAATCCCAAAATTGCCCTAAAATATAGTTTATTGATTTATTTTTCTCCATTATTATTAGTATTATCTTATGATACAGTCCCATTAGCTCTGGGATTTCCCTTATCCCCCCTCCTCAAGTCCCCTCTCCACTCACACTAATTTTCCCTTTATTATTATAATAGTATAGGTCTTCATAAACAGTCATATGTCCATCATTGCAGGCATGGACAATGGCAGAGAGTCCAGCTTCCTATTGTCAAGATACAGTAAACAGTTTCATTGGGAGTCCTTCTTCGTCTGGAAGTAGAGATGCGTACTGCATCTTACTCTCACATCTGGATATGATAGTCTTAGTTACACAATTACTATACATCCCTTTGAATGAAAAGCCACAATACAAAATCAACAACAGCAATAGAAACAGAAATTTACAACACCATGAAGTTAGATAACATTCTATTGAATGACTAATGTATCGCTGAAGAAATGAAAAAATAAAATCAAGAACTTTCTTGAAGAAAATAACGCTACTGTATGACCTACGAGTCAGTGAAGAATTTAATATGAGAAAAAAAAAACTGTTTTGAAGATGTAAAAATAAAAATAATTAAAATTTATGAGATGAAATTTCCAGTAATCTTTGTTGCTGGGATGTGTTTCCTGGAGGCAACACATAGATGGGTTTTGGTTTTTGATCTAGTCTACTAATCTATGATGTTTAATTGATGAGTTTAAGCCATCTACATTCCTAGTTAATACGAAGGGGTGGTAATTTGGTCCTGTCGTTTCAGCAATGGGTTATTCATTGTTTGATTTGGTTCAGAAAGACTGCCTCATTGAGTTTGGGACAAGATCAAGCAGTTCATTATATGTTTATAGCACTGTGTTATATATAGCACTTTAGTCAACAATGGGCCCAAAAGACTATGTCACCCAGCGAGGTCAAGGTTATCTTAGTGCAGGTACACTCCATAGTGTTCAAAGGATGATAAAGTCACCAGACAGCACATTCCGCCGACACTAAGTAAATAATTTGAGTCACCAAAGAATGGTAGGCGGATGGGGAGAGTAGAAAAAAGATATCTGAATAATCAACGGCCAAAAAATATTCCAAACTGGGGAATGATGCTGTGGCATTGTAGGTTAAGCTGGTGCCTGCACCAGTTCGAGTCCCGGCTGCTCTACTTCCCATGCGGCTCCCTGCTCACGCGCCTGGGAAGGCAAAGAGAAGCTGGCCCAAGTATTTGAGCCTCTGCATCCACATGGCTGACCTGGAAGAAGCTTCTGGCTCCTGGCTCCTGACCTGGCTCAGTTCTGACCTTTGTGACCATTTGAGGAATGAACCAGCAGTTGTAAGAGCTTTCTCTCACACTGTAACTCTACCTTTCAAATAAATAAAATACATCTTTAAAACAGGATGTATGTGTGTGTGTATATATATATACATGTTCCAAAACTTGATTAAAAAAAAAACTCATAGATTTAAAAAACTCAAAAAAACCCAAGCACATATATACATACAGCTGAATAACATTACATATTATGGTAAAATTTCTCAGTTAACAAGAGAACATCTTTAAGGTACTCGGGAGAAGAGGAGGCACATCATGTAATAAGGAATCAAGTAGGGATGGCACCAACTCCTTGTCTGGAATGAGGGAGGAGCAGGTGCTGTGGCACCACGGGTTAAGATGCTGCTCAGAAATCCACCCCCCATCTGAGAGCCCGTCCTAGTGTCCTGGCTACTCCACTTCTCATCCAGCTTCCATCTCAGAGTGCCCGTCCTAGTCCTGGCTACCCCACTTCTCATCCAGCTTCCATCTCAGAGTGCCCGTCCTAGTCCTGGCTACTCCACTTCTCATCCAGCTTCCTGCTAATGCATGGGGGCAGGCACTGAGTGATGACCCAATTCATTGGGTCCCTGCCACCAGTATGGGAGGCTCAGAATTCCCCGTTCCTGGCTTAAGCCAGGCTTATCCCTGGCTGCAGCAGACACTTTAGGAGCAAGCCAGGATGGAAGCTCTGTCCCTGTGTGTCTGTGTGTGCATGTGTGTGTGTCGCGCCCACGTGTCCTATCGTCCAGCAATAAGAGGCAGACGTGAGTGAAGCCTTCTGCGGTAATCTTTATTGTGCACACCAAAATGAGGAAGAGGAAAGGGCCCCGACCCCGGCAGGCTGTCTGCTCTTATGTGCTGACTGGCCCCGCCTCTGCCGATGATAGGTCGGCGTCATGATCACGCAGGGTCCTGGGCGACCGGATTTGTCAGTCCGCAGTGTTCATGCGCTGGCCACGCCGCAGCTCACTGTGCATGCGCTAGGTGCCTGCGCGGTACCGCAAAAGCTACGTGACTCTCCACTAGGCACCAAGGTGTGGCTTCTCTGGCCGGCGCCATTTTGGGTACGGCATGTGGCCAGTACATACGGATGCGGCTGGCAACATGTGTGCGTGTGTGCATATGTGTGTGTGTGTACCTACATGGCAGATTCACATGAAGCTCCTGGCTCCTGGCTTTAGCTTTGCGCAGCCCTGGCCGTCGTGGTCATTTCAGCAATGAATTAGCAGTTAAAACATCCCTCTCTCTCTGTTTCTCTCAGTCTCTACAAAACTCTGCTTTCAAGTCAATAAATACATCTTTTCTAAAAATAAATAAGTAACTGCAGTGGCAATATTGCTATTAGACAAAGATTTCAGAGCCAAAAAAATCACAAGAGAGCAAAAAAAATGCCATTTCATCCTAAAACAGTCCATCCATTAAAAGGTCATAACAATTCTAAATATTTATGTACTGAATAAGAGGTTTCAAAATATATATGCTAAAACTGATGTCACTACAGAGAGAAATAAGCAAATCTACAATTACAGTCAGAATTTTAATATCTTGAATAAATGGGACAAGTAGATGGAAGATTAACAAGAACACAGAAATTTGAAGAATAAATGTGATCTGATTGAATATTCAGAACATTCCAGCCAAAAATAAGATGCATATTTTTTCCTCGATGCACATGGAATATTCTTCCACATCCAAGTCTAACGTGGAAGAATACAAGCCACATAAAATATGTTCTCCGACTAAATGGTTGCTTGTAGTAAACATTGTTCTGGAGTTTTCTAGCCAGTGCAATAAAGAAGTATACACCAAGGGCCCGGCGCGGTGGCGCAAGTGGTTAAAGGTCCTCGCCTTGCACGTCCCGGGATCCTATATGGGCGCCGGTTCTATCCCGGCAGCCCTGCTTCCCTTCCAGCTCCCTGCCTGTGGCCTGGGAAAGCAGTCGAGGACAGCCCAAAGCTTTGGGACCCTGCACCCATGTGGGAGACCCAGAAGAGGCTCCTGGCTTCGGATTAGCATAGCATCGGCTGTTGCGCTCACTTGGGGAGTGAGTCATCGGATGGAAGACCTTCCTCTCTGTCTCTCCTCTCTGTATATCCGCCTCTCCAATAAAAAAAAAATTTTTTTTTTAAATCTTTACAAAAAAGAAGTATACACCAAAGGCATGAAAATTCGAATGGAAGAACTGAAAATGTCTTCAATGTAGGAAATCCAAAGAAACATATTTTTTAAATAAAAGAAAAATCAACTATAACTAATAAGTGGATTTAGGGAAAATTACAGGACACAAGATCTAAAGCAATTTCATTCCTGTGTACTGGAAGCAATCAGAAATAATTTTCCAGCATTCAAAAATGTGAAACACTTTGAGAAAATCTGACAAAAATGGTGACAGACTTGTACAATAAAAATGATGAGACATTGCTGAAAAGAAGCTTATGATGAATAAACGAGAGGGAAGCTATGCCCAGGTATTGGGTCAGACTGGTCAGCCTTACAGCATGTCAGCTCTTCTCCAAGTGGATCTAAATATTTAGAATACAGTCCCACCCAACACACTGGGAAGATTTTTGCACAAATTAGCGAATTCTAAAATTTACATGGAACTAAAAAGGAGATAGAATTACTCCACATCTTCTCTCTCTCTCTCTCTCTCTCTCTCTCTCTCTCACACACACACACACACACACACACACACACACACTGCGTATTACGATGGTTTAAATTAAAAGGACATTGCATTACAAGCATTGGGGGCAATGTAAAAGAACTGGAACGCTCACCTATTATGGCGCGGTTAAACATGCATTTACCATGTGACCCTGTCAATCCACTCCTAGGTATTTACCCTAAAGATAAGGAAATACATATTTATACAAAACTTGCACACAATATTCAGAACACTTCTGCTCACCAGAGACAAGACCTGAAAACAATTCCAATTGCTATAAGTAAGCAATCAACAAATTGCGATATAATCATTCAAGTGACATTTTTGAGTAATTAATACATTTTTTTAAAAAGATTTATTTATTTAGTGGAAAGTCAGATAGACAGAGAGGAGGAGAGACAGAGAGGAAGATCTTCCGTCCGATGATTCACTCCCCAAGTGAGCGCAACGGCCGATGCTATGCCGATCTGAAGCCAGGATCGAGGAACTTCTTCCAGGTCTCCCATGCGGGTGCAGGGTCCCAAAGCTTTGGGCCGTCCCTTGACTGCTTTCCCAGGCCACAGGCAGGGAGCTGGATGGGAAGTGGAGCTGGTGGGATTAGAACCGGCATCCATATAGGATCCCAGGGCGTTCAAGGCAAGAACTTTAGCCGCTAGGCCACGCCACCGGGCCCAATACATTTTTTTTTTTTTTAAGATTTACTTGTTTAAAAGATGGAGACTCTTCCATCTGCTGGTCCACTGCCCAGATGGCTTCAACAGTCATTGCCAGACTAGGTCAAAGTCAGGAGCCAGAAACTCCACCTGAGCCTCCCACGTGAGCAGCCGCGACCCTGGCACTTGGGCCATTTCCTGCTGCCTGCCCAGGTACATTAGCAGGGAGCTGGATCAGAAGCAGAGCAGCTGGGACTTGAACGGGTCCCCTGATATGTGCTGCCTGAGCTGCCAACCCACTGCACCACAACTCCAGCCCCAGGAATGAACTACAATGATTAGAATGAGTGAAAGAAGCCAGAGTGCATACTGCACGCTTACGACACATTCTGGGAAACAGGATACCGGTACAGGGACATAGGTCAGCGTGATTCCTGGCGGAATGATGACTTTCACGAGGAAATGAAGACAGCCACGGGACACCATGAAAGCAATGGGTAGAACACTCTCTTGATTGTGGTACTCTTTCACAGATGTATACAAACGTCAGACTTAGAAAACTGTGTAGTTTAAATATATACAGGCTGGGCCCAGCAACGTGGCCTAGCAGCTAAAGTCCTCTCCTTGAATGTGCCAGGATCCCATATGGGTGCCGGTTTTAATCCCGGCGGCTCCACTTCCCATCCAGCTCCCTGCTTGTGGCCTGGGAAAGCAGTTGAGGACAGCTCAAAGCCTTGGGACCCTGCACCCATGTGGGAGACCCGGAAGAAGTTCCTGGATCCTGGCTTCGGATCGGCATAGCATCGGCCGTTGCGCTCACTTGGGGAGTGAATCATCGGATGGAAGATCTTCCTCTCTGTCTCTCCTCCTCTCTATCTGACTTTCCACTAAATAAATAAATCTTTTTTAAAAATAATAAATAAATATATACAGGCTGTGGTATATCAACTATGCCTCAATACGGCTAATTAACACAGCATAGAAAAGCGTGCTGGACGGCACCACAACAATGCAATCCACAACACCCAGAAAATGACAAACTCTACAGGTAAATGACGTAGTGTGCAACAAGTAGATTGCAAGGAAAAAAAAAGAGACAGAATCCGGGGGGCCCCTGATGTTGACTCGCCTTGAGAGACCCAGCAATGAATGGCAACAATCCTGATTTGAATCTAATTGAGACATCAATTAGGAACCCGAACACCGCTTGGGTATTGCTTGCTACTAAGGAAATATCTTTAATTTTTTTTTAGGTGTGATTATATTGTGGTTACATCTTTTTTAAACAGTCTCATTTGGAGATTTAGAGATTCACATTGAAATGCATGAAATTAGATGTTGCCCGAGATTTTCTACAGCATAATAGGAGAGAAGAAATAAGTAGGGGTCTAATTGAAACAAGACTGTCTGGGAGCTGCTCGCCGTGAAGGCTGACTAATGGACTCCAGGGCTTCATTATCCCTGGGTCTCGCAGCCTGTTTGTTCCTCATCACTGCCCTAAGAGCGTTTGGAGGCACTCGGCTCCTCCTCAGGTCCGCATTCCCGAGGTTTCAGTGCCAAGGCTACACTGCATGTCTGTTTACAGCCTGGGGTCCTTTGGAAGACCACAGACCTTCATTTCTTCCCTTTCCAACTAGTTTTGTTTTTGTTTTTGTTTTTGTTTTTGTTTTTGCTCTTTTGTCCCCTTCTCATCCCTGGCTGAAAATCCATACATTACGGTACTGCATCTGCTGTTGTATGCGATCACCCCTCTGCATTTGCAAGGTGGTGGTTCCAAAGGCCCCGTGCATATCAGTGTCATCAACAGAGTGCTGTAGGATTTGCCTACCGTACATGTACACCTGCCCACATCCTTTCTGAGTTAGATTCTTGTAATTCACCAGTTTCCTTTGAAAAAAATGTTTCCTTGCACACAATCGTAGACATTTGTATCAAAGGTGGCAAGAAATCATCTATATTGCTATCAAATTATTCACTGTTAATGAAATAATACTTCTTCTTTTTTAAAAGATTTATTTTTATTTTTATTGGAAAGTCAGATAGACAGAGAGGAGGAGAGACAGAGAGGAAGATCTTCCATCCGATGATTTACTCCCCAAGTGAGCGCAACAGCTGACGCTATGCCGATCTGAAGCCAGGATCCAGGAACTTCTTCCGGGTCTCCCACATGGGTGCAGGGTCCCAAGGCTTTGGGCCGTCCTCAACTGCTTTCCCAGGCCACAAGCAGGGAGCTGGATGGGAAGTGGAGCTGCCGGGATTAGAACCGGTGCCCATATGGGATCCCAGCATTCAAGGCAAGGACCTTAACCACTGCGCCACCGCGCTGGGCCCCACGAAACAATACAGGCTGAGACTCAAGTTCACTAACAGAATCTTCCCTAACTTTTAAAAATTGTTTTCCTCCTAAGCCAACTGATATTTGACATTGGCTCCCATGTGCACATAAAAACAGACATATTCTTCAACCGACCATAGGATGAGCCAACAGGTCAAACTCCTGTTTTCTGCATGCCATCAACTTTCAGAAACAGAGACTCCAATGGGAGGCAGTGAGCTGACCACTGCATAAAATGAGCCAAGATCAACAAGTGCAAAAGTGCTAATTCCATATATATTCCTCTCTCCTCTCTTGGAAACATTCAAGAGTGCATCCTGAGTGTGTGAATGGAAATTCCAATCTAGACTGTGTTACCTTATGCACGGGGCTAGGGTACCTTCACATAATGCTTTGGGCTGCAAGGAAAGAGGTCACCAGGAGGGCAGAAGGCACTTGTCCCCCATCAGTCACCACCCTCAGGGCTCCCCACAGAGGCGACCCTGCACAGGGGCTCCCATGCTGACCACAGCCTGCAAGCCAAGTGTTCTTCTCTGTGCTCTGCTTCATTCTACACAGTGTCTATTCTACTCCATTCGGGACAGAGTTCAAAGTTCCAACGAGTCTAAGGATGTTTAATGTGCTCTTACACTATTATCTGAATTTATCACCTGCATATACAGTTGATTTCCAAAAACAATTATTTTTAAGAGTTATTTTTTAAAGGTTTATTTATTTTTATTAGAAAGGCAGATACACAGAGAGGAGGAAAGACAGAATGGGAAATCTTCCATCCGATGATTCACTCCCCAAGCTGCCACAACGGCCAGAGCTGAGCCAATCCCAAGCCAGGAACCAGGAGCCTCCTCTGGGTCTCCAATGCAGGTTCAGGGTCCCAAGGCTTAAGGCTGTCAGCGACTGCTTTCCCAGGTCACAAGCAGGGAGCTGGATGGGATGCGGGGCCACCGGGATTAGAGGCAGCGCCCGTATGGGATCCCGGCTCATGCAAGGATAGGACTCTGTTAGGCTACAGTGCCCTGTGCTAACACACGTGGGACATGGAGGACATCTTGCCACTTGACCTGGTGGTGTTTCTTTAGCAAGGTGCTGGCACCAGGTCACAAAGTCCAAGTCATCCCCACAATAGAGATCTTAAATACTAAGTTGTTTTCACGGATCACAGCTCCACGGGAGTTCAATTTTTAGCTCTGCAGTTTTCAGCTTGATAACTCGTTCTCCTTAATTCCCTTAGATTGCTTTCATCCATGCATGGCATCTAATGGGTGGTGCTAATGCCTTGATTCCTTTAAGAGGAATTTCCTTATTGCAAAGGCAGAGCAACCAAGGGAGAAGCAGGAGAAAAGGGATCTTCCATCCACTCTTAAACAGCTGCAATGGCCAGGGCTGGACCAGGCTGAGACCAGGCAAGCCATCTCCTTAGCACCTCACCATGCAGGGTTCCCAGCCTTTGGTTCAGAGCAAGGGAGAGAGGCAGAAGCAGCCCTCCCAACCAGGGGGCAGTCAAAGCTGACCCTGGCCTGCCTCTGAACCACCCCACCCCACCCCAAATCCTCAAGGCCTACTCTTCATCCTCTCCTCTTCCTCTCGGTTACCCTTACCCAGACAGCCAGGGTTCTGCATTCCCCACTTCTGACCCCTCTCCTCCTCTGCCCCATGAGCACCCACAAATCCAGGCCAAGTTCCAGCTTCCTGGCTAAAGCTCCAGTGGAAAGGCCCATCCCCCTGCATGGCCGCATGCATCAGGCAGGAGGCATGATCATCCCATGGAAGAGGGTCAACAGGAGGGGGGACCACTAACCCTCCCCCGGACCCTGGGTCTCTTCAGCCCTGCACAACAGCACTCTACGCAAACTCAACCCCTCTCTCCAGAAAAGCAGCTATGACCTATGATAGCAACATGCCTGCCGGCTCTCTCCACTGTGTTGATCTTTTAGTGCAAGGGGGCATGGGTTGGGTTCAACCCTTGACCTGCCTTTCAAGACTGGAAGAACTTGAACAAATCCCTGCACCTCTCTAAGACTGTCTGTTCATTTGTCGGTGTGAAGGGGAAGAGGTGACACCTCACACGCCTGCTTTGAGAAGCAATCACAGGACAATGTTCATTGTTACAGAGCAGGGGTGCTTCTAAAACAGGTTTTAAAAAGAGATAATGAGGGTCCAGTGTGATGGCTCAATGGTTCAATGGCTAAATCCTCACTTGCAAGCTACAGCATCCCATATGGGCACTAGTTCCTGTCCCAGCTGCTCTACTTCCCATCCAGCTCCCTGCTTGTGGCGTGGGAAAGCAGCAGAGGAAGACCCCAAAGCCTTGGGACCCTGCACCTGCATAGGAGACTTGGAAGAAGCTCCTGGCTTCAGATCAGCTCAGTCTGGCCACTTTGGCCATTTGGGGAGTGAACCAGTGGATGGGAGAGCTTTCTCAGCATCTCTCTATAAATCTGATATTCCTTTCCAATCAAAATAAATAAATCTTTTTTCAAAAGAAGAAATGAGGTGCTATATGTTAATCCTCCACCTGCTTGTACAGGCATCCCATATGGGCACTGATTTGTGTCCTGGCTGCTCCACTTCTGACGCACTCCCTGCTTATGGCTTGGTGGTCTGGCAAGGCGGCAGATGATGGACTAAGTCCTTGGGCCCTTGCAGCCACATGGAGACCCAGAGGAAGCTCCTGGCTTCAGATTAGCTCAGCTCTGGCCATTTTACAGCCATTGGGGAATGAACAGGGGGCAGAAGATATCTGTCTCTCCTTCCCTCTTTGTCAAATTTATCTTTCCAATAAAATAAATAAATCTTTAAAGAAAAAAAAGAAGTAATGAAATCAGAAGCAATAGACACTTCTGCTTCCAATAAGACAGAGTCACGAAGAATCAATTTACCCCCCAACATGTTCTAACCTAAGCACCGGATGAAAAACTTCAGCAGCAACACTCAGGCCAGCGGCCAGCAAGCAACACAAGATGATGAACCCTATGAGATAGGAGACCAAGTGAGAGCCACAGCTGCTCTGTCTCGTTTCCTGCAGAGAGAGAGAGAGTTCAGGCCACAGGCCAGGGAACGGGAAGCAAAGCCGACGGAGCCATGCAAGTCGAGTCAAAAAGACAGAGCTCCAGGGGCATGAAAGTTTCTGGAGTGTGCAGGAACCAAACACCACAAAGGAGAGAGTGACACGAGGAGAAAACTTCGG
Source organism: Ochotona curzoniae (assembly GCF_017591425.1). Lineage (NCBI taxonomy): Eukaryota > Metazoa > Chordata > Mammalia > Lagomorpha > Ochotonidae > Ochotona > Ochotona curzoniae. Next base: position 42,059,582 of record NW_024464918.1, read on the forward strand.
GAATACTTCATGTTAGAGTTCCAGTCAGGGCATGCACTGTCCAAGGCTGCAAGAAAAAAAAAAATCATACAAGCGAGGGGCTGGTGAGCTGGCTCACTGGGCCAATCCTCTGCCTTGCAGAACTGGCATCCATGTGAGCACTGGGTCCAGTCTTCACAGTTTCACTGCCCATCCACCTCCCTGCTAATGGCCTGGGAGGATAGCCCAAAGCCTTGGGATCAATCCTGCATCCACGTGGGAGATCGAACAAGCTCCTGGCTCCTGGTTTCAGACAGGCTCAGTTGTTCCTGCATGGGGAATGAACCAGCAGATGGAAAATCTTCTGACTCTCCTGCTCTCTGTAAATCTGCCTTTCCACTGAAAATAAATTAATATTTTAAAACAGAAAGAGAGAGAGAATGCAAGGGAACAAGGACCTTAGGGTTGAGGAGTGGGGACATAGGAATCATGCGTGTTCCTCCCAGCCACATGATAAAGCCTCAGCATTCACAGGCGCTCGGGTGGCATGCTCTGTCTTGTATTCATCAGGAGCAATAATGAGCCCTACATCACGCAGAGCTCTGGTCCTCCGCATCACATCTTCAAAGCAAGAGACAAAAAAAAAAAAAAGAAAAAGAAAAGAAAAACAAATGCTGCTTTCAAAACAAAGCTCAAGAATATTTTTAGGAATACTAAAATAGCCAGCAGCCAAGGTAAAGCTCACCATTTTTTTTTTTTTGGCATCGAAAAGAAGATTAATAGGCATGAAAAGAAGCAAGAAAACAGAACTCCTAATGAGGAGAAAAATCAATCATAACCCACCTACAGCAGAAACAAATGTTAAAATTAGCAAAGACTGACATTAAAAGCCGTTCCTGGAGCAGGTATTTAGCCCAGTGCATCAGACAGCTGCACCCCACACACCAGGAGGAACCAGGCTCAGGACCCCACACTGGCTCCTAGCTCGAAGCTTCCTGCTGGAGACCTGAGGAGGCACAGATGATGGTTCAAGTATTGGGATTTCTGTGACCCACAATGGACTGAGTTCCCAACTCCTGGCTCCAGCCTGGCCCCATCCCATACATTGTGCGCATCTGAGACTGAACCAGTTGATGGGAGTTCCGTGTGTGTGTGTGTGTGTGTGTGCGTGTGTGTGTGTGACTTTCTGCCTCTTATGCAAATAAATATACTTTAATATATTCTAATCTATACTTTGAAAACTATTGTATATTTCTATGAAGTTGCCTAAACACATATGGAAAATATGTTTTTTTTAAAGATCATTGACTTGGAGGCTGCTACTGTGGTACAGTGAGCAAAGTTGCCGCCTGTGATGTCAGCATCCTCTATGGGAAGCGGTTTGTGTCCCAGCTGCTCCACTTCTGATCCAGTTCCCTGCTAATGTCCTGAGGAAAGCAGCAGAAGATGGTCCAAGTGTTTGGGCCCCTGCCATCCCTGTGGGCGACCTGGATGAAGTTCCTGGCTCCTGGGTCTGACCTGGTACAGTCCTGGCTGCTGTGGTCATTTAGGGAATAAATGGAAGATATGTGTGCATGTGTAACTCTGATTTTCACATAAATAAATCTTCTAAAAGTATCTAAATTGAATTTTTAGAGACAGCTACAATGCCTGAGATGAAAATTTTACTGGATTGGTGTGGTACCTACTGACATAAACAGACACTCCCCACCCAAGTTAGACAGGCTATGAGTTTGAAGAATTAATACCATAAAAGGTCCTTACAACCTAACGTGCTGTTTATAGTCAGTGCAATCCCCAACAAAATGCTGATGAAATTCTTCACACTAGACAAACCAATCGCAAATACAAAGAACCCAGAATAGCCAGAGCAACGCTGAGCAAAAAGAACAAGCTTAGAGGCTTAAAACATATGACAAAGCTATAGTTTGGAAAACAGCATGACACTGCCATCAAAACAGAACAATGGAACAGAGGAGAGCAGTCAACTGGTTTCCAACAAGCCCTGAGGGTAGATCCTGGGGAAAAGTTGGTCTCTTCCAGACACCGAGCCAGTAAAACAGGATAACGGCTGAAACTGGACTCCTAACCAAACTGGAGCAAAGATTTAAAACCAGCACCAAAAATGACTATATATCTATAACTATATCTATATTTTTCTATTAAAATAAGGCTTCATGGAACCAATACAGGACGAGGGTCTCCTCAAAGATGATTTTTTGAAATATCTAAAAGCAACGGCAACAAAAGTGAATGTGGACCAATGGGTTGCCCTCACACTAAAAAAAACTTCTGCACAACAAACGATGAACAGGACTTACAGAAGACAATATTCACAAACCATCTATCCCACAGGATGTGAATATCTAGAACACAGGAGGATCGTAAACAATTTACAAGAAATAATAAGATTCTAAAACGAACAATCAAGCCAAACACTTCTCAAAACGATACAAAGATGGCGCCCAAAACAAGCGTAAGAAAAAATGCTGAACATCTCCCCTCACCAAGAGGGAAATACAAATGAAAACCACAATGAGATGCGACCTTACTCCAGTTAGAATGAGTGTGGTCAAAAAAGACAAAGTGAGTCGTGCTGGCTAGATGTAGAGGAAGCCTCGTGTACCATCTGTGTGAACCAGCTTTGCAAGTTCCTCAGAAAACTTGAAACAGAACTACCCTACAGTCCAGCCAGTGCGTTCCTGGGCATATTTTGAAGGAAAAGAAATCCATACGCCAACGTTTCATCCTGTTAGGTCTTAGGCTCATTTAAGTTCTTACATGCAGCTCATTTCACGGGGCCAAGACTTCTTTTAGGGCAAGTTGAAGATGGCAGACGCGATGAGGCACCTTTGGAGGCTCTTTATTCCAGCAGGGTAGGAACGGGTAGGGGTAGAGGGGGATTAGAACAAGGAGGGAAACATCTCCTGCCATGGTGGCAAGATGGGGGGCTGCCAGGGGAAGGGGCACGATGGAGGAGTTCAGGGAGAGCCAGGAGAAGGACAGGGCACACGTGGAGGCTCATTTTACACAACCCGTGTGAGCCTGGAAGGTGTGGGGGGTGTGGGGAATGGGTTGGGAGGGTTTGTGGGTGGGCATTAATTGGGCATTTCAGGAGAACTAGTAGTGAGAATTTAAATGTCCCCAGCACACACACACACACACACACACACACACACACACACACGACAAATATCTGAGTCGATGGATACGTCAGCTACTCCGATCTGATTTTCACATCGCGTGCACGTGTTTGGCAATGTCACACCGTACCCTGTCGGTATATATCATCGCAATGTCAAATGCTTAAAATATATACTGAATGAGATTAATAGTGAAACAGTCATTGCGGGAAAGAATATGAATGAATATAAAGACACAGTCATACAAACTATTTCTAGAGAAAGTTCTAAAAGACGAAGAGGTGCCTGTGCTGCGAGCCGGCTGGTGGAGCGACCCCCTGTGACATCAGCACCCCTGTGACATCAGCACCCCTGTGACATCAGCAGCCCATGACATCAGCACCCCGTGACATCGGCCCCCCCCCGTGACATCGGCACCCCGTGACATCAGCACCCCGTGACATCAGCACCCCGTAGCAGAGTGCTGCTTCCAATCCAGCTACCCTGGTCCCATCTGCTCCTAACACACGTGCAACTGAGTTTGCAAGGAAGAGAAAGCGCAGAAAAACACTCGAAAAAATGATAACCAAAAAGTTTCCAGATTTGACAGCAATCATAAGCCCAAAGATCCAAGTTCAACAAATTCTAAGAATAAAAAAAATTAAGAAAAATATATTAAGACCCAAGGAATTTCTCCAGAAAGGCAATAAAGAAGAATTATTAAAACAGAGGGAGAACATGTCACATAGAAGGGAACAAAGCAAAATAATTTTGATTCATCACCAGCAAAAATGTGAACAATGGAACAGAGTAGAGCAATATATTTAAGGCACAAAAAGGGGGGAAAAAGAACTAAAAATATAGAGATCTATCTTGTTGTGGATTAAGAATACAAAGTATTGGGTCCAGTGTGATAGCCTATTGGTTAAATCCTCATATTGCATCTGCCAGGATCCCATATGGGCACCGGTTCATATCCCGGCAGCACCACTTTCCATCCAGCTCCCTGCCTGTGGCCTGGGAAAGCAGTTGAGGACGGCCCAAAGCCTTGGGACCTTGCACCCACGTGGGAGACCCGGAAGAGCTCCTGGCTCCTGGCTTTGATCAGTTCAGCTCTAGCCATTGTGGCCATTTGGGGAGTGAATCATTGGATGAAAGATCTTCCTCTCTGTCTCTCTTCCTCTGCATATCCGCCTTTTCAATAAAAAAATCTAAAAAAAAAAAAATTTTTTTTGAAAGAATACAAAGTATCGCTAACTAGACAATTCTCCCCAGATTGTTCCATGTGTCCAACACAATCACAATGTCAACATCAGGAAGATTTTTTTTTTAATACACATTGGCAGGCTAATGCCAAAATTCATATGGAAAATGCAAAGGAGAGTGGACACACACTCACACATGCATCTAAGAGACATGCCTCCTCTGAAAAACAATGCCACTGGAAAGCTAGGGCCACCTGACGTCAGGACAGAGTACAAGGAGTAAACATTTAGCTTTTTGTTAGGAGGCCTATGTTCTGTGCTAGCGAACACGAGTTCAGTTCTTGGCCCCAACTCCTATCTTCCGTTTCCTGCCAATGCAGACGCGGGAGGCAGCAGTGATGGTTCTTGTAACAGACCTGCCTAGCCCAGCCCAGGACAGCCCAGCCCAGCCCAGGACAGCCCAGCCCAGCCCAGTCCAGCCCAGGACAGCCACAGCCCAGCCCAGCCCAGCCCAGTCCAGCCCAGGACAGCCACAGCCCAGCCCAGCCCAGCCCAGCCCAGGACAGCCACAGTCCAGCCCAGGACAGCCCAGCCCAGCCCAGCCCAGGACAGCCACAGTCCAGCCCAGGACAGCCCAGCCCAGCCCAGGACAGCCACAGTCCAGCCCAGGACAGCCCAGCCCAGCCCAGCCCAGGACAGCCACAGTCCAGCCCAGGACAGTCCAGCCCAGGACAGCCACAGTCCAGCCCAGTCCAGCCCAGCCCAGCCCAGCCCAGGACAGCCACAGTCCAGCCCAGTCCAGCCCAGCCCAGCCCAGGACAGCCCAGCCCAGCCCAGTCCAGCCCAGCCCAGGACAGCCCAGCCCAGCCCAGTCCAACCCAGCCCAGGACAGCCCAGCCCAGTCCAGCCCAGCCCAGGACAGCCCAGCCCAGGACCGCCCAGCCCAGCCCAGCCCAGCCCAGGCCAGCCCAGCCCAGCCCAGGACAGCCCAGCCCAGCCCAGCCCAGCCCAGCCCAGCCCAGCTGCAGCAGCGCAAACACTCAGGAAGTGAACCAGTGCATTGCGGAGTTGTCTCTCTCTCCCTCTCTCAAATAAGTACTTTTTAATTATGATAAGGATATTTTAATTAAGACAGATGGACTGCTACCAGATTAGACACAAAGTTATGTGAGACAAAAGAAAGGACCAAAAAACAACTACATACAAATCTATGGATTTTTGACAAAGGTGCAAAGGAAAAACAATGAACAAAGATGGTCTTCTCAACAAGTGTTAAAACTGGATATCCCTGTGCAAAAACCAAAAATGTAGATCCGTATTTGTCATCAGCTATTTTAAAAACTCAAAAAAAAATTGGATCACAGACCTAAATGTAATATCTAAAACTATAAAACTTCCAAAATGAAACAGAGGAAACAATTTTGGCCTTCGGAATCATATCCTTCCTTGAAAGAAAAAAAAAAAATCGACAAATTAAACTTGCTCAAATCTAAGCAGTTTTGGTTTTTGAAAGATACTTTATTAAAAAACGAAAAGAATTTGGAAGCTTTTCCAGCCCAGCACAGGTACGCGCAGCTGAGCACACTGGGTCCCTTGAGGGAGGAAAGCTCGGCGGGCCTCCAGGACCACCCCATCCAGGAGGTCACGTTTTTTTGACCCGCATGGGTGCCTGTAGCCCGGTGGCCCTGGGTGCCAAAGATGCTGCGTAAAGCCCCTCAGGCCGCCGGGGTACGCACCCTCGTGGTTGGAGGGTCTTGATTTACAGGTGGCAGTGGGAAATGATCTGTGGTTTTTATGCCCAGGTTAGGAAGTACAACTGAGGGACTTTCAATAAGTCCATGACATGTGTATGTAAGTAGGGGACCGATACCAAAGTGGTTTGGAGGGGAGACCAAGAGTGAAAGAAGTGGGTCTGGTTGCAGAATCTGTGGGGGCAATGTGGGCTCACCCCTGTGGAACTGCAATCTCTCCAGATGGGGTCAGGCCTTGCTGGGGAGCCAAGGGGGAGCCCCAGCTGGGTTGGGATCTGCACAAGTGAAAACAAGAACAGGACTGAGGGCAGCAGGCGTGGCTGTACATGGATACAGCCTGCACCGGCGCGGGCGTGCACTGGGGCTGTGGAGCGACAGATCAAGCTTGAATCCAGCCCCACTGGTACTCATGAGAGCCAGTTTGGGTGTAGAACAGGCCAGACTAGGTCTTGACTCCTGCTGAACTACGTGAAAGCTGTGTCTGGGCACGGGTCAGGCAGCACTGGGCTGCAACACCCAACCACAAGAACCAGAACGGGTGTGGCCGGTTGAGCAAGGCTACTGTTCTTGCAGGACAGGAGATGGACACAAAGTCAGCCAATGAGTCCCTGGTGTGCACAAGAACCACCACCGGTAGGAGACTTGATGGAGGAGCTTGGGAAACCCCTTCACTGGGACGCAGCCCCTGTAGGTGAGTACAAGAAGCAAGGCAAGGAGCAGCCCAGACCATACCAGGTTACACACCCGCCAGCATACAAGTGGGTCAGGTCTGGGGACAGACCAGTCGGGGACAACATGTAATACCCACTGGCAGATCTGAGAACCAGGGCAGGAGGCAGGAGGAGCCAGATCAGGCTGCAGCACCAGGACCAGGACAGCAATCAGGCTGGGTTGGGATAGGCTGCAGCTCCCATCAACAGGAGCTGGAACAAGGGGCAGACTAGACTAGGCCAGGCTGTGCAATAAGTCTGAATGCTGACGTGAGGTGAGTCATGCCAGCCTGGGCCCAACAGGGGGTGGGTGCGTGAGTCCCAGTGACAGGGGATCGGATAGGGCTCAGGTAGCTTGGCTCAGGTCCTAGGGCCCATTGTGTGGTAGGGGATGGGTTCCTGAGCCTTTGAGGACAGGGGAACTGATGGGATGCGAGTCACTTGGCCTAGATCCTAGGGCCTGCCTACTAGGTGGGTGTGGGTTCATGTGAGCCCCAGGGGTGGGGGGCTCAGTGGGGCTTGGGTAGCCAGGCTGAGGTCCCAGGGCCCACCTACCAGGTGGGTGCCAGATTCATGAGCCCCAGGGGTGGGGGATCCAGCAGGGCTCAAGTCGCCTGGCCTGGGTCCTGGGGCCTATCTGTGAGGTGGGTACAGGTTTATGAGCCCCAGAGATGGGGGATCTGATGGGGCTTGGGTCTCCTGCCCAGTCCCTGGGGCCCGGCTACTAGGTGGATGTCAGTCAGGCTCATAAGCCCCAGGGGTGGGGGATCCGGCGATGCTTGGGACACCTGGCCCAGATATTTGGACTCGCCTGCAAGAACACACCCTACTTAATGAGCAGTGGACACAGGCCCTGTTGTAAAAGGAGAATTTGGCAGCACATTTGGTGCTGTAGCAGAAGAACAGAACTAACTGGACAACTACCCCAAACACAGGATGACAGCAAAAAACCTCGGTGGACGGAGCCAGTGGACATTGGGAGGGTGACACCATCCTCAGATCGGTGAAATCGGCAGCATTTCAGAACTATCCAACCAGTTGGACAGAACCCCCGGAATATGCACACACTGCGACTCTGGGTGGATGTGAGGTGGCGGTTCCTCCTCCCTGGGGACCGGGACGTGTGGAAAGTCATGAGTGGTTCCCGCTTTTGTCTCTCCCCTTCCCCCAGAAACAACAAGAAGAAATAGCAAATTTGGAAGCAATGAATTTACCTGACTTTCCCTAAACCTTGATCCTTCCCATCCTGATCAACCATGTAATCATTATTTTAAAAATTTATGTAAAATAAATAAATAAATAAATCTTTACTTAAATAAATGAATAAACAAATGAAATGAAAAAAACATGTGAAGAATGTATCTGATAAAGTGCTTACATTCAAAAAATGCAAATCTCAACATTTAACAAGAAAATCAACAATCTCATTTTTTAAAGATTTGTTTATTTATTTATTTATTTATTTATTTATTTTGGAAAGGCAGATATACAAAGAGAAGGAGAGACAGAAAGATCTTCCATCCGCTGGTTCACTCCCCAAGTGGCTGCAACATCCAGAGCTGAGCCAATCTGAAGCCAGGAGCCAGGAGCTTCTTCAGGTCTCCCAAGCGGGTGCAGGGTCCCAAAGCTTTGGGCCATTCTTGACTGCTTTTCCAGGCCACAAGCAGGGGTCCCAGCACATGCAAAGTGAGGATTTAAGCCACCAGGCTACCACATTGGGCGCCTCATTGCTCAAATGTTCAAAACTTTTAACAGATACCTCTCCAAATAAACAGGTAGGCACAGATCCCACGTAAGTCATAGGAAAGGTTCTATATCCGCCACAACAACAACAACAAAAAAAGATTTAAGCCACCATCAGCTCTCATCACACACTCATTAGAACGGTTTAAAGAACTGACCAGAGCAAGTGTGATGAGGACACGGGGGAACTGGAATTCTTGCCGAGTAGCAAAGTAAAACACCCTCTTACCACATGACGCAGCCTTGACGCACAGATCTATACCCAGAAGGAAAATGTTCACATATCCACACAAGGCTTCTACGCAGACGTTCACGGCAATTTTGCTCATCATAGCCCCACACTGTCAGCAGCTCAAGTTGCCACAGGGGCCCTGCATTGTAGTGTAGCTTTTGCAACACCAGCATCCCGTGTGGACGCTGGTTCAAATCCCAACAGCTCCACTTCCAAATTAGCTCCCTGCTAATGCTCTTGGGAAAGCAGAGGAAGATGGTCCAAGCCTGTGGGCCCCTCCACCCAAGTGGGAGACTCCTGCGTTCAACCTGTGGCTGCAGCCATTTGGGGAGCAAATCAACGGACCCGAAGATTCTTTCTCTTTCTGCTTTTCCAAGGGCTTTTCAGACAGAAAACAAACAAAAAACAAAAACAAATTGCCATCACGTGAAGAGAGAAGCAAATCCAATGGGATGCTCAGCAGCAATGACGGGAATTAGAACCAAACAATCTGGGCAAACAATTATGCTAATTGAGTGAAGCAAGACAAAAAAAAAGCCTTCACTCTCCACAATGCAAATGAATGCATAGTGACACAAGCCCATCAGTGGCTGCCTGGAGAGAGTGGGCGTGCACGCAGGGGAGATGGATGACTAAGAAATACCAAGAAATGTCAGTGAGTGATGCATAAATCCACTACCCTGATGATGGCGAGAATACATATGTGAAAACTTCTCCACCTACAAATAAGAGGCGCCTGCAAAAAGTCCATGGGATATGCATGTTACGCATCAAATTAAACGTATCTTTTCATTCTGCTTTCTACAAACTTGCCCTCAGAGGTGTAGTTTGGTGTACGCACATGAAAAAAAGAAACTTTTAAAAAAGATAATGCATGTAAATTCACTTCTCATTATAGAATGAATCAGCCAAGGCAACTGATTCTATAAAAAAGAAAGAAAGAAAGAAAGAAAGAAAGAAAGAAAGAAAGAGAGAGAGAGAGAGAGAAAGAAAGAAAGAAAGAAAGAAAGAAAGAAAGAAAGAAAGAAAGAAAGAGAAAGAGAGAGAAAGAAAGAGAGAGAAAGAAAGAGAGAGAAAGAAAGAGAGAAAGAGCGGGTTTATTTAGCTCCCAGTTCTGCAGACTCAAGTTCAAGGACTGGTGGCCCCAACGGCTTGGCATCTCACGAGGCGGGCAGGTGGTAATGGCAGAGCGCATGCCCAGCAGGTTCACACAGTGAACCAGCCAGGAAGCAGCGAAAGATTCTGGGCTCCACTTGGGCTGCCACCTTACCTGTTAGGGACATCTTCTCAGTGATCTGACTCGGTCCCATTGGGGCCAGCCCCTGAACACCTGAATCACGGAGGATTCCACCCTCTTAGCACCAGTAACTTGTGTTAGTGTTCAAATGCCTTTGGGAATTCAAGAGTTGCAAAGGCAGCACAAATCATCCCTAAATACCCTTCACCCACCTCTGCCTAATGTCAAACACACACAACTGTCAAAATCCACACAGCCTTTCTCTCTGTCTCCTCCCTCTCCAGGACAAAACAGATCCAGGCCCGCCACCACTTTCTGGTGGCATTATGACTACTGCTGTGGACAAGGCACTTTCTACATTCTGGGCATGTCCCACTCTCCACCCCCGGCTCCTGCTCCTAACTGCATCCAAGACGTGTCCCCACCAATGCCACAGAGAACTCAAGCAGCAGCGTGTCTGAAGCCAAGCGCATCACTGGTCCCACCTCTCAGCAAATCCTCCCGTTCCTGCGTTCCTCGTGCAAATGGCACTGTCACCCAGTTGCATCAAAGACCCACGTGTCACTCAAGCCCCTGAGCGGCCTCAACCCTGCTGCCAACAGGCTGCTTCGGCCCATGAAGCGAGCATTCCTACGGCTGTTAGAACAGGCTTTCCACACTCAGACCTCTGGTCACTTCCCATCTAATCCAAATGCAAGCAATGAGCTTTCCAAACGTCTGACTTACGTCACTTCCTGTTACAAATATCGCAGGGGGTGCCCAGCCACCCATAAGGTGACATTCATCTCCATATTTTGTATGCATACTCCCTTTCAAAACAGCCTTTGTCATCCTGTCTTGAGTATGAACTTGGCCAGCTTCCGTTTTGAAGGAATCATCAAAAATGTGGAATTCTCCTCCCTTTCAGACACTTGCCTTTGTCCACGTGATTCCCTAAGCCTAGAAGGTTCTTTGTTATCTTCCCCACCAGAAACTTCTAACCAAGGTGCACGAAATCCCTTTGAGTACGTCCTTCTGTGTGTCTTCCCCATGAAAGCAAGAGACCACCCAAAGAGGAGAAAAATCGTTTTCCACTTATCTCAATCCCTCAGGCGCCCAGGACTTGAGGCCTGACAGACACACTGATGAACAAAGAGGGACAAGGATACATCTGTGGGCAGACAAGGAAATCAACAGCAGAAGACCAACGCTTACTGGATGGATGGTGAGATGAATGAGTGGCGGAAAGAGTGACTGTGCAGACAGAAGCATCAATATGGCTAGACTGGTGGACGGATGACTCTGTGGGTGGAGAGATGCATGGGTGGGTGTGTGCGTGAGACGTTCCTAAGCACTTCACAAGCAGAGAGATTGTTTTTTTATTCCATCCCGATTTCAAAGTGGCCAGAACCAGGTCTGGGACACATGTTGGTGGAGTGAACGAATGACTGAAGCGTAGGGCATTGTGGGTTCAAAGTCAGAAGAACTGATGTCTAACTCTATCCACTTCGAGATGTCTACATGGGAGCAGCATAACTGGACATCTTCAGTTCCCTGCTTTGTTAAGAGCACACCTGACCACCAACATGGCACAGCAAGTAGGGCCACCACCTGTGATGCCCACATCCCAGGGGGGCACGGGCTCCAGTTTGGACTGCTCTGCTTCCTTTCCAGCTTCCTGCTACTGAGCCTGCTAGCAGAAGATGGCCCCAATATGCAGGAGACTGACAAAGCTCCTGGCTCCTGTCTTCACCTTGGCCTGTCTCTGGTCGTTGCATCCATTTGGGGAGTGAAAATCAAATGGAAGATCTCTGTGTCTCTCCCTCTTTCAAATAAATAAGTCGATCTTTTAAAAAAAAAAAGGGGGGGGGTTTCCAGACACCCTCTGTCTGGTTCCCCAGTTTGAAGCTGCCCAAGTGTGAGATGGAGCTTGGGGGCTTTGGGAAGGGAGGGGCACACAGGAGCAAGCCTGATTCCTTACACCTGGTCCTCCCGCAGAGCTGAGCCCAGAGCCCTGCCAGCCCTGGGGAGGCAGCTGACACCACACAGATCCTGCTCCCACAGGCTGGCTCACAGTCTGATAACAGAGCCCCCAGGGACACTCCAGAGGGCAACACAACCTCCCCAGGTGGAAAGAGGGAGGCGAGGACCAGGCAAACAAAGCCCTCCTGGACCCTTGGCTGCAGCCCAAGTGTACTGTTATCAGAAAGGATGGGCTTTGCTCAGAAAGCAGCAGGTGGTGTGTCCCGAGGGAGTCCCACCTGGACACCTGGCATGCTCAGGAGTAGCCGCCACAATGAGAACACCTGGCCTGGCCTGTCTACAGGTCACCTCGTCACCTCCCTGCGCTCAGGAGTAGCCGCCGCACCGAGAACACAGCTGGCACTTGCTGCACATCTCGCATCAGGTCTGTCTATAGGTCACCTCATCACCTCCCCATCCTGGGAGGCAGGAACCACGATCTTCATTCCGTGGGGAGAGAAAGCAGAGTCAGCATGAGGCAGTTGGAGGATACAGTCAGGTCCGCTGCCTCTGGGTGGACACTGCTCTGGAACCATCGTGACCACAATAACACAGGGATGTCACATTTGTGCCACCCCACCCTGCAGCCGCTCTGGCCAGCGCCGCCAGCCTGGCAGTTCCCTTTGCTATGTGCCTCCATGAGGATTCGATCCAACCCCAGGGCTGGGCTTGGGGGGCTGATATATTTTGAGACTGATGGGCAGAGGGACCCGGTGCTGGTCACTTGGCTTGTAAGTGGTGGAACTGAGATTCCATTCCTGGGAACTGGAGGTCCGAGACAAGCTCTCAAAGGGTGGGTTATCGTGTTATCCCGGGTTGCCAGAGTTGTGCCTGTGGGTTTTGTCTCTACTTAGCCTGTGGTGACCATGTCTGAACTGCCTATTGCCTTTTCGGCTCACCCCGTGATGGGGCATGCCCAGCAAGCAGGGACAGAGGAACGTGTGTAACCCAGGATGCCCAGGGTGACTCAGCCTCCCCAGGCTGGAGGGAACTACTGAGAAAGGTTCCCTCGGCTCTTGCAAGGGTTTCTGAGCTTGGAAAAGGGGAGCCAGAGCTGCTGGGGGCCACTTGTGACACCCACAAACCAGAAGCAGGGATATGAAGCCACTGATGAAGGACCTGCTTAGAGACCTTTTGTCCAACCACGCCTGATTCGAGAGGGACTTGAAAAACATCCACAAAAAATGAAATGAGAAAAGTTTCTTTTGATGCAAAACAAAACAAAAAATCTGAATTCCCTCCTAACACATGTTTTTCAGGAACATTTCAAAGATTCTTTGATTTCAGAATTTCTGCACCAAAATTAAACTAATTTTTTTTAATTCCATTTTCCCCAAACTTCTTAAAGTACGGTTATGTGTCCCATATACCCAAGATGGAGAATCTCTCATCTGCATGCACTATTCTGACTCAAGTGTCTTTTGTAGTGCATCTAACATGCTGCTGACCTGTCCACAATCAGATATCAGCCCTCGTGTCCTTGAGATGGCCTCATCCAACCAAAGCACCGAGTGCCGGGAGCAGGCCACAGCTACCTGCGTATCTTAGTGCCTGATTTGCACCAAGTGCAATATTGGCTAAATGAATCCAAACCCAACTCAATTCAACAATCCTTTGTGAGGATGGAGGTCTGTTAAACCCAACAGAAGCCGGACTTCTCTGGCCTGGCTCACCTGCCCACATCCCCATCCATCCTTCAAGGCCAAAGTCACATCCCCAGTTACAGGCTCACAGCCCCTGCCCAGCCCAAAGAGCAAAGAGACTCCAGCCAGCACGCAGAGGCTCTGTGGGCCACGTCTGTTTCTGCAGGGGTCAGCCCGTCTCTGACCACACCTGGAAGACAGAGAGGTCTGAGGGTCCACAATCCATGATGGATTTTTTTTTTAATCATGCCAGCATCCAGTACCCTCCAGAGCCCTGGAAATATTTTCTAAACCCAAAGGATCATTTCATGACTGGCACTGTGGCACAGTGAGTTAAGTTACCACCTGGCATACTTCGTCCTGCACTTGAGAATCCGGCTTCCTACCAATGTTCCTGGGAAGGCAGAAGAGGATGGCCCAAGTCCTTATCCACTTCACCCTGACCCAGGGTGAACGTAGCTCCTGCTCCTGGCTTCAACATGGCCCAGCCCCAGCCATTGTGGCCATTTGGGGGAGTGAACCAACAGCTGAGAGATATTTGTCCACCAACCCATCACTGTGCCTTTCAAATAAGCACGTTAAAAGCGCATCTCCAACCACTCATACCTGCCAACATGAACACAGAGGTGAATATAGCGTGACAATTAACCATAATGGTAACAGCCATTGCCAATGGGTGGTACTATGTATCTGGCACTTCACATGTGCCGGCACTTGCGTCACTCCTATTATCCTATTATCTTCCCTTTGACAAGTGAGGAGACCCAGGTTCAGACATCAACACGTCTGCCCAGGACCACACGGAGAAGGCAAGTGGAAGAGCCAGGATTTGAACCCAGGGAATCAGGCTCCAAAGTTACACTCTCCACCGGTCCACTCTGCCCCAGGATCCCATGCTTATCAGGCAGCTGGCTAAAACCCTGGCCTTCTCTTCTCTGATGACTGCTCATCCCACTTCTGGAAAGAACTGGGCTGGCCAGTGGACTCAGCCAAGCCCTGTACTGGATGCTGGAGCTAAACATACAGTCTAAACTTCAGACGGTGCCATTCTCGAACGCCCCCCCACCGACACCTACTACTGTCACCTCCCTCGGCCTCGGGGACTCCAAGGGAGACACCTCAGTGACAGCAGTGGAGTTTAGCAAAGTTCAAATGTGGAAAATCACCCCGCACAGCGCCTGGCCCATACCATGTCACAGGTGAGTGAAGGAGGTTGCCAGGGAATAAAGCCAAGGTCCAGGGCCTGACATTAGCCACACCTTCCGCTGTCACAAATGAGCTTCAAGTCGTTTCCTTCCTGTCCTATGACCTTGAACGAGAGCACACACCTGTCTAAAATGATTCAACTAGTTCTGCTCCCCTGGGCCCTTGCAAGCACGCTTCCAGATGGATTAAGGGTTTTGAGCGCTCTCTCTCTCTCTCTCTCATCTTTTTTCTCCCTTTATTTCTCCACCCACAGGATCAAAGGGTACCTGGGACACAGGGGAGGAAGTCGAGATGGAACAGGCCCCGGGTCTGACCTGCAGAGGCACAACCGAGGCGTGGTTCCTGCCGGTTCTGCTGAGATGCAGCAATGGGCCCCCACCAGCGGCAAGGCCTCTGTGCCCTTGAGAAGTAAACACATCTGCCCGAGGGCCCGCACACTCCAGCCCCAGCTAATCCCTGGGCCGCTGGACAAGCAGGAGCTTAAAGGAGCCCTGCAGCGTCAAGTACTTTACAAAAAACGTTGGCAAGTACACAGACCAAGGAGTGGGGGTGGCCCAGGGCAAACACAAGCTTTGGAGCCGGGAATCGCGGCTGAAGGCACAGAAGCTCCAGCCCCCGGAGCACGCAGCGATCCCGGCCGGTCGTGCCACCGCCGTGGTTCTACTGCCCCCTAATGGCCGCACGGGAGCCGGCAGGCAGGTCATAGCCCAGTTCCACCTGCTCAAAGGTTCCCTGATGAGTCAGGATCCCAGTGGATCCCCTTTATTGCACCCCTCAGCCACTGCCATTCCATCCTACCTTTCCCTCTCAGTCAGGCCTCTGCAACAGCCTCAGTGATCCTTCACAACACCCATGGGTAATGGGCACAATCCTGTTTAGGAAAGCTCACAAAGCTAGCAGCTTTACGTGGCCAAGGCCAAGGCCAAGGGCCCCGTGCAAGATGGGCCCTACTCGGGTACCCAACCAATTCACCATCGACCCCCTGGGGCTCTGCTAGACATGCAGATTCTCAGGTCCCTGAAGTGCTAGGGAGGGGCCTTGTGAGAAAGGCTTCCCAGGCCTCCGGGCCATACCCTTAATCCACTTCTCAGCTGCCATGAAACCCCACAGGCAGTCCTAGGGTCTAACTCCTTGGCAGAGCGCGAAGGTCCCCTCAGGGCTGGCCCCAGCCTGTTTTTCCAGCCCTCCCTTAACTGCACAGGATGTCAGGATTAGAGGGAGTTAACCTGCCAGGGTGGGCATCCTTTGTGCTGTGTGTGCAGGCGTGTGTGTGTGTGTGTGTGTGTGTGTGTGTGTGTGACCCCTCCCTGGGTCCACGCCTCACCTATAGGTCCCACTCAGAATGGGGTTCTGAGCTCAGAGAAGTGACATGTCCCCATTCAGGCAGCCCGCTCGCGTCAGGCTTCAGGCCATCTGGCAGCACAACCCATACACTTGCAAGCCCAGCCAGGTCAGGTTAGGAAGCTGGAGGTGGGGGAGGTTCTCACCTCCAGCTTCTGAGTCTATGTAGGCTTCCCAGTACAGGTCTGCTTCCAGAGAAGACTAGCTTTCATTCCAAAAGCCCTCAGCAGCAATTACACCCAGTCTCTACCTCCTGTGCCTGAGTATTAGTGGGACAGAGTCAAGAGCATGCTCAGGTAGCCACTCCCACGAAAGGGGTGGGCTCAACCAAGGCAGAGGGCCCTAGCGTGGTCTGTAACGCAAGGACGGTTCAAGGGAAGTGCACGGGCACCTCCAGGGACACAGAGACATCGATCTTCCACCTGCTGATTCACTCCCCAGTGACTGCAACAGCCAGGACCAGGCCAGGCTCAAGTCAGAAGGCTGAAACTCCACCTGTCTCCCATAGGGGTGAGAGGGCCCCAAGCACTCGGGCCCATCTGCTACTGCTTCCCCAAGTGCATTAGCAGGGAGCTGGATGGGAGACAGAGCGGCAGGAAATCCAACTGGCACCTGTAAGCGATGCTGGCAGGGCAGCAATGGCTTAAGCCACCATTCCACTCTGCGAGAAGCTGCCTGTCTAGAGACCGGAGCACTACTCCTGTCGTGACGGACACAGCTCACTGCACTGGGAAGCTGAGGACCGGGCGCCAGGCTCAGGGCTGCTCTCCCATGCCAGGTGACGTGCTAGACACACTTCCGCTGGCTCCATTCTTCTCATATCCCACAGAGAAGAGGCTTCACAACCCCAACTCCACGGATGAGGAAAGGGGGTTCACAGAAATGGCTACTGGGAGCCTGGATTCACATCTGGCTGTGGCCAAGCAAGAAGCCCGTGCCACTCGCACCGCCCTAGCGTCGGAGAGGAGCGAAGGCAACGGCTTGTCTGCACGGTGTTCACGGGGTACGGCGCTCGCCGCAGTCTGCTCCTTCCTGAACACAGGCAGGAGCTATCCTCACCTCGGTTAGCTTTCGTTGCCGCTATGGAAGGGAGTTTCTTTCAGCCGTGTGGGACCACAGTCCTTGTTCACACAGCCCTCATCCATCAGGTGCCTGAGCAGGGCAAGGGACGACCGGATGCCAGTGCAGGATCTCACTCCTGCCATCTCTCCTCAAAGCTGTTCCACCACCAGCTCTGCCTTGAAACCCAACCCAATCTAAGCGCTTCCCAAGGCCCCGCCCTCAGGCCCCACAACTAATGACCAAGTTCCATCCTTACATTATTTACATAAGCCTTCAACACGTGGGCCTGAGGGACACCCGAACTTGATGCAAACTGTAATACCTTGTAACGTTGTCTGTGGGGAACTCCTTCCAGGGTCCACACTTCACGTCCGTGCCTTGGGCCGTTATCTTAGTGCTTTCTCTTCTTCAGCACCGCAGACCACATCGGCTTGCAGTGTTAAAGGCCCAGGGTCTCAGGGCCCTGTCTTGCTGGTTGGTAACCACTCGGGAGAGTTCCCAGGCAGGGCAGGCAGCACAGGGCAAGCAGGGCACCAACAAGACACCTAGCCCAGTGTGTAAGGAGTTATTCGAATACCCGACCCTGGACCCAGTATGTTGCAAGCCGCATCTGTATGCACTGGCCACATGCCGTACCTAAAATGGCGCCAGCCAAAGAAGCCACACCTTCGTGCGTGGTGGAGAGTCACGTAGCAGGTGCCTAGCGCATGCGCAGTGAGCTGCGGCGTGGCCGGCACGTGAACACGGGGGACTGACGAATCCGGTCGCCCAGGACCCTGCGTGATCATGACGCCGACCTATCATCGGCGGAGGCGGGGCCAGTCAGCACATAAGAGCAGACACCTGCCGGGGTCGCCTCCCCTTCCTCTTCCTCATCTTGGTGCGCGCAATAAATTTTACCGCAGAAGGCTTCACTCGCGTCTGCGTCTTATTGCTGGGCAGTAAGACACGTGGGCGCGACACCAGTACCATTTCAATTTTCCTCACAGCTCAAGAACTTCGGGCCAGTCCAGCCATCCACCAATCAGATGTGACCCAGCATTTCGCCTGAGAATCCCGCCCCCAATCTCCCAGCCCCTTCCCCAACTCCGCCCACTTACCAATCATTCTCGGGCAATCACCCGTGACAGTCTCAAGCACCAATCCCCTGGGGCCTGCCCTCAATCCCTCCCAATCCCCGCCCCCACACGGTGCAGCCTCACCTGAGTGACAAACGGTCCCCAGATGCGGCTCGCTCTCTCTCTTCTCCTTCCGGCTCCCCCCTCCACCTCTGCCTCCCCCTTCCTCCTCGTCTCCCCACCACCCTGTCCTATTCCTGCCCCACTGGAATAAACCCCCTAAGACCCCTCGTTGCATCTGGTGTTTTCGATGGTAAAGAGCCAGATTGCGGGAATTAGCTGCATGTAATAATATTGTAGTAATAATGTGACAACTAGAACTCTGTTTTTTTTTTAAACATTTATTTATTTTTATTACAAAGTCAGATATACAGAGAGGAGGAGAGATAGAGAGGAAGATCTTTTGTCCGATGATTCACTCCCCAAGTGAGCGCAACAGCCGGTGCTGTGCCGATCCAGAGCCAGGAGCCAGAAACTTCCTCCAGGTCTCCCACGCGGGTGCAGGATCCCAAAGCACTGGGCCGTCCTCGACTGCTCTCTCAGGCCACAAGCAGGGAGCTGGACAGCAAGTGGAGCTGCTGGGATTAGAACCGGCATCCATATGGAATCCCGGCACGTTCAAGGCGAAGGACCTTAGCTGCTAGGCCATGCCGCTGGGCCCTAGAACTCTGTTTTAAATAACTAACACAGTGGGCTTTGCACAGACCCTCTCTTGAGGTAACCCTCAATTCATCCACCAGCTGGTCCACCTTTCCCAAGTCACAGTGAGGATAAAATGTCAACATGACTTTGGGGTCATCCAAACATGGCAGAACACATCTCTAAGACATGAGAAGAGCTCAGGGCATGGCCCAGCCCCACTCCTGGCCGTTCCAATCTGAACCCCCACAAGCACACACATTTGCGGCACTTCCTACCCTGGGTGTCACGCCACGGTACCAGGATCTACCAAGAGGCTACAGCCATCTTGGCTTCCTGCCTTCTTCCTGGTCTGTCACCTCAGCAACACATCCCTAGTACCAGAACCCCTGACCTGCTCTGCCACGGAAGTCCAACTGAGAGCTGACCTCACCTCACACGTCTGGCCTTGCTGGACTGGCTGACCCACACATGGCCCTCTGTGCAGCCCTCCAGCTCTGCAGTGACCAAGGGATAGACCCGACTCTGAACCCCTCCAGGACCTTCCAGCCAAGGCCCAGAGGTGGGGCCAAGTCCCTGCGGAGGGGCAGTCCAAGCTGGGCCTCTCTCCTCATGGGTGTGTGCTTGCCCGTGGCGTCAAGTGTGCCACTAGCTTAAAGCAAAACCAAACCAAACAAAAACCTCTGATTTCCGTTTCTCAAAGCTCTGTCCCTCAGTTCACTCTTCGCTCTCCCCATTTTCTTTTCTCCTTCGTTTGTCCCGGAGTTTACTGCTGTGGTTACAATTTTCCCCAGAAGTTTTGCTTTTTATTGTTAAAGTTGATTGTCGTTCCTTCTGACCCACAGCGGGGTCCCCGGGAGGTACCACACTTCATACACCCTCTCAACAAGTCCGGTTGCCCAGGAGGGAACTGCACAGTTGACCAACACAAACGTGTACAGAATCGCTATTGAAAATACCTTTACAAAATAGACTTCCAACAGAGGTTTTCCCTCCAACCGCCCTGCCAGCCTCTCTGTGATCATCTACACCTTCTTCCCGGCTCCCTTCCCCGGCGACTCCCGCCAGTCTGAGGCGCGAACTGAACGGAATTCCTGCGCTTGTACGGAACCCACAGGAATCGCAAGATGGCGCCCACCACTCAGAACGGGAGCCGCCATGTTGCCCTCCACAAAGCTTCCCTGTACGGAAAGGCACCAGCCCGGGAGCCTCGGGCTTGGCTCGTGGGCAGGAAGCGGGACTGTTCGCTTTCATGGATGTGACTGGCGTACCCTATAAGCCACATTAGGCGTTTCGAGGCCAGGCAAGTCAGGGGAAAAATTTGTGCTGTGGTAATTGAAGTAGCGGAGGAAGGGGACCCAAGGGGGTCCCTGACAGGAGGTTTGAGAAGTGACAAACTCGTGAGGGAGGTCTGTGGGATTTGAAATGAGGGCGTTTGGAAGTCAGGAACGGCCTGAGGTATGTGTTTAGTAATGGGGAGTGAGGAGTTATGAGGGAGTCTGTGGTGTCAGGAGGAGCGGGTGGATGGTCCCTTTGGTAGGAATACCAGGGTCACGGGGAAGCCGGCGATTCTGAAGAGAACGCCGTCGGTGGGGGAGCACGGACCAAATGTGTGGCGTCCTCATGGTGGGCTTCGGTGGGGTATGTAGCTGGCAGACCCGACTGTTCGAAGATTGGAGGGCATAATGACTAGAGTCAGGATATCGCGAGCGAGCGCCTGCCTCGGTTTACCGGGAAAGGCTTTGAGGGACATTAAGTGTCCCCAGGTGTGGGCAACTAACTATTGAATTAAAGGACACGCCGTTTTTCACGTCTTTTCTCAGCCGGCCGATGTCGCCTTTGCCTAGTGCCTCACTCAGAAATGAGAGTTTGAAGACAGGGACAAAGAAAGCAAAGATTACGTGAGGCGTGATTTCAGTGTTCCTTTTTCCGGGTCATGTTTTGAACATTCGCTCATCATTCAGATGTTTCCTTACATACATATTTTGACGAGACCTAGACTACTTCGTGGCAAACAATCTCCTGATCATGGAAAGTCCCCATATCCCCTATTCTACCCAGTCCTAACTTCTCTTGGGAATGAAAAGAACCTTGCCAGGTAGATGGCTTTTTTCTTTCAGTGATCCCAATCTGTCACTTTCTTCTTCTTCTTCTTTTTTTTTCCTGTCACTATTTTTGTATACAGTGAACAACACTGGAAAATTAGCACTAAAAATGTGGACAGAAGAGATCTCAAAGTTAACATTTTTGTGGCAGGAGAGTTTGCTTGATTAAGGAGAAATGAAAGCGTGATTAGGAGCTTATTGGAATTCAGTTACACTTCTTTTTGGGGACCAGGGAATGCATTCCTCATTTTTCTCATTGTGTGGGAAGTCCTTTTGCAATTGAATCCTTTAATCATTACTGTTGTCTTATGATAGTGTGTCATAAATAGAATTATTGCTCCACAGAGGGAATGATAAAATGATAGTAAATTAACCATAAGTATGTTTATATCTGTCTAATTAAAAAACCTCCCCCAAGTCCCATGTAATCACATAATAGGCATAAGAAGAGAGCAGGTTGGCTGTCTTCTCCACTCAGTGCTTGCCAACACTTCCTTAAGGTTCAAACTCTTCCACAGGGTCGCCCATTATTTTGTTTCTAGACCAGTGAATGTAGAAGCTACAGTCTGAGTTTGGGCTATGAAAACTGGATTCTGATCACTGGTTTTGCTCTTTTTTTTTTTTTTTTTTAGGCATCTGCCCTTTTGGAAGAGAGTAGAAAATGATGCAGTCCCAGGTGAGTGCCTTTTTTGAAAATCCAACTTGCTTATCCATACAATCAGATGGAAAGTACCAGTAGCTGAAGTTTGCATTGCGGAAGCAACAGTGAAGATCTAAACCTAGATAGAGTGGCTGGGCATATGGAGAAAACCTGACACTAAATATTTTTATGAACTTATATAATCAATTTTTCTGATCTTTCTTGCAGACATCACTAGCTAAATGATTTGCATTTCTCTAAAGGAAAAATAGAAAAATTTCCCATGGGAAGAAAACATTTCTTGATACATAAGGCTTAAAAAAAAGTTTGTCTTTATTGGATTTTTCGTTAGGTACTGGAGTGAAAACTGTTCTCGCAGTAGATTTTTTTGTAGCTGTGTCTTAAAATTTTTTCAGAGGTAAGGCACTTAATGTCTTAACCACTGGCCTTGAGCTTTATGATTTAGAACAGGAGGTCATAAACTGTTACCTGTGGGTCAAAGCCAGTTCTCTAGCAGTCTTTTTTTTTACACTGATTTATTTTGAGAGGCTGAGAGAGACACAGAGGGTGGTTGGACACTCAGTCCAGGTCTCCCTCTGTATGGCAGAGGCCCAAGTACTTGAACCATCATTACCTGCTGCTTTCCCCAATCTAACTGAAAACTGGAACTAGGAACTGGAGCAAGGAATTGGCTCCATGTAGTCCAACGTGTCATGCAAACATCTTAGCTTGTACCTTAACAAGCAGGCCAAGTGTCCACCTTAGGCTGTTTGTATAAACAAAGATTTTTCTAGAGCACAGCCATGCCATTTCTCCCGTCCAAGTGCTAACCAGTGACCCTAACAGCCAGGCTGTTTCTTTACACATGCCTATAGCAGTGCTGAGTACATATACTTTGCTGAAAACAGTTTGTTGATTCGTACACTGTAAGAGCAAATTAATTAGAGGTTTTCTGCTTCAGCCAAAGATAATCTAGATAATATGGAAAAGATAACACACTTAGAATGGTCTTCCAGAAAGTTCTCTCAAATGAGTTTACTAAACTATGCTTCTACTTATCTGACAAAACTTCAGAGAGCAAATGTCTCTGATACTTCCATATCCTTTGCTGTGGTTTTAGAGTTTGTATGATTGTGTCCAATTCAAGGCTGTTCCTTGCTCTTCCATTTTACCTGTCTGTATTTTGCTATCTGCCAGTACTCACTGTATGCATGGTACAGACATTTCAAACTAAGTAAACAGATAAAAATAAAAAACGAAGAGATCTTTCCTCTTCCTGGAATAATCAGTGCTAATCATTTGTTTCTAACTATTCAAAACCTTTTTTTACATAAGTGTAGTTGGATTAAATGTGTAAAAGTGAAAGTACTAATATGTGAGAATATCTCTTGTGTATTTCTTTTGGAAAAAATAATGCTATAGTATTTTGTTCTGCAACCTGATTTTTAACTTTCTGTCTGATACAGACTTCTGTATACCCCTTTATTATGTTCCCATGGTAGTAATACATTTTTCACTGTTTTATCAGATGCATAATATTTTCTAATATTGTCTTGGATTGTCTCATCATCTAGAAAATGGAGATTGTAATCCTCACAGGGTTGTGAAAATTAAAGGAAACACTTGAGTATCAGCAGTAAAGCAGAATCCGAGTGTTGGGGTTAGCTGGACCACTTCATTATAGATCACCTGAAACTGTCTCTTTATGTCTTTTGATACAGTCAACCCACTTCCTCATTTATTTCTATTTTCATAGGTTATCCAGTTCCCAAACCAGATATCATCTCCAAGCTGGAACAAGGAGAAGATCCATGGACCATACAGAAAGACATATCACATTGGCTCTATCCAGATGAAAATCGGGCACATCAGAGACAAGGTAAGTAAAATGTCACCTTTATTATTATTTTTTTAGATTAATTGGTGCCTGCAGCTTAGGTTTCTGTCTGCAGCTTAGGTTTCATCTCATTTGTTGACCCTGTGCTGAGAACTTAATAGATGTTGAATAGTTGTTGTGAGCATTTATTAGATAATCAACAAGTAACTGAAAGTGGTTGTGGGCGTTTCTTGTTTCTTGTTGAAGCTTTCAATATAGTTTGTGTGAAAAAGTTTTAGAGGCAATCGCAGTCAAACTTTTCCCAAGACATCAATTGTTTGGGGGAAGGTATGACCCTGACTGTAAAATTGGCTTGTTTTGAAGTTCAGGAAAAGGTGTAAAGGTCTGGCAGAATTGGAGAAGGTGTTTTTCACAGCATGTGGCTGTAGCTGATCTGAATGATCTGAGTGCTGATGAGAAGGCGAGGGGTGAAGATGTCCTGTCAGGGAGAGAGCTTGTGAACAGAACTTTGGAGTTAGGAAGATAGAAGTTTTCAGGGAGAACTTGGTTCATTTTACCTGACATGTAAAGGAGGTGTTTTAGTGGGAGTAGTAGAATTCAAGTGTGACTCTGGTTTTGAACCCATAGTAGAATTATGGATTTTTATGTTGTTTGTGTTAATTGGTAATTAAGAAAGTAGACTGAGGAGGGTTAAAGTATTCTGAATACAGAGAAAATTTTGTTTCTTTGGAGTGGTGTCAGGACAAGTCAAGTATCTGTGGAAAATGGTTTGTAAGATCAATGGACTAGAGCCCCGTGTGATAGAGTAGTGGTCAAAATCCTCGCCTGGAATGTACCGGGATCCCATATGGGTGCTGGTTCTAATCCTGGCAGCCCTGCTTCCCATCCAGCTCCCTGCTTGTGACCTGGGAGAGCAGGAAAGCTTTGGGACCCTGCTCCTCGGAGTAATACTAATCAAATAAAATGTGCCAGAAAATGGAATCCTTCCTCTTTTCTAGAAGAAATATTATAGAATTCACACTATATTTTACTAAAACATTTAGCTGATCTTAACTGTTGTGTTGTTCTTCACTATTTTGTGGTTTTCTCTGTCTTCATCTTGTTTTAATCATGTTCTTTTTGCCTTTCCTGGAGTTCAATTCACAGTGTTTATCATCATAACCTATTGAGAGAGGAATGCTTAGGTATTTTAGGATTCTTGCCTGATCTGTAATTATTGCTGTAAATTTCCCTCTATTGTAGGTTTAGGTAGAGTTGGTTTTATGAATATTTTAATTATGTTGAAATCCTGTATCCATTTGAATAGCCATTAAAATTCATCCAAGTTAAAAATAATTATGCTAGCAAACTAAAATACATATTTGTAAGTTTTCAAGGAGGTGTAGTCATAGATCAGAAGTTCCCTTAGAATTCGTTTCCCCCTGCTTGATAACCACAGTATTCTTTCTTTTAAATTTTATTTATTTGAAAAGTAGAGAAATCGAGAGTTCGCATCTCCTGGTCACTCCCCAAATACCTGCTGGACCTGGTTGAAGGTCAAGGCTAGGCATGCAGCTGAGGTCTCCTACATTGGTGGCAGGGAGCCAACTCCCTGAGCCACCTGTTGTCTCCTAAGGTGTGTGTGAGCAAGAATTGGGATTCAGGTGCTGAGCCAGGACTTGAGGTCGGGCACTCTTAGGGGATGTGTGTGTGCCAAGTGGCTTCTTAGCTGCTTCAATGTATTTTCTTTTTAAGTTGGTCTTATGTGTGAGTTCTGTTTGAGATGCATTTCTCTTAGAAAAGAGTAAGTGAGTGTGATAAAAACTACTCATATTGTCAGTTACATTTATACAGCAATAAAATAATTTCAGAATATGAGTTCATGGGGTTTTAATACTTGCTTTAAAAATAGTATTGATTTATTTTTATTGGAAAGACAGATTTGCAGTGAGGAGAGACAGAGAGAAAGATCTACTGTCCACTGGTTCATTTGCTAAGTGACTGCAAAGGCCAGGGTTGAGCCGATCTGAAGCCAGAGCCAGTAACTGCTTGGTCTCCAAGGCTTTGGGGTGTGCTCTGTTGCTTTCCTAGGCCACGAGCAGGGAGCTGGATGGGAAATGAAACAGTCAGAAAATAAACTGGTGCCCATTTGGGATACTGGTGCTTTCAAGGCAGGTATTTAGCTTCTGTGCCATTGCCATAATACTTGCTTTACCATCATTACATGGAGGACAGGTATTCAACCTGGCAACTAAGACATCTGTATTGCAAATGACAGAGAGACTCTGTATTCCAAGGGACAGAAAAAGAGAGAGGAAAAATATCCCTCTCTGTTTCTGTTTCCCTCTCTCTCTAAATGTTAAAAATTGGTATTTTAAGGTTGGTTTTTAACATATTCAATGTGTTTTCTAGATACAGTACTAAGAATACAGCGGCATTCCCTTTCCTTTCTCTTCTTCCATCCCTCCCACCTTCATTCTTCATCCCTTTCTCTCTCTCTCTCTCTTAATTTTTTTTAGGCAACATATTATAAATTTACAATACAGTAAAGAAACTTAATTTATCACTAGAAGTAGTTCACGATAAGTGATCTGCCACTTCTATCAAAATAGCCATTATAGGAAATATTGTAAGTAACAAATGTGGGTAAGGAAGTGAGAAAGGGCAACCCTTGTACACTGCTAGTGGGAACGTGAATTGGTACAGCCATTGAGGGAGATTGATGTGAAGGTTCCTCAAAACACAGACAAAAGAGCTGTCATTAATCTGACTATTCCACTTGTGAGTATGTACCTAAAGGAAATGGACTCAGTATGTGGAAGCAAATCTTTGCTTGCGTGATTTATTGCAGCACTATCACAGTAGCCAAGAAATGGAAGCAACATGAGTGTCTATGGATAGATGAGTAGATGATGAAAGTGTGCTCTAAATACATGATACTATTCATTTTTAAACAGGGAGGAATGGCTGTCATTTATGACAACATAAATTAACATGGACAATATTCTTGTAAGTAAAATAAATTAAGCATAGAAAGACAAATATTGCATAACCTCCACTTACATGGGTAGGCTAAAATAATAATTGCCAAATAGTGAGAGTGGTGGTAGAAGATATCAAAGGATACAAAGTTTCAGATGGACAGAAGGAAGATTCAGGAAAACTATAGTCCTGCCAAATGACTAGAGTTGACAGTATGCGTTATATATTGATAATTTCTTTCTTTTTTAAAGATTTATTTATTTATTGGAAAGTCAGATATACAGAGAGGAGGAGAGACAGAGAGGAAGATCTTCCATCTGATGATTCACTCCCCAATTGAGCGCAACGGCCAATGCTATGCTGATCCAAAGCCATGAGCCAGGAACTTCTTCCGGGTATCCCACACGGGTGCAGGGTCCCAAAGCATTGTGCCATCCTCTACTGCTTTCCCAGGCCACAAGAAGGGAACAGGAAAGGAAGTGGAGCTGCCGGGATTAGAACCGGGGCCCGTATGGGATCCCGGGTGCGTTCAAGGAGAGGACTTTAGCCTCTAGGCCATTGCACTGCCGGGCCCCTATATTGATAATTTCTAAGAGTAGATTTTAAATATCCTTACCACAAAAATAAGGATATGAGATGATAGATGTTATTTTGAATTAATCACTCCACAGTGTTAATGTATTGTTAAAGTATGTTGTACATGATAAAAATCTATAATTTTTGTCAGTTTAGCAGTATTCAAGAGGACTTTTTTCATAAATAGAAAAGTGAATTGTAAAATACATGGACTTTTTAAAATAAGCACTTGAGGTAGAGGAGAATGTCAGTGAAAGAATACTCAGACAGAATAAATAGAGTGTTCAATGATCATGAAATTTTAGCATACCTAGTGTGTTTTAGAAAAAACAAGGAAAGTAGTGCTTCTGTTTCAAAAGTTTGTGGATAAAGGTCAGAGGGATATTGTGTAGAATCTGATAGATTATGTAAATGATTTATTGTTTGCACTGTGTAAAATGAAGTATCTAACTTTTCAGCATCTGAGACAATTTTAAATTAGTAGAAGAATTGCAAGAATAGTCCAGAATTTCCATTTAGCCTTTATTCAGCTTAACTGAATGTTGACATCTGATGCAACCATGATATATTTTGTAAAATAAGAACTTTTACTTTGCTACTAAGTGATTAACCAAATTGTAGACTTTATTTAGGTTCAATAAAATTTCTAGAAATATTTTAGCCAGGACCCAATCCAGAATAGTGGTAAATTTGATAGTTGTATCTCCTTCGTCACCCCTATCATGTTTTAGGACCTTTGTAATTGTGGAAACTACTGATCATGTTCTGTGGCGTGTTTTAATTTGCCACATGTCTACACACTTTTAAAGGATTTATTTATTTTTGTTTGATAGATTTTTACACAGATAAGAAAGGATGAGAAAGTGGATGGCTGCAAATTCTGCATCAAAGTTCTCTTGTAACCTAAGGGTGTGTTTCCTTACGTCACAGCCTGTGAAATGGACTCTGCCTGTTATTCCTGAGCTAGGTGTAATAGGAGACAACTGCATTGCACAATAGGCTCCTAAATTCTTCAACACAGAAATGGATGAAATCTGGTCAACATGCTCCTGAAAGGGTGGCTGTGGCCCATCTTCAGTGTATGTAAATGACAGGTGGTTAAAGACTAGCTTGAAGATAGATTATGAGTGTCTAAAAACAGTGTGTAGAAGAGCATGGAATAGTAAGTGATTTCCCACCCTTCTCATGGATGGAATAAGATTGGGATGCTTTACTTGAATAAAACCCAGAGGACTCCAAAAGGAGCACTTGAAAATACAATGATTGTCTATCCGATGGGAGATGAAACTCTGCCCCACTTTTTTTTTTTTTTTTTTTTACTGAACTGAAAACTGCAACTGCAACTTTGATTTTTATAAAAACAAACATTTACTTTTCTTGAAAAGGCAGATACAGAGAGAAAAAGATCTTCTATCCACCAATTCACTCCTCAAATGGCCACAATGGTTGGAGCTAAGATGATTTGAAGCCAGAATCCAAGCTATTCCTCCAGGTCTCCCTCAGTGGTGCAGGTGCAGGATTCCAAGGACTTGGGTTACTTTCTACTGCTTTCCGGTACCACAAGCAGAGAGCTGGATGGGATGTGGAGCAGCTGATACAGGAACAGGCACCCATATGGGATCCCGGTACATGCAAGGCGAGGTTTTAGCCACTAGGCTATTGTGCCAAGAGTAAATCTTTCATTCAGCTCTGGAAGAAATGAATTTGAAGAAATACTGGTATGCACAGCCTCATTCACAGCTGTGTCTTTAAAAGTGTATTGAGGATTAAAAGCCTTCCCAAACCCAAGGAACATGCACTGCAATGAACTTGGTCAATCAATGTTCAGGTTTGCTGTTCAGATGAGACTTGCCAGTCTCTCTGCTGTGGGCATTGGATTACTCTTGGCTTGCACTCATATTCTGCACTCTCCTGGGATATTTGTCTTTCATTCCAAACAGCAGCTGGCCATCTGTCCTTCTCCATATTGCCTTATAGATCCAATCAATGGAGTCACATTATCTGGATTCTGTGCAGGTGAATCTGGTCTGGTGTGAGGGTGGGGGTCAATGGTAGGAGATTCTTTGGGAGAAGAATGAGGACAACGTTTCATTTTTTCCATTCCCCTGTCAGCCCATGGGTGCTTAGATGCAAATATCTTGCATAGCGTGGCCATTATTTTCATCAAGTAGGTCTATCTAGACCCTGCCATCAAACTCCAGCTACCTGCCACCCTTTGTCCAACTAGCGTGAAGAGGACCAACATTCCTGTTGTTTGCAATTAGAGTCAACACATTGTCGTGATGGTCTTCCCACATTTTGCCCACACCTTTAAAAATGTCTTCCTCATGGAAGTTTCCTCATGTCTCAGGTTGGGGTCATGCTGAACCTTCTGCTGGGACCCTGAAATTATGTACTATAATCCACTTTAGAAACACTGATGGGGTGTAGGTTCCTGGTGGGGAGTGCTGTGAAGGTAACAGCTTCTGCAGCAGTCAAGCTATGCCAGCACTCTTGGCCCCAATACCCACTAGGTTTCAAAGAGAAATTCCACCACATTGATTGGCCCTTAAAATATGACAAGCCATTCTGTACCAGGTATGTCCCATTAAGTCCAGTCAATAGAAGAGACAAATGAGAGGAGAATGACAAGGTTTAAGGAAAAATAATGCTGGCTTTAATGAAGTCAGGGGTGGTTCGAACATGCAGGGCACTTTGCAATGGAAGGCACAGTTTCCACCTTGTGGCTCTGGGAAGCTTACTGATTTCATGCACAGCAACAAAATTGCTACCCAGAGGAACATTTTGGTGTGTGCTAGGGAGAACAGTGAAGGCATCTGTGATACTAAGACATAAAAGAAACTATGAATCTAGATCTGTCTGGTTAGGAGCGGGGAAAGCTGTACCTCAGTGAGATGAGACCCTTCACACTCCATAGTCCTCAGTGCCAAACCAGAAAGAGCCTGCTGAAGATCTTATCCCACGTTGACTGTTATTGGGCATGACAGAGTCTCTCAGGATTTTAGTTAGGACTGTCTTCAGGTCTTCAGCAACTATTTTGAGAAAGTATCTCTGTTTCACTTTTCTGAAGTAGGTGACAAGAAATCTACAAGGTGGGAAGATGTTAAGAAGGAAGAGGGTTATCCTTGCAAACACACAGGTCATGCATTTGAGTTTCAGATCACTGCTTCTGAGACGCTGTGCATCATGTGACTTCATGACATCCGTGTAGTCTGTGAGTCTGTTTCCCTTCCTCTGTGCCACCTGCTGGAGTGCTTCATCATCTACACCAAAGTTTGATCGGTAGGATTTCAGACACTCAGCGAGATCATCCACGTGCCAAATGCCAAAGACACTTTGCAAAGGTGGAACCGTTACTGTCTTCTGCACGGAGGTCACCTGATTGTCAATGATCTGCTCACAGTAGTGTATCATGTTTTGAAGAGGGCCATCACGTCTAATTTGGCAGATGTCCTCTTCTAATGTGTCTCTAAGTTGTGGGAATTCATATGAACAGGGATTAAGGCTGGAAACAAGGAATATGGGGGGTTCACACACTCGTGCTTTCTGGAGACTTCCCAAGATGTGATTTCTAATGTTTTGCTGTAGCTCAAGGTCTGGGAGGATGCTTGAGCTGAGGTCCTGGTCCAGCTTTGTCCAGACAATGTAGGACTTCTTTCCCAAGTCCTTGATGGTTTTCACAAGCTTCACATGATTAACACTGAACTGTTGGGATGCAATGATGATGAAGAGGTCATACTGGTGGAACTGCATTTCCACCGGATAGTCCTGCAGGGTTTCAGTGATTGACCCCATGCCAGGAAGGTCCCACAGCAGCACATTTGGGAAGAGGGAAGACACATAGGCGGCACGGGTTTGGGTTGTTTGTACTATCCCTGTGGGCGCAGAGGCTTCCTCCTCATGACCTATGTTGCGGAGTGCATTGATGAAGGTAGACATGCCATTGCCAGATACTCCTGTCACAGCAATGTTAACTGGCGCCTGGGACACTACCTTCAGAGGCCTATTCATGTCAGAGACTACCTTCAGCAAGTCTCCATCCGCTATATCTTTCTTGATCTTTATAATTTCATTCTCAAATAAGATGTTGCAGTCCTCCTGGTGTGGGACAACAGAGTTCAAGGATGCAGATAATGGAGTGTAAGGGGAAGACAGGGGCTCTGTCATATTGGTATAACCTGCAGAAATAGAAGGACCCATGAGTCACACAGATGAATACAACAGGGTACCCAAGATGACCTTGGTTAGCATCCCTAAACTCAAGGTCATATCTGCATCGAAGATCACAGCAAAGATGTTTGGATTGAATGCAGAGTGAGCAACAGGAGCTCTTTCAGGCAATTTGCACATTGCTGCAGAGGAGTGTGGGGGCAGGGTCCTTGTGGGACACTTGAGGCTGGCTGTGCCTCCAGAGTAGGAATGTGTCTGGGAGAGGCCTTGGGGAGTGGAAGAACTCTTCCAAAAATTCCCATGGAAGATTTTCTTTGGTCTTTCTCTCTTACTCTATTCTAATACAGAAAGTCTGCTCCTTCATGATTTTTAGATACTATTTTATGATCAGCAAAAACCAGGCAATAGTCAGGAAGGTATTTCTCTGCTGTAGGTGGCACCAGAGAACAAAAACATCCAGTTCCTTTAGCCTCTTTGAAGTTATGGTCAATGTCACTTTCTACCACTTGACCTTACCAGCCAGGCAGGTGAGCACAGTCTGACATGCTGCAGTATCAGTGAAGTCAGCCCCCTTCTTTGGCTGTTCCCTGAGCTTGTATTTGATTATCCTATTGGGCTGCAAGTAAAGGGAGAGACTCTTCCATTTACTAAATTCTGCTCTACTTCAAGGCAATGGCTAAACAACTAGTCATCATTACAGCCCCAAGCTTAATCCTTCCAAATTATCCATGGAGCAAGGTTTGGGGGCTGATGTAAGGAAAATGGGGAGCAGGCATTTGGCCTAATGGTTTTGACCTTGGCTGAGACAGCTGCATTTCATACCTGAGTGCCACAGTCTGAGTTCTAGTGTCAGTGTGTTTGTGTGTGTCTTTGCTCAAATAAATAAATTTTAAAACCTAATAAGATAACCTTACTTCTAGAGAGGTAGGCCTCTTTCACAAACTTACTGCAAAAACCACATGTAGCGCTGCACATCTCATATTACCTGTACACACTGGAACACAAGCTTGGTATGCACATTGCCCATGCCAAGTAATCTCCATTCACTCCACCATACACACTCAGTCACCTTTGGCACACACAGCACTGTCACAGTCACATGTACTTAAAGTACACATCTGCACACACTCCTTTACACTGACGTGTGTTCACATTCCATAATATACTGAAGCTAAACATCACACACACACACAAACACACACACACACTCAATCCTCCTTGCTGCACATACCACATGCTTACTCAGGTCTCCATGTGTCCACTTGCCCACACATACCCACCCAAATAGCTCACTATTGGTGACCCACATTCACATTAGCATTTTTTTGGTGAACACTCACACTCAGTGCACACACCTAACTACCCAGGCTGATACATGCTCACTCACCCCAACACTCATGCCTGGTCTGTATTCTCTCTTATCGGACATGTGCTCATGAATTCACACACCAGGAATTTGCCTCCTGAGTGCCCAAGACAATGGATCTACCCAATGTCTGGCCCCTGCAAGGCCCCGGAGACAGCACTGGTATCAGATCCTGACTGTGAGGGTCAGCACAAGGCTCAATACTGCCGGGTCTCCCTATCCTTGGTTCCATTACCACAGATGCAACCAATCACTGTTACCTCCAATACTTCTTAGACATACAATGCTTCTGTCTTTTCTGAACATACAGAGAAACTTTCTTGTTGTTACTCCCTAAATAAACAGTTTGCAAGCTTTTACATAGGATTTGGATTGTATTAGGTGTCATAAATGACCTAGATTATTTCAGATGTACTATAAGTTCCCGTTAAAATTTTGAAATTAATTTAAAAATAATAACATTAAGTATAAACTAGATTATGTATAGTTTATATGCAAATACTGCACCATATAACAAGAGGGTCCTGAGAAGATTGGTGTCTGTGCAGGGAAGGGAACTGTGGAACCAGTGCTCCATAATAACAAAGAATAACGGTGTATTTCCAGACTTGTGCTGTGACCATGTCTGTGAACTGAGCGAGCATCTCCCAGTCCATCTGCTCACCTGTCCATCAGTGCTGAGCCACATGGAATGCGACCTTAGGTCTTTCCTTTCCCTCAATCTGTGGTAC
Source organism: Ochotona curzoniae (assembly GCF_017591425.1). Taxonomy (NCBI): domain Eukaryota; kingdom Metazoa; phylum Chordata; class Mammalia; order Lagomorpha; family Ochotonidae; genus Ochotona; species Ochotona curzoniae. The sequence goes on from NW_024464918.1 coordinate 42,092,936, forward strand.
CCACAATTGCATGCCTTTAGGCAGAGGCACGCACACATGCACACACTACACACACAAGCACACACACATGCATTACAGTCATCCACAAAGGAACTATTTAGTGCCCTGTTGCAAAGACAGGGCTCTTCACTACAAACAAATGTTTTAATCTAGAAGAATTGAAAGAGCAGGCAGACACATAATCTCTAGACCTTCACATCACAGATCCTTATTTTTGGATAAGGTGGCTCAGCCTGGTGAGCTAGTTACTGGAGTTGTCCAGGTCAAACCAGCCATTGCCTGTGCTGTTCCTGATCTCCTGTTGGACATGAAAACATTTGAAAATAGCCTCTACGGAATAGGACTGGCATACCCTGCCTTTGTTCAAAGTCATCTCAGAGAGAAACTCCTGATGCCAGGTGAGTCTCGGTGACCGAAGCAAATTCTTTCTCACTCTTGACTGGGCAGCATTTGGAGCAGCACAAGTATCTAAGGAGATTAGACTTACCCGCAATGCCACAGACACCTGCTTTGGATTCATCTATAATAGGAAACAAGCCAGACCCTCAAGCTCCTTATGCTTAATGTTAGGGCATCAGCTCCCACTGGAGACAGAAAAGCCCAGTTTATGGCCAGCTTGCCATTTTAAGCCCTTTTACTTACCAGTGACTGGAAGCAGGGTGTCTGTGATCTGGGGGTACAGGGCACGCTTGAGATGGCTCATTTCCTGGGGATGTTGTCACTGCACTTCCACACAGAAGTAGATCCTGGTTGGATCATCCAAGACTGGACTCCAAGTGCACATGGGATGATGGGAGTGAGGGATGGGAAGTGGGGTAGAAAGAGCAGAGAATTCTCTTGAGCAGAAGAAAAAGGCTAGAGTGAGTGAGGAGTGGATTGTCAGCCTTCACTGTCTCCTTCCTGCATATTTAAGTCTCTCCCAACTCCGCCTCCCCACCCCAGTTGGGAGGGAGATCAGGTGAGGACAATTTTCAATTTCATTTCCTGGAAATGAGTCTATTCCATGAGCATCAAAAATAGAAATGGTTTCACTTACTTCTGTCTGAAGGTGCCAGGATCCCAATGCTGCAGAAAGTGTGGCAACACTGACCCTGGCCCAGATGAATGGGGAGGGCCCTATGGGATTCCTGCTCCCTGTGCAGAGGCCATCCTACTGCCACAGGGTCTGACAAGGGGTCCTGTTGCCTCTTCACCCTAACTCCATGTCCTTGTGCATGGCACAGAGTCCTGTGAGACTGTCAACATTCTACTTGCAGTGAGGCGGTGAATTGAGACATTACAATTTGTCTCCCTTGGCTGCCTTGCCCCTGCCAGGATCAGCATTTACCCCCCAACAAGCCACCCTCTGAGTTCCTGGCCGGACTGTGGCTGGTACCAGGCAGCAAGGTGCTCTTCTGCCCTGTCCTTCTACCTGCACTGACAGCACCCCATTGGGTCAGATACTGTGACCCCCTCCCCACCTGCCCAGCCCACTTTCTGTGCTCCTGACCTCTAACCCCAATATTTTCAGCAATTTTCACATCTGGTTCTGCACTGACTGGCTGACAATCTCAGAAACCAGAGTTAGTACACCCATGCTGTTTGTTCAGCATCATTGCATCATGGCTGTGTACTGATAGGGTCATGTTTGGCAGGGATTACTGTTCTGACTCCCTTGATTCCCCAAATCACCAATGCAGTACATTTAAGAGGCATGCAGGGTATGTCCCTGTGGCTGGTACCAATGACCTCGTAGAAGGTTTGAAGAACCTGTGTATGCCTGTGCCTGTGAGGACACTTTGAAGGTAATATCCATGCAGCAAAGCAGTCCTCCACAGACACTGCATCTCCTGCAGACTTGATCTTCAACTTCGCCAGTTCCACAACTGTGAGCAGTGTCTCTTGTTTTTCAGTTACCCACTGGGAGTCTTCTCACAGTGGCAGCCCATCTGATCTAAGATAGCTGGCAACTTAGAGAAAGTCATGGTTAGAGTCTCAAGTATTCAGGACTTGCAGCGTGCCCTTGGACAGTCAATATATCTTCAGGAGACAGCAAGCAACACTTCTCCCACAGAGTATGGTAAGTCAGTGAGGGGCTTCCAGAGCAAAGGGCTATGAAAATGCACAGAAGGACTGAGTGTGCCTGTGTTCTGGAGAGTACCAAAACTAAGAAGTGACAGAGCGCATATTGGTTGCCAAGATGCTGAGAAATCAGCTTTAACTGTAGATTTCCAGCCCTGGCCCGAAAAGGTCCAGGCTCCAACTGAGGAAACTCAATGGCAAGGAGCACTTTACAGAATGTGTAGCTGTGCCGTCCTCAAGGCCAACAGCAGTAAGAACCGAGGTCCATGAGGCAGTAACCAGTGAATGCAAATGGGCTGTCCACCTCTTGCAGGTCCCAGGAGGTACCAAAAGGCCCTGAAATTGGGTGGCTTTCCCAGTCTCAAAGAGGTTATGAGAAGAGGACCCCTTCTCCTTCACAATCAAACGTGGTAGCCAAATGGCCTGTCCACCCCAGAGGCCAGACACATCTGTACAACATAAATGGGACTACCTGCATCTTCCAGCTGCCTCTCCTCTCCCTTCCTGCCACCTTCTATCACCTGCATCTCCTTTAGGGGCCCCCAAAGAGCAGAGACTGAAGCAGAGGAGGTGGAGGAGGGAAAAGGCTGAGGCAGACTCTTTGTACCTGCTGCTGACTTGTCCCTAGAGGGAAGGACAAGAAGCCTGCAGCCTGAGGAGGATCTGAGGCTTGTTGCTAAAGACCCCTGTTTCCTTGTGTGATTAGGAGAGAGAAGATCATCCCTGAGCATGGCCAGAGAACTGAGTGTGCTTCATCACAAAGCCAGCTTTGGGATCAGGCCATGTCCCATGGGAACCTCAATGCAGAGGACAGAGGTAAGAAGGCCCCAAGTTAACTGCCAATGTTGCTGAGTCAGATTCCTCCATTCCCACTCACTAGGGCTACTCAGGGACAGGAGCTGAGTGGGTGGGGAGGTTAGCTGGAGCAGCTAACCTGGGGGAATAACAACCCCAGGGCTGATGTGGGTAAGGAAAGGAGACCCTTTCATGGGCCTTTGCAGTGACTCCAGAATCCTGCTGCACTACTCCCAAACAGCTGCACTTCTGGAAGACATGTATGGCAGTCAACAGTTTGTGCATGGGGACATTCCAGGCACTGGAGCCCGGGCCACCAGCTTGGCTCCTTGCCCTGTATTACCAGCTGGAGCCTGAGCTACAGGCAGAACCCTTCACTTTCGTCTTCCTGGAAAGAGCTGCTGTGTGGGGAAGAGGAGAACACAGGTCTGATGCCCTTTTTCTTATTCTGTTCATTTAAGGGGCCCCTCCCAACCTCCAGCACTCATGTACACTTCAGAATCAAATAGCAGCTTTGTCTTCCATACACTTGGATTGGTGGGGAATAATCCAGTGTAAAGCTCAGTTCTACTCCATGAGAGACTTGGAGACCATGTCAGGACTCAGGTTATTCGTTGGAAAGGCAAAGTAACTGAGAGAAAGAGAGAGAGGGAGAGAATGAATCAAGATGGCAGAATAGGGTAAGGACACATTTAAACAGACAAATATTAACCAGTGTGAAGCAGACAAGGCACATTTCAGGAAACAAGAAAGGACAGAACAACAGCAGAGGGATACCTGGAGACTGACAGACACAGGAAAGCAGCGGACACAATGGTGTGGTGTTGCAGTGACGGATACCCAAGCAGCATTCAGAGAGTGGTGATCCAAATTGCAGTGGCAGCTGGAAATCCACCAGCAACAAGGTGGAAAGGGACATTCACCTGGAGCTCAGGAAGTGAACCCAGACAAAGAACTGTGCTGGTCTGTTTGATTTGACCAGGAGGGTCAAATCAAGAGGCAGAACGGCAGATCCCAGGCAGGCAGTGCAGGAACAGGGTGGATTTCACAGCCCAGTTTACCCCCCAGAGCTGAATATGGCACCATTTTGTTTAAGAAGGCAAAGACTAGTTAGTACTGCACATGCACTGAGCTGGGAGTGAACTCATTTCTGGCTCAGTGAAATGCAACAATGTGGCATCCTACAGGTTCCACCCAAGATAGATCAGGGCAGCCCTCAGACCTGAGGGCTAGCAGATCAAGAATTTGAGTGGTGATATACCAGACACCATTTTGTAGTATGGAAAAACTTTAGGACTGCAGGGACAACAGTGAGCTGCACATGTGCACATGTCTGTGTGCACCTCAGACCTAACAGCCAAGAGGTTCTGGCAAGATCACCATGAACAACAACCTAGTTTTATAGGACTCCTGGGACCTGCTCAAACCAGAAGTGGGAGAAAGGTTGTACAGACAATGGTGCAGCCTCAGCACAGTATTACAAGAGGTGGGGAGTGGTAGATCAGGAGCTTGGGCGATGGAGAACATGGTGGAAAGCTAACATAATAACCCAGACCTGGAACTCGCTGAAGGGAGTGGCACAAGTGACTGCAAACAAAGAGCTGTGTGTTGACTGCAATAAGAAAAATCGGACTGTAGACCTGTGGGTGACAGAACTTAGAAACCTGCCCCAAGGAGAAGAATCTGCTAACCAGAAGTACAATGACCAAGAACAAAGAAGAGACAAGGCACAATGGATATTTCTAAAGACTCCCCTCCAAAGGAGCAAAAGCCTTTGCCAATCTCAAAGTTAACTGAAGTAGACATTGAGAAAATGGGGGATACAGAATTCAAAACATTTGTTATAAAGCTTCTTAACAACATTGAGAAGCACATAATACAGCCGTTCAAGGAATTTAAGGAATATATCACACAGGAAATGAATCAAATGAAAGCTGATATATTAGAAGTTAAGAATACAGTGGAGCAAACTAAAAGTACAGTGGAGAGTCTTCAAAATAGAATGAAGGTGGCAGAAGAAAAAATCTCAAAATTAGAAGATATTTCCTGTCACCAAGGGGAAACAAATAAAAAGCTGGAAGCAGGGCTGGATCAGGCTAAAAAAAAAAAAAAAGTATTCAAGAATTGAAAGACAGTATTAAAAGGTCAACTATAAGAGTTATGGGACTCCCAGAAGGTGCAGAAAAAGAAACTGGGATTATAGATGTATTCAATGAAATAGTAAAAGAAATTTCCCTAATCTAGAGGAAGAATTGGGAAACAACATCCAGGAGAGATATAGAACTCCCAACAGGGTTGATCAAAAATGATCTTCACCATGATACATGATAATCAAGCTTTCTTCAATCAAACATAAGGAAAAAAAATCCTTAAATGCGCACGTCAAAAAAATCAACTGACCTATAGAGGGATGCCAATTAAACTCACAGCTGACCTCTCACAGGAAACTCTACAGGTAAGAAAATAATGGCGTGACATATTCCAGATTCTAAAAGCAAAACATTGTCAGCCCAGGATAACATACCTAGCAAAGCTTTCCTTTGCCTTTGAAAATGAAATAAAATTCTTCCACAGTAAAGAAAAGTCAAAAGAATATGCCTCTTCCAAACCTGCCCTACAAATGATACTTAAAGATGTTCTCTTGACAGAGATAAGTAATAGCACTCACCAAAATGAAAGGCAAATGCAAAGAACATCCCAGTAAAATGACAACAGAAGACTAAATCAATGAACGATCCATTGCTAAAATGACAGGACCAAATTGCCACCTATTTGTATTAACCCTGAATGTAAATGACTTAAACTCATCAACCAAACATCATAGATTAGTACACTGGATTAAAAAACAAAACCCATCTATTTGTTGCCTACAGGAGATACTTTTCACGAACAAAGATCAGTGGAAACCAAATCTCATGGATTTTGATTTTTTTTTTGTTAGTTTCATCTCTTCAAAACACTTCTGATTAAATTCTTCAGTGACTCATAGATCATAGAGTAGCATCTTGCATCTTGGGAGGTCGCTGAGTTCTGCCTCTCACTTTTCTCCAGAACTTGAGTAGCAGCCAGGCATAGCCCTGAGGCTAAACTATAACCCAAAAGACACCCACAGATCTGGCCCAGACAGAGATCAGGAGGGCCACCACAAGCAGAGACTGTGCTTGCTTGCTTCTTCACAGGTGCTCTAGCGAAGTAGAATCTATGGGGTTAGGGCTTTGTTTCCCACTGGGTCTGCATCCTCAAAGAATTGCCATCCAGGGACAGATACAAGTGACCTGGTTGTGTGACTGTCACCCTGACTTTAACTCGAATTCAAATGCGTCCAAGCATTTCCTGGAGTTGCAGAGAAGCATAGCTGACAGCATGGTGTCCCTGCAAGCTGCAGGTTCCTGACTACCAGCTTCCTGTGCACTGCCCCATCCCACACTTACACACTCATCTGTCCCACTTTCCCTCATTTCCATAACAATAGCAACAAGATCTGTGGGGACTTAGCCTACAGATGTCAGGCTGCTGGTGGGGAGGGCATTTGTCCGGGATCTAGCTTTTCTGTTGCATAAACCCTGGTTCAGTTGGCCTTTGCAGAGTTAGGGATCAGGAAGGAATGAAGTTTCTGGGGTCATAAAAGATGAACCAGTCATGAGATTGTCCTCTCTTTTTTCAAGCCATAGATTATTTGCTATTTCAGGAATTTTTTCTTTTCTTAGAACTGATTCACTTTTTGGACGGAGACTCCAGTGCTACTCCAGTTTCACTTTCCTGTTCTTGGAAACCCTTTAGATCTGGGAATGAGAATAGCTCCACAGCCCTTCATGACTGGTCAACATGACCATGAGGGTGGTGTGGCGAGGAGTCAGGTGGGTGTTCAGTCCTCCCTAGGTGCCTTATATTTGCTGCTTTGCAGGGACTGGGCACCAGTTGATTCCCGCAGAAGAATCAAGACCATAGCAGAGGACAATTCCTGGGCCTGAACTCCTGTGAGCAATTGACTGGACACAGGACTTGTGGTAATTTAGCAACAGCATGCAGAGCTAATTCTGACCTCAGAGGTAGCACTCCTCTGAGATAACAAAATGTGTGGGAGGCTGGTGTGCTCAGGTGGGAAGCTTGGGAGCCTGATGTCAGGGAGGCAGGATTGTTCACGGTCTTAGGTCATCTGTCAAGGTAAGGTAGCTCTAAAGCAAATGCATGGCAAAACCAATCCATTTGCTTTCCTCTGTTGCCTCCCCCTATAGTAGTTAAGGGTATCTGTATATGAGTAAGTATTGTGGAACACTGCTAGGGACTATATGAGGCTCCTTGTGTCTCAATCCTGTGCTGTTTCCAAGTCATGCTTTCTTACCTCTCCCTGTCAGTCAGCATTGTTCCTTCCTGACATCCCAGGAAATGCTAATCTGGGGAGAAGGCTCACAATCTGCATGGTACTATAACTTAACTGCAGTTTCTAGATCTGGGGGTCTATGATTCATTATAATTTATGTTTGATTGTAAAGTCAGTGTACACATTGTCTTTCTCTCACCATTGGGAAGATTTATTGAGATCTTTGATTAGAAACTAGTTTCCAGGGGCTGGTGCAATGGCTCAATTGGCTAATCCTCCACCTGCGTTCCACATGGATGTAGGTTTGTGTGCTAAATATTCCTCTTCCCATTGAGCTCTCTGCTTGTGGCTTGGGCAAGCAATGGAGGATGGCCCAAGTACTTGGGACCCTGCACCTATGTGGGAGATCCCAAGGGAGTTCCTGGCTCCTGGCATCAGATCAGTTTAGCTCTGGCCATTGTGGCCACTTGGGGAGTGACCCAGCAGATGAAATATCTTTCTGTCTCTCCTTTGTGTAAATCTGACTTTCCAATAAAAATAAATAAATCTTAAAAAAAAAAAAGAAAATCCTCAGATTTGCACCTCTTTTATAATGAGAACTCAGATGCTTCTTACTTTTACATCATGCTCAATGAAGACATGTAAGACAAATTTTCAAATGTGCATTATTATATCTTGGAACTAAACAAGAGAGGGACGTTGGAAGGATGAGACTTGTTGCAGCTCAGTTTGTGTTCCCACCTGGCGTCCTGAGCATGCCTCACGGGCCGCTTCCCATCTTCAGCAAGCCTGGTTGCAGGATTGCTTCCTGTGGTCATACACTTTAGGTTCTCTTCTATTAGTCTGTGTCCACATCCCCGCAGGTCAGAGATCAGCCGTGGAGTCTCTGGAGACTGCTGGCTTGCCTGCCACTGCCACCCTCCTGGGCCCGCCTTTTCTACCTCTCAGTTGATCTGCAGCTGCTCCTTCTAGAAGGTTCTTCTGGGTCTCCATACTCCTAGCTGCAGAGCCCCAGGGGCTCTTGTCAGGCTGTACAAGCTTTGCTGTGCTGCTTGTCCTCAGGGTGTTCTGTCCATGACTCCGTGTCTGCATGGCCTGATACCTTTCCTTAGAGGTTGGCTTTGTCATTTCATACTGAGATATTTCTAAGGACTATTCTAAGACTTAATTTGAGTAAGGTCCCAAGGTGTGCTGTAACAGTGAGCCTGAACCACTGTACACTCTATTTCCTGTCACGGTATTGTGTTTTCATTCACTTATGTATCCATTTTGTGGGCATATGATCACTGGATTTTGGTATTATTGAGAAATAATGTGCGTAAGATTTCACTGGAGTAATTGATAAAAATGCAGATCCCACCAGCCAAAAATCAATTAAGGTAATTCATCAAATCTACTGGAGTTTCATGTTTCATGTGTGTTTATGTACCTTTGTGTGTGTATGTGTACATATGTAAAGTATTTAAATATGTTTATATTTGATATTGGCATATGATTATATATTATATAAAACTAAATGTGTATATATATATTTAATGATGTACTTTAGTTTTACTTGAAAGCAGATTTACAGAGACAGAAGGAAGACAGAAAGTGGGTAACAGGCATTGTAATTTGCATCTTAACTGCTAGGCCAAAAGAATTTCTTTTCCCCAACTTGCATGTTTTGTGCTTCCTTGCCCCTTTTTTTTATTGGAAAGTAAGATATGCAGAGAGGAGGAAGGACAGAGGAGAATACTCTGTTGATTCATTTCCACAGCAGCTGCAACGGTTGGAACTGCGCTGATCTGAAGCCAGGAGTCCAGAGTTTCTTCTGGGTCTCCCATGCGGGTGCAATGTTCCAAGGTTTTGGGCCGTCCTCAGCTGATTTCCCAGGTCACAAGCAGGGAGCTGGATGGGAAACGAGGCTGCCGGGATTAGAACTGGCACCCATATGGGATCCCAGTGTGTGCAAGGCGAGGACTTTAGCCACTAGGCTACCATGCTGAGTCTGCTTCTTTGTCCTTTTAAAAATAGGTATCTTTCAAACACATTACTTTTTGCCTAACTTTTATACAGTGGTTAAGCTACAATAGGTGAGCTGAAACCATTTACACTTATTAAAATTACTTTTACGTGATGGCTTATTTCTGGTGTCTTATTTCCTAACTACTGATTGTTGTGGCTCATCTTACTATCGCTTTTTATGCTTTCTTTCCATTCAATAGTTAAACTGAATGTCTTCCAAGAGTTTTGCAAATGTTACAGCTCCAATTTATGTAAAGTTCCCTTATATATACAAAAAAATGCCAGCAACTTGAACACCAATTTTTAGCTCACCTGGATTTATAATCCATTGGTGCATATTGTTAGGCTTTTAGATCAGAAATAGTTGCTCCTAGAAATCATGATTAAAAATTTTTTTGATAAAAGAAGATTAAACATGAATGACTTCTAATAGTGTGATCATCAGATTAAAAGTACTAATTTGTGACTGGTACAGTTCTTCACAATTGCAATTTTCAGAGTCAGTGGATGAAAGTGTATTCCCAGCATTACCTTTATCCTTTTTACATACACAAGCACAAATTCGCAAATGTTTGCAAAAAGCAAGAATGTTTCTTCAGTTAAGATATTGTCTGTTTAAAACCTGAAATGTACATTCATAGAACACTGTACATTCATAGAACTTTGAATGACCAGAGATTATTCTGTTAGTACAGTTCTACCACAGTCATCACCAATTCTGCCTCATTAGAGAGCTTTAAAACTCTCAGTTTGAGGGTCAGAGATATGGCGTAGCTGGCCGAGCCTTCCCTGCAACATCAACATTCTTTATGAGTGCCAGATCATGTCCTAGCTGCTTCACTTCCAATCAGGAGACCCAGAGGAAGCTCTTGGCCACTGGGTTTGGATCAACTCAGCTCTGACTGTTGTGGCCATTTGGGGAGCAAACCAGTGAGTGGAAAATCTCTCTGGGGCCTAGCCTGGTGGCTGAACAGTTAAGTCCTCACCTTTTAAGCACCAGGATTCCATATGGGTGGCAGTTCACATGCCATCCAGCTCACTGCTTATGGCTTAGGAAGATGGTAGAGATTGCCCCAGTGCCTTGGGATCCTGCACCTGCGTGGGAGATTCGTAAGAAGCTCTTGGCTCCTTGCTTTGGATGACTCAGCTCCAGCTGTTGTGGCCATTGGAGAATGAACTAGCAGGTGGAAGATCTTTCTCTGTCTTTCCTTCTCTCTGTAAATCTGATCTACCTTTCCAATAAAAATAAATAAATGTTTAAATTTTAAAAAAAAGATTCCCTCTGTGTGTGTACTCTCTGATACTCCACCTTTTAAATAAAAATAAAAATAGGGTTTTTTTAATCTTTTGAAAAGAAGAGGGGTTGACATAATGGCCAAGTGGGTTAAGCCATTGTCTTCTCCCTTTCATGCAGCCTCATTGCCTCCTCCCAGCTTTAGGTTCCACAGACTTGCTGGGAAACAAACTGGAAAAGCATCCCTTCAGAGATCCAACATATACTATCAGGTGAACCCCAATATCACTCCCTCACAAAGTGCTTCCTCTCCCCTAACAAGACACCAGAGGGAACCTTGATGTTCATTGTGCCGGGTGAGTGAGTTCTGGTCCATGCAGTGAACTCTTGAGAGCGAGTGCTTCCTCGCGACCAACTTTATAGGATTGACATGAAGCTGACATGACATCCATCCCGGGATGACTTGACTTCCTCCTTTTTCAGAATTTTTTGTTTAGTTATTTTTTTGGAAAGGCAGATTTACAGAGATAAGCACAGAGAGAAAGGGAGAAAGAGAGAATCTTCCATCTATTGGTGCACTTCCCAGATGGCTGTGAGAGCCAGAGCTGAGCTGAAATGAGCTGATTCAGTCAGAAGTTTTCTCTAAGTCTCTGCAATGGGTGCTGAGTCCCAAGGCATTGGTCTATATATCCTGCATTCCCAGGCCATATGCACGGAGGTGAATGGGAAGGAGAGCATCTGGGAGAGGAACTAGTGCCTTTATGGGATGCCATGCCTAATGGTAGAGGATTAGCTAGTTGAGCCATGGAACTGGCCCTGGGTTTGCTTCCTTCTAAATTCAACATTTGAGGCCTTAGAACATTAAGAGACCAAAAGTTAAGATATTTTCATTTTTTTAAATAGTCAGCAAATAATGCCTTGCTGTCTCCAATACTGCTTCTTCCCATTGCTGAAAGTCTAGCTGAACAGGGTCTGTAAAGTGGAACCGGAGTGGAATTGCTAGGGACTCAAACACCAGTGTTGCCATAAAGGCAGAATACTTTGTAAATTTGTAACATGATATTGGGCTTCTGCTCTAGATAATGATACTCCAAGAAGTTAAAGAATACTTAGAGAATACTTAAAGATTGCTATTTTAGTATGCCAGAATGCCTACATAGCTTGAAAAAGCCCTAAAGATATATCAATACAATCAAAGAGAATCACCAACTGCTTTAGAAAAATCTAATCCTTTTCCCAATATGTGTCTTCACTTGAACTATATGTTTTGGTGACTTTTCGTTTTCTGTCTGCATGGTTGGTAATACATGATTTATAACCTTAATTGAAGTAAAACAACATTTATGAACATCTTTGCATTGTTTGAACAACTTGATATATAAGAAGGGTGATATAAGAAGGGTGTGGGCTTTTCTGAAGGACTACCATAACAAACTCTGCTTTTCATAAAATATCCTGTACAATTAGATTGTTTAAGAAATAAATTCAATGAAAGTGAGAGAGATAAGAGCTAAAATGTTTATTACTTAACCAAATGAATCTAAATGTAAGTTTGAAGAATGAAGAAGCTTTAAATTACTGAAAGTTAATAATATCACTAAATGAAGGGCCCGGTGCCGTGGTCTAGTGGCTAAAGTCCTCGACTTGAACATGCAGGATCCCTTATGGGTGCCGGTTCTAATCCCGGCGGCCCCGCTTCCCACTTAGCTCCCTGCTTGTGACCTGGGGAAGCAGTTGAGGATGGCCCAAACCCTCGTGTGGAGAGACCCAGAAGAGCTGCTGGCTCCTGGTTTTGGATCGGCTCTGCACCGGCCATTGCGGTCACTTGGGGAGTGAATCATCGGATGGAAGATCTTCTTCTCTGTCTCTCCTCCTCTATATATCTGACTTTCCAATAAAAGTAAATCTTTAAAAAAAAAATAATATCACTAAATGAAAAGGACTTATGGATGTGAATACCAACATCAGAAAAAATGCACAAGAAATGCAATGAAACACCTTAGGATATATTCATCAAATATAATAAGTGTCCTTTATTGATATTTTCATTCTAACCAATAATGTAAAAATATAAGAGCAAAATGCTATAATGTCCAAGAAGAAAATTTGACACAGATTGAACATGATGTGAATTAATTATCTTTTTGTGATAAATTTGCGAAAGTTGATTGAGACACCTTATAAGTTCAGCACACATACTAAAGAATTTGTTCACGGAATGATATGGGATGTCTTACGTTTGCTTTTGATGGTTATCAAAACTGGTCAATGACACATGGAATTTATTATTACTTTGTTCTTCCTGGCTATGAGTTTTTAAATTCCATAAGAGCATAAATAGGAGAAAACAGAAAGATATGAAGATTGATTTGAGTCAGGACATGACTGAGGCCACAGTGCTTCGTTAAAGGAAAAGTGTAGAGGCTGGCACTGTGGTGCAGTGGTTAAGCCACCACCTGCGGTGTCAGCATTCCATATGAGCTCCAATTGAGTTCTGGCTGCTTCACTTCTGATCCAACTCCCTGCTAGTGTCCCTGCCCTAATGTCTTCCATTGCAGCTATGTGGGGAGTGAATCAGCAGGTGGAAGAATTCTCTTTCTCTCTAGCTCTGTCATTCACATTAATAAAGTAGATCTCTTAAGGAAAAAAAAAAAAGAAGGAAAATACAAACATGTTCCTAAGCACAACCATCCCATTCAGCTTTCCCCACCTTTCTTTCTTGTAGGTTGATTATTTGCTTGCAGTCATGGGCTCACTTGTCTCAACTCCAGCTTCTGATGAACGCAGTGATTTGCCCAACCACTTTAAGGAGTATTTCAAGAACTTTAATCAAAAAAGTGTAATCATCTCTCAGAAAACAAGCACTTCAATTCAGTTACGCTTGGCAAAAGGAGATATTCAAGGTGCAAACACCATAATCAGTGATGCATTAAAAGATATTGACAAACTCTCACTCAACATCGCTGTGACTGGGGAGACAGGGTCAGGGAAATCCAGTTTGGTGAACGCCCTGAGAGGGGTTGGACACGAAGAAGAAGATGCAGCCGCCACTGGGGCAGAGGAGACAACCATGGAGATAAGGTCATACAAACACCCAAAGTTTCCCAGTGTGGAAATATGGGACCTACCTGGCATTGGAACCCTTAATTTCCAGCCAGAAGATTATCTGGAGAAAGTCAAATTTGCTGAGTATGACTTCTTTATTATTGTTTGTGCAACACGCTTCAAGAAAGATGACATAGACCTGGCCCAGGCGATCAAAGCTATGAAGAAGAATTTCTACTTTGTGAGAACCAAGGTGGACAGTGATTTACAAAATGAACAAAGCACTAAACCAAACAGTTTTGACAGGGAAAAAGTCTTGAAAAAGATCCGAGACACGGCTCAGCGGGAATTTCACAGGTGTGATATTGATGCCAAAATCTTCCTAATATCCAGCTTGAAGTTGTCTGAGTTTGATTTCCCAATCCTAATGGACACCCTACTAGAGGATCTTCCTGCTGAAAAGCGCCACGTGTTCACACTTTCCCTGCCCAATATTACTGAGGCCGCCATTGACAAAAAGAGGGACTCCCTGAAGCAGATTGTCTGGCTAGAAGCCCTAAAGGCTGGGTTTCTGGCTACCGTGCCTCTGGTTGGCATCATTCAGGACCAAGATGTGGAGAAACTGAAGAAGAGCCTTCACCAGTATCAAGTCCAGCTTGGAGTGGATGATTTATCTCTACATAGTTTGGCTAAAGATTTGAAAGTGCCTGTGAAAGAACTCCAAAGGAACCTTAAATCTCCTCATTTATTTGACACTGAGAAAAACCAAACAATAGGAGAAAAGCTTTTGAGATCTTTTGAGATATTCTGTTCAGCCAATGGAGGTCTTCTTGCTACTGGTCTTTACTTTAGGAGAGTCTTTTACTTGCAATATTATTTGCTTGACACAGTGGCTGAGGATGCTAAAGTTCTCCTTAAAATGTCATATTCCAAAAACTGATTTACTTCCAAATAGGCTAAAATCCTCTGGATTTTTAAATCCAGATTCCTAGAGAAAAGTAGGATAGTGCATGTTTGCCAGCTCACATGCTTAGTTTCCTGAGACCATCCAGGATGCAATAATGAGTGCATATCCCAGTTAGATGGGCCAAGGGCATGGGTTATCTGAATATGGTCAGACAGCTAAATGTCAGGCATCCACTTCCAATAAACCACCACATCCAATTACTTTACCTTTTTAATATAGCTGTGAACTTGACAAACATTTTTAGATTTGACTCAAGTTCTTTGAAATCCAGTGTCCCTCACCCCTTCAACCTAGTGATAACAATCAATCACGCAAACAGAAATGCCTTTGATCCCCTTGTGATACCAATAGATGCTGAATAAATGCTTGATAAAAAAGGATATTTGCTGTTGGTACTTGATATTCTCAATAAACTCAAGAGTGCTGATACTGCTTGTTGTTAGTGTTATCTTTAATAGTGATAGTCATCTTGCCTTTCTCCAATCAATCAGCTTATATTCCTCTAAATTAAATATGAAAACCAGTGCCTGGGCTAGAGAGATTGCAAGAGACTCAAGATGAAGAGGAACATGACTCACTGGTGAATGGTGATTTCTTACTTCAGGCTGCTGTAATGTGGTGGAGTGAGTGGATTAAGCAATGTCAGTGATTTTGTTGTATTTCTGCAGACTGAAAGCCTGGTGTCTAAGTGCCAGCATGGCTGAGTGCTTTGGGAAGGCTTTCCCTATAGGTGTGTCCTTACATGCATTCCTTGGTTATTTCTGTAGAGATCCCTTCTCTGTTCCATTTTTGTAAGGGCATAAGTTCCATCATTAGGATCCCACTCTCATCACCTAATTTAGCCCTAATTACATTCCAAAAGCCCACCTCCTGATATTATCCCACAGGGGGGTTGATTATTAACATTCAAATTTTAGGGAAACAAACTGCTGTACATGTGTAACAGGTGGATTAGACAAGTCATGTGGCTGATTCAGTTCCTATTTTATTAGAACTTTGCCAGTATCATGTATTGCTAAGTGTTTTGAACAGAAACTGAGTATCCTTTATTCAAAATGCTGGGAACCAAAGAGGTTGGGTTTTGGATTCTAGAATATTTGCATATAGATGATGAGCCTGCGTGGGAATGGGAACCAAGCCTAAAGACAAATTTGATTTATATCTCGTGTATGCATAGGCGAAACGAGCTTTGTGCAGCATTTGTACTCTACCCGTGTTTTAACTGCAACCTATCACTTGAGGTTAGGTGTGGAATTTTCTACTTGTAGCACTATCCAATGTTTCACATGCTTTGCCTATCCAATTTTTATTTTAGGAATGCTCTGTGTTGAAGATAGCAACAGCACTGTATTAAACTGTATTTCATTACTGTGATGAGATACTTGGGTACTTAGAAGAGGTTTATGTAGCTCGTAGTTGAAGAGGTTGTAAGTGCAAAGCATGACACCTGCCCCCATGAGGACCCCTTGACTGTATCTTGTTATTAAGGAGGGTAAATACCACAATGTCAAGGGATGAGACTAAGAGAGAGGACATAGAGACAGAATATAAATTACAGCACTGAGAAGGAACACAAAGGATCTGTAAGGGGACCAGGCTTTGCCTATGTAACAGTCCAACACAAGAACTAACTCAGCTCTCATGAGAATTCTCTTATTCCCTCCTGAGAGTTTGTCCCTGAGGACCTCTGTCTGACCTGTGACATCCCGTCTCTTATCATTTGTCACACTGAGGTCCAGCTCCCAGCATACAAACTCATGAAAGAAAAACCCAACTCATATCCAAACCATAGCAAATAAAGCAAAAGAAAAAAAGTGGAGAAATGGGAAAAACTATTGTATGAAACAAGTGAGCCAAACTATGAAAGAAAAACTAGTTCATAGTAAACAAGCATTGGCTTGGCAGTAGGGTGAGGACTGTGGACTAAGGCCTTACAGTGATGAGCTCAAACCTGGAGCACACAGAGTTCCACGACACCTGTTTGTGGTGCTCCCCTAATCCTTGAAGGAGGATATGGCACTGTAGCCTAGTGGATGAAGTCCTTGCCTTGCACATGCCAGGATCCCATGTGGGCACTGGTTCATGTCCTGGTGGCCCTACTTCCCATCCAGTTCCCCGCTTGAGGCCTGGGAAAGCAGTGAAGGATGGCCCAAAGCTTTGGGATGCAACACCTGTATGGGAGACCCAAAAGAAGCTCCTGGCTTTGGATTGGCTCAGCTCTGGCTGTTGTGCCCACTTGGGGAATGAATCAGGAAGTGGAAGATCTTCCTTTTTGTCTCTCCTCCTCTCTGTATATCTGAATTTCCAGTAAAAGATAAGTAAAACTTTTTAAAAATCCTTGAAAAGAACAGTTGCATATTATATGTATTAGTGTCATATCAGTAAATACAGGACAGGCTGTTTAAAGAAGACTAAACTTTTAACAAGCAAAATAATGTATTTCCTTGCAGAGGTTGATACAATTCAGGAGGATCAGGAAGAAATCTGGAAAAAGGAAATGCATTATTGTAAGTTATCCTCACATTTCATCAATTTGTGGACTCTGATAGCTCAAATGAGTAATAGCAGTAATCAAGATCTGATTCAGGGTCAGAGAAAAATTGGTAGAAATAATATCAGCGTAGTGACTAAAGTCCCTGCCTTGCATGCACTGGGATCCCATATGGGTGCCGCTTCCCATCCAGCTCCCTGCTTGTGGCCTCGGAAAGCAGTCAGGGACAGCCCAAGGCCTTGGGACCCTGCACCCAGAACCGAAAGAGGCTCCAGGCTCCTGGCTTTGGATCAGCTCAGCTCTAGCTGTTGCGGCCACTTAGGAAGTGAACTACGAATGCAAGATCTTCCTCTTTGTCTCTCTTTCTCTCTGTATATCTGACTTTCCAATAAAAAAAAATCTTTTAAAAAGTTGTTGAATAGAAAAATATATCACATGTCAGGAACCCTTTCAACTTCCTCTTCAGATGTGACAGGCTGTGCTTCTGGAGCATTAGGACAAAGAGGACACTCTGGCTTACAGGACCGTGTTCTTCAGTTGTGATACTGGAGTAATTACCACAGGAACCAGGCAATGAGTTGCTGCCCATCAAAATGTTATTCCCTCATGCTCGTGCCTTTGAACATCCCTACTCTTTATGTGACTTCCCCTACAAATGAGCAACAAATGAGTGTACACTTACAGATAGCAATGAGGACTAGAAGAAATAACCACTCAGAGTAGGCCTGTGCAATCTGACTTTGGTGACACCAGGCCACCGTACTAGCGCATTCTCAAATGACTTTCCAGGTTCTGCCATCTCTCTTTGCATTCATTCTTCAGTGGCTTGGTGATCCTAAGACAACCAGAAATGAAAACTACACAGGCTGGCACTGAGGCACGAGTTAAGTCACTACTTGTGATGCTAGCATCCCATGTCAGAGTGCCAATTCAACTCTTCCTTCTGCTGGGTCACATTCCAAGTACCCATAATGACCACAGGTGGGCTAGGTCAAAGCCAAGAGCCAAGAGTTTCTTCCAGGTCTCTGACGGGAGTGTAGGAGCCCACACACTTGAGTCCTCTTCTGTTGGTTTCTTGGTCACGTTAGTAGGGAGTGGGATCAGAAGTGGAGAAGCTGGGACTTGAACCAGTGCCTAAACAGGATGCCAATGCTGCAGGTGGAGGCATTTAAACCTACTACCCATAATGCTGAGCCCTTTGCTGAAGGCTTGGAGTGACATTTATCACACAGTAGGTGCCCAACTAGTACCTACTGAGTAAATAAATATCCAAGAAATTCATGAACTGAGCACAGGAAAGTGGAGATTGTATACAAGCAGGATATTCAGGCCTCTAAGTGCTATTTATCTGTCTTTCCAGGGCAGAGCTGGCATTGCTGTAGCTGAAGTGGTGCTGCTTGAAGGAAGGATCTACTGGAAGCATGGAGATACAATCTTAGACCCTGCAAGCACCTGCAGAGACTGGGAGAACGGTTGTGGATTCGGAGGTAAGCAACCAGCAGCGGTGAGGACAAATTCATTGCATTCCAAGATGGGTTCTTTGTGTTCACAGTGTCACAAAAACATCCCCTTGAGACCAGCAGCAGCACTGACTCACACAGCTTGCTATTCTTTGCTTTAAAAATATTACATAATTCAGTACTACCAATTTATACATAAATAATCCCATCATAATCAAATCATTTATGTATATTGTTTGTGTTATATGTAAACAATAACATTATATAATTTAATATATGTTTGATTTTATAACAAATTAAATGACTCCAGAGGCTAACTTTATAAATTACATGTGCTCCTCCATGCACCTCTTACCCAGAACCTTAGTACATCCTAGGGCGCACTGACTCCTTGAGAAGTACCCTTCTCAGCTATTCCTGCTTTCTGACTTTATCCAAGCTGCCTTTAGTACTGGAAGTTATGAACATCTGCCACCAGGGGGCAGTGGCCGCACGGCTGGAGGGCTAGGAGAGCTGCTTGGTTTTGAGCACTTACTGTTCCCCAAGCCTCTGCTTTTACCCAACACTTTCCCAAAGCATTCCAACTTTTTTTTTCTCTCAATGATTTTAGAATCAGCACTTGTAAGTTTTCTCTGTTTGTTCCCTACATTTTTCCACTATTGTCTTCACATTTTAGTCTTTGAACGCTTTGTTTTCATAATCGTTCTCATATAACCCATGTTGAAGGATTTTGTGTTCCATTTCTCCTTCCTTTAGAGCCGTTTACTCTCACCAGCTCTCATTTGCAGCTACCCCAGGCATCATAGGAATGGATTCATGAAAGGCTCCATCTTTATTTCAGTCTCTTCCCAGTTGAATACACTGCACTTGTCATCCAAGGTCAAATCCCCTGTTCCACACTAACAACGTTACTATCGAGTTGCCCTGATCCACAAGGTCACTGCTCACTTTTTAAGATAAAGTGAAAATAATTCCTTGTTATCCTGGTGATTTTACTGTGTCACATCAGGCAAAAAAAGGCAAAAAAATATCTTCTATTCCTCTGAGAGAGAAAGAGAGTAAGATATATATATAGAGAGAGAAATTGTTGTAATTCTTGCTCTGACCCAAGTATCTGTGCTCAGTGAACAGGCCAAGTGAAAACACAGGAGTTACAGCTCACTCACTGGGGTCAAGTTAGTGAGGAATGACTTCTGATGCAGCCATATGGGACCCCGGTGGATGCAAGGTGAAAACTTCAGCTACTAGGCAATCGCACCAGGCCCAGACTTGAATATTTTAACCAGAACTAGGGAAAACAATTGAATTCAGTAACTGTAGCAGGAGGGGCCGACATGTTGACTCAACTGGCTGATCCTCTATCTCTAAGCACTGGCAATCTGTTTTAAAATTAGTGGGTTTTTTAAAAAAAAAAAAAAGATTTATTTATTTATTTATTTTATTGGAAAGCTAGATAAACAGAGAGGAGAGACAGAGAGGAAGATCTTCTGTTTGCTGATTCACCTCCAAGTGGTCACAATGGCCAGAGCTGAGCCGATCTGAAGCCAGGAGCTTCTTCAGGGTCTCCCACTTGGGTGTAGGGTCCCAAGGCTTTGGACCATTCTCGACTGTTTTCCCAGGCCACAAACAAGGAGATTCATGGGAAGTGGGGCAGCTAGGATTAGAACCAGCACCAGTATGGGATCCTGGGGTGTGCAAGGTGAGGACTTTAGCTACTAGGCTTCTGTGCTGGGCCTCCTTGAAGAATTTTTAAATGTTTTGTAAATCAACATGTTTAAGATTGTAATAACTGAATGGAGACCAGGACTCAAGCTGGTCAGTTTGTTCATTTTTGTTTCTTCTCGTAGGTACCCTGAAGGTACCAACTGCACGTAAACTCAGTTCTCTCTACTGATTAATGTTGGTTTCTCTCACATTTAGCCCTATCAAAATTAAGCAGAAGGTTTCAGGTTAAAGAACTACCTCCTACCTTCTTGCAAATTTTAAAGACCCCTTAGAATGGATAGGAATCCATAGATTTGGCTTAAAAAATTAAAATTTCACAATGCATCATCTAATTTCTTAAAGCTATTACTGTGTTATCTGGGCTGCGGGGCAGTAAATGTTCCAGCAGCTCCAGCAAAATCTCAACCCGGTTCCACTGGCATCCCGCCTTCTGCCTGCTGGTCGCGAGGTATTCCCAACGTGGATATCCAGGACCCTCTCTCGGGACTCCCAGTCCACCTGTGAGACCTGGGGGCTGCATTAGTGCTTGAATTCAGTCCCCAGTGACCACAACAGCTAGGGCTGGGTCAAGCCAAACACTAAACTCAATCCAAGACTCCCATGTGAGCAGCAGAACCCAAGCACTGAGTGGCCAGCTGTTGACTCTGTACGTTAGCAGGGAGCTGGACAGAGCCAGGACTCAAACCCTGGCACCCTGAAAGGGGGTGTTGGCGTCCCAGGCAGCATCCTCACCAGCACACCAGGCATGTCCCCCACCCTCTGCAAGGTGTTCAAGGACCACAGGGAAGACATTTCTGAATGCGCAGTCCCTGCCTTCTAGAGATGCATGGACTGGGCTACTGTCATCTCTGTGCTATCTCCATGGTCTCTGAAACCAGCTCAGTGAAGGCAAAATCTTGATCTTGTAGGAATGTGGAGGATTAACTCTCAGGGACTAACTGCTCCATCTCAAAACAGGTTACATTGCCATCTGTTGGACAACATCAAAGTTCTTCGCATGCATTCACCCAAAAACCAGAACAATTCTTATTCTGATGTGCTACACACTTCACAAACCTGGGCAAACACACGGGGTTTGTGTTGTTGCCAGATACTCAGCTCCAAGTGGAAGCTGCTCAAAGGAATGCTTCATTTACTCAGGACAAGAAAAGTGCATGGTGGAAGGGGTTTCCTAAAGAAACTGCCTGCACAGCAGCCAGCCAGGACTTCTGTGGCGAGGGGTGTGGGTGGGGGCATCCAGGATGTAGAAAAGAGAAAGTGACAGGCCCTTTCTGCTCAAGCGACACACAGTGTCCTTTAAAAATCTCTCAGTGGTCTCTGAGCTTTCCCAGTGTGTCCACACAGAGTACTGTGTTCCAAGATGAGCTTTTCTGGAACATCTTCTAAGAGATAAGCTCCATCAAGCAAGTTGTCTGCCCACATTCCCATGATCTGCCTCTTGCCCAAATTCCACACTCTTGGTTACAGAATCAGACTGCAGAGACGCTCAGTAGTCTAAACACACAGAGACTAAATCCTACAACTGCCAATTCCTAGTCTGTTTATCAGAAGCTCAAGTTCACAAGACTAATCCTATGTTTGTATCACAAAAATTTCCAGGCATTCCTCCAGTGAGCAGTGAAAAAGCTTGAATCGCAGACAGTTATTTACAGTGAACCAGAGTTCCCAAAGACTTCGGCGTCATCTTTCTCAAACTGTAGAGAATGGCCTTTGACGTACAGAATCCATGGGGCCAGCATTTGGGGCAGTGGTCATCGTGTCACTCAGGAGGCCTGTGTTTCTTATAGTCCCCAGGGTGTGCAGTAACAGAAGGCTGGAACTGGACACAGAGCTGGGACTCAACTCTGGGTACACCAGTATGGAATATGGGCATGATACCTTGAGGCATCCAAATGTCTAAGCCAAACATCCCCCACCATAAGTAACATTTGAAAATCCAGTGTGCAAAGAAAGATGGGAACTTGTGACTAGAAAGATTTGCAGTGTTTGGAAGGTAGCATCCCAACATTTTCCATGCCCGAACATGTGTATCACCAAAGGGGTGGGTAAGTAAGTGACATGAAAAGCCGCCTGTGTGTGTTCAGGTATTGGGGTGTACTTTCTCATATACACATGGGATTGCATACACAAGAGTGAGCAAACAGCACATCTTGGGAATGTTGGTTTTCAAAAGCAGGTGTTTTTGAAGAAAGAAATATGAAAGCTAAATCTAAAGTAGTATTGCCCTTGTAAAAAGTGACCAAATGCCACAGAAACGGATGTGTTGGAGTCACATTGCCAGTACACGTGCTCGTGATTTTTGTTATGAACGATTGTAACTAATGTGATTTTCAACCATCTTATCGCTCCTTGTCCCATTACCTAGAGGAGTGGAAGTGCCAAGGAGAAGGTACAATCTTACATTTCACTTTGTGTTGTTGACCATTATGATAGAAACTTCCCAAGTGCCCTGTTCTGAGGTTTAATTAATTAATTAATTTGAGGGGCTGATGTTGTGGTGCAGCAAGTTAAGCTCTATCCGTGTTGCCAGCAGCTCACACAGGCACCTGTTTAAGTCCTGGCTGCTCTACTTCTGATCAAGCGGCTCATGTGCTTGCAAGAGCAGTGGAAGCTGGCCTAAGTACTTAGCACCCTGCCACCATGTGAGATACCTAGATGGGGTTTCAGGCGCTGGATTCACCTGGCCCGTTCCTGGGCATTGTGACTGTCTGAAGAATAAACCAACTGATAAATGACATTTCTCTGACTCTGCTTTTCCGTGTAACTCAGCTTTCAAATAAAGAAAAAAATCTTAAAATAGGGCCCGGCGCAGTGGCGCAAGTGGTTAAAGGTCCTCGCCTTGCACGCCCAGGATCCCATATGGGCGCCGGTTCTAATCCCGGCAGCCCCGCTTCCCTTCCAGCTCCCTGCCTGTGGCCTGGGAAAGCAGTCGAGGACGGCCCAAAGCTTTGGGAACCTGCACCCGCGTGGGAGACCCGGAAGAGGCTCCTGGCTTCGGATCGGCATAGTATCGGCCGTTGCGCTCACTTGGGGAGTGAATCATCGGACAGAAGATCTTCCTCTCTGTCTCTCCTCTCTGTATATCCGCCTTTCCAATGAAAAAATAATAAAAATAAATCTTTAAAAAAATCTTAAAATAATAATAATAACTTATTTGAAAATCATAGAGATGGAGGACAGGAATCTTCCACCTACTGATTCATTCCCCCCAAATACCTGCAATAGCCAGGGCTGGGCCAAGCTGAACCCAGGAGCCAGAAACTCAACTCAGATTTCCCAAAGGGAAGACAAGGAACCAAGCACGTAAGCCTCCCACGTTAACAGAGGATAGAATCAGGAACAGAGCCAGGGCCTGAACCCAGGCCTTTCAGCAAGGGATGCAGGCATCCCATTGTCTCAACCACCGCCCCAAGTGCTCACCATATTTTCCATGCTTTATTCCATTGTTTGTGGCTTTTTGGTGCAACACTCCTTGATAATGACTAAAATATTGCCATCTTTCCCTATTTCTGCAGGTCATTCTCAGATCTCCTGGTTATTGCTGGACTTGTGGTTGCAGAGGGGTAAGTCTAAATGAAAGATTGTCAATACTCTTTAGTTGTTACAATAGTATCCTAGCTGCCCAACAACCCTGGCTTCCCAAATCAGTAAGGATATTGTGTTAAATGTGAAAACATGAACTGATGCATTGTGGGAGTCTATGGGAAATGTTCATGACCCGTTCCTACCTAAGAGCACACATGTATTCTTTTAAAAACTGAAGTCACCT
This sequence comes from Ochotona curzoniae, assembly GCF_017591425.1. NCBI lineage: Eukaryota > Metazoa > Chordata > Mammalia > Lagomorpha > Ochotonidae > Ochotona > Ochotona curzoniae. The sequence goes on from NW_024464918.1 coordinate 42,116,811, forward strand.
CACACAACTAAATGGTACAGTGGAGGCAGTGATCTCAACAAACACAGTTGTTTAAGTGTTATATATCGGATCCTTGATTTTTTCAAGTGGCCAACAAATACAAGCTTAGAATTTCTGCTTTCTCTTTTCAAAAACCATAATATGTTATCTCACATCTTTGGATCTTTCTTTTTTTTTTTTTTACAATTTTTATTGGAAAGGCAGTTATTCAGAAAGGAGGAGAGACAGAGAGGAAGATCCTCCTGTTTGATGTTTCACTCCCCAAGCGGCTGCAATGGCTGAAGCTGAGTCAATCCAATGCCAGGAGCTTAGAGTCTCTTCAGGGTCTCCCACATGGGTGCAGGGTCCCAAGGCTTTGGGCCGTCCTCCACTGCTTTCTCTGACCACAAGCAGGGATCTGGATGGGAAATGGGGCTGCCGGGATTAGAACTGGTGCCCACATGGGATCTCAGCATGTACAAGGTGAGGACCTTAGCCACTAGGCTACTGCACCAGGTCCACAATTCTCATTCTTCTCACAGGTGTTTCCTAAATTGCCAAGCAAGGTTCTCCTTCTGTCATAAAGAATATGTATTGTATCATGAAGGAAACAATAGTCTTACCCACTTTCCTGTAGCTCTTGAACCTTTTACCTTAATTAACTATGTAAAGATTGTCAAAAATATAATTAAAAAATGGGGGAAAAAAGAATATGTATTGTAGACACTAACCTCCGAGTCGTAACCCCAGACACAAAATTCTTTTCATGGAGTGGATCTACATTTCTAATTGCTTTGATGTGTCCATATGCATTTTACAAATTCACCATACATTACCTTGCTTTCAGAATCTGTTTCGTATCCTTTGCATTACATGTTTGTTTCAATTGCATAACTTCCCTCACCTGCTGAAGCCGGAACTCTGGAAACCAATTTGATCCTTTTCTTCCTCCTTCTGTTCCAGCTTTTCAACCATATAAGGCCCATTAATTCAGCAGAACCCTTTGATCTGAGTTGTGAATTTAACAGGTGCTTGTTAAAGAAAGACCTCAAACATGCTCATTCTAGCACTTTATTGGAAATTGGTTGTGCACACCAATGAAATCAAAGTAATAGTATAATTTTCACACAACAGTATCCTCATATTTGTGCTATCTTCTTACATAATTTAATAAATGAATACCAAGATGCTCCTGATTCTTGATATCAGAGAGCCTAGGTGGTCCAGGAATAACTCTGTATAAATATAAATCAGCATCTAAAAGAACAATATTGTCTTGAGCTTGTTCCAGAAGTCCTGGGAGCATCTCTTAAAGAAAGGTACCTGGGCTTGGCTGTGGTGCTAGTGGAGGTAGGGAAGGGCTACACATAGAACTAAACAACGCAGGAGCTGGTGCGGAGGGCCAGAGCCCCTCGAGGGTGGGACGTATGAAAGGACAGGGGCTGCACATCCTGAATGCTGGACAGGGCACTTGGCCACTCTGCATCCTCCAATATCACTTGAATGTCAAAATTAACACACACACACACACACACACGAAAATCTAGCTCCAACCCCCATGACATTGCCCCCCGCAAAATGGCAAAACTCTCCCCCAGAATGCCGAGGAATAGAGATTCTGACAGAGAGAAGGTTGTAGAAAGCTCTATGCATCTCTCTCCCCATGTCATTCTCAGTTCCCTGTCAAAGGAGAAGACTTGAGGAATGACAGCTCAAGGAAAATAACTGTGACCCAGTGTTCTGCACATCTCCTGGAAGGACAGGGTGTTTCTTGCTTGTTTGTCCTTGGGGGCACTGGGCAGGTCCACTCTACCCTCACTGTCTCCCTTGCCACCTTGAGCCATCACTAGCAGTCAGATTTTTTGGTTCTTCCAAGCTTCTCTACAAACAGCGTAAGGCTGGCATCCTGCAGTGGTTTTGTTGTTCATCAAGTTTTCACCTCCACCAAGTCCACTGGTTCTTACAACCCTGTGAGGTAGGAAGCACAGGGACCATGATCCCCACTTGAAAGACAAGGAACCTGGAACGGAGTGAGGTTCCTCTTCCAAGTTCACACAGCTAGCCAGGGGCAAAACCAACAGTGGAACTCAAGTCCAAGTTCTGAAGTCCTTCCTTCTGCCTTTCAGAGAACAAGGGGAGGCTTTGGGAAGGGAGGCTGGTCCCCAGCCCGACCTGGCCCTCTTGGGGGTAGGTCTCAGACAGCTCCATTAAGAATAGGGTGAGTCCGCATGCGATAGATGATGACCACGGTGGCGGGGCACAGCAACAAGGAGGTCATGATGACAATGGTGGCCAGGATGATGAGGACAATGACCCAGATGTCCAGGATGTGCTTGGGGAGCACGACTTCCACAGGCACTTGGCTGACAGCATCCATGCTGCTTCACTCTGCAAGAGACAGGAAAAGCAAATCACCGCTGTGTACCTTCTCTCCACACCCGCGAGTGGGAGGGAAAGCTCCCGGAGTTAGAGGCAGGGCATTTACCACTTACCAGATACCTGATCTTTAAAGTGCGTGGATCAGTTATTGCAACCGCTTCATTCACTGACAGCCTCCTATCGTCAGGCCTGTGCTATGCACTTTGAGTCTAATTTTTTAATGATTTATTTATTTATTTATTTGGAAGCATCAGAGAGAGATGGAGAGAGATTCCCATCTGCTGAGTCACTACTCAAATGGCTGCAAAGTCCAGGGCTGTGGCAAACCAAAGCCAGGAGCCAGAGCTACTTCCAGGTCTCCCACATGGGTGCAGAAGCCCAAGCACTTGGGCCAAATGCGCTACTTTCCCAGGTGCGCTGACAGGGAGTTGGATCTAAAGTGGGGCAGCCAGGTCTCAAATCAGCACCCATATGGGTTATATGCATTGCAGGCAGTGGCTTTATCCACTATGCCTCAGTACTGGTCCCACTTTACATCTGTTAACTCATTCAACCCTCACCTTAACCATGAAACTTATGAGGCTAGGACTATAATTACTGCCTGTTTTTTATTTTGTGGCCTTTATCTTCCATTATACCCATTCTATAGATGAGGACTCTAAGAGCTTTAGAAATGCTGATGCCACTAACTTGACCAAGAATGACCAAGGATAAACTCAGATAGCCAAGGACACAGAGCCTCCATGCTTAGCTATTAAACTACTGTCCTACCAGCCTCACCTGAAAAAGTTGGAAGTTCACTTTTTTAGTGTTCTTTCCTGGCAAGAGAACCCCTCCCCCACCTTTCTGAGGTAACGTACTTGGTCCATGTGGCTTACTTAAGGCACTCATGGGTGGTGATATGCCTGGGCTTGGCCCTTACTAATTTCTGGGAAGGCAAAATTTTCCAAAAGGATTAAAAATTTTTTTTTCATTGGAAAGGCAGATTCACAGAAAGAAGAATCTTCCATCTGCTGGCTCACTACCCAAATGGCCACAATGGCGAAAGCTGAGCTGATCCAAAGCCAGGAGCCAGCAGTCTCTTTAGAGTCTCCCATGAGGGTGCAGGGTCCCAAGGACTTGGGCCCTCTTCTGCTGCTTTCCCATGGCATAAACAGGAAGCTAGAAGACAAGTGGAGCAGTTGGGACACAAACCCGCACCTATAGGATCCTGGCGCTTGCAGGAGGAGGATTAGCCAATTGAGCCATCACACTGGGCCCTTCCCCAGGATTTTAGGCTCAAGGTTATGGGGAAGATGATTCTTTCTGCTGAGATGGCCAAACCGACCAAACTTAACTCTGGAAAGAAAGGAGCTGAGGCGATCCTGCCTGCTGTGGAGAAACTGCCCAAGAGATAGGAAAACAGACGGAGCTCTGATGATTTAATTTGGAAACTTGATCCCAGCCAAGGCTAATGCCATCTACAAACCAGAACATCCCCAAAAGACAAGCCAATAATTCCCTGGTTTTGCTTAACACAGTGCCCACTTGGTGTCTCTCCCTGGCATCTGAAAGAACTCAAGTGAATCAAGATGTAATTCAGTTGCCCCCAAACATTTTTCAGTTCACAGCGTCCTTAGGTTTTAGCCCCCGCCCCCAGGCCAAAAGAGATCCCTAAGAATTCTGGTTATTGGGCAGATGGATTCAAACAATTTTTAAGTATGTTCTAATAGCTTAGCAGTTATTTGAGAACTAAGCACTTGGTAGTTGTTTGAATAACACACAAAACTGAAAGAAACTATTTTATTCCATTTCTAGCCAGTTACTTACTAATATGACACATACATTTGTTAGGTACTTGTTCAAACTTTGGGATTGCCATCACCACTTTTTATCCCACATTAATGTTTGTACTGCACTTGCTATACCACAACAGTCACCAAAAACGCAGCTTCATAAGACATAACATCATCAAAAATAGTGGTATTAAAATTCAACTGTAAAATTCAACTCTAGCCTAATGGCTAAAGTTCTTGCCTTGCACCAGGGTCCCATATGGGCACCAGTTCTAATCTTGGCAGCCCTGTTTCCCATCCAGATCCCTGTTTGTGGCCTGGGAAAGCAGTGGAGGACAGCCCAAAGCCTTGGGACCCTGCACCCATGTGGGAGACCCGGAAGAGGATCTAGGCTCCTGGCATTGCATTGACGCAGTTCCAGCCATTGCAACTACTTGGTGAGTGAATCATCGAACAGGAGGATTTTCCTCTCTGTCTCTCCTCCTTTCTGTATATCTGACTTCCCAATAAAAAAATAAATCTTAAAAAATTGTTTTTAAAAAATTCAACTGTAAGCCACCTTGAGCTGGGAGTTTACATAGTATCTGAGAGTCTTCCAGGACCACTGTTTCTTTCTGATATCACTATTGAGAGCATCCTCTTCCCTCATGTGAGTTACTGTGGCTCCCCAAGGCTTCCCAGAGCACAGACGTGGCACATTGCCAGCCCAGCCCAGAAGGCACAGGCTGGCACAGACATCCTCCTGGGTGTTCTTCCAAACCTGAGATCTGGCATTCGGTCATTCTAGGTCCCAGGCAAAATTCCCAATTCTGGTTCTGTTTGCTTCTCTTAACTAAGCACTAGCTTTCCTTTTTAATGCCTCTGATGTCATGGCCACTGTTACCACCTTAAACAAGGTATTGATCACCACAACCAATGCACAGTCTCCCACATACACCTTCAAGCATGTTTCTGCATATGTGTTAGAGCACCTGACCCCCAAAAGAGTCAGTAAGTAGTAAGATATAGTAAGGTGGATCCATATAATGTAATACAATGCCATGATTTTATCTATTCATTCATTTGCTCATTCATTCAACTAACAAATATATAGTGCTTATTACACATTAAGAATTGCTCCAGTGCTCGCTTCGGCAGCACATATACTAAAAAAAGAATTGCTCCAGATTTACTACAAATAATAACTTATTTAAATAAAGCACTATGGAGAACAGTAAGGAAGTTTCTCCCAAAATTAAAAATATAGTTACTTTATGATTCAATAATCCCACTTCTGAGTATATAGCCAGAGGATTTAAGATCAGTATATCCAAAAGATAGATGCACCCCCATGTTTATTTCAGCATCATTCACAGTAGCCAAGTTAGAGAATCAACAATGAATGGATAAAGGAAATGTGATATATATACATATATATAATAAAGAAAATGTGAAATATGGATAAAGGAAACATGAGATGCATACATTCTGTGGTCAGCCTTTCAAAAGAGGGAACTCTGCCAGTTATGACAGCACAGATGACCTACAGAGCATTATGCTAAGTGAAATAAGTCAGGCACAGAAACACAAATACTAAATGGTCTCACTCATGTGTGGCAGCTATGGAAATCAACCAGAATGACGGAGTACAGGATGGCTGTGACGAGAGCACAGAGGGCAGAGGGATGGGCCAAATGGGCAAATGTTTCTGTAAGGGGTAATAAGGACTGGAGGTGAAAAGTGCAATTTATTTAACAGCTATTAAAAAGACTGATCTGCAGTGAGGTCCAAAATATTTAAATAAAGTGCAGGAATAGTGTGTACAGGATCATTGCTTCCATTCAGATTTTGTAGAATTTAATAGATAGGTAAGGATGCATGGGGACTTCAAAAAGTTAGTGGAGCCATTTCCAGATGGCTCAGTCCTGGACTCTGCTGAGTGGTGCTGGGAGTAGCAGCAGGGCCTATTGGAGGTGGGCTGCCACTGGGGAGGGGACATGCCAGTGGGCAGGAAACTGAGGAGAGGGGCTTCCATGGGAATGGACCAGAGTTTCGGAAAAGACTGGTATATCCCACAGTCGGCTCTCACCACCCCAGACCCCGAGCCTGTGCCACACATCACACACACACTGCAGACTGTCACTCACGGTGAGTTCCCCAGTTTCTAAGAGCATTTAATGCAGACCGAATGAGTAAGATAGCTCTAGTTCTAAGATTTATTCATTTTTATTGAATAGGTTTTATATCAGGTTTTACAGAGAAAAGGAGAGACACAAAAATTCTGCATCCATTGGTTCACTCCCCAAATGGCTGCAATAGCCAGAGGTGAGCTGATCTTAAGCCAGAAGCTTCTTCCAGATCTCCCCATGTGTGTGCAGGGTCCCCAAGGCTTTGGGTCATCCTCGACTGCTTTCCAGGCCACAGCATGGAGCTGGATGCAAGACATGACAGAGTGAAAGATCTTCCAGCTGTTAGTTCACTCCCCAAGTAAAAGCAACAGCCAGAGCTGAACTGATCTGAAGCCAGGAGCCTCTTCCATGTTTCCCATGCAGGTTCAATGTCCCAAGGCTTTGGGCTGTCTTTGACTGCTCTTCTAGGCCACAAGCAGGGAGCTGGATGGGAAGTGGAGCTGCTGGGATTAGAACCGGCACCCATATGGGATCCTGTTGTGTTCAAGGTGAGGACTTTAGCCGCTAGGCCAGGGTGCTAGGCCCTGTTCTTTGAATTTTGGTTAAAAATCTGGGTTAAAAGGAATCTGTGGTACCTATATGGGATCCTAGCACGTGCAAAGCAAGGACTTTAGCCACTAGGCTATCGCACCAGCCCAAAATCAAATAAAACTAATTCTCATCAATCTCTAGATCTGTGGTCATAGTAAGACTCACTTTAGACAGTACGAATAACACTGGTTTTCTGGCTCCTCCCAGACTTTATGAATTGGATGAGAGGGGGTCTTTTGTCCCAACTGCCATGGTGACTCGAGTATATAGTTGGCTTTGGGAAATCCCTGGATGTAACAATCTCTAAGATGTACAAAACCCTTCCTAAAACCGAGGTTTGGGGATTGTTTCCTGGGTACTCAGTTGCTAGGCTAGTCAGATCCACCAGGCCCCAGGTGACAGAGAAGCCTCACCCGGGGTCCCCAGGACCACAGGTCTATCAGGCTGTGCCTGCCAGGGAGGGAGAGGCACAGGCTGGCCACGACTCTGCTGTGGAAATGGAGTCACTTTCTCCAAGGTCTGAGACATGGCAAGCAATGTGAGTCACAGGAGATGCAAGTCTTACAGATGCTTGGGGCAGGATAAATCAGTTTTTGTGGTCTCCTGATGACATCAACAGCCAACCTGCCTAAGGCCAAAGGAACCCTACAAAAACCCTTTCCAGTAAACCCATTAACATCAAACTGTTTCTGGGTCTCCACGCCAGGAATACATAATCTGCCTGGCCAACTTTCATAAGCAAAACCTGTCATTTACAAGAAGTAAGCTTCTGACTCATCTGCAATCAAGAATCATAGAACATGAAATCTAGAACCAGCCCTGTTTCACAGATAGAGACACTGAGGCCCCTGGGTCTTCCCCCACCTTTGCTCCTGCTGCCTTTCAGAGTCATTATTCCAACACACAAATCCAAGCAGGTCCCCTTCTCTAACTCAAACAAACAAGTGGCCAGCACTTGCAAGGCTGGCATCCATATGTGTGTTGGTTCTTGTTCATTTCTGATCCAGCTCCCTGCTAATGTACCAGGGAAAGCAGAAGATGGCCCAAGGCCTTGAGCCTTTGCACTCATGTAGGAAACCAAAAGCTGTTCCTGATACCTGGTTTTAGCTTGGTCCACCCCTGGCTGTTTTAGCCATTTGGGAAGTAAACCAGAAAATGAAAGGTTGTCTGTCTGTCCCTGTCCAGCTCTGCCTTTCAAATAAATATTTAAAAGATAAAATCAAAACAAAGCCAGGAGAAGAATAAACCAGACTCTTCCTGTATTCTGCACACCACATCCGTATTTACATGCACGAGTGAAACTGTGTTCAAACTAAAGCTGCTCGGGTCAAAGTGTGCGGAGGCCTGCGGTCCCTTCCACTCAGCAGGGCTGGTCAGCATCCCGGAAAACACTAAACACTCGCCCCTCTACTACTGCAGCTCAGACTGAACGCAGCATGAAGCCAGACCACACAATATCTCCTTGGTAGGAGAGTAAAGCCGCTTTTCCTTCCAAATGACAACAAATCTGACAGCCTACCTGTGCAATTGTTGTTGTCAAGTGTCTCTGCCTGGCATGCCCTGCTGGCTTCCTGGCACAGCACAGCCACGCAGCTTTCCCTGGACCCTGTGGACAGGATCCTCAGGACAGTCTGAAAGCCACAGGTTGTGATGTCCTCGAAGGCCCTGCCGTGGCTGGACACAGATGAGGTCAGGCCTCACAGAGTCCGGGGAGCCCCACCTGCCTTGTTGCCCTCAGTCCTATGACGTGTGTCTTTTGTGTAGGAGTTGCAGTACACCTCTCCCCACTACCAAGGGAAAATTTTATTCCCGAAATAAGAACTAAACAAATCTTACACTTGGCAGCTTTGATTGCTGGCCGGAAAATTTTGCTTGAGAAAAAGCAGGACTGTGAGCTTCTGCTAGCTGACTTCTGACTGACCTCTGCTTGGCATCTGGGTGCACCAGCTCCTTACAAGTGCACAAAGACCTTGTTTCTTGGAACACTCAATTAATAGTTCTAAAGCTATTTGCTTTATCATTTGTTTCTCAGATATATTGCTTATTATTTCTGATTAAAGGTTCTAACTGGAACATGACTCAAACCACTAGTGTCACAAATTAATGGCATCACTGATTAAATTTTAAAAAAAAAGACTGTATTTCTATAGCCATGGGAAATAAAGCAGCAAGCCAGGCCTAAACTCCTGTCATTTTGAACAGAAAGAACTACGACACAGGTTCAAGATACATATATCTAAGAAACTGCATTTACCCTACCCTGGGATCTGCAGCTGAGAAGCCCCTGGTACCACCCAGGCCAGCCCTGCCCATCTCAGACTCTTTCAGTGTCCGTGGCATGTCATTGCCTCTCCTCAGGCCGTGGAGGTAAGCAATTCAGGTAACTTAATGGAAAGGCCAATAATTCCAAAGTGACTACTTGATATCCACTAACAAGATTGAGTGAAAAGGCTTTAAAAAAGCAAGTTTTCTCCAAAGGATGAGCAAACTGTACTGTACTTGATTCAATGTAGGCTGGAAAAGGGATGTCCTACTTGACTCCTGGGACCACCTTTCTTATGAATCTCCAAGTTCTTTGACAAGAGAACGCATCATTGCTCTAGTCAATCCTATTATGTGGCAACTTTTCTAGTTAAAGAAAAAAATTGTGTGTAAATTTCACAAATTAAAATTCCTACAGTTGGCAGGCATTTTAAAAAGAGATTAATTTTATTTATTTGAAAGGTAGAGTTATAGGGACAGAGAGGGAGAATCAGAGAGAGAGGAAATGTTCCAGCTGCTGGTTCACTACAAACTGAATGGGTCTGGCCATGGGTTTCTGGCCATGGCAGATATTTGGGGAGTTAATCAGCAGATGAAAGTCTCCCTCTCCCTGCATCCTTCTCTCTAATTCTGACTTTCAAGTAAAATAAATAAATCTTAAAAAAAAAATAAAACTGCAATGGCCAGGGCTAGGCCAGGCTAAAGTCAGGAGCCCGGAACTCCGACTGTGTCTCCCACCTAGGTGCAGGAGCCCAAGTACTCGGACCGTCTTCTGCTTTCCCAGGTGCATTAGCAGGGAGCTGGATTAGAAATAAATCAACCTGGAACTCAAATCAGAACTCATATGGGATGCTGGTGCTACAAGCAGTTGTCTAACCTCTCATACCACAACATCAACCTCAACTTGCAGTTTTTAAGAAAAAGTGAGTTCCAGGCAACAAGGCTGAGCTTCTATTTACCTTTCAACCTTGACACTCCCTAGCAAACAATGCATTTAATCCCAGGGCAACAGTGTTCTTATTTGTGGATGAGTACCTTCAGAACACATAACTCTACTCGGGATGCTTCTTCATTCATCCCTTTGTCCAGGACTTAAAGGCAAGATGCTCTTCAGACCCTACCATTGTTTGGTCATTATGCCTTTTTTGGTCCCCAAAAACACACCCTGACTCCCTCAAACACAGGATCATGCAAGCTACCGTTTGTTTACCAGCCTACAGGTTTCAGTTTGTAAAAATATTCTATTTGATTCATTGAATAGATGTATATTGTTTGTATTTGTCAAATGCAAGTGCTATCCTGGCCTGGTCCCACATATTAACTTTCTAAGCCTTCTCCATAATCCCATGTACGATGACATTATTTTACAGCTTTGGAGACTAAAGCCAAGAGAAGTCAGCCAGGCAGTGATCATAAAACTAGGTGAAGTCAGACTCGGGTCTCTTGACTCTGGACTCACCAAGGCACTTAGTATGGCTACCTCCAGAGCCCACACGGACCCAATTGTATATAAACACAAAGTTTCCCAGACTCACGACTCTCTTCAAGGTCCAGATCAGAGTTTACTATTTTTGACCAAAAGTCATTCCAAATTTGGAGAAAGGGAGATATGTAATCTACAAGATCAGGACTTCTCCTTTGCACACAAGTTAAGTCTCTGCATAGAACTTATGTCCCCTTGAAGTGCCTGGTTTGAGTTCTGGCTCCTTCACATCTAATCCAGCCCCAGCTGTTGCGACCATGTTGGCAATGAACCAGGGCATGGAAGATCTCTCTCTCTGTTTCTCCATCTCTTTTTGCAACTCTGCCTTTCAAACAAAGAAATAAAAACATTTTTTAAAAAGAAAGGAATGAAAGGAGGGAGGGAAGGAAGGAAGGGGGGTAGGAAGAAGGGAGGGAAGGAAGGAAGGGAGGGAAGGAAGGAAGGGAGGGAGGGAAGGGAGGGAAGGAGGGAGGGAAGGAAGGAAGGAAAAGTCTTGCCTGCAGGTGCGCCCTGACCTAAGTCTACAGTTTATAAGCACCCAGATTTGGGCCGTGTCTGTACTTTGCCAACAAAGATGGAAGTGATTCATCCATTTTCACATTTTGGTTTTTTGTTTGTTTGTTTTAATCAACCAGCAGAGTGATTAGTTAAACTGACCTATCCCTCCAGTCCAAGTATGAAACTGACACATTTAGCACACCAGTCTAACTGATTAAACATGTATGCACTGTGATTAATACTGAGGATTGAAGAATGACTGGGGGAGAAAGACAAACAAAATACAGAGCCTGCCCTTGAGATACTTACCCTCTTCTGAGAGAAAAAGATATTAACTGCAATTGCTCCATGCAATACTAAGTAGAGAATGGTGTACTAACAGTGCAAACTACTTCCTATTGGAGAAGAGGAAGGAAGTGCAAAGAGCTCAGTTCTGAAGTCCAGGATCTGGACAACTTGTTTAAAAATCACTAAGCTTTCGTCTTTCCATCTGTAAAATAGGGAGACTAAAACCATCACACTGCAGCATCCTTATCATGAGGATAAAGAGGGACGATGACTAAAGTGTCCTGGAATGTGATAGATGCCCAGAAAAATACTAAACCTCATTCCATTATTTCTGCCTATGTACAATAGAAGACTTCGGAAGAAAGAGGGCCCTGATGTGGACTTAGATGGATACACAGGCATTCAAATGGGAGAAGGAAGGGGAAAGGCAGGATGAACAGAACAGACCTCAACAGCAAAGCCCAGAAGTGACGACTTACACAGTGTGCTGCAATCATGTGTAGTCCTGGTCAAAGACTACACATTAGTGATAACTCCTAATACTGATGGCTTCACTGGGATGCAGTGGAAGTTAAATGAGCTAAGGCAAAAGGAGCAATTAGGGTAATGTCTGGTAAACAATCAGAGCGTCACAGAACTTCTGTTGAGGGGCCAGCATTGTGGCACCAGTGGGTTAAGCTGGTGTTTCAACATCCCAAACCAGAGCACTACTTCAAGTCCCTAGCTTTCTTCTAATGCCTTGGGTCTTTGCCACCCATATGAAAGACCTAGATGGAGTTCCTGACTTCAGTTTGTCTCAGTCCCAGTCCTAGTTAATGTGCTGTTGTGGCCATTTGGGAAGTGAATTAGCTGATGGGAGATCTCTCTCTTCCTCCCCTAGTCAGGCTCTCAAGTAAATAAATATTTTAAAATAAACAAACAAACAAATGAAAAAAGACATATAGATTGTAAAGAGAGAAGTTTTAAAAAAAAAATTAAGTTCCTGGAGCTGACACTGTGCTGTAACAGGTAAGGCCACTTCCTGCCAAGCCAACATCCCGTATGGACACCAATTTGCATCCTGACTACAGCACTTCCCATCCAGCTTCCTGCTTGTGGCCTGGGAAAGCAGTAGAGGATGGCTCAAGTCCTTGGCCTCTGCACCTCTGTGGGAGACCTGGAAGAAGCTCCTGGCTGCAGCTTGGTCCAGCCCTGGGTTGTGCCCATCTGAGGAGCAAACCAACAGATGGAAGATATCCCTCTCTCTCTTATTCTCTCTTTCAAATTTAAAAAAAAAGAAGAAGAAGAAGAAGAAGAAAGAAAGAAAAAGAAAAAAGAAGAAAAGGTTCCCAAGGTTTTGCCCTTAGTTAGGCAGCTGCCACTGCTCTGCTGCACCGTGACTGATCTGGGCCCAAGGCAGGAAGCCACAACTACACGTTTCATGAGCAAACAGCCTCTCACAGTCCGACTGCTAGCCTTGACCTTCCACCGGAAATCAAACACTCTCCACATCTGAGCTCAAGCTAACATTTAATTTTTGAGAGATTGCCAATAGTTATCCAACTGGTTTTACCATCAAAGAGTTCACAGGAGGAAGGCAATAAAAAGAAATGACTTCCTGCTGGCAGCCCAAGCATAATTACCCCGAAGTGGGAGAAAAGGCAGATAGAGGTAGGTGGCTTCCTGTAGCCACAGCCCGAGTCCAGCAAGGCTGGGACTCTGAGCAGACAGGGCCATGGCTATTTTCTTGCCATTGGGCACAGACCCTTGGAGAGGCAGCTCAAACCAGCATGAGTCACTGCTGCTGGGGGCGTCTGGAGATGGCCTGAGTGCTGATGCTGCCTGCAAAATGTGAACAACAAGGCTAATAGTTCCCAGGGGACAGAACCCTTGGCTCTGCCAGCACCACCTACTTTTATAGGAGTCATCTCCTAAGGTCAGGGAAGAGCAGAACATTTAGGACACATGGTGAGGACATATCAAGTTTCAAGAAGGGACCTCACTAGACCCAGCATAGCCTGGACTACCTAACGACCTGTGTCCCAAGGGCTGATTCCATCTGAAGTCCTCTGCACTTGCTTGTCTGAGAATGCTAAGAATGCTAACAGGGGTCCCCCCTGGCCACTTTCAATGTCCAAGATCTCCAATTAAAGACTACCTTTCAGAAAAGATTTCCCAGACCACCACTCTTATCCAGCAGGCTTTCTTTATCTCATATCTTGCTTTACTTTCTTCATATACTTTTCACAATCTAAAATTAACTTCTTTGTTGCTCACTAATTTGTTTTTCTTGGCTTTTATTCCTTAAGGAGGTTAACACGTGTCCTTTTGCCAGATCCAGTGCAAACACAAGTAGGAAAGATGCCGCATGCCTTGTTTATTGCTACACCTTCGGCACCTGTTACCAGGCCCGATCTTATCATTAAAGCCAATAAATGTAAGACTAAAGAAAGGGATATATATAAAAGAACAGGCCATTACAGGTTTGAGCTCAGCTCCTGGAAGTTAGTTGAACAAATCCAGACAGAACCTGGTGGAACCCCTGTGGGAGTCCCCATGACTCTAAAAGTCAGAAGTCTAGCTTCAAAATAAAATGACATCCTCTGACCACCATTTTCTGAGTTCTCAGGAAGGATTATGGGGTCCTCGTCTCTCTTAGCCCACCCTGCAGACTCCAGGCAAAGAATTTTTACTCTTGGAGAGCCCTCTCTCCCTGCAAGCACTCCCACCCCAGTGATGCAAGTTACCCTCCAACAATCACTGTGGTGGGCATTTGACCCAATAGCTAAGACTCCTGCACCCCTTATGGAAGCACATTAGCTCCTGACTCAGCTAATGCTCTCCCTAGGAGGCAGCAGCATGTGACAGCTCAAGCGGCTGGGCTTCTGCCCCCTATGTGGGAGACCTAACAAGAGCTACTGGCTCCTAGCATTGGGCCAACCTAGTTTGAGCAATTGTGGGCATTTGGGGAGACAGAATTAATCCCCAGAACAGGCACAGAATGAATCTCTCTCTTTCTCTCTTCCCCATTTTGAATAACTAAATTAAAAATAGCATTTTTAATTTAAAGCAAAAATGTTTCCCATATCAGCATGTCATTTCACCCAGGACCTTTGTTCCAAATAAGGGACCCAAAGAAGGAGCAGGCCGGGCACACAAACTATCTAAATTGAGAGCTACATCAAAGCCCTTTCTCCTATGACCCAAGGTCCCTGAGGGAGTCCTATATACTCATTTCACATCAGGCCTCCATCTCTTCTAAAATTCCTAATGAGCTAAAGACTTGTTCTCCGTCTGAGTTTCAGTCTGTTCCTCTGTGGCTGGAAACGTGGAAAAACACCAAGATCTTTCAGAGAGATCATTAAAGCAGCCAGAGCTTTTCAAGACTGCACGTCCCACACAGCCTAGCCAATCCCAGCATCTTAGAATGCAGCAGAGCCTGCAGAAGAGAAAGCCCAGGCCAAACACATAGCATCCTGTTTAAGCCCCCGCCACGCATCACATGCGACATGGTCTCCTGCCAGTGACTAAGTGCTGCTGTGTGCAGGACTGACAAAGCAGATGCTCCAAGACAAGGTCTGTCAGTGGGATGCAGGACAGAGCCACTGGAGTGACGCCAATCACCCAGCACCCTGAGGCTCCTCAGCAGCCCATTTTCCCAGAGAAGGCTTCATTCAGAGGGCAGGCAGAAAAATCACCCCCAAACATGCCCATGCCCTGACTGAGAAAGGAAACATGACTTAGAGAGAGCCATGAAACCCAGGACTGTGATTCAAGATAAGGAATCTGAGATGAAGAGATTACCCCGAGTATATGCAGGAGGGCCCAGCCTCATCTCGGCACAAGAGGCCAGCAGCGAGGACCACAGAGATGGGACACAAAGGCCTCATCTGCAAATGTTGGCTTGAAGATAGAGGAAGGGAGCTGAGAGCCAACAAAGACAGAGGCCTCTGGCAGCACCAGATGGCCACCAGTTCCCAGCCAGCAACTCCAGTCCTAAAACCATAAGAAGTGGATTCTGCCAACAAATCCATTAAACAGGAAGTGGATTCTCCCCCAAGAGCCTCCAGGGAGAAATATGCCTAATGCCACTTTGCTTTATTCTCATGAGACCTACTCTAGATTTCAATCTATGATATATACATAGATATATATATATATCTATATATTTAAAACTATCAAATTTACAGTAAATTGTTAGACAACATTAAAAAATGAACATGCTGTTGGATGCTGAGTAAATCACTTTTTCCTGCAGGGCTCCACCCGGTCCACTGGAAAGGTTGGAAAAGGGACAAGGTGCAAGGTGATCACTGAAGATCTGGCCAGCTCTCAAGGCTGACTATTCTCTCTCATCCCATCTCCCCTGCTGCTCTTGCCCCAGTTCCAGGCAGGGCTTATGTTGGAGACCACTGAAGAAAAGACAGGTAAGAATGAATAGAAAAGCATGATGTTTAAAACAGCATCATTTCCCAAGATATTTTGAGGCACTCAGGTTGAGAGATGTCCTATTTTGCCACTTGTTGCTTCCTTGACCATATCCAGGGCGATGAGGTGGGGAGACAAGGAAGAGCAAAGGCTTGCTTGGTAGGGCCTGTCAGGAAGACTGCGTGGTGGAGGCCTCTTGGCCTGTAGGAGTGAGATGCACTGACTAGCAGTTGGCCTCTGTAGGGACTGGTAGTGACAGGTGTGTCAGATATGGATTATCATAAACTGGAGCTAATTTGGGAACCTCAGTGTTGTTTTCTCTGTCTCTGCTCTCTCTTAATTTCATTTCCCTTGATCCTATGTAGTGAGTCACTAACAAGTCATATACCCAATCAGCCAATTGGAAACCAAATCAGCAAAAGGAAGAAGATATATCCATACACAATTAAGCAATTTAAAAGTACAGTCAGCCCTCTGTATCTGTGGCTTCTCCTCATGGATTTAACAAATCAGGGATCAAAAACAGTCTTAAAAAACAGTTGCAACCATGCTGAACAGCTTTTTTTCTTGTTGTTATTCCCCATAAAATAAGGTTTTAAAAACTATTTCCATAGCATTTACATTCTATCAGCTATTATAAGAACTCTAGAAATGATCTCAAGCATATGTGAAGACTTGCAGACCCAAGCACCCTCAGATTTTCATACTCACAGGACGGTCCAGGAATATTGAGGTGTATGCTACATAGTGGGCCCACCTTACTGTTCTTTAACGTGGCCAACCCTCCTACCTCTGCCCTGTTTCCCTTGCTTACTATCCAGTGCTTTGCCCTTCATTTCCCATGAGCATCACTGTTTCCTGGCAAGTTATGAGTATCAGGGTCTCTAGTGATCTGCTAGCGTAGAGGCTATCAACCCCGCACAGGGGTTTCCTGAGAAGGCAACAGAGGCAAGACCTGAAGCCTGACTCCCCCCATCGCAGTGCAGAGGACAGGCCCTGGAGCTCAACTGCCTGGGTTCAAACTGCAGCTGTGCCACTCATTGCCCAGGTACTCTCAGATGAATGACTGACTCTGTTTCCTCATCTGTGAAATACAGGAAACGATAGGCCCTCTCTAAGGAGATTGTGGTAAAGGTGTAACAAGTCCATACCTGTAAAACACAGAATAACACCTGGCTCCTAGGAAGCACCCAATAAGTAATGAGTGTAACTAGTGTTACATCATTCCACACACTTGGCCAGGCAGGGAGGGGGCACTGCAGGACGTGGCAATGCCAAGGTTGACGCCTATCAACTGTGGGTGGTGGCAGGTGTGATGTCTCAGCCAAGATAAAGACTTTCTTTCCTTGGAGCTATGTCCCTTCCATGTTTGAGTCCACAGATAAGAAACAGAGCATGTTTTTTAAGTAATAAAAAATGAAAACAACAACAAAGGAAATAAAAGAAGAATCGGCTTATGGCCAGGAGAGCGACTGAGGTCATGACCCCGTCTCTCGGACACGAGAGTCTGTTACTTGTCCTCTGTCTCACCACAGCCGAGTGGTTCTGCAGCTGCCCCAGATCTTTTGTGCACAAAAGCCCACATTTGGGAGGCTCTAGGAGGTCAGCGTATGGGACATTTGCTGAGTGTGACTTGTAAAGCCCCACAGCATGACTCATGGCCCTCAGAGCGGCTGGAAGGAGAAGGTCCCCAATGCAGCACAGAAGCACTTCTGGGCGTTTTCCACTCTCTGTATAGTGGTGCATTATTTCCTGCAATGTGGCTGGGCTGTCTCGCCAGTGTCCAGCATATTGATGAGTGCCCTGGCGAGCCTAAAGAGCTTGCTGTATCTACTCCAAAGCAAACACTCACCTGTCCAGCCCCCTCTCCTCATGCTGCAGAGGCCCGGAGCAGGGAAACGCCTCAGTCAGTAGGCTCAGAGCAGTGGCCAGAGTCGTGGTACAGCAGGTTAGGCCAAGGCCTGCCCCACCAACATCTGGATGCTGTTTGGAGTCCCAGCTGCTCTGCTTCTGATCTAGCCCCCTGCTAACATACTTGGGAAGGCAGCAGAGGATGGCCCAAGTACCTGGACCCACTGCCATCCACATGGGAGACCCAGATGAGTGCTAGGATCCTGGCTTCTGTGAAATCCAGCCTTGGCCTTTGCAGTCATTTGGGGGGTGAACCAGCAGATAGAGTTCTCTCTCTCTCAACCAACAGAGAGATCTCTCTTTCTCGCTATGTCACTTTGCCTTTCAAATAAATGTTAAATCTTTTTTTTTAAATTTTGTTTGTTTGTTTGTTTTAAGATTTATTTTTATTATTTTTTTATTGGAAAGGAGGATATATAGAGAGGAAGATCTTCCGTCCGATGATTCACTCCCCAAGTGAGCGCAATGGCCGATGCTATGCCGATCCGAAGCCAGGAGCCTCTTCCAGGTCTCCCACGTGGGTGCAGGGTCCCAAAGCTTTGGGCCGTCCTCCACTGCTTTCCCAGGCCACAGGCAGGAAGGGAAGCAGGGCTGCTGGGATAGAACCGGCACCCATATGGGATCCCGGGCGTGCAAGGCGAGGACCTTAACCACTGCGCCACCGCGCCAGGCCCATAAATGTTAAATCTTGAAAAATAATCACAAAACAGATAACTCACAGGATCTTCCTACCCCCATCTGGCATTCACCATCCTGGTCCACTCTCCTAGCCCAGAGATTACTGCAAATGTTCAAGGAATGCCTAACATGGCATGTGAGAGCAGCTGTCACTTCCCTGACCCAGAGCTCCCAAGCCTTAGAGTCATTGTCTGAAGAGAGGAGAATCAGCAGTCCCCAGATGCTGCGTAGCTGTTCAGAATAACGACCCCCATCGAGGTTTTTACGGGGGATGTGAGCATGTAGTGGGCACCCTTCATTTGCCAGGTTTTAGCAGTCTCTTCCCTGGAAAAATAGGAGGGCAGGGCTGTGGCTGTGGAGGGGTAGAGGAAGTTCGTAACTGCAACGACTAAGTCCTAGGTAAAGGAGAGAGAGGTAGCCCCCAAGGAGGACAGAACTTGTCAGAAAGCAGGTATCTGCCCCACCCACTATCATCTGTCTTCTATGTAAACCATATTATCCCCATTTCACGAATGGGGAAACAGGGCTGAGAGAGAATAGAGAAGCAGCTGGTGACAGAACCAAGGCTAGAGCCCAGGAGTCTGGACTCCAAACCCAGGGCAGACAACTGCTACTCTGTGTGGTGCACATCCCAGGCAAAATCCACGCCTGCGCTTGGGAGCAGGCGCCGGGCCTGGAGGACCGAGGGCGGCAGAGCGGTTAGATGATGGGGCGTCCTCCCAGAAGGCACGGCAGGAAACCCGGGGCAGAAGCCCGTCTCCGGGCAGGGCTGGGACTCCACCACCCTTCTCTGGCATCGCCGGGGACCCAAGACCAAGAGCAGGAGGTGGCGACGACTCAGGTTGGGAGCGGGAGAAAGGAAAAGCGGGGAGGAGGAACAGTGCACAAGTGAGGAAAGCAAGAAAGCAGGCAGTAGAAGGCACCGGCCGGCCTGCGGGAGGGCCCCAGCCCGGGGGCAACGTGAGCCTGAGCTCGGGAATCCACAGCGTTCCGCGCAGCCCGAGCCCCGCAAAAGACACCGGTGGTCCCACTCACCGCGATCGCCGAGCTGCTGTCAACCTCACGATCCCGTCGCTGCGAATCGCGGAAAGTTCCCGGCACAGGATTTCTGAGCGCTCTTCCAGGTCTGGGGACCGCTGGAGCTGAAAACGACCCTGGCCCGCGCCAGGAACCCCAGACCCCTTGGCGCCCGGACAGGCGGCTGAGCGCAGGAGCAGTCGGGACGCGTGGCTCGGCACTAGGGCGCGGCGCGCCGCTGCTGAGGAATGCACGGCCGCCCGGGGCGCGCCCCCGGAAAACCCCGGCTCCTGGCCGCAGCAAGCCTATTCGGCTCCTCCCCCAGAATCCCCAGATAGGGTCGCAAAAGAGAGAGCCACCTGCGTGGGGAAGAAGGCACGGAGGAGCTAGGGTTGTGCTCGCCACTGGTTGCAAATTAACCCTGGTCAAGCCACCGTATCTCCAAACCGAAAGGGCTAGCCCAAAAGGTGCCCTCGGAGGTTATCTGCAGCTGTCATGTAAACAAGGGCAAATACAGTCAGTGAGTTAAGCTACAGGAGCCGGAACCTTCATGTCCTGCCTGGGTGGCAGTGAACTACGAGTGGGACGGTTAAAGAAGCTTCCCATCTCTGTTTCATTGTTAAGGCACAGCTGACCACACACCCACCTGCCAGCCTTGGTGGGAGGACCTTTGTGAAGCTGGGCGATTGCTTAACATAATAGGGTCCCTTAGCGTTCCTGTTGGTTTGGGGATAACGATAAATGGCTCAGAACTGAGCTGATACCAAGCTTCCTATCCCCTCACAGGACAGTACTTACCCTGCAGCCACCAGCCCCACCTGTGCTCCATAGCAGGGGCGCCCAGCCTTGTCTACACGTAGCCCACTTTTGAACTCAATTCTACTCTTTTGAGAGCAGAAGTGCAGGCCTGAACTCGCAGTGCCCTGGGAAGCGTGAAAGCCCAGATGTGTCTCAATTCTCTGGTCCCCTATTCCCCACCTCCAGCGCCCCACCCCCCAGCAGCATGGACACAGCAAGAGCCATGGGGCACTCACCCTGGCCTAAATCCTGTAGGAAGCTGGGCCTGGCATCCCCAGGCTGCTTCCTCTGTTGCTCTCAGCGAGGACTTGTTCTCCAGAAATGGCAAGATCAGCCCATCCCTCACTACTTTTTCAGGGGAAAGACAATGAGGATGAAGATGACTGACATGAAAAATGATTTTTGACAGAAATTCTAAATGCTTTGATCAAAGCAGAATGTGTGGGAGCCTAAAACTAGCACAATCAGGTTTGAAGAGGTTAACACAAAACTTTTAGTAGGAGAAAAAAATATTAAAGGAGGATAATCTTAGCTCAATACAGTTTCCCCTGATCAGAGGAAGAAGGAGGAGGGTGTTTCCTTGGATGAACAACTAGCAACCCATACCCACTGCCTGACCATTGGCTTGTCTTGGACATAAGGCAGAGGCCCAGGATTGGAGCCAGAATCAGCCATACTGCATCTTCCTTTCCCAGTCAGTCATGAATCTGTATTTTAATATTTCTTTAATGTCAATTTGCCCTGAGACCCAAGAAGCAAGTGAAAAGGACAAAGTTTGCATCCTGTATGAGAAGTGTACTACCTGCTGTCTCACCTGCACTGATTGTGCTGAAAGAGCACTGCAGGGTAAGAGTCATGGGTCCTGTGTTGGAGTGCAAGAGTGGAAGACTTGACCCATTGCAGCAAACAAGCTTGTGTGACAACAACAACAATAAATGAGGAAATACCTCATATTCACTTTCTTTTTATTTACTAGAGACTAAGAAACAGCTTCCTTTCTTTGGTTCATTTCCCAATTGCCCAGGGCTGGACTGAGGCTAAAGCTGAGTGTCTGGGTCACAATTCAGGTCTCCCATGTGAATGGCAGGAACCCATTTGCTTAAGCCATTGCTGCTGCCTCATGGGGTCTGCATTAGCAGGAAACTGGATCCAAGAGCCAGAGCTGGAAATCAAACTCCAATATGGGACTCAGCCTGTTTTTCTGGTGAGTTAACCACGAGGGCAAATGCCTGAACCCAGTATTTCATATCCTCATTTATAAATATAGACTATCCTGTTTCACAATGGTTCAACCTGTGGCTTTTTTTTTTCTACACTTCATCCTGGCACAAAAGCAATATACGATTTGCACCTTTGTGATGCTGAGCAGTGGCAGTGAACTATCATCACATAGAGGGGAAATAGTTGACACTCTACCGTGTTACAGTATGATATTGTGTAGGTTAGGCTGAATAAATGCATTTTTAAATGACAATATTTTCAATTTGTGATGAGTTTATCAGCATGCGACCCCATCATCAATGAGGGTGATCTGTAGAGAAGCTGTAGGCTAGTAACATTGACCTCTACCAAAATACTGCTTGCATGAGCTTTTGACCACGTGATTAAGATGCCTACATCCCACATCAGCATATCTGGGTTCAATTCCAGACTTGAGTTTTTAAAGATCTATTCTATTTATTGGAAAAGCAGATTTACAAAGAGAAGAAGAGACAGAGAGAAAGATCTTCTATGCATTGGTTCACGCCCCGTATAGCCACAATAGCCGGAGCTGAGCCAATCTGAAGCCAAGAGCCAGGAGTTTCTTCCGGGTCTCCCACATGAGTGCAGGGTCCTAAAGCTTTGAGCCATCCTCTGCTATTTTCCCAGTAGGGAGCTGGATGGGAAGTAGAGTAGCTAGGACACAAATTGGTGACCCTATGAGATGTTGGTGCTTGAGGCAGGGATTAATCAGTTGAGCTATCACACCAATCCTCCCAGACTTGCTTCTGACTCCAGCCTCCTGCCAATGCAAATCATGAGAGGCAGTGGTGACAGCTTAAGTGATTGGGTTCCTTTCACCCACATGGGAGATCTGGAATGAATTCTTGGATCCTAATCTGACTTTGGCCTTGGTCCAGCTTTGCAGTCATTTGGGGAATGAACCAGCCAACAAAATTTCTCTTTAAAAAAATAAACTAAACAAACAAAAGTTTAGAAAGTAGAGAATGCTTAAGGGATGTCCCATTAGCATGCAATTTATAGCACGTACCCCCAACTCAATTACATCTACACAATATTTTCATTTTTCATTTGTCACTTACACAGGTAAATTTATGTAGTTGTAAGAAATAATGGGGGCCCAGCACGATGGTGCAGTGGTTAAGGTCCTCGCCTTGCACGCCCGGGATCCCATATGGGCGCCGGTTCTAATCCTGGTGGTCCCGCTTCCCATCCAGCTCCCCGCCTGTGGCCTGGGAAAGCAGTGGAGGACGGCCCAAAGCTTTGGGAACCTGCACCCACGTGGGAGACCTGGAAGAGGCTCCTGGCTTCGGATCAGCATAGCATCGGCCATTGCGCTCACTTGGGGAGTGAATCATCGGATGGAAGATCTTCCTCTCTGTCTCTCCTCTCTGTATATCCGCCTTTCCACTAAAAATAATAATAATAATAATAATTTTTAAAAATGTGATATACTGGATTGGAAATCAGTATATATGTTGCCAAAGTGAGCACAGGGTTGGAAATCAAGAAAATGAAATTCTGTGTCTGTTATTCAATAGCTCAAGAATTACTGATGTCTCAATCTCCTCACTTGTAAAAGAGCAAAAATGAGACCTTTGCCTTCTCCCTAATGTAGGTATTATAACTGAATATTTTATTCCTGCACTCCTTCATGTGAAGTTATTCCAGGAAGAAGATAAATCTCCTTTCTTGATTACGTTTCCATCTAGTGGGAAAATATTCATAATGTGTAAATAAATAAATAAACAAGATGATATCAGCTTGAGAAACCAGGAAGAATGCAAGATGATGTGATGGAGTGACAGAAAGTGCTTTATCAAGGAGATTGTAGTTAACTCAAATTTCCTCAAATTTTTATATCATTAATAATTATGTTACTTTGTAATCAGCTTATACATGATTTCCAAGGCGCTGGAGAATTTGGAATGATACTAAATCAAATAAATTAATTAATGATCTTTAGCTGCCTGGATAATTCTAAAAGAGAATGGAAAAACATCAACCACAACCCACTGTGCACACAACACACTTTTGCCTCTCTTTTTCCATGCTTATTGATTTATTTTCATCTTGAAAGGCAGAGGGGAGGAAATCTTCCATCTCCTGGCTCACTCACCAAACGCCTACAACATCCAGGGTTGTTGGTGATTTATGTGGATGACTGGGACTGTACAGAGAACTGACATCACAAAGAAACGTGAATGTGCACATACAATTATGAGTCCTTACTTCTAATCCAGCTCCCTGCTAATGCACCAGAAAAAGCAGTAGAAGATGGCTCAAAACTTGCACCCCTGCCACATATATGGGAGACTAGAACAGAGACTTGGTTCCTGGATTTAGCCTGATGCTAACCTTGCTATTGCAACAATTTGGAAAGTCAATCAGTGGAATAAAGTGCTCTCTCACTCCCACTATCTTTCAAATAATGAAATCTTAAATGATAGAAATTGACAAACTAGTCTTAAAATATTCACTTTGTTCTTAACAAGAGACAGTAAAAGTTATTTTTAGTTTCTGTGTAATCTACCCAAGTAGGAGATATGTAGCTAAGGAAAATAACTGCACAGTGTGCTGATTTCTCATCCTCTTGGTTATGGTTTGACCTATAAAAACTCATGAATGGTGACATTTTTCTAATTCAGAAGATGAGCTTGGAAAAACAACTTTAAAATACTTTTCAAATAAGAATCACCATTAGCATAAGAGAAAAGTATAGGAGGTCAGCATTGTAGAAGTGTTTGTTAATCTACTGTCTGCAGCACAAACATTCCATATGTATACCAGTTGAAATACCAGCTCCTCCACTTCCAATCCAGCTCCTTATTATGTGCCTGGGAAAGCAGAAGAATCCCTGCACCCAGATGTGAGGCCCAGATAAAGCTCCTGGCTCCTAGCTTCAGCCTGGCTCAGCCTGGCTCAGCCCTGGCCATTGAGGCTATTTGGGAAGTAAACCAGTGAGTGACAGATTTCTTTGTAAAAGATATAAAGGTGCTTGCCGGGAAACAATGACAGGTTGTAGCTCTTATCTTTTATCAAGAGTGTCAATACACTGTTAGAGTCTTCCTGCTATAAGCTAAAGCATATTAACCAAAGACAGGACCAGTACCTTGCTGGAAACAACCATACCAGGTCCTCTTCACTGGAATACATTCATAGAACTGCTCTTCTCAGCATAAGCTGACACTGCAACCCCAAGCAAACAGCGAGAGAGTGAACCACAGGACTGAATCAAATTTTCCAGGACTCTTAATCCAGAAGTGAATGAACATAGATGTACATTGAAGATCCAAGTTTTGAAAGCCAAGAAGAAATTGCAGCCTAGTAAGTCAATGAAGGAAATTCAACCTGATTGTTTTGGTAAATTGTATTGTTCTGATCTGTTTTCTGATGTAAAGTTCCTGATGTTTTCTGATAGAAATTATTTCTATCGCCCCCCCCCCCGCTCTGTTTTTGGTATAGTTTGCATTCTTGTTAGCCCTCAATTTAGTAAACTATGCTTATGCAAATTGAAATAAAGTAATCTTAAGTGATATCTTGTTCCCAATGACCCCATCAGAATTCAAAACTTTTACTGAGTCCCTGGATGTCTATTCAAAGAATATACCCTTGGGCCTGGTGCTGGGACCTAGTGGCTAAAGTCCTCGCCTTGAACTCACTGGGATCCCATATGGGCACCGGTTCTAATCCCCCAGTGGCCCAGCTTCCCATCCAGCTCCCAGCTTATGGCCTGGGAAAGCAGATGAGGACAGGTCAAGGCCTTGGGTTCCCACACCTGCATGGGAGACCTGGAGGAAATTCCAGGCTCCTGGCTTTGGATCGGTGCAGCATTGGCCGTTGCGGTCACTTGAGGAGTGAGTCATCAGACGGAAACTCTTCTCTGTCTCTTCTCTCTGTGTATCTGACTTTGCAATAAAAATAAGTAAATCTTTAAAAAAAAAAAAAGAATATATCCTCTTCTTTATCAGGATATGTTGGATAAATATGGAAACAAAGCCATCCAAGGAGTTCAACGTGTGAAAATAAACTTTAGTTAATGAGGTCTCATCATGCAACCATGAAGGAACAAGAGGTACACTTCTGGTGTGGAAGCAGAAATACAACTCTCTCCCAGGAAACTGGTCTAGTACTTCCTCTTTGGCTTGCAGGGTCCCAGCATTATGCTAATGAGAGAGTAAGGAAGTCCACTTTCTAGTGAACCAGCAACCTCAGTGAACGCTGGGAACCATGAGAAAAAAGGGAAGTCATTCACCTTTAGAGAATGCATGTAAAACCTATGTATTGTCTTAAGGATTTTGGAGAGGATAAAATGGGATTGTGAAAGAGCATGTGACTAGCAAAGTATTTAAAAATGATATATTCATACAGGTGTTTAATCCTGGACCCTGAAGTAGATACCCATATAACTATCTCCTTCCTGAATTTTCACTACATTGAGATGCTGCATGTCCAAATGAAAAGGAAATTAAAAGGAGAATTAGAAAGCATTTAATCCAAATCCATCCTTTTTCAGGTGAAGAAACATTCACTCAGCAGGCTTGAGTGACTTCTCTTCAGTCTCCACAGCCAACGGGAAGGCCAGAGTACGAGCCTCGGATTGTCTCAACACTGAGCCTGAAGTCAATGCCACTCAGCGCAGATCTGATTGCATCAAGGTCATCCCCAAATTCCAAGTTCTAATTGCACATTTTCCTTTCCATGCCCAACACCTAGGTGCAGAATACATTCTCCACTGCTTTAAGGAATGCATCAGTGAGTGATAGCATGCTAAGATGAAAATGAGAGATGCCTAGTGCAAAGCTGAATACTTGGAAAATTTTTATTTTTTATTCAAGAGTTCTTCAGAGAAACAGAACCAATTGTGTGTGTGTGTGTGTGTGTGTGTGTGTGTGTGTGTGTGCGCGCGCGCGTAGGAGGGGTATATGTAGTGTATATGGAGAGAGATTTGTTTTTTTAAGATTTATTTATTTATATGAAAGGTAGAGTTAGAGAGAGAGGAGACATGACAGATACAAAGATCCTCCATCTGCTGGTTCACTCCCTAAGTAGCCACATCATCTGAGGCAGGGGTTTTATGTTTTATGGCCAAAAACATAAAACAGGGAGCTTCATTCAGATCTTCCAAGTGGGTGCAGGGTCCCAAACACTTAGGCCATCTTCTGTTGCTTTTCCTGGCACAATAGCAGGGAGCTGAATCAGAAGTGAAGAAACCAGATCTTAAACTGGTGTCCAGGTGGGATGCTTGTCATCGTAAGTGGAGGCTCAATCTACTATGCCACAACGCCAGTTCCAAGGAGAGACTTTAAGGAACTGGCTGCCATGATTGTGAAGGCTGGAAAACCCAAAATCTGTAGACTATCCAACAGAAATCCAGGGAAGAGATATGATTCCAGCTTCTGTGGAAACATGGGCTCTGGCAGAGATCCCTGTTTTCTCCCATCTTTTGCTTAAAGACTTCAATTGATTGGATGAGGTCTAACCACATTAGAGGAAGTAATCTGCTTTATTCAAAATCTTTTGATTTGGCTACAGCCATAATACCCTAAATGTGCCTGATCTCATCTGATCTCAGAAAGTCTATTGATTGAAACATTAATCCTATCAAAATGTCTTCATAGCAACAGTCAGTTGTGTTTGTTCAAATCTTTAAGCACCAAAGGCTAGGCAAGTGAATGTATACCATTAACCCTCACTCTGTGTCTAGGTGATGGTATGTCTAGAAAATAAAGACCTTCTAAAATGGGGAATGGAAGAGAAATAGCAAGAAATCAGGACATTTGATCCAAAGACAGAGATACTCACAAAGGCTGTGGGACTCTAAGCACAACTCTAAGGCATGTCCTGAGACAGAGGGTACAGATACAGGACCAAAGACTGGCAGCTAAGGAGAAATATATCTCAAACACTCTATTAGAGCTTGATTTATTATTTAAAAGTCACAGAGAGAGCATGAGAGACAGAGATGAAGGTCTATCTGCTGGTTCACTTCTCTCTCTTTTTTTTTTAAAGATTTATTTATTTTTATTGGAAAGTCAGATATGCAGAAAGGAGGAGAGTCAGAGAGAAAGATTTTCCATCCCATGATTCACTACCCAAGTGACTGCAACGGCCGGTGCTGTGCCAGTCCAAAGCCAGGAACTCTTTTGAGTCTCCCACGTGGGTGCAGTGTGCCAAGGCTTTGGGCCATCCTCGACTGCTTTCCCAGGCCACAACCAGGGAGCTGGAAAGGAAGCTGGGCCACTGGGGGATTAGAACCGGCCCCCATATGGGATCCCAGCACATTCAAGGTGAGGACTTTAGCTGCCAAGCTACTGCACGGGCCTTGGTTCACTTCTTAGATGGCTGCAAAGGCCAGAACTGAGCCCAGCCACAGTCAGGAGCTAGTCTCATGAGCGCCAGCAGCCCAAATACTTGGGCTATCTTCTGCTTTTCCCAGGTCATTAGCAGGGAGCTCAATAGGAAGTGGAAATGTTGAGACATAAACCAGCACCCTTTGAGATTCCAGTGTCACAAGTGGTTACCCAGTATGCCGCAGCACTGGCCCCAAGAAAGCTCTTTTTAAGAGAGTTGCGTAAAATGGACAAAATAGGCTTTCCTAGGATGTGATGAGTTCCCTAACACTGGAGGTATGCAAACAGAGAGTAGGTGCAGCAGGATTCCATTGGGATGGTGAGGGACTGGAGGCTGAGGGGAGTAGGTGCATCACTGTCACAATGTGAAGGCAGTCACCTGGCACTAAATGGTACCAACCTTGGCTTCATATTGGCTCATTAGAGTACCATGTGATTGAGTGAGTAGCTTCTTACCCTTTCTGGGTCTATAGACTCAAAAAATAGAAAAGAAGGAAGTTGAGTTGGATGTTCTCTGAGGTTACTTGCATCTTTAAATCCTTTCAGTGTGTTAAAAAATATATATATATCAAGATAATTACAGTTTTGCATGGTGTTGCATCAAGACTGAATCTGTAAGCACCCTGTCTTGTTTTATAGAGGGGGCAGCAAACGTCTGTCCTGACTCCTTTTGGCTCTAATACTCAGTTCTTTCCAAGAAGCCAGGCCCTGGGTCCCCTGAGGCTACTGGCCACTCTTCTTTCCTCTTGCCTCCTGGGAAATATTTTCAAGTTCTTTTCCTACACAGATTTTTGGGCAAAATACCTTCTGACTCCTTGCAGAAGCTCCACTTGCTTGCTAGCTCTCAGAAGAAATTAGCTTTCAGGCTGAAAACAAGATGCACGGCTCATTTCTCTTTTAATTCGAACTTTTTTTTTTTTGTCATAGCTGAAAGACTTCATTGAGTTAACAAATTGGGCAGAAAAGCAAAGTGACAGGATTTTCTGAACATGTGGCATTTTAGATAAAGCAAGCTGTGGAGCACACCAGAAGAAAAGGAAGTGGAAGGTTTCCATGCTTCAGCTTTGAAGTGGAGTAACAGTCACAGGGCCTCATTAGTGTGCTTATGATTATTTGAATCAGCTCTCATGGCTTAATTCCAAAGTAGTCAATTATTACACAGTCATGTAGCTACCAGAGAACAGAATGTCTTTTACTGGCATAGCTCACTTCAGACATTCAAAATTTTTAAGTAAGTACACCGTGATCTCAAGAAAAAAAATAGCTAATAAAACATTTGACTTCATTACTTTTTTTTAGAAAAGAAAAAAAAAAAAAGAATGATTTACCTTACAAATCATTTCCTGAAGATTTTTTTTTTTTTTGGTAAGGGTTTTACTTGCATAAAACCACTTAGTTCTTCTGGCATTTTTATGCTGAAAATGTGATTAACTCTTATTTAACACCTGAGAAAACACAGGGCTCAAGGGGGATACAGGGACTCAGCCAGAAAGAGGCAGAACAGGTTCTAAAGGCAACTAGCCTGATTGCATTGTAACTTCTCTGTGCCTGTTTTCTGCTCTGTGAGATGGACTCAACCCCACCCTCATTAGTAGGACGTACCTTGTCAGATGCACACGAGCAACTGGGATGCTCACTGCCCAAAGCAAAAGGCACAAGCAGAGGCAGACAGATACAGAGCTGGGATAGACGGGAAAGGACAGCAACTGTGAGAATCAATGGCAGGAAGCTATCCAGGAATGTACTGGTCAATTTTTACTAATTCAGTTTTAATATGTACTTGTTCTTCCAGAATCCCCTTGCACACACGTTTCTCTTGTGCTTTGCAAGTGGGAGGTGTATCTGTATGCACCACATCAATGGGCCATGCAGCAGGCACTGCCACCCCTACCCAGGTCCCTTGGGCCTGATCTACTCACTTTACCCACTTCCAGTTGCCAGCACCTCTGTGTCTGAGGGCTCTTCCCAGAGCCATGAAAGGCAGGTTAGGAGGCTGACAGTTTAAGGTCACTCAGGAATTAACACTCTTCCTTCAAAACAGCTCTCATTCAAAAATGTAAGGTTACAAATGCTCCAACTCCCTCACCCAATGGTGAAATCATTCTGAGGGTTGTTTCTTGAAGTTTGTATATAAGACCACACTCTGGTACCCCATTGTGATGATTAGTATAAGAACATAAGCATCTTGGCCTCCTTCATTTCCTCATTTGACAATTGGTGTGCCCTGGTGCTCTCAAATGATCTGCGTTTAAACCCTCACCTTACCTTTCTGTATTGAAGAAACCTAGACTGCAGTAGCTTTTGTTAGGCTGAGTTAGGATGGAGGCACCAGTAGGAACTGGAGTGGGTTTTTTTTATTATTATTATTTTTATTGGAAGTCAGATCTACAGAGAGGAGGAGAAACAGACAGGAAGATCCTCTGTCCAATGGTTCACACCCCAAGAAGCCATAACAGCTAGAGCTGAGCCAATCTGAAGCCAGGAGTCAGGAGCCTCTTCCGGGTATCCCACGCGGGTGCAGGGTCCCAAATTTTTGGGGCCGTCCTCAACTGCTTTCCCAGGCCACAAGCAGGGAGCTAGATGGGAATTGGGGCTGCTGGGATTAGAACCGGCACCCATATGGGATCCCGGGTGTGCAAGGCGAGAACTTTAATCACTGCGCTATCACGCCAGGCCCATGAACTGGGGTGTTTTTGATTCCACTCCTCAGCACCCAGAGGTCTCAACTTCTGCCAAGAGTCTCCTTCACACAGCTCTGTCTTTAGACTGCTCCTCTGCCTGCCTTTTTTGGGCTCAGGTCATACATGGCACCCTCTTCACTGGTCCTAGCGTACTGTAGTATCCCTTTTGATTACTTTCTGCCCCATCCACAATGTCGCAAACACTTTCTATACTAAACTTTCTTCAAATTATCCATCTGGCTCAGTATCTGTTTCTTGTCGGCTTCATGACTGATTCAAGTAGACTTAATGACTTCCAGGTTTGGCTTCAGAGAGGACTGCTGGTTATGTGGGTACATGAGGAGAGTCCTGGGAAATTACAAGGATGATATAGGGATAGAGATGAAAGTGCCCAGTGTGGCAAAGGAAAACTTGTGGTAATAAGGAAAGGTAATTGCATTAGTCACCTATGGTGACATAACAAAACACCCCCAATTTTAGTAGCTCAAAACACTTTTTTTCTCCCAGTTTCTTCCAGTGGTATGGGAGCTGCTTAGCTGGATGGTTCTAGCTCAGGGCCTCTCACAAGGCTGTGGTAAGGCCATCAGCAGGGTCTACAGTCATCTCAATATCAGACTGGAGCTGCAGAGTCCAGCGCTGAGTTCACTCACTAAAGGCTTCAGTGTTCTGCCTCATGGGCCTCCCCATAGGGCTGCTCACACAACAATGGCAACCTGCTTTTCCCAAACAAGTGAAGTAATATAAACAGAAAGAGAGACAGGGAGATTTACACCAACCCAGAAACTCCAGACTTGGGAACTAGTCACACCTTCTCTTCAGGACCTCCAGTTGGATACAAGTTAGGAATACCAGGAGGCAGTGACCAATGAGGGCCAATTTGAAAGCTGGCTTCCACATGTGAGAACCCAAATATCCCAGTGAACTTCCCTGTGAGTATGCAAATATTTCTAAATGAGAGGGCTTGAAGTTTTTGAGTTTCCCAGAAATGAATTTTAAGAGGCATCCAAGAACAGATGAGAATGTGAGCAACACTGGAAATCCCAGCTGCATGGAATAATCAAAAAACCAAGTTCAAGCTCATCTGAAGCTACCTCAGAGCACAGTGTAACGTCATTTCCTCTCTAAACTCACCTTCCGGGCCCGGCGCGGTGGCGCAAGTGGTTAAAGGTCCTCGCCTTGCACCCCCGGGATCCCATATGGGCGCCGGTTCTAATCCCGGCAGCCCCGCTTCCCTTCCAGCTCCCTGCTTGTGGCCTGGGAAAGCAGTCGAGGACGGCCCAAAGCTTTGGGAACCTGCACCCGCGTGGGAGACCCGGAAGAGGCTCCTGGCTTCGGACCAGCATAGTATCGGCCCGTTGCGCTCACTTGGGGAGTGAATCATCGGACGGAAGATCTTCCTCTCTGTCTCTCCTCTCTGTATATCCGCCTTTCCAATGAAAAAATAATAAAAATAAATCTTTAAAAAAAAAATAAACTCACCTTCCTGCTTATAAATGACAGGACTGGACTGCACTCAGAGCCTAGTAATGGACACTTAAAGTAATACTGAGGGTGTGCCATACTCTGCTCTGTTTGCTTTTCTTAGCTTGGTTTATCCTTATGGAAAGGGGCAAAGCTTGTTTGGCAGAGTCCTTGGCACCATTTGAAAGGGGCTGAGCTCTTGCCATCAACGTCTCTGAGTCTGGGTCGGGGAGCTGAAGCTATGATTAATGTGTTTAGCAACTGACAGGCTCTTGCTCTGCCTCTTGTGAAATATGCTTTCCTGTGTGGTAATCAGCATGCTTTGTGAGTTGGACCAAAGTAAACAAGAGATGGAGCACGTTCACTTCATCCCGTTCTGGACAGTTCTGTTTTGCCTGCAGGGAGGACAGATAGGCTCCTAATTTTGGAGGAAATGAGCTTCCAGTGACTGAATTGGCCAAATCAGGAAAACACTGTGCTTTGGATTAACTGGGGTCTCTGTGTTGCATGCCTCTAAAGGTGCAGCTTTGGGTATGGGAGGCCCCAGAGTTGGACACTAGAAAAATCCCATCTACATTACCTACCAAAAACAAAAAGCCAGAATCCAGTCTGCCAGCCTGTGACCCTCACACTCTGACCCCCTGCTTCGATTCCTGGATCTGGACCCCAAAGGAGGGTCCAGAGCACCCCATTGTAAAATGACTGCTGTACTTGAAAACCTGCAATGGTTCACTAGTCCCTTAAAGCTCCTACGTGAACTGAAACCCCTGAGATCTCATCCTTCAGGTCCCCCACCTGCTCCCTCCTTAATAGCCCCACGAACCCCTCATTATTCCTCAGGCCTCAGAGGCTTGGGTCATCTTCTGCCTTCCCTCAAATATCCCCTCTCCCTACCTCCAATCTTCACTCAGAAAATCTTACCCTCTCATGAGATGTAACCTGACCGCCCTGTTTAAGCGTGGTCTTCCCCCTTTTTCCATTTATTACTTTTTCTAAAGTAAGGAATTGCTTGAAAATCAAAAAAAATTTTTTTTAAATGCTTTTTTTTTCTTTCTGCCAGAAAGCTCCAGAAAGTTCATGACAGTGTTCATTCATTCAACAGACTTACTGTGTACGTACTCTGTATCAGACACTGTTACACAGCAATTCAGTCCCTCAGTCAGGCATACACTGGCAGTCTTCGGGTTGGGCGGTGAACTATGTAGAGGGTTAGCCATGTGAAGGAAAAGCAAGAAACTTGGAGCCAAACTTTGGGTTCAAACTCTAACTTTATTTCTAACTTCATTCTGTTTTAAAATATGAGAATAGCCTAACTTGTCTTTGGTGTCAGTCCTGGCTCTCTCATACCATGATTTCACTGAGAGCTAACGCCCGCCCCTGAGTTAGCCTGACCTCGGGAGAACTGTGTTTTGGAAAGCGGTATTCCAGGCGCCAGGGTCAGCACTGAGCAGCAGCAAGTTGGGAAACAGCTGCAGCAGTTATTCTAACACTGGGCATCCTGAAGCTGGCCCATGTCCCTGCAGCTTCAACAGAGCACAGATGAAGTGTCCCTGGGGTACATGAGTCTATCAGTGCAGAGCAGAGGAAGGGAGATAGCTTTAGTGAGGGTTGAGATACCCTTGGGAAATTCCTGTTGAAGTCAAGAGATGTGAAACTCGTGTCCAAAATAGCAGTGGGGTCACCCATCAAACTTCCAGGAAAAAATCGGGTAGGCTATCCATGAGTGTTTGGCTTTCCCATGCATTTGCTTTAGTTTCTTTATTTTAAAAAAAAGAGAGAGAGATTTATTTATTTTTACTGGAAAGTCAGATTTACAGAGAGAAGAAGAGACAAAGGGAAAGATCTTCTGTCTGCTGGCTCGCTCCTAAGTGACTGCAATGGCCAGAGCTGAGCTAATTTGAAGCCAGGAGCTTCTTCTGGGTCTCTCATGCAGATGTAGGTCCAAAGTTTTGGGTCGTACTCTGCTGCTTTTCCAGGCCACAAGTATGAACTGGCACCCATTTGGGATCCTGGTGCATACAAGATAAAGATTTAGCCACTAGTCTATTGCACCAGGCCCTGCTTTAGTTTCTTTTTAGGTATTCTTAGAAGAGCAGCTGGTTTATTACTCCGCTGTAGATTGGAATCAACTTTTTGGAATGAAGCAAGAAGCTACATTTATGGAAAGAGAAAGCTGAGTCAGCAGTAAGAAAACCTGTGGATGGGCATTTCCTTGTGATCATATGGGACTCATTTTCTCTGTTTGGAAAACACAGGGACTGAACTAGAATCTTCCTGGGACTTAACTATGTTAAATCCTGTAGTCTACTACTCCAGGAGGTTATGGGGAGCATCCCCGAACTCCAACCCTTCGGCCAACTCCAGATGCGCCCTGTTTGTGTGCAGACCATAAGCACCACTGAAGAGGCTGGCGCTGGGACCCTCTTAGGCCAAGGTGTCCTCCTGAGTCTATTTCTCCCACCGCTCCCAGTTTCTATTCCCCTAGGCAGCATCTACATCTTGTCATTGCCCAGGCCACATACAGGATTATACTGGTGGCAACTGCCAGTAATCAGACAGTGAAGTCTGTCTAAGTTGAGACTTCTGTGATTTCTATGCTCTCCGGAAGAAAGCAGTGATAGTGGGAGTTCAACTGACCAGGCTTCCTCCGCTTAGATTTTTCCCTCCTGCTTCCTGCCATAGCCTTGCCCTCAGGCTGACCTCTCTCTAGTTGGGCAGTGTGCCCACCTCCAGGCCATCCTGCATCAACAGCTGGCAGTTTTCTCTCTTGTTATAACAGTCTTGATGTTGCCTTGGTCTGCAAAGCTCAAAATAGTCAAAATCTGACTATTCACAGAAAAGGATCCCCTGTCCATGGGTTGCAGATCTATTAAAGACTAAGGTATGGACTTAAAGGATCTGGGTTCAAATCCTAGCTCTACTATCTCATAGTGGTGTGACCTTGTATAAATCTCAATTCCTCACCTATAAAACTGGGTTAATAATTACAGTGCCTGTTTTATAAGATAGCTGTGTTCATGTAAGCTGGCTAGTGAATACTACATGTTAGGTAGTGTTAGTAAACTTGGCTATTTGTATATATACAAAGTATTCCAAGATATTAAAATGATCAAAATGTATTGTGTACCTTCTCTGGGCCAGAACTTTACAGGGCCTACTCTAGAAGAAAGATATTTTTTTTAAAACAAACAAAAAAATGAAGGCAATGCAGTGCACAAGTGTCCCTAACAGGACATAGCTGAGGAACAAAGACAACTTTTTTTTTTTTGGTAGGATCAAACTGCCTTCTCATAGGAGCAGTGAAACTTTCACAGAGAAAATTACCTATGAGCTAGCAAGTAGCTAAGAGGGTTATTTATGGGTCTGGTGCGGTAGCCTAGTGGCTAAAATCCTTACCTTGCATGCACCAGGATCCCATTTAGGTGTCAGTTAGTATCATGACTATTCCACTTTCATTCCAGATCCCTGCTTGTGACCTGGAAAAGCAATGGAGGATGACTCAAAGCCTTGGAACCTTGTACTCACATGAGAGACCTGGAAGAAGCTTCTAACTTTGGGTCAGCTCAGCTTCAGCATTGTGGTCTCTTGGAGAGTGAACCAGCACAAGGAAGATCTTTCTCTCTGTCTCTCCTTCACTCTATAAGTATGACTTTCCAATAAAAACAAATAACTCTTATTAAAAAATAAAAAGGCTATTTCTTCGGGACTTCAGAGTCCCAAAGGCATAAAAAAAGACCCAGCATATGGCATTGGATCCTCCTCCTGTAGCACCAGCATCTCATATGAGCACCAGCTCATGTCCCAGATGTTCCATTTTCAATCTAGTTCTCTGCTCAAGGCCTGAGAAAGCAGCTAAGGATAACCCAAGTGCTTGGTCACTACACACCCATAGGAGACCCAGAATAAGCTCTTGGCTCCCAGCTTTGAATCAGCTCTGCTGTGGCTGCTGTAACCATTTTTGGAGTGAACTAGTGGGTGGAAGATCTCTCTCTCTCTCTCTCTCTCTCTCTCTCTCTCGCTCTCGCTCTCGCTCTCTGTAGTATCTGCCTTTCAAATAAAAATTCAAAAAGACAAGGCACATTCTTTTGAGTGAATCAGCAAGGGTTATATGGGTTGTGAATACAGTGGGAACTGTCTGAAAGATGAGACGGAAGCAGCAGGTGTGTCCAGGCATGAACCCAAGAGTTTTTTTGGGGGGATGGAGGTTGTCGTGTAGGTGATGGGGAACCACTGGAACAAGTCACACAACCACAAAAGAGGATCAAGACCAAAGCTTCCAGAAACACCACAGAGGCTCAATGTGGAAAGCAAATTGGGGAGCAGTTGGGAAGCTGCAATAAGTCTAGAAGAAAAACTGCAAAACTCTGAATTAAGGCAGTGAGGGTTAAAGTGAGAGCTATTCAAGACATAGCACTGCAGTGAAAGGGTCCTCAGAAAGACCCCAGCTGCTTGGGGGGTAAGAGCCAGGGTAGAGCTACAATAGGAAGCATAGATCTATGGGCAGAAATAAGAGCTGTCAAAATTACAACTGCACATTCACTCCACAGAAAAGATTCCTCAGAGTGAAGGTTACGGCGTTCTGCCATGTCCGTACTTGGGCAAGGAGCCTTCACTGGCACTTAGCCACATGTCCTGGGCGGAGCTGCCCAAGGGTACTGATGAAACACCCTCTTTTTTCCCCCTGCCCTTCTGCTGATGAGGATGAATCTGTAGATTCAACACAGGAAAACCTGTGATTAATAAAGTTCTCAAGCAGGAAACCCCAAGAGGAGAAGGCTGGCCTGGCAGATGGCCAGAGATGCTCAGGGTTGTTCTGCAGAATTCCGGTGCAGGGGCCCTAAGCCTTTGACGCAGGAGCCCAAATTTATTCCTTCTTCTTAAGATCTTATCTGACCAACATCTGAGTGACTTCCAATGCCGTCAGTTGTTTTTGTGAGTCTACTTTGAAATGAAAACCAGTTTGAGGTTTTTTTCATCGGGTATGTTTAGTACTCCATCGCTTACAAAGTGCATTCACAGCCATGATGATGTTTTTCTTTCACCAATCCAGGGATTATCCTTCCTATCCTATGGGTGACAAGAGGTGTAAACAGAGTTTTCAAGATCAACGCCCACAAAGTGTCAAAAGTCTTCACCCAAATGTGATATCTCATGTTGGCAAAAGAGTAAGCAAAAGGAAGTCTCATGTTATGGTAAGAAAATAAACTGGTCCAGGTTTTCCTGAGGGCTCACTGCCAACATTTATTAAATGTGGTTACCAAGGGCGGTGTCGTGGCACAGAGAGTCAAGCCACAAATGCCAGCATCCAATTACAGGGGTTCTGGTTCAAGTCCCAGATGCTCCATTTTCAATTCGGCTTCCTGCCAGGTGTCTGGGAAGGCAGTAGAAGATAGCCCAAGTACTCGGATCTCCAGACCCAGTTTGGAGTTCCTGGCTCCTGACTTCAGCCTGGCCCAGACATGGTTGTTACAGCCTTCTGAGAAACCTAGAGGATGGAAGATTTTCTTTTTCTCTGTGTGTGTTTCACTTTGCCTTCAAACATAATTTTTTTTTTTTCAGAAAAATATGTGTGTCACCCGCCAACCTTGTTTCATTGATTTCATCCCTCCATTCATCAACACAATGCACACTTGAACCTAATCCTTAACTGCTTTAAACCTGGAAAGGGAATGAGAATTGGCCTCTGTTCAAAGTGCTTACTATCTAACAAGTTATAAAGAAGACAGCCCGTGCTCAAGTTTCGTCACTGTCCGAAGAAACGGCTAGTCGGCCGTTGACACTGTCAATCTGCTTCCTAGAAGAAAACAGGAGTCCTGAGCCGGACGGACTTTGATCTGCGAGTCTGGACTTAATTATTTAGGAAAGAATCGGCGTGGCGCCCTGCAGCGGACGCTCACGAAACGCTGAGGGGGAGAGGGAGAAGGGAGCGGAACGGAACCCAGCTGCGCACGCGCACTTCCATTGTCAACCTGCGTAAAGCTCCTCCGGGTCGTAGACCTTACGACGCTGTTACGTAGAAGACGTAAGGAAGGTGGCGAGCGCTGAACGCTGGCGCCGCGGTCACGTGATGCGGCGGGAGGGCCGTTGGCTCCTCCTTCTGCAAGATGGCGTCCTTGCTGCAGTCGGAGCGAGTTCTCTACCTAGTCCAAGGGGAAAAGAAGGTTCGGGCCCCGCTCTCGCAGCTCTACTTCTGCCGCTACTGTAGCGAGCTGCGGTCGCTGGAATGTGTGTCTCACGAGGTAATGGAGTCGTCCTGCGGAGACTCTGTGTGTTGGCGGGGGAGGGGCGTTCAACTAGTCACAGCCACCGGCGGGGAAGTTCCGCTGATTGGAGGCGGGTGGGCATTTCGTAGCTTGCTGGTTGGCTGTGTTTTCCGTCACTCAACTTTGTCTGCGATTTAATTTGCTTATGCTCTGTCTTTTGGAAGGAAAAGGCAGCCCAGGGTGGGGCTGGAGGATCATCTCCTTCTAGGGCGGCGTCTGATTGGGCAGACTTGACTTCGGAGGGTC
The DNA here is from genome assembly GCF_017591425.1 of Ochotona curzoniae. Lineage (NCBI taxonomy): Eukaryota > Metazoa > Chordata > Mammalia > Lagomorpha > Ochotonidae > Ochotona > Ochotona curzoniae. The sequence goes on from NW_024464918.1 coordinate 42,155,210, forward strand.
CTGGTTGAGTCCTGTAGGGTGGGGCTTTGGGTGGGCTGAGGGTAAGGATCTGTTGTGCTTAGGGCAGGCTGCCTGAGGGGCGAGGTAGCCGGCTTTCCAAGATGGACGGGAACGAGGGCGCAGGCTTTGTCATGGTGACCACCTGGACCTCGAAGTTCTGCCCCTTTGGCCAGAAACGGCCCTCGTCAGACTGCCTTGCCCTGTCAGATCCTGCAGCCGGGAAGGAGTTGGGGTGGGGTGAGTTCGGTGACAAGCACTCGGGAGACGCCCCTCCTGAGGGTGCCGTGCTGGCCCTCACAGGCACAGCTGACCGCTGGAAAGGGATTGCTGGGGAAGTTCGAGACCCTGACCATAAAGAACGGATCATCAAGCACCAAGGTTCCCTGATTTCTGCAGTGCTTGACGCTACTTGTAGCTTTGGGGGTTTAAAAAACACAAGTAAAAAGTAAACCCTGATTTCGAATAACTCATGGTCTACTGAGGAACACCCGGATGGTGGCTACCATGTAACATATATGGCACATGAGTGAAGTGGATACCTTTTAAAAAAACAAACTACAGGGCCCGGCGCGGTGGCGCAAGTGGTTAAGTCCTCGCCTTGCACGCCCGGGATCCCATATGGGCGCCGGTTCTAATCCCGGCAGCCCCGCTTCCCTTCCAGCTCCCTGCCTGTGGCCTGGGAAAGCAGTCGAGGACGGTCCAAAGCTTTGGGACCCTGCACCCGCGTGGGAGACCCGGAAGAGGCTCCTGGCTTCGGATCGGCATAGTATCGGACCGTTGCGGCGGCTCACTTGGGGAGTGAATCATTGGATGGAAGATCTTCCTCTCTGTCTCTCCTCTCTGTATATCCGCCTTTCCAATGAAAAAAAAAAAAATAAAAATAAATCTTTAAAAAAAAAAAAAAACAAACTACAGGTAGACAGTGTTTGTCATAGGTCACCCCAGTAACTTAGGGGTGCAAAAGAGGACCCTGATTTGAACCTAAACGGCCTGACTTGGAATTTTACTGGTTCTCTGTTGAAATTCATACCAAAACACATGCTATACTATAAGATAATTTATGAATTATGAATAGCTTGTTGAAGGTACTTTTCATCAAGGGAGCAATTAAATCGTTCTTAAAAATCATGTATATAAACTATGGCAGTGATTTTTATTGCATTCTCCTTTAGCTCTTTCTGTTGTAGAGCTCTGTGGCAAGTCGTTTCTCCTTCAGTTGGTCCTTATTCTTGCCAGCCTTGCTTGAATCTCCCTGGATTCCCTACTTGAATTCCCCTGAGATATGCATTAGGGAGTTCTGTCTTTGTGGTCTCTAAAAATGTCTTTGGCAGCCTGGGGTGCCCCTGTAATGTGGAGGCCATTAGAGTTTGGGAAGGATGAGACTAGCAAGGGCTGGACAGTCCAGTGAGTTCTAATGGACAATCTGGGTCTGGAGCTGCACATGCAGGCACAGGCAGAATTTGGACTGTAGACAAGAGGGAATGAATTGTATTTGCCTTGTAAGGTATGTCTGCAGATGTAATTAGCAGTTCTGTATTGCATGTTCCTGGAGTTGGTGTGAGCAGCAACTTTATTCATTTTTTTCATATTGGTCCTGTTTATGAGATGAAAAGCTGGTGGGGCGAATAAGGACCTCTGCATGTGTTGGTCACTAAAGATCTATAATTGTCAAGTAGGCTCTGCCCACACAAAGAAAGTAAGTAACCTTTTAGAAAAACACAGTAAATTTCACTTGAACTGCCTTTTCCAGTTAAATGTCTTAAGACTGTCCTGTTGCTTTGTCATTCAAAAAGCTCCTGCTGGTTGGATATAGCCAAACATGTATTACTTTGGCCATTAGAATTTTGTTAATATCTGTGTAGTTATTTGTTTATTTGAAAGGCAGAGTGACAGACAGAGATCTTGTTTCCACTGGTTCACTCCCCAAATGGCTACAACACCTGGTGATAGCTCAGGCTGAAGCCAGGAGCCAGGAACTCCATCCCAAAAGCCCGCTTGGGTACTTAGGGCATCTTGTAGTGCCTTCTTGGGCAGGAAGTTACATTAGGAACAGGGTGGCTGGGACTGAAACCAGTGCTGCACTGCAGTGTGGGATGCAGCAGTCACACATTGCTGTAACCTGCTGTTCCCCTTTAAAGTGTCCTCTGTCAAAGTCACTATAATTAAATAAAGCTAAACTAAGTAAGAGTGTATTTATACTTTTTAATACTGGGTTATTTTATTAATCTATTTACTGTAGTACAATAGTTGACCATAGTGTCAGTTAGAAACTTATATATCTTTTAATCTTTTTTTTTTTGAGGGGCTGGTGCTGTGGCACAGCAAGTAAAGCTACCACATGCAGTGCCAGCATCCCATACGGATGCTGGTTTGAATCTTTGTTGCTCAAGCTCCCTGCTAACATGCCTGGGAAATCAGCAGAGGATGGCCCAACTACTTGGGCCCCGGTACCCACACGTGAATTCCAGAAGAAGCTTTTGGCTTCTGGCTTTGGACATGCCCAGCTGCTGGCATTGCTTCATCCTAGTTTTGCACATGGGTGCAGGGGCCCAAGTGCTTACTGCTTTATGCTGCTTCCCTAGGCATGAAAGCAGGGAGCTGCATTGGAAGTGGAGCAGCCAGGATTCCAGCTAATGCCCAAATAGGGTGCTGGTGCTCCACGGTGCCAATTCTCAAATCTCCATCTGCTGGCTCACACCCCATCTCCAGGTCAGCATCAGGAGTGGGAATGCCATCCACTCTTGCAGGTGGCAGGGGCTCCAAGACTGGAGCTGGCTTCTGCTGCCTCTGAGGATGCACGTTAGCAGGAAGCTGGATCAGAAGCAGAGGAGTCAACACTTGAGTCAGGCTCCAAACGTGGGGGCAGGCATCCCACTGGTCTCCTTACTGCGGCACCAAAGAACTCCACTTTCCCACATGAAATGCTGACTGAAGGGAGAACGGAAGGGTTTTAGTAAATCCATAGGATTTTTTTAAGAGTAAACGCTATGCTGAAAACAGCCCATATTAGAGATACTTCCTCTTTTCCCTCAGCCTAACATTTTTAAAATTTTCCATTTGATGTAGATATGACAAATTTATAAGCTAAATTAAGTTTTAAGAAGAAAAACTGTTGGTTTTTTAATGAATCTTTTTTCTTTTTTAAACATTTGTTGTTTTTATTGGAAAGTCATATATACATACAGGAGGAAAAGCAGAGAGGAAGATCTTCCGTCCGATGGTTCACTCCACAAGTGACCGCAATGACTGGTGCTAAGCCGATCCGAAGCCAGGAGCCTAGAACCTCCTCCAGGTCTCCTATATGGGTGCAGAGTCCCAAGGCCCTGGGCTGTACTCAACTGCTTTTCCAGGCCGCAAGCCAGGGAGCTGGATGGGAAGTGGAGCTGCTGGGATTAGAACTGGCGCCCGTATGGAATCCCGGTGCATTCAGGGCCAGGACTTTAGCCACTAGGCCATGTCGCCGGCCCTTTCTGATGGTTTTGATTTCTTGTTTCCTTCCAGGTGGACTCTCATTATTGTCCCAGTTGCTTAGAAAATATGCCGTCGGCTGAAGCCAAACTGAAAAAGAACAGGTATGACCACGATTCAGTTTTCCTTAACCATTTTCTTTTTAAGTTTTATTTTTATTTGAAAGCCAGAGTTACACAGAGAAAAGGGACAGAGAGATCTTCCATCTGCTGATTCACTCCCCAAATGGCCACAGCAGTCATAGCTGAGCCTATCTGAAACTAGGAGCCCAGAGCTGCTTCTGAGTCTCCCACGAAGGTGCAGGGTCCCAAGGCTTCGGGCCATCCTCTGCTGCTTTCCCAGGCCACAAGCAAGGAGCTGGACAGGAAGTGGAGAAACTGAGATGCCAGTCAGCACATGAACCAGCATCTGTGTGTGGTGATGGCCCCCAAAGGCAGAGGCTTAAGCTACCGTGCCAGGCCCTGGCCTCACATTTTCTTAAGAAAACACATGGGATTGCCTGGTTACTTCTTTGGTCATTTTTCATTTTTGGTATTATCATTGCCAAAGTTGAAATTTGAAATTTCTTTTTTTAAAAATAAGTTTTCTATTTTTTAGCAGTTTTAGACTTCAGCATTTATTGTGAAATTTTTATGGAGTTTCCATTTAGCTCAGCCCCAATCTCCCCTATTTTTAATATCTCACATTAATACAATGTATTTTTCCATTATTGAGTTGGTGCTTATATTCCGTTAGTAAATGTGAGACTATGTCACAGAAGTGATAGAAAATGAAATTAAAGGGAAGTTTACTTTGGTGCAGAACCTTCTGAGATAAACATGTATAAAGGATCTTCAAACATTCACAGTAAATACATGTTATTTAAAAAAAATGTATGATTTCTTTAACATCTCAGGAAAGAACAAAAAGCCCTGGAACTGTGTTGCTCCTGAACTGATGCTGTTTGTGTGGTGTATGTGTTAGCTTTCTGGCCCAGCAGTCAAGTGATTGTTCCCCACCTCCATCGCAAAGCCTCTTTGTCGTTGGCTCTTGGTGCTCCATCCTACTATTGCTCCATCTCTCTCACTACACAGGGCCACTTTGTTTCCCTCAGAAATCTTGTGATCTGTATGAATGTGAGAAGAGTCCAGAGTAGTAAATTACACTTGTTCATAGCCAGTGCCTCTGGGGAGTAGGATGGAGTCAGACTTGATTGTTCAGGAGTTTAGGTGATAATTGCCTGGTTTTTAAGAAAAAATAGGTAATTATTTTTGAAATATTGAAGCAGCTAAGAGACCCTCCCAGGAATATTTTTAGGCGTTCCCCTTTGGGTTTGTTCTTTTTTGACTTCCTAACGTTGAAGCCTGCCTGGTACACAGGAGGTGCCTGAGAGATACTGAAGGCACTAATAGCGGTGTTTGCCGTGTCACAGGTGTGCCAACTGCTTTGACTGTCCTGGATGTATGCACACTCTTTCCACTCGGGCAACAAGCATCTCCACACAGCTTCCCGATGACCCAGCCAAGACCACCATGAAGAAGGCCTATTACCTGGCCTGTGGATTTTGTCGCTGGACATCTCGAGATGTGGGCATGGCAGACAAATCTGTAGGTGAGTGCAGTGAACTCACACGGGGGATTGGTGCATTTGGTGGTCCCATATTTGCCCCTAGGCTGTTAGAGCAGTAGGAGCTAAATTCGGATGTTTTACAATGAATCCCTCACTTATGGACCATGACTTTTCATGTGAGATTAGCTTCCTTGGAATTGGTAAACCAGCTTCTGTTGTTATGGTCAAAACAGGCTTTCAAAAATAAACATCCTTGGTCCCAGCACAATGGTTTGGTGACTAAATCCCATATGGGTGCCAGTTTGTGTCTTAACTGCTCCACTTCCTGCCCAGCTCCCTGTTTCTGGTCTGGAAAAGCAGTGGAGGGTGGCTCAGTGCCTTGGGACTACCCTGCACCACCTGGAAGACCTGGAAGAAGCTCTTGGCTCCTGGCTTCAGATAGGCTCCGCTCCAGTCTTTACAGCCACTTGGAGAGTGGGCCAATGGATGGGAGACTTTTCTATCTCTTCCCTCTGTAAATATGCCTTTCCAATAAAAGTAAATCTTTTTTTTTAATTAATAATAAATAAACATCCTTGCATCCAATTCAGCATGAACAAAAGATAGAAGTAACAAAGTACCAAAAAATACTTGGAATGCAAATAACTCCTAACTTTAAGATGAAAAATCAAAAATTAAGAAATGTTTGTAAATGCAATAAAAAAAAAAAAAAGATAGTAGAGAAACAGCAGAAGGGACTGTTGTGGTACAGTGGGTTTAGCTACTGCCTGGGTCACCTGCCTCCTTATTAGAGTGCCTGAGATTGAGTTTCACCTTGACTTCTGATCCAGCTACCTGCTGATGCAGCTGAGGTTCAGCAAGTGATCATGTACTGAGGCCCACATGGCATGCATGTGCACAACATAGATGGAATTCCCGGCTTCAGCCTGGGCCAGCCCCAGCTAGTGCAGACATTTGGGGAATGAAAAGTGATGATGTCTCTGTTACCTGCCTTTCAAATAAAAAACAAATACTTTATAAAAGAAAAACAAAGGTTTACTTTTATTGGAAAGGAAGGTCAGATTTACAGAGAGAAGATGAGACAGAGAAAGGTCTTCGATCCGCTGGTTCACTCGCCAAATGGCTGCAGTTGATGGATCTGAAGCCAGGAACCAGGAGCTTCTTCCAGGTGTTCCACATGCGTGCAGAAGCCCAGGGTTTTGGGCCATCCTGCACTGCTTTTCCAATCCATAAGCAGGGAGCTGGATAGGAAGTGGAGCAGCCGGGATACAAACTGGCCCAAAGCAAATACTTTCTAAAGAAAGAAAAAAGGGCAATGGTTATGAGCAGTAGTTCTCTTAGGTGGGAATAAAAATAGTAAGTATACAGAAAGATGTATTTAATTTCATTAATAATCATGGAAATGCAAATTAAAACTTCGTTCTTGGCAAAACACTCTAATCTGATTATTTCAAGTATCTCCTAGAATATGAACTTATGTAATACCTTCTTGGAAAATAAATTGATATCTGTTAATATTTTAAAGTGCTTTCTCCTGCCCACTGATTCTGTTTGCAAGAATCCTGGATTATTCAAACATGGAGGGTTTGTCAGCTAAATGGAAAAATCATTTGGCTTTAAAGGTGTAAGGTGTTATTTACTGCTCCACCATTTGAGCAGTAAATCAGATTGCTTTTAGCTTTATCAGGAAGCTTCCTTTATTTTTATGTTTATATTTACTACATGTTTAATATCAATGTGGAAACACAATACAATCAGTTCAAAAACAATTTTTTTAGTTTAAAATGTTGAGTTGCTATTTATGCTTTATGTGTATAGTACCACCACTAACTCCCATTATCATTTTTCTTTCTGAAATTTTGTGTGCTGATTTTCTGAGAACCTTTAAAGTGTAAAAATGTAAAAGTCTGAAATCCTTATTTTGGGATTTTCATAAAATTGACAGCTTTCTAACACATGGGAAGGCCATTAACAAACTCATGCATCATCTGACATAGGAGAATACAGGCTTCAGCTAATACCTCTCAGAGCCTTGGTCTCCTCATCTGTGAAATGAGACTACCATTAAGTGTCCCTACCATAGAGTTGGTATGAAAATGAAGAGAAATGTCATACCTGCCAAATGCATATTGCAGTGTTGGTGGTGGACATGGTAGTTACCATTATTATACTACAAAATTAATCCTGAGCATTTGGGCGTAGATCATTTCTAGGGCTTTTTGTTTGAAATTCTGTCATTCAATGTTGAAATTTGATGTTATAGCCTCAAATCACCTGCTTTTAAGAGCTATAATTATGAAATCATCAGTCTTGTTTAATGTCTCTGTTTTCTAGCTAGCGGTGGTTGGCAGGAACCTGAAAATCCACACACACAGCGGGTAAGTAAACAGCAGCACAGGCATGAGATGAAATAATCAGAAGTAAAGGACTGAAGGTACTGCATTTTATCGTTGACTATAGCATGTGTTTTGAAGTTCACCCTATAAATATTGTGGCATCTATTACACATTATTCATTGTAACACATTAAATCAATGTCATTTTTTTCCCTAGCTACCTTAAATTAATGGAGAAAGCTAGGTATAGTTCAGTTCTATATGGGAGTTGTGCATCAGGAAAAGGAAACAGTAAGGGGGTGTTTGTTTTTATCTTCATCCGCCCACCAGTGAGTTAAGTTTCTATTTGTTCTCAAATATTCTTGGAATAATCATAAATGTGTAGATATTTTAAGCCCCCCAAAACACCAGTAATTTAGGAAATGTCCTTGGACTCTGTGGTAGTTGCTTATAGGATCATGACCTGAGCATCCGGTAGCAGTTCTTGGGGAGCTCTCTGTTCAGTGTGTGACATCGTATGTCCTTACCCTTGAGAAATGCACTGCTGCAGAAATGTAATATGTACTACCATTCAGATCCAAATTGAATGGCAATTTACAATTAGTGACCCATGACATCATGGAAATGTTAAAAATGTGATGGGGCCAGATAGATGGTAGAAGGAAAACAAACGAAATTTCCAAGCATTTTCATTGTGGTGTCTTCCTGTTGTTGAACTTGAAGGCTTCATTTTAGTTCTGAGAACTGATCAAAAAAAGAGAAATCTGAAGGAAAAAAAAGAGCACTTTAGTAATTTGTCTTCTGTATTAATTATGTATCCAGTCAGTATGTTTGATAAATACTGCGTTTCTTTTTTTTAATATTATATATTTCTTTGTTATCCTTCTTTTGAAACAAATATGAGGCCTTGATTTCTTACAGATGAACAAATTGATTGAATATTACCAGCAGCTTGCTCAGAAAGAGAAGGTTGAACGTGATCGCAAGAAACTTGCACGACGTAGGAACTATATGCCTCTGGCTTTTTCGGTGAGGATTTGCAAGATCTGTGGGGCATGATACTAGTGACCATTTCAGAAGATGGCTATTGTCCTAGATTCCTGACTGGTGGGTAGCAACGAGGAGTTTCTTAGGTTGCAGGTGTTGAAGCCCAGCAGTTGTGCTTTTGCCATGGCGTTAGCTCTGTGCGTTCTTTTAGGAATATTTGTGTTGTGTTCTCCATCACTCCCCTTTCTCTTCTGGTTATCCCCTACAAGGCTGCAGTTTAATTCTGTTGACACTGCAGAACTCTGCTTCCAGCTTTCACGTATTACACAAAGTGTGCAGTGGAAGGGGGCACATCCTGTGCTTTCTTCACACTAGCACGGAAGCCCACCTTTGATAACCCAGTAGCAGTGGTTTGTCAGTTCAAGCTAGAATTTTTTTGACACCTTCCATGTTTCCCCAAGATGAAAAATACTGGCATTGTATATTTGGGTGGTTAAATACATAGTGATACTTATATTCACGAATTTTAAGTCTTTTCTCACCAAAATAGATTTTCCTTTAAGTTCCATTATTCACAAACTTTTTAAAGTACCCTTGTGGGCCCAGCACAATAGCCTAGTGGCTAAAGTCCTCGCCTTGCACGCGCCGAGATCCCATGTGGGTGCTGGTTTATGTCCTGGCCACCCTACTTGTGGCCTGGGAAAATAGTTGAGGATGGCCAAGAGCATTGGGACCCTGCACCCTTGTAGGAGACAAAGAAGAGCTCCTGGTTCCTGGTTTTGGATTGGTTCAGCTCCATCTTTTGCAGCCACTTGGGGAGTGAATCAGTGAATGCAGGATCTCCCTTTCTATCTCTTTTCTCTGTCTCTCTGTATATCTGACTTAAAAAAAAAAAGTAACTTTGTATATAAAAGTGGAGTTTTTGCTAGGAATTATTTGTGGAAATTGTTTTCTATCAGTTACCGCTAGTTAGGTGTGAAAGGATAGGGTGTGGAGTTTTTGTTACTTACTTCAAGTTTTATTTGCTTTCACAGAACAGTTTTTCTGTATTCTTTCTTGAGGCCTAGAAGTTTTTTATTTAATAAGTAGCATTTATTGCATGGTTGTGTAGTGTCAGACACTGTGCTAAACACTTTACGCACAGTATTTTATCTAACCCTCATGTTAGCTGTATAGGTAGGATACATAGTGTATTTCCCTTTTACACTTGAGGAAATGAGGCCTTACCATACTGCATCCAATGAGAATTAGTTAAGCCTTTAAAGCCAAAGGAATTGTAAGTCCCATGTAAAAAGACCTGGATTCGAGTTTATTATGTATTAACACTTGTCAAGCATCCTCATCCCCCGATGGTCGCGGGCTATAATTAGCATGTGCACCTGTGTCTTTTCTGTTTATTGAGAGAAATTTGCACTAAATGCTTTGTTCTGCCAACTTTCCCATATAACCTGCCTGCTCTATAAGTTTGCTTCTATCTTATGCTGCATATTTTGTCTCCGTTGCAACCTGCTGCTATTTTGGGGCTCCACAGCAACACACTATTCATGTAGTGGTAAGTTCCCTTTTATGATTCTTGCTGATCCTGAAGAGGTTAGCAGATGATGACTGGTGTTCCAAGAAGACAAGGTCGTGTGTCTTAGACAAGCTGCATAGTTACTTCCTGAGGCATAGCTTAGATATTTTTAGGTTGATAGTAAAAGTTCACATTTGGTTCACTTTTACTATGTTAATGTAGCTTTAATCTCTATGTATGGTGCTTTCATTATAGAATAGATAGGATTAGAAATTATTCTTTTAAAGTAGCTTTTTTTTTTTTTTTGCTTCTCTCCCTGAGCTTCTCATGCTTTCCCACCCAAAATATTTTTTTAAGTAAGTATGTATGATGCATGAATTTTTACTTTCTAATTGGAATTTCTAAATTTTGTTTAGGATAAATACGGTCTTGGGACCAGGCTTCAGCGACCACGAGCTGGCGCAACCATCAGTACCCTTGCTGGACTTTCGTAAGTGTGGACATTAAACTGATAAGATGTGGCAGAGCAACATCTCCACTGATATCATAGACTTGGTATAATCACGTGGGCCCTTGAGAAATCACCACTTTTTGTTTTTTAGCTTGAAAGAAGGAGAGGACCAGAAAGAGATCAAGATTGAGCCGGCTCAGGCTGTAGACGAAGTAGAACCTCTGCCCGAAGACTATTACACAAGACCAGTAAACCTGACGGAGGGTAATTGTACACATCACTGTGCTTTGTTTCTATTCTACATCTGATTCTGCTTTTGCTACTTTCATACATTGTGATTTGAGATCTTTAATGGGATTGTTAACAGAAATTGAAGCAACCGGCAGAAAATAAGACAGATGAAATAGATTTCATCCTTTGAAGAATTTTGAACTGTTTATTTCCTTCAGTGTGGTTTTTGGCACATCACTATTCATAATGGCAGTACTGCTGCAGGCAATTACTGACCATACGTAGGTCTGATTTTGAGGACCACCGTGAGTTAAGCCTGGTTTCTGCCTTTCACACTAGTGACCACCCTTCAGCAGCGCCTCTTACAGCCGGACTTCCAGCCAGTGTGTGCTTCACAGCTCTATCCTCGCCACAAGCATCTTCTGATCAAGCGCTCCCTGCGCTGCCGGGTAAGTAGCCTATTCAGCAGAGCTTCCATTTGTATTAGAGAAAAAGCCGAAACAGAGTAAGCATGAGTGACATCTGACTAAGGTAGTAAATACAGAAGATAAAAGGTGCCTGGAATGTGGTCGTAAATGCCTTCAATATAAACTCAATTTTTGTAGCTCTGTGGTGGCTTCAGTATTGTTGCTTCTACTTTACAGATGTGGAAACTGAAAGATCTGATGGTTAAATACACAGTGTGAAAAACTAACAGAATAATGAGTATTCATCTTCTAGGTTAGTTTGAAGTAAAAGGAGGAAGCTAATAAAAAGTAATCCAAAATCATCAGCAAATACAAGTCATGGGAATCTGCAGAACAAGCAGCATTCCTTTAGTAAACAGTAAAACTGCAAGTAAACAGAGTGAAAAATCAAACATTTTAGATCAGCATTTCCCAATAGTACTTTCTATGATGATGGAATACTCTGCACAGTCAAATATCATAACTACTGGTCACACTTAAAATGCAATAATTTGAGGTGCAGTACCTTTCATTTTAGTGTATCTGAAGGCCACCTGTGACTAGTGGCTGATGCTTTAAATAGCTCTAGATTAGAAGAGACTTGCGTGGCACATCAGCCACAGACAGCATGTAGACTTCATGTAGATTCTGTTTCAAACACAACATGAAATGGGGCCGGTGCTATGATATAGCAAGCTAAGCCTCCTCTGCCTGTGGTGCCATCATCCCATGTGGGCAGAAGATTTATGTCCTGGCTGCTCCACTTCCAGTCCAACTCCCTGCTAAGGCCTGAGCGAGCAGAGAAAGATGATCCAAGACCTCAGGCCGCTGCACGCATGTGGGAGACCCAGAAGAAGCTCTTGGCTCTCAGTTTTTGACTGGCCCAGCTCTGTCCATAGCAAATATTTGGGGAATGCATACAAGATTTCTCTTTCTCTGTCTCACCCTCTCTCTCTTTGTTTCTCGGTAACTCTGGCTTTCAAGTAAAATAAAATGAATCTTTGAAAAGAAACAAAAAAAACTTTAGCAAACTAGTTAGGAAAATATAAAATAAAAAGAATAAGATATTAACATGAGTCATGACAGGAATCCCAACAGCCAATAAATATGAAACATTCTCAGACTTTAACAGTGATTTCATAGCTGTTTCATAGGGAAATGTACATTGAAACTGCCTTGAGGATGCCATTTCATAATCATCAGACTGACAAAACATTAGCAGTTCAAGGGTGTCATGTATCCCTTGATCTGCTCATGACAAATGATCCTACAGATATGTTCACACATGTGGGAAGTGGTCAGTACTCATTGCTACTATATTTGTAGTAGCAAAATAATGGAAATGTTTAACTGTTAGTAGTTTGCAGATTGTTACAGTGCAGCAGAGGTTCTTCTGTGTGCTGGAATGGAGTTATTTCCAAATTAGATAAAGTGAAAAAAAAAGTGAAACATTGTATAAAATGCTGCCTTTTGTGTGTGTTATGAAAAAAATTACATGTGCTTACACTTTTCCGTACACATGCTAGCTGCATCTGCATAGGCTGGCTCTTGAGAGGAACAAGCGGTCAGACAAGTTCATGTCCACACTGGACACCCTTTTTTACTGTTAAACAGTTACAAGCAAGTGTAGTAATCATAAAGAACTCAGTAGAACATCTGCTCCTGTGTTGTAAAGCAAGGGAGCTGGAACTACAGACCTCAGCTTCCCTGGTTGTGCAAGCTACTCAACCCTTTCTTTGTCCCATTGTAATCATCTAAAATGGGAACATGAATAGTTCAAGTACCAATACCTACCTCATACAGTTGGGGTGATGCTGAAATCCATTTAAATCGGTGAATGAATTGCTCAGCACGTACAGTAAGTATTCAGTAGGTGTTGTTCTCTCAGTAGTTTTAAGACACCATACAGGTATAGTACTGTTTGTGAAGTTGGTCATCATCTATAAATTTTGGCTGTCACTGGCATCTGTTCTATTTTGAAACACACAGCCTTGCAGAAGAATACTACAAGATGAAATCACAGTCACTGCTGTCCTTCAGAATTGCGCAACCCTGTGGTCAGCCAATGTCTTCTTATAGTTGTCTAATAACTCTTATGTTTTCTTTCTAGAAATGTGAACATAATTTGAGCAAGCCAGAATTTAATCCAACATCTATCAAATTCAAAATCCAATTGGTTGCTGTGTAAGTATTTTAGGATTCATATTTGGGTTACTATTTATCGTGCTGTTGTTCTCCTCTTTAGGTGTTTTTGTTTTCAGTTACGTACTGTGAAGTTTAGGAGCAATCTGTACATAGATGTAAGGGTGTTTGTATCAGGGACACAGTGCTGAACTGTGCTCTCAGGCAGTTTGGTGTGTTGATTATTAAGTGGATAGTTGTCATTCATTACAAATCATAAGGTAGCTAAGTTTTAGGATAATCTTTTTTTTAATATTTACTTATTTTTATTGGAAGGTCAGATTTACAGAGAGAAGAATAGACAGGGAGAAAGATTTTCCATCTGCTGATTCACTCACAAGAGGCTGCAATGGCCAGAGCTTAGCCAATCCAAAGCCAGGAGCCAGGAGCTTCTTCTGGGTCTACCACATGGGTGCAGGGTCCCAGGATTTTGAGCAGTCCTCAACTGCTTTCCCAGGGTGCAAGCAGGAAGCTAGATGGGAAGCAGAGCAATCAGGAGCAACTGGCACTCATTAGGGATCCCAGTGCTTGCAAGGCAAGGACTTTAGCCATTAAGCTACAGTGTCAGGCCCTCAGAATAATCTTTTAAAGACTTAAAAATAACAAAATATGGCATGTTGTAATGTTGTAATGTTCATTTAACCTTTTTCTGATAATAATTGGGTAAAGGTGATTAAGTTTGTGATGACACACAGGCTTGACGGTGGAAGGGAATTTTGTGTCAGAAATCATCTGACAAACAAAAATATTTTGAAAAGTTAGAAAAATATTGCCCACACTTTGGAATAAAAGAGCCATACCTAAGCAAGACAAGAACCCCAAAAGCCACCGAAAAGTAAACTGCTTTGGCTTAGCAAAATGAAACATAAGCTCTAAAAGATAACCACAAAGTTCTGAGGCAGAAGGGCAGAAAAGATTATTTGTGGGACCCAGCTTGATAGCATGGCAGCTGAAGTCCTCGTCTTGTACACGCTGGGATCCCCTATGCGCACTGATTTGTGTCCCTTTGGCCCTGCTTCCCATTCAGTTCCCTGCCTATGGCCTGGGAAAGCAGTCGAGAACAGCCCAAGGCATTGGGACCCTGCACCTGTGTGGGAGACCTGGAAGAGCTCAGGCTCCTGGCTTCGGAAAAGTGCGGCTCTGGTCATTGCGGCCACTTGTGATTGAATCATCAGACAGAAGATCTTCCTCTCTGTCTCTTCTCCTCTTTGTATATCTGTCTTTCCAATAAAAATAAATAAATCTGAAAAAAAAAAGAGTATTTGTTTTGATACCCAGGATCAGTTTAAGTTTAATATCCTTGGAATACAGAATTCCCACAAATTGGAAGGATAAAAATAGAGGAAGGCGCTGAGGAAGGTTGTGAGGCATCTGATTTGAACAGAATGTCTGTAACATAGGAATTCCAGATAGTAAGAGGAAGGATGGAGAAAGATGCTTGGGGCTGGCTCTGTGGCATGAGACTAAGTCTGAATGCAGCACTGACATTCCATGTGGGCACCAGTTTGTGTCCTGGCTGCTTCACTTCCCATCCAGCTCCCTTGTTACAGCCTCAGAAAGCAATGGAGGATGGACCAAAGCCTTGGGAGGCCCAGAAGAAGCTCCTGGCTCTCAACTTTGCATCAGCCCAGCTCTGGCCATAGTGGCCATTTGGGAAGAAAACTAGGGGATGGCAGGTCTCTCTGTGTCCCTCCTCTCTGTAAATCTGCCTCAAAAAAAAAAAAAAAAAAAAAGAAAGAAAGAAAAAGAAAAAAGAAAAAACTTAGGAGAGATAAGTGGTAAAGCTCAACAGGGAAAGCATAAACAGCAGCTAGTGCTCAGGAGAATGTGGTTGACGCATACTTGCCTACATTGTTGTAAGAAATGTGAATTGCTGGAGTCTTTTAGAGTAGCCTGGAAATACCAAGACAAATTATTTAAACCTTTTAACTTAGCAGTACTCTACCATCAGGGTTGTCCATTCTGTAGAAGCAAAAGTACCAACAAATAAAGATAACATTTGCAGGGATGCGTATTGTAATATTTTTGTGGCAAAAGCCAGAAAGTGTTTCAGTGTGGAGCTGATAAAACATTAAGACATACTCACACTGTAGAGTATTTTGCAGCAATTAGGAAGAGTTCTTAGGAAAGCAGAAAGCTGGTCTGCTAAGGAGTAAGGAGAACTAAGTATGAGCTCTGTAACTGTCTACACTTATTCTCATCTCTGAAGTGGGTGTAATGCCTCCTGACAGGGTTGTTGAAAGAATTAAAGGGACTAACATTTACAGGTGCCATATGCCTATAAATCACCACAAAGTATATTCATTTTGCTCACTACTCTTACCCACTGCATGTCAAGTTAGGAATGAAGATAGCTGCAAAGGTGGCACTTGTCAAGTCTGTGACAAGTATTTTTTCCTAACATCAAATATCTGTCATGAAGGTGAAGAGTAAAAATCCACGTATGTAAAATGCATAAAGCATTGCCTCTATGTATGGGTGCATGCACACATCTTACCTGCATGTATTACTAGTCTTATGTCTTACAACTAACTTCTTTCTACAGTTACAGAAGTGAGTTAAGTAAGACCTCAAATATACCTAATAGTTGCATGAGGAATGTGCCTGCCGTGATGTACACACAGACATGCAGGCTGTAAGTGAGACATATAAATATTTCAGAACTCATTTCCAATTTAGTTTCATGTCTTTTACTATAGTGACAATGTGATCTTTAAAGTTTTTTCTCTGATATGTTCCAATTAACATAAAGAAGTTCCTGTGTTAGCTAACAAGGATGATAATAATAATTTTAAGAGACTCCAGCGCATTAATACTTTTTTTCTTTATACATAGCAATTATATTCCGGAGGTGAGAATCATGTCAATCCCCAACCTTCGCTACATGAAGGTTAGTATCTTGGTTATCTATAGGAAAGGAAAGAATTGATTTATTAATGCTGTGTGCAGATGTGGATGTAAATGACTGTGTGTTTATGGCATGGGGTACATGGAGCAAGGAATAGAAAATGATTTGAGATAATAAAGGAATTGAGGCTTTAAATCTTTTCAAACTGATATTCTTGCCAGCAGCATCTCCGAAATGCATGTAGAAGCAGAGTGCACAGTATGTAAATGTGGAATCCTAGGTGGGGGAAAGAAAGATATGTCTGATTGCAGGCACTGTCTGCCCTCTCTCACCCACCATCTGGACATTGTCCGCCTTCTCACGTGTGCAGTGACTTCTTAACCACGCTGCTCTCTTCCCTGGCGTCAGCCTCTGTGCCCCTCCACACTGTGCTTTGTAGAACATGCCACAGCAATTTGTTTAGCTTTTGTCTTAATATCCCAGTCCCTCTTCATTCATTGCCTGCTTTTCAGATAGTATCAAACAAGGGCAAGTCATCATGGTTCAAGAAGTCTCAAGTTTTTAAAGTTTTGGTACACTTTTGTGTGTTTGTGTGTGCATGTCGTGTGTGTGCGTGTTAATACTTTTTGCTAGGCTGCAGCTCACACATTTTAATTTACAAGGGCTTCCATCTTTTCAGTCCTCATATGGCAGCCTGAGTGGGACAAGTTACCACTCAGATAACATCCCAGGACCTGTCCCCTTCCTAGGGTCTATCTCCTATCTTCTGTGAAGTAGCAGCTCCAGATTGTATTGAGGCTAACACAGATACTAGTAGACACTATATGGCTTCAGGGAGGCAGAGGTGGAGATGTGTCATTGCTTAGGAATCCTGGGAGGAGGAGGACTCTGTGGAACAGCAGCTGAGGATGTGAACTAGGGAACAACCTTGGCATGTGTCTGAGATGCTTTTCTTTTCCCAGGAGAGCCAGGTCCTCCTGACCTTAACGAATCCAGTGGAGAACCTCACCCATGTGACTCTGTTGGAGTGCGAGGAAGGGGACCCTGATGATATTAACAGCACTGCTAAGGTACTGTTTTGCCTCATCCTGCCTGTGTCTGACCTTGCCTAAGGTGGCCTCATTTGACCTGGCTCAAGGATGCCACACTCTGATTTCCACATCTGGTTAGCAACTTCTTTTGACTAGCTCCTCTCTTTTAATGCATCCTGCAACTACTGCCCTCTGTGAAGGTCTCGGCATTTCTTAATTGGACGGTGCAGAAACTTCCTGCCTGCGCTCACTGTTCTCAGTAACCACTCCCCTTCAACTCAGCTACCAGAATGAACTTGCTGAAATCTGACTCTGCATGGTATGCTCAGCACATAGCCTGTCTCTGACATAGCAGATCAGCTCCATAATGACCTTGCTTTAACATCCTCAAATTTAGCAAACCACACATATAGGAAGTCTTTAAAAAGTTGGTGGAAATGCAAATTGTTGGGAAAGTATGCACAGATTTCAAAAATGCTTGCACCACAAGACTTCTTTCCATTTTTCCATGAACTTTTCAAAGTAACCCCTGTTAATGCTTGTGATTCATGCAATCTGGTGAGTTACAGACTTTGATGCTGAGGAATTGTGCATGCTGTCGTACCCACAGTGCTCCCTCCTGTGGTCACTGCCCTCACTTGCCTAAGCAGTCTCCCAGTATGATGTGTACTATTCATTCTTCTAGACCCCTGTGAAGCTTTGTCCAAAGATAATGCCTTCTCCAGTTTCCCTCTGCTTATAGATAAAATGCTTAGCACTTATTAAATGTTGAAATGGGTAATTTTGACATTCAGCAAGTGTTATCTGAATGAATGAATTGTGGCCTCTCTGTATTTTGCTCTACTCATTAATTCATGTAGGACTTGAAATTCTCAGAAGAATTTTCTCTGGGTCAGTTATGATTCAGCATGACCCATATAACAAAAACTGGTAGGAAGGTTGCCTATATCTCTACTTAGTTGTCATTCAGCTAAATTGTTAGGGAATGATTCTGTGGCCTTTTTTGTTTTCCCTTAAAAAAAAAAAAAAAAAAAAAAAAAACGGGCCCGTCACAGTAACCTAGCAGCTAAAGTCCTTGGGTTGAACACACCAGGATCCTATATGGGCGCTGGTTCTAAATCCTGGCAGCTCCACTTCCCATCCAGCTCCCTACTTGTGGCCTGGGAAAGCAGTTGAGGACGGCCCAGAGCCTTGGGACTCTGCACACGTGTGGGAGACCTGGAAGAGGCTCCGGGCTCCTGACTTCAGTTTGGCTCAGCTCTAGTTGTTGTGGCCACTTGGGAAGTGAATCATTGAGTGGAAGATCTCTGTCTCTCCTCCTCTCTGTAAATCTGACTTTCCAATAAAAATAAATAAATCTTAAAAAAAAAAAAAGTAGTAACAACACTTTGATAGAGAAATGACACTTAACTTTCCTGCTGCTTTTCTTAAGTAACCCTAATAAACAGCTCCAGTTGTGAGCGTTTGGATTTGTAACTTTCTGTTTGTACCTCTCTTGCCACATCTGTTTCCCTAATTAGAAATGTGTTACATTGTTATCTGTTAATGTCTGACAGAGCAGAGTTGAAGCCTGAAGAGTGCTTTGCTGTTTTGTAACCATAAATGTACCGAACATCCCCATGTCAGAAAATATTATGATAAAACCAGTGTTTCTCATTTGTGTTCTTTTCTCTTAAAATATGATAAAGTGAGGCAGGCATTTGGTATAGTAATTAAGATGCCTCCTAGGATACCTCCTGGTCTGAGGCTGTGCTTTAGCAGCACTTGCTGCTGCCCCAGTTCCAGCTTACTGCTTACTCTATAGGAGGCAGTGGTGATGGCCGAAGTAGTTGGATCCCTTCTACTCATATGGGAGACCTGGATTGAATCCCTAGTTTTAGCCAAACCCCATCCCTGTTAGGGAGCATTTGGGGAGTCAGTGGGTAGAAGGTATCTTGTTCTCTTTCTCTCTCTGCCTTTCAAACAAATGAAGTAAATAAGTAAACTTTAAAGTATATGATAAACAATTTCAGATAGGACCCAGTGGCGTGGCCTAGCGGCAGCTAAAATCCTCACCTTGAACATGCCAGGATCCCATATGGGTGCCGGTTCTAATCCCGGCAGCTCCACTTCCCATCCTGCTCCCTGCTTTTGGCCTGGGAAAGCAGTAGAGGATGGCCCAAAGCCATGGGACCCTGCACCTGTGTGGGAGACCTGGAGGAAGTTCCTGGCTCCTGGCTCCGGATCGGCACAGCACCGGCCATTGCGCTCACTTGGGGAGTGAATCATCGGACAGAAGATCTTCCTCTCTGTTTCTCCTCCTCTCTGTATATCTGACTTTGTAATAAAAATAAATAAATCTTTAAAAGAAAAAAAAAACTATTTCAGATATACCAAAACAGAATAATCAAACACATGTAGTCCACGTTTCCTTAAGAACTAAAACATTAAGCATTTGTAAGTCAGAACAATGGAAAAGCCCAGTGATGTCCCAATTGAATTCCCCACTGCAACCTTAGTGAAGCACTCATTTGACATTCTCTGAAATATGTTCTTATTCTTTAACTAGGAATGTCTGTCTTCCTGAACAACATGTTTCTAAACTCTGTGTAGTCCAGTGCTACAGGTGTTGTGGAGCTGTTTACTTGTATGTGCCTAGATCCAGATGACACCTGGCTTTGCTCCCTTGAACCGACATCCAGCATGCGCACGCTGCTGAGCTTGGCCTCTCTGTTACTCTTCAGGTGGTGGTGCCTCCCAAAGAGCTTGTTCTGGCTGGCAAGGACGCAGCCGCAGAGTATGATGAGTTGGCAGAACCTCAGGACTTCCAGGATGATCCAGAGTGAGTGACCTTTCTATGACCTGTGCATCACAGTTGACCCACTTCTATTTCCCAGTGTTTTGGCCTGGGTATTTAAAAGTAGCTTTTCTTTATGCTTTTAGAAAATTTGTGAAACATATGTAAAACCATGAAGAAAAAAAAATTTGAGCATCAGGGATAAGCCCAATTTTGACACTTGTCCTTCCAGGTATTTCTTTGGATGCTCGCTTCGGCATATACAGATATTTCTTTGACCACTGGGATCATTCTTTAAACATGAGGTGTTTTTAGCTTTTGTATTTTTACTTAACTATGTTTTCTAGGGTAACAGTATTGGCATACATGTTCAGCCATCCTTGAGATGCCTGCATCTCACTATCAGTACCAGTTTCAACTCTTGCTGCTCCACTTCCCATTCAGTTTTCTGCTAATGAGCACCAGAGACAGCAGATAGTGGTTCAGGTACATGAGTCTCTGTCACCCACATGGAAGACCAGATGAAGTTTGTGGCTCCCAGCTTGAGGCCCCAGCCCAAGCTGTTGTAAGAATTTCAGGAATAAACCTGTGAAAGGAAAATCAATTAATCAGTCTGTCTGCTTTTCAAAATAAACCTTTAAAAATATTTTCCCATTGGAAGCGTTTGTCCCACCCACCTTTCTCCATGCTTTGATTCTCTTCACCCTAACCAGTGGTCCTCATAGGCATGTATCTTTGTCAACTATGTAAACAACATCAGAAATTTTAAAAAATTAAAAATATATTTTCCCATGGTAACAAATCATTTCAAGCATATAACTTTTAATGGTTCTAGATAGGGATTTGATACATAATATTCTATCTCTGTAGATTATCATTAGATTTGTTCTCTACCTGCACCCCTATAGAAAGTTTTGCTCTCTCCTACTCAATAAATGAGAACTAAAAAATGGAATTTCTTCCTGGCTGGAGAATGCATCATTTGGGATCCATTCTAGACAGGAATTATATCAGTACCTTGAACAGAGAACTTCTGTAACACTTCTATAAAGAATTGTAGGGTAAGTTGGGGTACCCATACCCCACATCAGATTCCCTGAGTGTGAGATCTGACTGCAGAGTCCAGCTTTTTCACTAATGCAGATTCTGAGAGGCAGTGATGATGACCAGCTGGCTGGTTTCTGCCACCCATGTGGAAGACCTGGATGAGTTCTGGTTCTTGGCTTTAACCCCGTGACCACAGCAGGCTTTGAGGAGTGAACCAACAGGCTTGAGTTTCCTCTCTTTATTAAAACTTCCCACAATATCAGCTTATATTGCACAGAAATACTGCCATGTATGCACAAAGGTAAATGTAAGATACTTGTACTTGTCCCCCCCCCCAAAAAAAAAAAAAGATATTTGCAATCACTTCTTTACCTTTTGGCTTGTAGAAGATATTTGTAGCACCATTGTTTACAAAAGAAAAATTGACAGGCACCTCAGTGTATACCAAGTAGGATAAATACATGATTGAATGCCGTGCACCCACTAAAGTAGAATGCAGCAGCCCTGTATATACCAATTTGGAAAGGGTTTTATTTTAAAGAGAGTGGAAAAACAACAGAACCATGTGTCCCATTTATGTTGATTTAAAAAAGAAAAAAAAAAGAAGAGGCCCTTAGAAAAATATTTGGTAGGTTGAGAACCAAAAGTATTTCATTTTTCTTTATGAGCTGAAAAGAAGAAAAGGGGAAGGTCCTGATTTCCCTGCCTGAATTGTTTACAAGTATATTTCCTTTTGTGATGTTAATAGAGATTGGTGTTATTGCTGGGGAAGCTGTTCCTAATAAGCAGGATGATGGTCATATCTTATCATCAGCAAGTTCCTGTTGTGCTGTCAACCACTGAAGTGAGACTTGATTGCCTGGCTGACTCTGACCTAACTAATCCTGTGCTTATTTCTTTCCACAGCATTATAGCCTTCAGAAAGGCCAACAAAGTGGGTATTTTCATCAAAGTTACCCCACAACGTGAGGAAGGTGAAGTGACCGTATGCTTCAAAATGAAACATGATTTTAAGAACCTGGCAGCTCCCATCCGTCCCATCGAAGAAAGTGACCAGGGCACAGAAGTCATCTGGCTCACCCAGCATGTGGAACTCAGCTTGGGCCCACTTCTTCCTTAAAAATTTCTAGGGGCGGACAGATAGCTAAGACAGTGACATCACTAACCCACGCTAAGATGTGGAAGCTGCTGCTTCATAGGCCTTGTTTATAACCACGTCCCCGTGCACTACTCAATCCTTTCCCTAGCACAATGGGAGCAGTGGCCAGGCGTTAAGAGCACAGATGACTGTCAAGCCTCTTGTCTCTGTCCACCACTGAGCCCTGCATGTTGAACAACAGCAACATAGTTCCATCCCACTATGCGGGCTGTTACTCAGAGTGGCATGAGATTTGTCACCTTGGAAACTGACCATGTCCTCTGTCGATGTGATCTCACTAAGGATCAGAGTGGCAAATGACATGAAAGATAACCAGAAGGTGGAGTGCCTGTTAGTGATCCAGCATTGGTCTCAGCATACCAGCTGCCACCTGTGTCCCATTAGCAGGGCCTAACTACCTACAGCGTGCCCGGCCCTTGGGGCTCCCCTTGTGCCAGTTAACAAAAAAGTAATGTAATGCTGTCACCTTGTCTTCACTTTAGTGCTGATTGGAAAAGCCTATGTAATTCTTAAGGCAGTTTGATTTGCCTTCTCACTGAATACAGAACACTTAGCAGTTTTTTGGTATAATGCAGAACTTTTGGGATGGAGTTGGGAAGCAACTAATTGCATGTCATGTCAGAGGGGAAGCAGATTCCATTCATTTTAAATATTACCACACAATCTGAGGATGGGTGCAATCCCAGGGTCTTTGTCTTACTCCCTGGCCCATCTCCGCTCTGCCTCTTTAACTCAGTAAGTTTTTCTGAGAATTTGGAACCGTGAGGAGCCCAGAGAAAAATCTCCATGGACAAGTTGCTTGTGGGAACATTTGAATGATAGAATTTTTTTTAGCATGATCTGAACTAACGTTCTTTCCGTTGATTTGAAGGGGAAAGTGACAGTATCTTGACTCCAAAACTGGGTGTTAGGAGAGCTTTTCCCTAGTGAGTTTCAGACTTTAATCATATGACATACATATAGTATGTCAAATAAGAGCATTTTGATTGTAAACCATAAGATAGTTGAGCAAGTAGTCCAGAAGCCTAGCCTAACAGCAGATGCTGTTTTCCCTTAGAATCTTGGAGCTGGTTTGCTAACTTTAATTTCTGTGATATTTCCTAAAATGGACTTGACAAAGTAGACTGCAGTTGCCAGTAGACTGTCAAGGAAAAGGAAATTTCTGGTTTACCCTGATTTCATTTTTAATTCTTTAAAGAAATTAAAATTAGGCATATTGCAATATGAAACTAAGATAATTCTCAGCTCCCCTTGAAAGATGAAAGTATTTAGGAAGCTTTTCAAAGACACTAAAGTGTACTCTTTAATAAAGTCAAGGCAACTTTATTAAGCAGTATTCCCACAGAATAATATACATGCTGCAGTGTAAGAAAAAAAAAAACACTCATCTCAATTAATATTAGAGTCACACTAAATACATTTGGCCTCCTAGGAGGCAAGGCAGGGGAGTGGGTAATTACAAGTTTACAGGCTACAGAAACAGCTGAATTTTGTATAACTTGCATAGTGTGGAATTAGTTTTGTATCACTGTCTGTTAAAGCCTGCGTTGAAACCACTGGTTGGTGTTTGCCAGGGGAGGAAATGGGCATCAAGGGGAGAGCAGCTTTCCAGGTGCATGTGTTTGCTAGGCTGCACAGCTCAATGGTGTGTCTTTATGGTCAGTGGACATTACCATAGATCCCCAAAGTAATAATATTTAAGTAACAGATCTCATCATTGCCATGTGACACCACACAAACACTTTTCCATGCAGAGGTCAGATTAACTTGGAGAATAACACATTGGTTTAATGTTTCCTCAAGGTGTGTTTTAATGCAGGCTGGAAATTCTGTTTGTAGAAATGTTCCAGTACTTGCAGCTGGTGAATTAGGAATTTGTTGCTTTTTTTGTATTAGATTGGGTGCAAGCTTTGTGATGCTTGTCCCACATGGAACAGTTAGAGGTCTTCAGCTCTTGAAAGTACAGTTTGGGAAATGAAAAAGCTAAGTTCATCTGGATTTGTGATTCACCCAATATTTTGTTTAAAGTGTTCTTAGGCATCTTGAGCTCTGTGTCACCCTTGTTTGTTTAGAATCCTTGCTGGGTCCCTCTGGGAATGAGAGGCTCTCCCTATCTTATGAATGACAGGTTACTGTTTTGCCTTATCGCTTAACTTAATGTAGTGAAATAAAGCAGACGAAGTATGTTTACGACTCCTCTTTGGTTTCCGAAGACTGGTGGGAAGCAGCATTTTTCACAGTCTATGAGTTGCCGAAGCCAGCGGGCATGAACTCTGCCAGACCTCAGGTCAGCATGGGGACCAGCTGCTTGAGCTCCATGCTTTTAGAGCTCTTCCAGCTTTTCTCCTGGACTCTTTTTCCCACAGGGTTTTCCATGTTTAGCTCCTGTAACCAGACTGCAGACTCCATCATCTGCTTCTATGCTTCATCCAAAGACCAGCCTAGAGGGGCTGGCAGCGTGGCACAGCGGGTCAAGACGACACGGGAGCACAGGCTGGAGTTCCTGTCTCGTGTTGCAGCTCCCTGCATATAATGCACCTGGGAAGGCAGCAAATGATGTCCATCCTGTAGCCAGGGGTAGGTTCCTCACCTCTCTAAACCTTCCTTTCCTTTTCTAGAAAAGAGATCACCAACCTGGCATGATGACTCAGTAGCTAAATCCTTACATTGTAGGTGCCAGGATCCCATACGGGTGTCGGTTTGTGTTCTGTTTGCTCCACTCCCCATCTAGCTTCCTGTTTGTGGTACAGGAAAGCAGTAGAGTGGCCCAAAGCCTTGGGACCCTGCACCTGCCCACGTGGAAGACCCAAAAGAAACTCCTGGGCTTCAGACTGGCTCATCTATTTGTCTCTCTAAATCTACCTTTCCAATAAAATCTTGAAAAACAAACTCTATACTTTCCTAGAGGGTAGGCAAGATTAAATACAACGACGTTTGGTTAAGTATGGATTTCAGATAATATTTTAGTGTGTCTAATACACATTTATACCTGAGAATGCTTCAGTTTTTCTTTTCACTTTTTTAAAAGATTGATTTATTTCTATTGCAAAGTCAGATATACAGAGAGGAGGAGGGAAAGAAATCTCTTTCTCCTGTCCAATGATTCACTCCCCAAGTGACCGCAACGGCCAGAGCTGTGCTGATCCGAAGCCAGGAGCTTCTTCCAGGTCTCCCACGTGGGTGCAGGGTCCCAAGGCTTTGGGCTGTCCTTGACTGCTTTCCCAGGCCACAAGTAGGAAGCTAGATGGGAAGCGGGGCTGCCGGGATTAGAACCAGCAGCCATATGGGATCCCGGGCGTTCAAGGCGACTTAGCCGCTAGGCCGCCGCACCGGGCCCTCTTTTCACTTTTTTATTTGTAAGGCAGAGCTACACAGAGAAGAACAGACCGAAAAAAGAGATCTTAACAGCAGCCAGTCTTCAGGACCGGAGGGTGGTAGCTGGGATCCGAACCTGGTGCCCATAAGGAAAGACGGTGCTGGCAGCTTAGCTTACCACGCCACGGCTTTGGCCCACTGGCTCGTTGATCTGCAGTTCAACCTCACCGGGCGTGCCGTGCTTCTGTTTGTTAAACCTTGCAAGCCTCACCAAGAGGTTGTGAGAATTAAATGAGATGCTGGGACCCTAAGACGTTCGCGAGCGTTTGCCGTCATAAGCGATCCTTGATAGCTGACGCTGTTTTGATCCCATTCGTGACTCATCCGAAATTGCTCCGCCCAGTTTTTAAACCAGCCGTGCGGGCGGTTCCTCCGTCAGACGGACTCCCGGAGCGACGCCGTCACCACCCAACGGCCCCGGGAGCGCGGGTGACGTCACACGCAGGGTCCCGCCACCGGACGCATAAATAAGACGTGAGTCAGGGCCGCGCCTGCCTCGAGGCCTGACGGGATTGTGGCGGTCCTGTCTTCCAAGTCGGAAGCCACGGCTGCCTTTGGACGCGCTCAAGATGGCGACGTCGCTGGGTTCCAACACCTACAACAGGCAGAACTGGGAGGATGCGGTGAGTGTGCTGTGTGAGGGCGGCGGAGTACCCGGGCCCCAGGGGCCCTGTGCCAGCCCAGGGGGTTCCGGGCAGAGGCCAGCGCCGCGGCCTAGCTCGGCCGGTGCAGGAGCCCTGGAAGGCGGCGGCTCTCCTGTGTCCTGGAGGGAGGGGGCTCACACAGGGTTCCCTGCCCGGCTCCCCCAACGTTTCCCGGTTGGTGAGCTTTTCCCTGGTCGCCTGCCGGAAGTGCAGACTGCGCCCTCTCTCGCGGCCGGCCCGTGCCGACCCTCGGGTTCCTGACCCGGCGATGCCCACTCGCGCTCCATCCCCGCCCCCAGCATGGTGACCGAGGGGGTCTCGGGACCGCGTCCTCACCCACATTTCCCGTTTCCACCAGGACTTCCCTATTCTGTGCCAGACGTGTCTGGGAGAAAATCCGTATATCCGAATGGTGAGTGGTCGCGGGTGGAGTGGGGACGGATTGTGCGTGTGGCTCCTGCCCACCATCTGTGGAGGGAGCGTGCCCCTTTAGCCCAAAGCGAAGGGCTGGTGTGCTGTGCTCTCACTTGGGAATTCAGCCCCGAGTCTCAGGAATAGCGGACGTGTGTCTAGCATTGCCCCAGGAAGTGGATCTTCCAGCCAGCAGCCAGGAATGGGCATGTGTTCGTGTATCCTGGAGAAGTGGCGCTTCAGGAGCACCTCCAGGAACCCTAGCAAGTTGGGAGGAGAACCAGGGCTAGAAACTAGGTTTATCTGACTCGTGGTTCAGTGCTTTTTGACCCAGCTCCCCTTGGATTCTGTTCTGGCATGTGCCCTGTAGCCTGCAAGAGTTGATTTAGCCACAGTTAACAAGTGACTAGGTTAGGGTAGCTCGACTGTGGTCAGTTTCAGAGATAGTTACCTAGTGGTACTTTGAAGATGTTGGAGGAGCGTATACTCTCTTCTTGGAGGAATAGAAGAGCTGCTGTGTGCAGGCAGCAGCCCCAGGTGGGGCTGTAGAAGTTACATTCTGACCTTTGTGAAGCGGGCTGGCTTGGGTAGGCTTCCTCCCTATATTGGCGGACTGTGAAGACTGTTAAGAACTTGAGTTCTTAGAGGCAAACTTGAGAGCAAAATAAGCCGAAGCATTTGGGAGGTGGAAAGGCACCCACTTACCTGCCAACACATCCAGAGACTCTTGAGAAATTATGCCTGGTGCATCATCATCAAGCCATATCCCAACCTTGCTATCTCCCAATAAAAGTTATTTGTTTTTTCCTTCTGTGGGATGGTAGAAATCTCAGGATACTCTTTTGGTTGTATTCAGGAAGAGTAGATATCTTTTTTTTTCTTTCATAATTGTGTCTCTGTTTTTTCTGTTTCAGACCAAAGAAAAGTATGGGAAGGAATGCAAAGTAAGTATGTCAAAGAATAATGATTTCATCATAGTTGTTTCTTTTTCTATATCAAATTAGCCATTTATTAAGCCTTTAGGTTCTCTAGTAAAATTCAGTGCTATATAACTTTCATACATCATTTTTGTATTTGTTGACAAGTAGCAGTTTATCAAGTGTTGGCTAACCATGTGCCAGGAGTGTCTTGGCTAAGGAGGAAATTATAGGTGCTGCAGGATTCTCAGAGGGTTGTATGATCCCTGCTCCTTCTCTCTCCCAAAAGTTTAAAGTTTAGATTGTCAGTAATACGTCTAAGGTAGAGGGGACTTAGAGTTTTTGAATGTTTTGTCCCTGTGTTGCAAAAGATTTTTGTTTCTGTTCTTAATTATATGGGAAACTGCTGTAAACTGGAGTGAAATAGTGGATGGCATTTAGCTGAGATGACTGCTACAGTATCTTTTAAATGCTAAATTTATTGGCTCTTTCTTAAATTCATGCATTGGTTATCAGTCCATGCTGTGGCTCCCCTTGTGTTCTAGATCTGTGCCAGGCCCTTCACAGTGTTTCGCTGGTGCCCTGGGGTCCGCATGCGTTTCAAGAAGACTGAGGTGTGCCAGACCTGCAGTAAGCTGAAGAATGTCTGTCAGACCTGCCTCCTAGACCTTGAGTATGGTAGGTTGGCCCTGTCCACCAGGGCAGCTCTTAGCCTGTGCAGGGGTGCTAAGCAAGCTGAGCTTCTGGTCGCCTACTTCTCCCCGTCTGCTTCTGATCCCAGTTTGGAGTGTCTCATGTGATCTGCCTTCCCCGAAGAGAGAAGCACAATCAGGCCATTCTAGAATCCTTCAAGGAACAGTTGGAAATTAATCATAACTGGCCTGTAACTCCATCTCTATAGCCAAAGTGAAGTAAAAGGCATTGATCCAGGTGTAGGATCAATTTACCTTCCTGAATGCAAAGCTTTTTCCCCATAGTCCCAGCTAGAAGTTCATAGGCTAAGTGCCTTAGACATTCTGCTCAATTGTGTTGTTAGTTCTAGTATATTCTATTGCTGCTGTTTGAGAGTTTGAGAATAGATGCCTTTTTTCCTTTTTTTTTTTTTACTATAGGTGCCATTGTTGGGGGGGTGGTGTGATTTATCAATAGGGGATTCTATAATGGTAAAATAAAATGAATGGCTGTATGTGTGTTTAAGTTCAGAATGCTGCTCTGCCAGTATTTGTAAAGGAAGTACTGTGGTCCTGGAATGCAGGGACCCTCATGGAATCCTGCCTCTGGAGGATCTGTTGGGCAGCCTGAAAGAAAGTAAAGCACTCCCCGTGTTGCTTTTCAACAAACCATGCTGTCACAACAGCTAGGCGCGTTATTAATTGACAGATCACATGTGACTAAATGATTTTCTGAAATATCCACTTCATCAAATTTTATGACAACTTTGGAAATTACACATTTTCTTAGAATTCTGTGCTGAGGGTTTGAATAAAAATTAAGTGTTTGGAAATAGGAAGGTAAAGGGAAAGATGGTATTGTGTTTTGTGGGTTTAAGGTTTGTTTTGTTTCGCTTTATGGTTGCTTTGCTTTTGTTTTCTAAATATAGCTAAAGAATCTGCTTCCTTCTTTATTTTGTACCAGGCCTGCCCATCCAGGTTCGTGATGCAGGACTGTCTTTTAAAGATGACATGCCAAAGTCTGATGTCAACAAAGAATACTACACGCAGAATATGGAGAGAGAAGTATGCTGCCGCTTTCTCGATGTAGCTGTATATTTGATTAAAAAAAAAATGCTACTGAGGTGACTCATTGTATAAATGTGTCTTTCCTGTCTAGATTTCTAACTCTGATGGGACACGACCTGTTGGCATGCTGGGGAAAGCCACCTCCACCAGTGACATGCTGCTCAAGCTGGCCCGGACCACCCCTTATTACAAAAGGAATCGACCCCACATCTGTTCCTTCTGGGTGAAAGGAGAATGTAAAAGAGGAGAGGAATGTCCCTACAGGCAAGAGCCGGGCTGTGTTTTCAGTTGGTTTACACAAGATTGACCATCTAAAAAGTGGGAGACGCTAGCTTCAAACTGTGTTTGCTTTAAAGCATAAAGCTCATACAATTAAGATGGCGTATCTCATGTCTTAAAATTGTTAAATGTAAAGGGGCTTGACTAAATGGTAGATTTTACTTCAGAGTAAGCTTGGGGAAATTACTTTGCTAGGCTGTATACCATAGATGCTAGCCCTAAAGGTCTCTGCCTGGCAAGTAAGACCTCACTGTCAAGGGTCCAATTCCAGCATATTGTTGAAGTTCAAATGACCAGATTTAGAAAAGATATGTAGGTATATTTCAGCTGAAACTGCCAAGCTGGTAAGCCTTCATCTCACAAAAACTTATTAATATTCTTTTTTTTTTTTAAGATTTATTTATTTTTATTTGGAAAGGCAGACATACAGAGAGGAGGAGAGACAGAGAGGAAGATCTTCCATCTGATGATTCACTCCCCAAGTGAGCACAACGGCCGATGTTATGCCGATCCGAAGCCAGGATCCAGGAACTTCTTCCGGATATCCCACAGGGGTGCAGGGTCCCAAAGCTTTGAGCCATCCTTGACTACTTTCCCAGGCCACAAGCAGGGAGCTGAATGTGAAGTGGAGCTGCCGGGATTAGAACCAGCGCCCCTATGGTATCCCGGCGCATTCATGGCGAGGACTTTAGCCGCTAGGCCACGCCACTGGCCCAACCTTAAGTATGTTAAGAATTTTTTGTTTTGGGCTGGCTCGTGGTAGAAACATTCCTTTTTAAGGAAAATCTCACACCCTAAGTGGGCATTTAATGGCTTTTAGGAAATGTCATACAGCAAATCTCTTTTACCTCTGTTTTGATCAATATGTTTTGATATAACCACAGTTTCTAATTCAGAAGGTATTATGTGTTTAGGACTTGAGTGTGTAGCCACTGTCACAGGTGGTGCTCACATTTTTCTCCCCTTTTTCATCCTGATATATTGTTGTTTCTTGAATCATAGGCATGAGAAACCTACAGATCCAGATGATCCCCTTGCTGATCAAAATATTAAAGACCGATATTACGGAATCAATGATCCTGTAGCAGATAAGCTCCTCAAGCGAGCTTCAACCATGCCCCGCCTGGATCCCCCGGAGGACAAGACCATCACCACCCTCTATGTGGGTGGTCTAGGTGATACCATTACTGAGACAGATCTAAGGTTTGTGTGTGTATAGAATTTTACAAATTCTTTTTGGCTTGTAACTGCCCTGGGATTATTTATTTGCAGACAGAGGCAAGCACATTAAGCCTGTATGAAGTATACTTTTCCTCAGTTGCTCTGTGGTTAGCATTATGCAGACGAGAAGTTCTATACAATTGTCCTTTATGAGCCGGAGTACTGTTCCTCTCCGTCCTTGGAGAATCATGAAAATATTTACACGGGATTTTATTTGAAAATAATTAGTGCAGGATTTCATCTGACCCATTGGCGGATGAGAATTTTTTAAGCATGGAACGGATCCATACAGGGCTAGTCACATAGGGGAGGGAGAACCTCGTAGTTTAAACTGTTGGCTTTTGAGAGGCTGGTGTTTGATATATCTGTCTTATTTTTGGCTTATGTTTGTGGTTTGCTATTTGAGACTTTTGGGCAAATGGTAATAGAAATTACCTCTTTCAAAAAGGCAAAGTGGAGAAGAGCCTCCTGTTAGTTAACCTACTGGTGACCTGTCTGCATCAGCTCCTATCAAAGTGAGCTAGACAAGCCTAGGGGCTGGGGGTCGGCCACCTTGCCCTGGGAAAGGCCACAAGGTTACTGTGGCAGGCATCATGGGCAGTAGATTCTCTGCCATATTTTTCTTGTTTTTTTCTTACAGCTATTACAGTATGCTCTTATTTTGCGTTCTATGCCAACCCTTTATCTGGAGTTCAGGGCTTAGGGTCTGTGAGGAGACTGTTGGAACCCCTGTTTCCTCTGTGGGAGAAGCTCTGACTTATAAGTACCCCAATTACTGTTTTTCTTTCCATTTCTCAGTAAATATGGGAGGAATACATGCAGTTAACCAGAGGCAATCTGCCTGGTGAAAACTGAGTGAAAAAGTTTGTTTCCATCTTGTGTTGTTAACTCCCGTTTTGTTTTCCTACCGTCTCCTCACAGAAATCACTTCTACCAGTTCGGAGAGATCCGGACCATCACTGTTGTGCAGAGACAGCAGTGTGCCTTCATCCAGTTCGCTACACGGCAAGCTGCAGAAGTGGCTGCGGAGAAGTCCTTTAATAAACTGATTGTCAATGGTCGCAGGCTCAATGTCAAGTGGGGAAGGTAAGACACTTTAAAAATGTCTTTATTGAGAATGTTCAGGAAATGGGTATCATCATCTGGAGAGACCATATAATGTTCCTCTTTGGCATACCAGTTTTTAATCAGTAGGAAGGATCTTTAAGAAGATCATTCTCTGGCTACGTGACAGTTGGTTCTTAGAGATGGAGGGAGTATATTGCTGTGAAGGGTTTTGTATCATTCTAATTTTTAGTATATGTGCTGCCAAAGTGGGCACAGGTGAAGGGTTTTGGTGTAATCTGCTCTTTTGAAGTTGTAGTTTTTTTGTGGGCACCTATGCCAGAGCACAAAAGTGAATTTGAATGAATGAGACCTAGAAAACTATTTTGAGTTTGAACATAATGACTGCTTAAGAGATACAGGTGAAATGCCCTGAATTTAAGTTCTAAGTTTCTAGCTTGGAACCACGGGGAAGACTACTAGCAGTAACACTTCTTTTTCTGGAAAGTTGTCTACCTGCCACACATCTGTCAAACACATGTTGCCTCTGCTGGTCCATAGTTCTAGCAGGTTTTGCATGTAGGCCTTTCTGGCCTCAAAATCTGCCATTCTGCTCTAGCCAGTAGAACAACTACTGATATCCTGTGTGCCCCTGTTCGTGTGTCTACAGATCGCAAGCAGCAAGAGGAAAAGAAAAGGAGAAAGATGGAACCACAGAGTCTGGGATCAAGCTGGAACCTGTACCAGGACTGCCTGGAGGTGAATGCTGGCTCCCCGCTGACATCAGCTCTATCTGCCCTTTGGTGCCTCTGTTGGAAGTGACCCAGGCCTGGCTCTTAGGACGGCTGTCTTGTCCCTGCAGGGTCTCAGGGACTTAAAGGTGGTAGAGGCAGTGTTGCAGAACTGTCTTCTGAATGCTGGCATTTGTCTCTCTTCTAGCTCTTCCTCCTCCTCCTGCAGCAGAAGAGGAAGCCTCTGCCAATTACTTCAACCTGCCCCCAAGTGGTCCTCCAGCTGTGGTAAACATTGCGCTGCCACCACCGCCTGGCATCGCCCCACCACCACCCCCAGGTAACCCCCATACTCCTGGTTAGCCCAGAGAGGTTCTTGGGAGAGGCCTGGCTGCCACCTCACCATAATGTTGAACTCAGCAAATCTTGTGATTTGCCCTGCAAGTCTCTGAGAAAAACCTGTTCTTCTGGAATTCCTGAATTGTATCCTCTTCCCTGACTTCCCCCAAGCAATCCCTGGTCTAGTGAGACAATGAAAGGTGTGAGTGTTCTGTATAGGTGTTAGAGTAGCATTTTTTGAGTTGGAGCAGTGACCTGCACCAGTTTGTTCCCTGTTCAAAACTGAAGCCTGCCCAGTGCCACAGAGTGAGCCTGCTGTCCAGAGTGTGGACTGCGGGCAGTGCCATTACACAGAGTGTTTATTGCCTGTCTGCAGCAAGATAAGGAGTAGGTGCCAGGATGTACGTCAGTGAAGCACTTCTTCATTGAGAAACTCCTGTGACCCAAAAAAAGCTGTCAAGAGTAAACAGTGTGCTCAGTCATGTAATAACGTTACATTTTGGCCCAAGCTTTTCTGGGTGGTGGCCAGCAGTAAACGATTGGAGGACCTGTACTTCATGTATAGTGGTGCTCTGGGTGACATTGGGGCAGCCTGTGCTGTGTCAGAGGAGCCTGTGCCTTGTGAAGATGATCTGGTTTCTGGATACCCTCCATTCTGGTGCCAAGCATTGAGGGCAAGGATGACAGTCTCCCCATTCCTGCTGAATCCTGACTGGTAGGATTGGGCAGGTTTGAGACATTTCAGAGTTTCTGGTGACATCCTAACAGATACACTGAGTCCTGTGAATTTTCTAGACTGATGTAAAGCAAGAGTACAAGTGGATATTTCTTTTCCTTTTTTTTTAAGATTTATATGTTTTTATGACAAAGTCAGATATACAGAGAGGAGGAAAGACAGAGAGGAAGATCTTCCGTCCGATGATTCACTCCCCAATGGCCGGTGTTGCGCTGATTCGAAGCCGGGAACCAGAAACCTCTTCCAGGTCTCCCATGCAGGTGCAGGGTCCCAAAGCATTGGGCCGTCCTCAACTGCTTTCCAGGCCATAAGCAGGGAACTGGATGGGAAGTGGAGCTGCTGGGATTAGAACCGGCGCCCATATGGGATCCCAGTGCGTTCAAGGCGAGGACTTTAGCCACTAGACCACGCCGCCGGGCCCACAAGTGGATATTTCTAAGCACATCTTGCGACTTGATCCAAATTATCATATCAGTCTCGATTGGTGTGTAGGTGGCTTTGATCTTGGAAAGATGCAGAGTCTGAATAGGTTGTCAAGGCAACTGCAAACTTAACAGATGTTTTCTTTCCCATCTGCAGGTTTTGGACCACACATGTTCCACCCAATGGGACCGCCCCCTCCTTTCATGAGGGCCCCAGGACCAATCCACTATCCTTCCCAGGACCCCCAAAGGATGGGTGCTCATGCCGGCAAACACAGCAGCCCCTAGCACATTCTCAACACTGTGGAAAGGGCGCTTACAAATCCCAGTAAATGAATCTTGGAATAAATATATTTTCCTTCCTTAAGTAGTTTCCATGGTAGCTGAATGTGTTCAGATGTGGGCAATTGGAAAATGGCAGCCATGCTTTCCTACGCATATTCAGAGGCTCAGTGGACTTGAAATACTGAAATAAGCTGCCATGAGCACATCTGGTTACTATTATAACATTACTAAAACAACCTAATGTCTGCTGCCCTGGCCTGCACAGGGGATGAGCGCATAGGTAAATTGGAATGTTTGACAGAGTTACTACTCTAATAATAGGTTTGTTTTGTATTTCAGGGGTGGGGGAGGGGTTGGACTGGTAGTAAGGAAACCTTTTGACCATTTTTTATGTCCTTTGGATATTTTCCTTTTCATCATCTAAAAAGAAAGATGACCAGTACTAATCACTGTAGTGTCATGAGTGTGACTGAACTCTGAAGTCGCACCCTCAGAAAGTCGAGTGGAAGCCAGTACCCAGCACAGCACAGAGCCTTTCTTTCCTCTCCTTTGGAAACTTCATTTATTGCTAAAGGAATTTGATGGATAATTTTATTTACCTATGCCAGTGAAAAAAAGACAAAAGCAAAAATTACTTTTTATTCCTATCAATCAGATGGAAACAGATTTCACGAAGCTGTATGTTATTGAAGAAACCTGGTGTCTGGGACAAAACTATTTTACAGAACTTCCTGTAAAACACTTTGTTTCCTCAAATTGGAGGGCCTGGGACTGTTTCTAAAAGGAAGACTTGGCGGCCTACAGCTGGAACTGCCCCTCCACATTGACCTGCGTGTGTCTTCAGCGTCGTGTGGTGGTCCCCTCCTCAGGGCAGGGGACTATTTGCTCTTAGAATGTCTGGATAGATCTGAACTGTAAACGGTAAGGGAAATATGGTGTTATTTTGTGTGGGGGGTTGTTTCTAAATAATTAAAACGGGTCACTTTTCCAAATACTCTGGTGGCTTATTTCTGCACTGCTGTTTTCCTTGTCCTTCGGTAGCTGAAGTTGAGGTCAGTGAGACTTAGAAACAAATTGTACATGAATGTGTGAATTTTTTAAATTGTGCTTTAGACTGTTGTGCTTTTCCCTTCGTTGTCCATTCCCTTGGTAGTAGGAAGACCCGGGCCTTTGTAGTGCTTGTCAGAGGTGATAAACACTAGTAATTTGTGAAAGGAAACAAGTGGGGTCAGCATTTTGATGTAATGGGTAAAGCCCACTGCCTGCTCTGCCAGCATCCCATAAAGGGGCCAGTTTGAGTCCTGGTTGACCCACTTCCGGTCCTGCTCTCCACTAATGTGCCTAGGAGGGCAGCAGAAGATGGCCTGTTGGGCTGCTGCTACGCTCAAGAGAAGCCTGGAAGAAGCTCTGGGTTCCGGGTTCCTGGGCCACTTTTATTCTTTTACTCACCTTTAACACTGCTCAGGTCTGCCATCTTTTTCCCTATGATGTGTAACGGGCACTTCTAGTTTAGTAGTTCTCTCTTTGGGTAGATCTAACATTAATCTTTTCATTATGATTGTTTAAAAAGAAGTGATTATTTTGGTAAACTTAAATGCATGCAGGAAATGTCATAAAGCTCATATATGTCTAACTTGAACATTATTAACAAGTACCCAGGTGTAGAAATAAGTCTTCTAATTTTCCTAGGAAAAATTGAATGCATCCCTTCACACTTAGAAACCATTCCCATCTCCCCAAATTACCACTGTTCTGGCTTTTATTGTCAGCATTTCCTTGCCTCAGGAAATGTGGGCGTGTTTCTTTGCTTTCCTTTGCTTATACCGGGTGTCTGAGAGTTGTTGCTTGAATCTGTAACTCATTCTTGTTCCCTGTTGCCTTGTCTGACCGCAGGTTTCTCAACTTTGTAACTCTCTTTGGTCTTTTCATTTCTTCATTCCTGTGATTTTATATTTATATATAAAGAATAAAAAAGGCCTTAAAAGTTGGGCTTTATGTGAAGGAAAAGACCATGCTGCTTCCAGTGGTTATCCCTGCTGTGCAGGACCAGGCGGATGCAGGAGAGTGAAAGGTGTGTGTGTGTGTGTGTGTACGTGGGCATAACCTTCACATTCTACTTGGCATTTATTACTTTTTATTTTTTAAATAAGCATTCTTTTTTTCTCCAGCAACAGCAGAAGTCACAGTATCAGAAGAAGCAAAGATGAGGATCCACTTTGGGGTGCAGCAATCTTACTCTCCGACTCTCTTCTATACCTGGCAAGGCAGTTACCTCCCGGAACACTGTAGAACCAACCAGGGCAACCCAAGTCCTCGCTTCCCTTCTGTTTGTAAGACCTGGAATAGTTGACTGCCTGCTCATAAAAAGCTGGCTTTACGTGGCAGCTCATAAATTCAGGAGAGAACATTAGCCATGCTAAGAGTTAGCCTGCTGGGCTTAGAAACCCAGAAGGAGAGTGTAGTGCTACAACTAAAGGAAAATGCATCAACCACTGCCCCACCCAGCCTACATAACTGTTGGACTCCCAGACCTTTCATCTCTCCAGAGAAGAGTCAGGCAAGAGGTAGGAGCAGTGCCTGCTCTAGTTCAAACCCTTCATAGTGGCAGTAGGCACCATCCACCCAGTCTGGCTCTGCAGCCTGCACCCTCAGCTTCCCGCATGAGGGCAGGCACTACGCTACGTTCAGGTGATTCCACAATGCACGGCCCTGGCTTAGCCCCCACTCACCCCACAGTGCGGTGGACACAAGAATCAGGGAGTCCCATTCTAACTCTATCCCTGGACAGGTCGTTCCTTTCTTTTGAGCCTGTATAGCCGCATCTTTACAAGTGGGACAGTCCCACCTTTCCCTCAGGGCTGTGCTGAGAATTAGATATAGCATATATACAGAACCCACTATCAGCCCAGGTGCCGAGGCACTTGGTACACAGCCCTTGTTGTCATCATCTTCATCTCTTCCCCTCTGTCATCACCACCACCACCATCTTCACTGAAACTAAAGGGCCTGCTGAGCATGGCAGATAGAAGTGTTCAGAAGTCTGCACTGTCCTGTAAGGTGTCCAGCAGGGTCCCCTTACCATCCCCATGACCTCATCCCTTGCACACTTTCTAGCTTAAGCATTCTCCAGCTTATACCCTACATAGCAACCCATGGGGCCATCACGAAAACTTCCCCAGTTACTTAGAACAATCTAGCCCACCCTGGCCCTCAGCAACTCCTCTAAGGGCCTTCCTTTCTCCACAACCCCTGCACCTGCACTCAGCTCCACACTTTGGAACCTGCTGGTCTGTTTGCCAGGAGTGCCCTCCCCATCACACCCTCTCTCTTTCCTTGGTGGACTTCCACTCTGCCTCCAAGGTCCCACACCAGTCCTCTGGGAAACTTGCCACCTCAAACCCTTATACTTTGCCTCTGCCCCATTAACACTTGGTCCTTTGGATGTTGTCAGTATGTTTTAGGGACAGTTAAGATGATATATTGCCGTTAATCTGTCTCTGCTAGTTTCTTTTCCTTCTTGAAGCCTGGAGTCCGCAGATCATCTTACACACAGTAGGTACATAATGTTCAGAGGAAAAAGCAACTGCCTCTGTGAAAGGGAAGACTTACTGATCTTCAGAAGTATGCACAGGTTGAGGGAACTATCCTGTCGGTGGGGGGGAAGTGAGCTGCTGTAGAAGGGCGGGGCCGAGGTGTGGCTGGGACTTGCTAATGACACAACCCAGGAACCCACGTGTCACACTGGAGCACTGGTCACTAACAGCTGCCCCCATTCAGGGGAGGCTGAAGCTGCGAGGCTGGGGCAGGGCAGAAATCTGGATTAGGACTGATGTCCCCAAGAAATTTTGAAGCATAGCTACATCTGGGGCCTGCAAGGCCTTGTGCGATCAGGTTTTACAGGTGCAGGTTCTCCATAAATCGCTATGTACCATCTGCAAACCTTAGTGCCATAGGTTACCCAGTGCCCATGCCCGGGGCCATGGAAGCTCCAGGCTGGGGCTACAGCTCCTCAGACTCCGGGAGGTTGCGCACCCAGCCCTGAGCCACTCGGTTGAAGCTGGGTCTGAGGCGGAGAAGCTCCAAGCCATTGAAGGGCTCTGGAACGAAAGGGGTGCCTGCCCTGGGGATGGCTTCCCCCACCAGGGGTCCTCCAAATGGCACAGGGGTCCTGGGAAAAAAGAGCAGCAGGAGACATGAGCTACTTGAGATGAGGTGGCAGAACACTGCCCTTCAACCCAGCAAGGTTTTGTGTTTTGAGCAAAGGGCTTCCCCAACACTGCCCCTGGCAGCCACAGCTCATTGCTTAGGCACTTGCGTGGAGTTGCCAGCGCTACATGGGCTTAGCCTAGAAAGTTGGAAGAGGGGTTTTCCTTTCACTTGTTACCCCTTCCCCCACCACCCCACCTTGAAGAGTTAATCCAAAATCTGAGCAAGAAGAGGGAATTGGCAGGGCCCTTAGTGACTAGCAAAGTGTCATGATATTGGGGAGAAGTTTGACTCCTTGGCTGCAAATTGGAGCATCCATGGGTGCCACTGTGTTGGAGGACAAGTAGATTATCGGAAACTGCAGGAACTCTGCCTGCCAATACCTTCACCTCCAAGCTTGTGATGTAGACAGGCACAGGTACCCAGGGCAGCAACCATGGACCGCACCAAGGCAGAAATAACCCACAGGCTGCTGGCAGCAGAAGGGACAGGGAGGTAAAGCAAAAGCAATAGCATGGCAGAACACTCCAGGACAGCTTATGGGATGGAACTACATCTGTCTTTGCTAGTATGGCAGCCCACAAAAATGTGAAGTGGAAATAGCAAGCACAAAAAACACCTCCAGTAGCTGTGTCACTAGGCAGTGACAGTGTCCTGTACACACACTCTCAGGGAGAGAACCAGGAGTGCAGGCTAGTGAACTTCATTTATAAATGCTGATTTTTTAAAGGGAAATATGCATACAAGTTTAAGCAGCATTTTTTTTTTTTTAACTTTAAGAATGAAAGCATTGCTTGCTTAGTTTTCTTACAGTCAGGGACCAATATGGGGAGGGAGCAAGCCTCAGGTGCCAGGCCTTGGTTCCAGCCAGGGCAGCCTTGCTGCTGAGGCCACCCAAGCTTTGGTGGTGACAGCCAGGCCCTGCGGGAACAGCCTGGCAGTGTCCATACTGAGTAGGTCTCAAGGCTGACAAGTCTTAACTGGAAGCTGAGAGCCAGGGAATCTGGTCCCAGCATGGCCACTAACATGGCTGTTTCTCTGCAGCGTGCCTTAGTGGCCCTTTGTGTCTCAGAAGAGAGACTGGGGCTCAGTTCCTCTCCACTGACACCTGCTGCTGCTGCAAATACAGAGCACCTCTCACACCTGCAGCCAGACAGAGGTGCAGGGGCAACCTGAGCTGGCACCAGCATGGGCTGCCTGGGGCTGCCTGTCTGCCAAGGGCTGACAGGGTCTGGGGGCCTGGGAGGGCAGACAGAAACCCCTGCCTTGTAGGAGCTGCAGAGATCTGTCCAGAGCTCCTGGCTCACACAATCCCTATTGGGGTCCAATCCTTTCTGGCTATTCACTGTCAAGACAGTCATGTCCCACCCAAACTGTGCCAAACTGCCTCAGCTCCTTCAGCCCTTCCTAGTCAGACCTGGTGTCCAGGCTTAGTCAGGGCCTGGCGCCTGTACATCTGTCTTCGTCAAGCAGACACGGTCTCTGCGTGTGGTCCAAGCAGGTGCCAGCAGAGCTGGACTGAGGCCTGCTCTCTAAGGACCCTTTTCCTTGCTTACTGTAGCCTAAAATAGCCTCAGCCGGAGGAAGCCAGCTGCAGCTGGAACATATCCCCCAGCTCAAGGCCTCCCTGTGACATCCTCAGGCCCCAGGACAGATGCTCGGATGATCCCTTTCAAGTTCTCCCTTAGCTCTTCCAGTCATCACTTTAGCCTACAAACAGGAACAGTAATAGCTACTGTGCATTAGAGCTGCTTTCTTATTGCAAACTTTGCCTCTAATTCTTCAAGACAGCCTCACAGCAATCTCATAACTTTCTAGAAAGCCTCTCCTACAGCTAAGGCACTATCAGAGTTGTCTTCCTGACATCCCGGAGTCTCCTTGGGTCCTTTCATTTGCAGGGCAGGTGGGGAATTAGAAATTGGCCTCTGTGTGTGTGAGGGATCTGGGGAGCATAAAGCTGCCGGGAAGCCCACCTTGAGAGCAGCCAAGTCCTGCCCAGCCCCTGACAGTTTTACAGATGGAGCCAGCCTTCTCCCGCAAGGCGCCCTAGAGCACTCTTTCATAGTGAGCAAAGTTTTTGCCCAGGAGAAGATGGAGGAGGAAAAGGACAAGTTTAACAGCAAGAACTGAGCCCCAGTGTGTCTCAGCGTCTCCTGAGATGCCCATCAGGCCTATCAGGTGTATTCCCTCCATTACACCAGGAACCTTGCCTTCCCGGGGCTGAATGACCTGGCATTCTCAGATTCCACTCAGAGGGATGCCTGTTCCTTTCCACAGATGCTTTACTCCATCCAACCTGGCTGCCTCACCTGCCACTCCTCGCTATCAAACATTGCAATGCTTCTGGGGAGACAAGAACCAGCTCCACTAAGGTCTGTTAACAGCACCAGCCTAAGCCTCCCACCCCTTCCTTCCTACCCCCTCCCCACGCCCCGCCACCACCGGTGGCCCACCCTGCCTTACTTGTTAAAGTTACGGTAGCAGTTGGGGCTGAGAGCCAGACCCAGGCCATCACTCCAGTAGTCTCGGTAGCTGATGAACTCCTCCCAAGGGCAGTGGTAGCCCTTGGGAATGGCAGTGTGGTTGAACTTCTCCGGAGGGACACCCTTCAGGGGCTCAGCGTAGCCTGCAAGAGGAGCGGCCGCATGGGGGCGGCAGAAGGGGACCTGTCCCCTATCTCCTGCTGGGTCCTGGGCCCTTCCGCCCGCAGGATTTAGAGGAGGGGGGCCTCCTGCCCCCAAGACTTAGGGGACCCGGGATGCAGCGCTAAAGCTGCTCCAGCTATGGGACCTCTCCCTGGGCCGGCGGGGTGGGATTAGCCGTGTGACCTGGCTGTGGAGCATGTGAGGTGGTGGGGAAGAGGAAAGCTTGGAGGCTCTCTGGGAGCTCTCTCGCCGGGCACACGCACTCACCTGGAGCCAGGGCACTGGGGCTGCGGACGCTCTCGGCTGGGGTGGCTGTGCTGTGGGCATCTTCCGGGGCTCCTGGCGAGGTGGGGTAGATGTGCAGCTCCGAGTGGTAGTTGTGCTCCTCAGTGCCGTTGGCAACCTGGGCACGGGGACCAGCGCTGGAGGAGGCTGCGACCTACCACCCACTTCCTGACCCACTGTCTCCTCCCTTCCCCAGGCGTCCTTTGGGTGGGGTCTTCCTTGGCACTCACCGTCCCTGGTTCTGCTGTTCCAAGTACCTTCCTCCTGGCACTTCCAGCTAGGCTCTGTAAGGGGCGCATAAACCGTAGAGTGGATCAGCTTGGCAAGAAACCAAGATCTTCCTGCCACCAAAAAGAACCAAAATGTCTGAGTCCTTCCCTTTCCCTTGGCAGTCAGATGAGATAAAAACTTTATAGCACTGGGATGGAGGAAATATTGAATGCCAGGGTCCTTCCAAAAGTTACTGGGCAAACAGAGTTACAGGAGGTATTTACTTTGCTGTAAAATAACTTGAAATCCATGCATAGGTGTGACTCTATTTTGTTCTTTTAGTACCCATTCCCCATGAACGTTTTGAGGGCTCTCCCCCACATGCTGGCTGCTGTTGTAGCAAGTCTGGGTGAGCTTTTTCACATCTCTGAGCCTTAGCTTTCTCTACAAATGGGATGATTGATGATGATGGTGGTGGTGGTGATAGTGATGGTGATAATGATGTCACAGGATTCCAGGAGCATTGACTGAGAGAAGCCAGCCCTGCTTAGGCACATAGCTGAGGGATGTGTGTTGCCAGGTTCATTTTTGTGCCACATCATTGTCTCTTGGTTGTTTACTATGTGGTGCCTAGCGGAGCCACCCATAGCTGCGAAACCCCTGCCTTCATTAGAAGTATCTGAAACTACCCTCTCCTTTTAAAAAGTTTATCTTAAAAGCACAGTTGAAAAGAGAGAGAGAGCAAGAGCTTCTATCTGCTGTTTTCACTCCCCGTTTTACTGATCACAACAGCCAGGACTAGACTAGGTCAAAGCCAGGAACCGGGAGCTTCTTTCGTTTCTCATGGGTGCAGGGGCCCAAAAACTTGGGCCCTCTTCTGCTTTCTCAGGTCATTAGTAGGGAGCAGGGTTGGAAATGGAGCAGCTGGGACTTGGACTTGAGCCTGTGCCCATACAGGATATCAGCATCACAGGTGGCAGCGGTAGCCACAACAGTGCTGACCCCTGCCTTCTCTTCTTTGAAGCCAGGGAGAAAACCATGCTTGCTTGCTTTTTCTACCAGAAGATTGTGCTATGGCTGCCTTCTTCCAATAGGAAGCAGGGAAAAGGTGTCCTGTATTTTCCGTCTTGGATCAAGCTCGAGCCTAAGTCCTGCCTGCTGCAGGTTTAGCCCAGAGCTCATGACTGCTCTTGGGCAGTTTTGGTAACAACTAGAGTCCTGTTCCTCCACGGCGCATTCCACCTGCTCCACCCTAGACTTCCTATCTGTGGAAAGAGGCCCCACTGCCCGGAATCACCCAGTAAAGCAGCAGTTCCACCCAATGGGAACCTTACCGTCTTTCCCAGCCATAGCCACATCCTCAACTTGGCTTTAGGCTCACTGCTGGCTCTGGACCTCAGTTTCCACCCTGCCCCTCCTCCCAGGCATCATGCAGGCCAACTCACCACCCGCTGGTTGTCCGGAAGCTCAAAGGTGAACCTCTGCACGCGGCGCTGCCTCTTCTGGAAGAGGAGGGACCCCCGGTTGTTGCGGAGGGATAGCTCCTCTATCATCAGGTCCTGGGGCACACTCAGCTTCTTACCCAGGTCCAGCAGGGGCACTGTGGCGAGAGGCCAGGGCTGGTCCTCACCACCAGCCCTATGGCACCCCAGGCCAGACCGACCCAGCATGGCTGTCCCTCCCCAGGCCTGCCACCCAGGCACTCATCTTTGAGACCTAGCCTACCTGCTGGGTGAAAACGAGCCTCAAGGATTTGACTGCTGGAGAAGTCAACACTTAGAAGATCTTTGGCCACTTGTATTTCATCAATGAATTTCCTATGTGGTTGACATGCGATGGCAGGGGCAATGAGCCATGCTCAGATCTGGGTGTTTTCTCAGGGTAAACCAGCAGCCAGAGGGTCAAGGGTAGAGGGGGACACTGCATGGTTTTGGGCTGGAACCCCTGGAAGAAGGGCACAGCCACTCGCTGAGATGGTGACAGCTAAGGGGGAAAACATGTCTTGGGGAAATGAGGAACTTGGTGTTTGATTTCAAATAGTCCTTTAATATTGCACAATCAGCACATATGTGCTCTGTGGATGGTTAGAAAGTACAGATCCCAGAGGGCAGAAATGCCCTTCCCCATCAGCCTGACATCACTCAGGGCCTTCGCAGAAGTGCTTTCCTGACTTTTTCTGTGCTATTTACCCTTGTGTGTGGGTTTTTTTTTTTTTTTTAAGATTTATTTTCATTTGAAAGGCAGAATTAGAGAAGAGACACATAGCCATTTTCTGCAGCTTCCTCAAGCATACTAGCAAGGACTTGGAATGGAAGTGGAGCAGCTAAGACATGAAAGGACACTCATAATATGATGCCAGCATCACCTACTGTGCCACAGTGCTGGCCTCTCAATGTGACTTTTGGCCACAAATGAAGCCATGGCATTCTTGCTTTTGTCAGTTAAAGGGCACTGCATTTCCTAAGGGCCACATGTGTGCTACGTTGACTTTCTAGTCCATACCCAAACTCTCCTAATTGTCTCTAACCTGGAGCACACTAATTTGGGGGAGCTTGCAGGCTTCCAGGTGGAAGTGCTGATAAGGAAGCTGCACGTATGAATGGAGTGTTCCCAAGAAAACCAACCTAGGGATAACAACCGGGCTGACTGTGAACTCACAGCAGGGTTTGAGGGTGATATTGTTCTCCACAGTGATACGTTTTTGTCTCATGATTAGGACTAAGTCACAGTCACTGTCGCAAGGATAGTCAGGGCTCATAGTTTGGTACCCATTACTCATTGAAGTGTTTCCCCACTACAGTAAAGAGCAAACTTTCACCTGTGGCCAACAAAGAAGGCTTTGAACGTGGGTTGAAAGAGTGATGAGCACCGTGCTAGGGCGGAGCGTTGGTGCAGACAGCTGACCTGCATTGTCCGGCTCTGAAGTCAAAGACGCCAAGCTCACATCCCAGCTCCCTGAATGGTGTTCTGAGCCGGATGAGGTCCGCACGAAATGGGAATGGATGAAAGAAGCTGCTGACTGAGCCCTGGGGTCCCCAGCTCTTAGATGGAGGAGATGAGGGGGAACCGGCCCCAGAGCCAGGGAAATGGGAGGAGGCCTGAAGAGAGAAAAATCCTGGAGCCCAAACCCTAATGGTGTGGGGGTGCTGGAATGGCCCAGCATGGAGGCTGATGACACTGCCGGGCAGGGTAAGGTGCAAGCTGAAGTGGGATTCCTACGTTGAGTAGCGTGGGATCACCGGAACTTCTCACAGTAGCAGTTTCTATGACACGTTTGGGTGTTGTGAGAGTCTGGTTGGAGAGGATTCAGGAGAAAAGGGACAGAGGAATCATTTCCACCAGCAAACAACGAAGGAAGACTGAGCCAAACCCAGGATGTAGAACACTCCACAGGGCAACTGGCCTGCTTTC
Organism: Ochotona curzoniae; assembly: GCF_017591425.1. NCBI lineage: Eukaryota > Metazoa > Chordata > Mammalia > Lagomorpha > Ochotonidae > Ochotona > Ochotona curzoniae. The sequence goes on from NW_024464918.1 coordinate 42,200,131, forward strand.
CTCACACAAGGGAATGACATGGAACAAGGGAAGGCGAGGTGGTTTTAGATTAAAGGAGCTTTAAGAGACATGGTAACTAAATACAAATGACAGCCCTCTCAGACTCTAATGAAAGCAATCTAGAAAATTAGAGGTAGCTAAGTATAATGCTAGCTATTAGATGGCATTAAATCTTTTTAGCTAGTCGTGTTCCCTGTGCTAAAGTTTTGTAGCATATGGGAAAATGTCCTTGTTCTCCTTGTTGATGCATTCTGAAGAATTTGGGGAGGATGAACAAGTGTGCCCTTTGGTATTTGGAATATGGGAGGAAAGACAGGAGGCAGGGAGGCTTGAGCTAGCTATGTTGGTGTGTGTTTAGAAAGTAATTTAATAATGTGTTAAAGAGATAGAGGATGGGAAGGAACATGTGGCTAATTGCTTTGAGGAGCTGGGTTGCAAATGACCAAGGCTGGAGGCAGCTATGGAATCGAGAAGGATTTACTTGTCTGTAAAGATGGAGAAATTGCAGCAGGTGTGTTAGCTAGTGGGAACATTTGACAGAGTGAGTGCCCAAAGAATGTCCTTGAAGAAGACAAGAAGGGCTGGCACTAGACAGGTGTGAGAGGCCTCTGCCAACTTTTTCAGGAAGGAAAACCAAGAGCCTGGGTGCAGACGCCAGCTGTGGCAGATGGTGCTTGCAGATGTTCTCAGCTAGTCGCTAGATTCTTCTCAACGAAACAAGAAGCAAGGTCATAAGTGCAAAGAGGAAATGCAGATTCGAGGAAAGATGAGAGGGGTTGTCGGAGTCATGGAAGAGAGTGGCATGGGAGGGACGATGGGAGGGGGGGCGTGGACAGTGGCTTCCAGGCGGCACCACAGGCCACTCAGGACCTCTGAGTCATTCTATGCAGTGATGTCCTAAACAGTCATAAAAAAAAAAGGACTTTTGTTTTTCACTCTTTCAACAAATCTATAAAGAGCCCTTACTACATGCTAAGAACAGAAAGAAATCCATGGTGGGTTAGGTTGAGGGGGAAAGTACTTTCACAAGCATATGTATTCTAAGATCCTATGTAAGTTCATGCTCCGTTTACATTTGTAGGTATCTGTATATGCATTGAAAACTCTGCAGCAGATATGGCAGCTGCTAGTGACTACTTATGGGATATAGGAATGGGGGGAACTGGAAATGATTTACAGTAGTGTTCTTTTAACAAGTAAGTACATTTCATAAGTACCAATATGAAAGATTATACCTAAATACACCCGAGCCCTCTCCCCACTGCATGACCTCAAACAATATGGTCAGCATTAAAAACCTCTTTGAAAACAAAACAAAACCTATTTGACTAAGTAGTTCTATTCCTAGGAGTACATTCTCAGGGGATGGCGTTGAATACACATGTCCAAAGACATATATCCCAGCAGTGGGATTTGAATATTGTGAAGTCCCAGGGATGGATTTTGTGCTGGATATTGCTCCGTGTCTGTTCCCAGTGACTCACAGCTCACAACTGCCACCTTCTACCAAGAATCATCGGGTTATGTGGGAGCAACCGCAGCCCCTTGCCAGGGTGGGATGGGCTCTGTGATTCTGTGACTGAATTTGGACTATAGCTGAGCCCAGTCTGGCTGTACAATTTCCCCCCTGCCCTCACCTCCCTTCTGAAAGCACCGCCTTCATAAGGCACAGGCACAGGACCCCTTGGCTGAACTTACAAGGATCCCACCAAGACTTCCTCGCCCCAGGAGATAGCTCTGCTGACCACCATTGCAAGGGGGTGGTCAGTCTGTATCGCTGATGTCATAGGCAGAAACTGAATGTTTTGGGAGCAGAGTCTGCATGCAAGGCAGAGGTCAGCCAAAAGCTAAGTCAAAGCTGTCAGAGGCAGGTGCTGATCTTAAGATAACATTGGTCGTAGTTGGTGGGGCCAGCGCCCTAGGCAGCGCATGTTCCTAGGGTATTGGCCACAAGTTTTGCTTTCCTTCTCTCTGGGCCTGGAAGAACCTGAAGACTCCTGGCTGGGGCAGTGATGAGTCAGTAATCCAAAGCCCACAGGTGAATGAAGTTGATATTCAGTCAGGTTCCACAAGTGGATAAAAGCCTTCGACAGGCACTGAATTGTTCCTCTCTAAAAGGAACCCTCTGGCTGCCCACATAAACATTTTTTTTTTGTCTTGTATGTTTTCTCCTATGTATTGCCCCCGTCTTCAAACTCTGGTTCATGCTGTGGGGGTTGCAGCAAGAGGAGCTAGAACAGGGACCCTTGCAGAGGCAGGATCGCACCAAAAGGGGAAAGGAGCCGTCAGACTGATGGTGCGAGGAACCAAGGCACAGGAATCAGGCGACTGTGAAAGCACAGAACATCCCTGGCTTGCAACCACCACTAGTTTTTTGAGCTTAGTTAGAATAATGGGCAGAAAAATACGTAAATAATACTGTAAGCAACCAGCAAGGTATAGAAATCGAGCGACTGCAGAAGCACAAAACATGCTGGGGTTGGGACCACTGCAAGCTTAGTGAGTTTTGTTAGCTAGGATAAAGGGCAGAATAAAAGTGAAAGATACTGTAGGCAGTTACTTAAAGGAAAGGGATCTGATAGTCCAGAAAAAGATTAGATCTTACCTAGAGAAGTTTCTGTGCACAAGTTTAAGGTTTGTTCTCTATTCATCAAAATATAGCTTGTTAAGATTATAGAGCTCTCTGATGGTTTGCTACTGTCCTAAAGTGTATAAAAAGCTTTTGAGATCTTGATAATCCTCCTGAGAAATCAACATGATTCTCAAAAGTATAATTTCTTTTAAACAAAGCTTTGTTGGTACAGTGGTTAAGTATCCTGTTTTTAGCTTTCAGTCCTTTGGCAAACTTGCATTTCAAAGTGTTCTCTTACATTTGTGAGTTTGCTTACCAGCACTCTGGTTAAAATGCTCAGGTCTAATTTATTTAAACAAACAAAAACAAGAATGCCCTGCAGCTGCCTCTTCACACACAAAACAGCCAGAACTGTCAGCGCCCCCATACCACGAGCAACCATTAGGGTCCATTCTTGGGGGACGGGGAATGTCCCGAGTTGGATAAATGGACAGTTTGACAAAGAACAAGAGTTAGCTGATCATCACCTGTGGCAAGTTTTTCTTAGCTACTTGGAAAAACAAAGTGGGGGAGGTGCTGTAGGCAGAAACTGGGTGTTTTGGAGATGGGCTCTGCACACAGGGCAGTGGTCAGCAAAAAGCTGGGGCCATCGGACGCAGGTGTTGCTCTTGAAATAGGTTGGATAATGCTGCACTAACAAGGTCTGCAGCTGACCAGGCCAGAGCCCCAGGTAGTGCACATTCCTAAGGTAATTGGCCACGTGCTCTGCTCTCCTCTCTGGGCGTGCAATGATCCACGTGAGGACCTCGTGGCTGGGGCAGTGAGGAGTCAGTAAACACAAGCCCCGCAAGTGAATGATGTTGGTAGGAAATGTGGGTCTCTGAATGGGTGAAAGCCTCGGACAGGCACTGGATTGTTCTTCTAAGAAGAACCCTGTGGCCTGCTGCTGCTTTCAGATGCTTCCTGTATCTGTTTCTCTTTCCATTACGATTGCCCCCTCTTCAAACTCATGCTGTGTGTGTTACAGCACCCAGGTCTAATCAATGGGGTGCAGGGGAAATCAGGGTGGGGCGCAGGAGGTGGACAGTAAGTCCTACGGGATGGGCAGGTGTCGGCTGAGCTGTAGATGACCCAGAGGCAGCCTTAAACAGCCACCATAGGATGTGGAGCCCCCATAAGTAGCCGTTATATAAATGTTTGAAGTGGAACAGGGGAAGAACTGACACAAGCAGGTTGCTGGTGGTTGCTTCCAGATGGGTTCACTCCCCAGTTGTTCATGTCTGTTGTGTCTGGAGAGATTTTAGGTAAATGGCTTATTTGTATAACCTTACATTGAAGCCATGACCCCAAACACAGAGTCCTGGAATCTAGCCTTGGCTCTTTGATCCATCAGATGCGTGACCACATGCCTGCTCCTGCCATTGTGTCCCCTGGTACCCATGTTCCTTGTCTGTTTTGGGAGCAGGGTAGCTAGTGGTGGTGGGAGGCGTGATGACCTCAGTGAGACTCACGGTTACAGTTAGCAAAGACAAGTGCAGGGAACTTGGAGAAGCAGCAGGGCTGGCTCTGGGATCAGGGCCCTCAGAATTCCACTTGGAGCTGTCAGGCCTCTGTTGGGGTCACCACCAGGAGACTGTCTGGGTCACTCAGTCTTGCTCCTGGCTCTGTGGACACAGAACAAGTTCTCTCCCCAAGCCTCAGGAAGTTCCCCAGCCCTGGCTGCAGATCCCACAGGCACTCGCTCTGGGCTGGCCTCACACCTGTTTACTGGGCCTGGAGCCAGAGGGCCTGAGAGGAGAAAGACTGGGAACAAGAACAGAGTTTGGGAAAAGCACAAGGCTGGGCCCACCTTACCTGGTTCAGAGAAGTCTCCCATGGCAGACACTGCTGGTCCTTTGTGGTCCTTGGGGATCATACTGTGGAGGGGCAATACCCACATATGCACCAGGCTGCCTCCCTCCCTTTCTCCCTCCCATCCTTCTCCAGTCCCTGGCCCACCCAGATCCAGTCCCTAAACAGCCTCAGCCCAGCCCAAAATTAGAAGCAAGAGCTGTTTGGGCTTGAAGGGCTTAGGGGTCTTTGTATAGAGGAGCCTGAGACCCAGGGCATGCAAGGGAGAGACAAGAGGCCACACAACAGGCTTCCATGTTGCTAGGGACACTCTTCAGGTCTGGCACAGTGATCAGAAGGGCAGCAGGTGCCTGGGAAATGGGGTTGGGGAGGAGAGGAGTCTTAGCTGCTGCTGTCACCGGCCGCCCAGGACAGCTTTCATCAGGACTGGAGGCTAAAATCAGGCAGAAAGGGTACCTAGGCTACAATGGGCTCTACAGGGCCTTCTCATCCCTTGAGGGTGGAGGGTACTGGCTGGCACTTGTATCTCAAGGCACTTTCTAGGAATCTGGGAGATTCATCAAAAACCAATGTGTGGAGCCCAAAGACCCTGGAGTTGCAAGCAGAGTTGTCACTCACGCCATCTTTGATCTAGCCTCCCCCATCCCACTTAATGTCTAGTAGCCTGGGGCATAGGGTTCCCCTCCTTCTAACTCAAGATCCACCCCCTCAAGGCCCCAACACCCCGGATCCTGTGCATGGTCCTGCCTCTGCTCAAGAGAGTGCTCTGGCCACAGGCTGGTCCCCTCTGCCACTTCTGCACAATTCCCCTGATCCCCCTGGATTCTGGTACCTGAGTGGCTGAGACCACGGTGGGCCAGAGAGAGTGTGAAGCCTCCAAGGTGACCACCTCTGTCAGGAGGCCTGGAGTTCTGGGTCGGTCAGTGGCTGTGTCGCAGTGACAGCCAGCGGGCAGCAGGCAGCCTACTCGGGCTTCAGCTGCCGAGAATCACTCCTGCCTAGTCCTGGGTCACAGCCTTATTTCGGGCTGCAACAGGAGCCGGGGACCAGATGCTGGGAGCACCCTAGGGAAGACAGGTGCCCAGGCAGCAGGCCCTTGACGACAGAAGGCTTGCAGGCGCGCATAAAAGTCACCTGAAAATGCCAAGTGTCAGCTGCGGCTCATGTGGGCTTGTTAACTGTGGTGGCCTTCATGTCTCAGTGGGTGTCTGATGGGAGCTTCATAGATACTTGGTGGGTGGACAGATGGATGGGTGAGTTCCCGCCTCCCCCCAGTGTCTTTGTTGCACTTATCCTGCCTGCCTTCTTTATGTGTCTGCTCCCTCCCTCTTCCCACCTCCTCACATTCTCAGAGCTCTGTGAACTGAAAATAAATGAGGCGGGGCTCTCTGTCCTTAAGGAGCCCAACCAGGTCAGTCAGATCCAGACCAGTAAACAAGCCTCTGAGGCATCATGGGAAATACTCCGGAGGGCCCAGGGGTGTCCACAACGTGTCAGCAGCTCAGCCAAGGGGATTGGGAAGGCTTCCCAGAGGAGGAGCATTCCAACTGGGCCTTGAAGGATGAGCAGGGCCCCAATGGGCAGAGAAGGGGCAGAGGGCATCACAGTCAATGATAGGTAGGTGGCAAGCAGGGCTAGAGCAGGGGCTGTGAGGAGGTGCTGAGAGATGGTGTCGGATGGGTGGGTCAGGGCCTGGTTTTTGACAAGAAGCTGTGCTTACGATGCACTGATGGGCTAGAGTGGTCAGACTGGCATTTCTCAAGGACATCATGTGAGAAATGGGTTCAGGCGGCTGACTTCAAACAGGGGGACCCTGCAGCCAGGTGAGAGGAGTGGCTGGGCTGCAGCACAGGGGCCATGAGAAGCGAAAACAGGAGTGTCTAGACAATCTCTAGGTCTTGGGCCCGGTGTGGTAGCCTAGTGGCTAAATCCTTGCCTTGCATGTGCCGAGATCCCATATTGGCCCTGGTTTGTATCCCAACGGCTCCATTTCTCATCCAGCCACCTGCTTGTGGTCTGGGAAAGCAGTTGGGGAAAACCCAAAGCCTTGGAATTCCCTGGCTTCGGATCAGCTCGGCTCTGGCTGTTGCAGCCACTTGGGGGTGGGTTAGCAGATAGAAGATCTTTCTGTCTCTTCTTTTCTCTAAACCTGCCTTTCCAATAAAAATACATCTTAAAAAAGAAGAATCTCCAGGTCGTGGAGAGAGACTTCCTGTGGTGTGCCAAGGACCACTCTGTTTCCATTGGGGGTGAATAACGGTGGGTTGCAGGGCAGACACTGAGCCTGCCTCTGGATGTACTTGCTGTGTTGAGCTCAGCAGCTCATCACCAGGCTAGTGAATACTGAACTCTAGAGAGATCCCAGCTATAGACACTGACAGAGCACATAGGTCACTGCCGGGGAAGGGTGGGTATAGCACAGGGGCACAGGCTGTGCACTGTGCCAGGGCATACTGCTGAACTCTATGTGATACTGTCACCTATACTCAATTCCCTGCCTCTTGAGTTCCTCTGCCCAGTCCCTGCAAGGCTTGAGCTTCTAGAAAGAAAGGGAGGGGGAGGTGCCAAAAGTGGGTTTGGCCTCACCTGAGAGTGGGACCACAATGCCCTTCTCTGGGCAAAGGATGCCCTGGCAGGAGGAGAGGATGCCTGAGAGCTGAGTCCTGACCTGCTAGATTACCTGCACCTGGATGTGACCTCTCACCTTGATCTCCCGTCCTGCTAGGAGAAAGCACGCCCCGGCCTGACCCTGATCCAGCTTGACTGCCCATTGCAGTAACAATGTGCTGTGGTCAGAGCCTATGCAATACCTTCTCAAGATTTCTTAGCCCAGTTCTCCCTTTACACAGATGGGGAGACTGAGGCCAATCCAGGGGTCTTTTTTGTGGTCCCAAGTTTTTTCCATTGTTCTCCATCCTTCCCTACAGTTGTGCCCCAATCTCCCAGCTAGTGTGTCTCAAAGATTTCCATTGGCCTAGAATCCGTGCCTGGGGAGATGACAAAGGGTTTCCAACCCAGCCAAAAATGACACTGGAGGCAGAATAATGCAGGAAGCATTTACTGAGCGTCAGAGCAGAATGCTACAGGAGGCAAGACGCAGGACACTAGCAAGCTCTAGTGGGTTAGAGGGACAACTGACAATAAGAGGGGCAAAGGCACAGCTTGCCAAGGCTGCCTCCTTCTGGCTATTATGGGAAATGCAGGTAGAGGTGGCCCCTCATTCGCCCAGGCCTGGCAGCGTGTCCTTAGCTCCAGTCTCCACTGCTATGAGGGGTCCCTGCAGCAGGCAGGGGACAGAGGCTTCAGCAAATGTGGCAGCCTTTCATCTTCCTGCCAGCAGGGCCTAAGGCCCTGGGCACCCTTTGGCACCACATCTTTATTCTAAAGCTCCCACCACAACTCTCTTCCACCCTGACCCTGGCTCGCTTTCTCCACCCTCACTCGGGGATTCCAGACCTAATATCACCCTGAGGGGTAACTCCTGCCCTTACCCCATCCCGCCACCCCCACCCATCACACTCTCCTTCTGTAGCTACATCCTGTCATCCTTCCACTCACACATGCTGTTAATCCTGTGCCCTGAAGGAGTGAGGCTGCCAATGCCAGTCTCTAGAGGGCACCTCTGTGCCAATTCAGCCAGGCACAGCACCTGGCTGAATCAGAAGCCACTGAAGTGTATGCAATGGTTGGAGCCAGCAGCCAGTACCCCCACCTCCACCACCAAGTCATGGAGAGTTGGGCATTAGCTGGGGAGGAGGCAGATCCCACTCTAACAAGTGTGGGACAGACTGAGGGATGAGAATGAGGAAGGGGCACTTTCTAGGGCGGTCAGAAACGCGGGCATAGTGTAGCCTCACCCCTCATTCATGCTCCCCTGTCCTGTTGCCCTGTGTTCAGGCCCACAGGATCTCTACCTCCCTGCATTTACTACTCCCTTTCACCGAGAATTACATTCCAGGCCTGGAGGGGCCCTGGGTCGTCCATCCCCACCTTTGCTGTAGTGAGGGCTGCCTGCTTTCTTCCCCTGACTACAAACCCTTGGTCTGTCTCAGCAAGAAGGTATCCCCAACCCGTGAGTCACAGATAAAGCCTCAGGATCCCTCTGTGTCCCTCAGCTCTGCTTGGGATCCAGAACCCATCATGTGTAGGCTCAGAAGGCTCGGGGCCCAGTCCTGGGGTGGGGGGGCGAGATTGTGCCTTGGAACCTCTGAGGTGGGCTGTGTCGGGAAGGGCGAGAGGCGGAGGCTGGGACACTCTTCCTGCCTCCCCAGAAGGGACAGCCGGGCACCTTGAGCTGGCCTGGGAGACTTCTCTAAAGGTCACCGGGTAAAAATAGAGATTGTCTGGGAAGAGACGGAAAACAGTTGCTTCTGCCCAGGCAGTGGCGGTGCCAGGGAACTGGACGCGCAGGGCAGGGTCTGTGTGGGTCGTGGGGAGCACAGGGGAGCTGGGGGTGGGGGCATGCTGCAAGCTGGGGGGCTCCTATCCCCAGGACACATGCTGGCTTGTTGCCTTGAAGGCTATGTTAAACCGGTGGGGCAGCCAAAGGTCAAAAAAAGGAAGATTCTTGCCCAACATGAGGCAAAAAGATAACAGAACAAAGGCTAGAAACCAAGTTGGGGTCCCTGTCCCAGACCCGACAGGGACATAGTACAGGAGTCCCCCAAGCCCGGTCACTCTTCCTTCTGCAGCTCGGGCCGCGTGGGGTGGTCGTGGGCCGGAGCGGCAGGGGCTTTAGGTGGTGCAGGAGGCTTCTGTGGGGAGGCTGCCCCGCTTGAGCCGCAGGCTGCCCGTCCACCCGCGGGGGCAGATGTTGTAGCCAAGGATGCCGGGCGATTTGGCCCCGGAGTCCTCGGAGTCGAGGGACACGTCGGAGTCCGTGGGCGAGCGGCGGTAGGGGAAGGGCCTGGGTGGCGCGGGCAGCGGGCTCCGGGGCCTGGCACAGGACCGAGCCCCGACGGGCAGCGGACTCCTCAGGATCGGGGCGAACGCGGCCCCAGGCGCCGCCGGAGGGCCGGGGCGCGCGGGCTGCGGCGAGCGCATGCGCGGCGGCGGCGGCGGCGGCGCGCGGGGCGGGGAGAAGGGCCGCAGGCTCTCGGCGCCCGCCGGCCGCGGGGAGGCGCTCTTGCGTCGGGCAGCGTTGATGATGTTTCTCGCTAAAAGGGCCTGCAGCTGGCGGCTGGGAGGTCGCACCTCAGGCTCGGAGCGCAGCGGGGACACGGAACGCTCGCTCCACGAGGGCGACATGGGAGGCGGCGGTGGCAAGGGCGGGGGGCTGCCCATGTTGCTCCCGCGGCCGGGCTCCCACGGCCCCGGGCTCACCCAGCCATCCAGGCTGCTAGGGGGACGGGACGCGGCCGGCGTCCAGGGCGGGGAGGTGGGCAGGCTCTCCCGGCGGTCCTGAGGAGAAAGCAGAGAGGGCGGAGGCAGGCGTTAGAGTGGCGTTTTGGGGACCCGGGGTGTTTTGGGAAGGGCCTGGTCAGGTTTGTTTGTTATCTGGGAGCCCGAGGCGGGCAGCGAAGCACTGGTGGCCCTTGGGGTGGCGACTGTACCCGCGTTTGTCAGAGACCTGACGGGGCGCTTCGGGGACGGACTTCTTTACTGAGAGTCGTGGTTTCCTCAGTAATTTATCCAGGGGCTAATAGTAATCACGCTGAGGTAAAAAAAAAAAAAAAAAATCTGAGGTAAAAAAAAAAAAATGATAAGAGTCAGTCAGCCAGGGCGGCCGGGAGCCTCACCTACTGGCGGTCACCACAGAGAAACCCTTTTTGAGGGTCACAGATGAAACTACTCAGGGTGGAGAGTGCTAAGCCAGGGGACCCAGAGCACTCCACCTCAGGGCAGCGGGCGAGGCCTCCAAATGTATTGCTTTCCACAAAAGCTTACACCTGGGGACCCTCTGGATGAAGTGACCTGAATTTTAGAAACACTCCTGCTGTTACTCAGATTTTTGAGGAAAGCCCTTTTAACCTCCGCTCTGACGCTGTGCTCGGTTCCTCGTTTTTTCCTTGAATGCCAGAGCAGGAAAGAAGTTTTCAGTGGCAGACGAAAATACAAAAGAAAGTTGGCTTTGACCTGGGCAGCACATGCTGCCCTCCTTGGACTGCTGGCCAAGCCGAGGGGGCAGGGTTGAGATTTTCAGAGCCTGGCTCTCCCCTCTGAGGACTTGGGAGTTTGGGAGCTTCATTTTTAGTTGTTCTCTCTCATGAGCTCCTCAGGACAGACTGAGAGAACTGGCGCATCACCCCTGTTTACAGTAAATGATGCCCAGTGTAGACTATCTCGTCAGGAAATTGTGTGTGTGTGTGTGTGTGTGAGAGAGAGAGACTGTTGCTGCTAAAAGTGCAGCCATGTTTGGTTTGAGGGTGGAAGGTTTAGGGATCCAGGGCCAGCACACAGTTCCTACACCTTCCCACCAGACGCCAGCATACCCAGTTTCCTCAGGTTACCAATCTGACCCAGTTCCCCTGCAGTCCATTTTTCAGAGTTCAGGGCCAGTGGAGCCATCCAGTGCCCCCTACCTAAATCAAAATCTAGAACCAGCCTCAAAAGCTGTTCTTTACTCCAGTCAGTGATCAGCCATTGCCACGCCAATCATCCTCTCACTCATCCAGTCAGGAACCTGGTCCCTTCCCAACAGACAGAGATTGTGTGCAGGACATTTCCCAGGAAGATTTCAGTCTGTCAGGCTAGCTTCAGGAAGCCGACTCCATTGCGCAGGGAGAGAAGCTAGGAGGGAGGGCTGAGTCCCGGGACCAAATAGCAGGGATGGGAGGCTAACTCCCCAGCACAGTGCCATCTTGTACAGGGAACTGGGACTAAGAGCTCATGGCCCTGGGCTGGTCAAAAAACATCCAGAGGCCAAAAAAAGCACAAGCTGTATACTGGAGAGACATGACTGTCTAGAGCTCTCTAAGGGGGTGTTTTTCACCTGTGGTGTGTCCACAAGGGGAAATATTGGGACCAACAAGTGGAGCGAGTCAGATTCCATACCAGACCGCAAATCAGAGTGGCTCAGGCATGGGAAGGCAGCAGCTCAACACTGGGAGGTGGGGGACCAGGGCCTGAGTTTATCCTCACTTCCCTGGCTGAGTATGGCTGTGTGTGACTAAAAGTGCACGGTACAGAACTGTTGGCTTTCTGCCAGAGCACAGGGTACCCTACACACAAACGCCTTGGAAATAAAGTAGCACGCACTCAACCCAACACCAGCCCCAAGGCTGGGCATAGGATGGGGGTATAAGCATGAGTAGGGCCTGGTCAGTCATGGGCTGTCAGAGATACCAGACCACTTTCTACAATCCCAGAGGCCTAGTCATCCAAGGTCACACAGGAGTCAGGTGCAGAGCTGGGGCTAGATCTCAGTTTTCAGGATTCGCCCTCACGCTGGCAGTTTGTTTCCATCCTCTGGGGACGGCAACTTCCAGGAGCCAGGGGTGACAGTGACGAATGTGGGAAATGGTCACATTTAGATAAAAGAGAGGGAGGGTCCTGAAGAGTGAATGCCTTGGCTAAGGGCATTTCAATTCCACTTGAAAAGAATGCAAACAAACCTGGTCCTCAGGAGTAGTCCCCACCCCACCCCCACCTCCATCCACCCCTACTCCCACCAGCACAGCAGAAAGTTCCAACAGGGTGCTGGGCTCCAGGTGCCTACTCAGGGCAGATCCTGTCACACTGGGGCTGCAGGCAGCATGCTAGAACACACCCACACTCAACACATGTGTACTTGGCAGGCCAGACCAAGGAGGATGAGCCCTGGCTGTCAGCAGCAGTGCAGAAGAAAAGAAGCAGCGAGACGGATTTGAGGCAGAGTGTATTAAGAACAGGAGAGGAAACAGAGTCAGGGGGAAGAGTTGGGGTAGGGTGCAGGGTGGAGGGTGGGCTCTTCCATGGCTGGCTCTCAGGGTCTAAGGGAGCTGGGGTTCGGGAAGTAGAGGACAGTGGTGTCTCCCTGTACCAGAAGGGGCCTGGCAACTCCCCCATGCATGCCCCCTTGCTGTGCAATGAGCTCACTGGGAAGGCACCCCTGTTCCCATGGTGACCAGCCCAGAGCTCAGGAAAATTGCAGGCTCAGCCCAGCAGGGCACCGCCTCCACCACCCAGCACCCCTCAGGGAGCCCAAAATAAGGCTGGGGGTGAGAAAGTGGGTGGTCCTCAGCCCCCAGCCTTGGAAAGCTTCCGAGTCCTGCCTCTTGCGTCTATATTCTAAAAGTCCCCACAAAGCCTGGTTTGGGGGGAACTGCCTCACCTTAAAGATGCCAGAGCCTCTGGGGACCTCTGACTACCTGACCCCACAGAGTAACTCAGGAATGGGAATCCTGCCATCAGTCTGCTGGGATCCAGGTCTCTCCTGTCTTAGGCTTCTCCTTGCAGCCTCAAGTCTGACTCTCCCTCCCCTTCAAGCTGCTATGCTCACTCCTAGCCCTTATCCCACTCCAGGTAGCTGTGGCTGACCCATCCCAGCTGCCTGCAGCAGCTCATTCCAGCACACCTTCACATCTAACACTACTTGCTCTTGGCAATAGCCTGCTTCCTTTCACTCTCTTCCCTTAGCACTTACAAGGCCTATCTCTCAAAGCACCAGCCCATCTTCTCAGTCCTCACAGCTTATCACAGCAAGAAGGGCTTTCACTGTATATGTGAGAAAACTGAGGCCCAGAGAGGGGAAATGACTTGACCAAAGTCACACAGCAAATGAGAGGCTATTATGAGGATCAGAGCTGTCCCCTGAGCCACCCATTCCCACCTTGCTTGTCTCCTTGGGCCCCATTCCATTGCACCCAGCTGATGTTTTATGGTTGGGCAATTCTTGGCTGAGACTGAAGCCAAAATGGCCAATGACTGATAATCAGGGGCCACTCTGCTGGCCACTCAAACATACCTGCATAACCTTCTGCAGGACTCTCCTGCTTTCTCGGAGATCCCCTGGGACGCCCTCCCACCCAAAACCAGGCTAGGACTGAGATTGATCGGGGCGGGGGGGACCAAGGCTGGGAGGGAGCATAGGGCAGTTCCCAGAGGCGAAGAAAAGTCTCAGACAGCAGGGATGGGTGGAGTCCACCGCACATGGAGAAGAGGATGGGTGAAGGGCAGGCAGAGCTCTCTGAAGCGGCGAGGAGACCCACGACGTCCAGAAGGCAGAGGCAGAAGAGACAGGCCCGTGGAGGTGAGAGTCCAGCAACAGGAAGCAAGATGTCAGGAGCCTGGGCCCCACAAGAGGGCTGAGGAGGCAAAGCCCTGGCTGGCCAAGTCTACAGGCACGGGTAGGCTGTGGCTACCCGGACCCACCACCCCTTTGCTGGCCGTGCCCCAGCAAGACGCTGGCTTCAGATTGGGCTCCTTGAAGCTTGCATAAGGCAACAGGAAGCCTGGTCCTCATGAGTCCTGTCTTTGTGGCTCTTCTCCCAGCCTGACTAGGTTGGAGTCCAACCCCCTCAGCAGGATAGACGGGGCAGCTGCTAGGAGAGAGGGGAGGCAAGACACCCAGGGTTCCACGACTGGCTGGAGGCAGCATCGGGCCGCCAAGCCACATGGGCTCTGTGGCCTCCTCACCCAGTCCATTCCCTTTCCTGCTGGCTACACAGGCTCTCCATCTGGCCTGGATAGAGGGGCCCTTCAAGGCAGTGGGATCCCCCGTGGGGGGCCATTACTTGAAGCAGAAGGAAGGCTTCCACACCTGAGCCTCGATCCCAGCAGTGCGAGTAGAGAAGGAGGGCCTGGGTGCCTGCTTGGCTCTGGGAGACCAGGCCCTGGAGGGCGACACGGGGGAGACGTCGCTGCCGTAGGTGGGGCTCACAGCAGTGGATTGCAGGCCATCCTGGCCCAGTGAGGTGTAGAGGCCTGGAGAGGAGCGGGCAGGCCTTGGCAGTGCAGGGGATGGCGGGAGGGATGCCTTGGGCAGACTGGGCATCAAGTCCAGGGAGTTGGGTTTGGCTGGGGAGGCAGCTCTGGGCGAGGCAGCTCTGGGCGAGGCCCTGGCAGGCTCTTTGATGGGTGAGAGGGCGAAGAGGGAGGGGCGCATGTGGTGCTGCGGTGGCTGCTTGGTGGGCTCTGGACGCAGGACCCCGTTCTCAGGCAGGTAGCCATGGTAGAGAGAGGCAGGTGGGGTCCGTGCCGGGCTGCGAGAGGCCACTCGCAAGCCCCCAGGAGCACTAGTGGAGTATTTCCAGGACGAAGGCAGGGACATGGTAGGGGAAGGGCAGCGAGCCAGCTCAGCGGCTGTCGGGCCTGCAGACTCGATGACATACTTCTCCATGCGTGACTGGCGGCGGGCATACAGCTCAGCCCCCTTCCCCGAGGCCTCCGACAGGTTCTGGTTGGGTCTGGGCTTTGGCTTGGCCTGGATGCGGGGGGACTTGAGGCAGGAGGCCCACTCAGGCACGGTCTCCTCTACTGCTGCTGCGGGACTGGCCCTGTCCCGAGGGGCCAGCTCCTGCTGGAAGTTGGAGGCCTCGGCACCCAGGGCAAAGGGCTCCTCCTCCACGCCCGCCTCCCCCTGGTCCCTCTGCCTGCGCTTCTCGTCAGCTGTCTGCACCAGATCCAGCAGGTCAGGGTTCGGAGTGGTTTTGGGCTTCTCCACAAAGGTGAACATGGACTTGCGGCTGCCCCGGCGGGCCATTGACTCGTCCAAAATTCCTGTCTTGCTGGCAGGAGCTGCCTGGCCTTTCCGATGAGAAGGCTTGGGGTCAGAGCTGGGGTACAAGGCAGAGTAGGATGGGGGAGAGCGAACTCGGGAAGCTGGGGGAGCCGCTGACAGGGTCTCAGCATAGGTGGGGGGTGGGGTGAAGTGTCCCAAGGGGCGTCTCTCCATGACTGGGCTTCGCTGCCCCACCAGCCTCCTCTCTACCATGGGGCTGGGGGACATCACATGTCTCTGTGGCCGTGGGCTCCTGTCTGCCACAGTGGGAGAGCTGTGGAGCTGGGGAGCCACGGCCTTCTCCCCAAGATGCCGTCTCTCCACCATGGGGCTCCTTTCTACTTGGCCGCTGCCACTGGATGCCTGCATCCCAAAAGGCCTGGCCGTCCTGTTGACCACCGAAGGGGGCTTGGCCAGCGTGAGGTGGACCTCGCTGTATGCCTTGGTGGGTGTGGTAGCAGCTGCCTGTCCACACATGTCTGGTTCTGATGCCAGCCTGAAGGCGCTGGGCTGTGCATCGATGAGTAGGGAACTAGACAGGAAGTCGGGGCCGTGGGGCCCAGAGCTGGAGATGGGCGTGACTTCCCGGGAGAAGGTGCTGGTGGTGGTCAGTGGGGTTGACACCTTGTCAATGAGCAATGTGCTGAACATCACCTCCTCCCCTGCCTGTGCTGGGGATTGCCCATCAGGGCCCGGGGCACTGGGCAGCTGGGAATCCGGAACAGAGCCATTGGAGGGGAACGGCCCCTTGGAAGCGTTCTGCGGGGTTTTGGCTGGTGGCAAGCTCTGCGGGCTGGAAGTTGCCACTGGGTTCTGATTGACGTCTGTGGCTGGTGGGTTGTGGGCGCTGTTGGAAGCTGGTGTGGCAGTGAGAGTGGTACTGGCTGAGGAGAGGTTCTGGTTGACATCTGTGGCTGGGCTGTGGTCCTCAGCTGGAGGAGGGGTCGGTGGGGACTGCTGGGTCTCCCGGCTCTGGGACAGGTGCAGCCCATTGGCCGTCAGCAGGGCCGCATTCTCCTTCAGATAAACCACCAGCGGGACCTCCTCCTCCTCACTGGCCACCTTCTCCAGGTGCCGCAGCAGACTGGCCTCCTCAGAGTAACCCTCCATGCTGCGGCAGGGACCCCCTCGGTTGGGGCTCTGGGGACCAGGCTGGCTTGGAGGGGCTGGTTCAGGCAGTGAGGTAACGCTCAGGCTGAGCTCCCTCTGCACATGGCCCTTGGGGCTCTCAGGGAGTGCTCTGAGGGACTCCTGGCTGGGCTTCCGTCCCCGCTGGCCGTGGCTTTCCAAGGTGAACTCGTTTACTCGCTGTCGGCGCCGGTTGAAGAGCTGCACGCCACGGGAGTTGGAGCTGGGTGGGGTGGTCAGCTGGGCCGCGATCTGCTGGCTCCACGCTTTTGCCTCTTTCAGGTCCTTCTCAGTGAAGCTAGTGCTCCGGCCCAAGGCTGCAGAGGGAACAGAGGCCCGCTTAGCAGATGGGTATCAGCACCGTGAAGCATGCATGCACACACACACGCACACGCACACACAGGCTAGCATGTTCTCACCCAGGGCCCTCCTGCTCATGGTCCTTCTCTTTAGAATTTCCTGCACTTGGTCTTCATTATAAAGACCCTTGCCCCTGCCCTTTATGGTCCTGCTCCAGCATCCCCTGATCATGCCTTCAGGACTAACTGGTCTTCTCTCTGGGTTCCCCGTGAAAGCTGGTCATGTCACCAAACTGTGCCCAAACACCTCACTTCCGAAGTCATCTCTCACTCCTCTCCATCTACCCATCTCCTTTCCCGTTTGCCCTGACATGCTGGTTTCTTTGTTTCTCTTGAAAATGCCACAGTGGTACTACCCATGGCTTTGGAGTCCACTGTCCTCTCTGCTAGGAATAATCTTTCAGCAAAAGTTTCCACATTGCTTTCTTCTTACAGCTCAAGCCTTGGCTTCAAAGTCACTTCACTGGAGGGGCCTTCCCTTCCCCTGTCATTCTCTTCATAGTTTTCCTTACAACTTGAGGTTTACTTGTCCATGACATGTCTGCTCACCTTGGAGCATGGGTATACAGGGGCAAGGACCCAGCTTGACCTGTTTGTCCCCCGAACCTGGATTGCAGCAGTGCTTCAAGTGCCCCTCCACACCTGTGAGCTCCCTCTCTCAGGGCTCTTGACATTTTCAAACCAATGTTGTCATCTGCTTGGATTGTATGTAGAGGAGCTGCCAATATTCCCCCTGTCTAGAGTGGGAAACACGGTCACATGATCCAAAGAAAATCAGAACTCAGTCCCCCGTGAGACACTTGTTCCACCCTGAGTACAGCTCCTTAGCACCAGCTACCTGCCGCTGTCCATGTCCTCTGCCCCCTTCAGAATACCATCCCATTGTAAGGAGCACCCGCTTAGAAGTTCACACAGGTTCACCCTAGGACACTGTGTCCTTTCCTGTTCTCACAACAGCACTGTGAGACTATCATGACTTGCACCTATTTTTCAGAAGGGGAAACTGACTTGAGCTCTTACAGGTAAAGATGGCAACAATGGACTAGAACCGGTTTTAGGTCCACAGCTCATGTTCAAGCTATCTGCTTACCCTATTTTCTGGCCACTTTGAGATATACACAGGGACAGAGTCAGCAGGGGACCTGGGATCCAGGATGAGGCTAGGGTCAAGCCTCCATTAGTCCCTAAGTTCACTTGGGCCACCATTGCTCTCTTTACTCCCTGGTGTTCAGCTGGCACTCAGTTGATAAGCAGCATGTGCTGGCTGAACAGTGAGCAAACAAACCAACAGTCGTGGGTGGAGTGGCCTGTGGCAGGGTCAGGAGCTCAGTAGCTGGGAACATTCCTCCCTGTAACACCCTGTCCCTCCTCTTCCAATGGGAAGCTAATTAGTTCTTGAGGAATCTGACTCTGTCCTCCCTCCTCCCTGGCATTCATTAGCAGGGGACCATGACCTGCCAAGTCTCCAGAGACCATCTTTCTTGGCACCCTGCCAGCCACACTCACAGTTCACTGACTGGGAGGGCCAGTAGGCAGGAGCAGTTTCACCACCACCCAAGTACAGATAGGAAAACTGAGTCCGGAGAATGGCCAGGGCAGAGTCCACTGAGAGCAGACAGTAGCCTCACAGGTTCAGACAAGGCAGCCACAGGCTCTCTGGTCTCAACCTACTCCCCACCTCCTCCCATCTGGGCCTGGCTATCTCCCACCTGCTGGAAACTGAGAGCATGCTCAGCCTACCCCACCTGCCCGTGATACTTGCTGCCCATGAAGACTCCCCTGAGAATGGAAGAGTTTAGCCAGGCTGCTCCCCTGGGGGAAGATGGGTGATGGGTCGTCAGTCACACAAGAGGCCCCCCACTCCTGCATTGTTGGTCTCCTCTGCTCATTGGAAGCCCAAATCTGAACTCAGCCATTTGCTTAGCTGTACAACTATGGCAAGTGACTGCACCTCTCAGGGTCTTGGCCTCCTTCCTGAGAAGGGTTGGAATTGGATCAGGGCAGGGGGATATGGTAGGAAGGGATGTGTATGTTTTTGTCACAGAACGTTAGGTTTGAAGGGCCACAATTAGGTTGTGAATGCCAAGGGCTCATTATCAAGTCCAGGTGGACAGGGCAGCGGGTTCATGTTACCCTTAGACAGGGTGGCAATTGCTGATCCTACTCAAGTCCCTGGGAGGCATCAGATCTACTAGCAAAGGAGATTCTATGGAAGGGGTTCCTGCAGGCCACACAGCAGGGGCTTCTAGGAGCAAGTGGGGAATTGGAGTGCACTGCCCATGAATTTAGAAGCTCAATCTCTGGGTCCAGTTCCTGGTTCCCCCAAAACACGGCCCTGAGTGCATAAGTGTATAAGCAGGTAAACTGCTTACAAGTTCACCTGGTGAGAGTGCTTCATCCCAAGGAGGTGCCTTCCCCTAACACCTTCACCACCACCCTGATATGCCCTGCCTCCTCTTGTTGTGGTTCTTCGCCCAGCCTGACAGCCCTGCAAAAGATGAGAGATGAGTCCCCTTCCCTCCAGGGGACACAGAAGGTTCACATTGCCACAACAGCAACCAGCTAGGCTGACACTGCTGGGGCACTGGCTGCACTGAGGCTCACATGTGCTCTTTCCATGTCCCACCTGCCTCATGAAGCAGCTCTTCAAGCAGGAGCTAGCACTGCACATGCTTAAGTGAGCAAACAGGGACTCAGAGAGGTTGTGTGAGCTGCCCGAGGCCACAGAGCCAGACAGGGGTGTAGCCGGGTGCCGACCATGCCAGGCTCAGAGAAAGTGCTTTGGTGTGAATCATCCAGACCTCTCAATGCCTCTACAGTTTGCTGCAGTTCCCCTTACTTTTCTGCCTTGATTCCATTCCCCAGGCTGACTCTAGAAGGTACTGGGTTTAGAAAAGTCCCCAAAGCCAAAGTGTGAAGAAGGGTCCTTGGAGAGGAGCTAGCCTGGGAGGTGCAGAGAGGAGGCTGCTGACTCCCAGAAGGGCTCAATTCACAGCCTCCACCTCTGTGAGCTTGGAACTACCCTCAGGCTACTGTTCTGGGCTAAGAGGAACCAGAAGAGGCCAGGGGGTGAGAGAGCCCTGCCCCCTGAGGACAGCTCCCAGGCCTCCCAGCCCTGCCCGCAGTGACTCCATGGAAAAGGAATTTGGCGGGAGGTTTGGGCCAGACCCAGCCAGCAACCCAGATGACTTTTGCCACCCTGCACAAACAAAGCTGGGAGAAGTGGGGTGGAGAGGGGGTTGTGGGAGGGCAGGAGGAGGAAGGCTTGTCCAACAAAAGGCACCCCAGAGACCCTTGCCCCAGGGCAGCAAGGGGACAAGCACCATGGAAAAGTCCCCAAGACTAGGGAACTACCACTTCTGGCAGTGGCCCAGGCAGCTGGTCCAAGATTGTACTCCCTGGTGTCAGAGAGGCGGGAAGTGGCCAAGGGCGCCTGTCTCAGCTCTCACTCTGCCTGGCTGCAGCCTGCACCTGACTCCTCCTTCTCATGGATGCAGACAGGTTGGGATGTTAGCCCTCTCAAACCCCTCTGGGCCCTGGATGTGAAGACAGGCCTTAAAGAGAGGAAAACAGTGGAAGGCAGACTCAGGGAAGAGTGGCTTGGGGTAGTGAAAGAAGTGGGTCCCATAGGGTGAGTCCTGGAGAGTGGGAGGGAGGCAAGAAGGCCCGACCTAGGCGGCTGGCTGAGGCACTCACTCCAGCTGCTCCTGGCAGCCAGGCTCTGGGCTGTGCACTTCGAGATGACCACCTGTCTATCTCAAGAGCCCTAGAGATGCTTCCTGCTACCCTCCTCCATCTCTGTTTTGCAGACGAAACCAGGGCTCAGAGAGACCTTCCTGGGGCATCCAGCCTGAGGGTGGCAGAGCCAGGATTCAAAGAACCAGCAAGTCTGGCTGCAGTGTGGCACCTGCTGGACTCGAGGGTGGGGCAGAACCCAGGATGGCTCCAGTGTACCAGGAGAGTGGCTCACAGAGGCCAGCTGCCCTACCCTGTGCTCAGTACCCTTCTGAGCATCCAGCTGCCTGCAACAGCTCACACTTGCTCTCCACAGAAGAGCTGATATACTTATTCTTACTAAGGTGGAGACAACTGATAGGGCATGAAAGGCTGAGGGAATGGAAAACTCATAAGGTGAAGAGTCAGAAGACCACCCCTCACCCCCTCAGGTTCCAGTTTTGCTCAGGCAAGAACAACCTCACCGTTTCCCACCCCTTTTCTCAGACTCTGGCCCCCATCGGGCCTGTCTGGACCAAGAATTTGCAGGAGGGAGGCGGGCAGGGGAGGCCAGAGCAGAAGGTCAGAATAGGGAGAATTCAAGGAAATGGTTCTTCACACAGCTGCCGTCAATGGGAGGGTCTGGGCCTGACTCGAGCAGGGTGGGCCAGGGGGCCAGAGACACTGGCTGGAGGCAAGCCATTGTGATGGCTGGAAGGCTTGGCAACCGGGACGGGTAAACAGGCTGAGTAAACTGCCCCCCTGGCAGGCTCAGGAAGAAACCAATGGCTGGCCGCTGCTCAACCTCTCTGGCTCAGCTGGGGGCAGGAAGATGAAGAGGCCTGAGTAATGGCCTGACTCCCTTGCCAGCCCCTGCCCTGCATCCGCAGGCTAGGAGGAAATGACACAGCCTCCGTGGCCTGGGGAGCTCCATGCACGCCAGAGTCATGGAGGGTGCGAAAAGGCTACAGCCACCTTAGCAGGTAGGCAGGCAGGTAGGCGACTGGTTGGCTCCAGAGGCATCCAAGCCAACAACCACAGGTAGAGGGACTACCGGTACCCAAGGACTCAGGCTGGGAACAGCAGAGTCCGAGGCCTGGCTTGAGACTAGCCTGTATCAGAAGCGCCATGCTGTCTGGTGCCCATGCAGGAACCGAGAGCATAGTAAATCCCACCTGTCCTAAGCCCCGCGCACCCCAGACTAGATAGGCACCTGCCAGTGCTCAGATTACTCACTCTGGCTGGGTCCTCTCTGCAGCCCAAGTTCCCCTCAGGATGCTCCCAGGGGCCTCCAGGCCTTGGTTCCCAAAGCTGCCGGGAAAGGCAGCCAATAACGGCCTGGCTGACAACGAAAGGAAAATCCCACATCGGCGGTGGCAGCAGCACGGAGGAGCTGGAACTGACTTCTCTCCTCCACAGATGACTCAGCCCAGCTCTTTATCAGGAAAACTGATTTTGCAACAGCCTTTTAAATGGCCTCCCCACCCCCAGCTTCTCCCCCGCCCATCAGCCCACCCCATGCTGCCACATTCATCTTCCCACCTCCTGGCTCTACAGGAGTCTCTCCAGCATCAAACCCTTCACCGCCTCCCCAGGACAAGGGGAACTACAAGGAGAGCTCCTGCCTGGGATTCAAAGCCTCTGATATCAGTGCCCACTGCCCTCTTGTCTGTACCCTGGGCTTCGTGGGAGGAAGGTCAGCGGTGTGATGTTCCCACACCCACCCTGTGTGTTCTTGTGTCCAAACCATTCCATATGACGTCCTTTCTGCTGCCCGAACCCTGGCAGTCCTAATGCAAAAGCTGCCACCACCTGCCCTACTCCAGCTGTGTCACAGCTGTACCACCTTGAAGGATGCGATCACTACCTGCTGGGCATCCTGACTGCTCCCTGTGAGGCCAGCAGCACCCTCATGTTCATGTTATTGAACAAACTGGCTGTGGCAATTCACTCAGTGTCACACAGCCAGGCACAGGTCGACCCTAGGATGGTCCAGAACCCGCCACAGACATGCAACAAAGGTTATACTGTCCCCTCCCAGGGTTGGGCATGGTACTTCGTTCCACAGCCAGTAAGAGCCTCAAGGCCAGGGACCATGGCTGCTCGATCTACATTTCTGTTCCCACCCCCTTTTCCCACAGGCATTTGCAGAATGATGACAAAGTCACTGCTGGTGACAGTAGCCCTGAGGACACTGGCTGCAAGGGGCTTCCCAAGTCTGTCTTCCGTGAGTCCTTGCAGCAACTTATAAAGGAGGTTTCTTTTCACTACTTCATAGGTGAAGAGCACAAGGTACAGAGCAGAAGTTTGCTCACCCCAGGTCTCCTGCCTTCAGTATGTTCCCAGGACACTGTCCTAGTCTCAACCCCACTGATATTTCTTCTGGGCAGCCCTTGTCAATCCATTTGACTCCTGGATTGGTGCTCTTCCCCTGTTCGCCCCAGCACAGAGGCCTCAGAGCAGAGGTAGGGCTCAGGGAAAACAGGAGGTTTTCAAGGTGAGGACGTTGACCTGGATGAACTCCTGTTCCCTGTAGGACGTGGGTGGAAAGCAGGCAGGGTGGGAATGTGGGGTGCGGGTGGGGGGATGGAGATGAGGGCTCCCAAGTCAGCACAGGACCAGAAAGTAGTTGCTCACTGCCATCTGACCAGGGTCCTACTATGGCAGCTCAACCAGGAGTCAGGGACCACAGCCTCCCCTCTGCCTGTCTTGGCGACTGAAATTCTTGTCTCTAGTAGGTAGATTTCTAGAATACTGGAAACTGGAACTCGGAGAAACAGGCAGGCTGAGTTCTAGGTAGACAGCAAGCCAGAGGGAAAGGGTCATAGAGAGCCAAGGTCAGAGCCTGGCTCTCACATCCTAGACCAGCCCTGGAAATGCAGGCCTGTGCTCCCCAAGCGCCCTCCTGCAGTGTTGCCCTTCTTCCTGATTCCCTGGAGCCCTTGGGAGCTCAGAAAGGTTAGGGACCCACACACACCATTCCAGACAGAACACATGACCCAGGGGGCAAGAAGATGTGCAGCCATGACAGGCCAGAGGTGACTAGCCTCATACTGTGCCTCTGCCAGCACAGGGAAGGACCTGGTCACTGTCCGGGTCCCTGCTGCTCATGGTACAACACAGCCCACTCTGCACACACACATGGACCCTCCCCCTGAGTTCTGGGACAGCCCAGGACCAGGGGCTCCTCTCTACTCTGCAAATGTGTCCAGGCCCAGGAGGAGTCCATCAGTGTGGCTTCAGGAACCTATGGAAGGACCAGCACTCCCATGGTATTCCCTGGAGAAAACTTAGGTTGGTTCAAATGCTAGATTGGTCCTAAGTGCCTCATGTCAGGAAGAGGGAGAGAAGGAAGGAGGTAGCCGTAGGTCTATGGGCAAAGAGGGAGACAAACCCTTATCCACAAAGAGCTGGGAGAACAAAGAGCCTGAGGAGAGTAGAATTAGGATAAAGCAACCAGGAAGGCTTCCTGGAGGAAATAGTATATGTTTCAGGTCTTAAAAGATGGGGATAAGGAGGTATTTCAAGCAGTGGAGACAGTACATTGGCAGAGGCTGGAAGTAGCTGCCCTTTACCCACCTCCCATAGCCCCAGTCAACATGGCCTGCAGGAAACCTTTGCCAACAGGGTACACCCCTCCCGGGGCTTGTCCAAAGCCAAAGGAGAGTGGGATGTGTGCACCAGGCACATGTCCATGGGGGCTGCGGCCCAGAAACCAAGAACACAGTGCTGTCTGCCCGGGGCCTCAGTTACATAACTGCCCACTGCTCTGGCCACAGCTCACCAAGACCCTCTGCCACCTCCTCTGATGCCTGTGCCATCTGTCTCGGCAGCTTCTTTCTTACAGAAGAGGCCGCCCAGCAGCGGCCGCAGCCCTAAGTGAAGGCCAGCACCCTGTGGTAAATTCCCCACATTCTTTCCTCACAGAAAAATAAATATGTGGGGACCAAAGACGCAGGCGGAATGAGAAGGCCGGCCTGAGGCCGCTGGGGAGGGTCACTGTCTGCTGTTGCTGCTCCCCGAGGAGGCCTCACCTGAGCTGGCCCCTTGGTGGCCCCAGGGCCCTGTGAATCCCACTCAGGTCCCAGGTGAGCTCACACCCATTCAGGACACCAAGGAGTTCCTGGGGATGCCCACTGCCTGCTGCTATGGCTCCTCTCTCGGCATGCATTCAGTGAAAGCATGGCTGCTCTTATATCACACTGCAGTATTTTAGCCTCCAAAGCTAGAGGTAGCCTGTGTCGCTCCCCTATTTTACAGAGGAGGACACTGAGGTTGTCATGTGCACTTGGCCTGCCTGTTGCATCTTAGGCAGTTCCATTGAGAAGTGCAGCTCCATCACCCCTGGCTCTGCCTCAACATGGCCCACTAGCCAGGGGGCAGCCTTTTGCTGAGACCCATCTTGGCCCAAGTCTACCAGGCTGGGCTCTATGGGTCTCTGTTCCTGCCTCAGCCCTCTCTGAGGATGGTCTCCCTTTTGTGTTGCCAGCCACAGGCCAAACTTCACCTTCACCTCCTACTCTGAGCCTACTCTCAACTTGGGGACCCTACCAACCCCCTGGCTATAGCAGGGACAGCCAAATCTGAACCCCAGGACTCATGAGGCCTCAAACTACAGAAGACGTGGAGATTGAAGTTCAGGAGGTTTGGTCTCGGTGTCTGCCCAGTCACAACTTGTGTAAGACGTGAGACTGGCCCTTGGCCCTTTCGGGGGGTCAGTTTGTGCACCTGTTCCAAAGAGGGCTTGGGCTGGGCCAGGGTTCCCAGGTGTTATGCTCTCACACCTCCAGGAAGGTTCAGGTAGCACTCTTCACAGGCCTGAGCCCAATGTCTATTTGAAAGCAAAGTTGTGGTCTTGGGTGTGATACTGCTCAGTCAGAGGCTAGTATGGATATTTCATAGGAAAATGAGACTGAGCAAGGAAATTAAGGATGCAGGATGCGCGTTTTTGGTTTGATAAGCCAATATTCAACTAGGGTCAGTCACCATGCATAGGCAGGAAGACAAAAAGGCAAAACTGCTTGCATTCTAGCAGAGGAGTGAGAGAATGCATACTCAAGTCAGCTGGGAAATGCTGGAGAGAAAAGTAGAGAAGGGATGGGAGGTGGGAGGATGGCTGGGGTGGGGAGTGGCTTGCAATGATGTGAGTGGGCAACAAAATTGTTGTCACTGAGCAGGCTGCCTTGAGCCGAGAACTGAAGGACAGGGAGGGAGGCATTGGGGAGGAGTGGCCAGGCAGAGGGAAGCACTGGTGCTAAGGTCCTGAGGCAGGCTTGTGGCTGACAGGCTGAAGGATGCTGCACATGAAATGGTTCTCTAGCTTGTCCTGTGGGACTTTGGGGATCACCCCACAATGCCAAGCATGTGTGCACACACACAATCACACTCATGGGCTTGTGAACACTTGGAGACCCCTGCTGACAGCCATATGTCCTCCTTTACATGTTTTCCCACATAGAGAAGTGCTGTCTGCACTGCATGCAACAGAGCATGCTCAGGCATGGAGAGGGCAAGGACATACAAAAACATGTGCACATGGAGGCATGCAGCATTTCTCTGGCACACTGGCACCACATATGTGTGTTAGGTACACCGCTTGTGAGAGGCTGTGTGCCCCTGCTCTGTCTTCAGGACTCCGAGTCACCAGATGTCTCTGACCTGGAGGGCAGGTACCACTGAAAAATGGCAAGCGGTTTCAAATCCACACATCCAGTATGTCTGCTCCTGGCCATCATCACCCTCTACCACAGATACCTGCAGAGCTGCTACCCCACATTCACACATGCCAAGGGGCACGTTACTGTGGACAGTGGCCCCTTTCCTGTTCCTCCTGCAGTTACACAGAATGTGACAGGCCAGGTCAAAGATCTACTTTAGCTCTGTCCACAGTGATTGGCACACCAGCCCCAGCAGGCAGGGTCACAGCATGCCCTTACGGTGTTCAGGGCTGGCTGAAGAGTAAGAAGTAAGGGCGAGATTGACAGCCAGAGACCTGGGTTTAAGCTCTGTACAGTCTTCAATCCACTGCGAGGCCTCAGGCCAACCCTCCTCTCTGACCTAAATCAGAAGCTTGCAGGGCCCAGGATTGATGTACAGCATGTTAAGCCACCACTTGTGATGCCAGCATCCCATATTGGACTGCCAATATGGCTGAGTACTGGCTGCTCCACTTCTGATTTGACTCCCTGTGGATGTGCAGGAAGACAGCAGTGTTTGGGCCTCTGCACCCACAGGGGAATCTGGATGGGATTACAACCTCCTGGATGCAGCCTGGCCCAGCCCCAGCCCCAGCTGTTGTTGCCCACTGGAAAGTGAAAGTGAATGGAGGATTCTGTCTCTGTCTCACATAAAAATCTTCAAGTTTTTTTTTTTTTAAAAGAAACTTACCGATGTACCAGAATCCCTCAGGGAACATATGAAAATAAAGATTCTTTGTTTCCCCATGACCCAGACCCATAGCATCTCAGAATATATATATTAACAGGCTGACTGGAAAGAATGAGCTGCACCCCCAGTTGGGCATGCATCAGGGTTCAGAGAGCAGTTGTAGAATGAAGCTGCCAAGCCAGGAAGACGCCTGGCCTAGGTCCAGCACAGAGTGAGACCCCCCCTAACATAAGCCAACACACACTAAATAAAGCCCATTTCTACACATCACCATATGTGGTAATTCTATACCACTCCTTGCATATGCACAACATTCTTGTAGCTTTCCCACCCACCAGAGAGAAGCAGAGCAGGGACTGTCATGCTTCGTAGGCTAGAAGATGGAGACAGAGTTGGGCCAAGGGACCTACTGGGACTCTCACAGTCTGTACCTCCCTGCCAGAGACCCCAGCACCGCCTGGAGCAACAAGGCACTGCATGGCTGTGTCCATTCCAGAATTGTGAAGACCCTCAGCACAGAGGATCACTCCAAGAATTCAAGGGGGACATCAACCAGTTCACTTCCTTCCAGCCAGCAGGTCCCTCCATGGGCAGTGTGATGGGGGCCAGAGGGAGTCCACTACTGCTTCTTGCTACTTTTTGAACTGAACAGGTTGTTGTGTTTTAGCCGATCTGAGTTGGCCCCAACTGCCTGTGACAGTGACCTTTATAGGCCTGGGGATATGCTGAGCTCAGTGTCCTTCTCTGTGAAAAGGACTGCTAATCCCCACCCCACTGGAGCACTCACAAGGTACAGAGCTGCAGTGACAATGGGATAGTCGGCCTCTCCCACCTTCCTGGAGGCCTGGAGGCCTTCTTCTGTACCCAGAGGCACATACCCACACCTACCAACTGCCCTATATGCTCAATGACAAGCTAAGTGAGTGAAGAAATGAAATCTCACTAAGGCAGTCCTCTCCTTTTGGCTGACATCATATTCCATGGCCCATGTCCCAGTGGGAGGGTTGGAATGGCCAGGGCCAGAGGGGTGGGTTCTGGGTCCTGGGTCCTGGGTCCATGGGCCCTCCCATCATGCATTGTGGACACTCATGCAGCAGTGGCAGGGGAGGGCATGGGGGCATGACCCCTGAACATAATCCTGTTGAGTCAGAGGCATAAATAATGCACCAATGTGTCCTCTTCTCACCAGCCTGTTGCACTAAGAATAGCACTGAGACCCTTCCAGGGATTCCAAAAGGAAGAGGGCAGGACACCAAGAAGAGGACAGCCAAGCAAAGGCGTCATAGCCCATCCTTCCAAATCCATAAGACAGAAGACTCTGGAAGTTAGAACAGACAGAGATCTTGGAGGCCACTTGCCAGGAGTGGAGCAAGGACAGCCTGAGATGGGGTCTCTTTGCCCCAGCTGGTTTACCAGTCCCTGCCTGCCAACCTCCCCTCCCTCTACATGGTCTGAAACAAGCAGGAATGCATGGATCCCCTCTGGTGTCTGTTGGGTCTGTTTTTTCTAAGTTTGGGAATGATGGGCCTTCAGGTGAGCTTCCCGTGCTTTAACATACCTGGGAAGCAGTCAGCATATGGCTGGGGTGCACACTTCTGAATCAGGAGGTCCTCCTCATCCATAATAAGGCACTGGATGATGCAGGTACTGCACCCAGGTGCCAAACTTAGAGGGCAGAAAAACAAGAGCATCTCCTACCATACAGATGTGCAGACCAAGGCTCAAACAGGGAAAAGGCTGTGCCCAAGATCGTAGAGCAGAGCTGTGCTTGGGACATGGCCATCCCAGGGCTGCACATAGATGAATGGAGGTGCTGGGTGTAGGGTAGGCCCTGCTTCAGCCAAAAGCTAAATCTCCTGGGACTCGCAGACCCCCACAAGAATGTCTTCTGGAGTGACTGCAGCCTCCTGCTTAAGCACAGCCCTCCCCAGCCTGTGCCTAGGGCCTACAGTCACAACCCAACTCTGATGCAGGATGTAAGGTGGGGATGGGAAGTGGGATGAAGATGCAAACAAGCTCTGGGAACATGTGTGTGGCCTCTGTACTCACATGTCCCATGAAGTGGCCAGGGCAGTGTGGAGCGCCCCTGACAGCATTCTCAGAGTGGAGACTCACCCAAATGCCTGCAATGGGAACTATACGCTAGTAGGCACGGTAGTTTGCCTCTTGTTGCCCTCCCCCATCCTTGCAACAACCGCACCTGCCCTCCTTCAAGTGTCCCTACAGCTTGGTGAGTACTTCCTCACCCCAGGGCCCTTGCACTGGCTGCTCCTATTGCCAACAGCCCATTTTCTCACTGCCTTCAGCTGTACCTTTCTGCCAGCACCTCTCATCCTTCTAGGCTGTTTGCAAGTCCCAGGGAGCCCTCCCAGACCCTCAGAGGTCACATTCCTCTACCACAGCCTCCTCTCCTGCCCCTCCAAGCTCCTGTCAGCTTTGTCATTCCATCAGTGTTTGCTTTAATGACAATCTGTCCTGCCACTGAAGTGCTAGGGACATCAACTACATCTAAGCCCCACCCCTAGGCCACTGACTGAGGGGAAAAAACAAATGATTCAAACACTGCTCACACCATTGCTACAACGCTAGGAGCAAGTCACCCTGGGCAAATTGTGCAAAATCAGGAACTGCAAGAGGCTCTTTCTCCCCAGCTGGGGACCCCACTGAGTGGGGCTCCAGCATGAAGGATGAGGCCTAGATGAGAGCAGGAACCCCTAAGAGGGAAAGAGTCCCATGTAAGCCACATAGCCAATGGACAATGTCACCAGACTCCCCATCCTAGCTCAGAGCCAGCAGCTGAGTGTCAGCTCCCCCTCCCCCACCAAGCTCAGTGACAGCACCATCTGCCTGGAGGCTGGGCAGGGGCGGAGGAGGGAGCAGGAGGGTGCTGGGAGCAGAAAGCTTCAGGCCCAGAGCCAAGGGTGGGTGGGGCCTCAGCAGGAGACCTGAGTGGAGCCTGGCAGCTGGGCATAGGGGAGCCAACTGGCTCCCACTGGGCGGTGGCATGCCTGTTCTCTGTGCATGTCACTAGTTCTTCATCAGCATCCTCCCATCCCCCACCTCCAGGTACCTTTCAGAGGACTTGTGTACCCAGAGTCGTGTCTTAACTGTTACCAAGACGACCTCAGAGATGGTTAGGTCCCAATGTCCCATCTTTCCACAGAGCCCACAGGGACCCAACAGCTAGGGAGGCCCAGCAATGAAGGGCTCCTTGTTGCTCATGCAGTCTGGACTTGGGTGCTGGCCTCTCTGGACTCAGTTGCCCCCATCTGTGTACTGATACCAGCATATATGTCAGGCTGCATGTGAGTTCATTACCACTTAGGGGTTGGGATCCACCCATGCCCTACCCCTCAGGCAGCACTGCCCAGGGCACCTGTGATCCTTCTTGGCTTGCCTCCAGGGAGGATGGGAAGAAGGGAGGCTGAACTGGTCCAGGAGCCAACCTCAGACCTCAAGGTGATTAGGATGAGAGCAGCATGCTGTGTGTCCACAGGTGGGTGGCTCAGCTCCCTAAGTCTCGGCTTACTGTCTAAAGGAGAGCAAGGCAGTGTTGTGCACTGGGAAAGCAGTCTTTGAGGCCAGGCTATCACTCACCAACTGTGTGACCCCAGGAGCTCCCTTAACCAACCTCTCCATGCAGGGGCTGCTTCCCTAGGAGATGGTACTGACAATAGTACCAGCTTCATAAAGGACTTGGAAGGCTCCTGACACATAGTAACAAGAAGTGAGGATGTTTCAATAGCCCTTGGCTTCCATCTGTGTCCACGAGACTTCATCCAGGAGGATGGGATGGCAGGGGCTTGGGCTAGTCCACCTTCCCGCGATAGGGCTCATCCAGCCGTTCCCTTCCTGTCCCCCTGACACCATGTTGTCAGCCCCTCCTGCTGGTTCTAGTTCTTGCACACTCATGAACCCAAATAGACCCTGACCAGCCTTGTCACTGCAGTGCAGCTCAGAACCAGAGGTGGAGGCCCAGAGGAAATGAAGGATTTGCCCTGAGGCACTGGAAGGGGAGCTAAACCCAGAGGTTTCAGCATCCCTCCTTGAAGCAACCCCCCACCCCACAGCACAGGCACCCATCCTCCCACCATCAAAACCCTCTCCTGGCCTAACGTCAAGAAGTGACTTATACTGAAATCCGGCAACCCCTGAGCAAGAATCCGTCTCCTCAAAGCTTGCTATTTTAACAGAGATCAAAACACGATAATTCTATTAATAACCAGTAGCTCATTATTTTTAGCATTTGTCATCTTTTCATTTAATTGTCAGAACCACAGTATAAGACAGGGGTTCTTATCATTTCTATTTTATAGATGAGGAAGCAAAAAACCAAGAAGTTACATAACATGTTCAAGATGTGCCAGTGAGCTGGGAAGGGAGGTGAGGGACCTAGCCATAGAAACTGCATGAAGCAGGTCATGGGATTGGACAGTATTTGGCTCCACTCACTGCAGCCCAGGGAGGCTTGGGGGGAAGGGGAGCTGGGGCAGGGCAGGGCAGGGCAGGGCAGGGCATGGCAGGGTCAGTACAGCTCCACACAAGGCCGCCTCACCAAGTGGAAAAGATGAAGCCAGGACAGTGGCATTTCAGCCGGCGGCCACTGGTGGTGATTTCATTTCAGAGAGAGGGCTTTTGTGAGCCTCTGGAATGACGGGCCTGGAGGCTATGCCCATACTGGCTCCTCCGCTGGCCGCACTGGGGAGCCAGGCAGGCCCCATGTCCGGGGGCTGCTCACAAAGAAGACTGGGCTCACACCACTGTGGCCCAACCCAGTGGCTCTCACCCCTCTGACCAGAGCTCAGGCAGAGGGCCCAGTGGGATCTGTAGTCCTCAGTGATGCCAGCCCCCAACCACAGCCCCCCTCCTACCTGCAGCCTAGTTTACACCATCTGCCACTTTTGTGCAGCTGGATTCCACCCCCCTCCACTCTTCCAGGTCCTAGAGCCCCGCGTCTCCTCCAGGAAGCCTTGGCCATTCCCTGTCTCTCCTATCCCCTGCTAGGAGGCCCTCCCTGGCCACTAGCCCAAAGCAGCCCCTGGAACTATTCTCTAAACAGCTGGACTCAGTTTTCCCTTCATACTGCTTTTTTTCCCCCAATCTGAAATGATCTGAATCACTTTATTTTTTCCTTGTCTATCTTGACTAAAATGCAATCCCCTTGAAGGCAGGGACCCATCTGTCTCATTTCCTGCTGAAACTCCAGTTTCTAACCACCTTCTCTGCTGCTGCCAGTCAGGAACAGTGGGATCTCTGGGAGAGGAAGGGGTGCACCCAAGGGCCCATGGCAGGTGCACCAGTGCAGTGCTGCACTGCCTCCCAGCTGGCCCATCTCGCTTCTCACTCCAGTGGAGCCACAGCCTGCGGCTCCTCACTCAGGGTCTCTCAGTGCCCCGAGCTGGGCATCTCTGCCTGTTTCCCCTCAGGCTCTCTTCCTGGCATCATCCGCTCCTATGAGCTCATGTTTGGAAGCGTGGGAGCTGCCCTGAAGGAAAAGGTGCCTCCCAGGCCAGGTCCCTGGGGCCTGCAGGTGTGTTGCTTCCCGTGGGAGAGCCCTGGCCAGGCAGAGTGGACACAGCAACTCCCACCCAGTGCAACTGCCAGAGATGCAAAGTAGGCTCAGGGAGCCCCAGACCCACCCTGGCCAAGGGGCAGGACAAGGAAGGAGAGAGGGACCCAGAACAAGTCCTGCTGTTACTTTTCCCCTTTTGCAGATGCTCCCGGCCCTTGTGTCCCATCCACTTAGGAGGAGCAGCTCTTTTCCTGGGGGGAGGGGCAGGGGCTCAGTCACCTTCCTCCCACTGACTCTCCCTGAGCTTCTGTCTCCCCAGCTCAAAACTTACACTGACTGAAGAGAGAGGGTGTATCATCAACCAAGATCCAGACACCTGGATGCCACTGGTCTATTTTGTTGATCTGTGTCTGCCCCCTTGGGGGAAGGGTGGTTGAGAAGGACAATTCAAACAGAAAAGGGAAGGAGTTGACAGTCTGTTTTCACCTTGTGAACACACAGCTGAGTGAGTGCTGGCTGGGTGCTGGGGGACCCGGCTCCCTTGTCAGTTGGCAGAGTGGGGGCTGCAAGCCAGGTGGCACAGCAGCAGTTGGCTGGAGAGAAGTGATCCTAGTCCACCCACACAGTCGGAGAGACAAACCCCAGAGGGAAGGAACCTGCACAAGCTCTCCTACAAGGGACGCAACCACCTGCAACTCCCTTGAGGGCTCACCCCTCACCCAGGTGATGCAGTAGGCAACAGATCATCAGCTACAGTGTGTGTGTGTGTGGGGGGGGACACTGGTAAAAGTGAGACCAGAGGCGCTTTAGTTCCCACTCCCTTCAGCATCCTCTCCCACCCTCCACTTCCCCATGTGACAGGGGCAGTGCTCTCTCTGACCATTGTTATCACACCAGCAGCACTGTTGTCTCAGGTGCACACTGCCATCCCTGACCCCGGGGAACCGGCCAGAGCAAGGGCTTGCTTGGCGATCACACAGCTTGCCAGCTCATTCCAGGGCCACTTGCAGCTAGGAGGGGGTGGGAGCCATTACTGGGGAGCCCACTGCTTCCCTCAGGGAGCACACAGCGTCTCTGGTCCCAACCAGAATAACCCAAATTTGGGCTGGGGTCGCGGAGAAAAGAGAGAGCCCTGTCCCAGAGTCTTCGGGGAGCTTCTGCGCAGCCAGACACTGCCCCATGCCCCCGCCCTTGTTCTGGTGAGCTCCGCTGGCTGCGGCAAAAGGGGCAACAGAAGGGGTTGCGCTGAGCGTTCCACCCGGACTGTTGGGTAATTTCCCCTCTCCTCTGGGAGATCTCTCTTCAGTTAGGGTGGGGATCGGGCCGGGGGTCCTCGCGAACTACGTCCTACAGGCCCCGTGTCTGTGCCCCACTCATCCACCACCCCTCCCCCGCGAGAAGGGGAGGCACGGGTCCAGTTCTGGCCGTTCCGGCTGCCCCTACCCTCACCCACGTTGATCAACCCGGGCAGGGCCAGTCCACCGTTTTCCTGGGTCCAGGCGACCCAACCTTCCCCAGAGTGGGCTGGGCAGGGGTAATCGCGGGGCCCAAACCACCCCCCTAATCCCCATGGAGCGGGGCTGGGACATAAAGAGCGGCACCGGGGCTGAAGCGCCCCCGCAGCCCTAAGGAGTCGCTTCCTCGTGTGAAGGCTTCGCAGCTGCCGGAGGTCGTCCCCGTACAGATGGGTAAACTGAGGCCCTGGGGTGTAGCAGTGACTTGGCCAAGGTCACCCTACCTTCAGGGAAGGAGCCCAGCGGGTCCACCTTCTCCTGCGTAACCCCGGGAACTGCGCAGGTGGGACAGGGCGCGGCACACACAGCACCCGCACCCCTGGGGGGCCAGTACCCCTCACTCACCTCTGGCCGCTGCGCGAGCGGACCCCCAGAGCTGCGGGCGCCGTAGCCTCCTCGGCTCAGCTAGCAGCGCCGCTCCCTGCGACCCGCCTCCAGATCCCGCCGCCCCCGCCTCCGCCCCGGTCCCGGCTCGGTGCCCAGTGCCCCCTCCTCGCTGCCCAGGCTACTACCGCCTCGAGGGCTGCTTGGTCGCGGGAAGCAAGCCGGGAGCTGGGAGCGCAGGGCGGGCGGGCAAGCGGACAAGCGCCTGTCTCCTGCTCCCCGGGGCCCTAGCGCCGCCCCTGCCAGCACCCCGGCCCCGCCCCGCCCCGCCCGGCCTGGGGGTGCGGCTCCCTGTGCCCCAGCTCGGCCTCCGAGCTCCACGCAGATCTCTCTCTGCTTCCTCACCATCTTCTGTGGCTCTGGGTCCTGATCAACGTCCCCACCCTCCACCGCTTTTCTTCATCCCTTTGAAATTTGTCTTTGTGTTGGATCCTGCCCTGCACCTCACCTCCTCCTCTCAACAGGGGTTCCACCTGCCTTCCACAGGCGATGCCCTCAGTTCCTTGGTAGGACTTGGGCAAATGAGGGCTGAAGGGGTGCTCTCTCTGGGGCTTCCTCCTCCATCTCCTTTCACTAACACTGGGCCACTGGGCGCTCAGCTCAGGAGGCCCTGCAGCAGTACCCAGGGGGCCATCAGAGTCAGGTGGTGATGCTACTCCCAGCCCAGGACTCCTTTCAGGCGTGGGGAGGGGGAGGTTTGGAAACCCACACACCCCTGCCACTGGAAGGCAGGACCATTCTGGGTATAATGCTGGCCTGGGTTTTAACTGGCTCTCCCTGGGCTCCCGGCCCCTGGCACCAGGCTGGCTCCACTTACACTGGCCTGCTATAGCAAGAGTTTGTGTTTTTATATTTCTGCCATTGAAGTTAGGAATGTGTTGATGACAGCCTACCCCATCCAAAGTTCTCTGAGAAATGGGCCTCCAGGTGGCCTGGTTTGGGGGCATCCCCAGTCCCCCCCCACACCCCCTGGGTGATCAGGTGACAGAGAGGACAACCCCTCACCGGCCACTCCCATCCTACTGGCCTGGCCTCCTGGGCCTCAGAGAACTGCTCTGGCTCTCTAGGCTACTCTTGTCCCCATTGTGCTGGGCTGGGGTGACAGGTCCCCCCACCCCCGGGGACTGGTGCCAGGCAGGGCACTGCATGTCCTGAGTGTGCAGCCCAGCCTGCAGGAGACCAGGAAGCAGAGTGTGTGGGTGAGAGGGAGAGCGAGCGGGAGGCTAGGATGACTGCGTGGGTGGAAAGAGAAAGACATGGGGAAGAGAGGAGAGAACGTGGGGCAGATCTATGCGTGGGTGTGCTGCAGTGGGTGTGCAAGAGCGGCTATGCCTGGTGCAGAGGATGTGTGAACGCAAGAGAGCTTTCAGGATGTGGGTGGGTAGCAGAAGAACATGGGAAGAAAAAGCTGCTTTGAACCGGTGTCTGTGGCAGGCAATGTGTGTGCATATATGAGGAAGGGTGCACATGGTTGGTTTGTGTGTTTTTAGGTGGGACCACAGCTCTGTAAGCAAATTTGGGGCATATCCATAAGGGACAGGTGTACCTGGGAAGGCATGTACCCATTGCACAGGTGTGCAAGGACACACGTTGTGGATGTGGGCATGAGAACATATACACATTGTGTATGCATGTGCACATGCTTATGGATGCACGTGAAAGTGTGTCAGTGTACAGCAGGCTGCATGGCAGCCAGAGAGTGATGCTCCTCACCATCCCACATGCCCCCCATCATGATCGCTATGATGTCGGGGAGTGGAGGGAGTTGGCAGTGCCTTGCCCAGGCTTCTCTGGCTGCTCCTATCACATGAGCCAAGGAGCAAAAGCCTTGGCTTTGGCAAGGTGACCACTGTCGGCTCTTGACATAGGTGGGAGCTCCAGGGCCTCATCAAGATAGACATGACCAGGGCAGGGCTCCTCTGAGAAGCCAGCCCCACCACTGGGGCAGTGTCCACTGGAGCAAGAAAGGCTTCTGGATCCCCCCAAACACTAAAGCACATGGGTTGCAGGTCTCCCCAGCACATCTGAAGGGGGAGGGAGTATGGCTTGGCAACAGCCCCGCCAACTCCTGCAGCCTGAACAACCTTTTCCCAGCCCCAGGTGGGTGGAAGAACACAGCCTGCTGCCTCATCTCCATGGAGACAGGCAGCTGAGCTTGTTGAAAGCAAGGGCCCTGGACCTCCCAAGGTTTAGCTCTTAGTCCCCGCCCCCCCCCCCAAGCCAGGGGACTGACAGTTCCCTTCCTAGGCCTTCGTTTCCTCATCTGTTAAGACATGAGAAAGGTGTACCTCTAATAGGGCTGTTTGGTCCCTGGGCTACAGGGCAGCCAACCTGGCAGCCAATCTGGGTAGTGGAAGCCCCAGGTTCCAGCTCTAACTTTGCCACCAATATACTTTGGACAGGTTGCTTGCTGTCTCTGGGTTCTGGTGTCTCTACCCACACAACAATCTTAGGGGGACCTGTCAGTTGTGAACAGCCCTCTCTTGGGGTTGTTTGGTGGGCTGTGCTGCTGAGGCTTGCTCATGAGCCCCAGTTACACTGACCTTCCCACACATCTCTCATGCAAGTTGGCGGGTGCTGATGGCAGAAACTTTGCGCTGCAGGCTTCTGCCCACCTGTTTTCTCTGCAGCTTCTATCCTCCAGTCCACCAAGGACCCTGGCAGAACCCACCTGGCCGGCCCTCAGGATTGAGAGAGATAGCACTAGTAGCCACTGACCAAGGCAGGAGATGCTGCTATGCATCCCAGGGTAGGGTAATTATCTGGATGTGTCTAATCTTCTGGGTGTGATGGGAGAAAGCTCCCAAAGAAAACCCTAATCTGCCAACAACATGGCAAATGCTCAGGTTTCTTCCCTCCACTACCTCAGGGGGTCTCTGGTCAGAGAGGAGGGACTCTGGCCGCTCTCTTCCTAAAACCATCTCCTACAAGATCCAGCTTCCTTCTGGCCTCCAGCCCTAAGAAGCTTTCCCTACCCATTCCATTCCTCCAAGGTCACTCCTCTGCCCCTCTGTCCCCAGCAATGTCAAAAAGTCTTGGAAGACCAACCTGCTGGACCTGAAAGAGCTCTGAGACTGCTCATGGTGGGAAGAGCACGGTCATTATCTTGGCCCCAGAACTGACTGTTAGGGTCTTAGGTAGTGAACTTAAATCTCTGCACCTCGGTTGTCTCATCTCTACCTTGGGGAGAACAGCTCTCTAGAAAGGCTAGAGCAGAAGGAGTCATGACCCAGCACAGGGGAGAGGCCACCCACAGTCATTAAAACACTCCTTTCTCCTCTACTATCCAGCTGTGGTCTCATCCACTCTGAGGTGCCCATGGACAACATCCCTAGTTCCAGAATAGAGTGGTAGTTACAGTATTCCTCCAACCCTGATGGAATCCTAGCAGCCTGCTGCACGTGTTTCTTGGATAGTTCCCTCATCTTCCTTGAGCCTCAATCTTCTCATCTGTGCAATGGAGCTCATAGGTCCCCCATGCAGCCTATGAGATGAAATGCGGCACATGAAACTCGGCACAGTGGGCTGAGCACTTTCTCGAGGGCTAACAAGGAGCCATGGCTACTGAGCCAACTGTGTGACTTAGGATGCTCCTTGTATACCACCCCCAGGACTCTATGATATCCAAACACACTGCCCCTGCCCAGATCACTACAACTCCTCAGCAGCTCAGCAAGGTGCACAGCACTCACACTTCTAGAGATTTTCAAAGATGAAGACTGTGAAATTCCCCCACACTCCCCAAGGGAAGACTGTTGCTAGGATTGGTCCACTCAACTTTGGGTCTAGACTGTCTCTGTGCCTCCTGATG
Source organism: Ochotona curzoniae (assembly GCF_017591425.1). Lineage (NCBI taxonomy): Eukaryota > Metazoa > Chordata > Mammalia > Lagomorpha > Ochotonidae > Ochotona > Ochotona curzoniae. The sequence goes on from NW_024464918.1 coordinate 42,238,002, forward strand.
TCTAGTTGCAGTCTAGAACTGGAAGAGAGTGGGTCCCAGGACCCCATGCTCTCCAAAGTGACAGTCAAGGCTGCTGGACCTCCTACCTCCTATCCTTGTCCTTGCTGCTCCACTCCCACCCTCACCCAAGATGCTGGGGGCAGTGGCCATGGTGGGTGATCAGAGCCTGGAGAGAATTATTTCTGAGAGTGGAGTGGGAGGAAAGGCTGCCAGTTTGCCAGCTGGAGAGTCAGAGATGCCTGCAGAGGAGGGAAATGTTCCTTCAGCTTCCTGATGGACAAGTCCCCTACCCGCCCTGCACCTCCACCCTGGGAGCAGCTGGCAGCAGTTCCTGCCTGGGCCAAGCATGGCCCGGCTCACATCCTCCCCATCTGGACCCACTTCAGCGTTTCCATGGCTGGCGGTGGAGGTGAATCAGCCTGGGTCTCCCTGTCCCACCCTGCTCTGCAGACTTCAGGCGCCTGCTGGGGGGATGTGACTATCACCCTTTCCTTCCTTCCAGGGCCATGCAGGCCACTCTCCCAAATGCTGGCATCGGCACTCACTGTTGCCTAGAGGACCAGAACTCTGCCTTTGGCATCTCTAATAGAGGGGAAGCCAAGGGCAACCCAGCCATGCCAAGTATGGCTGTCCTCCCCATTCTGGATCTTAGCTTCACCTGTGCGATGAGCAGGGCACATTCAGTGAAGCCTGCAGGGTCCACCTCCAATGCCTGGGTCTGCATCGTCCAGCATTGTAGCTTCAGCACCCCCACCAACCAATGCCCCATGTTCCACGAGATATCCTGCTCCCTCAGTTCCTTGGTTACTCATTACCACCACCGATGAAAGGGCAGATGAGAGCAAGAGCGGGTACTATTTTTTAACCCAGCATGGGAATGTGGTTTTCCTCACCACCTGACAGAGAGGGGAGCTGGGTTAGACTTGGCCCAGCTGGGGATGTCCCACTGCTTCTGCTGTCTTGCCCAGCTGTTCATCTGGGCATGCTCATGGGACCATAATGACTGCTTCTACAGGACAGGAAACCGTGTGTGGAAGTCTCCACAGTACCCCTGTTACCCCAACAGGCTAGAAGAGAAGGGTCAGAGCTTACCTGGCTTCGGGGCCACCCTCGGTCCAGAGTTGTTTGTCATTACCTTCTGGGCCTTCACTGTGTCCCAGTCCTGGCTGCCCCTGCTGTCAGACTGGGGCCCTGCTGGTGGCTCCCTGGAACATCTGGGCAGCTTTGGTGCCCCTTGGGTGGCTGTGCAGGCAGAGCTGGCCTCACTGCTGCTGGCCACCTCCTCTTCTTCCAGGTCCACGAGCCCTACCTCCCCCTGCAGGCCCTCCTCACCACTGCTCTCCTCAGCCTCCAGGGCCAGGCACCTATAGCTCCCATCCGGGATCTGGAAGGCACAGGGGGCAGGCCTCCTTTCACTGGGCCCAAGGGGCGGAGGTGGCAGGTGGGGTCCCAGCATGGCACGGCCTTTCCTTCAAGACGTAGAGAATCTCCTGGGCCTGCACTGAGCAGCTGTGTGGACCCCCGTCTCCTCCTGGGGGAACCTCTGCTGCCTCTTCCTGTGCCTTCACCTTCTGCTGAGTCCCACAGTCAGGGGATGGTCCAGCTGGGGGGTAAATCCTTGTGCACCTGTCTTGGATGTCTGGAGCTTCTTCCAGGCAATTAGTCTGTGCAAGAGAAAAGAAATAGCACATGAAATACACTCCGGGGTTCCTGGCTGAATTTCTGAGATACACTCATCCCCAAGTGATCCTGAGAACTGCCTGAGGTTTGGGGTACAGGTCCCTCACTTCCACAGAGAAGTGTTTCCCAAGTTTCAATCAGCATTCCAGAATTTCACCATATCCTGATGCCACCTAACACTTTGTTTGCTTACTATTTTTTCTTCAATCAACTTTAAATAACTTACTTTGGTTAGTTTAAACTTATCTTAAGCAAGAGTTGGAGGAAAACCACAAGTGTATTGTGTGAAGTCATTTTCTCCCTAGTGTACATTAAATAAACACCTAGTGACTTAAAAATACTTTTCTGAGCACAACCCAGGAGGAATTCTCTCAGGTCCCACCAAAGGTACACACTTTATGGCAATCACAAGGACAGTGGGGCCCAAGACCCAAGCCTAGGGACAGGAATCCCTAAACCAGGTGGGTCAGCCAGGCCAGTGGTATATTTACAAGGTTTGCATTAGAATTTCAGCTCTTCCAGGCTTCTTGTAGTCAGCAAGGCATTTGATGTTTCTGAAACTCTACTTTTCCATCTGAGAAATGGGTGTGGTAATATAGAATAAACATCTCTAATCCAAAGATCTGTCTGAATGTTCTGGATTCCAAAGATTCTTGAGTACCAACATAACACCAAAAATGGAAAAATCCATGCCTGACCTCATGTGATGGGTGGGTCACATTTAGGACACATGTGTATTAACAGTGTTTCATAAAGTTTTCTGTAGGCTCTTTGCATAAGGAGTTTGTGAAACATTAACGAATTTTGTGTTTAGACTTGGGTGCCTATGAGATAGCCCATGATATATGCAAATATTCCCAAATCTCCAACATTTCTGGTCTCGGGCATTTGGGATACAGAGTACTCAGCCCATTTCTCCAACTGAGAATGTTGCTCTGAGGATCAAAAGAGAATATTCACACTGAGGACTTAGGACCATCTCAGAGCCCTAACTTAATTCATGTTGGCTATTTGTTCCTTCCATGCTGATTTCCTGGGCTACTGGGTATTTTGGATGTCATAAAAAATGCTGAGGATGGAGTCAAGGAAAAGGAAGCTTTGGAGCTCTGGCTCTCTAGCCCCTACTAGCTGCTGAGCAGAGCTGTGGATGATAGCAAGGACAACAGCAATAATAGTATGATTATTTATAAGAACTAAAAATGATAAAATCCCAGAGAGAGAGGATGCAGGCTTCTTGCTGGAGAGGAGGGCTGGATGGGGAAGAAACTTGGGCGGAAGCACTGGCTGGGCATGGAGGCAGATGGAGAGTGGGTGTGGAGGAAGAGAGAGGGATCCAGGATGCCTACCAGGTTCCCAGCTTTGATGACAGTGATTTTGCTAATAGAGATCGAGAATAAATGGGTAGGAGCAGGTGTTCTGTGGAGCAGGAAGATGACATAGATTTTTACATCACTGGGGGAGATGAGCAGAGAGCGAGAGTTCCAGGCTGAATCTCACACAGAGGCATAAGGTGGAGGTGAATGAGATTCCCCCAGGATGATCAGGTAGCACTTTAAAGAGGAGTGCCACGTAGTCTGTGCACGTGGATGACCTGAGTTTGCACTGCTCTCAGCTCATAACTCTGCCCCCTCAGCAGCATCAGGCACCCCGCCCCTCCTCCCACTGGGCAACAGGCTAGGTCAAAACCCTCCCTTCTGACTGGGGCTGTTCCAGAAGAGTTCGGTAGGCAGGCACAGAGATAAGAGGGCAAATCAGCCAGCCAGGGGGAAGGCAAACAAGTGTCAGGATGGGAAAGATAACCAGGCACCTGTTACAGCAGTCACAGCAGCAGAGAACCAGGGATAGAGAAGGCAGCCTTCTGTCTGGAGAGAGGAGCGGGAGCTCACAACCCCTCAGTCATCACAGCCCGTGAGAGGACTTCTTGAGTAATGTTCCATGTCAGAGAGGAGGAAGTTGAAGTTTACAGAGGGGAAGAGACTTCTTGCCACAGTCACTATAGCTAGCAAGTGACAGCACTGGGGGGAACCTGGCTCTGGTGGCTCTAGGCCCTCTTGCCTCTCCCAGAGACTGCCCACTCACCAGCTGCTGCCAGGTCTCTGCCCTTCCCAGCATCTTGCCAAGGGCTGGTAGAACTCCAAAGAGACCTGACTTGGCTGTGGGAGCCCAAGCAGGTGCCTCCTGCAGTGTCCAGGTCCAAAGCGAGGAGGCTGAAGGGGATGTTGCAGGAGCAGTGATTCTAAGCACATTCAGAGCGCTCACCGCTGTCTACGCCCCCCCTCCCCACTGAACCAGATGGCAGAAGGCAGAAGGAATGGGTCTGGGGGGTGGGGGCGGGTGGGCCACTCTGACTCCCTGCAGGGGCCTCATTGCACTCTATCCTTGCTTCTGTTTTTGCTGTATTTGACCATGGCCACGGTTTCCAGGAAAGAAGAGTGAGGCGGAAAAGTTAACTTTCCGCCACCCACACAAATATTTTTGGCTGGCGCTCTCTTCACTCTGCCAAGCCAGGAGGGAGGGGCTGGCGGCAGGAGCACTCCAATTTGAGGTTCCTTCCAAGGAGGGAACACTCCCAACCCAGCTGTGGGCTGGGCAGTCCTGAACTCTGACACCTTCACCCCTGCTCAGGTACCTTGTACTGGGGACCCTCAACAATGGTGGCAGCCTCTGAGTTGACTGAGCCTCTACTGGCTGGCTGCTGGCCCAAGCCCTTTCCCTGGCCCTCATGTCAGATGGGTGCATGCATGTATTCCATAGATGAGGAAACTTGGGCTGTGAGAGGTCACCAGGGTAGCCAGTCTCAGTGGGCGGGGATGGGAAGTGGAGGGGAGTGCTAAAGCGGGATGTGAATCAGACAGCTGGGCTTGAGCTCTCAGAACTGCTGTCAGCAGACACCAGGGCTCCCAAGTCCCTGAGAGGGTGAGCTCAGGCAAGTTTAGAGACCCATGTGTGTGGGCAGGAAGGGCCTGTTCCAGCCTCGGTGGAAGCGGAGGAGGGTGGTCTACAAAGCTGTAATTCCATTTCTCTCCTAAGCTGTACCCTCATCAGGCTGCAGGCTCTAAAATGCCTGGCTGTGGTTGTCAGGGCTTGATGAACCCCACAGTCATCCTCTCTGGGGAGTGGCTTCTCTGAGCCAGGGTTGGGGGGGGTTGGGGAAGGAGGTCCAGATTGCTCAGCAGTCCCAGGCTCCTGGCACAGCAACTCTGGCTCCTTTGCAAGTCCTGTCGCTCTGCCCATCAAAGGGATCAACCTCCACCCACCCCTCTCCTCCCACCTTCCCTACTGTGACCCAAACCCAACGCTGCTGTAGAGTCTGGGGCCTGTTGTTGGCTTGTGCAGCAATGGCCATGAACATGTCCTCTCGCTGCTCCCTATATGATGGTGGAAGGGAATGACCTGGGACTGGACCTGCATGCCAATTCCGAATACACCACCTGGTGGCGTCCCTTCTATTTCTTTGTTTCCATTTTACCATCTACAAAACAGCTTAAAGCAAGACCAACTTCAGAGTCTGGCACTGCAGTACAGTGGGTTAAGCTGCAAGATGTAATGCCTGCATCCCTCATGAGTGCTGATTCAAGTCCCAGCTGCTCCACTTCCCATCCGGCTCCCTGCTAATGCACCTGGGAAAGCAGTGGAGGATGGTTCAAGTGCTTGGGCTTCCGCTACCCACCAGGGAGACCCAGATGGAGTTCCAGTCTCCTGGCTTCTGCCTGCTCATGCCCTAGCCATTAAGGTCATTTGGGGAGTAAACCAGTGTGAATGGAACATCTCTTTTTCCCTCTCTTTCTGTGATTCTGCCATTCAAATAAATTAGTGAATGCATTAGCATAGAGCTGGTGGAAGCACAACAACCAGGAGTCAAACCCGCCCTCTGATACAGGATGCCAGCATTGCAGGCAGCAGCTTAGCTCACTGTGCCACAACGCCAGCCCCAGAAACTGATTTTTTTCCCCAAGTGTAGCTCTAAGTGCATCACTAACCTATTCAAAGTAAAGCAGAGTGTCTCTCTTTCTCTCTCTTTCTCTCTCTCTCTCTCACACACACACACACACACACACAGGAAATGCCAATTACAGAGCAGATCTTATGCTTCTTAGCTGAGGAAAATGATGTAAGGCTTCCTAGAATTGATGACCCAACAAGGCCCAGGGAAGGCAAGGAGGTGGGGCCTGCCAGGGGTGACTCCGGAGAAACATGCAGACTTGGACAAGGTGAGACTTAGGGGTGGTGTGGGCAGAGAACAGTGAGAGGTAAGGCTGGGAGAGGAGACCAGTGGGAGACGTGCTCCCATGGCCTGGGCTCTGCTGCTGGCTGTAGACAGTGTGAGGACTGCAGGGGCGGCCAGAGCAGAATGTAGGAGGCTAAACCAAGAGCTGGCATGTGGGATCCCTGCAGGTGGAACATTTTATAGCCATGTCCATGGCCCTGGGCACAGTGCCAGGTACATAAAACAAAAACAACGATAATAGCTGGTGTTGATGAGGTGTTTCTGATGTCAGGTGTTATTCGTGACACTTGGTGACATTCACTCATTCAATCCTCATCACAGCACTGTGAGAAAGGTGCTATTATTATCCTCACTCCATGGGTAAGGGCATCAGACTTACAGGACTCACCTCGCTCACTCAGCAGTTGAGTCAGAGTCCGTGAAGGTCTAGTTCAAACAGCATCCTTATTCAAAACACTGTCCTATCTCAGCAATGTCGGCAGTGACAGAATGAGCCAATGAAGAGATGGGTGAATAGGGGAGAAGGGTGGGAGAGAAGGAGGACTTTCCCCATGCCAGGCATGTTGCCTGGAATGTGCTGTGCCCTCATGTAGGGATGAAGTTGAACCATGACACAGGGCAAGCGAGCAGGGAACCAGTGAGCATACTGCTCATGAGCTAGGGGGCCTGGGAGGGATTCAGATACTCCGGTCATACCTGCCCACCCTGCCCCAGCCTGGCAGCATCCTCAACATCAAGTGGGACAGAGGCAGGGTCTGGCCTGTCCAAAACCTAGCTCTCTGCTCCTAGGAAGAGAAATGATGAAGTCCTCCAAAACTGAGCTGAGAATATATTCCTACATCATTCCTTTTCCTCTTAAGGTAGGAATAGGAACCAAGGGAATGTGGGGTTCCTGCCCCAGGGCTCCAAAATGGGGAGTCCCAAGCCTATCACTGGCTGAAAAAGACCTAGGGTAGAATGGCTGGTGGGAGCTGCAATCAACATGACTGACACAGTTACCAAACCCCCTTTGGCATGACTGCCTCCTGCTGTTTTCCTGAAGGATGTAAGAGTGTGTCCCTATTCTGCCCATCACTCCTCTACCTCAGTTCTGTGAGGCAGACCGGCCGATCCAGGCCCTCTGCCTCTAACCCTAACCCTTCGACATCCCCTTTCCTGCCTGCCCAGCCCATCGAGTCCACTCTTCCCCCTCATTTCTGCCCACCTTCCAGGGCCAAAGGGCCAAGGTGGGATGTGATGTGAAACTAGGGGGAGATCTGGGAGCAGCAGGAAGCCTTCCATTGGCATGGGGATCAGGCACTGCTCGGCGTGCTGCAGGTCTCCAGAGAGCCGAGTGTCCGGTGTCCCAGGGTCTGAGCTGCTGCTGTCATGGCAGGATGGAGACTTGGCCATCCGTGGATCCACTCCTTCCCCCAGCATGGATTCACTGAGCAGCAGTTCTGTCCTGTGGCTATTTTAAGGGCTGGCAGTACACCACGACCAAAGAGAAAGAAATCCTGCCCACGTGAAGCTCACATGTCAGCTGGGGGTGAACAGATACTGACGACGTAAGAAAGGATGTCAGACGTGTTAAATGCATCGGAAGTCATTATTAGGCAGCAAGGGAGTCGGGACCGCTGTGTATCATGATGACAGAGCAGACAGTAGAAACCTCATGGATAACCTTGACAGATGCCACTCTGTTTTGTGTAGTGTATGTTTCTCAAATTCACTGTTAGGTTAAATTCCCATATGCAATGATAAGAAATATAAAATCAACATTAGGAAGCAAATCCAGACCCATAAGCCTTGCAAATGCATGGAACAGATCTTTTTTTCTTTTTTTTCCCCAAAGATTTGTCTTGCTTATTTGAAAAGCAAAATTATAAAGAGACGGGGGGAGAGATTGAGAAAGAATAAGATGTTCTGTTGGGTTACTGCTGGTTTACTCCCCAAATGCCTACCACGGTCAGGACTGGGCCAAGCCAAAACCAGTAGTCCAACAACATCATCTGGATCTCCCCTGTGAGCCCAAATACTTGGACCGTTGTCTGCTGCTTCCTTGGTGCCTTAGCAGGAAGCTGAACAGAAAGTGAAGCAGTCGACACTCAAACCAGTGCTCAGATAGGATGCTGACATCACAGACTGAGGCTTAATCGCTGAGCCACAATGCCTGCCTGAGGCAAGATCTCTCTTTGGCCAACATTCTGATATTCACCAATGTTGGCCATTTTAGAATTTTTCTGTTGCACTGTGAATTTGTCTACCATTTAGAACGGCTTTGTGCAGCCCTGTATATAAACATATGATTTCACATATTAGTTGTATTTCCTCCAGAATATTCTTTTCCAAGTCCAGTCAATTGAGAGAACATTTTCTCAATGCAAAACATATGATACACGCTGAGCTTGAGAAGAACAATGATGGTGTCATGTGGTGACTGTGAGGATTAGTTAGGTAACCTGAGTAACACCCAGGGAGATGAATTTTAGAAGTCTCCTTTCTGCAGGGGAACTTACGGTGCAGCAAGAATGAGAGCCAGCAGGCATAGTGGGTGAAGTTGCCACTTGTAATGCCTGTATCCCATAGGGGAGCCTGGCTCCCGGTGGCAGCTCTCCTGCTTCTGATCCAGTTCCTGCTGATGTAGCTGGGAAAGCTGCAGAGGGTGGCCTCAGCACTGGGAACCCTGCCACCCAAGGGGAGAGACCCTGATGGTGCTCCAGGCTGGCCCAGCTCAGGTCATTGCAGTCATTTAGAAAATAAACCAGAGGAAGAAATATCTCTCTGTGTCTCTGTCTTTGAAATAAATCTGTCTTTTTTTAAAAAGATTTATTTTTATTATTATGTTTTTTTTATTGGAAAGGCGGATATACAGAGAGGAGAGACAGAGAGGAAGATCTTCAGTCCGATGATTCACTTCCCAAATGAGCGCAATGGCCGATGCTATGCCGATCCGAAGCCAGGAGCCTCTTCCGGGTCTCCCACGTGGGTGCAGGGTCCCAAGGCTTTGGGCCGTCCTCGACTGCTTTCCCGGGCCACAGGCAGGGAGTTGGAAGGGAAGTGGGGCTGCCGGGATAGAACTGGCGCCCATATGGGATCCTGGGCATGTAAGGCGAGGACCTTAACCACTGCACCACCACGCCGGGCCCATAAATCTGTCTTTTTAAAGTAAGGAAAGAAGAGGTACAATGTATTGGATATTTACTGTGTGCTGGGCACTGTACTGGTACAGTGTGTCAAATATGATCTTGTTCACTCTTCCCAATAGCATCAGGGGGCTGACACAGACTACTATGCCCAATGAACAGATGAGAACACACAAGCTCAGCAAGATGAGGTTCTGTCCATGGTCCCAGAGTAGGAAATAGAGCAAGCTGGGACCTAACAGGTGCCTGGGACCTGCTGTAGTCCCTGAGGATCCACACAAAGATCATTTCACACAATGCAAACCACCCTTCCTGTGACTTTGACCCTGCCATTACCCCTGACCTTGACCATAACCCTCTGCCCCTGAAACTTGTTCACCACTCCAAACACACGCAATCCCAGGGCTGGAATCGGGTGTCTCAAACACCTGCCATCTCTGGACTGTGCGTAGAACCCCACAGCCAGGATGCCGAGGGACTAAGCCCACTCCACACGCACTTGCTGCCGGCAGCCTACTCACACCATCAGCCAAGTCCCCTGCGCGTCATATCTATTTCTGCCCCGCTGAGTGGATAAATACGTGGGCCAGGGAACCAACTTCAGTGGAGCTGGAGAGACTGAAGTCACAGCTATAAATAAGGACCAGGGCTGCTCGGGATCGGGTGATTGGGGAGTGGGTACAGCAGGGCCAAGGCCAGCCTGAGAGATTGCACCCCAGGACCTGCATTCCATCTTCTCCTGGCCACACATGAGCAGGGGTGCTCAGATGTGGCAGGCCAAGGGCAGGCCTGGAGCACTGGACGCCTGCTATTTTCACATACCCAGCCCCCATGCCCTGAACTGCAGGTTCACACTGGAACAGCAGCGGGGTGAACAAGACCAGGTCTCTAGGACTTGAGTTACACCTGACAGTGACAGCTTTGTCCTTGTCATAGCCAATGGAGTTCTCACATATGTCATGGAACTAATAATTGAGCAAGTGCCTGTTTCTGTCTCCCTCCCACCCTGTAGGACTCTCCAGACCCACCCAGAGCTGTGGGCAGTGTGACCTGGAGTGATCAGCAGTATGTACACGTTGCCACCCTGTCCCCCAGTCAACCATCCATAGTCCTCCCCAGTTCTGTATTCAGGACACAGCTGTAGCTCCCAGTGGGCCCTAGTGGGAGTAGTTATACCACAGGAATGGGCAGGTACAACAAAGCAAGGCTTCCCCCAGAGACACCATTGGCCAAAACAGAGGCTGGGAGGGTCCCTGCTTTCCGGCTGGCTCTGCTTGGGCCAGTTATTGCCTTTCCTATCCTCAGTTTTTCATCTGTAAAGTGGGAACACAAGCCACATTTGAGCAGCAGTTGCCGTGAGGGCTGAGTGAGCATGAACCTCCCCCAACCCCACTCCACCCTGGGTTAACTCAGTGGTTCTTGGACTTATCCACAGGAGGGTTCTTACACATTGCAAAACGCGGCTCATATCCCAGAGTGGTGAACTCACAACCTTTAGGGCCTAGAGCCTGGGGATCAGCATATTTTAATGCCTCCCAGAGGGCAGTCATGGGGAACATTGACTCTTTGCAAGCCCTCAGCAGTAGTCCAGGCATCACAGAGGCATGGGGATGGGCTGAGTTCTCACTACTGGTCCATTTCTTAACTCATGGGGTTTCATGGAGAAAAATGTGGCACTGGGCATGCTGGGTTGTGATTGCATTTCCTGTCTGGAGGCTGAATGCAGGCAGAAGCCAAGGCAGGCAGGCTTCACTCTCTCCTGTACAGGCATGGGCACCACAGCAGATGAGCCACAAACCCAGAGACCTACTTGGGGGTCATCCTTTGTGCACTACCCAGGTGGTAGCCCAGAAGCAGGAGGGGTCTCCCCACCCCTTCTGGAGAAGAAGCTGACACTTCTTCCCCTACAGGCCAAAGATTCATGAAATTGGCTCACCCTGTGAGACACCAAGCTCCTGGTTTGGAGGTCTGAGGTTAAGAATAGCAGCATCAGTGCACGGTGCATGCCAAGGGTTTGATGCCACAGCCCAGCTTTTCCCTGGACCAACAATAGCCACAGCCAGGGATACAAATAGCTCTGCTTGTGAAGACTCTTGCAACACACCAGGGTCTCCCACAAGAAGCACCCTGCAGGCAGTGTGGTGGGGAACCCCCGTAGTCCAACATGGCAGCCCCTGAGCACTGGAATGTGGCAGGTGCCAAGGAACCCTCCCTGGGGATGAAGCAGTCACAGTCAATTCCCGACACTTGGCCCAGAATCAAGAATTGAGAAAGACTCAGCAGTGATGACATGTTACAGTGACGCCCCGGGGGGCTCATGAGTTTCCTTGTTCCGTCTATGGTGCTTTGCTTTCCCAGAGTGGCTACTAGGGAATTTACAGCTGCCCATGTGCTTGTATTGTGCCCCAACAAAGGTTAGAAGGCATGGCCTCTGCTGCCACGCCTCCAGGTGACCATTGTGAACCAGATGGGTTGCAGGAAAGTCTCTTAAGCTGCCATCAGCCCTGGTGCCAGGTGATGCTACCAGCTACCCATTATCTCATGCTCCAGGTGATGCTGCTAGCTACATATCATCTTGCCCCTCCCACCTTGAGAATCCTTTCCTTACAGAGATGAGACTGTACTTCTGGGAGCTCCCCCAACACACTGACCTTGATCTCATCCTCTGAGGATGCACAAAATAAGTCCTTCCTCCCTTTCAACTCCTCCATTCAGGAAAGAATGTTCTGACCCTCTTACCCCTGCCACCCTATCTACCCTCCTCTGTCACCAGACCCTTCTCTCACTTTCTCAAAAGGGAACTGGCTGCATGTTCTAGGAAAGTCAGAAGAGCCCAGAGCAGAGCAAAACCATCACCTCCCTCATTCTGGGTTTTCTACCTTTATTAGTACAAAGTGATGTCAGTGTTGGGTTCCTTTTTGATCATTATTTTGTTTTGTCTTTCAACAGCAAATCCCTGTTGGATCTCTATGTTTGTAGTCTACGAAAGCATCACTGTACAACAGAAGGTTTTATGCCGTATCTCCCACATTCCATGTCCACAGGCAGTTTGCCTTTGGAGCCCAGTGATATTTTCATAAATTTGAAAGGCCCTGATGATATTTTCATAAGTTTGGCTCCAGCAGGCAAGGGTTGTAGTCAGAGGGCACCGTCAGGGGGCACAGCCAGAACTTAAACCTATTCAAGAATGATAACAACCCCTCCCCCACCACATACCTAGGATGCACATACCTGGTACTGTGGTGATCAACAGGTACCCAAAGCTGTAGTTAAGGAGGTTCAAGCTAGCTAATGGGGCAGGTCTGAGGAGGGAGGGGGCCTCCAGGAAGGGGCACATGGGGAAGGGAGGTGACATTAGAGGAAATTACAGGAGGATCTGGAGGATGCTAAACCCAGCTCCGTAGGTGGAGGCAACCTCTCCCGGCCTCCCCCTCCGCTGGAGAGAGGCACAACACACACTCAGACATCCTGCCCTGCTCTGTGCACATGTGTGCCTGTGGGCAGCTCACTCCTCCTCCCTGGGCTGCTTCACACAGTCCCAGAACAGGGAACCCGGAGTCTGGGCCCTCAGAGATGGTGTCCTGCTGGCCAGCTGTGGGCTCTGCACTTGGCGGCCTGCTTTGGGAGCAGTTGTGCCCTAACTGTGTGACCCTGGACCAGGATCTTGCCCTCTCTGAACCTCTGTTTTTCAGGGCCAACTACGCAGGCCAACTCCAAGGGTGCCTGTGAGTGTTAACCAAGTTCATGGGCGAGACAGAGCAGAACTTAGCCCTGCTACATGCTCACTGCACGGTAGGGGTCCCAGGTGCACAGAGGCTGAGCTTGCTTGGCAGAAGTTGTGGCAGCTAGAGGGAAGGAGGAGCTTCCTAGCACCTGCACGCTGGCTTGCAATTTCCTGCTCTGTCTGTGTTTGTGTGTGTGTGAGATCATGTGTACATATGTGTGTACCATGTGTCTGTCTTTATGGCTATGAGTAGCTACATGTACTTCTGTCTGAACCCGTGAGTGTGTGAAGTTATGCTTGTGCCCATGTCTGTGTATAAATTGTGTGCACACACGTGGTAGGGATGCTGGCAGTGCTCTACCGTCTGCTGGGAGTGGCGGGGAGGCAGCTGAGCCAGACCAAACAGCCCCAGCGAGCTGTGAGCAGCACAGAGCTCCAGTCCTGACTGTTTGCTTTCTTTCTCTCCTTTCCGGTTTCCCTTTAACCCATTCCTGCTTCACTGCTGGGCAGGAGGCCTTGCCAGGGGAGGCGGCCTCTGCTTCTCCCCCCAAAAGGCACCCTGCTAGCTCACTTCTGCCCCATCCAGCCTCATAGCCAAGTTGACCCCACTCAGGTCCCTCCCCTCTTTCAGCCTCAGTTTCCCTGAGCTGCCTCATTTCTCTACCCTCTGGGAATGAAGCCATCCCACATATGTCTCTCTCAGAGGTGATCAAGAACCCCCTCGCCAGTCTTCCATAATCCCAGGAGACTCTTGGCAGAGCATTCCAGGAGATGCCCTGGCATCAGTTATAGGGATCTGAGGCCAGTCTGGCAGGGGACTTTTGGCTGCCCCTCCCCGCCCCACACCACTTTTGAAGGCTGCAGCTCCAACTGCAGGGTGGAGGACTGCTCATGAAAAGAGCAAATCAGAGTCCTCCCATTCAGCCGAAGCAACATTCACAGAGCAGGCCATGTGCCCAGCATATCCAGGCACGATAGCCACCCCGAGAGGCAGGTGCTACACCTGTCCCCTCATGCAGATGATGACACAGAGGCTCCAAGATGCAGTAACCCTTCCAGAGCCAGTGTGTGCAGGGCTGGGCCTGGGACCCCCAGCCGGGAAAGTTAGAGGTCTCCTCACCTACTTGGCCCAGATCTCATTCTCTCCTCTGTAAATGACAAGACACCTCCCTCTTCAAGTCACCCTATAGGCCTTGTCCAGCGTCAGCTGAGTGCAGGCCAGGTACCTGAGCCATTGCCTCATGGTCATCAATGACAACCCATTTTGCAGATCAGGCTAGTAGAGGTGAGGGAGCCCCAGTGGCCCAGCTGGCCCCACAGTCACTGCAGGGGCAGAGAACAGGCTTACCTGTGTTTCACCTTTTCCTTTCCTCCTAACCCAACAGCAAACTCCAGTCTTCCCTCTGCTGAAGCTAACTGACACTGTCTCCATTACAAGAGATGTGGTCTTATCCATAGCATAGATGTACCGCATCCACCCTCTGCCCCTACCAAAGCCAGGAGAGAAAGGCTGGAGGCCAAGGCAGTGGAAAGCCCAGAGTCCTCCGCCTCCAGCTGGCCCCCATTGCTGAGCCCACGATGACCTTGGCTACATGAGCAGTTTTGGTTTCTAACTGAAAGTGTCTCGGGATCGTAGCTGCTCATCCCCTGAGCAAGGCCACCTTCCCCTTCCTGGTCAGGCAGACCTTTCTCTAAGGATGGCCAGCAAGCTGCCAGGACTTCATGAAGCAGGTCTCTGTCTGTTCTTGGCCCCTGGGCGTAGCTCCCGCAGGTCAGCCAAACTCACAAGGCCATCCGAGGCCACTTTGAATGTGTCAGTTCCGCAGGCAGAGGCTGCACCCTGACCCAGCCAGCTGTTTCCTAGGGGGTTGAAACAGCTACCCAGGCCCCAAGATAGCCAGGCCTCAGAGAGTGTGTGTGACCCCACATGCCACCCCGGCTCCTGCCCAACCCCAACACTCACAGGACATGTCCTCTGGGGCAGCACCCATCTAGAGGGACAAGGAACCCCTAGAAACAAGGTGTTACTATGTCCCAGGAGAACTTTAAAGACCACTGCCACTTCAGCAAGGACAGTAGCTTCCAGAGCCAGAAGAAAGGCCAGGAGCTTGCCCAGGGCCATACAGCAACAGGACTGGGATGGATGGACCAGCACCTGCTGCTGTCCCGGGAAGCAGCCATGAAGCCATTTCCACCCAAGGATGCGAAGCGCGCTGTTCACTACCTCCTGTAGGCTAAGGCAAGAGGGTATCTGGGAGCTGCACTTTTCTTCAGACACTGCCAGAGAAGCTGCCAGAGTGCCAGAGACAAGCTGTACTCGGCCCCAGCGAAAGTCATATGGAGCAAAGGAGTTGGGGACACATCCCCCTTCCCCCACAAGTCTAGAGAATTGACTGGCAGGGTTCCTGCTAACCCAGCCCTGCACGTTTCTCCTGGGCCAGTCCACGGTGAGCAGAGCCAGTACAGCCAAGTGGTCAGGGAGTGGGGACTGAATGGCAGGAAGGGCTGAGACCACAACAGCCTCTTGTCTGCCCTCCCACCCCCGGTGATTCAAAGCAGGACTGAGGCGGACAAAGCACTTGAAAATGTCTGTCAGGGAACACGCTCTTTCCCACCGCTCCCCCACCCCTGTCTTTGACCTGGACCTCCCACCCCTCTAGCTGGGATGGGCTGATTTTTTCACCAGTCCTTGCCACAGAGCACACACATATATCCTAAGATGGCAATGGCTTTGCACCCTGAAACCATGGAATATCACAGCTCCTAGTCTATGAGACCAAAAGGCAGTCCACAATGAACCATGCCTTGGACCTTAGGAAGCTAGGACGTGCAGGAATACCTATACTGGTAGCATTAGAAAGTCAGCCCACAGGGACAGATTCCAGGGTCTTCATTCATTCTGGTGGAACACACATTGATTTCAATTTGCTTACTAAGTAGATAGGCCAATTACATATTGTTTTCCCAAATGCAGGCAAAAATAATACATCAAATTGACAGTCCACGCCCCTGCCCCTACAACCTGGAGTGGGAAGTATTCAACCCACATTGCAGGATGCAGTGTCCTGTCCAACCCAGTCACTATAGGGAAACTGAGGCACAGCCAAGCAATCTGTCCAGAGCCCACTACAATGCCAGGGGGCAGAGCTACCACTGAAATCTGGAGCTGGGTCTGCAGTGGGATTCATTTTGCTGGGAGAGACAACCCAGCACACAGACCACCCAAACTGGAAGACACACCATCTGTGACAGACCCTGTAGCTGCAGACCTCCTAATGCCATGGACAAGCTGGGCCCTCACCCAGCTATGGCTCTCCCATCCTTCAGGCCTGGCTAATAGAGGTGACCTGCCCGGGGAAATAGACAGAGGAAGTTGATAGAACTGGAGAAAAAGGGACAGAGGAGGATGGTGGCCCAGGGAAGTGCCGCCATGGTTAGGACCACCACCCACTTCAGAGATGCGCCCCCTGCCCTGCCAAGGATGCCCCCAGGAGGCAGTAAATAGGCTCCTAAGCACACAGGAGTTTACCTCAAAGCCCCCTACCCCCGAGAAACCAAGACATGGATCACTGTGGGCACTTTATGGATGTGGACTCATGCACACACACGCAGGTCTGATCTTCATCCCACCTTGACACATTTGTACTCACTCAGCTGCTAAAGACCCCAAGACACCCCCACTCCCTGCAATGCAGCCCTTGCACCCCCACTGTCCCAGGGCACACAGCAGCAGAAGTTGTGGGGGCTATCCACATCCTTCCTCCCCCAGCCCAAGCCCCAGGCTTGGTGGCGTCCCTGCCCGGCTGCCTGGGAGACACATGTGGTTTCAGTTAGAAGTAGAGCGGGCATTTCCGTCCCAGACAGCGGGGCCCTGCCAGGGCCCCGGCCCCACAGGCACTCTGAGAAGAGACACTTCGGCCCCTGGCTCCCTGATAGCCATCCCGGGATCCCAGAGGCCCCTGTCATCTGCAACCCCCAGCAACATTTCCCTGCAGTCCCCTATCCCCAAACCTCACCTCACCTGGAGCCGGCCACAACACCCGGTGGCTCAGGGACCCGCAGTGCCCAGCTCAGTCCTCAGCTGCCCGCCTGCCTGCTCCCGGCTCTGTCTGGAGCAGGCTGAGCGGGATGGGAGGAGGGCAGGGTGTTGGAGGGGGGGCGGGCGGAGGGAGGGGAGGGGGCTGTGGAAATGAAACTTTAATAACAGAGCCCCTTTGTTTCCGAGCATATGGGATATTTCATACATACTGAAGACATTAGCCGTCTATATTTTTAAAGGCTAGGGCTAAAGGATGAATAAATACAGCCCATGTTCTGCTCAGCAAACACACACATGCCGAGAGCTGACTTCTGGCACTTTGCAAAACCCGAAGGGAAAAAATCCCAGTCACACAGGACACTTGCAAATAAATATGTCTCCAGTACCTCCGGCTTGCCCTGCCCTCTCAGGAGCCATCTGGACACATTGGGGCTCCTGTGGCACCCCACCCCTACCACCCTGCCACCTTCTGCCCCACCAGCCCCCAGCCCTATTCCCTCTCCCAGGACCACATCTCCATGTGGGGAGCCCAGGGCCCAGAAAAGGGCAGGGACTTGCCTGAGGTCACACAGCAAATCAGGGCCTGGGGCCAAGGGGTCATGCCGCTTTCTTCCAACAGGATGAATCCTCTACTCCTTCACTTCGGGGGCAGAAAGGGAGACCCCGGGCCCCAGAGGGAGAGCCCACATGTGGGCTGGGACAGTGCCCGCCTACCTCTCCCACTGGAGCACCGTTCTGGGCACCCCCCTCAACCCCATTCTGGGCATCCATCCAGCATCAAGACGTCAGCAGGGCTGGGAACTGGGCCGGCCCCAGGAAATCCCCTCCAGGCCGGCAGATCCCAACAGGCCTGGAGGCTTCAGGTGCAGGAGGCTTCCTCCCTGACAGTCCAACTCCGGGTCCCCTTGTGTCCTGCATCTGTTCTCTGGGGACAAACACAGAGGCCCAGAGAAGTCCAGGCCTTTGGCCAAAGTCACACAGCAAGCAGGGGGCAGGCACTCAGATCTGTGCTTGCTGGAAGGACTGTGCTGGTGTCTTCCTGGTCTGCCAAAGTGATGGTGCCTCCTTGCCAGCCCCTGCGGGGGGGGGCGGCGCAGTTCTTTGTCTCCCATCACAATCCAGCCTGTGCACTCCAACTTTACAACCATGAGTTTAGTGATGTTGTTAGCATGGCACCTGGTATGTAGAAAGGACCAATAATGGATGCAATCTGACTATGGGGACATTGATGGAGTCCCTGCCAGGGCCACAGCCACAGCCATGGCCATGCCTCATCTTGAACCTGCCACAGCTACCAGTACAGAGATAGTCCCTGTCGTCACACTGTCTGTGTAGGCCCTCTGTACCCTTGACTTGGCAGCAGGCACCACGGACATGCCCATTTGGGGGTTACCCCCTTGCGAAGGCAGTAGAGAGTGGCAGGCCAGGCCTCCCCAGCCAGGGCTACTTGACACCAGGGCCAATGCCTCTATCCCTCTGGTGACTCACTCCTTGCCCTCTCAGCCACATGTTGCTGGGCGCCACATGCCCACTGAATGTCTCCACATCCTAAGGTCATCAAACTCCTGGTCCCCTGCCAGACAGGGTCCCCCAAGCTCCTCCCATGGAGAGGGGCATCAGCAAGGCAGCTGAAGAGTTGGCCTTCCTGCCTCACCCTCTTCTCTTGCCATTCGTGCTGACTCGAGGTGATCATGGGATAAAAAGATGTGATGGGGATTTGAGCTGGCGCTCCGTGGTTTCCCTGTGTACAATTGTACTATGATGGGTCCTGGCATTCTCTTCATCCTGTCTGGGTTTCAACAGGCCCTAACTGGTCTCTTTGCCCACTGCACCCGCCAAAGCCAGGCACTGAAGAACCCCCTTCCCTGATGCCAACTCCCACTATAGCCCACCAATGCCTACCCCTGGCTAAGATCAGCTGCTGGCTCAAGGGGCACCCAAGCCTCCTGGGAGCCCAGCCTCTGCTTCAATGTCCCTTTTCCCCACAGGTCACTTTCCCACCCAGGCCCTGTGCTCATGACAGCCCAGCCTCTGTGGTCTGTGGAAAGCCCTGCCCCGCCACCACCAGCTATGCCTAACAATACCATCAGCAGCGGACTCAGGGCAAGTCCCCGTGTGTAAGTGCATGGAAGTGGAACTTGGCTGATAGTTCCAAGGTTTTGTACCGGGGAGATTTTACCAGTTCTGGGCTGGGCAGTGTGTGAAGTAGGTTTCTAGGTAGGGGAGAGACTGTATCTTGTTTCTAGTTAATCTATTAAACAAAAGAAGAAGAAGAAGGAAAAGCAAACTGTCACATGTCGAATATGAACTCTGTCTACACATTCTGGTCCAGGGATGAGGCTGGAGGGAGGCACACTGCTTACTAGGAAGCCTAGCCTCTCTGTGGCAGAGCCATCGGCACCAGCCTATATCCTTAGCTGTTGCCCAGACTGGCTCTTGGGTCGGGATATTTCACTCCCCTGCTGCAGCCTCAGACTTTTCCTTCTCCAACAGCTGAACTGTGCTTTTGTTCTGCACTAGCATTTAGTGACTTTGCTAAACAGCATAAGCGACTCTCAGGCAGAGGGAGGTCGTGTGTGCACATCTGTGTGTCTGTACTTGCTTATGTATACACACACACACACACAATTTCCTCAGCCTGTCCTGCCTAGCCTGTGTAGTGTCTGTGGCTGGGGGTGCCACTTGGAGGACATCATAGCTCAGATCCACACTGATGAGCACGAGGGTCTTAAGTTGCTTCAGGCTGGTTCAGCTATCTCCCAACACACAAACACACACCCCTACTACCTGGAAGTCACTGTTATGGAGCACAGACCCAGTGTAAGCCCCTGAGCAACCCAGGCAACATGGCCCAGTGAGCTGGGCTCAGGAGGCAACAGGTCGTCCTTGAGCAATGGGTTTGATATCAGAGGCATTGAGTGGAGAGTGGCAGCAACAGGAAGCCTGAAACCCACCTCCACCAGAGCTTGGCAAAAGGGCAGGAAGGGAGCAGGTAGTGCCTGGATTCCCAAGGACAGACCCATCATGGTACGAGGTCACCAGCTACTGCCTGCACGTCCAGCTCTTGCCACTGTGTATAGAACATGGGTGAAGTCACATAAATTGCCAGCTCTCCCAGACCCCCTTGCTGAGCACCCTGCAGGAAGAGTGGGTGTAACACTCTTCCCCTCCTCCCTCCCTCTCCAGCCTCTGTGTCATTACTCCTATCTTTGGATGGAAGCGGGGCAGATGCTGAGCCAGTGCAGGAGGTGGCGACCCCTTCTGGGTCCTCATCCCAGAAGAGTGCTCATCCGACACTGCTGTCCAGACACTGCCCCTGAAGCCTGGGGAAGACCCTGTGAGCTGTGGGAGGAGAGGCTTGCAGACAGGGACCCCCTCATCCCTGGCAGAACAGAGCAGAGCAGCCTTTGCCAGGGCCCCTTCTGACACACGAGCCGTCTGATCAGATCACCGGTAATTGAGTTGCTTTAGGGGGTAAATTCTATCCAGATGTGGGGGGTGGAGTTGGCTTCCTGAGCCGAGCAGGGTGGGGGGCAGGGCCCATGTCAGGATTGGGGGAAGGCCTGGGCTAGAACGTGGCCTTCTGCGAAGCCAGAGGGAGAGTCTCTAAGGCCAGGGTCTCTCAGTCCTGCTCCCAGGATGCCTGGGAGAGCAGAAGGCACCAGCCCAGCCAGACTAAGCAGATATGCTGGGTCAGAAGGGGCTCTCTCCAGCTTGGGACTTTTGCATGGAAGTAGGCAAAGCAGTCCCTGCCCAGAGAAGTCCCTACCAAGGCCTGGCTCAGGAGGTCAGGAAGCAGAGATTCTGCGGTTGGGAGAAACCCTAATTACCTCCAGCTGAAAACCCCCCCCCAAACTAGAAACCACTCCAGCTCAAGGACTGAGGGTGTTGGGGGTGGGGGAGAGGAGGAGGCAGGCTCCACGCACCCCTGGAGAGCCTGCAGCCTGACGCTCCCTCCCCAGGGGCAGCCCCTGCTCGCAGAGTCGCCAGTGACCTCTGCGGGCCACATACCTTCCTGGCTCCTTTGGGCTGAGTTACTGGAAGGCAGGAAGAGGCCAGCTAGCTTGGGATTGGGGGGGTAGGCGAAGGGGGTGGGGCATGAGAACTTGGAGAGAATGAAAGGAAACAAGGGGGGAGTGGGCAGGTTGTGGGGGGCGAGGTGGGGGGCTGGAGAAGGGAATTTTTTGCCTCCTACCTCATGCTTTGGCCGCCTCAGTGTGAACATGTCTGGGCGCCTTATCACAAAGGCCAGCAAAGTCTGCCCAAAAAAGAAAATAGTGTCTACAGCAGGAGAAATCACATCTTGATAAAATATCCCCTTGGAACAGCCTTGTGCAACTCTTATCAGTGGATGGCCGGACCCTGCATACTTCTGTCTGCCTGTCCCCAGGCCCCCTTCCTCCCGCATTCCCTGACCCCATCACCCCCCTAGAACGTGGTTTGTCTAGGTTGTGACTGTTGCCTGGAAAAGTCAGGAAGCCCAGGCTGTAGCCCTGTCTGTTGTCACTGCTGCCCGATGAGCTGAGTGGTCCTTCCCCATCTCCAGCCCTGGGTTCTCCTTTATGTAGGGCAAGCAGGAGGGGCGAAGCAGGTAGCTTCTGCAGGTCACTCTGGCGTCACTGTCATGTGCAGATGTGTTCCAAGCTCCACTCCAACGCCATCATATGATAAATGTTTGTGAGCACAAACACCCAAGAGCCTTTTCATGGCCTTAGACACATGAAGCTTTGACTTGAGTCCATGACACACTCCCCTATACCCAGGGCAAGTCTCCCTCAGCCCCTACCAGACAAGTCTTTTGGATACAAATATTTCTTAAAACATTCCCTATGTGAAACTCTATATAGGAAACCAGCTGGCCGGAGAAGCAACTATGCCTCTTCTGGCCTACCCCCTCGCTCTCCACACTCTGATCTTTCCCCTTGCATAGTTTCTGCGGCCCCACTGAGGCCCCTGGCAAGTTTCCGTGGATAGGCCCTGCTCAGTCTCAACTTGACTGTGAGAAGCTCCCCTGCTCTGGACTTCATTGCATCTTTGAAAATGATCTAGAGGGATAGTGGTCATCATGATCACCTCACCTCGGGTAGAGACAGGAACCAAGTGACAAATAGGAAAGGGCATCAAAGACTGGAAGTGATAATGGTGGTGGTGGTGGGGTCTGCACACGGGAGAATGTGATGACTTTTAGTGACTATCTGTCTAAATCTTTCCTCATACAGTTGAGGAGGGGTTGACAAGGTCAGATTGCAGAGGAGGAGAGAATCGAGAGGTGGTGAGACTCGCTTCTTCAGCTGCTTGCAGGAAGGCCTGTATCTAGGCTGGGGAGAGGCCATTTAGTATTTAGGGTGTCTGCCCAACTTGAGGATTCTGTACGATGCCTCCAAAGTCTGGGCTTTCCCTTCTTCTAGCCCCCTAGCCTGGCCTACAAGGCAACCATGGGGAGAAAGCCCCTTTGTGCAGCAGCCAAGCCCCATCTGTGAAGAAGGGTTCTGTTCCTTGCAGGCCCCACTCCCTGGCAGCCCAGCCTGCCACCCGCCTGGCAGCCAGCCTTCCCCGCCGCCCTCAAGGCGTGAGTCCTGGCTGGAGCACAGGATCCTACAGAGCGCCTCTGTCCTTGGGCCATCTGGGAGGAGGCAGGCAGTAACACACACACACACACACACACACACAAGGTCTAAAGGCTGGAGAAGGCATACAGGGTGGGTACAGGCCTGCAAGGACTCACTGCGCCCCACGGGATGGCTGCTCCATTGTCTGACTTCACTGATGGCCTTGTGTAGCCTGCTACCTCATCCGCTGGTGTTGTCACAGCAGGCGGCCCCCTGGGGCATGAGATTGGCACTTATGTCTGCTTCCTCTCTGAACCCAGGAACCCTAGGTGTTAAACACCAGCCAGCACCAACCCAACAAAAGAGGCACAATTGCAGAAAGAAGCCAAGCTGGTCACAGCACATCAGGCTGAAGACCAGAGAGGAGAAAACACTTCCCTAAGGTCACACAGCAAGCTAGGGACTGAGCCGGGAGAAGGATCCAGGGCTCTGGGGCTCCTGTTATACCTCCTGCCAACTGAGTACTCCCAAGGGGAAGCCTTTCCTTCCCTCCCAGCATCCCCCAAGGCTAACTTTTTTTTTTTTAAGATCTATTTAACTGATTTGTAAGGCAGGGTTATAGAGAAGGGAGGAAGAAACAGAGAACATCTTCCACCTTCTGGTCCACTGCTCAAATGGCCACAATAGCTGGAGCTGGGCTGGGCTGGTCTGAAGCCAGAAACCAGGAGCTTCTGGGTCTCCCACATGGGTACAGAGCCCCAAGCACTTGAGCCATCTTTTACTACTGCCTCAGGTGCATTATTAGCAGGGAGCTGGATCAGAAGTGGAGCAGCCAAGACTTGAACCAATGCCCATAAGGAATGGTAAAATCTTTGGCAGCAACTTAACTCACTATGCCACGATGCTGGCCATGGCCAGCCTCTTTTTCATATCCAGTATGGAAACTAGGTACCAGGCAGGTCTTTTCCCTGCCCCCTGCCACCCTGGGCAATGCCCCCAATCTTCCCAGAGGTAAAGGAGCCAGAGACCAATCTGAGAAGGGGAGTAGACTCCAGGGGGCTGTCCTTGCCGCTGAGACCTCCCTGAAAGGCTGTCCAGGGGTGGAGCGGAACACTGTGTGTAGAGTCTTGACAGGAGGGCAAACCCGTGCTGCGCCCAGCAGAGGCTGCCCAGTGATGAAGAGTGCCACGCTGGCAGGTAGTGCCACGTACCTGGTGGCACAAACAGGCTTATGATGCCCACGTGGGGTGGGTGGGGGGGGAGAAGTACTCTTTCCTGTCCTCAGAGGGTGTGACTTGGGTAAACACACGCAATTGGTCCTCACACACACGTAGTTACCTGGCACAGGCCCCTCTGTCCTCCAGGAACCCACTCCAGCCTTTATCCCTGAGAACCTCTTCTGTCCCCTGGCTCTCAGGGTCAAAGGTTGGGGGGGAAGGTGCTCCAAGCTCCAAGCCCCTTGCCTTGTGCTAGCTGACCCCTAGGGTCCTGCCCAGCTCTGTGCCTCCTCTCCCTGTCTCTCAACTCCCCCCACTGGAATGCTCTCAGCAGCCTCCACATTCTCACACAAGTGTGTTTCTTTGCTCTAATTCCACCTCGACCCCGGGTGGCCTTTCTCAGGTTTATTTTTGGTGGCTCAGGGACACCACATGGAAACAGCTAATCTCTGAGTGGTGAGAATGCTTTCATTCATCAAGGGTAGGGTTGTCATATTTAGTAAATAGGAATACAGGATGCATTTCTGATAAACCATAATTTAGCCTATATTTGGGAGGTGCTTATGGTAAGACCATCATTTAATATCTACGTGAAATTCAGATTTAACCATGTGTCTTCTATTAGAGGCTCTGCCAGGTCTCATCAGAAAGGAAGTGTTTGGGAGACCAGTGCTGTGACCCAGCAGGATAAGTCACTGCTTGTGATGCCCATTGTCCCATATCACAGGGCTGCTCTAAGACCCACTACCCTGCTTCTCAGCCAGCTTCCTGCTAACGTGCTTGGACAGCCTGTGGAGGAGGGCCTCGGCCACCCACGTGGGAGACCAGGATGGCATTCCGGGCTCTTGGCTTCAGCCTAATTCAGCCCTGGCTGTTGCATCCATTTGGGGAATGTACCAGCAGATGATGAAAATTCATGTTATTCATTCTCTCTCACCTGCTCATTCTCGTTTTCTCTGTTGCCCTAGCTCCCAATAAATACAAAAGTCTTAAAAAGCCCTGATGCGGGTATTGGACATCAGCTAAGATGCCTGCTGCATCGCACACTGGAGTGTCTGGCTTCGGGTCTCAGCTGTGGCTCCCACGTCCCGCGGCTGCCATCCATGTGAGAAAAAATCTGGATTGCATTCCCAGATCCTGGCTCCTGGCCTGGCCCTGGTCTCCACGAGCGTTTGGGGAGTACGCTAGCGGAGAGGAGCCTTTTCTGCCTGTCTCTCCCTTTCTCTCTCTCTGCCCCCAGATTTAAAAAAAAAAAAAAAAAAGTAAAGAAGAATAGAAAACCTTAGGAGCTAAGCTGTGGAACAGAGCTCTCCTGCTTGTAATCCTTTATATCAGAAACAAAGAGCGTCTCAGGCTCTAGGTAAAATTTTAACAACATTGTTTTGGTTTTATTGAAGTGATATGGTTACCGTGTATGGCAAGTGATACAGATTTTCTGTTTACAGTAGCAATATAAAATTGCGTTTGAAATCAATGTATCCGAGGGTCAAAAAGTGGCTCAATTTAAAGAAAAATGATCACAGGTAAATGGTCATCCAACCAAAATGAAACAGTGGGAACCAGAGACCGCTGCACGAGGCTGTCGGAGAAGGTACCTGTCCCAATGTCTGTCTGGAGGGTCTTTGCTCTGCACTGGCCGGAGGCCCGGAGGCCTGGGCGCCCAGGGCAGTCTGCAGGAAGCTGGCGGCCCAGTGGTGTGTATGTTGCAATTCTGTGGAAGAAGTTTCAGCCCCTGGCCATGGTGGAGGTCCCTAGGGTCCTGTTACACACAACAGCCTCCCCATCCCCTGCTCTACTTCAGAAAGACTGTTTTGGAGGCGGCGGCCGCCAGGGACATCTCAATGTGTTTTCAAGTCAAAATCCAAACCTTTGCAGCTTGGCCAGGCCCACATGCCTGCTCCGTCTCAACACTGGCTGCCTCTGGGAGCTCAGCCACAGGGCTACTCCTCCAGCCAGTCCACCCTCGCCCTCCATTCAGACTGGGCCCCCTACCCAATGCCAGGCACCTTTTCCCCATCTGCATCTGCTCCCAGCTCCCCCAGCCCTCAGGCACAGAAAATAAACTTGGGATTGGGAGTTGGGGTAGGAGAAAGCAGAGAAGGAACTGAGGGTTGAGATTGGAGCATCCCCAAACCTGGCTCCCATCAGCTGCTCCTTAAAGTGTGAATACCGTGGATGACATCAGGAGCTGTCCTGTCTCAGACACTTCACACCTCAGGCACTGCCTGAAGGACACCCCCACCCTCTCCAAGAACCCGCTTCCCCCTCCTGGGGACCCTGGCAGGTTCCCTTTTCCTGTTTCAGAGACAGGAAACTGGCGGCACAGTAGTGTTCGGCAGCTTGCTACAGGTCACACAGCTGAGAGGACTGGAACCCAGGCAGGATGATAGCAGACACACAGCCACCACTGCAGGCTGTCAGCACCCAGAGCCCCCAGGAAGTGGAGAAACTGAGGCCAAGGGGTTCCCTTTTGGCTCTAGCAGAGACCTCCCCGCAGCCTCGCCTGGTGCGTCTGATCACCACCAGAGCTGCAGGGCCACACACAATGGCTGGACTGCAAATGTGGCCTGGGGTAGCTGCCTGGCCCTACCTGGGCCCTCACGCCCCTTCTGGGGTCTATCACAGGGGCCTTCCAGCCAGGCCTGGCTATGACAGCCCCTAGGCTCCCTCCAGGAGCTTGTGGTCCCCGCTGGAGTGCAGCCAGGGAAGCAGGCTGGGTAGAGGCCTGGGGACCATCTCTGGCTTTGCTCCTCTCTTGATCTGCAGCAAGGAGGCTGCTCCTCCCTGAGGCGGAGGCAGGCCCCGGCCCAGACATCAAAGAGCTAGGGCGGCTTGTGCTTTGATGGGAGCCTTGTAAAGTAATAGGAAACAGGAGGATGACACTGCGCCCCAACCCAAAGTGCAAGGCATGGAAAAATGAAAGAAGAAACTCTTGGCAGCCTTTGGTGCGGGCTTTGGCTGAACTCAACCCCATGCAGCTGCTGGCAGCCCATCCTCTGCTCAGAAGATGGTTTGCAGCCACCCCTGGGGACATGGGACCCTGCATGGTAGGCTGGGGGCTCTCACCACAGCAGAGGGCTGGTCTACCAGAACACCCATTTCCTCAGACTGCAGAAATTCTTGCAGATGATGCCTGGAACCAAGCACTGACCTTTCTCAGACCTTGAGCCCGTGTAGTTTATGGCCTGCCCATCTGCTCTTTCTACCCTCTCCCCAGGCATCAGCAGCAATGTACCTGGCCATGGCATCAGAAAGTTGGTGACATTCACTGAATTCCACACACAGGCGCTCTGAGCAGCGACGCTGCTGCTCGGGAATCCGCCAGCACGTGCAGCAGCCTATAGGCTCAGCACACACAGGCACTGCCAGGCAGTGTGTACGAGCCATAATCCAGAGGCAAGGCCAGTGTCCCTCAGTGTAGACTGGGTAAGAAAGTGCACATGTCCCTGTTGCAGGACAGTGTGTGGGAGTGCAATCAGCACCAGAGACCCACATTAGCCAGTAAGAGATGACCTCCAACTCAGGCATGGCAGTGGAAGGTCTGAGTAGCTACCATCTCTAAGAGGGAGATGGACACGTTCAATCGGCAGTACCCCTAGTCTCACGCCTAGGATCTACAAGATGGCTGGGGAGTTGTTTCTCAGCAGAGAGCTGGGGGCAGGAGAAGGGGTGTTTATTGTTCCTGAACCTCCAGTTCCACTGTTTGCTTTTTGTTCTTACAATGAGTGTACAATATGAATTTTTTATGTTAAAAAAAAAGTTCCTTTCTCAGTAGAGGGTGAAGTCCAAAGTCCTCAGCCAGACTTTATGATCCTTGGAAATCCTACCCCAGCCACCCTTCTCTCTGCATCTTCTTGTACCCCATGCCTGTACCCAAAAAGCACACAAGAATGAAACCTGCTCACCCCAACTGCAGGCTTGCATCTGAGGCTTTGAGGACACCAAAGACCCTCTTTCCTGCCCAACTTGTGGAGCCCCTTTCCCTGGGGGTTGGGTTGGAGCAGCTGACAGCCAGTTCTGGAATTTCTTGCTTGTCCAACAAACACTCGCTGCCGGCTCCAGGGGCCGGGGTTGTGGGAGCCCAGGCTAGGAAGGCAGATCCGGGCAGGGCAGATGAAGGCAGAAGGCAGGGCCCTTCTACCACCTGCAGCCGCCCCCACACCTGGGGTACAGAAGGAAATCATGCAAGTATATGGAACTAAGGGCCAGGCCAGCTCCAGGGCAAGATGGAGGCTGGTCCTCCTACCCCAGACCTCACTCTACTCTAAAACCAATGCTGTACCTCCTCAGCAACCTCTGAGTGTTGAGAAAGGCTTAGGTAGAGCTATCTGAATTAGTCCTGATGAAGTCCCATGAACCTGGGCTTCCCAAAAATGTAAGCAAAGCATTGGCTTTGGGCCTTGTGAGAGATATGGACTTTTCTTTAAAAAAAAAAAAAATAGGAAGGACATTGTTGTGCAGCAGAAAATCTGCCACCTAGGACCCGGTCCCATATCAGAGCACTGGTTTTGAGTCCAGACTGCTTTATTTCCCAGTGAACTCCCTGCTAATACACCCAGGAAGCAGTGAAGGGTGGCCCAAGTACTTCAGTTCCTGCAATGCATGTGGGAGACCCATGTGGAGTTCCTGGCTCCTGGCTTCATCCTGGCCCAGCCCTGGCAATTGTTGCTATTTGGGGAGGAAGTCAGGGGGTGAAAGATGTCTTTTTTCTCTCTCTCTCTGTATATGTGTTTGTGTACACTACCTTTGGAATAATTCACTACAGGCAGAAACTGTTTTTGAGAACCAGCTCTGCTGAGGTCTTCTGCAGGCAGGGCAGTAGTTGGCCACAAGCTGAGGCATCAGGGCAAAAGGGAAAGGAGCAGTCAAGAACCAAGGCAGAGGAATCAGGTGACTGCAGCAGCATAGAACATCTCCAGCTTGTTAGAGTAATGCGCAGAAAATAAGTAAATAATGCTGTAAGCAGCTAGCAAGGTACAGGAAGCAGGCGATGACATCTCATTCCCGTTTGTCTCCTATTGAAACCCTGGTTAACAGGGACCCTTGAGGAGGGTCCGAAGGAATTATCCAAAGGAAAATGAGTGATCAACTTGAAGCAGCTACTTAGCAGAAGTGGATTAGGTATCCCAGAAAAAGAAAATACATTCTCTGTCTAAAGTTCTCATCTAAGTTTTCTGGGTTTCCATAGTAGCTCAGGGACTGGGGCAAGGTGCGGGGAGGGTGGGAAGTGCTCTATGTGAGGAATGCAGGCCATGAGATTTACGGAGGTTTACGGAGGTTTATAAAGGGCCTGGGCAGGGTCTGACCTGGGGCTCGCCAAAAACAAGCCCCCATGTCCTAAGGTGAGATGTAGGGTCCCAAGGCTTTGGGCCATCATTAACTGCTTTCCCAGGCCACAAGCAGGGAGCTGGATGGGAAACAGAGCAGCTACAATATGAATTGGTACCCATATGAGATCCTGGTATGTGCAAGGTAAGGACTTTAGCCATTAGACTACCACGCCAGGCCCTGTTGGGTTTTACGATGTTGGATTTTACCAGGGCCTGAGAATAGTCTGAAAATGGCAAACCCATCTCCTGACCCTTCAACTAGAGGCCCAACATCTGTCAATGACCCCACAAATGAATAGAGGAATATAAATGCCAGATGCAATAGGAGACACACTAGTTCCACAGTACTATCCTAAAGGAGCCCAACCTCATTCACAAGGTATGGTAGGGCCAGGGCAGGCTTCCTGAAGCGTGAAACTGGGGTGCAAAGTGAGCCCACAGAGCTGTGTCTTAGGAGCTTCTTCCAGAGCTGCCTACCGATTCTGCAGCATGATCAGCTCTTGCTGCTCTGACACTGAGGTTTTTTTTTTTTTTTTTGTAAGATTTATTTTATTTTAATTGGAAAATCAGATATACAGAGAGGAGAATATACAGAGAGGAAGATCTTTCACCCGCTGATTCATTCCCCAGGCAGTTGCAATAACTGGAGCCAAGTCAATCCAAAGCCGGTGTCAGGAGCTTCTTCCAGGACTCCCACATGGTGCAGGGTCCCAAGGCCTTAGGCCATGCCCGACCACTTTCCCAGGCCACAAGCAAGAAGCTGGAAGGGAAGTGGATCAGCCATTACATGAAAATAGGGCCATAGGGATCCCGGCACATGCAAGATGAGGACTAGGCTCCTAGGCTCTACACCAGACCCTGATGCTGAACTCTTACTAAGAAGTCACAACTCTGACCTCAGCTGCCCCACCTAATAGACAATTGGCAAGGGTGAGGTTTCCTGTCTCCCTTCCCCATTTTCCAGCTCCACCAGGTCTGCCTGGCACACTGGCCTACAGCTACCCCACCCACCATGGAGCTTGATGACATCATGTGCAAGGGATCTTTCAGAGCCTGGTTCCCGTGCCTGTCCCTGGCAAACCCCCCTCTGGAGGTAGCACAGCCATAAGAGGTCTCCTGGCTCTTCTGAGGGGGAGGGGGTCTTCATTTATAATGACCAGGAGGCCTTGGTCTGGCTCAGGACCTGCCCTTGCAGCTCCCCTGGGACCAATTCCGGCTGAGTCTACCAGACTTGGGAACTGGAGGTGTGCTGAGGATTCCTGAAGTTTCCTGCCTTCCCTGTCCCCTCTTTGGTCCTAGGGGCCTAGTTACCAGTCAGCCTTCACACCTGTATTCAAGCCGTGCTCATTTCCCAGAATATCCTCCTACATCTTTCAGTCCTTTGAACCCTGCCAGCATCCCAAGTCCTTGCTCAAACCTTATCCTTCCTGTCCCTTTGTCCCTTCTTTGCCCAAGGCAGTGCAGCCTGGTGGGAGAGCTGGGATTCTGCACTGGCTGGCTGTGGCCTTGTTTTCCTTATCTGTCGGGAGAGGAGAGGGAGCCATGGGTCCACTGCTGAAATCAGACAGCACAGGGCCATGTGAGTATGCGCATTCAGCCACTGCTCCACACGCAGGAGCCATAATCACTGTCAGACCCCTCGAGCTGCCTCTGCAAGCTCTGTCTTGCTATGTGGGATACTCCCCACACCGCCTCCCAGCCTGAGCTACCCAGTGCTCACTGCTGGCCACCCAGATGCAAGCCCCAGGCTGCACACAGGGAGCTGTGCTCAGAGGCCTGGTTCTGCCACTCTCTGCTGCCCGGGCCTTGAGCAAGCTTCTTTCTGGGGCTCATATGTCTGAAGGAGCTGCCAGGGCCCCTAGGGCAAGACCACAGGCTCCTGGTTTCACCATAGCCCAGCACTGGTCCCACTGCCAGGCAGTGTCTCTATCTATTAGCTAGAGGGATGAAGAAGGAAGGGACTCTGGCAAGCAGGGAGTAGAAGCTCAAGTTGGGTTAAACAGTCCACAAAGGAGGCCAAGAAGGTGGCTTTCCAGCTGGGTGTACCACGTCTCACACAGCCCGAGTATGAACAAGCCCGTTCTGTTGAACTGTGTATCAAGGGCCGGGCAGGGTGTGGGGGTATTTGGGTGGTGAGCACACAGCCACCTCAGCCTGGGCAGGGAGAGGGATGGGCCCGAGTGGGCCCAGAAAAGGGCTATTCTGCTGGGCTTTGGCATGGGTGCATCAGAGCCAGCTGGGTGAGGGCTAAACAGAAAATGCTCCATTCACAGGTCAGTATGTTACTAAAATGATTCTATTATCACTATGATCACACACGGGTAGAAGACAATGACATTCCAAGTCTATGTGTGTGACAGAGGACTTAGCCGAGTGTGTGCACACAGATGTCACACACAGTGCTGGCTCCACATGGTCACCAGGGCTCTGAAGTGCCAGGAGGCCTTGAGAGGTCACCCCAAACCCAGTCTGCCCCCACCATCCTTGGAATGGTCAGGGTACAGGCTGCTTTGTACTAGCCCTTCTCCTGGCCCAGCGCTGTCCCGGAGCAATCTCCAGGCCCGATGGGCACCCGCCTTAACAGATCTTCTCTTGTCTGTCACTTGGAAACTGACCTGTCACTTTGTAGGCCCTTTGCTGGGGTAGGTGCTCTTGGCATTGCACCAAGCCCTAGTGATCCCTTTCACCTCTCCGATCACTCCCACCTTCTGTCTCTTACAAGTTGCCAAAGTCCCAACTGGCCAAGGGCAACGGAACCCAAGTGACTGTCCCTCAGACTGCATGGGTTGCAGAGACTTGCAGCCAAGCTGCTCCGGTGCAGATGGGGAAGGTGGGCACACACAGGAGGTATGCCATGTCTCCTCGGTTTGGTCCAGGATGCCACCCCTTGCAATATCCTGTAAAGAGCAAACAGGATGATGTGTTCCTCGGCCTCAGGCAGACACTGGGCCACGGCAGCTATGGAGAAGAGACCCTGCGGGCAGCAGCAACCTCCTCCCTCTACAATCATGAGTGAGGCACAACAGCAGTGTCCACTGAGGGCAGATCCAGCCAGTAGGCCGTGGGTGACCTGAGGAAACCGGGACCTGTGTGTGCGAATGATGTGGTCTGTGTGATGCATTCTTTGAGCAGTTTTCTTTCTCATCATTCATCCTAAGGAGATGCTCCACATGTGTGTGAAGGTACAGGGTACAGAGAGAAACAACACTGCCTTGTCTGGATTAAGGACATTCCTAGAGCCCACTACTGCCAGAGTGTGCAGCAGGCACTGTGGACCCACATTCCCAACCCTGGTCCCCAGGGGGAACTTTCACTCCAGACTATTGAATGCGGAAAAGGCAGGTCCCAAAGCTAGACAGATGTGATGAGCCCATTTTATGAAAACTACACCCACCGACATCAAATCCACATGGGTAGCTCTAGGGCCTAAGTGACAGAAGACTCCAAGCCCCATGCAAACAGTTCATTGTTCAACATGGTAATCCTTGGTGTCCTGTTTAATTCTCTTTGGGACCATTTCTCATAGATGCACACACTGTTTTCTGTCTTCTTGTTACTCAGGCAGGTGGGCTGTGGTGTGCTTCACAGCCACATCCCTTCCTGGGCAGCCTCATGACACTGACAGCCACTCCTCCTCCCCAGCTCTAAGCCAAGTCTCAGGGGAGACACAGCTGTGGCCCATGGGTCAGTGGAAGAAGCAAAGCCACCAGAGCTGGAACAGGAGCAGAAGGGGCAGCCCAACATCTGGGCAGCTGCCCTCTGGCCCTTGGCCCGCCCACTTGCCCCCACCCCAGGTCCCTGAAGGCCCAGAACATCTGGCCGCTGGCCTGGCTCCAGGAGGGGTGAGTTAGGGGGCCTCCTTCCGCCAGGCCCGGAGGCTGCCGAATGCTCGGCACATCAATCAAGGCTGCAGGGCTGGCTGGTGCTGGGAGAGGAGCCGGCTCCTTCGCCGCCTCCCTCCCCAGACATTCCTGGGTAATGGAATCTCCTTTCCTGTTCATTTATTACCAGCCCGCTTAACTCCGCCAAGGCCCCGTCTGCAGCCTGGAGCCCCACCAGCCCTGCATTTTCCCGGAGTAAGGGGCTCCCTTGGGGGAGCTGCCAAATCTTGATACTCACCAGCATGGCCCCGCAGGGCTCCCTTGCCCAAGGACACAGCTCTGCTGAGCATTTCCTGTGAGGGACACCATGTGTCTGCACCTGCCAGATGCGGGTCCTTTCATTCCTGGCATCTTAACAGAAAATTCCTGCTCAGAGTCGCACAGTGAAGCAAGGGCAGAGTCAGCCTCATACCTAAGCTCTTTCCTTGCCTGTCACCTCTGCGGACAGGACTATGTTTTCTCTGTCAAATGATCTTGGTGCCCTGGTCAAAAATCAGTTGATCGTAAATGATTCCTGGCTATCATTCTGTAATCCCAACTCTTGTCGCATTGATCTGTAGGCCTAAATGCGGGTCTTCCTAACTGTCCTTGTAATGACTTCGAATCTGGAGATGTGTCCTCCTACCTTATATCTTTTCTAGAATTACCTTGGCTATTCTGAACCCCTTAGCATTCCATATATATTTTAGAATCAGGTTGCCATGTTGTACACAGACACCAGCTGGGATGTTGACACGGAGGACATTGGGGAGTGGTGTGTGACATTTCCACTTCTACTGAGATCTTTAATGTTTTTCTGATATTTTGTGCTTTCATGCGAACTTTTTACCTTTCTTTTGTTCATGTCTTTGTATATTTTTTTTTTTGCCACTGTGAATGGAGTTGTTTTCTGTTTCACATCATTATTTCTTCATAGTGCTTGTGCCAAAACATAATTGACCTGTGTCTATTGACTGCATTCTGCAGCCTGGTTGAACTCATTTGTTAGTTGTCATTGTCTTGGGCTGGGTTTCTTAGTTTTTTAATTGATAAAATTATGTCACCTGTAAATAGACATTTTTTCTTCTTTTTCTTTCCAATCCAAGTGCGTGACATTTTTTTTCTTACCTAATGGCCTTGGCTAGAACCTCCAGGACAATGTGGGGAAGAAATGCCAAGAGGTTCTGAGCTTCTAGCCTTCCTGTCCACAGCTCTCCCTCTCCTGTCCCAGGGGGGTTATGGAGTGCCATGGGAGACAGGAGTGTTCATCCAGAGCAAATGACAAAAGCAAAATGAGAAAGAAGCAAATCCACTTATTGGGCCAGTGTCCCCTGTCATTCCAGCATCCCATACGGGCACCCCTTAGAGTCCCAGCTGCTTCACTTCCCATTCAGCTCCTTACTATTGAGCCTGGGAAAGCAGCAGAAGATAGCCCAAGGGTCTGAATCTATGCATCCATGTGGGAGATCCAAATGAAGCTTCTGGGCTCCTGGCTTCAACCTGGCCCAGCCATGCCTGTTGTGGCTGTGTGGGACTTGAACCCACGGTTGAGAGATCTGTCTGTTTTCACCTCCTCTCTCTGTAACTCTGCCTATCAGATGAATAAACACATCTTGAAAAGGAGAAACAGAGCTCTTAGGAGACTGATCATCAGGGGCCAGCCAGCAAGTCTGAGTTCCTGGAGTGTTGTGACTCACGCTGTGTGTTGAGCTGCCTGGGACACAGGGTCCCCGGACACTTGGTCAGGCCTCATGCGGGAGTTTCTGGGCAGATATTGCTGGGTGAGACTGACGCCGGGCTTTGTGAACCAAGACCAACAGACTTCCCTCCCTGATGTGGCCAGCCTCGTCCAGGCAGGGGAAGGCCTGCGGAGGACACAAAGGCTGTCCTCCTGTGAGCATGACAGAAAGCTCTGTTCTTTCTGCACCTGAACACAGCCTCTGGACTTGTAGCCGACCATCATGATACACGCCAAACAGGTGCCAAGCCGAGCTCAGCTGATTTGTTCCAGGAATCCCATGAGCAAGATTTTTTTTTCTAAAAAACACAGCCTGCCCCAAGTCATGCAGCTGGCAGTGGAAGCACTGAGGATTGGGTACTGGTGGCCTCCAGAACTTTCTGTGAACCATTCGGCAAGCTCTGCTTCACCAACACTTGCTCCTGTCCCCCAAGCCCCCTGCCCACTGCCATTCAGGGCTTCTCTTTCCTTGGAAGGAGGGTGTGGAGGTGCCAGAAGAGTCAGGGGCTACGCTATCTCCCAGCACGCCAGGAAGCAGAGGACTGTGCCCCGTCAGCTCTGCTGCCTCTCCTCACAGCAGCCATTCTGTCCCTCACCTCAACAGACCCTCACCCACGAGCAACCTGGCTTCCCCACCCACCCACCCTAGCCCCACCCAAGGAGGACAGGGCTCCTCCAGGGCTGTCGTCGGATGCCTGGCTTGGGGCAGAGCAGAGTGTGGGGATCCCATTTGGAGGTTGTTCCACCCTTAGGGGGAGATGCTTGAGGGCACCCACTCTGTGCTCCCACTGCCATGGGAGATACCCAGCCAAAGCCCTCCCAGCACCTCACCCCCCAGCCTCATGCTGGGGAGGGCCCCAGTCTCTCATTGCATGGGTATTCCTGCAGAGACCAAGCCCCCCTCCCCAAGCTCCCGGCTCGGCTGTGGTACTTGCAGTCAGTGACGGACCCACCCGCCCACCTCTTCCTGTGGGGGCTCAGTGCCAGGGGCGGCGGCCCAATGAACAATGCCTCATTCTGTTCTTGGTCTGGGTGGAGGTGGGCTCATTCAAGTGCACCTCACACCAGCCAAGGAGCCAACATTTCCCCACCAGCACCACTGCCCCCGCTGTTGTTCGGCCCCATTGACTGCCTGCATCAGGCCTCAGAGGTAGCCCAGATGTGCCCAGGCCAAACACTGCCCCCACCAGCTCCCTGACAGCTCACTGCCCTGCAGGCAGGAGCCATATGTGGCAGGGTCAGCTGTGGGTACCCCTGCCTCCTTGCTTAGCCAGGGTGTACCCAGGCCTCTGGCAGCCTGCTGTGAATGAGGAGTAGCCACTTGGCCTGGGCAGCTGGTCTCGGATGGCACAGCCCAGAAGCAGCAGGAACAGAACTTGAGGGAAAGATCGTGCAAGCCCATGGTGGCAACTCCTGTACCACACAGCCCTGGGGATGCCCTGATAAGATCTTGAGTGGAAGGCTTTGGGAGAAACAGAGTGACTTGTGGCACACATGCACATGTACACACACAGCCCCTCCTCAGCAACCCAACCCTGCTGCACAGTGCACGCTCCACAGACAGTCTTGGAAAAGGCCCTTGGAAAATGCTTGAGCCATGCTCTCCACCCTTGCCCGGAGTACCCTCTCTGCTCCCCTACGTCCCTACTCGAGACTCAGAGCTCAGACCTCGGGCTGTGCACACAGTGGATGGAGGTCAGGCCTGTCCCCAGAGCATCTGCACCCTGGCAGGCTGATAGGTCAGCCACCCTCCCCCAGCCCTCCAGGGCCCCCTGCAGGCCCCAGGCCAGGCCTGGCTTCCGGAGCTGCTGCCACCTTGGCTGGCCACACCACATATGGTTTTCATCAGCAGCTGGCTTGGATGAATGGTGCCTTGTGAGAGCACCGCAGGGCTCACCTCCATGGCAGGCCAGGCCAGGTGGTGCAGCTCGGGGAGGGAGGAATGAGAGGGAACCTGAAGGGGGATGGGGACAGGCTGGAGGGCCCGGCAGTCCTGAGCCAGGTCCTGTGATCAGACTGGGAACTGCACAAAGAGCCTCTCTGAGCCCTACCCCCAGATAAAGGGTAGGACGCGAGTCCCAAACAGGGAGGAGATGGTGCTGGGTACACAGTGTCAGGGCAGGGGGCTCCCCAGCTTGCCTGAGGGGAACAGGGAGAGGACCCAGCTTGGTGCAGGGTAAGGATGAGAGTGACAGCTTTCCAATTCTACTCATTCCCCTCCCTGGTTGCTGCAGCCTGCCCAACGCCCCCTCCAACCACCACTCCACCTTGACCAGGAGCCTCTGCGAGAGTGTGAGGGAGTAGGCCTGAGCTGTCTCTGTGCAGGCAGTGCCTTGGGCGTGACCGCTGATGTTCACTGAGGGCGCGCTCTGTGCCTTCGCTGGCTCCCGCGGACCGGCTGTGCATCCTCTCCTGGGCCCTCCTGCTTTGATTCCAGTCTCCAGTTACATACAACAAAGCCATGACTCAGAAAGGGTAGGCAGACAGCCCAAGGCCACACAGCAGGGAGAGGCAGAGCTGGGAAGTGAAGTCAGTATCAAGGCTGGCGTGTGGCATGGTGGGAGCGTGGGCCCCACAAGCATGGCCTCCACCCAGCTCACTGTGTGACTGTTCAGTCTCTTCTCCTGGCCTGCCCCCCTCCGTCCTCCCTTCAGGGCCCAGTCTGCAGGGGCTTATGGTGCTCCAGGATATCTGAGAACGTAGACGTGGAAGGAGATGCAGACTGGGGCAGCGGCGGCAGGGGGCGGGGGGTCTCTCCTTACACAGTCCCTGGGCTTGTCTTGTCACCACCAGATGAAGTGCAGGCTCCTCTCTGCGATGCCCCAGGCACACCAGGCTCATAGAACCCTCTGGCCTGTTGCCCCTCCCCATCTTTCCCTTGCCTGGAAGCCTGGTACATCCCAGCAGAGGAGCACTGTGGGATGCAGCCAAGTTGCCCCACCGTGCTGTGCACCAGATGCCCACCTGCCCCCACACATCCAGGCTCCAGAGCTTCCCCGAGCCTCCAGGAGTTGCTCAGGTTCAGTGTGATCTCTTCAGACAAAAACACTGGCTCCCCCGACCCCACCCGTGCCCTGCTGTGGGGCAGCTGGCACCACCTTCCTACTGCATCTGTGGCGCCACAGGACCTGTCTGCCCTGCTGGGTCGGAAGTGGAGCAGCCAGGACATGAATTGGAGCCCGTGTGGAATGCTGGTGCTGCAGGTGAAGGCTTTACAAGCTAAGCCACCATGCCAGCCCCTTAAGATAAATCTTAAGAAGCTGTTCTTCAGAAATGAACCTGAAGCTCAGCTCAGAGAGCCACCTTGCCCTGGTCCTCCCCCTCTGCCAATGTCACTGCTGGAAAGGGTGGCAGGCCCAGACAGAGTCCCCAGTGAAAACCAGAACAAACAGGCCTGGGCATTGCTTAGTTGCATGCTGCCGGTGCTGCTCACCTTTTGGGGTTTGTTTATTTGTATTAATTCTTTCCATGGTGGATGAGTATCACTTCTAATAGACGAGGAAAGCAAGCAAGACATGACAAGAGAGCAGCCTGGCAGAACCCCAGCCTGCTCTACTGGGGGGTGCGGCCCGGTACACTTAGCTCAGTACACTGCATGTTGGGATTTATTTATTTTTTCCTTCTGTCTTTATTAATATAAAGAGAACAGATTTCATATAGATCATGGATACAATCTAAGAATATATGCTACTTCCCTCCCTCCCCCCTCCTTCACTTTTTTTCTTCCCATTTCTGCGCTAACGTACTTTGAGAAGCTGTACTTATTTATTTGGAAGGCAAAATTACACAGAGGGGAGATGGAAAAGGAGGCAGTGAGAGAAATCTTCCACCTATAGATTTCCTCCCTGCATGGCTGCCAGAGCAGGGTCTGGGCTAGGCTGAAGCCAGGAGGCAGGAGCTTCATTTGTCTGGAGATCCCTTGTGGGTACAAGGGTACAAGCATTGAGGCCGTTTTCTCAGGAACACTAGCAGGGAGCTGGATTGGAAGTTGAGCAGCCGACTTAAAATGGAGCCCACATGAGATGCCAGCATCACAGACAGTAGCTTAACTCACATACCACAATGCCAGTCCCTGTGATAATGTATTTTTAAATTACTTAATAACCACAGGCTTAATCCTTCACTTAACTTTCAACAGGTAAAAAGTAGAAAGACCACTGTTACATAGGAATATAGACAAGGACTAAAACTACCAAATCTCAACACGTCTGTATCATTCATTCATGTTGATCTTGTGTGTGTGTGTTCCCTATACATTCGTTCACACAAATATGTAACATTTGTCTTTTTGCATCTGGCTCATCGTGTTAGGCATAATGTTCTCCAATTGCCGCCATCTGTTAGTGGCTGAGTAGTAGTCCTCCGTTGATGGACCTCTGGGCTGAGCACATATCTTAGCTATTGTGGGCACTGGGCTTCAATAAACACATGGGGGATACAGGTAATGCTTTCATATGCTGATTCATTTCCTTTGGGTAAATTCCCAGGAGTGGGCGCTGGCTTGTGAGTCTGGGGCAAGAGGATACAGACATTGAAATGTTCTTACTAGTCTGCATGTTCTGATTTCCCACAATGGGTATTTATAACTTTGACGACTGAAAAAAACAAAACCCTAACTGCCTTCTTAAAGGCCCAAGTCTGTGGCGATACCATTCACTGAGGACAGTGGCTCCTTTTCCGCCCATCCCTGCTGCCTCTCCCATCCACACATGTGTTCTCTCGCTGGCTTTTCTTTCATGCATCTAGCCATGTCCTTCCTCTGTCCTTGTAAAAAGACCTAACCCCTTGTTGGAACTGCTCCCAGCCAGGGGGCCCAGCACCCCATACTGTCTCCTGGGCTATTGTTCCAATTACTGGGGACTCAGAGCAGACCCAGAGGCGGAAGTATAAACCCGGGAGGCGGAGACCCGTAAACAGCTGGGTAACCAACTCCAGGTGTGCTGATGGGCCCTGGCGCTGCTCACACTGGGGCTGAATGGGGCCTGGCTTTGGCAGGGTGGGGAACACTGGGGACTGCCTCTGGCACTCTGTGTCTGTCCAGGGCTACCATCAGCAGGGCCAGAGAACAGGCAGGCAGGGAAGGTCCCACACAAACTTGGATGAGCTGCAGGGAGAAGGGTGCAGAATTTTCAGTCACCTAAGCACCATCTCCTATGCCCCGGGGTCTTAATTTGCCTGTCTGCAAAATGGGCAAAACAGGAAGTCACAGACTAGATGGGGCTTCTCCACTCTACCTCCTCCCCATGAGCTCATAAATCAGTGTATGGGGCCTTAATGTCTGCAATGTGTTTTATCTGTAATCTAATAAAAATATACACCATGTAGTAACAGGAACATGCTGTAGTAAAATTATCTGTAATCGAATCCAACGTATCATTTATGACTCTCTCATATTCTTACTAATACATTGTTCATAATCATTGGATCTGTGATTAGTGACCCTGTGGAGGCCAACCAGGAAGGATTGTTGTAGGAAAGAAGATTAGAGAGCTTGAAATCTGATAGGTCAGGGAATTAAGCCTTCAAAAAGGCCCCAGTGGAGAGAGATGAGGGTGCACAGGTCTGGGGAGGGTCATTCAAGCAGAAATCCATGTCCATCTTCCACCCTAGAAGTGTATAGTCTGGTAGGAGAGATGGATGGAGCTCAGCACAGCTGGCCACGCCCAGTCTGGGCCTGGCTGCACAACAGAGCAATGGGGGCCCTTCCCTGGCTCCTGAGCTGCACTAGAGGCAGCAGAGTCCGTGTTCTGGCGATTGTCTTGTGGAGTTGGAGGCCAGAAGTTGGCAGCATTTGATGGCTTTTTGGGAACCTCCGGCCCCAGAATTCTGTGTCTGGAGAGAGAAGGTGAGTCCTGCATGCCCTGCCCCATGTCTGGTCACCTGATCATGGGGCAAATGTGTCCCCAGGCAGCTGCTGAGTAATATGCCTGCTTAGGCCTGATGGGCCAAAGGCACTCAGAACCCAGGAGTTAAGAGCCTCACATGGCCAGTGAGCTGAGTGCTGGAGGCAGGGGAGGATCAGGCAGCATAGCCCAG
Source organism: Ochotona curzoniae (assembly GCF_017591425.1). Lineage (NCBI taxonomy): Eukaryota > Metazoa > Chordata > Mammalia > Lagomorpha > Ochotonidae > Ochotona > Ochotona curzoniae. The sequence continues at coordinate 42,278,528 of NW_024464918.1, forward strand.
GACGGAGGCTGGGGGTACTCCCAGAGGACACAGCCGGGGTCGGGGCGTGGGTACGGTGGAAGCAGGAGGCCTTCTGGAGGAGGTGCCCCGAGAAGAGAGTGGATCTAGGGGTGGAAGGTAAAAGGAAGAGCCAGAATGGTTAAAGATGGGTGCAGAATGGAAAGGAAATGCAATAGAAGGACCACTTGTGGCCACGAGGCTGGTCAGGCACTCTCCTTGCCAAGTGTTGGGCAAAGGTTATATGACCTGACCAGGGCCCCCATCTAGTATCTCAGAGACAGGCATGGGACAAAGGAGAGTGACAAATCCTGCCCCTGCCCCCAAGATCAGACCATACTTTCCAAGAGGGGCCCCTGCAGCGCAGCCATCCCTGACCCAAGTCATGCCCTCTGTCACACTCTCAACACTTCCACTGTGGTTAGCAGAGCTAAGCTGGAAGCCCTAAAAACAAAATGCCACTGAAGATCCTCAGGAGGTGTGAGTGGAGACTGTCTCTGCATGGGTTAGAAGACTTAAACAATTGCTAAGATGGCAGGAACAGGCCAACAGCAGAAACCAGCAGGGGCACGGATGTCCACAGCTACTTGCCGGATAAGGCAGCCTCTGGCAATGACCCACAGGAGTCCCTGCAGAGCTGGACAGGGAGGGACCCAACCAGCCACCAGCCCTGTCACTGATGACTGATGTAGAGGCGCATGCCAGCAGCATGCGAGAGACTGGGGTGATATTGCTCCCTGGTGGGCATGTTCTGTACTGCATGTACATCACAGGAGTCAAAATTCAACTCCAGGTCTTTCTTTTTATCCCTAGATAATTTCAGCATACATGTGTTCAGAACAATGATGGACTCTACATGACAATACAACCATTTAAGTCAGTAAATCTGGCACTGAAAGAATCTTGTTAGTATTCATATTTTGCCAGTTGGAAGAAAGTTCAATGCCTTTATCATGGGCTGTTTTTCTGGTTTGGGGCCAGTGTGTAGGAGCCTTACTACCAGGTCTCTCCAGTTCCTTAGAGTCCAGCACCGTATCTCTACTTGTGAATTTTTCACGACCTTGACCCCGTGGGAGCCGAGATCGGTTATTCTGCAAAAAGACGAGTGTGTGGGGTCCTCTGGGCTCCCTGTATGCTGACGTTGCACATGTTGGGCTGGATGTCTCTCAGTGCATCACACTGGTGGGCACAAGAGGCCAACTGCCCCATCCTGGGCAGGATAGCTAGGAGTGCCCCACCTGTGAGCGTGAGGATGCAAAGTTCCCAGGCTAAGAGGAGCTGACACCTTTCTGGACTCACATCAAGGTCAGGGCCCTCAGCTCAGGAGAAATGCCTCATCCCTTGAGTCTGCTCAGGACCTCAGCTCAGGCAGGCGCCCACAGGCGCAGCAGCGTTGGCCTGCGTGGGTTTCACAGTGACAAACCTGGTTACCTGGTAGATGGGCTGGGGGGAGCTTTTTGCCTCACCTGCTTTACACCATCTCCTCCAACACACCGCCCCCTGCAGGTGACACATGAACTTACACTCCCAAGGAAAGCACCATTGGCCACACTGTACAGAGTCCCTGGCTGGGACCAGGGTGCTGTCAGTAGCTGCAGTGGCCCATTCCAGGGGGCGGGAATACCCTAGAGGCAGCTCAGTGGCTCCCCCAGGCCAGGACATCAAGGTTGCTGCTCCCAGGATGTGACTAACAGGGACATACAAGCACCAACCACCTGACCCGGGACTTCTCCAGGGGACCTGGCAACCTCTGGCAGCCCGCACCCCACCGAGGGCACAGAGTCCCTCTGATTGGACTCCTTGGTATGGGGGCGAGGCGGCTCTGGCGGCTTGTACTCACACGTGCTACTAGAACTGCAGGCACGGCATGTTTCAGAACCTTTCAGCAGGCCAAGATGGGCAGGAGCGCTGGAGAAGCTGATCAGGGCCTTCTTCCAATAAGAAACAAGACTGGTTTAAAACTCAGGAGCTGGGGGCCCGGGTAAATCTTAACCTCATATGTGTTGGCATCCCCCATGGGCACCAGTTCGTGTCCTGGCTGCTTCACTTCCCATAAAGCTTCTTGTTTCCTGAAAGCAGTCAAGGATAGCCAAAAGCCTTGGGACCTTGCACCCATGTGGGATACCTGGAAGAGGCTCCTGGCTTCGGATTGGCTCAGTACTGGCTGTTGTGGCATGAACCAGCAAACAGAAGATCTTTCTCTCTATATCTCCTTCTCTCTGTAAATCTGCCTTTCCATTAAAAAAAAAAAAACAAAACCAAAACCAACCAACCAAACAAACAAAAAACTCAGAAGCTGGGGCCAATGTAGTGGTGTTGTCGAATAAGCTTCCATCTGTGGTGCCAGTATCTCATATAGATGTCAGTTCATGTCCTGGCTGTTCCACTTCCAGTCCAGCTCCCTGCTAACAGCCTGGGAAAGCAGAGGATAGCCTAAGTCCTTGTACCCCTACACCCATGTGGAAAACCCAGAAAGAAGTTCCTGGAAGCTCCCAGCTCTGGCTGTAGTAGCCATTTGGGAAGTGAACAAAACCAGTGGCTGAAAGATTGTCTTTCGTCCTATTTTTGTAACTCCTGCCTTTTGAAAAAAAAAATCTAAAAACAAAACAAAATCCCACCTCAAAAGCCTCCCCTGTGGCCGGAGCCCCTGGTTGGCACGTGTCCCTCTGTCCCTCTGTCCCCAGTCCTGCCCCTGCACTGCTAAGGCAGCCTCTACCACATGGCTGATGGCCATGACCAGAGGAAACTATTCAGCTCCCAGTCCACGAGCCCCAAAGAGGCCGAGGCCGGCTTGGCACCCTGACCTGCCAGCCACTTCTCTGGTGCATGGTACTGCCTCTGTGGCCTAGGTCAGTGTCCCGAAGGGCTCCTGAGCACCAGTGGGAGATTGTTCACATGGCCTGCTGGGACTTCCTCCTCTGTAGTTCTGAACAAAGGGGTGGGAGAACCTGGAAATATGCATTTTAAAGCTCCCCCAGGGGAGCAACAAGACATCTGGATTGCCAACAGCTGGCCAAGAGTCTTTGCCATGCTGGAGAGCTTGTTAAAAATGAAAATACCTAGGCCCCACCCCATCTCATAGCTGTGGAATTGACAATGCGGGGGGTGGGAGAAGTGGAAGGTGAGAATCTGAGCTTCAGGCAGCTTCTCCAGCTGAGGACAGGGGGTTCAACTCCCGCCACGTGCCTACACGATGTGGGAAAGCCCAGAAGACAAGCAGCTCATCCCAGTGACAGCTCACATGCAGGGAGAAATAACGCAGGTCCCCAGGGCTCCATGGTCCTGTGCTCTGCTCCCACGCCTCGCAACGGTGCAGCCGGCCTGGGACTCTGTCATCTGAGATGCCCTGGCCAAGGCCTCTCTGGACCTGTAGGGCTGCAATGTGTAACCCGGTGAAAGTGAGCAAGACACCAACAGTCCACATGTTGTTTCTGGATGCACGTGTTAGGTGAATTTTGGTCCTGCACGGACTTGCAAAACAGCTCAAACAGGACCACCGTGTACAAACAGAACCCCACTTTATTAGCAGTTAGTTCACGATTGTACATTAATGGAGGAAGGTTCCCACTTTTAACACAACCCAAAACGGCTGGTTCAAGAGCCCTCATTGGGTGGAGCTGGATAGTACCCCATCTCCACCCCCTCCCTGGCCTGTATCCCCTTAGGTGCCCCCCACCCTTGCCCACCAGCCCTCTCCTTGCCAGTAAACAACATGAATTTCATGCACAAAGTATAAAAGCAGCCCTCTTGCTGATAACAAAACTAGCACGGTCACGGTAAACCTTCTGCTCCCTCACTCTCCTCTAGGGCCCGAGAGAAGGCGCAGGAGGGGCAAGCGGGAGCATCCTAGGGCTCCCCATGGCTGGGGTCTCCCCTAGGCATTGGTAGTTCCCCACACAAAGCTCACACTTTCTCATAGGAGAACAGGAACCATCCCTGGGAGCAAACCTGGAGCCCAGTGCTGCCCTGGGCACGTGGTGGGCATTGAGTGCCAGGGCATCTAGGTCCCTGGGCCTTCAGCAATTACACAGTTGCCTTCTGTCCCGCTGCTTGACAGCCCCCTTGGCCCCTTCCACTGAAGGGAAAGACTGAGGCCTGGGAGGGGCTTCACACACTCGTTACTCTGTGAGGGTGGCATTACCCTGTGCTGCCTAGGGCCCCACAATCTCATATTCACACACCCTACTCCAGGCAACCAGCTCCTTGCTTAGTTCTTTCTCTGGCTGCCTACCAGCCTGGCACCTGTCGGCCTCAGGGCCCACAGATCATGGGCCTTCAATAAGTGCAAACCCCAGAGCTATAAAACAGAAAGACAAATGTTGTTGGGTGCCCCTGTCTCTTGCACCCAGGCCCACTGTGTTGCTGCTTCCTCTGAGTAGCCCCCCACCTTAATCTCCCCAGAGCTCCAGCCACCCCTCTGTTGCTTTGGCACGTGACACAGGTGACAAGGAAGAGCTGTTGAGTCGGCGCAAAGGCTTCGATGGCCCTTGCAAACACAGGGCATAAAGGGACCAGCTCTAGGACACCATGAGCAAACACTCAGATCTGGGAAATGGGCCTACTCAATGGCCATGGGCCTGCTAGTCTCAAAGGTGGAGCCACTGAAAAAGCAAATGAACAGAGCAGGGAGACTTTATGGCATTGAGTGAGAGTCTGGCTCCCGAGTGTTACCGAGTGCACCTTGGTCAGGTCCCAATTCCAAAGCCACATAGGAGTTACTGATGGGTGGGTGGGAGGATGTCTGGGTAGGAGCACAGTAGCTGGAAGGAAATGATCACTTTCCTGCTTGTGGCAGTACCCGACCTCAGGGCGCAGAGGGTGACAGTCAGGGGTAAGGACACATACAGGGTGTGCAACTGACTAACCCAGGTCAGAAATACACTCCAGTGGTACAGAGAGCAAGAGCAACAATGTGGCAGAGCACACAAGATCTTGACTTTAATGCTGGATACCAGGCCATGATCCTTCTTGACAAGACATGTGTGAACTCTCTTCACACCTTGGGTTGCCTCTAACAGCGGTGCGGGCACTGCCAATCTCTGAGGGTCGGCCTGGAGACGTTGCTCTGTGTTAGCAGCCCCGGGGCACCGGCTGCACATGCCCACACTTCTGAGACCCATCTACGACCTTCAGTTCCTCCTTGGTGCAGCATGGAACGTTCTAGAATCTGGCAGCTACATACGACACCTCCCACCTGCAGACCTGAGGCTCCTGATGGGGGACCACAGAATGGACCATGGAGGGGGCTGCACAACCAAAGCTACATTCCTCTGTTTTATTATTTGGCCAAATGCTTAACAATGAAGGAGCAGACACTGAAGACTGGCAACGCTGTACCTGCTCCTCTTTGGGCAGTTAGGGTGCCTGTTAGCTGCCAGTGCCTCCTCTGCTCCAACACCTGAGGGATCTTACAGTGTCTGGACCCGGCAGACCCCCAGGAAGCATGTGTGAGTGGCAAGGGCAGTCCCAGCAGGTCCAAGGGTAGACAGCACAATCGGGGGTGAGGGGTGGGGGGTGGGGGGTGGGCAGTGAGGCCCTCCAGACCCTGCGGATGGCCAGAGAGGCCCAGGGCTCACACTGTAGATGGCGACACAGCTCCCCAACCTCACACACACACACACACACACACACACACACACACACACACGCGCGCGCGCGCGTTCTCCTTGGCCCCCAGTTTGGGTGAGGGCAACAGTGCACACTGCATGCCAGGAAAGCACAGGCTGCTGCTCGCCTGCCACCTTCTCTTCCCCGCTGCCAGCAAGGGCTCGGGAAGACAGAAGAATGGCTGGGGTCCAGAAAGAAGACACAGCTGGGTCCTGTTGGCTGGGGAAGGTGGGGGCACACACATACACAGGCCTGGAGGTGGGAGGTTCAAAGGCACCCTGGCTGGAAGGAGTGGTTTGTCCCATATCCTGGAATGGCCACAGTGGTGACTGAGGGAGAGGGACCACAGCTGGGCCTGGAGGCAGTATGGCCGTGCCCCTGCTCAGCTATGTGGCCCGTGCTGGGCAGGTCGCCTCCCTCTTCTGGACCCACTGCAGCCCTGAGCAAGGAGCACTCCAGCCCAAGGTGCTAGGTCTGCTAGGCTGTCTCGGGAAAGGCGCATCTGGGCAGGAGGCATCTGGTTCAAGGTTGAACTGGCAGTCGGAGGGGGCTGGGGGCAGGGGTCCCAACCTCAGTCACTTCACATTGTTAAAAGAAGGGAGTAGGGTACGGGGACAGGAGCAAATCCCAAGCAGAAGATAAACCAGCAATCCCATTGTCTGGGGGGTGGGGAAGGCTGAGACTCATGTGGGTGCTAGGGGGCATCCAAGCTCCCTGGGCAGCTCCCGACCTAGCACCATGTGAGGGGAAGGGGGACAGGCCAGCCTCAGGCCCTAGCTTGCCCGCTCCAGCCCCGGCCTCTTCCTTTGGCCAGAACTGTCCCAGTTTCCTGGAGAGAGCCCACCCTTCTCTGAACAATGCCCCACCCACCCAGGCCAGCCGTGTACAGGAAATGGGGAGTGGGGGATTAACAAGGAGTGGAGGCCCTCCAAGGACACCCTCGTGCTATGTGCAGGTGGCCCCGGACACTGTAATGACACATGACCCCTCCACTTCAGTCTCCGGCACCTTCAGGAGACGCCCTGCAAGACTAGAGCTTGCCACCATCTTGTATGATTGAATTAAAAACAAACCCAACCAAAAAAAATAGAATATATATATATACACATTATATATATATATATATATATATATATATAAAACACAGTGCGACCCCAGCACCCAGGGTTATAAACTCTGGCACCAAGAAAAAAAAAACAAATATTAAAATACTTTAGCTTCTTAGTATCGAGGAGGTTAAGGGGTGGGTATGGGGGTCACCTCTAGGAACCCCCGGTCACAGGTGGCTGGGGCACAACTCAGCCTGCATCCACTATGGCCGGGGCTGGGTAGGTGTGGGGACAATGCATGGATGCTGGAACCACCCCAGTCTTTAACCACAGGAAACACCACGCATGTCAGACCCCAGGGTGGGGAGAAGGGGGTGGTTCTGCAGCCCCGGGTACCTGCAGGAGGGGCTGAGGACCAGGAGAACACTGCAGGAACCAAAGTCTTTCCCCAAAAAGGGAAGGTGAGATGTTATAGGAGGAACCCGGACGTGGGGTTGAGTTCTCGCCAGGTGGCCATGCCGACCCCTGGCCTCGGGGCAGGCTCCGGCTAGCCAGCTGACCCCTTTCGGCCGGCCTGGCTAGAAACCCTTCAGGGATATGTCCAGTCTCTCTCCCTGGTTTGGCAAAAGGCCTAGCTAGATTTTTGTCCCTTGCTGTTTGGAGGACAAGGGAGAAGGTGGCAGCTAATACTGAGGGGGTGGGTGCCCTGCTGGGGCAGGGCGGGAAGGTCCGGTCGGGTGGCAGAACACAGTGAGGGACAGAGGGGAGGGTCGCACAGACTCCCTCCCGCCAACAGGAAAAGGCCTCCCCCACAAGAGGCTGGGAATGGAATGGGCCCCTGGTGCTAGGGAGGTCCAAGGGGCCGCAGAGCCAGCAGGGGCCGCTCCTCTGAGGTGTGTGTGCACCTGCCTGGGCCCCTTCTCTTGGCCCCACGTGGGCCTCACAGCGTATTGCTTGTTAAGTGCTTGGCCGGCCCAGGCCCGGCTCCCCACTCTGCAGGTAGTGTGGCCCAGCGCGCCGTGGGCGTCCCTGCCGTCGTCTCGAAGGTGCGATCTGGCTGCGGTGGCCGTGGCTACCTGGTGTTCTGGAGGTCCTCCCGCAGCCAGGTGGGCAGTGTCTGGCCCATCTTGTACAGCAGCTTGGAGAGCTCGATGTTGTGGTCCCGGTAATAGTCCTTCAGGAAGGCGCGGGACTGCAGGAAGAAGGAGATGCAGAGGTGGGCTCAACAGCTGGCCCAAGGTTGGGGGACACTCCCAAACACGTCCACGTCCACACCACCTCCCACCAGCACTGCCCCAGGCCCCTTAAAGGTCATGGCCTTTTGCCACACAGGATTTTCCAACAGAAAATTCCTGCAAAGCAGGAGCATAGGAACATAGCTTGTGAGGGCCACAACTGCAGGCAGAATTAAGTCGCAACCAGGACAAATGGGAGCTGCTACGTGCCTATGCATGTGCCACCTCTCCCCCAAGAAGGTACAATCCTGCAAGCTTCTCCCTTGGGAAACCTTCCTGCCTCTCCCCTGACCCTCTCCCAGGCCTCCAGGGATGGTGCCTGGTGGTATGTAGCTGGCCCTTGGCACTCAGGGTACCTTTCACATTCTTGTTGCTGAGTGGGTGGCCCTCACCTCCCTCCTAGACCACGAGTTCCCTGGAGGCAATGGTCATGTTTGATTCACCCTCGATCTCTTAATAGAAGGCAGTACTCTTACATGACTAAATCCATCTTGACCCACCATGTGCTCCTTAAGAATGCCATCCAAGGAACGCCAAGCCCGTGAATAGGCAAAGCAGAAAAAAGTCTCTCCCCGTGCCCCTCGCTCACACCAGACAGAGACCCTGTCCTCCCTCCCAGCTGCCACGGGCAATGTGCCTCCACTTACATCCAAGTCCATCTCTGGGTATTTCCGGCCCTTACTTTTGCCCAGACACTTGGTTTTTCCTCCTTCAAGCAGCTGACACCAAAATCCTTTCTTTGGATCAAACCTGTGGAGGAAGGAGAACCAGTGGGTGGGAGCTAGTGCAGCCGACCCTGTTCCTACCTTAAGGCAAAATTCACCACGGAGCCCAGGACAGCAATGAACTGACTCCCATAATGCACCCTCCAGCTGCTAATGCTGTGAGGTTGACACCTGTCAGCTGCCCTGCCAGCATTTGCCCCCGGGATGTCCAACCACATCTGCCCTTCCTCCAGCCAAGGGCAGCCTCCATGCACCAAAGTGTCCCTGCTGCAAGCCGGGCAGCCTCAGTTTACTCGGTGATCAGTAATGCACACCCTCCCGTCCTTCATGTTTCCAGGAGAACTTTCTGACCATTCTCTAACGCTGTGACAAATTCTTTTCTTTGTTATTATTCTTCCTGGCTTCCAGGGACAATGGGAAGAGACAAAAAAAAAAAAAAGTAGATGCATCTCTATATCAAGGAATGCACTATCTGGAGCCAGCATCATGGTGCCCTGCATTAAGCTACCACTGTGTGGTTGGCATTCATATCAGAATGCCAGCTTGAGTCCAGACTGCCCCACTTCCAATCCAGCTGGCTTGATCATGGCCCCTGGGAAGATGGCCCAAGTACCTGTGTCCCAAACATCCATGTGGAAGACATGGATGGAGTTTCAGGCTCATGGCTCAGCCTGGTCCAACCCAGTCATTGTGGCTATCTGAGGAGTGAACAAGTACATCAAAGATCTATTTCTCCCTGTTACTCCCTTACTGTTTCTCTGCTTTTCAAAAAACAACAAAGTCAGGCCCAGCTCAGTAGCTCAGTGGCTGAAGTTCTTGCCTTACAGGTGCCAAGATCCCATATGAGCACTGGTTTATATCTTGGCTGCTCCACTTTCCCATCCAGCTCCCTGCTTGTGGCCTAGAAAAGCAGTAAAGGATGGCCCAAAGCCTTGGGACCCTGCACTCATGTGGGAGACCTGGCAGAACCTGCTGGCTCCTGGCTTTGGACCAGTTCAGCTCCGGCCACTGAGGCCACTTGGGGAGTGAATCAGCGGATGGATGATCTTTCTCTCTGTCTCTTCTTATCTCTGTAAATCTGCCTTTCCAATAAAAATCAGTAAATCTGAAAAAAAAATTAAAAACAGCCTTCTTCAAACAACATACACACACACAATCTTTAAGTATACTTACATATGTCTATCCTTGGAGAGTTTGGCTTTCTGGAATGAATTTCAAAGACAACAAAGGAAGACTGTCTTCCCAGGCAACATGTACAGAGGGAGGTGAGCCCTGAGATTGTCATGGGGAGGGGAGGTACCGGCAGCCCAAAGCAGTCCCCCTGTTCCCCATCATCGTCAGGAAGGCAGGGTTCCCATCTGGCAGGTGCAGGTCACAGGCTGGATGGTGGTGACGATGACAACAACACCACACACTGGGCAGGGAAACCCCCCAGGAGAGAGGGGTCCTTATTCCCAGTTTTCAGCTGGGTTAAATGGAGTTGACCAAGGTCATGCAGCGGATAGAGAGGTCCAAGATCCTGGCCTAGGCATCTCCCAGGCCATAGCCCCCAAGCACCCTTGCTGTGCCCCCTTTTGCACCTTCGACTTCCAAGTTAGTGATAAGAGGAGGGGACTCCAGAACCAGGGAGGTGACTTTATCCCTCCTCCTTCTCCAGCTGGCTGTGGTACCTGTCCCTGGGACCTTGCACACAGACAAGCACTTATTCCTCAGGGCATGGTGCCTGCATCCGTGGGACCATCAGTCATCACAATCACATTCAAAGGTCCCTTTCCCTGAATTTGTTTTAAGTCAAAATTGAATGCTAAGCAGCCTTTTCAAGAACTCACTGCTGGTTTACTTTTCTTAGATTAATCACTCTAAAATCGTTCAGCCCAGCCTGAAAAAGAACCCTCCAGCTGGGCTGAGCAGGGTGGCTCATCACCTCCCTTTTCCTGAAGCTGATACCTCTATGAACATGATTTAAGGCACACTAATGTTCATTGTTGTGCCAACCTCTGTCCAGACCACGGGTTCTCTGGCCCAGCTGCCCCATGGAAAGACAGAGGTGACACTCACGCCAAGGTTTTGTGGTAGTCGATGGTGTTGGTCACCCCAAGGAACTTCTGCACCGTGTCCATCACCTTGGCAGGTTCTGTTCGCAGCAGTTTTCCGTCCAGGACCAGAATCTGGAGAGCAGGAGAGGGAGGAGGGTGACCCAGATGTGCTTTCCCTCCGGGGCTGACCAGAACAGCAGTCACAGCAGCAGGTATAGGTCTGGTTTGCAGCATGGAGGCCAGCACCTGCCCAGTTCCACTTACTTCTCCACCACTGAATGGCAGGTGTACCTACACCCCAGAGCCTAGGGCCCAAATCCCTGCCACCCTCACCTGACCGACATCACTCTCTCCTAGAATTGGAGCCCATCCCTGTACCCCTCCAGCATCCCTCTCTCTGCTCTTGCTTAGCTGCCAGTCTCCATGTTACTCTCCCACTCAAACCCTCCAAAGGCTTTCCTAAAATGCCTGTTGCAGCCTGCCTCTGCCCACCCTCCAGCCATGCTCACCCTTCTAGCTACAGCCTCTCTGGGTCCCCTGAGAAATGCAAAGCCTCTTGCCATGGAATGAGGCATGACAAGGAGGACTCCTGTGTTGGGGACTGAAACCTTCCCCTAGATCCGGGAGGGCATTTCCAGCCCCATGACTGGGTAGAGAGATCACCAGACTGCTGGCTCTGCTTGGGGCTGGGTAGCGCACCTGGTTGGCATGGAAGGCGCTGAGCCAGCGCTCGATGTGCACGGCGTACCAGCCGGGGCCCAGGCAGCGGCTCTGCAGCGTGCGGAGCTTGGAGGACGCGTCAGGGCCAGCTGTGATCACCTCATGGAAGGTGTACTTCAGAGCCACGGCATCGTCGTGCGCTCGCTGGTGCTGAGGTCAAGGGGACAGGGCAGAGTCACAGGAGGTAGTCCAGGCACGGCCACCCAGCAAGTGTCCCAGAAATCCTGGGCCAGACTTGGAGGCCCTGACTCTACCTCTCCTTCCTGTTCAAAAGCCTCTGGGAAGTCTCCGGTTCCTGTTTTCATCTCTTTGCAAGAAGGGGGTTGGATCAGATCAGGGTGTGCAAATGAAGTACAGGTCCTGCCCCAGCCAAGACTTGCCTCACTTAGACTCATCATCACCTCCCCAAGGAAACTTGGCACTAAGCCTAGAAGGCAGCTGTTCACAGATACGATAAAATCGAGGCAGCATCCTTTGGGATCAGCCACACGCCAGTGCTGCCCCGGCCTGGAACCTATGCCCACACTTTCTGTGCTGCAAATGCAGCTCAGAGATGACAGGGAGACTGGACACGTCCCTTGCACTAAGCCATGCATTTCTCCACTTACGGGAATGGGAAGAGTCAGGAAAACAGCAGGTCAAGGGGGAAAGATGCTGGGTCTCCTGAGATCACACTGTGTGAGCCGTCAGCATGTACAGAACTCCCAAGTTCAGAACTGCAGGACCTACATACCACGGAATGCTGCACACCAGCCAATCCACAGCTAGAGCATTGCGGCCCTGACTCTTGGCTGAGAAGACAGACATCTGAAATGCCACAGGGGCAGGTGCTGGGGCACAGTGTGCTAAGCCACTGCTTGGGACACCCACATCCTGTACTGGGAGTTCCTGGTTTGGGCCTTGGCTACTTGGTTTCTGACCCAGGTTCCTGCTAATTAATAACGTACACTCTAGGAGCTAGCAGACGATGGCTCAACAACTTGTGTTCCTGCCACCAGTGTGGGAAACTGGGTTGAGCTTCTGGCTTCAGTCTGGCCCAGCCCCAGCTTACTGTGGCCATTTAGGGAGTGAACCAGTGGATGAAAAATATGTGTGTGTGTGTGTGTGTGTGTGTGTGTGTGTGTGTGTGTGTGTGCGCATCTGTCTCCCTCCCTGCCACTCTGCCTTTTGAATAAACCTCGGAAAATTTTTTCTTTTACAAAGCACAAAAATGCCACACATAAAACTTAATGAAACAATTTGTGAAAAAGGTACACACACACACATCTTCCAGACAAGTGTCATGGGGCTCCGGCGCGGTGGCAGGTGCGGCGTAGTCCCTACATGGAATACAGCCAGACCCGACCCATGGCGGCTTGCTCTCTCCCCGACACTGAGCAGCCATCTGCCGTGAAGGCAGACAGTAGAGAACTGGGATCCAGCACAGCAAAAAAGAAAAAGGGAGGCAAGTGCTTCTGGGGGATTTTTCCAAAAAGAGGAAATCCAACAGAAATGTAAATCTCAGGGCACAACTGAAAGTCCTAGAGAATGGGCTGGTGCAATTTGCTATTCCTCCACCTATAAGCTCTGGCTTCCTCTATGGGCACCAGTTTATGTTCTGGCTGTTCCACTTCCCATCCAGCTCCCTGCTTGTGGCTTAAGAAAGTAGTGAAAGAAGGCCCAAGTTCTTGGAACCCTGCATCCATGTGGAAAACCCAGAAAAAGCTCCTGGCTACTGGCTTCAGATCAGCTCAGTGCAGGCCATTGTGGCCATTTGGGAAGTGAACAAATGGATAGAAGATCTTTCTCTTTGTCTCTCATTTCTGTAAATCTGCTGTTCAAATAAAAATTTAAAAAAACAACAAAGTACTAGAGAACCAGAGGCAGCGGGCGTTCCCACCCTCACTCAGGGAGGATGTAGGAGGTAAGAGCAGGAGGACAGAGAGTTGGGGCACCAGCAGCCAAGAGGGCCTGCACCTGCTTCCTGCTGGGGATACCAGGGGACCCCGGTCTCCAAGAAAACAGGGTGGCAAGATATTCCCAAAGATAATCTAGCCCTAAGAAGCTGTCCTGGCCAGGAGAGTGGACACTTCCCAGGGGAGCTCCATCTAAGCCCAGGTCTCCCCATCCCAAAGAGAGAGCTGGTGGCTGAGCTGATGAGCACACAGCCTTGTCCTCCTCCTGCCAGGACCCACTTCCAACACACTCAACGCACTCAGCAGTGGCACAGCTCTGGAATACTGGCAGGGGAGTAGAGAAGGAAGGAAAAAAAAGGCCTTCAGGCTTCCCTGAAGGGGAAACTGAGTCTTACACATCTCATACAGGGACTGGGACATGTCCCTCTGCATGTGTCACGGGGCAACCAGCTGCGCAGCCTGGTAGGCACTTATACCCCTTAAGCCAAAGACAACAGGCCCTGGGCTTTGCTCTTCTCTAAGTTCCTACCACTATTCCATCCCGTTCTCTTCCAGGCCCAGGGAGGCAGCCACAATCACTGCTGGCCAAATCTAGGCTTCTTCTAAGCTGAATCCACCTCTAACTCTGGTGGAATCAGAATCAGAGGCAGGACACCACAGAGTGGGCCAACAGAGTGGGCAACCAACTTGCTGGATGGCAACTTCCACCCATCTCCTCCAGCCAGCTGGAAGCACCAAGTAGGCAGGACTTGATTCCACCTGCCACCATATGGCAGTTGCTCATTCAGGACTGTCTGTGACAGGTGCTTAATAAAGCATCTCAGGAGTGAATGAGCAGGTGCCAGACAGAGCCCTGCACCTCCAACTCATGGATGCCCCAACACCCCAGCTCTGCTCACCTGGTACCAGGAGTAGGCTCGGTCCGCCGGGTTGATGAGGATGGTCAGGATCTTGGCCTTCGGCAACAGGGCGGCCGCCCGCCGGGGTGCGACTTCTGAATCAAAGTAGTTGGCGCTCTTCTCAAAGTAGAAGTCGGAGGTGGTGTTAGAGGGGATAGGGAAGAACTCCATGTACCTGTAGGACGCCCAGGAGGGGTTCGTGAGGGAGGGTGGGCATCATTGGCTGGGGCTTCCTCTGAAAGCAATACGGGCACACCATCCCAACAAAGCAAAGACCACCGCCACTACTGCTACTGCTGCCTCTCTGCCCTGGATGTTGTCTTTCCCGGGGGGGGAGCCATGAGCCCAGGATCACCCAGACTTAGGAAGGGATGTGGGTTGTAGGGCATGTGTATCGTGGAATTCCATCCAAAATTCTAGGAACCTTCCCTATGATGTTCCCGGGGCAGGACTGATGGGGCGCTACCTCTCTTCGCCTCTAGGTGGCAGGCTTGGGTTCAGAGCAGAACCACCTCTGACCAGGGATGGCCAACACTGGGAAGGGTTTTCTTTTCTAATGCCCAGAGTGGTGTTCAGCTCCTGCCACTCACATCCTCTCCCCAGTCTGCCCACAGCTTTCAAGACAAATGTTCTACATGTCACTTCATCACACTTCTGGGTTCAGGGCCCCTTGGAAAAGTCAATGAACGCCACAGGCCTCCCAGCAGCACTAACTCACACAAGATCAGGCCATGATTTGGGGTGTGTGAGAAGGAAGACACCCTAATTAAGGCTGTAGGTCCCTAGTCTCGCCTATTAAAGGTTTCTCAAAAAAAAAAAAAAAAAAAGTTTCTCCAGGGTGGTCCCAAACACAGTCCCCCATCAGAAACATCTGGGGGCACTGGCCATGTGGTACAGTGCGTTAAGCTGCTGCCTGCCACATTGGCATCTCATACAGGCACCAGTTGGAGTCCCCGCTGTTCTGCTTCCAATCCAGCTCCCTGCTAATGTACCTGGGAAAGCAGCGACCTGCATGAGAGGCCTGGCTCAGCTCTGGCCATTGCAGCCATTTGGGGAGTGAACCAACAAATGGGAGATCTCTTTCTGTCTCTTCATCTCTCTGCTGTTCCGCCTTTCAAATAAACAAATGAATAAATCTGGGAGAAAAGGAGGAAGGAGAACACATCTGGGCCTCTTGGATTCTCTCATTCTACCTTGCACCTACCTACAATATCTCCCTCATCTTCCTGAATTTTCTCTGCCCACAATGCTTCGCAGTCTTTAGACTGGGAACACTCTAAGAACAGATACTTGATTTGTTCTGTAGCAAAGTGCCTGACTTAGGCACCCTTCTTCCTGCAAACCACCAACACACTTGGCTACAGACACACTCCTTGCTCGAAGGGTGCTGCCCAAGCCTTGGCGCAGATGTTGCCTGGCACGTGGCTTATGGCTTCCCACCACACAGCCTTTCCAAGCTGATGAAGGCTGACTTCCAAGAACACATCCGGCCACAGTGGGTTTTAGATAAGAAATTGTGGACATGTTACAGATAGATGGGTGCCTGGATGGATACAGGTAGACAGACAGGTGGGCAGAGGTGTGTTAGACATGACAAAAACACACAACCGGCACAAGGCCAGAATCTGACCCACACAGGTCAGCTAGTGACATACAATAATCACAGTAATACAGGTGCGCAAAAAGACGAGAATTGACTAATGAGAGAGACTGGCCATAGCTCACAACACTCCCACCCTTGCTGCAGCCTCCAACCACAGGTTCAGGTGGGCAGCTGCAGGCCCAACCTCCGAGGGGACATCCCAAAGACCAGCAGGCCAGCTCTGAAGGGCACCTGCAATACCTGTCACTCAGTCCTTGCCCTGTCCCCAGCTGACCATGGGGCCCTGGATGTGTGTGTCTCTCTCCACCCCTGGGACTCAGCCAATTTCTGTGAAAGCAAGCGAGGGGCTGCGCTCTGACTCACCCATCTCTGACCCCAGTGGGTGACACAGACGGCTGTCTGGAAGGCAGCTTGCATACCATGACCCACGGTCCCTGCCACCCTGTGGTCACCACACTGTGTCTCTGTTTACAGGAACCTCAGCTGCATGTGAGCAAGCATCGGCTGTTTCCTGCTGGCTACCCTGGCACGCACCATGCTGGACAGCAAGGCCCACTCACCAGTCAATGCCTTTGTGATAGTTGTGGCCGTTAAAAAACTGGATCTCCTCGAAGGTCTCCGAGCTGGGGTAGTTGCTGCTCAGGTCTGGGTGCATGCCCAGGAACAGATAGAGGGCTGTGGTGCCTGTGGGGAGGAGGGGCAGCTGAGAGAATGAGGGTTTAGCCCCCCACCACAAGATGGAGTCTGAGTTTTGAGCCTAGTTCTGCCTAACCCACAGGGACAACCTGGGCCAAATCCCTTCCCTTCTCTTGGCCTTCTGTTTCCTCATCTGTACAATGAAGAATTTATACTGACCTCGGGATGGCCAATTGCTGGCATGTGTGTGCACCTCACTACTTCTGTGCCCCTTGCAGACATCACTAATCCATCACTCTTCATCACTGAACAAAAAGGTGGTCTCGGAATCCTTCTCACCACAGCACTCCAGTGGTGCCTCTGCCTGCCTGCCTGCCATCTCAGGATCGCAGAACACAGTGCTCCCTGCTGGCCTTCCCCACTTTGGACCTCAGTCCTCTGTGGACCTGGGAGGAGCTCAGACAAGAGTGGCCTGGTTCTCAGTTCTGTTTCTGTGATCCTCAGAGGGATCCAGCTCCCATGTCCTGCCCACTGTGCGCCCTTCCCTTCTTCCTCCTGGGGCTGTTGACTCCTCATTCCCTGTGCTCCGAGTCTCCGGCTTATTGCTACAACAGGAGGGCCTTAAGGAAAAGGGGCTGTCATTCAGTGATTCAGAGCAGAAGCTCCGGTGTCACAGACTCCAGGGCCCAGGATCAGGTACTGCAGTCCTAACTGCAGTCCTAACTGAAGGTATTCAGAGAAGTCGCTTTACTCCTCTCGTCTGAAAAGGCAAGAATGCCCATTTGTGCCTTAAAGGGTCACGTGGTGGCCAGTTACCTGGCAGACATGACTAGTCGATGGTCATCCTTTTTGCACAGAAGCAATCCTGCCTGACTCAGACTTGCAGAGCAATTGATGTGGGTTTTTGGAGACTCCCAGGAGGCTGTGTCAGGACTAACGGGCGTACAGCGCGGACCACCCGCCACGCCTTCCTGCCCCACACTGGCTGGCGATTCACATTCGCCCAACTTCACTTCTGCTTCCAGGGAGGTGGGGGCAGATCCATGGGGAGCGGGCATACAGCAAGGCGGTCCCCACAACCCCATAGTTGCCGGAGCAAGGCTGTAAGGGAGCTGGGGAGACCTGCCTGTTTTCTGGGGGCCAATGATGAGCAGCTTGGGGAAGCGGTCACACGTCTTCTCCTTGGACCAGATGTCTTTGTGGCGCTTGTCCTCACAGGGGTCCTAGAGCAAAAGGGGAGGATAGATGAGGGGGTGGGGTGCACATGGACATGGGGTTCCACAGCCCACTGACAGGCATGACACCCCCAGATCTGCAGCTGTTGACAGGCGGGGCTGTTTCTGGCGAGTTCATTGATCCTTTGAAGGGCCTGGCACTCAAGAGGAACTTGGGAGTACTTGTTAAATTCCACTGGGTGAGCTGTGTCTGAGCCAGGGGTCAGGAGACATGTCTTCCAAAACTTGTAGCTCTCTGCATAAACATTTTAGGCTATGAGTGCTCCTCAGTTGCTATGGCAACCACTCCAGCAACCCTAGACATACAGAACAGTGAGTGTGGCTGTGTGCCAATAAAACTTTATTTACAAAAAACACACCACAGGCTGGCTATGGCCCATGGCTTGTGGACTCCTACTCTGAACTATCGGACTGCCAATCAGTTCCAACTTCTGCTCCCAGTGATAACAGCCCTGGGGCACACACACTTTCCCAAGGACTGGCTCGTTATTCCTCCCTTCAGTCCCCTTCTTCAAGGCTCAGTGCTGCCACTGCAGCTAAAAGGGAGCACAAGAGATTATCCAAAGCCCTGAGGCACAGCCCTCCATCCACACTAAGGTTACAGTTTGGTCAACCCGGTGTATAGTGCGGGGAGGTGTGTCCATGCACGTACAAGTGCACACACATGCAGGCAGCAAGCGTGCCCTGCTGGCAACACATACACACCTACGTTGACATTCCAGAAGGGGCATGAGGATGTGAGCGCTCAGCCTGGAGGGTGTGCCTGGCAGCAACTAGCACTCCACTCCTGCAGCCCAAGAGCCAGGCCTGCCCTGTGCCCCCACCTGCCAGAGAGGATCCTTCTCCTCGGAGAAGATCTGGAAGTACTTCTGGGCCAGCTGCACGGGGGGCAGTGTCTGCAGGCGCAGGTTGGTCCAGGAGTGCAGGAAGCGCACCAGGTGCTTGAAGGTGTACAGGCCCAGGCGGTCATTTCCATAGTTGGACAGGTGTGTCATGAAGATGCTAATCTGCTCCACAGGTAGGGAGGGGCAGGGGAAAGCAGGAATGAGGTCAGCCCCAGAGCCACCCTCTCATCCCCACCTCTGACCCTTCTGGGCCTGCCTCAGCTAGCCCAGACACCCAAGAACCAGTGCAAGGCACTGTGTGACCTTGGCCAGGCACACACAGGTGTCACTGACTTCACCAAATATGGGAAGCTTATGAGCATGTTGTTTGGGAAATCTGGAGGCATATGTATGTGTGTGTGTGCAGGGACAAGGGGTCCTCAATGAAGCCATGAAGCTGGGTAATAATACAATAATCACTTGCTAAGTATTCACAGGGAAAAGGGAATAGATTTGCATGTATATGCACATGAACAAAAACCATGCAAGAAAACATGCATGACTGTCAAGTGCGTGACTGGGTGGGGTGAGCATTTGGTGTAGCAGTTGCTTGGGAGGCTCCCATCCCACAGTGGGATCCCAGTTGTGTTTCCGAGGGCAGCTTCCTGCTGATCACACCCTGGGAGGCAGC
Organism: Ochotona curzoniae; assembly: GCF_017591425.1. NCBI lineage: Eukaryota > Metazoa > Chordata > Mammalia > Lagomorpha > Ochotonidae > Ochotona > Ochotona curzoniae. Next base: position 42,297,680 of record NW_024464918.1, read on the forward strand.
AGGTGAAGGCTCAGTACTTGGGACCTTGCCACCCAAGTGGGAGGGCATCTAAGGAGTGGGGCAGCCACCAGCGGGAGGTCTCCTCTGGCACTCTCCGTCTCTACTTTTCTTTGTGTCTCTCAGATAAAATACATACTTTGTAAAACAATCTTAAGTGCATGACTACAGAAGCCCAGGTTCTTCAGCCTTGACCACACAGCAGAAGAGGGACAAAGGACAAGAGGCAAGGGGAGGGGGGACCCCACACAGACATCCTGAGCCCTTTGCCAGCCTTGGCCGGGGAGCACTTACGGGATTGAGGAGTACGGTGAGGAAGAGCTCGCCGCCGTTGATGATCTTGTCCAGCTCACTGGAGCCGCCGGGGTACTCGTTGTAGAAGATGGTATGTGTGAAGAGGCCGCAGGTCTGGCGCGGCAGGACCTGGGGGTGGGGAGAGGCTCTTTGGGGGCTCCAGACAGGGATGGTGGGGGAACAGACTCTTTCAGGAGATGGGCCAGGCTCTCTCCCCTTGTGCAGTACCCTTGCCCCTTAGAGGTATCCTGGCTTTAGGATGTTGTAGTCATTTGGGAAATGAACCAACAGAGGGAAGATCTCTGCCTTCAGCTATCTTCCCAGGATGCAGCCCTTGCGCCCTCCACAGCAGGTGTGCTCACAGCCACCCAGCACCCTGGGCCCTACTTGCCATGATGCCATTGTGGATGAAGCCGCGGCGGTAGCGAGCGGGTTTTAGGTGGGGGTACTCCTCCGTGCTGGTCACGCGGATGCTCCACACCTGCTTCCAGGCCTCATACAGCTGCACGTGTACAGGATACACACCCGAGTGGTGGGGTGCCACTGCGTACCCCATGTCCGTGGGAATGCCATGCTCCTATGGGGATGGGAGGAGGATGAGCAGGGAAGGGTAAGCACGGGGTCTTTCCCCTTTGGCCTTACCTCCCCCTTGCAGGATGGGAGAGAGAAACCAGAGGCATCAGAGGCCAGAACACAGTGCACAGGTGGTCCCGGCCCTCTCAGGGCAGGTGGAGAGGCTGAGGCTGGGGAGGGGATGTGGAAGAAAGGGACTGGGAATCTAAGCGGGTGACAGACAGGGCTGGGACTAGAACCCAGGTCTGTTCTCTAGGTCCAGTGAGTGAAAACACACACACACATATGCACGCATGCATGCACACCCTCCCACCCACCCTACCCCTTCATCCCACCTTCAGAGTAGTAATGGGCAAGCATGGGGCCTCCCCACCTCTCTTGCCTCTCAGTGGCTAGGAGGACCAATCTAGCCCACCTGACACCCAGGACCTCTTCTCTCCCAGAAGCTGAGCACTTCTTCCAACTTTTCCAACTTCCTAGGGCCTCCAGCTGTCAGCCTGAAGGCAAGAGCAGTGGCTTGTGCAGCCGACAGGCTTGGGCTGAAGACCCCTGGAGCCTTAACTGCCCTTATGTGAAGTGGAGCTACTCTCATTGAGACTTCCTAGAGAAGGAACTCACAATGCCAGTCCACCCTGGCCCAGGAATGCTTGTTAAAATCTGCCAGCCTATACTGCCACGGCAGCCAGAGGCCAGCAGTCGGGATGCCCAACCCAACCCCTAGCCCTCCCAGCGCTGCCCTGCAGGGAATCTTACTCACGACAGCGAACTTCTTGTTCAGGGCCATCTGCTCGGCCAGCACGGACTGGTTGTGGAAGAGGTGCGGCTGCATGTGGCTCCACATGTGGGGGAACCACCAGAACTCCTTAACATATGACAGCAGCAGGTCGTCCCCCGCGTCCTCTGCATCAGTACCTGTGGCCGTGACACAGGTTGCTCAGCAGTGTACCTCAGCCTAAGCCTGGACCTGGACTTGCGTGCACACAGTCCTGGCACACCCAACAACTGCCTAGGAAGTGATCTTAGCTATGGCACTGGAGCAGAGCTCTGGGCTAGGGCCGAGAATGTACCATTGACAGTGAATGGGCAGGGCCAAAAACCAAACCCTCGCCAAGCACTGGTAAATATCAGGCTCAGGATAAATTATCTCAAGGGTTTCTTACAACTTTTGACACACCTGCTTGGATCCCGTTCCAGTGACAGGGATGGGGTCATTTGTCTTTCACCCTCTGGTCATTAGCAGCTCTTTTTTCTCCTTTCATTCTTTTTTTTTTTTTTTCTTTCATCATAAGTGTTTTCCAAGTTTTTTTAAAATTTTACTTCTTCTTATTATTATCATTTTATGATACAGGTCCATAGATCATGGGATTTCCCTTATCCCCTCCCCAATTCCCTTCTCCCTCACTGAGTTCCCCTATATCATTACTATAGTATAGTTCTTCATACACAATCATATGTCCATCATTGTAGGCATGGACAGTGGCAGAAAGTACAGTATCCTATTGTCAAGATATAGTAAACAGTTTCACTGGGAGTCCGTCTTTGGAAGTAGAGATGCATACTGCATTGTATCCTCACATCTGGATATGATAGTCTCCATTACGCAGTTACTATACTTCCCCTTAAATGAAAAGCCACGATACAAAATCAACAGCAGGAAGAAAAACAGAAATTTACAATGCCATGAAGTTAAATAACATGCCATTAGCAGCTCTTTATACATTTACAGGAGGTATAACCACTGCTTCACACGTGGTTCCACCTTCCGTAAGGGGAAAGAGGGCAGAACCGGGCCTGGTTATCTCTCCTATCTGCCTTTGGGGCTGTGCTGTACCCTTCTCCACGCCACCCCAGACTGTTGACCAATTGGGCTTTGCCTGGAATTCAAGAGAGGCTGTCCTCACTGTGGCCTGGGCACAAATGGCCAGAGGGCGTGGTCATTGTAGATTGGGGGTTCTTCCCTCTTGCCCAGTCCCCAAAGGTAAACACAGAAAGGAGCTGAGAGTCCCAAAGAAGGAAGGAAGCCTTGCAGCTGTTTGGCCTGGGGGTGGTGACGCTGCCCGAGATGCCTGTGACTCCTACTGTGCTGCCTGGGTTCGATATCCGGTTCTGGGTCTAGATCCCAGTTTCTTGCCAAGGTAGACCTCAGAAGGCAGGACTGATAACTAGGATAATAGGGTTCCTCCCATTCACATGGAGACATGGAAAGAGTTCTCAGATCCTGCTTTCCACGCTGGCCCAGTCCTGACCACAGTGGACAGCTGGGGAATAAACCAGCAGGTGGGAGCTCACTTGCTCTCTCTTCTCCCCCTCTCAAATTGTTTTCTTAATTTAAAAAATAAATAAGAGAAATGAAGGCAGATGTAACCCAAGCAAGTGACAGCTGCTTTTCTCACCTACAACTGTAAACCACCCTTGCGACACAGGTCCAATGGTTCCAATGACACAGCACTTTACAACCTGTGTTGTGCACTTCTGCAATGTCCTTACAACTCACCAGATTCTATCATGAGCAGAAATGACACAGTCAATACTGAGAGGTGGGAGGTGAGGGGGAGAACACAACCTAAAGGCGATGGGGAGGGGCAAGTGAAAGCCCCCCCGGCTGCTGTCCCAACAAGGCCTCTGCCTGGGGCTGGGGCTGTTCTTGTGGGCCCTGGCTCTGGGGGACCCCCGTTGCGCAGCGCTCCAAGATTTCTGATGTTGGCATCCCCAGAAGTGACAAATGAGGCAGGGCAGGCCTACTTACCTGTGTGGAAGAATTTCCCTGAGTAGCCCAGGTTGAAGGTGAAGTTTGGGATGTGTGTGCGTAGCTCGTTCTGGGTATCAAACAGGGCCTAGGACAGGCAAGGGAAAGAGGAAGGGATGAGGGGCTGCCAGAGCTCCTCCAAACAAGGGTCGGGAAGGATCCTGCTGCTACAAGACTGGTTGCACAGTCAGTAGGCCCAGGTGAAAAACAAAAAAGGGGGACACTTATTCAAAAGTCACAAAGATGGGCTGGTGCTGTGGCATTCAGAGGGTGAAGTCATCACCAGTAATGTTAGCATCTCTCATGAGCACCAGTTCAACCCCACCAGCAGCTCCATTTTCAATGCAGTTCCCTGCTAATGACCTGGAAAAACAGGGGAAGGTGGCCCAAGTGCTTGGGTCCCTGCCACCCAGGTGGGAGACCCAAATAATTTCAGGCTCCTGGCTCCAGTGTGGCTCCAGCCCTGGCCATCATGGCCATTGAGGGGGTGAATCAGCAAATGGAAGATCTCTATCTCTCCTTCTCTCTCTGTAACGGTCTTTCAGATAAATAAATCTTAAAGTTATGGAGAATGTCAAGCAGACAATGGCAGAGTTCAGGCCCACACAGGCTCTTATTCCCATCCCTGACTGACAACTGAGAAATGGTGGGATGTGCGAGCCACTGCTACCCTGCGGGGACGGCCGCTGTGAGCCTCAACACCTTCATCTGTCCCGTGGTGGGGGGCTTCTCTTCCTTGGTGGCTAATGTTGACTTCCCAGGGCCTCCCTGCGTGACACACCCAGTGCTTGGCAAGTCAACATAGCGAGGCAGCCGCTTGGCTGCTGGGAAAGCTGTAACACCCTGGTGTCAGAGCACTTTGCAAACCAAAAGTCCTGGCCACTGCCGGTGAACACACAGGCTCCGGCTGGCTGTGTGGCCTGGAACAGGATGCTCCCTTGCTTCTCGGAGCTCTGGTGCCCTCTCCAGCAAAACGGGCTGCTGGGAGGATCAAATGAGGCAACCGCCGGGCAGGCGAGAAGGGAGCTGGGCCCAGCCAGGGCCTAGTTCAAGGGCTGCCACTGGGATTATGCCAGCTGCGTTGTGCAGCCTGTGCTGTGCGAACTAATGAGGCAACATTTGTGTTTAACAAACAGGGGCTCCACGGTGGCCTGGGCTTGGCATTGGAGGGGAGGAGGCACTGGCTCTGACTGGTTCAGAGAGGCCAGCCTCAAGCCCTCTGCAGCCTGCAACCTGGAAGAGGGCACCTCTGCCCACACCCTGTACGGAAACCTGAACACTGCCCTCCTTCCTTGCTGGAGACCTGGCAAAAACCAGACACACAGCAGGTTGCCCCACGCAGGGCTGATAGGGACACATGGAGCCTGGCAGCCTGGCTTCCTTGCACAGGCACGCCAGCCACGGTGATGTCAAGAGAGGACAGGACAGGCCGCAGGAAGACTGTCCAAAGGAGGTGGGAGGAAAAAGCCAGAAGGGCTCACAGGAAGCACCCCAACATTTCCTGTGCATGAGACAGCCCTTGAAGACATACACTCTTGGGAGGAAGCACAGGGCAGAAAAGCAGACAGGGACCAGCAGGCACACCCCCATGACCACGTCTTGCCATTTGACTGCTGAGGCTGCACAGCGGTTAGTTCCTGCTCACCAGTGCCACCCTGCCCATTGTTCTTCTCTGTGGGAGGAAGGGAGGGGACAGGGAGTCCCCTGCTGACCCTGGTAGGGACACCAACCCCTCCAGGACCTTCCTTCCCAGCGCCAAGGAGAACACAAACGCCTGCATGACTCAGGCAAAAAGCATTCCTCTTCCAGCCCGTGTCTCTTTCTAAAGCCGGCAGTCAACATCAAAGACAAGGCTGCTGCTGGTGTTAAGATGTTTCCAACACGTGCTAATCTCCCCTAAGAGAGGGCCGTGTCACAGGCACAGGGCAGAGGCGCTCTCTAGAATTTAATCCCCTGTTTTGTTTTCACTGGATTTATTGTTATGGTTGCCTGCTATTTATGGCACCAATTTCCCACTTACACTGGGATGCTGGTTGCTTGGCCAGCACCTTCAAGTGAAACAGAGAACAGATGAAAACTGTATGCTAAAGATGGTTAGCGATCATAATGAGCAGGCTTTGCTTTGTGGTCGTTCACATGTGCATAAAACGTTGGTGGTTTGCAAAGTGCTTCGATGCACAATTTTGTTTGGTAAATGCCTTCTGTATTAACTAAACATGAGCATTGTGCTATCTATAAATACCTCTAGAAACGAAGCCTTAGTTATAGGGCTGGGTGTTGGGCCTAGCCATACTATGGCACCCTAACCCCATATGGGAGTTAGGAGCAGGCTCCTCCAGACCTGCTCCCAATGCCTGCTCCCCGCTAATATGCACCCTGGGAAGCATTGGGTAACGGCCCAAGTTCTTGGGCTCCTGCCACCTGCTGGGAGATCTGGATGGAGTGCCAGGCTCTGGGCTTTGGCTTGGCCCAGTTCTGGTTGTTGCAGTTCTTTGGGGCATGAACCAGTAGAGAGAAGATCTATTTCTCTGTCTGTCTGTCTCTTGGTGCAACTGTACCTTTCAAAGTAATGAAGAAATATTACAGACCAAAAAAAAAATCGGTATTAAAAGGAACCACTGTGCTTCAACTGACAGGAGTGGGGGCCAGGCGGACTGGACAATGGTGACAGTGCCCTGAAGGCCCCGTCTCACCTTTACATCCTCCACCTTCATGCGTGTGCCCTCTTTGCCCACGAAGATGTCGTCGATGTCCACCAGGATGTAGCGGTCCAAAGGCAGCGAGAGGCGCTTGCCTGTGAGGAAGGCCACAGCATCCACAAACACGAGCTTGTGCAGCCAGAAGTTGAGGTTGTTGCCAAACAGCACGCGCTGGATGCCGTCATGCAATCCCAGGTCCTGGACCACAGTGGCGTGCAGTGCTGCATGCAGGCCAGCATCAGCACCCAGGTGTGGGATGGACTCGGATGAACGCGTCTTGGCCAGCAGCACCGGCTCATAGGTAGAGTGGTTGGACTGGAATACAGTCCAGTCTTCGCCAGGCAGCACACCCTTCTCCACCTCGCTGGGCCGCGTCACGTAGAGCAGTGGGGACTTGGGGTTGATGCTGCAGTCCTTCAGGCCCAGGTTCGAGTGCAGGAACAGCGGGAAGCCCTTGAGCTGAGCACTCAGCAGGCTGTTCTCATTGGCCTGCAGTGGGATGGGGAAATAGCCATCAAATTCCTGCAGCTTAGCTGTGGGCTGCTCACAGGAATACCAGCAATGTCCACCTGTACCCGTGAAAGCCTTATCCTACCTGGCATGTCCTCTGCTCCCCTCGCACAGTCATAAAGTGACTCCCTGGACAGAGGCAGGCCCGAGCCAGGCCTGAGTTCTTGTGTATAAGGCCACTGCTTTCCTCCCAGAGACCCCACAACAGGGTTGTGTACCCATCCTACAGATGTGGAGCCAGAGGCCCAGAGACATTTAAATCATACAAGACAGGCAGTGGCGGGCAGCATGGACTCTGCTACTGGACCTACGCAAGCCTCAGTCCCCTGCTGTGAGAGGTGGTTATGAACAGTAAATGGCACCTGGGCACATGGAGGACATGGAGGACAGTGGCACAGTTAATGCCGACTGGCACACAGCTCCAAACAGGGCATGGGGCTCCCAAACTGGCTGCAGCCACACAACCCTTTCTCAAGGAGAAATCTGTTGTGGAAGCCACATAGGCAGAGGGCTCAGCATGGGTACAGAACAGCATGAAGCCAGCAGGGCGATCTTGAGGGACAGCAGGCAGAAAGGTCAGCTGGGGCCAGGCCCACAGGGCCCTGCAGACTTGAATAGGCATCAGGAAGCTTGCAAAGGCTCCATCAGAAGGTTCCACAAGCGACGATGCAGGCTCCAATTTGCATTTTGAAAAGCTCTGCCTGGTCACCATGTGGAGAGAGTAGGATGGGGCACAGCAAGGGTGGACAACACAAAGTGCAATTCCAAGCTGGAGACAGAGCTGGTTGGGTGTGAGGCCCTCTGGAGAGCTGCTCAGCGCAGGGCTGCTCCAGTCCCCATGGCACCAGAGCTCCCACCAGCATGAAGCTGCTGCCTGCTCACAGTAGCACTATCTCCAGACAGAATAGCTCCTCTTCAATTGCCACCATGGCCCTGCAGGGCACTGGCCCTGTGAACTATGATAAGGAGCCTCCATTTACTTCTGCAAATGCCAGGAGTCCCTGCCAACTCCCTGCCCTCTGCCAACCTCAGATGTGGGGCTCCATAGAGGCTTGCTCAGCTCCGGTTCCCAGCTAAACCTGCACTAGCCAAGGATGGGAACTGCCCAGGCTATGGGGGTGGGGGGGCAGGGGCCAGGCACAGCTCAAGCTCTGCCCGTCACCTGTCAAGGCTGGGAAGCCATGCTGGGCCATGGGAGCCAGGGCATCCCATTTCAAAGTCCCGACTCTAAGCTGGCTGCCAGGCGCCAACAGCTCCACCAGCTGCCCCACCATCAAGGAAGGGACAGTGCCAAGTTGCTGATGGCCCATACTAGCTGGCAATGATAGGAGTCAGCCAGGGAAGGGAACGGGGAGCCCAACAACACAGAGGGGGTCCTGCTGCAGACCTCTACCACAGGAGGTGCACGCCCTCCAGTTTCCCCTCCCTAAGGGCCCATGCAGGGCACATCAGGTCTTCCAACAAGGTCACCTCAGAGGCCTCACACAGACTTAACAGCTAACTGGTCCATGACCTTGGGAACCCCCTGTCTCCTTTCTGGGCACAGTCTCCTATGGCTGGGTAGGAAGTGGTAAGTGTGGCTGTCAAGTTATCCTAGAACTCAAGGGCTATGTCACTCTGGACAAACTATTTAGCTTTGATCTCACATGAAAATAAAGTACCTATGTCACAAGGTAGTTATAGGAATTCAACAGCAGCTGGCGTTAGAGTACAACCAGTTAAGCTGCCACTTGCAACACTGGCATTTCATATCAAAGTGCTGATCTGAGTCCCAGCTGTTTGGCTTCCTACCCAGCTCCTTACTAATGCGCCTGGGAAAGCAGCAGAAGATGGCCCAAGTGCTTGGGGCTCTGCACCCACATGGGAAACCAGGGTTGAATTTCTAGCCTCTGGTTTCAGCCTGGCCTAGCTGTAGCAAAGTGGTCATCAGGGGGCTCAAATAGCAAGTGGATGATCTTTCTCTTTATTATTTTGTCTTTCAAATAAGTAAAAGAATTGAACACAGTAAGGCCTGAAGAAGCATAAAGTTCAGTGTCTGGCACATGGGCACCATTGAGTGGAAGATGGCAGGCAGCCCTTGTGCCCAACCCCACAGCTGAGGGGAGACTGTGCCAGGCACTGGGGCCACAGGAGAGGACCAACCAGTTCTGCTGGAGCCCCAAAAGAAAATGCCACAGCCTTTGCTGAACCAGGACATGTCAAAGCACATCCAGTGGCTGCAAGTGCCAGGTGATGGGCGCAAGGCTTCCCATCCACTGTCTTACTTCACATGTGGAGCTGGCAGGGAAGCCACAGCTGCAGCAGGTCCCACACCCACCAAGAGATGGAATGAGGGCCCGGCGCAATGGCCTAATGGCTAAATCCTTGCCTTGCAAGCGCCAGGATCCCATATAGGTGCTGGTTCATATTCCAGCTGCTCCACTTCCCATCCAGCTCTCTGTGACCTGAGAGAACAGTCATGGACAGCCGAAGCCTTGGAGCCCTGCACCCCTATGGAAAATCCAGAAAAGGCTTCTGGATCCTGGCTTGAGATCAGCCCATCTCTGACTATTGCAGCTGCTTGGGAAATGAACCAGTGGATGGAAGATCTTTCCCTCTGTCTCTTCTTGTCTCTGTAAATCTGCCTTTCCAATAAAAATAAATAAATAAATTTTAAAAAGAGAGAAAGAGCGAAAGATGGACTGGGCATCATACCCACCATCAATCCTCTTCTAGGAGGCAGATGGACTGAAGCCAGGGTCTGCACATTTAAGCCTCTGCTCTCACACTGCCCTGGGAATGCAGGGTCAGTGGGAACTGCAAATCGGGACACCGGGGATTGGCAAACTGGGTGCACACTACTGAAGCTGGCCTGCCAGGAGTGGAGAGATGCATCTCTACCACTAGGGGGCGGGCACCTGGAAAAACAGTCACAGCACCGGGATCAAAACCAGAGGCTAGGGCCCAGCACCATTGCCTAACAGCTAAAGTCCTTGCCTTGCATGTACCCAGGATCCCATATGGGTGCGACCAGTTTGTGTCCCACTTCCTGTCCAGCTCCCTACTTATGGCCTGGGAAGACAGTCAAGGACAGCCCAAAGTCTTGGTACCCTGCACCCATGTGGGAGACCCAGAAGAAGCTCCTGGCTCCTGGCTTCAGATGGGCTCAGCTCTATCCGTTGCACCCAACTATGGTGTGAATCAGCAAACAGAAGATCTTTCTCTCTGTCTCTCTTCCTCTCTGTATATATGACTTCAATAAAATATAAATAAATCTTTAACAGCAACAACAACAAAAACAGATGGTAAAAGAGCGAGAAGACCATGGATGGCTCTATTGGCCCTGCAAGGAGGCCCTGAACATGCTTCCCCCTGGGTCTCATGTTTACCTTCGCAGAGTCAATGACTTGAGCTAGACAGGATCCAAGGTCTGTGGTGCAGACTGTGCCCAGGGCCCCCAACCCCTGGCAACCTGGCAGCTCTTGGTATCAGATGTGGCCCTGTGATGTACCCCCTATTACAGAAACAGTGTCAGGCCCGGCACAGTAGCGTAACGGCCAAAGTCCTTGCTTTGCACATACTGAGAGCCCACATGGGTGTCGATTCTAATCCCAGTGGCCCTGCTTCCCATCCAGCTCCCTGCTTGTGGGCTAGGAAGGCAGTCAAGGATGGCCCAAAGCCTTGGGAACCTGCACCTGTGTGGAAGACCCAGAAGAGGCTCCAGGCTCCTGGCTTCAGATCAGTTCAGCTTTGGCCATTGCAACCACTTGGGGAGTGAATCAACAGATGGAAGAGCTTCTTCTCTCTTCTCTGTGTATTTGACTTTCCAAGAAAACGAAAATAAATCTGAAAAAGGAGGCAAGGAAGGAAGGAAAGAAAAGAAAAGAAAGAAAGGAAGGAAGGAAGAAAGAGGGAAAGAGGGAAAGAAAGAAAACAGTGTCTGGGACTTCTGAGCTCAACCTGTGGTGCTTGGGACTAAGGCCCATAGAGTCAGACGCCTGTGCTGCACTCCCCGATCTCTGCTTATTAGAGGTATGAGGCTGGTGATGCTTGTTAGCCTCTCAGCCTAGCGTCCCTTCTCTCTTTGGTCAGGATGCTGTTGTCCTCCAGCCTTTGAGCACAGCTGATTAGCGTGGGGCAAGTTAATGTGTGTGCACGGCCTGCACACAGGCCCTGTGCCGTGTGAGCTCTCAATAGACGCTAGCTGCTCTGATGTGTTTCAGGCCTGGGGCTCAGGATCAAACGGAATGAGGTTCACAGGCTGGAAGGGTGTGGTGTCCAGGGGAAGAAAGAGGCCGACAATGGGAACAGCCCAACTCGACCGAGGCAGAAACCAGGCCAGTGTTCCCCAGGGGGTGTGCTGTAGAAGAAAGGGCTTTGTGATCCAGCCAGGTGGAGAGCAAATCCCACTGGTGGCTTGAGGTACGGCTTGTGAGCCTTCGACTGCTTAGCTCACAGAGACATCCTCAACTGGCCTGGGTCTCCCAGCACCAAGCACAGGGCCTCCTTTTCTCTCAGCCCACCCTGACAGGAGTCTGTTTCTGGACTGTTTGCACGTGGGGCCACAAGGAGCCGCTCCACCCCCAACCCCTCAGGCCACTTGATCAACACCAGTGTCAGCTCCCGCCACCCTGTGCCTGCTCCCTAGCCAGGCTCTCTCCCCTCACCACACCTGTGTGCACCTGCCCTGCTGGATAGTGACGGTCACTCCCTGCATCCCAGCCAAGGGGGTGGGGGCACTTCTGCCTCACTGCTATCTTATCTGTGTTCCTTGTGCTATGGATGAGTAACTGCGTGATCATCTGCCAAACCAGGAGTACATGCCCCATGGCAGTGCCACTTGAGCCCGTGCTCACTTACAGGACAGAATCTGTGCCCACAGCCTCAGCATGCTGTGCCAGGCACAGGTCCCAGCCTCTACTCCCTTTCAAGCGAGGCCCCAATCCCTGGATCATACTGGGAGTCCCCTCCCTACAGCCCGGGGCAGCCCCTTCCCTCCTGCCCTTCTCTCCTTTCTCCTTGTTCTCCCTGGGGATGAAGGGTACAGACTCAATGAACCAATTTATGAAGGGCTCACAAGGTACTATGAGCTCCCAGTACCACACACACTCGCGCACACACACGCATAACCCTCACAGCCACTTCAAGAGGCAGGTGCTGCCACTGTACCCATTCCACAGATGGGAAAAGTCCGTGCTCAGTGAGTGAGCCCGGGGCTGGGGCTCCACTTGAGCCCTCGTACCTTGAAGAAGCCGATGATACCCACGCCGTAGGCCACGCAGTACTTGTCCAGCAGCTCTCGGTTCCAGGCGTCCAGGTTGACATACTTGAGGATGTTCTCGTAGACAATGAGGGCGAAGCGGCCGCGGCCCTTGTCAGTGAGCGTGGGCATGTCCCCCTTACCCGGCGCGATCTCCGTGCGGTACTTGAAGCGGCTGGACTCCAGGATGGCCACCACCTCCTGGCCCAGCTGTGAGTAGAGGCTTTCCACAAACACCAGCACCAACGGGTCTGTGCGTGATGGGGCGGCCGCCTGCACGGGCTTGAGTGGCAGCAGGCGGCTGGGGGCCACAGGCGGTGGGTCGCCGCAGTCGGGCTCGGGCGCATCGGCCGAGGGCTCCAGGCCCCGCTTCCAGCCGTACAGATAGTAGGCTGAGACGAAGACGCTGAACAGGCAGAAGGCAAACAGCAGGAACATCACAGCCTGCGGGGACACGTGACGACACAGCCTCCTCAGGCACGCCAGGGCAGGCATCCTGGCCCCTGGGGACCTCAGCCTGCCCCGGCCACCCCGAGGCCCCGCACGTGGGTAGGCACGAGAGTCGTCCACTGGGCAACAGATTCACAGGGACTTGAGAAGCGAGGTCCTTGATGGGCAGCAGGCGTGGGAGATCCGGGCCCCCAGCCCTCCCTCCCAGCCAGAGGCGCAGTCTGCAGGCTGGTCTCGCTCCTTCCTTCCTCTGCGCCCCTTTATGTCACCATGGCAAACCCCCACGTGGTCCTGCACAGAGCAGAAGTGCCCCAGGGTATCAGGGCCTCCTGGGGGGGCTGGGCCGTGGGCCAGAAGACAGAGGGCAGGTCTGGGGGTGCCGCATGCTGCTCACTCAGCTGGGCCCCGCAGGGCAGTAACTGTGGAGAGAAAAGAAGAGTCAGAGTGTGGCTAGGCTCAGCTGGCTGCAGACACCAGGACCCGGCCTGCTTGTCTGGCCCAGGCCTCAGGACACTGCCTGATTGGGTAGTGTGACCTGGTGAAGCTCTTTAATTGAAGCCTCAGTTTCCCCAGTCATGAAATGAAGCCAAAAGTCCATAGGACCCAACCCCCATGAGGCAGAAGGACTCAGCACAACAATGCAGAGACATCCCTGAGGGCGGCCTCAGCACCCCCTGCTGGCATCTAAAGCCAGGCGAAGCAAAACCCCCGAAGTCAGAAGGGACCAGGTAAAACAATAAACATTTGCAAGTCCTGAGAGCAAGAGGCAGATTCTGATCACAACTGGACCCCATGTCTTCACGATCTGCCCTCCTCTGCCCACTCAGTCCTGTGCATCAAGTGCAGAGAGAGATTGTGGGGCAGAAGCCAGCAGCCCAGGCTCAGACACTGCAGGTGTGAGGTCTGTGCCTAGCTGGTGTGAGAAGGCCCCAGGTGGGAAAAAGCATCCCTCCACTGGCTCAGGCTGGGGGTCGACAGTGGACTGGGGCCAAGGGTTGAGGAGCTGGATATAAGCAATGCTCAAAAGGCACCTGCACAGAAGTGTGATGAATTAACCATCACTCACAACAACAGCATCCCATATCTGAGTGCTTGTATCAGTGCCGGCTGCTCTGCTTCCACACCAGCTCCCTGCTTGTGTGCCTGGGAAAAGCAGCGGGAGGTGGCCCCAAGTGTTTGGGTCCCCCGTCACTCAGTGTAGGAGACCTGGACGGAAGTCTTGTCTCCTGGCTTTGGTTTGGCCCACTGCCGATGATTGTGTCCATTTGTGGAATGAACCAACACGTGGAGGATGAGACAGCTCTATCTCCCGCTGTCATTTTGCCTTTCAAATAAATAAAAAACTTTTTTAAAAAGAAAAAGAAAAGAAACACTTAGAAATGGCAGCTGTCACCATTTGCTCTAACAACCAGGAAACTCTAACCTTCAGGGCCCATGTCCACAGGTGTACAGGGCAGCGAGTGACCAACTCCCTGCCTGAGGATCCCAAGTTTGCCAAGGGACAGGTGGGAGGGCTTCTGGCCACGTAGTGACCAGGATGCAGAGCTCCAGTCTCCACGCCCCCTCCCTTGAGACCCCGCCTCCTAGGCCTGCCCCCTGTACCTGTCTCTCTGGGAAGAGTGAAAGATGCATCTTTGCTGCACAAAGGCCTCTATTCTCTCACCTCAGACACAGTCCTCCACTTGCCCTTAACACAGGTGAAAGCCACAGGAAATATACCACTTTCTATCACCCACTGCTAGTGAAAGTCAGGAGCAATCCTGGTGGAATGGCAGGTGTGACAGCCTATGCTGGGGCAGTCGCTGCAGGTGCAGCCTCAGGGTGGAGTTCTGGGAAAGCTCCCACCCAACCCTAGGAGAGCACAGTAAGCACAGCCCCAGGGCAGCAGCCAGAGAACAAACAGCTGCATGTCCAGGAAGTTATCCTAGAGGAGGAGGTGCAGAAGCATGTGAATTTTTCCCCAACAGCACACAAACTGCACGCAAACCCCAGTGTGGTCTGTAACAGCAAGAGCCCAACAAGAGCGGAAGCCACAATGCGAGGGGCCAGCACTGTGGAGCAGTGGGTTAAGCAGGAATCTGATTCATGTCCCACTCCTGATCGATCCAGCTCCCTACTAATGCACCTGGAAAAATAGCAGAATACAGCCAAAGTGCTTGGTTCCCTACAACCATGCAGCAGACCTGGAAGCTCTTGGCTCCTGCCTTCAGCCTTGCCCATCCCTAGCTACTGCAGTCATTTGGTAAGTGAGCCAGCAGGTGGAAGATCTCTCTCCCCTTTTCTCTTGATCTCTGACTTTCAAATAAATAAATAAATCTCCAAAAAAAAAAAAAAAAGTCGCAATGCCAGCACCTGCTTAGAGTCCAAAGCAGCCACTTACAACAGGTGGACATCTGCTGGCACCTGCCACTTACATTGTAAAGGTGGGAGACATTTAGGAAACAGTGTGCACAGATGGTCATATTTTCGTTCAACGTTTTTATGCACGGGCTGGAAGCGGATGTTAAATACAAACAGGAATGCCTGCAGTGGTTATCTCTGGGTGACATTTGTCCCGCTCTTTGTTGTGAAGTGGGAAGGCAGTTGAGACAGCAGCTATGGCCCCAGTTCTGGTGTGATATGCCGTGTGACCCAGAGCACACCCCGTCCCTTTCTGGGCTGCAGCCAGATGGCCTGTGGGGCTCGTGCGTGTCTGCAGCCCTGCGTTTTTGGCCCCACTTGGATCGGCACTCTGGGGAGCAGAGATGGCCAAGGACATGGGGGTGGGGGCACTGAGGCAGGTGGGGGAAGAGACGGGGAGAATGAGGAAGGTTTCTAGAAAAGTAGCACCTGAGCCAACCAGAACCACAAGAGAGGGAAAGGCACCCGATATGGCTCAGTAACACAGGTATGCTGGGCTTTCTAGGACTGCCTGCGATTCTAGCTGACAACAGGGCAGGAGGGGGCAGCTGTCAGTGCCAGGGTACTCTGGTGTCCTGTCCACCACTGATAAGAGCTGTCTACGGCCACAGCCGAGTCCCAGCCCTCGGCCCAGGGCCAGGAGGGAAACACAGAGGGCAGGAAGGTAAGGGTGCCTGGTGCAGCAGCTGCCCAGCCTCCTGGGAGAGGAGAGCCGCTCCCGGCAGTGGCAGCGGCGGCAAGCCTGAGTGCCTGTCTGTCATGTGCCCAGCCCTTTAGCACGTCTGTGTTGCAGCCCGCAGCCTCTCCGGCATCTGCGGGTCACGAACCTTCATGGGAATCTGACAACATTTCTCAGACACCAAAAAAAAAAAAAAATGCACATAAAAAAAAAGCATGTGGGTGCAGGAGAGGGACAAGCAGAGCCTAGGGGATGTTTTGGGCAGGGTCGCCACCAGGTGAGGATACTGGACAGGTGTCCCAACCCATTGGTGTGCAAGCCCAGCGTGAACCCAAACATGAACTCTGGGCACTGGGTGAACCAAAACCCGTGGATCCCACTGGTGGAGGGTAGGGCAGATGGCCAGGAGACAGCACACATGGAGGGCAGTGGCAGATGGGAAATCTGAATCTTTTTCTCCATTTGCCTGTAAACCTATAACTACTGTAAAAAAAAAAATAAACACCTAAAATATAGGCATATATATATATATATATATATATATACGTGCACATATGCTGGAAAATTTAATAGTGCCTGGGAGTTCAGACCCTGCTTCCCCACAAGACCACCCACGCACTGAATAAGCTAGATGGAGGGAGCCTACCAGTTCCACCTGCAGATTGGAACAAAGCGGATGGTAGGGTGTGGGGAAGGGCTTAGGAGCAGTTGGCGTGGGGAGTGGGGAGCAGTCCAGGTCAAAATGTAGGCTGCCACCTGCAGCTGGGTAAACTCAGACAAGCTATTTAAATGCTCGCTGCCTCAGTTTCCCCATCTGTAGAACAGGGACATTTTACATACTTCCCAAGGCTGGCCCACAACACTAGGAAATGGACAGCTGCTCTGCTTATTTCACTGCCAATGCCCTTGCTGTGTGGGTAACACCACCACCCAGCCAGCACTTGGAGCCCTGGTCTTGGCAGCCCGAAGAGCTGGTGGGGGTGCACACAGTTGCTTGATAGGGGTCTTGGGACTGCAGAGGCCCAGGTGGTGTCCTTACCAGCCTTCTTTGGAGGCCACAACCTTTCCTATTGGAAAGCAAAACACACGCCAGAGGGGCGAGTGAAGCAGCCCCTGGTCCCAGAAAAGGCTAGCTAGCCTGGGGTGAGTGAGAGCCACTGCTTTATTAACAAAGCACTGACCACCCAGCTTGCATGCAGGGAGGGCCCCAGTGCGGCTCCTCTGCACCCCCATCAGGGGCCCACCTCCAGCCCTTCAAGGCCCTGCTCACTGCCTACATTCCACAGCCTGTGTGGCTCAAGGGGCAGAGAACTAGGGAGTTGGGGGGAAGGCTTCTAATCCCTTTCAAGCCACTGAGTGCTCTGAGACAGCTGAAACTGAGGCCCCAGGGTCTCCCCACCACCACCCTGGGCCTTGCTGACACTGCCAGCTGCTACCCCTACACCACAGCCCTGCCCAGCTGGACACCGATAGATTGTGGTCAAGCATCAGGCCGCTACCATGAGGTTCCCACAGCCTGGAATGCCTGCCCCCTCTCATGGGACACTTACTCATCCTTGAAAATCCCAGCTCCAAAGTCATCACCTCTCTGATGTCATCCTTAGCCACCAGCCCTCTCCTGTCCAGGCCCAAGCCTCGGACTCCTGCTTCAGCCCCACTCCATAGAACCAAGGCAGAAAACAGAGCACAGATGTAGGCCTCTGGTTTACATGGCTTTTTTTTTTTTTAATTTGGGATCCATTATCAACTTTTAAAATAATGCTTTCAATGTATTGTTATTGATTTGAAAGGCCAAGAGTGACAGAGATATTCCACCTGCTATCTCACCCCCTAAGTGCCTGCAACAGCTCAGACCCAACCCAAGTTTGTAGCATCTAGCTGGAACCAGGAGCAGAGCCGAGATTCAAACCCAGGCCCTCTGATGTGGGATGCAGGCATCTCAAGAAGCAATGTAACTGCTTGTGCCAAATGGCCACTCCCTAGTGATCAGTATCTTAAAGTTTTTGTTTGTTTGTTTGTTTAAGACAGAGTTACAGAGAGATCTTTCCTCTGCTGTTTCACTCCCCCAAGTAGCCACAATGGCCAAGGCTGGGCTGGGCCAGGCTAAAGCTGGAGACTGGCACTTCTACTCAGTCTCCCATTTGGGTGGCAGAAGCCAAGCCCATCTTTAGGTGCTTTCTCAGGTGCGTTAGCAGAGAACTGGACAGGAAGTAGAACAATCAAGACTAAAGCAGGTGCTCACATGGGATGTTGGCAGTGCAGATGGTGGCTTAACATGCAGTGCCATGACACCAGCCTGCAGTATTTTTAAATCAGAAGATTGCATATGTAAGTCAGAACCACTAACTTCTGTTTAAAGGGGTACACTCTACTAATATGGGCATACGGACCTAAGGACCACCATGCCCATGCTAAATGGGGCCCGTCTTCTCCACCGTCTCTGCCGTCCTACAGCCAGCCCTCTTCCCTCACTTGGCCTCCTACCCAGCCCCAGCATGCACCTGAACCTGTGGGCTGTGCACTGTAAACCTGGGCCCTTCCAGGGCAGGACGGAGACTGACCGCCCTCTGCCTGGGCGGGTCCTGTCCAGCACCTGGCACAAGCAGGCCCTCAGCAAACAGCATTCTCCTTGCTGCCTCCTCCCCCAAGCTGGGTGCCACTCAAAGGCAAGGCCATGCCTGAATCATCAGGGACTCTCCCACTTTCTCCAGGGATGAGTCCTGCCTGAGGGGGTGTGGAGTATTAATGAACAAGCAGCTGTTATTATTCCCAATTTACAGATGAGAAGGCAGAGGCTTCAGGCTGACATGACTGGCCACAATGATGTGCAAGCCATGGAGTCTTGAGGCCAACAGATTTCCTTACTGGCTTTGCATTTGCTTTTGCATTCCTCCATGAAACTCAGGGCTTTCTACGATAATAATAATAGTAACAGCAAGTTCACTAGGCTCAGCTCTGCACTGGCCCCACACTGTGGTCACTGTGGGTCTAACACTGTGCTAAGCACTTTTCCTGCCTTGCTGCATCTCTGCCTTACAATGTAGTCACTCTCCTCGTGTACAGTGGAGGGAAGTGAGACTCAGAGAGATTAAGTCATTTTTCCAAAAGCACACAGCTTAGTTCACAGCAGAGTTGCAATTTGAACTTAGACCCTATAAGAGGGAATGCTCCAAAGCCAGCAGCGGGGCAGGAATCCCTGGCTGGGGGCACAGGCAGTGAGCATGAGGGGAACCTCAGCCACTGAGGCTGCCAGCCCTCAGCAGGCTCCCACTGTGCTCCCCTAGTCCCAGCCCCAGCCCCAGCTCTCCCTGCCAAGGTGCTGGGGATAATGAATGAGATGCTCTGGTTGTCATGGAGACACCATGGCAACACTGCACTTTCGGGAAATACCACCGTGACCGTGGCCAATGCTGTAGAGTTGAAAGTTACTCCCTACCCCACCTCCTCTCCCGGGAAAGTGCTTTGGTTTCCTCCAATCCTCCTCCCCTTCCAGGACCCATAAGAGAAAGGGGACAGAGGCAAAAGGCCATTTTACAAAGCAAGCTGTCCAGAAATTGGGATGGGTGAAGGGGGTCCAGCCTGGCTCCTTGGATGGATGATGGGTGGGATCCCTAAGAAAGGCACACTGGCTAGCTTGCCTTTCACGACAAAGTATGCACAGTAACCCAAGGCAATGAACTTTCTGCCTTATCCAACAGCATCCTGTGAGATAGCAAGCAGGAGCTGCCAGTGTCACAGCTGAAGGCTCAGACTGGAGCCTGCCTGCCTGGCCGTGAACCTTGGCTCCATTATTTACTAGCCTCATGACCTTTGAGCACACCTCTCAACTTTCTAAGCCTAGTTCCCTAAGTGTAAACCAGAGTTTTTACTATTTACCTGTCTCACAAGGTTGTTATGAAGACAGGATGCAGGGAAACCATTTAACCAAGTGCCTGGCGCATGGACGCACTGGCTAATAAAATCATCACTCGCTGAACAGATGTATAAACTGAGGCTCAAGGTGAAGCCAGCCCATTGCCACCTGTCAAACTCACAGTGGATCCAGAAGGAGCCAAGAAGAATTAAAGCCAGAGGGACTAGCAAGAACCTGGGCTCCAGGAAGGAATGACAGGCTCCAGAGCACACTGGGCACAGGAAACAAGCACAAGATTCACTCCCTGTTCTCTCCAAGTCTCTTGTGGACAATCAGCAGGTGCTTGTGCTTAGCCAGATGCCAAGCTCCAGCACTGAAAATGTGGTGCTACTGGAGCACCACCTTCTAAAAGCCTTTGGGGGCCAAGGTTTATTTGTCCTGTGTGAAGCTATTTCAGGGTGAAAGGAAGGCGGTTCCCAGAGCCCCAAACGTGCACCCAGCCCTGGACCATTCCTAACATTGCCTACTGTGAACCAGCCTTCCCACAGCCACCCCACCCCTCACCACCACAGGCACACACATACATACCATGCTCACGGGGACACAAATGCACATGGTACTTACATATTCAAATGGCACAGCTAGTTAAGCTGACATCTGTGATGCTGGCATTCCATAGGAGCACCAGTTGGGAGTCTCAGCTGCTCTGCTTCCAATCTAATTCCCTGCTAACGAACCTGGGAAAGCAGTAGAAGATGGCCCTAGTCCTGGGACCCCTATAACTCACCACACCCAGCTGGAGTTCTAAGCTCCTGGTTTCTGCCTAGCCCAGCCCTAGCCATCACAGCCATTTAGGGCATGAACCAGAGGGGCGATCTCTCTTTCTTTGTCTCTCTCTCTCTGTCACTCTACCTTTCAAATAATCAAAAACCCCCTTTAAAAGGGCCACATGTACAAGGGGATGGGTGGGATTTGGGCAGAGGGAATGTTTAGAAGAGATGGGTGCAGACAGAGCCTCACAGGCACAGCCTCAAAAGTAAACGGAGACTCAGGCAGAGGCCTGGCAGAAAGATGGAATGGTGGCAGGCGGCCAGCTTTTGGAGGCCCCACATGTACCCAGGGCCACTCCCCACAGCTGAGCCAGCCCCTCCCAGCCTGCCACACCCCCAGAACAGTCACACCACCACCCACCACTCAGCCACACCCCACAGCCACCCTACTGCAGCCTGCCCCACCCACTGCACCAGCTCAGCAAAGACAATCCTCCACATTTGCTTCCCAGCTGTGCGGCAGGAGCTTCTGCAGCCCAATTATGCCCCTGGGAGGCCAGCACTAGAAGCAAATCCTTCCTCTGCTGGAAGCTGCCTGCTCACTCGCCCCACCCTCACCACCCTCGCAGGGCTGCCTGGCCAGGGGCCAAGCGGCCACCTGTCATTCACCCCAGCACCAGGAGACTGTCTCAAGGCTGCCTCTGAATCCCAGTCATTGAGAGCACGTGGGATACCCAGGCTCAGAGAGAGGGAGACACCCCCTGGCATTGTGCCTGCCAAGCCCACCCCACTCCCACCTATCTCGACTCATTTCCTTGTCCATGAAAACCCTGTCCATCCTCTTTCAGGACCAGCCTGAGCCAGGAGCTGGATCTGCCTGCTGTGGGCTACAAACCTCCTGGCAGCCAAGCTCCTGTTCAGCATGCCATAATTCAATGTCGGGCGCCTGCTGCCTTCACAACTACACCTGGAGCCTGGCAAGGCAGGAGCCTCTATCACTTGCACTTGGCACTCAAGAGCCATGTGGCGGGGCAGGCTTCTAGCACAGTGGTTAGGCTACCTGTTAAGGAGCTTGTGTGCCACACTAAGGTGCCTGGGTTTGACACCTGCCTCTGGCCCCGACTCTAGTCTCCCGGTGCCGGCTCCAGTGACTGAACTGCCACTACTCACATGGGAGACCAGAATGGAGTGCCTGATTCCCAGCTCCAGGACAGCCCAGTCCTGGCCATGGTAGGCATTTGTGGAATGAGCCAGCCAGATGACAGATCTGTTTTGCTTTCTGTCCCTCATAAAAAAAAAAAAAATGTGGGGATAAAGAGAAGCATGATCTTGTCCTTGCCAACTTCCTTTCTCTTTTTCCCCTTTTTGGATGAGCTACGCAGAATCTGTAAGCCACATGCAATAGTAATATTATCTTCCATTTATTAGACACTGTGCATCTGTTTGCATTCCCCACCGCTGCCTCACCTCCACAACAGCGCCCTGACCTGTATTCCCCCTCCTTCATTTCACAGTTGGGGATCTGCGGTCAGGGAGGGTTGCCCTAGCCCAGAGAATGTGACCAGGAAAACAGGCATTTCAACTCAGGCCTGGCATCCCGGCTCCCAGGGCCATGGGCCAGGCCCTCGGTGTTCACCCGAGACACTGTTGCTAGCCAGGTGCCCTGTGCACCTTACTCTCTGCCCCACGATTGCGTGTTTGTCCACTGTATGTTTATGTTTTGACATCCCAGGCTGCCCCAATGACCCTTCCTGGAAGCAGCCTCACAGATCATCCATCAATCCCATGCAAGGAAGCGGAAAGGGATGGGCCACTCCCACCGCTCAGGGCACATCTGTTCTGGGCTCCCTAGCCAGGGTGGCGCAACAGGAGTGCCCAGGAGCTTGCACCCCACCTGCAGAGGGCTTGTCTTTCTCCCAGCAGGGCAGCGTTTACCTTTGCACCAGCCTCTGAAGATAGAGTTTGCCGAGCAAACAGACCAGCAGGGGAGGGGGAGGTGGGAGCGGGCCATGCAGGGAATGAGGCCAGGCGGGAGCAGCTGCCCTCCCGGCCCCAGCACAGGACATGCTGTTCACTGGCCGGGGAAGCTTCCCCAAACAGGCCATTCTGCCCGTGCCAGCTCCCAGATCTGCCTCTGACAGTCAAGTTCATCCTCATCTGCTTTCCACAGGTTCAGATCACAGCTACGGGTTGAAGCAGAGCACAGTTTCCTTGCAAATGTCCCAAGCTCCTGCAGCAACAGCAGCCAGTTTCTGCTTGCTGCCGAGAGAAGAGGTGTCACTGCTGTGTACATGTGACAGACAAGGAAACAGGCTCAGAGAGCACAAGTAAAGGACTTGTAGTCACACAACCAGGTGGAGGTGAAGCTGGGCGCACCCCTCCTCCTCCATTCTCACAGCCCTGCTGCTGACACGCGCCCTGCATCATTCCTGAGCCAGCTCTGTATCTCACACAAGAGGTCCTGAAGCTGACCGGTGCCATGGCCACTGCCCCAGCTGCTTTCACAGCAGTGCGTTCCAGCCTCCTGGAACAACCACGGGATCCACACCACTCCTACCCCAGGGACCCATGCCCAGGCTACCCTTGTCTTACTTGCACTAAAGAAGAGAAGGGCAGGAGGGTGGGCAGCAGGAGCACTTAGTTGGCAGGACAATGCCAAGAGTGACTAGCACACCTCCTGGTCTCACTGCCTGCCAGGCACTCTACCGAGAACTTGCCTGTTGCCACGTCACTCGCTTATTATTTCTTCCTGATGGAGAACAAACAATGTCACCATGTTCTCTCCATCTGTCTGCCCTACAGAAGGGCTGGGAGGTGTTGGCCACCAAGCTCCTCCCCTCCCATGTGCCCCAACTCCAGGGAACCAGACACCTGTGAGAAGTGCCCCCAAAGCAGGCACAGCCAGAGCTCTCCATGTCATGGGTGTGGGAGCCAAATCCAGGAGGGCCCCGAATCCACATGTGCATCCCAGCAATTCCCCTGACTCTCAGCATTCAAGGGACAGAGGGTGGCGTGGTGGGCTCAGGAGCCGAAGCCAGAGTACCAGCAGAAAGGAGGGAAGCACCTGCCGCTGCAGCTGCACACAAGTGGTGTACAGCAGAGCCTCCAGACTCCCCGGACACAGATTCGGGAGTGGCTGTGAGCGATTCCCCCTGAAAGCCAAGGAACCAAAAAGCAGGCTAGGGGCCTCACAGCTTTGACACAGCCCGGCTCTCCAGGACCCAGACAGGCCTGAAGCCACAAATGCAAATTCCAGACCTCACAATCTATAGTGTTCCCCAGGGCACTGAGTAAATCTTTAAGGCGAGGGGGTGGGGGGTGTGCTGGCTGCAGGTGGATATCTGGCTGGCCCAGGTGTCTGCAGAAGCCACGAGAGAAACCAGGAGAACCTACTTATACCCAGCCTCCTCCTCCTCCCACTCCCACCATGAGGAACCTATCTACCAGGTAAAGTTTCAGTCACAACTCCAGGGACAGTCCTGGGTGAGGGGTCCCTGGTAGAACCTGAGTACAACAGCAACAGCACGAGGACACACAGGTCAGCCAGCACACAGGGACACACACACACACCACCCCCCACCCCTACCCCCGGCAGGGGCAGGGGACCGGGCATAGTGGGAGGGTACAGGAGGCCAGGGCTAACTAGGCAGCCAAGGGGGAGAACGATGAGACCCACCAGACCTCCAGGCAGCAGCGGCTTGGTTCGGTTCAGCTGGGCTCAGCTCCTTTTCACCCCTCTGCACCCTCTCAGCGGCTCACCCTCCTCACTTAAACGCGCCAGCACCTAATCCGGGAGCCAGCACGAATGGCATTACAGGCCAGCCCAGTCCCCTCCCCTCTCCTCCCCTCCCCTCTCCTCCCCTCCCCTCCCTTCCCCTTCCCCCGGCCCCCCCAGGAAAGAAAAGGGAGGGAGGTAGCCCTGGGGCACCCAGAACCTCCAACCACATTCCAGGAAATCTCAGGGCCCCTTCCCCCACCCCTGCTACAACAGCTGTAGGGAGAGGAGGGCTCCTACCTTCTAGGCCCGCAGCCAGGGGATACCTGCCGGTGCCTCTGCCCGGTGCAGGGGGAGTCCCAGGACATATAGGGATGCCAACTGGAGCTGCCCTCTGCAGGGGAAGCTCGGGTCTTGCGCCTCCCCACCTGCCTGAAAAAGAGGATTGACAATTCTGCAGACCAGCAGGTGGCCAAGGCACCTGTGATTTGGCTTTTGGCCCCTGCCCTGAGCCCAGTGCAGCTGCCCAGCCCTTCCCACTGTCCCAGGCTACAGAGGTGGCTGAGTGAGGTGCAGAGGCCATTCCAGCCCATGCCAGACTGCAAATGCCACAGCTGAAAAGGGCCTTCCTCCACGGTGGCCCAGAGAGGGTAGGGAGCTTGGTCATGGCCAAACAGGGAATTGGAAAAAGCTAGGCCAGCCTGGCTTTGTTTCCCAATGGCAAGCATTTGCAAGTATCTACTCGGAAGGTAACCCACTCACAGCAAAGTTTAGGCCCTGAAAGCAGCTATAAGTTAAAAATAATTGAGGCCGGTGCAATGGCTCAACTGACTAATCCTCCACTTCCAAGCGTCAGTAACCCATATGGGCTCCAGCTGGTATCCCAGCTGTTCCGCTTCCCATCCAGCTCCCTGCTTGTGACCTAGGAAAGCACTGAAGGATGGCCCAAGTATTTGGGGCGCTGCACCCATATGGGAAACCCAGACGAAGATCTTTCTCTCTGTCTTTCCTTCTCTCTATAAATCTGCTTTCCAATGAAAATAAATAAATCTTTTAAATAATAATAAACTTGGGTTTGTCTATGTGGGGCCCAGTGAAAGAAATTGAGCTGACTTGTCAGGCCCCTCGGGCCACTGCACAAGCAAGGTCCCACCAGCACAGCTAAACCCTAGGAGCCCCTCTCAGGGATTAGCAGCCTTGGCCACCTCTTAAGAAGTCACCTGAGGCCCACAGGGCAGGCCAGGGAATGGCCCTGATGCATACCCCAAGGACAGCCAGCCCAGAAGAGGGCGAAGTCTTAGTGAAACTGAAAAGTCTCCAGGTCTCCTGGCCCTGTGTGCACAGCAAAGGAGAACCAGGGGGGCGTGGATGATGGAGGAAGGGAGAGAGAGGTATCTGGAATGCAGGAGCCCCTTATCTCCCCAAGGCCTTGAGTGGAGGGACAGGCACAGGGCCGGCTAAAACCAAGAACGCATCACCAAGGGCCTAACAGAAGCAGTGTGTCCCTCCAGACTTTCTGTAACTTGTCACCGGGACAGGCACCCATTGCCAACATGCTCACAGCTGACAAGGGAAGGGGCTGTGTTCCAGGGTACTCTCCCTAGAACACAGGCAGTAAGCAAAAGCGCAGCGACTGACTTCTCCCAGGGGGACTCTATGAGACTACGAGGTGCTCCCCCACGTGTCTTGAGCAGTCTGTATGTTGGGACAGCACCCCGGGGTTAAATTCTAGTGAGGCCAGTGACAGCTGGGGCACACACTGTGCTGAGCAGGTGCAGGAGCACTTGCCACAGCCTCTCCTGAGACAGAGATGCACTGCTCTCCTCCCCATAGGCCCACCTTGCATGGACTTGCCCATCACCTCAGGCAAGCACCCTGCCTTCTGGTCCTTGCTTTGTCTACCTGTAAAATAGGATCACACACAGTGAGTCAGTGACCCTACCAGCCCCAAGTTGGGTGATTCCATAGGGACATACCTGCCCTCCACAGCAATCCCAGAAACGGGTACAGCTTCTCCAGCTTCCGGCCATTAGTCCACCCCCCACAAGCACCAGGGAAGAAAGCACATTAGCATGACCACCTGATACTCCCACATGCTGGGCTCTGTGTCTAAAGCTCTGTCCCCATCAACAGGCCTCAACCTGCAGATGAGGAAGTGAGGCTCATGGAGGTTCAGCAACTTGCTCCAGTTCCCAGTTGGCAAGCACTCAGCGGAGATTTGAAGCTGCACCTGTCCAACTCTTCATCCCCACATTCCACGGCATCAGCCACAATAACCCAAACCCACAGTGGATCTTTACACCTCCCACATTTTCCAATAGGTACTGTGGGAACTTGTGTGCCAGGAAGGCTGGGGAGGTGGGAGTGAGGGCAGCTAGGAGCAGGCAGGCAGCACAGTGTGTCATCTGCTGCCTAGGTTATAAGGTCCTCACCACTGTGGGCAAACCCCCCACCCTTTGCCCAACCACCACTGCACCATTCTTAAATCACTCCCCAGAGGCAAAGCCTTTCCCCAGGCATTGCCTTGATGTCACAGAGCAGCACAGCACAGCAGGGTGCTCTGAGGATGAGACACTGCCCACAGAGCACACAAGGAGACTGTGTTTGGGCCCCTGCCTTCTGACTCCCTGCCGGGCATTGGATCCAACTCCCCCACAGTCTGCACTGCACAGCCGAGCCAGCCCTGATGAGCCTTGACCATGACAATGGATGCCTCCCCAGAGCCACATTTCCCATCCCATCTCACAAATCATCCAAGCCATCCATCCCTGTGCATGAGGTGCTTGCTCCTGGTTTCACTGGACAGAAGAAGACAGGCAGGCTCAGGAACACGGGGTGCCAGGCAGGGGCACAGATGGCTTGTACCCGAGGGTAGGCTATCTTCAAGCCTGTGGCCTAAATCTCCATGCTGTATAAATACTGTCTTGCAGACTGTGCTGGCAGTCACCAGAGGGGGGTCGGGGCCCAGACACCCCAAAAGGCGGGTGTGACTGGCAGGTTGCAGCAAGATTATGATAATAGGAGCACAAAGAAAACTGCTGAGGTGCCCACAAGAGGGAGGCTGTTACAGACATCTGGGCCACAAGCCAGGAAGCTCAGCCAGGGACGTGGGAACAGAGGGAGGTGACAGATAGGAGGGAAGCGGCCTGGGAGACCTTGGTCAAGTGCCTTGCTCTCTCCAGACCGTCATCAGCCCAGCTGTTCAGGAAAGTCCCTGGCACAGCTCCAGAACCCCCTTCCCACCCTACAGACCTTACAGACCCTGGGAAAACAAGTAGTGCTTTCTGACAGCCTGGCTTGAGGCCCCAGGGACGCCAAAATAATGTCCTTGACCGCCCTGGCATGGCTCACCTGCTTGGAGCCAGGCCCGTGACAGTGCAGGGCCTGGCCAGCATGCCAGGGCACCAATGAAGTGTGGGTCCTGAGCAGCCACATTCCACCCATTGTCAGCCTCTCCAGGGCTCTAATGCAGCTGGCAACTTCTACCCCCACCTCAGCCCCCACCGCTGGAAGCAAACCAGGCCCCCCAAGGAGTGCCAAGTGGAATGTCACTGCAGGTCCTGCCCTGCCCCGCCACACCAGGAGAGACCAGGAGTTCTTTCGAGACCTGGAAGAGAATGACCACCTGCAGCCCACGCACCTCTGTGCAAGATAGTGGAGAGTGCCCTAGACTGGGCTAGGGGGAAGATGGTCTGTTGGGGTTAGTTCTTGGTTCTCATTCTGGAAGGTGGGTAGGGCTTGTCCACTTGCTCAGGACTCAGCTGAAGACTCCATGCTCACAGCTGTCCCTGAGACCACACACATGCCTCGTTTCTGCTCAATGAACTCTCCTGGCTCCTTTCACCCCCTCCCCAGGCTGAGGACAGGCGCTTCCTCACTCCCAGTTTCTGTGGTTGGGGTGTGATTGTTGCAAAGCCCTCCGCTCTGGGCTGTCAGAACAGTTTCTCATTTAACCCTCATGCTAACCCAGAGGCAGGAACTCTGACCACCTGCAAAGCGGAAGCTCACAGAGGTTACATCACTAGCCCAAAGGCTTGCAAACAGCCGAGAAAACATCCGCACACACACCTGCCTGATGCTGAGCCCCTCCACCATCAGAACCTACGGCCAGAACTTCTGTGGGCAAGGTGGGGTGGGGGGACCAAGACCTGGACTCTCTGTTGGTAGCACAGCCAGGACGAAGTTCTGCCCCCATGGCATTATTAGCCCCTGAAGGATCTTCTACCCCCAAGGTGCGCCAGGCTGGACGCCTGGGGCCAGCGTAGTGTCAGACAGGGCTGTTTGGCCCCAAAGGGAGGCAGCCACAGGAAGAGGTCTCCAGAGCGAGGAAAGATCACAAAGGAGCCGGGAAACTATTTTTCTCCCAGAACATTTTCTCATGGTGAGGAACCTACAGGGCACCCCTCCCAGACCCCTGACAACAACAAGAAGACCAACCTCCCACAAATGTCCTGCCCTGCCCACCAGCAGGTACTCCAACCTAACACAGTAGACCCCATATCCTGAATTCTCTCCCCAGGCCTGCTTGTCTGCTGGCCTTTCTGTCTCAGTAAATGACAGTGCTGGCCTTCTGGTCCCCTGAGCCCAACACCTGGTAGTCAGCACACTTCTCACACCTGCCTTGAATCCATCAGCAAATCTGGCAGCTCATTGCTCAGAAGCAGCTCTGACTCCTGGCTGTCTCCTCCAGCTCCTGCCACCACGGAGCCTCCTGTTTTCTCACCCGTGTGGCCACAGCCACCTCCAGGCCAGTTCTGTACCCACACCCCACCCTTTACTACATTGACCACCTTGTCCAGGCAGTTGAACACAGGGCTCCCTGGAAGGTATGGGAAAACCAGCGCCCACCCCTCCAGCAGCTTTCCCTTCACTCACAGGGAAGCAGGGACCACCTCGCTGCAGGCCACAGCCACCCTCTGCAGTCCTCACAGCTCCATATCCCATGGCCTTCTGAACCGATCACATGAGCCCCCTTGCTGTGCCTCCCTCCTACCTCAGATCTTGGAGTACCTGCCCACCACGCCTGCACAGCTCTTCCCCAGATTGGCCAGTGGCTCTCTCCAACCTGTGGAGGCTTCTGCTCCCTTTCGGAAGAGAACTTCCCATGCCCACTTCACAGGGCGGTGCCACTCCCTCCCTGGGATTCCATTGTCTACCACGCTCCCACAGACTCCCACCCCCACCCCAGATCACTTTCCTTCCAGGTTCTTCTCAAAGTTGACAAAGACTTCTAGATTCTATCCACTGCAAACATTCTAACCCCAAATCCAAAACTATAACGTCCCAGTGCCTGGCAAAGTCCCCAGGACAAAGTCGTTGTGTGATGAAAACCTGTCCAAAGAGGACAGCTTGCTTGTTCATCCTCACTTACCTTGGGCCCTGCAGTGCCACCTGACAGCACACAGGACCGCCCCCCGCCACTCCCACTTCAGGGCCAACTTCTTTTTTAAGGTTTATTTTTATTGGAAAGGCAGATTTACAGAGACAAGGAAAGGCACAGATCTTCCCTCCACTGGTTCATTCCCCAAATAACAATCATAACAATAAAAACCATAACAATTGGAGCTGAGCTGATCCAAAGCCAAGTAGCAATGAGATTCTTCTGGGTCCCCCACGCGGGTGCAGGGTCCCAAGGCTTTGGGCCATCCTCTACTGCTTCTGCGGGCCACAAGCAGGGAGTTGGATGAGAAGTGAAACAGCCAGGACATGAACCAGTGCTCATTTGGATGTCAGCATTAACAGATACTGGATTAGCCAGTTGAGCCATTGTGCTGGCCCCCATTGCAGGTTTTCATATAAGCTGCTCAGCTCCCAATATGGGACAAGTGGCTCAAGACTCCATGCCCACTCCTGCCATTGCCCTTTCCCATCCTTCTAGCCACTGGGGGAGACATCTGGGTCCTGACTTTGTGGGCCACCAGAGGGAACCAGGAGCTGCACTGCCATGGGCAGGCCTTCCTCACTGCCCACCAGTGCTGCCAAAGGCTGGCATCTGGCAAAAGCCTACCCTGTGCTCCAGCAAGAGGGGGCAGAGGAGGGTGTCCAGAGCCACGCCTGTCCTCTTCCTGTTGTCAGACGAGGACGCTCAGAGGGAAGCTTTGTTCTCAGAAGACAACATGAAGCCCAGTGCCAGGCGGAAGCGGGCACAGAGGCAGCTGGCCCGGCTGGGCGGGGGTAGGGAGAACAGAAAAGGGATGGAGCACGCTGGAGGGGTAATACGTACACCCAACTGGTTCTGTGCCTCCAGGCGGTCACAGCCATGGCTCCCTCTTCCAGGCCCTAGCCTCTGGGTCATCACATGCAATCTGAGGGCTGTCCCAGCTAGGGGATCTGCCGTGTAGATAATGAGAGCAAGGTCTTGCCTGAGGGGTTAGAGGACCTGGATTCCCACCTCAGCCTTCCACATAGTCATGCGTGCCACTAAAGAGAACTGCTTCCCACTGGGTACCTCAGTTTATCCAGCTCTGCAGGCCAGTGCTTATTGCCTCAGGCTGCATGCCATAGGACCACACAGTAGGCGAGCCAAACTGGTGGCAAAGCCCTCCCTGTGGGGGCCACTGCACCTGCCTCCTCCCCAGGATCAGTGCAATCTTCTGCTGAGCTGTTAGCCAGGGTGGCTGGACCGACAGCTTGTCCCAGGAGCTGATGATAAAGGCTCAGGGCCCCAAGAGGAGAAAAAAGCAGACAGCGGAGGGGAAGCCTACGGAACACAGCTGAGCTGACCCACACCCGCTCATGCTGCCCTTCCAGGCTGAGGACATGGCAGTCAGGACCTAATACCCTCTGAATGCTTTTGTGCCGGCCCTCCTTGTCCACGCTAGCTGTGAGAGTAAAACTGGGGTGCAGCTAGGAAGGAGAGGTGCCTCTCCTTGGTTCCAATAGATAGTGGGGCAAGGGCTTCAGGGCTGTTTCTCTGCAGCTTAAGAAGCTGTCTTGGTCAGCGAGTGGCTAAGCAGCCAGGGCTTTACTTGGGCAAGCCTGGCAGGCACCTGGGCAGGCGGGGACATGGTGCTGCCATGCCTTCTTTCACTGATTCTGCTCCTGCTGTGTAGTGGCACACAGACGAGCCTCAAGGATAGTGTTGCAAACATGGACCCTTGGGGGACAGCCTGTAAGTGTGCCAAGGGGCTGGCCGGGCTGGGGCAAAGTGCAGTGACCAGGCCTCATGGGCAGCAGGGGCCATTGGCGAATGAAGGCTCAGAGTTTGCCAATCCTCCCATTTTTGAGGAAAAGCCAGAAGTCTGGATTTCTATGTAAAAACCTCCCACTGGCAACCCGCTCAATATCTGGCATGGGACAAACAAAATCTCCCCATGAGGCGGATATGGCCTACCGGTCTATGACCTCTGTTTTCTTAAAAGGGACAGAACACAAGCCATGGGGCTCTGTAGAAGCTGATTTCTTTGCAGAGGGGGTACCAGGACCAGAGCAGGCTTTCCAGAAGAGGAGGTGACAGCCAGTGCTAGGCCCGCAGGGCAAACCCTCCTAAACATAGAGTCCTGGAGACCGGCTGGGGCATCCCATTGTATCCACAGGGGCCATAGCAGGCGCTGCCTGGCCCAGGGCAGCTACCTTTCCCCCAGTACCTGCTGCTGTCCCTAAAGCAGGCATGGTGGCACGAACTCTGTTCTGTCCATAGGTGGCAGGAGGAGGGCCATGCACCCAGCCAACATTCATCCGGACTAAATCAATCGGCAGGCAGAACAGCATGGGTCCGATTTCATCCCAAAGCCCGAGGAACAGTCAGCTATCAACAGCTCCATGGGGGAAGGGAGAGGAAGACACAATGGAGGACAAAGCAGGCTGGGACCAGGCCCCACTGCTCGTTACATAACCCTACTCAGGCAGCAGCCTGGAGGGCTGGGCAGACAGAGTGCAGAGAGCTGCCCACCCTCCCAGGCTCACTCTGCTCCCAACCTCACCCTGCAGCTCCCAGAAAGACCCCCATGCAAGGCAGAGCTGCGGTGGAGACCAGGACAAGCAGAATCACACAACAAATGGCAAACCGTCACCAAGTGAGTTCTTTGTACTAGGCACTGTGAACTTCTTTCTGTGAATTATCTTAAAAGTCCAGTGATAACACCAAGAGATAAAAGCCTTACTGCTGCTATGTTGTACACAAGAAAACTGACGTCCCATCAAGGAAATACCAGCAGGCTCACAGAGCTCAGAAGTGGAGGGCCACATAGCCCCACTCCATTCTCCCTGCACTCCAGCCCCTGCAGGGCATACGGCGCTGCCTCCTGCAATACTTCACAGAGACACCAGGCTTCCAGCCACTCCATGCAACCCACAGGCTCTTCCTCTGAAAAAAAGGATACAGACAAATGCCTACAGGGTGGCATCTGCCCTCAAGGGCTCATGGGTCCCCATGCTGCTGAGAATATGTCAGTCAAGTTCACAGGCAAAAGGGGCAGAGGCAGAGGGCCCCCGACTCCTCATGTCAGCAAACTTGGGAGTCCAAACCCACAGCCCCTTCTCGCCCAGGCGTAGGCGTGAATCAGGACTCGGGATGGAGTAGTCATCCCTGCAGGCCTGGAAGAAGAGAATGAATCATGACGCACCACGGCCTATGCACCCACTGGGTGTGACTCACAGCTCCCAGCTGCCAGGCAGACAGCGGGCAGCTGGGCCTGGCATCTGGATGGGAGTGGCCTCTCCAAGTGCCCCAGTGCACTGTCTCTACCTTGTCTCCCACAGGGGATTCACCTCGTGTGGACCACACCTGGCCTTGCTCCCAGCCTAGCATCAAGGAGCACTCCAAGGTATCTCCAGCCCCACCAGCTGGGTCCCTGGGGGAAGAAAGTCAAGTTGGACTGCCTTCAAATGATATCCTGGTCCTTGTCCTCCTCCACCCCCAATTCTCTGCTGCTTCACCATGTGCTCCTGCAACAGCTGCCACTCCCCAACACCTCCCAGCCTGTGCCTCACTGGCTGTGAAACAGGATCGACTTTCCAAGAGCCCTTCCAACTCCAACACCCCAAGTCCATCAACAACAGCACCCAACAAACTTCACAGGGCTCTGGGATCCCGCTTCCAGGAAGTGACACAGACATCCTGCAAGGGACAGAAGTCAAGCCTTGAAACGCCACGCTTGTTCTTAAAGGATGTCAAGAAGCCCTTTCCACGGCACACAGCCCCGCAACCCCAGGCCCCCTGCCATTGTTCTGCACATCCTCTCCAAGGCATTTGGTTTCCGCCTGGGGCCCGGGCTCCTGGGCTGCTTCCTCTGGGAAGCTGCTCCACCTTTTCTTGGCAATCTTCTCTCTAGGGGCTCTGCCCACAGTGCTGCCTTGGACCACCCCGAGTGCCACGGAGATCCCCACTGTGGGGCAGGAACAGTCTTTGGGCAACAATCACTTCTCTGGTCAGAGTAGATACAACACTGGGGTTTAGTGCCAACCATGACACCAGCCATGGGTGATTCTCCAGGGTTCCCTCAGCCCCCAACTGTGAGACACATATGTGCCTTACCTGTGGCAAGGAAGTCTCTGGGCTCAGCAGGCACCCCGAGACACTGAGATAGAACAGCAGGGTGGAGGGGGCTCTGAGTGCTACCCAAGCAACCCCACTTCACTGCTCTGCTTGGATCTCTTGCCTTCGCTACTGAGCCTCGGACCTGCCACCAAGTCTCTGCGAGCCCCAGTGGTCCATTCACTAACCAGGCAGAGAACAATGGCTGCAGTCGAGGCCCCACCTTAGGGGCTGAAGCCCTAAGGACTCCAACACAATCCCATCGGCCCTCCCCTGGAGAGAGGGTGTGCTTGTGTCACCATCCCAGTTCTATGTGCAACAGGATCTGTATCTGGGGACAGCTTCAGAAAACCAATCTAACTTGTGCCTGCTATGCAGACTCTAAAAGACCCTCCTTCCAATGAGACCATGGTTCTAAGTACCCTATAGCCTTCTACTGAATTCCTATATCTATCCCCTTAGAATCAAATGGCCTCAGTATTTTCTTCCACAGAACAGGAACGATCATAGTGCCTCCTCACCTGCTAGGATTGTTCTGGAGATAACTCCAGATAGGGTGACATGGAAGGACCTAGTAAATATTTATAAACTACCAATACCCATGAGCAGCAATTAGGATCATCATTAAAATGACTGAGATGCTTAAAAGTCATTGACTTGTGACAGTCCTCTACACCACGGTCACAAGAGTCACACACATGCCTGTGCAGACACCACTCTCCAAGGCAGAACCCCATACTCTGCCAGGCTCCAGTTCTGGCTCCAGCCCCAAGACACAGCTAAGCTTGTTGCTGGCACCCATGCTTGCCACCCACAAACTCCTCTCCTCTTCCAGTCCCCAAGTCCTGCCTTCCTCAGAAGGTCCCAGGCCTGTTTCTTGTAATCTGTTGTCTTCATTGCCATGTCCCAGGGAGCTGCTGCTTACAGACAAAAGAGAACCTGAGCTTTGCTCTGGGACCTCCCATTTGCTGGGTGTCTGCCTACACTGAGAACAGCAGAGACGCAGAAGAATTATCAACTTTTTTTGATGAGCTAGCTACTGGGAGGGCTCCTTGAAACACAAGTTGCTAGACCTCACCCCTGGGCTATCTGACTCAGCAGGGCTGGTGGGGGGCAGGGGAAGAGGAAGCATATACAGGCTGGATAAACTGCACTTGCACCAAGTTCCCAGCTGGGCCACGGCCTCCAGCTACAGGCCTGGGGAGAGCTAAGAAGAGAAGACTCACTCCAGGAAAGAGTGGGAGCCAGCGTCACCAGATACAGGGAGGGTGGAAGGGCATGCAGACAGAGGGAGGTGAGTAAAGACCTTGCTATGGCAACCTTCATTTCTCCTCCTCTCATGGTCTCTGCCCGGGCAGGTAGCTCGTTGTACGGTTGCTGGTGTAAACCAGAGGTGGCTGCAAAGCAATGGCTACTGCCACCCAGGGACCTGCCCAGGAAGGCCAATCCCTGCCGGCCCAGCAATGCTGAGGATTGAAGCCCTCCCTTACTGAGCCAGACCTCAGGGCTGAGCCAGGCCAGAGCCCCACCGCATCTTCATCATATGGGCTCCCACCTACAGAAATGGGGAGCTTGCTCCCGGCAGACAGGTGCAAGAACTTGTACCCGGGCTTGCCCGGGTGCTGCTGTTCCTTGACTGCATTGGGCGGAAGTTGGTCTCCACCAGTCAGATCTGCCCCAGTGGGATTAGGGGAGGGTGGCCAGGGAAGCACCCACACAAGCTGCTAATGCCCTGAGCCTAAACATCTCCAGAGCAGCTACTTCTTTGAGCTTCAGTCACATCTGCTCAAAGGGATGAAGACAGACCCCTCTCCGATCACTGCCATGAGGATGGAATGGAAGTGAACGTCACTCATACCGAGTGTGAGCTGAGCTCCGAGCAACATCTTCCATGCAGGAGTGAGGAGGTGGTGACAACCATAGCTGCTCTGTTGAGATGAAGAACTAAACAGGTCTCCCACAGCCCCACAAGAAGGAAGCCCAGCAGGGAATGGACTTTAGATCCCATCTGTCTCCAGGCCTCGCGCCTGATTCTGCTTTGTCGAAATCTCCTGGTCACCTTCCCCAAGCCCAAGCCCAGGGTGTGGGGAAGCCCCAGGAAGCCTCAGCCCACACAGCCCACACAGTGCGGGGTAGGTGTCGTGTCGCAGGTCACCAGGGTGGCCACAGGCACGTGCCTTGCAGCCAGCAGGGTGGGGACGGAGACTATGAACCTGAACACTTCAGCCTTGGGGACAGGAAAGAGAGAAAAACAGAGGCGTCACCAAAGGAAACACTGTCGGGCTTCCTGGACAGGGTGCCAAGCAAGTGGCCCAAGCTGTCTGGGCCACAGATTGCCTCCTTGGGGAATCCTCCCCTTCTGGCTACCAACATGAGCCATAAGCGCTGCTACCTGTCAACAGCTCCTACTCGCCATACTCTCCCCTTACCTCCCTCCTACAACAGGACTGTCACTACCACCATTCTACAGCAGAGGACATCGATGCCAGAGGGATCCTAGGAAATCTGCACCATGTCACAGAGCCACTGGTGGTGGGCCTGGCCGTTGAGCCCAAGACTTCTGGCTTCCCTCAGCAACACTGCCCAGCCTGCCTCTCACCCCAAGAAATGGGTCACACACAGCCCCTGCATTGGGAGCAGGGAGCCAAGACGCATCCAGAGTTCAAAGCCAGGAGAGGAAGCTCTGAGGGTCCAGGAAACAGGCCATGCACACATGAAGGAAGGGGTGGGTGATGCCAGCTCTCGGCAATGAAGAACGGCCGCATGGAAGCCGGGACACTGGAGCTGTGCAAGGGCTAAGCACAGCCTGGGAGCAGATGAGGGCAAGGCCTGGGATGCAATCTCCTTGTCACACTTAGAGATGTGAAGGCAGGAAGAAAAGGGAAGACCCAGGGAGGGCAAACGAGCCAGGCTCTACTTGGGTGGAGAGGGATGGGACAGGGATGTGCCATGACCACCTCCCAGCCCTGGCCATCGAATAAACACATGCTCATTCACCACACACATCTCTGATTGACTCCTACTTGGATTGAGAAACAAGGTAGGAGGCTGGTGCTGGGGTGTAGGGAGTTAAGCCAGTGCATTCAACACTGACATCCCATACAGGAGTCCCAGCTGCTCCACTGCGAATCCAGCTCCCTGCTGGGAAGGCATTGCTAATGGCCCAAGTGCTTGAGTTTCTGCCACCCCTGTGAGAGATCTGTATGGAGTTCCTGGCTCCTGGCTTTGACCTGGCCTAGTCCTGGCTGTTGTAGCCATTTGGGGAGTGAATCCACAGATGGGAGATCCCTCCCCTCCCACCTTCAACTTTTCTGTTAGTCTGCCTTCCAAATAAGTAAATAAATAAACAAACATAATTTTTTAAAGATAAGAATACAAAGGACCAGAAGACAACCATCATGACATAAAATTCTGCTTTCTCCAGATAACAAATCTGGGGGGTCAATCAGCTTTAGCCCAGAGGTCACTAAGTCCAAGTCACATGACCCAGGAATGCCCAGTTCTTCCACTGATCTCCAAGACCAAAGCTGACGGCCAGAGCCAAAGGCAAGAGAAAGCTCCCTTGCTGGGCATACCCAGGGATCAGACAGACCCTCCTTTCGCCTCCACCACCAGCTGCGTGCCTCCCCCTACCCCTTATCTTCAGTCCCACCAGCCCTTTCCCCAGCACCAGGCAGGAACGATGGCTGATGGCTCTAAATCGCTGGAGGCGTGGGCCCAGCACCACCCAAACTGAAATCCTAGGGCGAAAAGGGAACTGAGAGAGCCCACCTCAGCCCACCCTGCTATTGCAGCCTCCCTCCCACTCACGCTCTCTGAAACTCTGCTCTGCAGCCCTCAGGAGCCCCACGGGACAAGGCTGTGCCCTCTGCCTACAGGCTGCCATCAGGAGGCACAAAGGAGTAACACTGTCCTTCAGGTTCCTCCCCAAACCTCAGGCCTCCTACACTGACCCTGCCAAGAGCCTCAGGTTCTTGCCCCCGGTCCCATCGCCTGAATCAGACTGTGGTCAGCTCGCATCACAGCCACAGCGAGCTTCAGCCAGGCACTGCTCTCCACCCAGCCAGCCCCGCCATCACCTTGGCTCCAAATCTCCTAAGAACAGCAACATAACAGGGACAACGGCTTCCAGGTCTGGGTTCACACTCCAGGTCTGTAAGGGAGGCCACCTCCCTCTGAGCCTCAACTTCCCTATCTGAAAAATGGGCTAGGGATGAGGATCCCCTATAGCCACTGCAGCTCCTTGCAGAGCACTGATTTCAATGCACTGTGTATAAAGGGCATGACACGGAGCCTGGCACAAGGCACAATAACATGCATCAGCTCAACGAGATGCCACAGAACAAAAACCAAACTCCAGAGCAAGATGCTGTAGGCTCCCTATGTCCCAATCTTGTCTCCTTGTAAACACTGCCTCCTCCAGGAAGGCGAGCAGACACTATCAGTCAGGTGCTTTCCCCTCCACTGACCACCCCCCTCAAAGCGCATCTATCATTCTAACTCCCAGCTGTCACTTGGCCCTTCATCTTCCCTCCACCACCAGACCAGCAGCTTCTCCAGCCAGAATCCAGCGAGCAGGGCCTCACCTCATTCCATGTCCCCTGTCACCCCCAGCCACAGTTTCCATACATATTTAACAAATTACCCTAACGTTCCATTTCAACTCAAGAACGTCTAAACCCTCCAAACAGTTCAGATATTTCAAGCCATACTCAAAACCAAATTCCAAGCCAGTAGAAGTCTGCCCAGTCTCAAGAGAGAGTGGAGCCTGGCTTGGGGCCCACAGCACAGTGAGGCAGGTCCCAAGCACAGGGCAGGGCAAGCATGGGACTGGCTGAGCCTGTAGCCCAGCTCCAGGCTGCTGTAGCACCTCAGTCTGCTCACATTCCTGACCACATCTTCAACCGGACTGCTCCAACACTGCTCTCTGCAAGACCCCCTTGCACCAGAAGGCTCACAAACTCATGTACTAACCTGTCTCCTCCCTTGCCCTAGTTGGGTCTCCCACAGGCCTCTCCTTTTACTCTCTGATCACATGACTAGAGACAGCCCCAGCCCTGCA
The DNA here is from genome assembly GCF_017591425.1 of Ochotona curzoniae. Classification (NCBI taxonomy): domain Eukaryota; kingdom Metazoa; phylum Chordata; class Mammalia; order Lagomorpha; family Ochotonidae; genus Ochotona; species Ochotona curzoniae. The sequence goes on from NW_024464918.1 coordinate 42,336,142, forward strand.
GAACCCCTTCCAGTCCTCCTACTTTTCCAAGTGCCCTCAGGGTCCAGCCCAGCCATGGAATTTCCACTCATGTTCCTGCAAGCAGCAAGGGAACTGTCAACCCGGGAGAGCCCAGGAAAAGGCCACCAACCCTGCAAAGTCCAGGAGCCGGGGATCAGCTCCTGGAGCAGAGAGGCTGTGCTGGAGAGCCCTCCTCCTCCACTCGCCCTCAGCCCCAGGCACAGCAGTTTGCTTTCCATTTTTAAAGCCATTATTCAAGACCCCCAATCAGAGGCTGATGGGAAGTCACAGGGGTATCACTCCCACTGCAAGCCAGGGGGCAAGTCTGAGTAGCTCTGGGCATTCACCATGGCCATGGGCTGAGGGCTTCTACAAGGTGCCCGGCACAGGGCCAGCTCACCTAGGAACCCGTGTGTACATGAAGACTTGGCAATCGTGCCACCAGCTCAAAGTCCACCCCTGTTACCAGGCTCCAGGTCCTGTGGGGTGGGGACTCCTACAGAGGCCCATTAGAGTGGCCATAAGGACCCCACCAAGGGCTGTCACACCAAGAGCACTCCTGGGAGCTAAATCCCTGGGCCTTGGGTCTCTCCTCTGCCCCCTGTTGATCTACAAGTGACCTGATCCCCTGGGTGCTGCTGTGGGGGGAGCCTGTTGACAAAGCCACCAGCTGTCCTAAGTTGGAGCCAGGGACACAGGCTCCTCCCTGCGCCACCCACACTGGGAAAGTGTCCCTGCGACGGATCCAGCCAACAACCCCACTTGGACCATCCCGGAGACACAGACCCAAGGCCTCCCGGAGCCACCCTCCTGCTCGCACTGTCCACACGAACAAGAACCAGGGCATAGCCGCATCGAAGGCAATATCCCCCTTGGGGCTAAGTGTGCTGCAGGAGAATGGCAGGGTCCACAGCACTTCAACTGAAAACGAAACCACAACAAGGAAGCCAGGTCTAGGCCAGACCTGCTGCTGAGGTGCAGCAGGCGCAGGCAGCAGGCGAACGCCGGCTCCACCACCTTTTACCTGTGCGAGCTGTGCCTCTGCATGCCTCAGTTTTCCTGTATGTGCAATGTGTCAAATGACCATGTAGGGAGAATAGAACTGGAAATGCTCAAGCAATGAATGAGCCCAGGGCCCGGTGCAGGGCAAACACGCAATAAGGGACTTGTTGAATACAAGCTGCCAGCGTTCCCTGAGGAACCACAGGTTCATTCCAGCCTTCCGCTGCCTGCTCCCATTTCACAATTGGGAAAACTGAGGCCAGGAGAGGGTACAGAATCTGCTCAAGGTCACATCGCTGGCAACTGACAAACACCAAGGGCTCTGTAACCTCAGATCAGGGGATCTGGCTCAGGCGATTCCCGATGCTGGGGAGTGGGGAAGGGGGGCGGGGATGGGGGTATCAGACAATGGGGCAAGAAGGGGATGGAGCTCTGCACCCCCCCTCCCCGGCACAACAGTGCCCAGGTTCCCAAGCTTCCTGTGCGCCCCCTCCTCACTCCGCTCCCAGGACGGGCACAGAGCTGACTTGGGGGTGGAGGTGGGGGGCTCCGGAGAAGCTGAAGGAGGGAGTTAGAGACCAGGGCCGCTGGGAGCCAGGGAGAAAACCGGTCGGGCTGCCTTCCCCTAGCGGAGCTGGGACCCGGCCTCTAACCCCCCTCCCTCGCCAGACAAAAGTTTCCCCTGTTCGCTTGCCGGGGAGGGGGAGGGGGCATTCCTCGCGAGTGACATTATCCGTGACCTACAGCTGCCGCGCTGCCCTCGTCCGCGCCCGGTCCGCCGCGGCCCCGCGCGGCCCCCACCCCCGCGTGTGACCGCCACCCCCGCGCGGGGCCCGGCAGACTCCGCCCGCCCGCACGGCGCCCGCTCGGGCCCCGCGCGGCCTGCACGCCGGGCTCGGCCCCGCGGGCTCGGCGGCGAGAGGGCTGGCCGGCCCCGGCCTCCTACCTGCATGGCAGGGCACCATCGGGACACGCAGGGCACCCCCCCAGCCACGGCGGGTGTGCGCTCCGGGCTCCGGCTCCGGCCCGGGCCGAGCTTAACTCCTTCGCGGCCGGCGGCCGGCGCTCCCACCCCCCAGCCCACGCCGCAGCCGCCGCGCCCGCGCCGCCATCCCCGGCGGTGCCCAGCCCTGAGGCCCGGCCCCCGCGGCGCCCGGAGCCCGCAGTGGGGAGGGGGCGTTCTGAAGGCTAGAAGTTGGGGGTGCGTCGAGAGCCCCGGGCCCTGCGCCCTCCCTAGTCCCGGCCGGCACGGTGCCTACCTGCTCGGGATCGTGGCGGTGGCCGGCCGCGGGTTCGATCCCGAGCGCGCGTGGCGCACGGAGCTGAGCTGCGGAGGCCCGGACGGCCGGCGGGCGTGCGGAGAGCGCCCCGGGGCGGGGGCCGGGGCGGGACCGGGCGCTGCGACCGGGGCTGGATTTCTCGGCTTCCACCCGGATTCTCCCTCGGCTCTCCCGGCCGATTCGGTGCTGCTCGGCGACCACGTGACGCGGGCTGCCTTTGACCCCTGTCTCCGCGCGGGTAGGGGGCGGGGGCCGGAGGGAGAGAGGGGTGTCAGATGCAGGACCCGCGAGGGCCCGGTGCGGCTGCGGGGCGTCCCCAGGGCGATGACCCCGCGGAAACAAAGCCCAGGGGATGCCAACAAGTTATTCGGGGTCAGGGCTGGAGCAACGCTGGGGGTCGGCACAGGCGCGGTAAGAAAGCTGTGAAACAAAAGCCCGCGCCCAGCTCTGTCCCGCTGGGGTCACGGTCTGGAGGAGTGAGCCCTTGGGGCAGCGGCTCCAACACACCCACCCTTGCTCGAAAACCCCTTTATTCCCTTGATCGTGATTATCTGGCTCATCGACTGGTTCCATTGTTTGCTAGAAGGTCCTCTCTCCCAACAGGTTGCTCCCAGCTGTGTACCCCTAGCCTAGCACACAACATGGTTTAGCAAGGGATGGGAGAGGAGACTTGTGCCCACTTTTTACCCTCAGGGTATTCCCAGTGGTCCAAGGGCCATGCCTGTTGGAGTGCCGTGGCTGTGCCCACTGAACAGATGATAACAGAAAGAGATGATTTAGGGAGGGAGGCTGGCACTGACTGCTCCCAGCCCAGGGCTGTTTGCCTTCCAGGAGCCAACCTGTCAGACCACGCTGTTGGGGCCTGATGAAGGAACCCTTAATGGTGCTGATTAGCAGCACCCCCTCAGCAGGGGACCCTAGTTGTCTGGATCTAAGGGAAAGACTGGCGTAGGTGAGGGAAGCACAGGATTGGTGGATTCCTAGATGCCTTCAGATTATCTAACTTCAAGATCCTAGTTCAAAACACAGAGAAGCCTGACCAGCCCCAAGCAGGGAGGAGGGGGAAGAACCATAGGCTGGCCCCTGGAGGGTAGCTCCTGGGGCTGGCTGAGGGGCTTGTTTTCAGTCCAAATGTGGGTGGGAGCAGGCTTCCAACTCCCCAGGGGCATGTATGATGCCTGGCTGCAGGCCACATACACATCTTCCCCTGGGTCAACCTGTGTCCTGTGGGCATCAGTTAACATGGTCTCAGGCAGACTTACCAACCCCACCCCCCAGAATCTGGTATGTACATGCCACGTGGCCAAGACCCTTTGAGGGTCCTCTCTGTGCCAGGCACCAAGCCCCTGGCCAGGGTGATGAGAGGTGAGATCCGAGGTCTGTACTCCCCACGGTGTGATCCAGGCCGCCAGTGAGACGGCTTGCACACTCCTCTTGGTGTGTCCAGAGACTGGCTGAGCTGAGTGCCCACTGCAGAGGTGCCCAGTGAGGGCCACAGTCACAGGTAGAGGGGAGTGCTCTGAGGAGACTTGGGGAAAGGCAGTCCCTATGCAGGAGGTGGCATGGCCTATGGGAGCAGACACACAGTGGGAGGGGTGGGAGCAGAGGAGGCCAAGGGCAAGGCCACTTTGCTCTTGAGCTGAGCAAGAGCTGGTATCTCCCCATTAGAGGTATGGATCCAAAGCAGGCTGGCTCTCAGCATTTTGGGGGGATAGCCAGTAAGTGGGGTTACTCCATCTCTTTGGCAGCTCTGCCTACCCTTCAGTCGCTGTTGTCTAAGCTGAGCCCAGAACCTTCCAGCTTGCTGTCCCGCCAACAGCCCAGAAGGAGAAGAGGCCTAGGTCCCACCCAGGGATCTGGACCCTGTGGGCCCAGGCAAGGACCTACTATAGATGATACCCTGCAGCATCCGCCTGCCCAGACTCTGTCTCATCCCCAGGAGGCCCCACGGCTCCCTGGACATTGCCCTTGGCTGTCCCAAGATCAGCCATAAATTTTTTTAAAAATATTTATTTATTTTTATTGGAAAGTCAGATTTACAGAGTGAAGGAGAAACAGAAAGAAAGCTCTTTCATCCACTGGTTCGTTTCCCAAGTAGCCACAATGGCTGGAACTGAGCCGATATGAAGCTAGGAGCCAGGAGATTCTTCGGGGTCTCCCAAGGGCTTGGACCGTCCTCCACTGCTTTCCCAAGACACAAACAGGGAGCTGGAAGGGAAGCAGAGCAGCCAGGATATGAACCAGTGCCCATGTGGGATCCTGGTTGTGCAAGACAAGAATTTTAACCACTAGGCTACCACGCCGGGCCCAATCAACCCCAATTTAACACCTCAAAGCTGAGCCCAGGGGCTGCTAGTAACATAGTGAATTAATCTTCCACCCATGGTGTCAGCATCCCATATGGATAGTTGTTCAAGTCCCGGCTGCTCCATTTCCCATCCAGCTACCTGCTAATGTATCTGAGAAAGCAGCATAGAATAGCCTAAGTCCTTGGGACCCCGGAACCCATGTGGAAGACCTAGTGGATGCCCCAGGCTCCTGGCTTTGGACTGGCCTAGCTCTAGCCATTGCAGCAATTTGGGAGGTGAACCATTGGATTAAAGTTCTCTGTGTCTCTCCTCGCTCAGTAATTCTGACTTTCAAATAAAATTTAAAAACCTGAGCCTGCCACATTCTACCTAAACCTGCAACACCCTTGTCCTATGTGTCCAATTGACATGTCCAGTCCAGAATCCAAATGCCACCTCCTTGTCCCCCATTCAGGAGACAGTCCTACTGGTCCTGCCCGCAGTTTTTCTCCCTAAACCCACTCTTTGTTCCTTTATCAGGACACCCCTGACCCCCAAGCCCAAGTCCCTCACAACTCTGCCTGGACCCAGAAGTGGAAACAGCTCCTTCACTGCTTTCCTTCCCTCTACTGGCTTCTGACATAGGCTCACAGTACCCATTTCCGAGGCAGAACTACAACAGCTTCTGGCTCTGGTTGTTCTCAGGAGGAATTCTCTGCCTTGTCACCCAGCCTTGCCATTTCTTTGTCTTCAATGCAGTACCCTATCTTCCCCTTTTCCTGGTGCTTCCGGGAGTGTGTGCACCCCAAACTTCCTGGGTTTTATTCTGGTCTCTGCCACATGTGAACCATTTACAACCCTGGGCCAGCCTGTGGGCCTACTTTGGCCCCATCTCCGCAGCTGTGCTGTATGGATGACAGCAGGAGGTACTTCCCACAGGAGTGGGCGAGATGATGAGTTAACATGGGTAAAGCCTTCAGTGCAATGTCACATGAGAAGCACTGCACAAATGTTAGCTAAGTGACTCAGCGTGATCTTCTAGGTCGCAGGTTAAACTTCACTTCCTCCTGGTCTCTCCCTAAGACCCTAATCCTGCCCAAGGCTCCTGGGGCACACTCAACATCTCCCTCTTTCTTCACTGCCCTCCTAGCTCCTTGCCAGCAGCCCTCTCTCCCTCTGGTGGGTAGGGCATGGCTATACCCAGGACCCTGTAGCACCAGACATACGGTGAGCCACCAGTGGACATAAAACGCAAATCAAGAGACTGATCACAAAACAGAGGACACAGTCTACCAACCAAATGCCTGTCAATGGACCTTCAGATTGTTCATTCACTCCTTTGATAGTCCTTAGTACCTCTTCTTCTTCTTCTTTTTTTAAAGATTTATTTATCTTTATTGGAAAGGCAGAGGAGAGAGACAAAGATCTTCCATCAACAAATTCACTCCCCAAGTGGCCGCAAGGGCAGGAACTGAGCTGATCCGAAGCCAAGAACAAGGAGCCAGGAATCTCCTCCAAGTCTCCCACTTGGGTGCAGGGGCCCATGCTCTTGGGCCATCCTCCACTGCTTTCCCAGGCCACAAGCAGGGAGCAGGATGGGAAGTAGAAAAGCAGGAACAGGAACTGATGCTCATGTGGGATACCAGTGCTTGTAGGTGGAGGATTAGCCAACTGAACTGTCATGCTGGCTTCTAACACCTTTTCTGTAGTCTTCCTTGAACCATCCTGATAGGGGAGAAGTGTAAGGAGGGACAGAAAGACACAGATATGGTCCCTGTCCCCAAAGCTGCTCCAAAGACCATAAACAGACAGAAGACATCAAGTTACTGGCCTTGTTAGTTCAGGAGTCTGCAACAGTTTATAGTCCAGGAGGCTGGGTCTTTAGAACAATTGAAGTGAAAAGCAGCTACAACCATTGTTGCCTATTGTGAAGACAGTAGCCTATTGTCCCAGCATCTTCAGCTTTCTGCAGGGTGGGCCTTCCAGGCAGAGGTGGTCCCTGACCCCAGGGCACTGGGCTCACCCCTCTCTCTGCTTACTGACCTCCTACTCAGCCTCCCCACTAGGGCTCTTGTGGTTTTGCCAAAACTATGGTGGGATTTGTCAAGGACAATCCAAGTATATGGTGTCATTTCAAAAAAAAAGAAGAAGAAAGCATAGTAATCCCATGAATGTGTAACTACATGTGATTTCATGTTGAGACTGCAGTAGGGGCAGAAAATAGGTTCTGTCTGACCATGTGACCTGGCTTGTGGTTTTGAGAACACGGTCACCATAATTACAGTCTTGACCACATGGTGTAACTGTGTGTGTGTGTGTGTCTAAGACAGACACACATTCACACAGACACTGTGATTTCTTCAAGGGCAAGGAACAAGCACTATTTGCTTCCTAGAAGATTTTCATAGCAAATGAAAGAGGAAATCTATAAAGCGGGCAGGTTGTTCATGTGTTTCAGAGGGCCAAAATGTGCTGGAATCCAAACACTGTCTGTGATAGGAAAGTTGGCAAGAACAACGTTTACCAACTTGGGCTGGTGCACACCACCTGCTGTCTCCTGTTTATGACCCCCCAGCCCAGTCAGCAGAAAGTTCAGTAAGGTGAGGCAGTTTCTTTAAGTTCACACAGACTGAAGTGTCAGAAGGGCTTTCAAATCCAATTATTTTTTTTACAACCTAGTTCACCTTACTGCCCATGTGCTATACATTTCCTCCTCACCAAATCGTTCCAGATCACCTGGATTTTTCTTCGTTCAACAACTGTTTATTAGTCCCTTATAGCACATGTTACATTGGGTGCTTTTTTATTTTTACTGGAAAAGCAGAGTTAGAGAGAGAAGAGACAGAGAACGAATTAGAGAATTCCATCTGCTGGTTCACTCCCCAAATAACTACAATAGCTAGAGCTGGGCCAGTTTAAAGCCAGGATGCAGGAGCTTCTCCTGGGTCTCCCATGTGGGTGTGGGGGCCCAAGGACATGGGATATCCTTCGCTGCTTTCCTAGGCCATTAGCAGGGAGTTGTATCTGAAGTGGAACAGCCAGGATTCAAATGAGTCTCCATATGGGATGACGCTGATGCAGGCAGAGGGTTAGCTTGCAAGCATGACATTGTCCCCAAGAAACTTTTGTTTGTTTGTTTGTTTATTCTGATTTATTTTATTTTCATTGGAAAGTCAGATATACAAAGAGGAGGCGAGACTATGAGGAAGATCAACCATCCATTGATTCATTCTCCAAGCGGTTGCAACAATTGGTGCTGCGCTGATCCGAAGCCAGGAGCCAGAAGCTAGGAGCTTCTTCCGGGTCTCCCATGCGGTTGCAGGGCCCCAAGACTCTGGGCTGTCCTCGACTGCTTTCCCAGGCTACAGCAGGGAGTAGGATGGGAAGTGGAGCTGCTGGGATTAGAAGCAGTGCCCATACGGGATCCTGGCGCATGCAAGGTGAGGACTTTGCTGCTAGGCCACCATGCTGGACCTGAAACTTTTTTTTTTAAATTAAAAATTCTTTTTAATTAGAAAGGCAGATTTACAGAGAGGAGAGACAACGAGAAAGATCGTCCATCTGCTAGCTTACTCTCCAGGTTGTCAACAGCCAGAAGTGAGCCGATTTGAAGCCAGGAGCCAGGAACTTCTTTCAGGTCTCTCACGTGGGTGCAGGGTCCCAAGGCTTTAGGCCATCCTTTACTGCTTTCCCAGGCCACAGGTAGAGGGCTGGAAGGGAAGTGGAGCAGCTGATACTTAAACCAAACCAACACCCATATGGAATCCCTGCAGTTGCAAGGTGAGAATTTAGCCACTAGGCTCCCATGTCCTCTTACCTCCCTTCCCCCAAAAAACATTTTTTTTAAAGATTTATTTTTATTATCATTTTTTTTTATTGGAAAGGTGGATATACAGAGAGGAGAGACAGAGAGGAAGATCTTCTGTCTGATGATTCACTCCCCAAGTGAGCCGCAACGGCCAATGAACGGCCGATGCTAAGCCGATCTGAAGCCAGGGGCCTCTTCCGGGTCTCCCACGTGGGTGCAGGGTCCCAAAGCTTTGGGCCGTCTTTGACTGCTTTCCCGGACCACAGGCAGGGAGCTGGAAGGGAAGCGGGGCTGCCAGGATAGAACCAGCGCCCATATGGGATCCCGGGCGTGCAAGGCGAGGACCTTAACCACTGCGCCACCATGCCAGGCCCTCCCCCAAAAAACTTTTTTGAGAAGATTTATTTATTCATTTGAAAGGCAGAGTTACAGAAACAGAAGAACAGTAAACTTCCTTCGGGACTCGGAAGGGTAGCTTTCTCTGGTCCTTACTTAGTTCCAACTTTGGATCCTCACCCTCTCTTGCAATGACCATCAGAGTCTCTCTGGAGGCTCCCTATCCCTCGAAAAAAAATTAGATTAGGTAGACAGAGACCAATAAGGAAAGCTTAGAACAGACAGGAAACGTTCAGCTTGGACTCACATATACCTTACTAGGTAGGACACAAGGATTAGTTACACAAAGATTAGTTACCAAGGTATTGAAGATTTCTCTGCACACCCCTCCTAAAACTGTTCTGCACCCCAATTGTTAACATACACTTTGTTAGAGTTATAAGCCTGTTTGGACTATCCTAAATTCACCAAGTTCAGTAAAAATCATGCTTCAATACTATAAACTGCTAAATATAAAAATGAAAATAAACACGAGATAGCTGAATAATGTCCTATAACCATTTTAAGGTGTAGAGCAGCTAGTTGTGTATAAACTAAACTTAAAATGTCAATGAAGTAATCACAGGATGAGATTAAGAACTTGCATTTTTCTAACATATTAATCACTCAATACCATACCAATTAACTCCATAATGTTGTAAATTGTTGTTGATGTTATGTTTTGAGTTTTCATTGGAGGGGATGATATTCTGCCCGCTCTATTTTCAGACAGTGGATGATCTCCCAATGAAACTGTTGAACTTGTCTAGACAATGAGAGGCTGGACTGTATGCATGGTACGTGCTCGCAATGAGGGAATCAAGACTGGATATGAACTGTACTACTGCAACAATGCGGAGGAATCCAACATGGGGAGAGGGCATGGGGAGAGGTTTGGGGAATCCCAGAACCTATGAAATTGTTTCACAAAATGAAATTAAGAAAGAAAGAAAGAAAGAAAGATCTACTAGTTCATTCTAATTCCCCAGATGGCTGCAACAACCAGGGCTGGGACAGGTCAAAGCCAGGCATTTCATCTGTGTCTCCCACACGGGTGACAGGAAACCAAGTATTCGAGCCATCTCCTGCAGCTTCCTGGGCTCTTTAGCAGGGAGACTGTTGGAAGCAGAAACTAGAACTCTGACATGGGGTTCTAGGGCTTAACCTGCAGCGCCACAACCCCAGGCTCAGATGAAGCTGTTTCTGAGGTATTCCCCGCTGGTCAGCCCCCAGAGCAGTTCCACCAGTTGGGGCCAAGGATGTGTGTCCTGGCTTCCTAGGACCATCCCGTCCTCCCACGTGTGTCACTGGTAAAAGCAGCCCTAACTCAGCTTAGTCAGTTCCTTTCTCATGTAGCACCTCTTTTGGATTTATTTATTTATGTTTAACTAACTTATCTGAGGGTTAGGTGTCATGCATTGGGTGAAACTGCCGTTTGGAATGCCCACAGCTCTGCTTCCAATCCAGCTTTCTTCTCCTGTTCCTGGTTGGGAAGACAGCAGATTGATAAGCCACAAGCTTAAGCCCCTGCCACCCACATAGGCCAGCCCTGACTGTTGATGGCACTGGGGGCGTGAACTAAGTGCATGGAAGAAATCTCTCTCTTCTCTACATTTCCAATACTTAAATGTTTTTGAAAAATTATTTGGAAGAAGGAAGGAAGGAAGGAAGGAAGGAAGGAAGGAAGGAAGGAAGGAAGGAAGGAAGAAAGAAAGAAAGAAAGAAAGAAAGAAAGAAAGAAAGAAAGAAAGAAAGAAAGAAAGAAAGAAAGAAAGAAAGAAAGAAAGAAAGAAAGAAAGAAAGAAAGAAAGAAAAGATAGAGATCTTTAGCCGCTGGTTCACTCCAGAAGCCTGCAAAAGCCAGGGCTGGGCCAGGCCAAAACCCAGAGCCCAGAATTCCAACCCAGGTCTCCCACAAGCGTTGCAGGGACCTAAGGATCTGGGCCATCGCCAGGCCTTTTGTTATGTCACCCCAAGTGGTGCCTCAGTCACCATGTGAATTGCCTAGTTTACACAAAGCATTTATTTCCCCCTGCTGCACACCTCTTCCAAGGTCTTCCACAGCAGCCTGCAGAACTAAATGTGGTGATGTCTCAACCCCATTTGACAGAAGAGAAGATGGAGGTTTGACCAACATGTACGAGACCCCCCTCAGCTTGCAAAAGAAATCTAGAGCAGCTGAATTGGGTTTTCCTTCTTTTTTTCTTTTTTTAAGATTTATTTTATTTTTATTGGGAAGGCAGCCTAACAGATAGAAGGAAAGACAGAAACATCTTCCTCCTCTGGTTCACTCCTCACATGGCTGCAACAGCCAGAGCCAAATTGAGCTGATCTGAAGCCAGGAACCAGGAGCCTCCTCCAGGTCTCCCATACAGGTACAAGGTTCCAAGGTTTGGGGCCATCCTCCACTGTTTTCCCAGGCCACAAGTGGGGAGCTGGATGGGAAATGGGACAACAGGATCATAAACAGGCATTCATACAGAGTGCTGGCATTTGCTTGCAGAGGATTAGCTTATTGAGCCATCACACCAGCCCCTGACCTGGGGTTTTCAGACCACCTAGCCAAGTGCTTTCCTGTCCCTGGAGGGTTTCACTTGATCGAGAGGATTGTAGCAGGGGCTGAAGGATGGCGGAAATCCTCATACAGAGAGGATGAGAGCTGCTTCTACCAATCACAAGCCGAGGCAAGGAAAACACCTCCCCCTCCCCTAGCACAAGTGGTCTCTAAAGGGTCATCGTCAGCAATCGGCTCAAAGCCCCGAGTGCGGGGCGGCCAGTGGAGTGGAAGGCTCAGCTGCCGGGAGGACAGCAAGTGCCCTCCAGGCCTGCCTGGTCCACTCCCTGGCCTGTGCACACACCCAGCCCTCTGCATTTAATTGTGCTGTCCTCCTGTCGGTGGCCCTGTTGGCATCTCCTGAACCAACCCAACCCTTTTCCCAACAGAAGCGAGAGGCCTGGGAGTGGCTGGTGGCTGGTGGTCGAGTCAGCCCTGGAGGCCTCTGACTATGTGCCTCCTTCCCCTCCTCCCCACCAACTCCTCCTGCCTGGAGTGGGGGTGCAGTGTCAGGAGCTGGAGGAGCAGATGGCACCAGCATCCTCAGGTTCTGCCCTGCATCCTGAGAGAGGTGCTGGTGTGGAGGAGGAAGCAGCACTGACCATGGGGAGAAACTGGCTCTGGGCCGATACAGGGGCAGGGCCCCCTGTCTGGGGCTGTGGGCCGTGGCAGGAGGCATGGAGCTGCTGAACATTCCAAGGCTTTCTCCTCCTCCAACCTGACTGGGCTGCACCTGTCATAAGATAGGGGTGGCTGAAGGGCGCTGGCAGTGACAAGGATACACACCACTAAGGCACTTGTTCACACTTTTTCACACCCCAGCCTGCCCCCATCTAGAGCATAGGGCTTCTGAGGTCAAATGCCCCTGGGTTGGAATCCAGGGTCAGCTCTCCTGTCATGTAACCTGGTTTTCAGTGTGGGTAGAACAACGGCAAGAGTACTTCCCTCTTAGGTGAGGAGAGGGCTAAATGAGATACTAGGAAACTGATCAGCAGCTTGCCTGGCATAGCTCTCGTTGTAGGGTATTTTTTTAACCCCGGGACCCCTATAGCTTGAATTTCTCTGCTTCCCACGTGCAGTCTCTCTCTCTCACCCCCACCCTCACAGGCCAACTCTTTAACCCTCTCCACTAGCTGACTGACCCTCACAGCCCTGTCACTTCTGACCCCTCTAGACAGCATGGGACCCTCAAGGCCCCAGGAACAGTTGGTAACTTTCAGCTTGTCTTTGGCCTCTTCAATGCTCCTCCTTCCTTCCAGGTCCAGTTCTAGTCTTCCTTCCTTCAGGCAGCCTTTCCTGACTGACCCTTCCCCTCCATGCAGAGATGTTCCAAGCTGGTAATCTAGCCTCTTCCTTCTCCATCCCCAGAGCCTCTGAACATAGAACAGAGCATTTTCCAGGCAAACTTGGTGGTGGTGGTCCCTTAAATCAACCTCATGGTTCCTGTGCCACCCTTCCCCCAGCACCTGTGTTGCCTATCCCATATCCTCCTAGAGTTGGGAGCAGGCAGGACCAGCTTTGCAGAGACAGCACCCTTGGCAAGTCAGGAGAGGCTGCACCATTCCTAGGGTCCCAGAGTGCTTCTGCTAAGGGATGGGAAAGCAGAGAGGGGGATTCCGTTTTCAACATCCATCTGTAGGAACAAATAGGTCTGTGAGCCCTAGGACAGTGGTCAGGGAGGGTAGAGGAGGGGCCCTTGCTCCCTGTCCGTCCTGGGGAGCATGGCGCAGGCCTGCCTGTGGGGTCCAAGAAGGTGGTGGGGGAAGCCACCAAGATGGGCAGAGTTGTGGGGAGGAGCAGGCCCCTCCCAAGGCTGGAGACTCACCAAGCATGCACAAGGCCCAGCACCCTCGTGCTGGTGAGTTCTCTGCCCAGGGAAGGGAAGGGGTAGCTTGAAGTTGATTCTGTGCTGATTACAGTGGGCCGGAGGCATTCCTGTGGGACTGGGCCAGGACCAGGGTTCTTCTCAAATACTCTAGGCTAGTGTCTAAGATTCACAGTCAATTATGGAAAGGTTTGGAAATCTGAATTTTCCATACATAATTTATAAACCTTATTTTTCTATTTTTGAGGCAAAGAGATCTTCCATCTGCAGGTTCTCACTTTAAATGCCTGCAATAATCAAGGCCGGACCAAGTAGACACCAGGAACCAGGACTCCCATCCTGGTCTTCCACACAGGGGTAACAGGGGCAGCTTTTAGAGGCAGACCCAGTGACTTAATAGGCTAATCCTTCACCTTGCCATGTTGGTATCCCATATGGGCACTGGTTCATGCTCTACTTTCCATCCAGCTCCCTGCTTATGGACTAGGAAAGCAGTAGAGGTTGACTCAAGTTCATGGGCCCCTGCATCCACATGAAAGACCCGGAAGAAGCTCCTGGTTTTGGATTGGCTCAGCTCTGACTGTTGTGGCCACTTGGGGAACCAGTGTACAGAAGATCCTCTCCCTGTCTCTCCATCTCTCTGTAAATCTGCTTTTCAGGGAAACAAACAAGCAAACAAACAACAACAACAACGAAAGGCAGATTTCACAGAGAGAGAAGGAAATACTGAAAGAAAGGTCTTCCATCCACCAGTTCACTCAGCAAATGGTCACAACGGCCAGAACTGAGTTGATCAGAAGTTGGAAGCCAGGATTGCAGGGTCCTAACGACTTGGGCCATCTTCCACTGCTTTCCCAAGTGCATTAGCAGGGAGCTGGATGAGAAGTGGAGCAACTGGGACTCAAACCATATGGGATGTATTGCAGGTAGAGTTTTAACCTAGAAAGCAAGGTGGATCTCTGTGTAGCCTATGGGATAGAGGAAGCAGGGGGTCCCTGGCCGCTGCCCTCACCCCCATCTCCCACCTAGCCTGCAGAAGTGGTCTGCTTCCCCCATCCCTGCACCCAGGCAAGTCAGCCTGCCAGTGCCGCACTGTCTCCTGGAAAAGCAAGTGCACCTGACTCCCTCCCCAGGGACCTGTCTACTTGAGAGCATCTAGGGGCTGCTGCAGCAGATGAAGCTGCAGAGAGAAACACCACGTGCTTTCCCCTGGGGGAGGAGCCTGCGGTAGGCAGGAGCCTGGGGGTGCGGGAAGGCACAGTGGTCTACAGAGTCTGTGAAGGATGCTGTTCACCCAGAAGGTGGAGAAACTGAGAGCCCAGAGCAGAAAGGACTGCCTGAATTAATCAGAGGGGAAGCATTCACACCAGCTGCTTCCCTGTCCCAGATCAGACTTAGGGAAGTCAGAGGGCTTCGGGAAGGCTTTGGGGGTGTTCCCTAGCCCATCTGGGCTGCTCTAGCAAAGTGCTAAGGACTGGAAGTTTATCAACACCATGTCCAAGGTCAAGCTGCTATCTGAGGAGGGCCCACATCCTTGTCCGTAGTTGGTGCTTCCTACTGAATTCTGCTGTGGTAGAATAAACAAGTGAGTCGGTTCCTTTAGGTCTCATTTATTTATTTATTTGAGGGGAAGAGATGAGTGGGGGCAGGTAGATCTGGTTCACTCCCCAAAAGCTTGCAACACTCATGGCTGGGATAGGATGAAGTTGGGAGCCAGGAACTCCACCCAGGCATCCTAAGTGGGCAGCAGGGCCCCAGCTACTTGGACCATTATGTGCCGCTTCCCACAGTGCACACCGGCAGGCAGCTGGCATCAGACAGAGGCACTCCAACATGGGCCGCACTAATCCCAGGCAGTGGCCTAAACACTGCGCCAGTTCACAAGCACCTGGTCATGTACCAAAGGCCCCACCTCCTGACCATCACCTTTAGGGGTGAGGGCTTCCATGCATGCATTATGCTGCACACGAATACTCAGCTTATAGCAAGATCCTCAGACCAGGCCCCCCACATCTCCCAGTTAGAACTTGCCCTGGTCAAGTCTGTGACCTTGGCCCACAGGCCTGCAGAGGGTCTGGGAAAACAGCGATTGCTGGTACAGGCAGCAGCTTGGTGAGACAAGGAGTTGGACAGCAAAGGGGTCAGTCGACAGGAATCGTCCTCTCTGCTTATTCTGGATGCTAGTTCCCAGCCCCATCAGAGCGCCAGCCCCAGAGGGCAGCCAGGGAGCTTGGCATCAGCACACAAATCAGTAGTCCTGGCATCACGCAGGGGGCCAGAACTGCACCTCGGTCATTCTTTCTCTTCTTAGGGAGGAGGGGAAACAGCCCCAGAGAGGGGGTAAGAGCCAGAGGGAGACCAAGTGTAGGCTTTTGGGGAGTCCCTGGCTCTATGCCAGCCAGGGCACCCCCCCCCCCCACTTCTCCTTCCACCATGCTCACAAGCTCCCAGGCGCTCTGCAGCAGAGGAGATGAGCATTTTCCGTGAGCTGTTTCCCAGCTGGATTTCCCCTCTGAGGAAAACCCCAAGGTTGTTCCACCACACGGGTTGGGAGAGCCCATGCGGAAATGACAGAAATCCTGCTACAGAAGGTGACAGAAAACAGCCTGACCTCTGGTCTCCAGGGATTCAGCTCTGCCAAACTCGGTGGGTGTGGAAGATTGGAGGTGTGGGGAGCAGTGCAGGCAGAGCCTAGAGAAGCCTCAAAAAGATAGACCAAGAGCCCGGATTGCAACGTACTCAGATACTCAGACCCTGCAGCGTGCGGCTGGAGTCAAGGCTCCCCAGCTGCTCCTCAGCGGCTATACAAACTGACATCCCACCTGCTCCTTTTCTGTGACCTGCATAGCACCTAGCTCCAGGCCACAGGGCCTCTCAGAGTCCTTGATGAAATGTCACCTCTCACTCAGATGCCCCTCCAAGAAGGCCTCAGGTTCCGCCCCCTCCTTCTGTCTGGCACCCTTTGTTGCCATAAGTACATTCCATAAATATTTACTGACTAAACAATTCCATGGATGAATGTTGCCAGCCCCAAGTACAACGAAGTAGTGGGGGGACGGGGAGAAAGCTTTGAACTTCTACCCTGAGAAAGCCCACAGAATCTGCCGCCACTCGCCACTTGCTGGGTGGCCTCAGCATTCAAGGAAGAGTAGGTGGCCTCTACTAACCCCCTCAGAGCCTTCTGTTCTCCTGGTAGTACCCCAGATGGTCTGACTATTGTCTGCATGTGTGTTCCCTGAGGCGGGAAACTAAGGCACTGAAACAGGCTGGGGGTTCCTGAGACCACACAGCTGGGAGCTCTCGTTCCCCACCCTGGATGGCTTCCAGGGCCTGCCTTTCCATGCTTCTTGGACAAGGACCTCTGTGGGTTCAGGCTCCACTGTCCAGACTGGCACTGCTTAGGGCTGCCCGGCAGCTTTGGAATCTGCGGCAAGCCACACTTGAAGGGTTAACACGTCGGGGCTCTGCACACCCCAAGCCTATGCCCCAGTCCTTTGTCAGGGGTTGATTCCCTGCAACTGGCCAGCTGCTTCCTGCCTCATGGTGAGGCAGGAAACAAGGCCACTAGGGATTTTGGCTGTAGCTCCTTTGTCCTCCCTCCACCCCAATATCTGTACCTTCATTTATTGCCCAGTTACAGGCCTTGAGCTTGAATTTCTGATACAAAGGCCGCAACGTAGGAGTGGGCATTCAGGGTTAAGATTCTACACAGCAGCAAGACCCCAAGGGCACTTGTGTTTCTGTTTAGGCAGACTTGGGGAGAGCACACCCCAGGATGAAGGACTCAATGAGGAGTGGGAGGGAGGCTGGAAATGTGGGAACAGCTCCCACATGCATATCCACTCAGAGCTCATGGTGGTCACTTGGGTCACCCAGAGTGACCGGGTGCCAGGGTGGGGTTCTATCGTGATTATATCCATTTAATGGAAGAGGAGGGGCCAGTGAAGTGCAGCATTCAAAGCCGCTGCCTGCTGCTCCTAGCATCCTATGTGGGTGTGGGTTTGAGTCTTGGCTGCCATATTTCCAATCCAGCTCCCTGCTCATATGCCTGGGAAAACAGTGGAGGATGGCCCAAGTGCTTGTGGTCCTACACTCATGTGGGAGACCCAGAGAAACCTCCTGGTTTGGGACTAGCCCAGGTGCAACCATTATGGCCATTTGGGGAGTGAACTAGAGGATGAAAGATATCTCTCTCTGTAACTCTGCCTTTATTCATTTATTTATTTATTTTAAGGAATGAAGAATTTTTTTTTTTAAAAAAAGATTTGTTTATTTTTTATTGGAAAGTCAGATCTACAGAGAGGAGGAAAAACAGACAGGAAGATCCTCTGTCTGATGGTTCACTCTCCAAACGGCCGCAACAGCTGGAGCTGAGCCGATCCAAAGCCAGGAGCCAGGAGCTCTTCCAGGTCTCCCACATGGGTACAGGGTCCCAAAGCTTTGGGCTGTCCTCAACTGCTTTCCCAGGCCACAAGCAGGGAGCTGGATGGGAAGTAGGGCCACCAGGATTAGAACTGGAGACCATATGGGATCCTGGTGCATCCAAGGTGAGGACTTTAACCACTACACTATTGTGCCGGGCCCTGTAACTCTGCCTTTTAAATGAGTAAATATTAAATAGCAAATCTTTTTAAGAAGAAGAAACAGAAGCTGAGAGAGTTAAGCGACTTGTTTACAGTCATGCAGTTGTTTAAAAAGCAAATTTGTTTGCCTGCCATCATCATCATTATGTTATTAATACTACAAAGAGTTACCAGGCTCTGACTCTGCCAAGAGCTTTCCTCTCATCGCTTCATTCAATCCCCTCAAAAATTCTAAGTAGTGAATTTTCCCAAGGAGGAAATTGAGGCTTAAGGCAGCACATCACCTGTACAAACTCCCAGCTACATGGGAGTGTTAAAAGTGAAATTTGAACTCAAGTCCATAGGGCTCCAAAGACTGAGGCCCCACATGTGAGGTCCCCTCCACCTGGGACAGTCACCCTGTCTCTCACAGTGGGATCTGTGGCCAGTCTGGCCTCGCCCACCTGCTTGGTGGGCCTTGTCTGTGAGTGAACCCTTTCCACAGGGCAGCAGCAGCAGCTGCCTAGAACTGGCAGCCCCCCTGAAGGAGCCCTGCAGGTGCGCACCAAGCTTCATTCACACGCTGTTTCACTCATCCATCTGCCATGTGCCAGATGAGTGGCCTTCACGCTTCTATGCACCATCACCCACTCTTTTTGCTGATCTCCCCACCTGGCACTATCCATGTCATTCACAGGGCTTGGTGCAATGTGAAAAAGCAGAAACCCCTTTTCAGAAACAGTACTTTAGCCAGGTGAGGGGACTGTGGGAGTACAGAGGTCATGGGCCCATGAGGCCAGCCTTCCCCTTGGTCTTCCCTTCCCTGAAGCTGCCCTCAGGACCCTCCGTCAGCTCCATCAGCTGTGTGCTGTCACCATGCGTGTCTCTCTGCATGATCATCAGTGTGCCACTTATCCCTGCTAGAATGGTCACTCGGGAGGGCACCTGCCCAGCCCAAGCCACTGTGCCCAACAGCAATGTCCAATAGTGATTTGTAAAACTGTGAATGAAGGAATGAGTGAATGGATGCACGCATGCAGACGGCTTAAGCCACCCTCCTGCCACCTGTGTCTCCTTCTAATCTCCTTAGGCAACCCAGACAAGTTCCCAACTGCCCCCCAATAGTCCTAGTTCCCAAGACATCTCAATACAGGTGGCTGATAAGGTGGAGAGAGGTGGGCAGGTGCTGAGGCTGTGATGCGAGGACAGACAGAAGTGGCAAAGGAAGGAGAGGAGCCTAGGGGAAGAGGCAGACCGAGAAGGGAGAACAAGTTGAGCTTGCTGATAATCCCGCCTTGCTTTATTAGTGAAACTAATAATTACTATGGCTACTGCCCCTCCCGGGCCCTTTCATCTTGCCTTTTGTGAGGTTTGGCAGATGAAGGTTGGTAGTGGGGAGATGGGGGTTGGGGACTCTGAGAGGCAGGTTCCAGGGCCTTGCAGCCACTCATTAAACCCTGCATCCCTTTCCAATTACCCCCCGCCCCCCACACATACCCACCCTGGTGATGCTGGGCCATCTGATCCAGGTGGGAAGGTAAGGCAGCAGGTGGTTGCTCCCCTGGGGGATGCTGGGGAACAGCAGCCTTGTGTGGGTGGGACTGCCAGCCCAGTCACAGGAGAGGGGTCCGAAAGAGGAACCCCACACCAGGTGGCTGCAACACAGGAACGGTTGCCCCCAGCTGAAATTACAGCCCATCCTGGAGGCTGCCCTGCCCCTCCCCTAGCCTGGGGCCAGTGTGTCTCCCGCCCCTGCCAGATGGCAGTGGGGGGAAGGGTGCCACCAGCCAAGGAGGATCTAAGCAGACAAAGAGATGGAGTCAGCACATCCAGCTCCTCCACACTGTCCCAGATCACCCTCCCCTTGGTCCTGGGCCCCGAGCTGGCGTCCTCCTTGTTTGCTTCACCCCGCTTCTCCTTGAAGACTCCCTCCTCTACCTGGCACCTAGCAGCCTGTCCCTGCAGCACACCCGTGGGCTAGGGCCCTCACTGCCTCTTGTTGAGTTGTGCCGAGGATGTACTATCGGAAGTGATTGCAGCCTGTGCCTCCATTTTAGCATACTCAGGGGGCTCGGGAAGTTACATCAGCAACCCCCCCCCCCCGCTTCCACTGAGCCCCTACTGCTTGTCCCCCCTCCCACTAGGAGATCACAAAGACAGTCCCCAAGCCATGGACCCCTGGCCACCCTAGCCTGTGTGCATGGATCTGATGGTCCACTCAAGCCTTGAAGCTGCAGTCATCTCACCCTTGCCCAATCCTTCTGGAAAGTTCTATGGATTGTGCTTCTAAAGCATCTCCCCACTCCACAGCAGTCACCTTGCCTGCTATATCTAACCTGGCTCCTCCTCTTTGAGCCTCCAAAGCACCAGGACCTTCTAACAGCATGCGCTGCTTCCTGGCCACACTCCTTACTGGGCCCACAGTGCGCCCACAGCCCCTGACCTCTCCTCCTCCACCCACTGCTCCGGGCAGTGCCTCCAGCTGCCTGGTCTTAGCTTGGCTGTGTCTTGCTCAGCATCCTGCCTTCCCCTGTAATCTCTGTGGGTCTCAGTCTGGCCTGGAACAAACAAGCAATGGATGGTTTAACCACTCAGTGTATGGCTCACTCATAGACTGCTTTTCCTACGAAGAGGGAAATCCTCTCTTAGGGTTCCTGTTGCTTAATGCTCATCAGGGCCTGGGCACTTGTCCTTGAATGTACTGAGTGAGCAGTGGCCAGGGCTTCACAGCCCAGTCCTGCCAACCTGCTTGGGATCCACTCATGCTCTCAGCACCCAGGGAGGTGATGGACTCAGAGAAGGAGAGGCTCAAGGGCAACCTTCGTCCACTTCCTCCACTCTCAACCAGTAGCGTGACTTTGGCCATGACCCTCGACCTTCTCTGGCTTCTGTTTCCTGTTCTGCAAGAGGAAGATAATTAATTCAAACTCCCGGGGGGTCGGGGAAGGAAGGTGGGATGAGGCAGAAAGGAACGGCACACCTAGGCCCTGGTCATAGCACAACCCTGGCCTGAGCGAGATGCACACATACACACTCTCCCCAGGCAATGTCTGGGCTCAGAAACTACGCTACGCCTGCCCTTTCCCTTTGAGAACCATCCCCAGCCAAGACCCGGCCTTCCTTGCAGAGGTGCAGTGAAGAGCGCCATCTAGCGGGTCTCGTGGCAGGAGCAGGTGTTATGCATCTGTTCCCCTTCCCTACATCCAGGCTGCTCTTGGGGCTCCAGCCCTATCCTTCCTCAGAGGCCTCTGGGCCTGCCCAGAAGAGTCCTCCATAATGTCCCATCCTATCCTTCCAGACTCACGGTCACACTTGTCAGTTAGCTTCTGTTTTAACTCTTGGTCACCCTGATATTCACTCAGAAATGATTCCAGCCCTCTGGCCCCTTGGCCCTTGATGCCTCTCATTAACATTCCTATCCTCCTGTCCAATCTGGTCGCTGGCTTTCACAGTCATTGCTCATGCCGTGACTCCTCCTGAATCCATCTCCTCAGTCTCACTGAGCGGCCATGTCACCCAGCCCTGCTCTGTGGCCAGGTGACATGTCACAAAGACGACCCCAGTCCCTCTGGGTCTGACCCTGGTCCCTCTGTGAACAGTCTCAGGACCCTCAGTCCCACAGAGGCCAGGCCTCCTCTGCGGACACTCCATTCCTGATCCTCACCTCAGTCCCAGAACCTTCTATCCCAACAATCTCTCTGATGCCTACACTTGGACATGCAAATGAGCATTTCAAACCCGGGGCCAGGCACCTGGGGCAGCGGTTAAGACACTGCTCGGGCCTCCGCATGCTAGATCAGAGTACCTGGTTACAATACCAACCCCCTCTGCTCTTGGCCCAGCTTCCTGCTGGTGCCCATCCTTTGAGGCAGCAGGTGAGGGCTCAAATATCCCAGTCCTCTCCTCCAGGTGGATGGAGTTCTGCACCCTGGCTTCCGTCTGACCCAGCTCTGGCTATTGGGGGAATTTGAGAAATGAATCAGAGAATGGAAGATAATCTCTCCCTCTCTGTCTCTTACTTTATGTCTCCCTGACTTTCAAATAAATAAATAAATAAACCTTGAACTCAGTCCCAAGACTGAATATCTGACCTTTTTCCAAAAATTTCATTTACCTCCAACCTTTCCGATTCTGACTTAAGGTAGCTTTCTCTGTCCCATTGCTGTAGTCACCAGGAGTCCTCTTGAACCACTTCTTGCTCCACACTTCAAAGCTGGCCCATTATTTTTATTGGAAAAGCAGAGTTATAGAAAGAGGGGAGTCAGCAAGAGATCTCCCTTTTGCTGGTTCACTCCCCAAATGGTTACAAGGGCTGGAGCTAAATTGATCAGAAGCCAGGAGCCAGGAGGTTCTTCCAAGTGACCCACCCACATGGTTGCAGGGGCCCAAGCACTTGGTCCTGTCTCCGCTGCTTTCTCAGGCCAAAATCAAGGAGCTGAATTGGAAGTAGATCAGCTTGGACTCGAACTAGAACCCATATGGGATGCTAGCACCAGAGGTGGAGACTTAGCGTGTTATAAAATGGTGCTGGGCCCACTAAGAGCCTATATTTCACAGAGACTCTAGTGTGACCCCTTGAAACAGAAATGTGTGCACCATTCTTCTGCTTAAAAACCTCCTACGGCCCCACCTTAAGCAAGGCCAAAGTCCTCCTGTCCTCATCTCCCCTTGCTCCCCCCACCCAGCCTCACTGGCCTCCTGGCTATCCCCAGGGTATGTCAGTCACCATCTCTGTGGCACATGCCATACCAGCTGTCACAATCCGCTTAGACCTCAGCAAGGCTTGCTTTGGCTCCCGCCTCACTCCTCCATTCAAAGTCTCTGTTCAGTTCTGCCACCTGCCCTGCTTTGCACCTTCCCTCTGACTCCAATATCATTTACGATGCCCAATTCTCTCTTCTTTCCACCTAACTCATCTCCCTCAAACACAATAGAAAATCTACTTAGACATGCTGTCTGGTCCTCTTCCAGTATGTAAGCTTTTTTTAAAGTATTTATTTATTTTTATTGGAAAGTCAGATATACAGAGAGGAGAAGTGACAGAGAGCAAGATCTTTTATCCGTTGATTCAGTTCCCAAGCAGCCACAATGGACAGAGCTGAGCCGATCTGAAGCCAGGAGCCTCTTCCAGGTCTCCCACATGGATGCAGTGTCCCAAAAGCTTTGGGCTGTCCTGGACTGCTTTCCCAGGCCACAGGGAGCTGGATGGGAAGCGGGGCTGGTGGGTTTAGAACCAGCGACCACATGGGATCCCGGCATATTCAAGGTGAGGACTTTAACCCCTATGCTATCGCACTGGGCCCAAGTCCCACTTTCGATGCCATGAAAACTGTATCCTGGCACTCGGCACAAAGTAGGTGCCCAACACAGACAACTGTTTCTGTATTAATTTATTTATTCCTTCCTTCCTTTTAAAAATATTTATTTATTTCTATTGGATTTGAAAGTCAGATCTATAGAGAGAAATAGAGACAAAGAGAAAGATCTTCCATATGCTGGCTCACTCCCCAGGCAGCCACATTGGCCAGATGCTGAGCTGATCCAAAGCCAGGAGCCAGGTGCTTCTTCCAGGTCTCCCACGTGGGTGCAGGGTCCCAAGGCTTTGGACCGACCTCAACTGCTTTCCCAGGCCACAAGCAGGGAGCTGGATGGGAAGTGGAGCAGCCAGGACACAAACTGATACCCATATGTAATCCCGGTGCATGCAAAGTGAGGACTTTAGCTACTAGGCTACCGTGCCAGGGCCGAGATCTGTTTTCAATCTTTGAAGATGCTATGACTCCTTTTTATAGATGACAAAGCTAAAGTCCAGGAAGGTTTCAACTCTTGCCAGGATTGAGAGTTAACAGTTTTTAGAAACAAATCAATATCTTAATTAAATCGTACAAGTGGAGTGTGAAAGCGGTGGGTTTGGTGGTTTCTGGGGTAAAGAAAAGATTTTCCCAAGGAAAAATCTGTTCAGAGCTTTTCTTTGTGAAGACTCAGATATCTGTTTAATACAAATATTTTTATTCCAAAGATTTATTTTTTATTTATTTGGAAGATAGACACAGAGAGAGACAGACAGACAGAGACAGAGAGAGATCTTCCATCTGCTGATTCACTCCCCATATGGCCACAAAGGCCAGGGCTGGGCCAGGCTGCAGCCAGGAGCTTATCTGGGTCCCCATGTGGGTGCAGGGGCCCAAGCTCTTGGCTACGCCACAGCCAAAGCACCAGGGCTCTATTTGATGCAACTCTCATGCAAAGCAGGAAGTCACTCCTCAACATTCCACTCTGCTCAGACATCTCTACTGGGGACCCCTCTTCCTAGAGCAGACTGCCTCCTTCTCAAAAAAATGTAAACAGAGAGTTCCCAGATGAAGTTCGATGGTCAGAAGATCCCACGAAGAGATGTCTGACCTCACGCATCACAGCAGGGATGCACGCAACAAAGACGCGTGTGTGGCTTCTGGGTTTAGCACGAGTAGAATGGACTGGCACTTTCTGGAGGGCAGTTCAGCAACATGTATCAACCACATATTTGTTGTGACTTTCAGCAATTTATTCTGAGAAAGATTAGTACAAATTTATACTTGCCCACTTGGGAAATAACCGAAATGTCCATCGATAGAGAACTGAGTATAGAAACAGTGGTGCGGCTATGCAAGGGAATGCCATTAGTGGTTAAAAATTATGCAATCCGGCTACTACCTGTAGCTTTCCAGGGAGATGACGCAGCCGCTGCAGACAGAAGTGTGAGAAGGAGGGCATGGGTGTTTTTGGGAGAGTTATGCTTCTAAAAATCACTTATATGAAAGGCTGCAGTGAAAGGTCAGGGCACTCAGGGCTGAGCTAGGTTGAAGCCAGGAGCCAGAACTCTACCCAGGTCTCCCCTTGGGCCGCAGAGGCCATAACATGCTGTCTCCCAGGCTCACAAACAGGGAGCTGGGTCAGAAACCAAGGAGCCAGGACAGGGACTGGAGCTCTGCTATGGAATGGGGCTGTCCTAAGCAGTGGGTTGACTCACTAGGTGACAACACTGGCCCCTAGTATTAAGTTTTTCTGCATGCATTTTTTATATTCAAAATACTAAAATTAAGAAGCTGGTGTCGTGATGTATCAGGTAAAGCTACTGTCTGTGATGCTGCCATCCTATATGGATGTAAGCTTCTGTCCCAGCTGCTCCACTTCGGATCCAGCTCTCTGCTAATGGTCCGGGAAAGCAGCAGAGGAGGGCCAGCCAGGGAGCTGGATTGGAAACGGAATAGCCCGGACACCAGGCAGTGCCCACACAGGATGCCAGCACTGGAGATGGCAGCTTAAACTGCTGCACCACAGCTCCAGCCCTCATGATTGCTGAACTCCATGCTACATACTATGGAACTATAGATGTCATATGTACATGTTTATCTGTGTGTCTGCACGTAAGACGCTCATGTCTGCTAAATACACTTCCCAGCTCGTCTCCATGTTCCCATCCACAGTATCTCAATCCTTCAAGGCCCTTTAGTATTGTTGCTATTAGAGGGGTTAGGGGGATATATGGAAGTAGCTATTAAACATACAGGCTTTAATTCTGAACACACCACGCATGTGTCAGGTCAGCATCCTTATATGTAAACGGGAAGCCAGTATCTATTGATATTGTGAGAATTACATGAAGCAATGGGTATAAACTGC
The DNA here is from genome assembly GCF_017591425.1 of Ochotona curzoniae. Classification (NCBI taxonomy): domain Eukaryota; kingdom Metazoa; phylum Chordata; class Mammalia; order Lagomorpha; family Ochotonidae; genus Ochotona; species Ochotona curzoniae. Next base: position 42,361,498 of record NW_024464918.1, read on the forward strand.
TTACTTGGCTGGTAGATAAGCATCGAATAACTCTTATTTTGCCGAGGACACTGATGTTTAACAAAATTCCTTTTTAAGGGTTTTATGTAGTCAAGCACTTATTTAGTCTTTTCTCTATAGTAATTCTATGGCTTGCAAGTATAGAGTTACTTTCACATTCGTACTTTTGATAAATATTTAATCAATTTTCTCTGGAATTTGACAGTTTTAAATATATTTATGTATTCAAGTCAAATGGAATGAATTTCAATGTATAATATAAAGTGTGGATCTGAATTTTTCCCTTGTCTCTTAAATTGTTAATTTTCTATCCCATTGCTATTTACTGAAAAATCTTTGTTTATCTCATCGCATTGTGACAACTTCTTCACACACTGAAATCCTGTGAAAACTGAAGCGCATTTCTGATGCGCATCTCTTTGATCGAGAGTTTAATATTTCTCTAGACGTTGTGTTGTTGCTATTCTCCCCCGCACCGCTAGGGCGCGCTGCAGGTATCGGGCCGGAAGGCCTCAGTCGGGGCGGAAGTCACTTATCCGCCATCTTGGAGTGCGGACCCGCCTCACTGAAGCGGACTATCGGACGTGTACAGTCGTGTAGGCGAATGTGCTCGCAGCGACACCCTGCTCTCTGCCTCTTTCTAGCTCTCTTAAGTTAAACGTCCTTGCTTAGGGCAAGCTTTAATCGCCTTGGAAAACGTAAGGGCCAGGTTGGCTTTGTAGCACCGCCTTTCCCCGTGACCCCTGAGGTCTACTTCCGGGACCCAACAGTGACCTGTCTCCCCGCCCCTTCCGTCGCTCTCTTTCCGGTGGCGGAGTTGAGGGAAGACGCGCAGGTGAGGGTTCCCGGCGCCGACAATCGGGCTTCATCCTGGGGTGAGGGGCCTCGGCGGGGCGCGAGACGCGGGATTGAGGGTGCGGAGGGGTGTCTGCGTGTAGCGGCGGGTGCGCTGCCGGTCGACCCGGATCCTGGCCCGGTCGGGTTCGGCGTTGCCCCGTGTGCCGGAAGGCGGCCGTCGGGCTGCAGAGAGGAGCCCTTGGAGTCGGGGCGCGAGTGGATCCGTCCCTTAGGGCATGGCCCAGTGTGGTTAGGGTCGCGGGACCCCCCTCCCCGATGCTGTCGGGTTGGATCCCTCTGCCTTAGCCTGGAGTGCCGGTGGAAGGACTGCCGTGGGAGCCCGGCCCCGGGTCCCGTGTGGGTGTCGCCTCCCCCACTCCCCTTCTCCTGTGAGGTGCAGACGGGGGACATCCCAGGCGGTACTTCTGCCTGGTTACCGCAGCTTTAGTCCCAGCACTAACCCCCCTCCCCGGTTGCACTCCTCCCGGGGGTAGGAGAGATTGGCTTAGGCACCAAGAGCTGCGGTAAGAATTGGCAGTCAGCGCCCCCGGGGTCAGATGAGCTGTTTGGCAGAGTGCTGGGCTGGACGGGCGGCCGGTTTCTAGCTGTGGCTTGAGGTGGAAAGCCGTTCCCCTTGGCGGATGAGCGCGCCTCGGTGCTGCTGGAGCTGAGGGCTTGTCTGCACAGCTGGGGGCAGGTGGAGAGCTGAGGAACTGGTACAGGCTGCTGAAACCGAAACCCCCAGGGCAGCGCTCAGTGAGGATGGGCAGGCATGACCTTTGGCCTTGGGCTCTGTGCTTGTGGTGTGTGCCCCCTACACGTGCTGTCAAGCCTTAATGCAAATTGGTGAGGCAGTGATCAGGAGGCTGGGAGGACCTCTGGTCCTCTCGGGTGTGGGCAGCTTCACACCCAGCCTGCTGTGTCGTGTCACCATGAGCAAACCACCACCTGCTTTTCAGGTGAGCACCAGAAAGACTCAGAGGCGGGCTTGGATTTGGCTGGCTTGCTGAGCAACCCTTTGGCATGTATATTCTAGAAGCCCCCTTGGGCTGCTGCTACCCTAAACTTGTGTCCCCTAGGTGTTGTGAGCCCTACTTAGGTTGTTTTTTGGAAAAGGATTGCCAGCTGTACTTGGCTTTTTTGGTCAGCCCTTGACCTTCTGTAAGTGCAGGGAAATGGGGTTCATTGAGGCAGAGATGAGAATACAACCCAGTCTGGGGTGCAGGGAGACAGACCCAGCAACAAACTTGGTGTTTCCTCTAGTAGCCAGGGAAAGGGACTTATACTTCTGGCAACTTTTGGTCTGTTAACGTTGCAGCTGATTTTTCTATTCAGAAATGGCACCTCGCAAGGGGAAGGAGAAGAAGGAAGAGCAGGTCATCAGCCTCGGGCCTCAGGTGGCCGAAGGGGAGAATGTCTTTGGGGTCTGCCACATCTTTGCGTCCTTCAATGACACTTTTGTTCACGTCACTGACCTTTCTGGCAAGTGAGTCCTGGGGTGGGATCTCCAGAGGTGCAAGGAGTTGCTCTGTGTTCTGACAGCTGTGCACTGTGGGAGGTGCTTGGGACTCCTAAGGGCATTGCAGGGCTGCAGGTGAGCCCAGCTCTAGGTAACTTGGCTATTATCCCCACTAGGCTGAGAGCCGTGAGGGCCTGTCCAGGCTCGGGGTGGCTGTCCTCTGCCACAGTTGGACAGTGGTACTCCTGTTAGGGCACAGCAACGCTCTGTGACTTACTGTTGGGTGACGAAGAAATGCCTCTGATTTTGTGTCCAGGGAAACCATCTGCCGTGTGACTGGTGGAATGAAGGTGAAGGCTGATCGAGATGAATCCTCACCATATGCTGCCATGTTGGCTGCCCAGGATGTGGCCCAGAGGTGCAAAGAGCTGGGCATCACTGCCCTACACATCAAACTGCGGGCCACAGGAGGAAATAGGTAACAAGGCTTGGGGATGTTCTAAGTACTGGAACAATAGTCTGGCCTCTTTCTTCCCCGATGGCCACCCAGGCTGTTCAGGGCGTCCAGTTTTAAGTTACGACGCAGTATGTGGGTGTGTAGTTTCCGTTTTTGGTGAATTTAGATGGTGACATGAAAGTTGAAATGATAAACCAAGAGTTTCCCCAGTGAAGGAAGCAGGAGAATACCACAGCAAGGGAAGGATCTTGAGGTGATACAGAACTTGATCAGGCATGTGGGAAAGTAGCGTGACGTGCACAACAGGAACTTAGTAGCCAGCAAACTTTACATACTGGCCACACATCCCTGCACCTGACCTTTATCAAGAGAACTAGATTTTTAACTTACACCTTCCTTTCCAAGGACCAAAACCCCTGGACCTGGAGCCCAGTCAGCTCTCAGAGCCCTTGCCCGCTCAGGGATGAAAATTGGGCGAATTGGTAAGTGCCTTGCTTTAGGTAGCACTTGGGTTGGCCTTGACACCCCAAAGCGTGTGGTGTGCCTGACGGGTGTAGTACTGCTGGTTAGAATTGTTAGCAAGGGTTGTGGGGGGCATTACCACTTGACTTCCGTCCCTTGTCAACCCTGCCCTCCTCTTCTGTATTGAGGCACCTCATTTCTGAATCTGCCACACTGCTTGGCAGAAGTTGGAACAGGAAAAGGAACACTTCTCCCTGTATCCCTGGCACTGCAGTTAGCATTTCTGTGGGCCCTCTCACGTCCAAGGACTCCATGTTCTTGGTGTCTGTGTTGACTGGTGAGGTGTGATAGTGATGGCAGTTGAAGTTGAAGGCTCCCATTTTTTACCCACTGAAGAGGAGGAGGCTACAGCTGCTTCTGAAGGCTAGGTGGTGAAGACGAGGGTGTGTCTCCTCCTGACCCTGTCAGAACCTTTAGAACCTTTAGAAAGCCAGGTGGAAGCACATTGGGAAACCATCACAGACGAGGCTGCTCCCTTCATCTGTGGTGGAGTGGGGCTCTTGGTGCAGACAGGATTCGCTACTGATTGGGCAGCCCTGCTCCTTCCCTCCACTCCGGGCACTGATGGCTTCTTTCTTCTTCCCCCAGAGGATGTCACCCCCATCCCCTCCGACAGCACCCGCAGGAAGGGGGGTCGCCGTGGTCGCCGCCTGTGAGCAGGACTCCCCACATTATTTTCTGTTAATAAATGGTCATCATGTAAGCTGTTTACTCTGTCCTTAATGTAACAACTGCCCGAGGGTGCACATAAAAGGGCGGGCAGTGTACATTGCTTTAGAGCCAGGGAGGGGAGAGGGCAGAGGAGCTGGGTCCTGGGAGGTGCTGGCACTGCTGGTGTGTGCTCTGTGCAAGTTTGTTGGCTTGAAGTTATCTCAGTCTTTAAAACCGGACCTTGAAAGTGGAGATGTCTGTCCTATAAATGGACTGGTTCTTAAAGAGCCAGAGCAGAGTGGGAGCTGTTGATGAAGTGTGGCCCGAGCAGAAGAGGAGCCTTCCAGACCAGCGCCAAATATAAACACGGGTGGGTGGCGTGCTCCCCCCACACCTTCTGTGCACAGTTGTAGCTTGCCCTGCTGTGCTTGCTTTTCACTTGGCAGATCTTGGCACTTATTCCCCACCAGTACATAAAGTACCTAAAGATTCAGTTACCCCACAAATATACACCAAGTCCTATTTTCATTGCAATAGAAAATAAAGTTCTTGCCTTCCGGAAGCTTGGAGCCAGCTCCAAGGACTCGGCACCAGATGGTACCGCAGTGTTCTGCAAAGGAATGCTATGGTGCCCTGTGACTGCTGTGGTGGGGGTGGACAGGCAAAGACACTGAGGCTGGGATGTGGCCTTTGGTAGGAACAGAGTGGCAGGCAGGAGGTTGGGGCAGCTCTGCTGGTGGAACTGAGTGGTTATGCCCAGCAGAGGGAGTAAGGAAAGGTCCTGAGTTAGGGTAGGGGGGATGTTACCCTGTTGAGGTGGTATTGCTGATAACCCTTGGACGGCTAGCAAAACCAGCCTGGGATGTCAGTTGGCCAAGATCTGGCCTGTAGATCTTAAAAAATAGCAGGGGTTTTTGTTTTTTAAAAATTTTACTTTTACTGGAAAGTCATACAGAGGAAGATTTTCCATCCAAAGATTCACTCCCCAAGCAGCTGCGATGGCCTGAGTTGAGCCAATCTGAATCCAGGACCTTTTTCCAGGTCTCCCACTAGGATGTAGGATCTTAAGGCTTTGAGCTGTCCTCAACTACCTATCCAGGCCACAAGTAGGGAGCTGGATGGGAAGCAGGACTGCTGGGTTACAAACCGGCACCCGTATGGGATCCTGGCATGTGCAAAGCAAGGACTTTAGCTGCTGGGCCCAAGGCTTTTCGTTTTAAAGAATTATTGCAAAGACAGATTTACAGATTTATCTGCTGGTTCATTCCCCAGATGGCCAGTTTTGGGTCTCCCACGGAGCTGCAGGGTCCCAAGGCTTTGGACCCTCCCCCATTGCCTTCGAAGGCCACAAGCATGGGTGGGAAGTAGAGTTTTGCAAGTAGAGAATTAGCCAATTTAGTTACCCTGCTGGTCCCAAAATAGCAGTTTGGAAATTCGCATGCCATATGCATGGCCAGTGTGTGGTGTGGAGTATGTGTGTGTATAGCTGTGCAACAGTTGCCACAAACCATTTTGGGGTAGTGGCAGCATCACATCCCCGAGTCCCCACTTGCTGTGTCATGTGATAGGAATCGATGCTTTTGTGTTAGTGAAGCTGTAATGCATGCCACTACTGCCTTCTGCTTATTGGTGAATAATTTCCCATCTGATGGAGGCTCTCTGGGGACTGGTCTCACCGTGTCTGCCACGATTCATCCCTGTGGTGTTGAACACTGTAAAGTTTTGTCTTCATAGTGAGGGGTCAAATTAAACCTGAAGTTTAAATGTGAGTGCATCCTGATAGAGTGGTTGTGGTAAACTAGGGGAAGGTACAGATATTGCTGAGACGAGAACTTCACCAATTAGAAGTAGGTGTCTCTAGGAGTGAGCGCGCCACACACTAGTTTTATCAAACGAAGGTTAACAGGAGACTCAGTGATGCACAGGAATGCTGTTTCAAGTTACTCCGAATTCAAGTGATGAAGAAGGGTGTCCTCAGGTGGATTCTGAGACCAGAGGCTGTGTGAGAATGTGGGTTCCACAGTGGCAGTGTGCCACCTTGGGTACTGCAGCCTCTGGGTGGTCGAGTATAGGCTTCTAGGGTGCCAGTTGCCTCCTGGGACATCGCTTGGTGAAGGTGCTGGGATCTGGTCCCCAACACTGAGAAGATGCTGCTTACCCTCATTCCTGCTCAGTTCTATGCGGAATGGCATAGAAAGAACCGGATGGAAAGTGCTGGCAGTTGCCGAAGCCTATTTTCTGTGGTGGAACTTTGTGTCTTGTCTTGCTGTTTGCTAGTAACCAGGGATGCCACAGACTGAAAGCAGTTTCTTTCAGGGTTTTCGGTCCTCAAGGAGAACTCTGCATGAAATGTAGCAGACTGCTGAAGTGAGCAGGGTGGGAGTCTCCAGACCACAGGAGCCCAACCTTGGCAGGTGCATGTAAAACTGGCAGCAAGGGGCCCACCGCCGTGTCCTAGTGGCTAAAGTCCTCACCTTAAATGCGCAGGGATCTCATGTGGGCGGGTGCCAGTTTTAATCCTGGCAGCTTCACTTCCAATCTAGCTCCCTGCTTGTGGCCTGGGAGAGCAGTTGAGGACGGCCCAAAGTCTTGGGACCTTGCACCCATTTGGGAGATCTGGAGGGTGGTCCTGGCTCCTGCCTTCAGATCGGCGCAGCACTGGCCATTGCAGTTACTTGGGGAATGAGTCATCGGACAAAAGCTCTTCATCTCCTCCTCTCTATCTCTGACTGTGCAGTACAGCAGGAACACTGGGCCCACAAAGCCCCTAGAGATGGTCCTGATGGCTGCTGCTCTCCATGCCTTCAGCCCTCCACCTGCATGTGCTTACATTCGGCCCAGCTCAGACTCACCATCCTCTGCCCATGTCTCGGGCCCAGTGGCTCTGAAGGTGCCCCTCCATTCTGGCATGGTCCCATTGGTCACTGGGAAGAGCCTTCTCCCATTGTAAACTCTGAGGCACTGTCATGAGGGGTTCTCTAGCCCAGCACCCAGCCCCATCTGTGAAGTGTGGTGGGCTTTTCTAGGTCCTGGATAGATGAAAGCCCATGCACTTCTGGGCTGTACACCAGTAAAGCCAATCAAGAGCTTAGGAGGGGCCCGGCGCGATGGTGCAGTGGTTAAGGTCCTCGCCTTGCTCGCCCGGGATCCCATATGGGTGCCAGTTCTATCCCGGCAGCCCCCGCTTTGCTTCCAGCTCCCTGCCTGTGGCCCGGGAAAGCAGTCGAGGACGGCCCAAAGCTTTGGGACCCTGCACCCGCGTGGGAGACCCGGAAGAGGCTCCTGGCTTTGGATCGGTATAGTATCGGCCCGTTGCGGCTCACTTGGGGAGTGAATCATTGGACGGAAGATCTTCCTCTCTCTCCTCTCTGTATATCTGCCTTTCCAATAAGAAAATAATAAAATAAATCTTTAATAAAAAAAAATAATTAAGCCAAACTACTGATGTGGGCCCAGGCAGCACTATCCCTGAGTTTGAAGCAAAAGCAAAATTTCTCTAGAGAACATCACAGATAATGGAGCACTTCAAGTGTATCATAGGTTAGGTAGAACCACATGGGGACCACCAGGTGGCAGCATGGCTCCGGTGGGGAGGATTTGCTGCACGGGTGCCTTCCTTCCCGTCCCAGGTCTGCTAGCCCTACCCTTTCCTGACGCCTCAATTACTTCATCTTCACCAGAGGAGCTTCTGTGATCTCACAAGAGCCTTTCGTGGCTCAGATGGTGTGTAAAAGAACCAGGTCCAGTCCGGAGAAGAAAACTCTCCGCTCCAAAAAAAAAAAAAAAAAAATTAGCATCAAAAGGAATGTAATGCAACCACAAAAGTGAGACATAATTTGAAATCTTCTAGTAATATATAAAACCAACAAGTTGATACTAGCTTAGTATTTGACTCAATATATTCAGATAGTCTTTTTTTTTTAAAGACTTATTTTTATTGGAAAGCCAGATATACAGAGAGAAAGAGATACAGAAAGATCATCTGATGATTCACTCTCTAAGTGGCTGCAGAGTTCAAAGCCAGGAGCTTCTTCAGTTCTCCCATTTGGGTGCAGGGTCCCAAGGCTTTGGGCTGTCCTCAACTTCCTTCTCAGGTTGTAAGCAGGGAGCTGGTTAGGAAGCAGGGCTGCCAGGACACAAGCTGGCTCCCATAGAGGGTCTTAGCACATGCAAGGTGAGGACTTTAGGCACTAGGCTATTGTGCTAGGCCCTCAAAAAAAGGTGTTTTTTTTTTTTTTTTTTAAAGACTTATTTTTATTGGAAAGGCAGATATACAGAGAGAAGAGACAGAGGAAGATCCTCTGCCCGATGATTCACTCCCCAAGTGAGCACAACGGCCGATGCTATGCCGATCCGAAGCCAGGAGCCTCCTCTGGGTCTCCCACGCGGGTGCAGGGTCCCAAAGCTTTGGGCTGTCCTTGACTGCTTCCCCGGGCCACAGGCAGGGAGCTGGAAGGGAAGCGGGGCCACTGGGATTAGAACTAGTGCCCATATGGGATCCCAGCATGTGGAAGGTGAGGACTTTAGCCACTAGGCTACCGTGCTGAGCCCAAAAATAATTTTTTAAAATTAAAATTTTTTTTGCAAAGCAGTCAATTTATTCTGTGGCTGTAACATCCATGGCTAGACCAGATCCAAACCAGCAGCTCCTAGGTTTTCAGCCTGGGTAACAGGCCCAAGTATGTGGGCTATCGGCATGAAGCTTGATTGGAAGTGGAACAAATGAGACTCAAACTGTTGCTTCTTATGGGATGTAGGCAGTGGCTTAATATGATACACCCACAACACCGGCCCCTACCATCTGTTTTTCCGGTCTGTCCTCCTGAGGAGGACTGCTGGAGGTTTGGAGCCTTGGCCTTAATTAGGCCTGATCAAAATGTGCAAGGGGCCTGCAGGAGGCAGCAGGATCAGATGAATAAACATGGGCTCTGCACACAGCTTACAGGTTTGCAGATTATGAGGACTTGGCTGGTGCGTGGGCAGCAGCGTTAATCCTTGCAGGACTCCCAGAAAGTGATAAATTGGGAGAAAGGCTTAGCTGGGGCTGGAGCTTTAGCACACTGGGTTGAGGTGCTGCTTGCTTTTGGAGTGTTCCATATCATGACTGTGCATCTAATCGGGTTTCCCACGAATACCTGGAAAGGCACTGGATGATGGCCCAAGTGCTGAGCTTTCTGCCACCCATGTGGGAGATGCTGATGGAGCTCCTGGCCTAGTCCTGGCCATGGTGGCCATGTGGAGAGTGAACAGTGGTATGGGAAGTAATCCTGGGCTCCCCACAGGAATGGTGAAACTCAGAAGTGTGGGGTCTTTGTGTGACTAAGGAGATGTCCTTCCCCCAGGCCCAGTGAGTGGGGTGTGAAGAGCAGCAGTGGACAAAGGGGCTGCCAGGCTAGGGAGGCAGGGCTGGTTTGACTGCTGGAGAGCCACCCCTCCTGCCCTGCTCTGTTCCTGTGGAAGGGCAGCTTCTGCAGAAGGAAGGGAGCACCTGGCCCAGCGCAGTGACTCAGTTGGCTGGTCCTTTCCCTGCAGGCGTCAGGATCCCATGTGGTTGCCAATTTGTGACTTAGATGCTCCAGTTCCCTTCCAGTCTCCTGCTTGTGACCTGGGAGGGTGACAGAGGATGCCCAGGGCCTTGGGACCCTGCACCCTAATAGGATACCCAAGTAGGCTCCTGGCTCTGGATCAGATTGGCTTGGCTCCAGCTGTTGCGGCCACTTGGAGAGTAAGCCAGAGGATTAAGAATCTTTTGTCTCTCTTCTATAAATCTGCCTTTCAAAAAGATATGTTTTTCTTATTATGTAGACGTGTGTGTATGTGTGTGTATATATATATATATTTAAGAACAAAACAAGAATGAAGTACTGTCTTTCCTCCTTCTTGGCTCATCTTCCTTCTCCCTTAGGTCCACATGCCACACTGGGCCAGCCCTGCATACCTGCTCCACGCCCACTGTCGCTGGAGCATATGCGACTTGTTTTGGTCAGGAGCCGGGACGCAAGCACCTGGAAAGCCCCAGCTTCTGCTGAAGTCAGGGTGCAGTCAGAGGTCCGGCCCTGGCTCGGCCCCTCCTCTCTGCCTGTGCTCAGATGCACTGTGACTTTCTGTTCCTCAGTGTGATAAGCGCTTCCCATTTTACGAACACCAGGATCTTTGCCACTGCGCCTGCCACGTGATGGCTCAGCAGGGTCTTGTCGCACCACTTGGCCCCAGACTGGCCCTTCTGGCTCCCTGTTCCCTTTCCTCCATGTGCTGCCTCTGTAGCCTCACTGCGGCCTCCTGACAGGCTCTCCGCCTCCAGCTTCGCATTTGGCCACACCATCTCCTACCACAAGACGTGAGCTCCCCAAGGACTGCTTCCTTGCTTTGGTCATTCCTGTATCCTGAGCCTCCATAACCCAGAACAAAGCAGTAATGGGCACGTACCTAGGGTAGGACAGGAGGGATGGCACCTCCCTCCTCTCTGGAGGGAGCCAAGGACGCCCCACACAGGGAGGATGGTGGACTGTGCCTGGGGGTACACTGCCTGTCACTTGAGGGCAGCTCCTCAGGGACTCTTGGGGACCAACAAGGAGTGCAGAGAGGCTCCTGGGTGAACTGACCAGAACTCTGTCCTCTTGGGTGATCACCTAGGCTAGCTCAGAGGGTGAGACTCCCAAGGTTCCCCCAAGGGAGGGTGAAGTGCCTCTGGCCCTGCTGAGCAGCTAGCACTGTCTGCATGCACTCATGCTCCCAGATCAGACTCAACACGCTTGCAGAAAAAGCTGGATCTCTGAGTTGGCTCCTACTGACTGCACACTTTTTCTGTGACAGGCGAGTGTGTGTCCGCTCAGTTCAATAACCTGATTTGACAGATTCTGTTAGCAGGCCTGCTTGTTAGGGTGAGGAACCCGTACAGTGCGGTTGAAGGACTTGCTTAAAATCACACATCTGAGGTGCGTGTTTGGTGCAGTGGTTATGACGTCACTTGGTATACCTGCATCCCATGTCAGAATGCCTCGGTCCAAGTCCTGGCTCTGCTCCTGATTCCAGCTTCCTGCTGAGGTACACTCTGGCAGGCAGCAGGTGGTGGCTCAGGCAGTCCAGGGTCTTTGCTCCCAGCTGGCACCTATCCCAGCCTCAGCTCTTAAAGGCATTTGGGGAGTGAACCACCAGATGGAACCGACACATGCTTTTTTTGAGGCAGATAAAAAAAATAACTACAGAAAAAGATGTCCACATCCTATTTTGAAGTTCCTGGGTTTAAAGTCCCTTCAGGCTCCAAGTTCCAGCTTCCTGCTAATCTGGAGTCTGAAAGACAGACATGGTAGCTTGGATAATTGGGTCCCTCCACCCATATGGGAGCCCTGGACTGTGTTTTTAGTTCCTTACCTTTTCTTGACCAATCCCAGCCATATGGGCACTCAGGGAGTGAACCAGTGAATGGGAGAGTTCTCCTTTTGTGACTCACTTCCCTCTTTCTGCCTTTGAAATGAACAATTTTTTAAAAAAGAATCTCATGTAGTATTAAAATTCCATTGCCATAACTAGGAAGAACAGTAACAATTCTCAAATACCACCTGATATTCAGTCCATGTTCAAAATTTTTCGATTTCTGAGCCCAGCATGGTAGCCTAGCAGCTAAAATACTTGCCTTGCACATGCTGGGATCCCATATGGGCACTGGTTCTAATCCTGGCGGCCCCACTTCCCATCCACCTTCCTGCTTGTGGCCTGAGAAAGCAGTCGCGGATGGCCCAAAGCCTTGGGTTCCTGCACCTGCATGGGAGACCTGGAAGAATTTCCTGGCTCCTGGCTTCGGACTGGCGCAGCACTGGCCATTGCGGTCGCTTGGGGAGTGAATCATTGGACGGAAGATCTTCCTTTCTGTCTCTCTTCCTCTCTGTACATCTGACTTTGTAATAAGAATAAATAAATCTTAAAAAAAAAAAAAAAAAGATCTTCCATTGACTGGTTCACTCCCCAAATGTAGCTGAGTCAAACCAAAACCAAAAGCCAAGAGCGTCTTGATCTCCCGTGTGACTGCAGGGTCCCATGGCTTTAGGCCATTCTCTACTGCTTTCCCAGGCCACAAGCAGAGAGCTGGAAGGGAAATGGAACATCTGGAACAAGAATTTGCACTCATATGGAGTGCCAGTGCTTGCAGGTGAATCATCACACTGGCTGTTTTAACAGCTGCCCTGCAGGGCTCAGTCCTGGCTCCGGAGACCTTGCTGACCTTGCTGTGTGACCCTGGGCCAGTCCTGTGTCCCCTGTGAGAACACTCGGTCATCTGGCTTCCCTTTTACCCTAAATTCACATGCTTCTGTCATTCTCTCTTTGAGGCATGGGTGCATGGGACAGGGGCCCCCGGGACTTGTGGAACAGCTGAGAAGTGGTCGCTCTTCCCCTGTTAGGAGAGACCAGGAGCTGTGCTCCAGCCCACTCAGGGTGGCTCAGCCCTTCCAGCTGGCTCAGGCTTTAGCCTCCTAAGGGCAAGGACAGGGTGACCTTGAGATGACCCTCAGCTTGATCCTAAAGTTACTGCACAGGAAAAGGGCTTCAGACAACCATTTCATCATAGCCACCTTAGAATTGGTGGCCTTTGATGTATTTTTTCTTTATTGTAAATTTAGATTTGCTTTGTGCCACTAGCAGACACTGAGTGCTTTGAGAACAGCATTCTGCTGAGGCCTTTTGCAGGTAGGGCAGCAGTCAGCCCAAAGCCAAGGCCGCCAGGGTAAGTGGTAGTCTTAAGCTATAGCGGAGGTTGTTAGGCATTCCTCAGCAGCTAGAGCAGACAGACCAGCGTTAGCTGCCTGGGAATGAAAGGTGTGGGAGTGTGTGTTGTATACTGTGTACACAGCGTTGGTGGTGGTTGGCGGGAGCCAGCACCCCAGGCAGCACATGTTCCTAAAGTAATTGGCCACGTGCCCTGCTCTCCTCTCTGGGCATGTGATGATCCACCTGAGGACTCCTGGCTGGGGCGGTGAGGCGTCAGAACCAAGCCCCACACAGGTGAATGAAGTTGTTAGGACACGTGGTTCCCGGATGGATAAAAGCCGTCTCCGGGACAGGCCTGGACTCTTTCTCTGAGAGGAGCCTTCTAGCCTGCCGCTTTCAAAAATTTTCTCAACTCTTTCCTATCATTAAGAGCCACCCAGATGGGACTGGCATTGGACTGGCCACTCACATGGAGTAAGAATTCCTTTGCCTGCCAACTTTCGTAAACCTCTTCTCATACCTTTTCTCTGTGTGTGCTACTCAGTCTTCAAACCCTGACTTACGGTGTGGGGGTTGCAGCATATGGGGCTAGAATAGGGACCCTGGCCAAGTCAGGATTGCCACAGCTACAGGGAACCAAGACTGAGGAATCGGGCGGCTGTCGAAGCACAAAATATCCTGTGGTTGGGACCACCACTAGTTTAGAGAGCTTTGTTAGGATCATGGACAGAATACAAAATTATGTAAGCAGCCAGCAAGGTATAGGAATCAGGTGACTGCATCTCATTATTCCTCAATCCCTTGTGAAACTTGGTTACTAGGGACCCTTGAAGAGGAAGGAAAGGAAAAGGAACGATTAACTTGAAGCAGCTACTTAAAGATATTCAATATCGCAGAAAAATAAAAGAAAAACTTGATAAGCTCCTTGTCTATAGAGGTCTCTGGGCTCTGAATTTGTCAACATGAGCCTTGATAAGCTATGGAGCTCTGTTTGCTACTGTCCTGTAGTACAGAAAGATGTACAAAATCTTGGTGTAGTTCCTAAGAAAACCTTTTACCAGCCACAATGTGATTCTCAATTTATGTCTTTAACAAAGCATGACTGGTACTATTCTTAAATGTCCTGTCTTCCAAACATTTCCCTGACACTCTGAGGTTGCAATAGTTTGAGAAAGTAAAAGTAATTCGTTCCCTACCTGGATCCAAAAACTTTAAACACCTTTCGTAATTCAAAACTATCTTAAAAGTAGCTTGAAGGTAAAATTCTGTGTGGTATTCTGAAAGATTTTTCTCTATTTAGAGGCTGTCAGGGTTGTTTGTAATGTAAATTAAAGGAGCCAGTAGGTAGGAAAAATCAGGAGTTAATCTTTTTTGTAACTGGCCTAGGCAACAAAGTTTTTTTGCATCTCGAAAGTTTCCTGTTACTGAAATAATTTAATTGCTTTCCATAGCTTTCGGTAAAATGTTCATGTCTAATTTTTACTCTGACCAAATGGCTTAAACCTTTAACTTTTCAATATCTAAAATTCTAAAAGCTGAGGCTTTGACATAGGAGCTTTCAGCTGGGTCACTGGAACTCTCCCCAGATAAGGCTCTCAGCTGGGAGAGGTTATAATGACTTACTTCATGCCTTGTGCTGTCTGAGACTAGATGAGGCTGCACCCCGAGAACACGCTCTCATAGGAGCTGCTGAAACAAGCCTCCTAAAATACCCTGCCTCTGTCCTCCAGCCACAGCCCCTCTCAGCAGGAAGCAGCCGGAAGGGCCATGGCCCCCATTTCTCTGGCAGCGATTGGGGTATATTCTGGGAGAGGGAATGTAAGGAGTTGGATAAACTAATAGACAGTTTGCTCAACAAGAGCAATAAGATTTTCCTTAGTCATTTAGAGAAATAAAAGGGGAGGGAGGGAAGATGCAGCAGACAGGAACAAAACTCTGCTAGGTGTTCTGCAGTAGTCAGCCAGACCAGCGCCATCTGTCCGAGATTAGATGGAAGCCATGAGAGACGCTGTAGACAAGGTCCATGGTTGGTGGGACCAGAGCCCCAGGGCAGCACGGGCTCTGCCTCCTCCTCTCTGCACCTGTGATGATCCACCTGAGGACTCCTGGCTGGGGCAGTGATTAGACAGTTAACAAAAGTTTCACAGGTGAATCAAGTTGATAGGTAATGTGGTTCCCCAAATGGGTATAGGCCATCCGGGCCAGAATCTGAATTGTTCCTTCTTTTCTCTAGGAGGAACTTGCTACTTTCAAAAACTTCTGTCTCTTATCACAGGTTTCTTCAAACCCTGATTCATTGATGCACTGGCCAAGATACTTTGTAGCAGTTACAAATTCACCCAGTATAAGGAATAATAATCGTGGTACAAGGCTTGTTTGTAAAATGTAGTAGGTCTTCACCCTTTTCACTCCCAAACTTTCTAGCTTCTGATTCATCCCTTTGCATCTCTGAATGTATTGCTGCTTCCTGGTTTTTGCATGTGGATAGCACTGGAGGGCTCTCACTGAGTAGGGCAAGTTGGCACACTCCCTCTTTCTCCCGAAAGCCTCTGTCCAGTGGTGCAGCGGTGGCCAGCGTTTCCAGTCAGGTGATGACATAACTGCTGTTCAGAGCTGAACTGTCTTGTGTATGAGGCTTTCTACTTGTTCCCCACAAAATCAGTTTCTTCAAGAGTTAGTAGAGGTCTTGGATTCTCATTTGACTTTCTTTGATGTCATAATTCAACCCTGTACTCGGAAACTATCTACACAGCCCACAGGCATGTTCAGGATGTTTGTCAAGCTGCTTGAAGAATATTTCCAAGGCTTCCGCTGACCAGGGCTGGGCCTGTTGCTGCTCTTAGCAGTGTCCTGGGGTTCCAGCTTCCCTCTTGTGGGTTGAATTTCACTTCCTTGTAGCCTGTGCCTTTTTCTTTTCCCCCAGTGAAGCACCACCCCCTTTATTTAGATGAAGTGTGCCTATTTTAGAGCTTTTGGGAAGAATGGCATTAGAGAAGAAAGCTTTTTTTGTGCTGGATGACGAAAACATGTTTAAAATTTTACTTTATTTGAAAGGTGGGGAGACAACACTGCCATTTGTTAGTTCACTCCCCAGATGCTTGCCACAGCCCCCTGGGGTCAGGCCAGGTCTGAGCCGGTGCTGCCCCCAAATCACCCCAAACTAGACTGAGGTGTTGCTTTGGGACCCCCAAACCTGGTTCTGCTCACCCGACACACAGAAAGCAGTCAGTTGCTGATGTCAGATGGTGGAATAAAGTGGATGTTCATTGCAAAAATCAGAGCAGAGAACCAGCAGCTATTGCTTAATTCCTGGGCTGCCTGTGGGGTTAAGGAGGTGAAAGTTCTTATAGATTGAAATCGGGGCTGAGGTGTGTGTCCCGCTCATGTTCAAGTTCGTGTTGGGTCAGTAGAGCTTGTGACCTTGCTCTGATTGGTCTGTGGTGCTGTGTTCTTTAGGGAATTTATGGTGGCTAGATTGGACTCAGGTGTCTGAGGGTTACATGTGGGTGGCAGTTACTTTCTGCCCCAGACCTAGAATTTCCCTGCCTAGGTCTGGAAGTCCCCTAGATCTGGAGTGTCCTCCGGACACTGGCCATCAAGGCTTTCTTTTTTTGAGATTTATTTTTATTGGAAATGCAGATTTTTTTAAGAGATTTATTTTATTGGAAAAGCAGATGTACAGAGATGAGAAGAAACAGAGGAGGATCTCCCATCCGATGATTCACTCCCCAAGCGGCCGGAATGGCCGGTGCTGCGCCAGTCCGAAGCCAGGAGCCAGGAACTTCTTTCCGGGTTTCCCATGCAGGTGCAGGAACCCAAGGCTTTGGGCCATCCGCGACTGCTTTCCCAGGCCACAAGCAGAAAGGTGGATGGGAAGTGGGGCCGCCAAGATTAGAACCAGTGCCCATATGGGATCCCGGTGCATTCAAGGCAAGGACCTTAACCATTACACTATCGCTCCAGGCCCCAGGAAATGCAGATTTACAGAGAAGAGGAGATGAAGATCTTCCATAATCTGGCTCACTCCCCAAATGGCCACTTTTTCCAGGTCTCCCACACAGGTGCAGGGTCCCAAGGCTTAGGCCATCTCCTTTCCCAGGCTATAAGCAGGGAGCTGGATGGGAAGTGGAACAGTTAGGACAAGAACTGGAGCTCCTATGGGATGCCAGCGCTAAGAGGTGAAGGATTAGCCAGTTGAGCCAATGCCCTGGCCATCAAGGTTTTACCTATTGACGAAGTAAATGACTTGAGTCAGTAAAATTAGAATCCCTTAGGGCCAGCCATATAATTCCCTCAGTTCAGTGAATTTCCTTTTTTTTTTTAAGATTTATTTATTTATTTTTATTACAAAGTCAGATATATGGAGGAGGAGAGATAGAGAAGGAGGATCTTCGTCCGATGATTCACACCCCAAGTGAGCACAACAGCCAGTGCTGTGCCGATCCGGAGCCAGGAGCCATGAGTCAGGAACTTCCTTCAGGTCTCCCATGCGGGTGCAGGGTCCCAAAGCATTGGGCCGTCCTCGAGTGCTTTCCCAGGCCAGAAGCTGGGAGCTGTATGGGAAGTGGAGCTGTCGGGATCAAAACTGGCGCCCATATGGGATCCCGGTGTGTTCAAGGTGAAGACTTTAGCTGCTAGGCCATGCCGCCGGGCCGGGCCATAAGATTTATCTTTATTGGAAAGTTAGATATACAGTGAAGAGGAGACATAGAGAGGAAAATCTTCCACCTGTTGATTCACTCCCCAAGCAGTTGCAATGACTGGAGCTGCACCAATCTGAAGCCAGGAGCCTCTTCCAGATCTCCCATGCAGGTGCAGGGTCCCAAGGCTTTGGGCCGTCCTTAACTGCTTTCCCAGACCACTAAGTAGGGAGCTGGATGGGAAGTGGGGCCACTGGGACTAGAACTGGTACCTACATAGGATCCCAGTGCGTTCAAGGTGAGGACTTTAGTTGCTAGACTACCACGCTAGGCCCAGTGAATTTTTTTTGGTGAGGGACAGTCAAGGACACCTTGGACTAAGGGGGACAGTTCAAATGTTACCTCTATTTACATTATTGGAATTTGGTCTCACCAGGAGCTCAGAACTCAGTGGGGACATCAGAGGCACTCAAATACTTGAGCTGTTGCTTGCTGCCTCCCAGGGTGTGCGCAGGCAGGAAGCTGGAATCAGAAGTGGTGTTGAGACTTAAATCCAGGCCCTCCAACATGGGAGGTGGGTATTCCAGGTGGCATCTGAATGCTATGCCAAATGCCTTCCGTGAAAATGTCTTAATTATTCTTCCATATCCATTCAGTACTTTGAGTCTGGGGTGAAAATCATACTCCCATAGGATTTTGAAGGTATTGGGTGATTAACTCTGGTTTCAGGTTCCTGTCATATAGTCTAAAGTCGTTCTGATTACTGACCCCTTATCTGTTTATTTATTTTTTTAATCTTCAGACTATTTTCTAAAATCACACAGTGCCATGAACACCTTGGTCTTTGCTCTTTGGGCCCTCTCTGGACATTACCATGTCCCAAGTTCTGGGAACTGTGCTGAATTATCTCACAAACAGCTTATTTCCCCCAGGTTTCTCTCTCTTCTCTATTTCTGGAACTTGGAGAGTTGGCGGTTAGGTCTCCAGGACCGGCCTTTCATTCTCCTATCCTTGCTCTCAATTTTCTTCTTTATCTCTGTGGGCGACTCCAGGGGAAGGTTGAAAAAAGCAGCATTTGATCACTGGAGCCCTGGCTGCTGTAGGGCCACCCTCCCATCTTCAGTGCCCAGGGGCTGTCTTGTGCTCCTCTGGCATGGACCCCTTTCTGGCATCAGCCTCCCACCCCTCACATCTTGTGGGTGGCCAGCCGTGCTGTCTCCCTTCTGTTTCTTTCAGCCCCTATTGTGGCAAAGGTTCTCTTTAGTGCACCGCGAACTTAGGTGGTTTAAAACCCTAAGGGCAGCTGTGCACAGGGAGTCTGCCTTACCCACCCAACGGTTCCCACAGGGTCAGAAGTTCAGTGTGCCCCCATCCCCATCTCCTGTAGCTCAGGGGACTTTGTGGGGGTGAAGGCAGGTTACTCAGCCTCCCTGCTGGATATGGGGAGTGAGTCTCCAGGCCTGTCTCAGGGAGGGGAGTTAACAAGTGTGCCACTGCTGGCTGTTCACAAAGGATGAAGATGATGAGGCACTTAAGACCTGGACCAGGAGTGCAGGCACTGTGTCCCTGTGAGCCTGGGGGTGCCCCACTCCTGGCATACAGCTCCATGGTTGTTGCCTCTAACTCTGTGGAGGTTCTGTGGTATAGACTTGACTTGATGGTGTCTTCTTTTTCTCCACTCTCCTCTCTGAGCTGAGTGGGTTTCAGGTCTAAAAGCCCTGGTTGTCCAAGCCCTGGGTTTCTCTCTCTGATATTGGCCCCATTCTGAAGGTATGTGAGTCCTCAGGCAGCCAGTCACGTCACCATTGAACATTCTGCACCCCAGAGGTTCTGGGAGCCTTAGGGGCAAAGGTTGCATTTTTTTTTTCTTGTTAATGTTACAGTTCTCAAACCCCAGAGAGCAACACAGATGAAACTGCCCCAGCTGGGCACTCCCTCTGTCCTCCCAATAGAGGTTCCCCACTCCTTTGCCTCAGAATCATGTGCCTCGGAATCATGCCACCTGAGCAGAAGAGCAGGAGGAGGATAACGTGGGCCCCATTCCCATTTCCTGGCTGTTCAAATCCCCAGGCAAGGACACAGCCTTCCAGAATTCTAGGCTCCCTGTTGGAAGATGGCAGTGACAGCACAGTCCCAAAGGGGTCACTAAATAAGTGGCAGGACACAAGCCAAATGAAATGACTGGCATGGTGCCTGGCCCCCGGGAGGCATAGGGAGCAGTGGCGAGGCGTAGGGCCAGAGCCAGAAAGTCAAGGACCCTTAGGCTCAATACCTGCTTGAATTAGATGGGAATGCAGGGAACTTGGAGTTCCCCATTTTGAGGATGATGCAAAGGGAGGCCAGGGAGAAGGGTACTTGCCCAAGCTCACATAAGTGCACAGCTTTATCTGTACCTGCTCACCTGTGTGGATGAGATAAAGACATTTTCTGCTTCACAGTGATTTCCTGGCCTGTTGGCCACAACATTCAAAAAGCCTTGTGAATCCAAAGGTTTGCCTGGAAACAAGTGACGAGGGCCCTGGGCAGCCAATGAGATCAGGCTGGCCTTTTCTACCTGCTTGCGGGGGACTCCCCTTCCTTACTCTGAACCATTAAAGGCAGCTATGCCTAAGCGGGGTATTTCCAACTTGGTGGCTTTCACTTCCACATCTGCCAGGGGGCGTGGTGACCTGGTATAGACGAATCAGATTCTTTGTCAGCACAAACTTCAAGAGGTGACAAGGGGTTCAGGGTTCCAGACACACCAGCAGCAGCAGCAGCAGGTGCCACAGGGCGAGAAGACCAGTGAGGCCAGAAGCATGGATGATCAGCGCGATCTCATCTCCAACCATGAACAGATGCCCATGCTGGGCCAGCGCCCTGGGGCCCAGGAGAGGTATGTGTGAGCCCCAGGAGAGTGCAGATCCTGGGCTGCCCAGAGTCATGGGAGGCTGACCTCAACTCCGCACACCAGGGCTCTCGATTCTGAGCACTCTGTGGCCTGCTTGGAGTTCAGTTCCTTAGAGCAGGGGGTCCTGCCCTTTTTAACAAGGTACACCCCCTCACTATGAAAGCCAGAAGAGAGTTCCAGATTCTCTCCAGATTTTTACACAGTGTTAGGGACTTTGAACGCCCCTTGAAGCTTGGGTTAGAAACTGTGGGCCAGACTTGAAAATATTCTCGTCTAGGTGGGGAAATGGCCTCCTGCCAGTGACTGAGTGGGGGCAGGTGTTTGTCCACATGGAGGATCCAGCAATGTCAGGAAGGGGATTAAGGGGCTCAGGGTGGGTGTGGCTATTCCCCCTCCCATGCAAGTAGCCAGAAGACTTCTGGGGTCTGTCTCCCTGTCTGCCTCACCCATGTGGTGTAACTCCCCAAAACAGCTAGAATGTAGTTCCCTCATTGGCAGTGTCACCCTCATCCCCTTACCTTATCTCCAAAAAGTAATTTCTGGTCTATGGGAACTTGCAGTGAGCTATAATGTCACCTGTTGCCAGGCAGAGGAAGGTTTGGGAGAGACGATCTGAGGTGTCCGAGGGGACAAGGCACCCTGCCTCAAGAGGTCATGAGGACGGCATCCTCAAAGTCTAGGGACTCCAAGGATGGGGGGGCGGACTCCCTGGGGAGCATTGTGGTCTGGCCCAGGTTCTGCTAGGGCCAGAATCTAGGAAAACTTGCTGCTTCTCTCTGTTCCCAACTGCATGTGGACTGTCAGCAGCCCTCAGGCACCATTCGTGTTTTTGTGACCCTATCAGGCAGTATCACCTTAGGTTTACAGAGGGGAGGCTAAGGCTCAGTGTGGAGATTGACCAAGGTCATTACTAGCCGCCAGCAAGTGTGGGAGGCAGAGCATGAACCCAGACTCCCCTGACTGCTAAGGGGGGGTTCACTCCTCTGTTCTGTCACCACACAGGTACAGTTTGCAGAGAAGGGAGGTGGGAGGGGGTACCTGATGAGCTGCAGACCCAGGTGGGCTAAGGGTGCAGAGAAGGTATTCACCCCCCACCCTGTCACCTCTTCAGGTCTCTGATTTTTAAATTGCCATCAGTTACTGCTTTTAAAACTGGACTGGCCTTATGTGCTTAGGCCCTTGCCCCCTGGAGCCTGTCTGAGAGCACCCTTCGCAACCACTTCTGCCCGGCAACATTTGCGTCATGAGTCATGCCGATTCTGGTTGGCTCCTGACTTGGCCAGTTGTTATTTCTTTCAGAAGCAGGTGATAGGAGTTGGAACCCTGCCAGAATCAGGGGACAACTGCTTGCGATGCACAAAGAGGAAGGAAGTCTGATGCTGAAGTTAACTATTTACTCTCTGAGAATAGTACTTGTGGGTTGTTTTATAGAGCACTAACTGTTCTTATTCAAGGGATAAACCCTCCTTTCAGCAGATATCTTAAAGATTTATTTGAAAGGCAGAGTTACAAAGATAGATACTGATGCTGGTCTTCCATTAGCTGGTTCACTCTCCAGAGGTCACAATGATTGGGCCTTTGCCATGAGAAAGCCCTTCTGGGTTTCTCACGTGGATGGCAAAGGTATAAGTATCTTGGCCATCTTCTGACTTTTCCAGAAGTGCTGGGCAGAGGCTGAGTTGGAAGCGGAGCAGCACAATGCTGGTGTTGTGGGTGGCAGCTTACCCACAGTGCCATAAGCTAGCCCCTCAGACTTTCTTCCCTAATCCCACCCACAGTTCCAGAGCAACACCCATGGCTGAGCCAGACTCCAACCCAGGATTTGAGACTTCATGTTCAGTAGGAATGTCTAGAGCCTTAGGCCTCCTGAGAGACTGAGCATCAGGGAAAGGAAGGAATTCCCAAGAGGCCAGAATCGGGGGGGAGGGGGGGTGTGGCGGGGGGGGGCAGGCTGGGAGCTGGGACCCAGGCAAGAAAGATTTCCTCTCAGCCTTAGGGGTCAGGGAACAAGTCCCTGTGTTCCTCAGGGAGACAAAGCACAGAAATATTTTTGCCTCCCTTTTCCCCAGGGTTTTTGCTTTTTTTTTTTTTTTTTTTTTTTCCTTCTAGAAGCTCTCACTTGGCCTGGAAAGTACAGAGCTGGCAAAGACAGCCAGTGTAAATGAGCTTTGTCTGTGACGTCATCAGTTGCTAGGGAGAAGGGTCTCCTGGAGTTCCCTAAACTATCTTGCAGGAAGCCAGGGGCAGTCCCATCCTGATGGTTTCCAGAGGGCTGTGTCTTAATTCATTTGGACAGAATACCACAGATGGTGATTTACAACAAGCAGAAATTTTTGCCTTCAGGAGGCTGGGAATTCCAACGTCAAGATGCAGGCATCTGGTGACAATGGACTCCCTGTGCCAAGCCCTTTGACCAGGGAACCTCATCACACTCCTAGGGGAGCCATCCTGGTGATGCAGTCACCTCCCAACACCTTGCCCCTGATGTGTGTGGTGGAGATACCACCCGTAGGGCAGGTGGATGGAGAACATGCAACAAGAGCCTCACATCCCCACATTGCCAGCTGTGCCAGTGCCCGCCAGGCTACACCCAAGCTCCATGGCCATGAGGCATCCCTGAGCTCTTGAGGGGCTGGTCACTGGCCACCCCAAGTGCGATAAATCCACCCAGGTCACTCAGGCTGAGATGCTTCTTGGTCACAGTCAGACCTGGCTCGCACCATACCCTAGTCACAGAGGTGGGGAACAGGAGTGTGACGGAGGGTGGGAGTGCTGCTCCAGCTGGTGGGAACTTACTTCAGGACACAGGGACCATGTGGGAAGTGCTGTAGCCCAAGTCTCCCACCCCACTCCTAACATGCCAGTCCTGCTTCTCCTTTCTGCGTTTGCCCTATCCTCTGCATCCCAGTCCCATTTCCTTCCCTTTTCTCCTTAAATGACTTCATTGTGGGAGCGGGGCCTTCCCCTTACAAAGTAAATGCACACATCCTTTTTTGACAATTGGAAAACAAAGGGGGGGCAGAGCCATGGTGTAGTGGGTAAAGTTAACAGCATATAGCATCCTATATGTGTGCTGGTTTGTGTCCCAACTGCTCCACTTCTATTTTCGCTCCCCACTAATGTGCCTGAAATAAACAGCACGAGATGGTCCCAGTGCTTGGAAACTGCCACCCATGTGGGAGATTCCAGTGAAATTTCTAGATTTTCCCTGGCCTTTGTGGTTCATCTAGGGAGTGAACCAGTGGATAAAGCAGCTGGCTCTTCTCTCTGTAGCTCTGACTTTCAAATAGATTAATCTTTAAATAACAAAACAAAATGCTCAAACCTTTTCCTTCCCTTATAGGCAGCCTTGACTCTTCATCCCTGCTTGCCATGGCACCAAGGCCCAGACAGGACAGGGACCTTGGCTCATCCCCTCTGAACCTTGCCCCAGGAGAAGCTGCAAGATTTCTCCTTGGGAAGACTTTGGGGGCATGGATAGATGGAAAATGCCAGCAAGCTGCACCCCAGTAACCAGCCAGTTCCTGTGTCTAAAGGACAGGTTTAGCAGGGGTGGCTCATCGGTCGATAGAGACAGGGGTGCATATCCCCTACCCAGCCCACCACTGGGACAGTCACCCCCCCCCTGTGGATTCCCTGATCCACCCCCTTCTCCCCACAGGAAATGCAGCCGTGGAGCCCTGTATACAGGCTTTTCTGTTCTGGTGGCTCTGCTCCTGGCAGGCCAGGCCACCACTGCTTACTTCCTGTACCAGCAGCAGGACCGGCTGGACAAGTTGACAGTCACCTCACAGAAGCTGCAGCTGGAGAGCCTGCGCATGAAACTTCCAAAATGTGCGTGCCCTACCTTCCTCCTGCGGCTCACCCCCTGCTGTCCCACCATCCTCTCCCTGCACTGCTCTGAAACCCCCTCCTGGTGCTGGGACCACACACATGCCATATTCCCTGTTCCACAGCGGCCAAGCCTTTGAGCCAGATGCGGATGGCCACTCCCATGCTGATGCAGGCGCTGCCCATGGAGAGCCTGTCCCAGGGGGTAAGGGTAGCTCTTGGGTTGGGGGGAAGGAAAGTAGCTAGTTTGGATGGGGCACAGGAAGACTGCTGACCCAGGAAAAGCCAAGGGTATCTGAGTGCTGGGGAGGGATGAAGAAGAGGGCTTGGCAAGTGTGTTGTAGAGGAGCCTCTGGGAGCAGTCCATGGAAGGAGTGTCTGATTCCAACCCCCCAACTTTCTGAAGTACTCCTCATGCCCACAGCATCTACAGGTCCCTTTGTCTCAGACCCTGAGTAGCCTGTATGGATATTTCTATACACAACCATGAGCTACTGACGAAGCCCTGGGCAAAAAAGTTTATGCCTATTCAACCATGAAGAAATGGAGGCAGCAAGCGATTAACACCAGCTCTTTAGTGGTGGCTGAGATGCCTGGGCTGCTTGCCCCCCTGCAGGGCCCATCACCAACTCTGTTCCTTACTCCCATAGCCCAAGCAGAATGCCACCAAGTACGGCAACACCACACAGGATTACGTGATGCACCTGCTTCTGGTGAGTGCAAGGCAGCTGCTGAGGGGCCTGTCTACCCCACAAACTGCCCCATGCCTGCATCACTGTGAACCTCAACAGTGCATGCTTGCTAGATTCCTGAAGGACCCTAAGGATGGTCATTCCATGTCCTATGCTGTCCGGCCTCTATTTCTAAGCTGGAGGAAATGAGGCCAAAAGCTTATGGACCCCCATCCTACTCTCCTCTATTTCCACTCTTGTCTACTCTGTGCTGGACACTGTGCAAGGTTCTGGCTCACAGAGGGGAGTCTGGACCCACGTGCTGAGGCCACAGAGACCTCAGGTAGGGTAGGGGACAAGTGACCAGGAAGAGGAGGATTTGTGAGGCACAAGAGCCAGCCTAGCTGGGGGCAGTCATGGAGTGTTCCTGGAGATGAGTGTCTGCTGCAAGAGGACGGGGCTTATGGGTAGAGCTAGCCCTGGAATTTGTGCATCCAGACTGCCCTTATCCTCTGCTTTCCCACCTTGGCTGAGGCCCGGCTCAGGCCCACTCGGGATGGGAGGCAAAGGAACGCAACTTGCATGCTTCACTCCACTTGCCAGGGAACTCTGTTTAACCTCCCTCCTACCCTGCCACTCTGCAGAGGTCTGATCCCCTGAAGGTGTACCCACAGCTGCAGGGGACCTTCCAGGAGAACCTGAAACAGCTTAAGAACAACATGGACGGCTTGAACTGGAAGGTGGGCATGTCTCCCTGTGCCCTGACCCTGTGTCTTGGGCAGAGGGACATTATCAGGATGCTAGGTGGGGTGGGAGCAGAGGGGGCCTCAGCAGCACATACCAAACCTGCAAGGTTGATGGGGGGTTGGGTTGAGGAACCATCTGGCTAAGCCGTGTGGGTTTCGACAGGGAACCAAGCCACAGCTGGATTGCTGGTGCTGAGGATCCATCTGGTCCGCCACGTTTCTATTGCCAGGGGCAGAGTAAGGCAGGTTGGGGTTTGGAGATGGCTACTGACCCCATTTCCCTGCCTCTTCCCTGACTAGATCTTTGAGAGCTGGCTGCACCAGTGGCTCCTGTTTGAGCTGAGCAAGAACTCACTGGAGGAGAAGCTCACCCCAGCTCCAACCAAAGGTTCAGGGCGGGGGAGTTTTGGGGGACAGGGGAGGGCCTTGTGGAGCCGTCAGGCAAAATGCCCCAGAAGCCGCCTTCCCACCTCTGTCTCCTGCCTGTTTCTCTGGGCTCAGGCAGCCTGTGTGCACTGCTGCTCTTTCACATGGTGATGGCCCACAGGGGACTGAGGCCTGCCTTCCTGTGGGGACCTCCCTTGTGGAGGACAGCACTGGGTAGAGGGGCCTGCAGCCAAGCCTACCCATGACACACCAGGCCAGAGTCCTCATGCCGACTGCCTGAGTGGTGCTGCCCGCAATTCTGGGGAAGAAGCCCAGGTCACCCGGCCCTGGGATGACATAGCTGGAGACCCTTCAAGGTGCTTGCTATTTGTTGTGCTGCTTCAGGCGGGTCTTCCCTCTGAGCTTTCAGGGTCCTGAGGTGAAAGGTCAAGAGTACCCCCACCAGGTTCACAGGAAGGGCCTTATAAGCTACTGTGCCCAACAGCCAGTTATCTCCAGATGCCTTCTGCCTCGTTGCCGGCATAGGGTTCCCCTTTTTTGTAGCTGGGCAGCCCCAGAAACAGGCAGCTTAGCCCTACCAAGGTGGCCCATAGCTGTTCTCTGCAAGTCACAATCACACTTGGGATTCCAAACATTTAAGGACTTGAAGAAGGAATCATCAAGTTCTGGAGTCAATTAGCCACACAGCCCTTCACTTCCCCTTCTGATCTTGTTAGGCCTCAGTTTGCTCGTCTGTATGATGGGTGGTGGGAGTAGCATTGCTTGGGCAGAAGGCATGAGACCTGCAGCCATGGAGTGTGGGTCTCACCATGTCTTCAACCATGCCTGTCGCTTCAGCACCAGGCAAGTGCCAGGAAGAGGTCAGCCGCATCCCCGATGTCCACCCGGGCAAGTTCAAACCCCAGTGCGACGAGGACGGCAATTACATGCCGCTCCAGTGCTTTGGCAGCATCGGCTACTGCTGGTGCGTCTTCCCCAACGGCACCGAGGTGCCCCACACCAGGAGCCGCGGGCGCCATAACTGCAGTGGTAAGCAGTGGCCAGGAAGGCTGAGGCCTGAGCTCCCTCCCGGGGCCAGGACACCGGGGATGGCAGCTGCAGGCAGTTCCATGCCCAGCCCTCTCTGCATCCCACTGTCCTTGTCACTTCGCTCCTCTTACATGCACGCTCAGCACCCACAGCCATCCATGCACTGGTCTCCAGCACCCAGGTGTCCCACAGACGCATCATGTTGACCTTGCCCTTTGATCTTCAAGCTCTTCCCACACTTCCTCCTAGGCACCTGCTCTGCCACACACTAGGGCTGCAGTCCCTTTAAGTACTCCAGGACACTGTGCTGGTGGCAGGGATGGGAGGGACTGAACGTAACCAGCATATCTGCTGCTGCTTTGCAGAGCCGATGGAAGGCGAATACTCCTCTTCGGGGCTGGGCATGATGGGCAAGCCGGATCTGAGTGCAGGTGAGGGCCCTGCGCAGGGGAGTCTCATTGCCAGCAGCCTCCCAGGGGCGAGTGCTTCACAATGGGGATGCAGGCCAGGGGCTGGCACAGCCTGAATGCAGCCTGGGCAGGGGTTAGTGGAGGGTGCAAAGTCTTTGGTGGTCCTGGGATAGGGAAGGGGGACAGACAACCAACAAGTGACCTTGACCAACACCAACCTGCAGCGTTTCTCTCCTAGATATCTGAGAACCGCAGTGGCCGCCTCCAGCAGCCAGCCAGCTCTGCATGCCATTGCTTCCTGCTCCCCTCCACCCCCAGTCCCTTCCATCTCCCACCCTGAATCTTATCCTGTGAAGACTCTGGTGCCTGACTCTGTCACAACAGCATGGACAGCAGTGCTCAAAGGCCACTGCCTCTAACTTGAGCAAACGCTAGGCAGATTCCCATCACTGCCTCTAGGATCCAGGTCACGGAAGAGGTGGGAAGGCACAGGAAGAGGGACACCCTGTTCCTAAATCCAGGATGGACACATCAGTGTTCCTACCCTACCAGCTTTGGCCTCAGCTTCTTGGCCCGTTCACCTGGGGAATAACCACCCACTTGTTCCCTTCTCCAGTCTCACTCCCTGCCCACCCCATTCCACCCCTGTTAACAGCCCCCAGGGCATGGCTTACAGAATAAACAGTAGGAGGTAGGATACTCGGGCTCTGGTTCTTCTGTTGGGGTCCAGCTCTTTATCACAAGGTCTCTGAAGACCCTAAGCCCAATCATCCTGGTGGTGGGGCTGTAGCCCAGAGGCCTGGGGTCCAGGGCACCTGTGTTCTGCGGACACACATGTGGCTGCCAACACACATGAAGATTTCTTTCAAAGGGAAACAGGTCTTGCCCCATGTTCTAAGTGCAAGTTCTTAGTCCCACGTTCACTTCCTCATACCCCCGACTAATGTCTGCTTAGACCAGCATGTGTATGAAGACAGAAGCACCTGGGGCTGGGGGTGGTGGGCCTGACAGGAGGGGCTGAGATTGGCTCTAGCCAGTTGTTGCCCACAGGGGTATAGTCCTGCTGCCAGATTCGCAGCTTTTCAAGAGCTACCAATCCAGAGCTTCAGTGAAACCATCGCATTCTAGAAGGCAGCCTGGCTGCAGGTCGGCAAAACCTGCAGAAGCTTGCTGCGGCCTTTGCCCCGACTCACACACAACCAGCCGGGCTGGGGGCACAGCCCTTGACCCTCCAGGCTGGCAGCCCTTTCTTGAACTGTCCCTGGCTGCCTGACGGGAGGCGGAAGCCATGGAGAGCACTCCAGCATCACTATGGTCCCACAGTGCTCTGGGGTGGTGGTGGTGGTGGTGGTGAAAGGCCTCTGTGTCTGGGCTGGAGCTATAGGTGTCCTCTCCACAGTCATACCCAGGTCTAGAGCTCGGCCCCTTACCTTCACCACCATGAAACCGCCATTTCCTGGGCATGTAATTTTTCTGTCCCTGTCCAGCTATCCTCTGCCTTGGAACACTGGGGTGGGATGTCCCTTCTATTCCTCACCACTGGCATGCCCATGATCTCTGGCATCCAGACACCTGCTGTGGCCACCTGAAGCCTTCCCCACCACTTCAGCTTCCCTGAGACCCCACTGCTGGTCCCCTGTCCCTCTTGGCCTGGGGGTGGGCGGGGCAAAGTGCCCCAGAGGCACTGGGAACACACAGTTTCCTGTAGGTCTTTTATTTTTTTGAGTTTTTAAAAAACCAAATCAAACCACAACTGGAAAAACTGGCAAAAGAAGGACAAGACCTCAGGACAAGCTGGGGCTCCTGGGGTTGGAGCGGGCTGGCTGGTGGGAGTCCTGAGGCCTTTGGGTAGGTTGGCTTCAAACAGCAAGAAACAGGTCCCTTAAAAATATATATATTCTGTACACATCTAGTGAAGGCATCTCAGGCCGTGAAAGATGGGCCCACTTCCTTCTTGGGCCAGCCTTCCTGTGGACTCACTGGCTTGGCCAGGGTGGAACCCCAGGGTTGGATAGCTTCTGCTACGAGGGAGGAAAGTTAAAATTCAGTTTCAGCCCATGGCAGGCAGAGGTCAGAGGCATGGGGGTCATCACCACTCAGCAAAGAAGAGATCCCTAGAAAGGAAATACCCAGATGTAAGATTTCCTGACCCTTCTCTACCTGGCATCTCCAACACGTGGGAGGGACATGTGCCAACCATGGCACGTGGGTGAGGATGGCTGCCACCCCAGCTCCAACCACCCTCCACCATCAGAAGCAGGCCCTGTCCTCCCACCTGGCTGGTCAGGAAGTGTAACTGCACCTTCTGCTGGCCCCTCACACCGCCTGCACCTGCTCGGCCGCCTTCTTCTGTAAAGAGGGAAGTGAGAGGGTGGTTGTACCCGCAGTCTCTCCTACCTTCCACTGCCCACCTCCTCCTTCATGGGGGCTGCAGGGATACCTGGGGCCAGGGACTCTGTGTCCTACAGGGCAGGTCAAGGCTCTATGCCAACAGCAGCTCAGCTTTCTGAGCCGTGATGCTGGCCACCGTGAGAATCCAGGTCATCCCACATAGAATCGGTCTTGGTACCCAGAAGGCAGAGGGCCCAAGAGGGCTGCCATGCGGGTCAGGCCTCCTGCCTCACAGGACAGGCTCCTGGGGCACACCTCCCCCAGCGGGAAGGGGTGGGGACAGGTCGGGTATGGGATGGGGCCAGGGCTGTGCCCTCTCTCCTGCCAGAGGCTCCTTCGAACTCTACCTTTTTCTTTTTTTTCTTCTGAAACGGTGACTCAGGATCTTTGGCTGAGGCCTTTTTCGCTTTCTTCTTCTTTTCCTTTTTTTCTTTGTCTTTTTTTCCTGAGGGAACAAAGTAAGTTTCCTGAACACCACCAGTGAATCCTGAGTGCTGGGGTCAGTGTTGAGGGGCAGGGCCGGGCACCCAGCTCTCCTCACAGCACAGGAGCCAGTGGGTCAGCCTCAAGTTCTGTGGGCCACCTGGCCTTGGCGACTCTGTGTGATATATCACAGCACTTTATTTCTCAGGGGCAGTTACTGTGGCACAAGGGTTACACTGCTGCCTGCAGTGCCCACATCACATACTGGAATGCTGGTTTGGGTCTCAGCTGCTACTGTTTCCCCTCTAGCCTTCTCCTAAAGTGCCTGGGAGGCAGAAGATGATGGCTGAAGTACTTGAGTTCCGGCCACCCACATGGTGGAGTTCCTGGCCCAGTCCCAGCCTTGCAGGCACCCAAGAAGTAGAGCAGAGAGGGTGGAAGGTCTGTTTTGGTCTTGCTGCCTTTCAAAAAGTAATCCTTAAAATTCTTTATTTTATTCATTTGAAAGGCAGAGAGTTGGAGATCCAGAGACAGATCTTCATCTGCTGGTTCTCCCCAGTGCCTCCCTTGGCTGGGACTGAGCCAGACCAAAAGCCAGAAGCCTCAATCTGACTTTCCCTGAGTGCGTAGCAGGAACCCACATACTTGAGCCACGACCGGCTACCTCCCAGGGTGCACAATTAGCAGTAAGCTGGAATCAGAAGTGGAGGTGGGACTTGAAGCCAGGTTCTCAGATAGGGTTTATGGAATCCCAAGTGGTACCTGAACTACTACACCAAATGTGCACCCCTAAGACGCATGACCTCACTGCAATTGAACTCCTATGTACTTTTTTAAAAGTAAATTGCACATGGGAACCTAGAGCAGTTCTGAGCGCTTTTCTGAGTGCCGTGGGACAGTATCCTTTGGGGGCTGCCCATGTACCCTCACTCTTTCCCATCACTCAGGAGGAATGGGTCCTCCTGGTGATTCTGGGATCCTTAGACACTTTCCTGCTTCTCCAAGCCAAGACAGTCTACACAGAAACCAGCAATGAGGTGTCTCTACTGTTTGGGGCTGTCCTTAGGACAAGGAGAAGCCCCCTGAGCTTGCAGCTGAGCACAGAGCTCAGACATGTTGAGGGCGGAGCTAGTGCTGATTCCGGGTCCACCTGGCACCAGAGGAGCTGGCTGGAGAAGTACATGCCTCTCAGGTCTGTTGTTTTGGGATGGCAGGGAGAAACATCACGGCCTGCCATGGTGGGGTTGGAGCTGGAGCTGGAAGCAGGTGCCTGTGACTGCTGGAGGCAGCTGGATGCACTTTGTGATGTGGAAGCAAGCTGCCCCTAGGGCTCTCCTGCTTTGGAATCTCCTTCTGCCTTGGCTACTAGCTTCCCACACAAACCTGGACAAACCACCTCCCAGCATGCCACAATGCCCTCCATAGGAGAGAGAACAGAGCTGACCCTCCCACCCTGTGGCTCCCTGGCAGTCCCTGGCAGCCCTTGGCACGGCCACAGGAGAAGCCAAATCACTTACTCTTGTCTGACTTTTTCTTCTCCTTCTTGCTCTTGGAGTTGCTTTGGTCTTCTCCCTCGGCCTTCACAGTCCCCAATTCCTCCTCTGGCTTGTCCTTGGCCCCTTGGGAGCCAGAAGGCCCCTTCCCCTTCTTCTTGCTGTCACCGCTTGCTTTGTCTTTCTTGGTCTTCCCCTTAGAAGTCCTAGAGGCCTTTTCAGGGGAAACGGCACCCTCCCCACTCGCCCCAGCCTCCAGCAGCTTCTTCTTCTTGCCCTTGGTGGCTGGCTGTTCGCCCAGCAGCTTCCGCTTGTGGCCCTTTTTGCTGGTTTCCTTGGTGGCGTCCATGGCCTTCTTCTTTTCCTGCTCCAACAGCTCGGTTAGCACCTTCACCACCGAGGCCTGCACCTGGGCCTCGCTCAGGGGCCAGTGCTCATTCAGGAGGCGCTGGGTGATGCTGCTCTGCAGGACCGAGGCCTGGGCACCCAGGGTCCCCTTCTTGGGCTTCCGAGGCTTCTGGGGTGTGGTGCCGGAAGCGGCTTCTTTTCTACCTGTGCAGACAAGAATGTGAGGTCACAGACCTGCGGAAGCTGGTGTGTGGAGGGTACAGGGGAACAGGGGGAGAGCCTGCTTCCTCTGCCAATGGTGCAGAAGAGGAAAGCGCGGCCCTAACCCAGCTCCTGAGCCCACACCTCTCTCCCAGCCTCACGTCCTGATCTCATTTCTGACTTAGATCGTCTCACACTCCAGCCTCCGCTTGGACAAGTTCAGCCTGTGGTTAGTTAGAAAATGACTGGGATGGGAACAGTGGGTCCAGGAGAGGGTGCTATGTCGTGAGTCCAGAGCTAGGGGTGGGAAACCCAGGTTCTGGACCACCCGCTGCCACCCACTTGTTCTGCTCCTCCTGGGGTCTTGGTTTCTGTTTGCAAACTGAGGAGCTGGACTAACAGCAAGGTTCCCTTCATGCCTGGCACACCCCTGGTGGCAGTGAATGCCATGTAGGTGCTCAACTCTGACCACTGCACATAGTGGGGCAATCGCCTCCCGGCCAGAGGTCCTGTGTACACACACGTGGGGGCTGACTAAGCAGGTTTACCGCCTGCCAGAGCAACTTCTGGTGCAGCCTTTGTTTAGAATTTTCCACGCCTCTGCTTGCCTTTGATAATTGTGTGCTGACTACACGTGTTAAAAAAACCTTCAACAGCCCCCTCTAAAATGTCTCCTTGTCGCACCCGCCTCCTACAAAGAGAACGCTGGGGAAAAAAATGAGCAACGGCTCTGCTTCTGACCCAGAATAGGGCGAGCTGCACAGAGGCTTGAGGCCTGGGCCCCATGGTCGCCATGACCCCCCAGGGTTGTGTGGCACAAAGCTCTGTCCTATCAGCACCTGAGGGGGCTCACTGCAAGGAGAGGCAGGAGTCTGACCCAGGCTTTTGGGGACTCATGGCAAGGACCACCTGGAAAAGGATGCAGAGTATACAGCCTGCCCAGGCAGCCTCTCCTCCAGAGCCCACCTCTCTGCTCACCCATAGAGGCCTGAACATGCAGGGACTCCCTGAGCTGTCCTTGCTGTGTCCATCTGAGACACCTGTCTTTCCGCAATGTCCGAGGTGACAAAGCACTCCAGGTCAGGTGACCAGAGTACTCTGTCCATTCAAATACCATGCAGCTATGTTCCATGGGCGGTCATGCTTCACTGCCCCCTGACTCATGTGGCCAAGGCCCTGTGTGAGGGCATGTCTTACCGGTCTCCTCTGTGTCTCTTCCAAATATGGCCCCAGCCTTTGACCAGAGCCGTCCTTAGGCGCTCTATAACCCAGGCCACAAGCCCACTTGCTGGGAAGACAAGTCAGCCGGAAGGTTACAGAGAAACAAGGCCCACTTCACAGGGCCAGACTACAGACACTCCTGCACCCGGAGGTCTACACCATGACCACGAGGCTGCACTTGGACGGGTCCTCGTGGCCACCATAACTGTTCTGCTGGGACTGTTGCTAGGACAAGAAGGGCCCACAGCCCCGGCTCCCCACACTCAGCTGTGGCTGTACACTCACCTTTTTTAGGGGACGTGGTGTCCACTCCTCGTGGGGGCTCTGCCTCCTGCTTGCCATTCGGGTTGTCTTTGGTAGTTGGAGTTGAGAACACTAACGGTTTGGGGTCTGGCCTGGGAGTTGCCTTTGAAACCTGGGAATTGGCTGGCGTCAGCCCAGGGGTCACATAACCTGAGAGGAGAGACTGTGGAAGGCCAGTGTGAGAGAGGCTGCCAACCCAGCCTAGCCCAGCCTAGCCCAGTCTGCCCTCCCACAGGAAGCCTGAAACAAGAAGCCAGACCCCAGCATCCCCAAGACTCCCCAGGACCAGGCCAGCTCTGTCAGTGCAGTGGGTGGGCACTGCAGCCCAGAGCAGGACTTGAGCGTGCACCTCCTCAACTATTTTAATTAATGCACTCTCTAGACAGACACATTGAAAAAGGAAATTTCCTATTATAAATACAAATGGCGGGTTGGCATTTGGTATGGTGGTTAAGTGGCTGTGTGAGCCGCCCACAGCCCATATGGGAGTGCCCAGGGTTCAAGTTTCAGCTGTGTTCTCCATTGTAGCTTCCGGCTCAGGTACACCCTGGGAAGCAGCAGGTGATGGCTCAAGTCCTTGAGTCCCTCCTCTCGCAGGAGAGCCAGATGGAGCCTTGGTTTTGGTCTGGCCCAGCTCAGGCTGCTGAGCTAGCCCACTTGGTGAGTGAATCAGGGGATGAGACTTCTGTCTCAGTCTTACTGCCTTTCAAATAAAACAACAAGAACAACAAAAAAGCCCAAAGCAACACCAGCACCAAAGCCATCAGTCAGCAGCCCGTGCCAGGAACAGAGGACAGCCTCCAAGCAGGAGCATTGCTGTCTGGCACTACCCTGAATACGAGGGAATCCCTGCAATATTCCTGGAGGCAGTCGACCTGCGGCTCCAGTTAAGTGGAACCTCAGGGCAGGGGATAGCTTGGTGTGTCCTGTTGTGTGGGTCCCACTGGGTGGCCCATAGGCAGACAGGACTTGGCCCGGGAATTGCAGTAAGACCCATGAAGCCACCATCCAGGCCCCTTGCGGTTACCTGGGAAGGTGCCACCACCTCGTCGTCACTGGACTCGGAAGTCTCTTCCACCAAGATCTCCTTCCCAGCAGGGACTGCACCTGCTGGAGAAGCATAAGAATCCTGTTGGGAAGGCCCTGCCAGCTGGGTAGGGCAGGGCCCTGCAGGAGGGCCTGAGGACACTCTGGTCTTGGACTGTGGCCCTTACCCACCTGCCCGGGGCTTCCCATGGCTCTCCACCCACAGCAATCCAGCTGAGATGCCTGAACATCCAGGCCTTGCTTTCTAATTCCTGGGGTCCCTCTCATGATTCCCTGTCTTCTCTGGTGGGGTAGCATGAACCTGGAATTTTAGGGACTGGGCCATTAAAGAAAGGAAGCCTAATTCCAAAAAGCCAGCCGTGACCAGGTTTTTGAAATCTTTTGCACTGGGTTCCTGTGGTTGCTGTAGCATGGTCTGGCTGAGGCCACAGAAGCAGCAGAGCCAGAGACCAGAGCTTGCAGCTCCTGCCCTTGGCTTCTGTGTGTTCCCTTTCCCTCCTCTTCCTGTACCTGGCTTGGGGGCCGACTTGGCCAGCGGGGGCCCCTCAGCACCCTCCTCGCTCCCTGAGGAGCTGCTGCTCCTGTCTTCGCTGTGTTTGGAGCTCCTGGGGGCTTTGGCTTTAGGGTGTCCCGAGGGAGGGACAGTGGCCTGCTGGCCCTTGGCTTTTCCAAGCTTGTTGGCCACTCTGGCCTGGAGAGGGGTACTCTGTAGGCCTGTCACAGGGACTGTTCCTGCAGCACCGTCAACCTAATTAGGGAAGAAGAATCTGGGTTAAAACCTGGCATTGCCTGAAAACCTCAACAGGGCTAGGGCGCTGTGCTGCCTCCCAACACTGCTGATGGTGGGCACTGCAATCCCTTCTCACAGATCAGCCTGCTGAGGCCCAGGATTATAGACAAGCACTGGGGTACCCTCCCATCTGCACTCAGGGGCCTCACCTCTGAAGCAGAGCTGAAGGGTGTGGGCCCCTCTGGCCCTCAAAACTCACCCCACTTGAAGACTGGGTTCCAGCATGAGGAGACTGGGCCTGGTTGGCTTTTTGGGCCAGGACCTTCAGGGCAGCCTGGGTCAGTGGGAGGGAGGCCGGGTTCCTCTTTGTTATCTGTGAACAGCAAAGGGTAGCCCTGAGCCTTGCGATGTCACTGAGGCCATGCCCAGATCGGACTGGCATTTGGCTAGGGTGGGAAGCAACCCAGCCTGGAGGATTCAGAAGGACTGAGGAACAGTCCAAAGGGTACTGTCATTCTCTAGGCAGAAGGGGTATTGGGCTTTAGGTTATGGAGCTGGGCTGGTCAGTTCTTAAAGAGTGCAGAGTTTACTTCCAGGCCAGGGGAGGGCAGCGGTTCAGGCACCATAGGAAGCCCCGCACTTGGTCTGGGCTCTCCTCAGAGACACACCTCACGCCTCCTGGTCTCTCTGCTGCCACCCTACTTCCTGCAGCTACTAGCACTTGGGGAAAGCCCCCGTCCACGGCCCCCATGCTCAGTCCCCTCGGCTCCAGTGGCCTGCCTCTAGTGCAGCCTGTGGCTGGCTGCTTGCCCTGTATCTAGGCCACCTTCTGGGAAAGCCTTCTTTACCTAGCTTCCTAAAGCAGGTCACCCCAGTGTGCTCTAGGCCATGTTTGGGTTCCTTCTTGCCACCTCCGGGTCAAGGAGGACTTTATGCTTAATGACTGCTGTCTTGCTGTCTTGGAGGCCCCAAGGTCAGGAGGTCCTCCCTGTTCTGCTCCTGCCCCAGGCAAGGACCACATAAAATGCCCCACAATGGTGACAGGAAGGACAGTAAAGTCACTATCCCAGACATTTAAACGGAGCAACTTTTGTTCATGGTCATTTTAAAACCACAAAGAAGAAAAAAGTTCAACCATTTAGCTGGTCAGGTACCCTGGGAGCAGGGTCAGCTGTGCCCAGGTGTCATATTCCCGACAGCTTGGAAACTTGGTGGCTTGTGGCTGCAAGGCCAGAACAGTCGTGGCTACTTGCAGGGGTGCGTGTGCACACAGGTGTGGTAGCAACAATAGCCCCTCAGCTCATTGGCCGGCACAGGTACCTGTGTGGCTGGTGCCTCTTGTTTCTTGTCTTCTGATGCCCGACTGCATTCCTCGCTGCTGCTGGCCCTGAGGCCTGTCCTTGGGTGGCCAGTGGCCAGCACGTTGGTTCTGATGGCTGAAATGGGGCAGGATAGGAGCAAGTAAGTAAAGAGGAGTTCCGTGGTCCCCCGTCAGCAGCAACACCACAATTTGCAAGCCAGCCCTTGCTAGGGCCCTGGTGCTGCATAACCCCCCGACAAGGCTGCCCGGTGGGGCTGTCACTGTGTCCCTCACAAGGCGCAGGAAGCCCAGAGAGTTGCAGTGGCGTTGACTCTAGGGTTCCTTCTCATCCTCTCCTCTCCCTGCAGAACAGCTGCTACTCCTGAGAGGTCAGGTGCTGGGCCATGGCCTGTCCTTGCAGTTCACACTCTTGTACAACTGCCTTGGCACTTGCAGGGGTGCGGCTGCCCGCGGCCCATGCAGTGTGTTCCAGCAGCCCCAAACAAGGCCCCAGCTCGCTCTGCCGTAGTACTGGCTGGCTAACTGGCCCTGCTTGGCAGATGGGAGGAACCATGGCTATGAGCATGTGATGGCAAAGACACCATGGTGTCATAAGATGGCCCCTCAGAACTGCTGAGCTGGCTTTCCTCAAACGATGAACGAACATGTGCGTCTCGGGTTTTTGCAAAGTCAGCAGCTGGGAACTATGACCAGTGACTGGGCTGCAGGATTGCAGGGGTTACGCTCTTCTTCCGGGGCAATCTGTATTTAATGATCTAACCAGTGACTAGATACTACTTCCTCACTAGAGTGCAACAATGGGGATGGTGCCTGTTTTCTTGCTATCACTGCAAGAATTGCACTCTCCAAAGCCAATCCCCAGAAGCGGCTCTGTCTCCCAATAACAGAACCCCTCCCCGCAATGTCTCTGTGCAGGGGTTATCTAAGAAATGGGAGGCTCACTACCATCCGGACAACCCACTCTATATTCAGCTGGTACACAGCCCTTCCTGACACTCCACAGGAGACAAGGACCGGTCCCCGCAGTCTCTGGCCACTGCTCTGGATGCTACCCCAGGGACTGGCACAGGCAAGTCTTGACAACTATTCTTCCAGGGCTGCAGGTGGGATGCCTGGCAGCTGGAGATGCAGCCCCAAGCCCTGTGGAAAAACACTTGGCTGTGCATCTTGGCCACGGTACTGTCTCACTGTCTTTCTGTGCGGGGTGATGCTGGTGAGAGCCAGCGCCCCACGGGGCTGTGCTCACCAGGAGCCAAGGACTGCGTTGCAGGAATCACGTCGTCATCCTCGCTCTCCGAGGAGCTCCTGGCTGTGCTTTCCGAGACCCGGGTCTTCCTCTGGGCGGCTGCAGTCTGGGCCTGTGCCGGGGTAGCAGCCGGGCCAGCTGGACTGCGATTAGGGTCGACAAAAATCAGAGGGGGTTTAATCACCTTGAAAAACAAAAACAAAACACCCCCCAGTGATTAAAGGCTTGGTCAGGGGAAGGGATGAGAGTGCAGGGGAGGGTTCCACAGGGCAGAGTCCAAGGAGCTCGGGGGTGGCCAGCTGGGCCACTGGGCGTGTACTTCCAGCTCAGCCCCTCCCAGCTCACACAGACCCCAAGGGCCAGGGTAGTACAGGTAGGAAAGTCACAAGTCTAGAGCAGCAAGGCCAGCAGTTCAAGGCCACAGAGCAAGGGAACTGCATAGAATGACCAACTCAGCCTTCTTGACTCTGGCTGTCTTTTCCAGAATTTTCCACAGCTGCTAGGTTGTGATACACGATCCTTACCACCTCCGCCCCCGGTCTGGGGGAGGCCTTCACAGTCCAGCTGCCCCACCCTGGAAACACTAATGCAGCCCAGGATGTGGCTGCCCAGGGACGCCCACCTCATTTCTCAACAAATAAACCATTTGTGGAAATGGGCCGGTGAGTGGGGCAGAACCAACTGCAGATTGATGAAGGCATTAACAGCCCCCCACAACCGGTGGCTTCTATTCAGACCCTTATTGAGCACAGTCAGACAGATGGGGGTGTTGTCTGGATAAGTCCTTTGTAGGGCTGCCCATGTACTGTGTGCTTAAATCCCAGTGGATGATATGCCACGTGTGAAACTGGCAGGGAAGTGAGTGGGGGGATTGCACAAGCCGGGCCTGCTCAGGAGCCAGTAACTGCCAAGGCTGGGGAAGGCCTGTGGGGGTTCTTTATAGAATTTCTCATCTTTGGGTATGCTTCCAATTCCCCAATAAAAAACGCTAAATGAAAGCACACTCCAGCAGGCAGCAGTGGCTGCCTGGGCTCTGGAGGCGAGCAGGGCTAGGCACCATGGCTCTCCTGACATGCAGTGCTGCATACAACAGTACTCCGAGCCCGGGGAAAACCCCAGCTAATGAGAGCACGGGAATAGAATGACCCCTCTCCACTCCACACATGGCAGGAGGAGGAGGGAACTGCCTGAGGTTGAGGGGTGTGCAGAGTCAGGCCTGGGACCTGGCTGCTGCTCCACCATCAGCTCAGTTCTCAGGCCTGACTCAGCAGCCTGGGTTGCTGCAGACAGGGAAGGTCAGAAGGAGAGCAGGAAGGGGCCCGCCTGAGGGGGGAAGTTCTGCCTGGCTCAGGCCCTCCCTACCCCTGCCAAACAGCCGCCCCCGTGGCTGCTCTGATCTGCCACTTCCACAGCCTCCCTTCCCACGTGATGAGAAGGAGAAGGATGGAAAGTGGGAGAAGGCTTACAGTTGAGGGAGGGGAGCTATATATATGTGAGAAGACAGAGGAACAGATTGTCGGGGACCAAGAGAGGCAACGAACCCACTGAGGCAAACAATAGCATCTTGGGATATTAAAAGTGGCTCAGCAGCAAACGCCGCCTCCTGGTTCCACCTGCCCACGCCAGCCCACCCCGGCCCCTGGGCTGTGGGAAGGAGGTGGAGCAGGGGGCCTGGCTGTGGTGGAAGGGGGAGTCAGGGAGTTTGAGGGGGACGACAGCCTG
This sequence comes from Ochotona curzoniae, assembly GCF_017591425.1. Lineage (NCBI taxonomy): Eukaryota > Metazoa > Chordata > Mammalia > Lagomorpha > Ochotonidae > Ochotona > Ochotona curzoniae. Next base: position 42,401,177 of record NW_024464918.1, read on the forward strand.
GTGCTGTGTGTGGCAGGAATGCAAAGACCAACCTGAAGAGTTCAGTGAGGTGGGCAGTGCCACAGTGGGGCCTAATCTCCCCTGCACCGTGGCGGCCTGGTTCCCTGCCTGCTGCACTCTGCACCTTGCAGAGTACCAAACATGAAGGCATGTTCTGGGGTCACAGAGAGCAGCAGGTGCATGAGGGGTGGAGCAGTGAAAGCATCATGGCCTGAACGCTTGGCTGTGCCTCCCTGCCAGGGTGGGGCAGTAAGGAGATGGGAGGAATTCATGGGCTCCCTTGCTGACCAGGGGTCTGAGGCTGTAGAAGCAAACCTGCCACCTGTCAGAGCCGAGCTTAGGGCCCTTGTGCTGGCAAGTGTGACATAGTGGAGCAGAGCTGTGGCCTGGGCTGCTAAGCTTGACAAGGGATCAGTCACAAAGGCACCATGCCTGCAAGAGCCTCCCTCAGAACTGCATGGGACCTGTTAACAGACCCCAGATGGCCCTCCCCAGGGGCTGAGGAAGCCCACTCACTGGGGGTACACCCCAGGGCTGAGAAGCAAGGGATGTGGCCCTGCTCGGGGGAATCAGCGCACTGATACCAAAGCCAGGACTGGAAGGCAGTTCTAATCACAGGCAACCTCAACGAAACCCCTCCGCTTCTCACAGACCTCCTTCTCTCAGGCTCAGCCAGAAACTTCCAGAGTGGGATCTCTGTCTTTTACTGTTTTGGTAAAGTAATGGAAGAAGTGGCAGTTAAAAGAAATTAATTTGAATTGCTAAGTGAAAGTGGCGTGTATTATGGGATGAAGTATGATGCGATCTGTGTATATTCCACAGAGTGGCTAAACTACGTGCTGCCTCGCATGGTCCCCATCTCCACATGACTGTCACCCACTGCAGGCTCAGCACAGACCCTGGCCTGAGGGTCACTGTGCGGTGGCCCAAAGGAACAGCACAGGGCCTGCAGACACAGCCACACTCCCATTCCGCTTGCAAACCCAGGGCCCTGCCCAACAGCCCTGCATTCTCTCCTTTCCCCCGCAGATGGGCTATTAATAACAATAGTGCAACTTGTCCATAGAAAAGTGCTCAATAAAATGCATCATAATTATAATAATCATAATTAGCGGGCTGGGGATTAAGGCGCTGCAATCTCCCAGCTTCCCCAGGCTACGCTGTCTTCCCTGAATCCCCCAGGGGAAGGCACAAACTGCTTCTTTCCTTCTGCCTTTTTTTTTTTTAATAGGGACTGTAGAATCTTCAGGACTAACATACCAATTAAATGGTTCAGTTTAAAAGCATGATGTTCATTTTAATTGTGTTAGTCTGCCCCCACAGAGAAACTCAAAGGGGCCCCCTCCCTGCCAGCTGTTCAGATGCCTCGCAGAAGGAGGCCGTTTCACAAAGGCTCCAGGAGAGCTTCGGGGCCAGGCCCGAGCTGGCAACAGGGAAGTGTCACGTATTGCCAGGGAATCCCGGCCGGCCTGGGTTCAAATACCATGTCTGCCTTCCGGGCCTCAGCCACATGGCACTGGGGCACCTCATTCTACTCCTCCAAGCCACAGAGCCTCCTCCCTAAAATAAAAAATAACTCAAGGACCTATTATATTCTCTCATGGCTGCTGTGCAAACACAACAGGATGATCAAATTCGGGGCTTAGCACAAAGGTGGCCAAATGCATTATCTGTGTGTAGTTGTCCATCTTAGATTTTGTAATGGAACTGTTATGGAGAGAAAGGCAACAGGCCCATCACTAGATTTGATTGATGGCCTGAGAAGCACATGGAATTGAAATAGAAGGGGAGATAGTTAAGGAGACCCCACTGGTCTGGGGGCTGCAGGATCCAGTACCTCTAGCTAGGTCCTTGGAAGGGGCCTGGTCGATGCCTCCAGAAAGGCTAGTGTATACATAGAAGCATGGAGCACCTGGCATGACTGATGCAGGCCTCTGAAGTTAGGGGGAGATGGTGGGCCTGACCCCACCCTTGTGTGTGGGTGCAGCAGAGCACCTGATGTGTCAGGTGCGAGGTGCCCATCTCTGTGAGGCTCTCGGGACTCTGAGAGCCCTGCGAGTAATGCTTGGGGATTTCCTTGCACAGGCAGCCAGGGACCATCACTTGCACCTTGCTTAGCCTATTGGGTATCATGAGCATTTGGGGAAATTCCTTCGACTCTCATGGCCCTGATACCCAACGAGGCCACATGGCCAGGCCTGCTGATGGACGGGGGACAGAGCCATGGCTTTAGGTTCTTCTAACAGCACACAGATTGAGGAGAGGCCCATCACTGCCTCTACTTTATAGCCAACGCAGCTGAGCCACAGGGTGGACGAGGCAATGCCCAGCTAGGAGCTAGTGGCAGGTGGCACCAATGCTCTCTCAGCCCCGAAGCCTGGCGGCTTGACTGCTCTGCTGCCTGCCTCATGTGGTCCCGGAAGGTGTCACAGGGGTAGGAACTTCAGTGAGTGCCATGCGCTGCTCTAATGTGGGGAGCTCTGCCACTCCTGCCTCAGCCCCAGCCGGCAGGGAAGGAGGCATGGCCTACCTGGCTTGATGGCAACTCCTCGTCACTGCTCTCGGAGGACTCTGCTGCCTTCTTCTCTGGAGGGGCTGGGGTAAGGATCTTGCCTCTAGATATTTTGGCGTTACTGTCCTTGCGAGACGTTAAGACCTGAGTAAGCACAAAATGTGTGTGTGGGGGAGAGACATTAGCTAAGCAGGAAAGGTGGTTAGCAAGCCATGCCCACATGCACCTGCCTCTCTGGGGAGGGCATGGTGGCCCCTTCCTGGCTTGGAGTGCCCTACAAACTGGAAATGCACGCTTCTGCCTGGCTTAACCTCCTTCCACGGCTGCCCACTGAACATCACAGGGAGACAGAACACAGAAACGGCTGAACACAGAGCTGTGAGCTGCCAGCCCAGGGGCTCATGAAAGGAGTCCGGGACGAAGCTGCCGGTGTGAGCGGAGGTCCCCACACACCTCCTGTCTTGACTGTAACATCCTTCTCGCTTCCTGCTAAGAAGCACTCTGCTGGCTACAGTTCAATGGGCCGTCCCTGTGGGAACTACGGTCACTTCAGCTCAGTGGAGGACAGGAAGCAGCCTAGCATCTTACCACCTGGTAAGTGAGTGGTGAGTGGAAGCTGTTGGAGCTTGCACTTTGCTAAGAGAAGTGAAATCAGGACTTGCACGCATCACTTTTGACTCTCCCACTGAGACTGCTGCCATGCAAGAAGGCCACCTCCTGCCAGCCCTGGCCTCTGGCTCCCTGCCTCAAATTCCGACAGCTCCTCCCACCAGCCAGACAAGGGCACTTGCAGGCTGCTCATCATGGACTGTGAGAGGGTGGTTCAGCCAGTTTGAGCCCTGGACAGGATGTGGAGGGAGAGCCTCCGGGCTGACTTGGTAGCCTGTAGTATACATAAGGCCAGAGAAGCACTGAGGCAGGAGCACCTGTGCACCTGTGCCGCCAAGCTGAAGAACGAGCCAGTGATGGCAGCCAGATCCTGGAACCTCCCGCATGCTGACAGTCAAGTCCCTACTGCCTTAATTCTTCACAACTGGACTTTCTCCTAGAGCTTAGTTCATCCTGACAAAGAAACACACTGATAACTTAAAACAAAACTCCAAATAGTCCAGCCACCAGCCCCTCTCAGTATCACTAGGAACAGGCATCTAAAGGGCTGCTGGCACTGCTGGCCACCTGCTCTGACCTGGGTGCACAGCCCCCACCTGTGCCTGGGGATGATCAGCATGCCACTGAGCTCCACCTTGTCTGAGCTCCAGGGATCTGTTCTCCCAGCTCTGCTACACAGTACAGAATCCTGTGGTAACACAGACCCACCCTGAAGACTGTAAGCTCCTTGAGGGAAGCTCAAGTTCTTCCTCCCCATGGGACAGGTGTGGATATCAAGGGCACAGGTTCCAACTGCTCATTTTACTCATGAAGATGCCTGAGAGTAAGAGATGGAACTTGGGGCCCAGTTTGTGTCCTAAATGCTCTACTTCCCATCCAGTTTCCTGCTTGTGGCCTGGAAAAGCAGTGGAGGACAGCCGCATGGCAGATCTGGAAGAGGCTCCTGGCTTCAGATTTGCCCAGGTCTGGCCATTGCATCCACTTGGAAGATGGAAGATCTTTCTCTGTAAATTTGACTTTCCAATTTAAAAAAATATATAGATATAACTACATATCTATATCTATATAGATAATAGATAAAAAGAGACAGAGCTTGGCCTGGGCCATTCCTGTTCATGCCACTAGGCCACCACTGACTTAAGTGGACAGAGAATGTCCCTTTAGATGAGGTTTCTTGCTGCCACCACTCCCTACTGTCCCTGCTGACACCTCACTCACTGTCAGCTGCCACCTGTGACTCACCATGCCCAAGTTCCTCAGTTTGATGCAAGCCCAAGCCCTGGAAGCACAGGAGTTGGCTGCCCTGAGCTTCTGCAGTACTTTGGCCCCCAATATGCAGACACAGCAGAGCTGTGCAGGCAACAGATGCCACCTCACGCCTTCCCTTCCCACTGCCCAGGGCCTAAGCTTCACGCTAAGCTCTCCCAAGCAGAGCCACGTTACCTTCTTCCTGGGGCCTCACAACCCCCGCACCACGGCCTGGACCCCCTGGTGACCCCCGCGCCACGGCCTGGACCCCCTGGTGACCCCCGCGCCATGGCCTGGAACCCCCTGTATCACATCTCGGACCCCTCATGACCCCTGCACCATGACCCAAGCCCCTGACTTCATGTACCTCAGTAGGACTTGTTTGCTTTGCCTTCCACGGGGCTGGTGTGTCTGCTTGAGCTGTGGGGGCCTTGGCAGACACCGGGGTGCCCAAGACCCCTTTCACTGGTGAGGCCTTGAGTTGGGGGTGTTGTGTAGCAGATTTTGCCTGGGGAGACATGGAGTACAGGAGTCCATGGAGAGGAGGGGTACTAGATTTGCAGCCTTCACCTCTGCCTTCCCCATGGGGGCCCTTAAACCACATCCTGACAGCAGTGGCGGGTGAGGTCTTGGAGGCTCATCAGGTCTTACCTGGGCTGCGGACACGGCCATGGGTGTCTCCCCATCGCTGTCTGAGTCTTCGCTGCTGCTCTCCGAATCCTCCTCCTTCTTCCCCAGCTGGGTCTGAGCAGGCACAGGGCCTGCCTTGCCACAGGGTGCCAGAGGGGTCCCTTTCCTGGGGGACTCCTTGGCAGGGGCCAAGGGAGCTTTGAGTTTGGGCGTCTTTCCCAAAGGTTTCACCTGGAAGGTGAGAAAGCTAATGAGAGGAGTCCAGGGGGTGTGCATGTGTGTGGCGACAGGAGATCAAGGGGACAGTGCAGTTGGGTGCGAGACGCAGCTGGACCCACAGGGTCCCCCTACAGAGAGGGGAGCACCAGGCTCCTCCCTGCCTTGGTGCTGGGCCTCACCTGAGCTGGAGCCTCCTCCTCCTCACTGTCTGAGGATTCCTCACTGCTCTCCGAATCCTCCTGTGGCCTCCCCATGGGCACCTTGTTGGCCTGGGCCACTGTGGTTGCCACCTTACCCACAGCACTGTTCTGGGCAGTCTTCATGGGAAGCTTCCCCTGAATTGCAAGGAAACATGACATTGGAGTAGGAAGTGGCTGCCACAGCTCCCTTTAGGCTAAGCTCCTGGCCATGCACAGCAGGGCCCTGCTTCTGGCTAGCCCCTGGCCCCACTTGCCTTGGCTGGGGATCCCTGCTTGGCTTGGGCAGCGGAGGTGATGACTTTTCTAGGGGTTGACATGACGCCTTGGGCTGCAGATGCTCTTGCAGAAGCTGTGCTGGCTCTGGCCTGAGGGGTTTTTGCAGAGGCCTTCACCTGGAGGAAGACAAGAGAACCTCAAGTGGTGGCGAGAAAGGAGTTGGGGTGAGAACGGTGGGCCAAGACTGCCAACGCTGGAGTCAGAGGCCTAAGCTTCGATCCTGGCTCCTCCAGCTAACAGTTCCAGGAACTTGAGTCGAGTGACCTCACAGGGCCTCCACCTCAGCGGGACAAGGACAATAAGCCCCATCTCTGGGGCTATCAGGGGGATTGAACAGGGCCCTCTGTGCCTGGTACACAGTACACAGGCAAATAAGCTTGTGCCTGTAAGCACCCTTTGCAGTGTGGGCCATGCACAGGAGCACCTAGACTGCAGTGTTTTCCTTTCAGCTCAGGAGGTGAGGGGCTGGAGAGGGGGAAGGATTGTCCTCTGGACAGCATGGAAGCAAGGAAGCCTGGTTCTTCTGCCCTGGTTGGCTGGAATGCAAGGCTAACAGCTGGAATTCAAGCAGTCAACCTAGTCCATGAGGCTGAGCCGACAGAACCTGACAGGAAAGCAGTACTCCTCTGACCTTTTCTTGGGCTTTCCCTACATTAACTGATAGAGCCCCCGCAAAGCCGGCCAGGCTCTCCAGCAAACACAGAACTAGTGGGCCGAGAGCCACCAAGGAGGAAATGGCCCAGCACAAGGTCCTGACAGGAGAGTGGGGAACAGGCCAGCTCCCCAAGGCCCTGCCTCATTCAGACACAGCCCTCCTCCTGGCACCCTGTGCCCACCAAAGACCGAGGAAAAGGAAGAGCAAGCGGGAGCGCAGAGAAGGCTCTCCAAAGTGCAGACATGCCAAGCAGGCAGCCCCACATGCAAGGCCCCTGGAGGGGAGTGATGTGTTTCACAAGGACGTGAGGGCAAGACAGAAGAAAGACTCATACAGCCCGCCACATCTCTGCTCACACAAAGACCAAAATCACACAAAACAGGTTTCCCAGCCACAACACAATTAAACCAGAAGTCAACAACAGAAAGCAAGTTGGGTAATCCCAGGTATCTAGAAATGAAACAACCTGCTTCTAAATAACCTTGGTTCAAAGCATAAAAATAAAACACCCATCTCATAGTGCAGGTGGGAGGCTCAGATGGAAAGACAAATATTTAAGAGCTCTGTGCAGCGAGATTGGGCGGGGTGCAGGGTGTGGGACTCACTCTTGCAGTCTGCAGGCTGTCAGGGGAGCCCCACATGGCAGGGACTTCACTGAGCAAGACCTCAGAGAATGTCCTACATTATGTTGGGGGTGTGGAGGATGGAAAAACCCACTGAAAAGTGTGCTCCCACCCCAGGGGGAAGGAAGAAAGAAATGACTTTAATTTTGGAGTTATCACTGGAAATAATAAAAAAACAACAATTAAACAATAAACGGTGGGGTGGTAAGCAGGGAGAACAAGCCGTCTTCCATTTGCCCTGGCTCTTCCACAGTGTGAGAACTGAGTCCCGATCCTGCTCTCCGTCAAAAAGGCCTGATTGGGTGATGAGGGCGGAGCTTGTCGGCAGGTGAGAACCCACTCACACCCTGGAGGACTGATCTTTAGAGAGGAACCAGCGCCTCCAGAGGGCTACATCACCTGCTAGGAGGTGGAGCTGGGGTTTGAACTCAGCCAGTTTATCTCCCTGACATTTGCTTCTGCCATGCTGCAGCACGATCTCACCTGAACCTGCTACTGTTAAGTCACCCAGACCAAACACACACTCTCCCAGCACCGGGCCTTTGCACAGGCTTTCTTTGCCTAGAACACCACTCTCTTGGGTGCTACCACCCAACAGGTCCACTAGTGGAGGAGCACCCCCGACCCCTCGCAGGAATAACCTGTGTGCACATCCATGGCTCCACGTGGATGGAACCTCCCCGAGGGCCATGACTAGAGCAGCCCAGACTGACAGCACCCGCAGAGAGGGCACTTGGACTGTGTAGGAGACACAGGAAATCTCAAGGAGGGTTTAAAAGTCCATGAAGGGAGACAGGAGAGCTCTGACGGGCAGAAGAGCTAACAGGAGAAGTGGGCATGTCCAGGGACAACGGCAGCCCCAGACAGGGCCCATCCTCAGCCCAGGCCTAGGCCTCACCTGCGCGGGAGTGGAGGCGGCCCCCTCACTGTCCGATCCCTCTTCACTGCTCTCTTTGTGCGTCTTGGCCTTGAGCTGGGCACTGGCAGGCCCTGTCTTTCCGGGGAGCAGGGGCGTGGTTCCTTGTCCCGAAGGTCCCGTGGTGGTCGCCGGGTTAGCTCTTGCCTGGGGGCATTTGCCCACAGACTTTGCCTGGAAGGACAAGTGGATGCGTGCATCTCAGGTGCCCAGAGGAGCTCAGAGCCGCCCCAGGGCCGGCCAAGCCCACGCAGGCCTCACTGTTGCAGCAGGAGCTGTCTCCTCTTCACTCTCTGACTCCTCACTGCTAGAAGAGATCTCCATGGGCCGCTGGGCGCCCTGGGCCACCGCAGGGGATGAAGAGCAGGCAGAAGTCGCTGTCATATCCTTCCAGGGGAATGGGGTGCTCACTTGTAGGGCGGCAGCCTTGGTAGACGTAGGGGTCACAGGAGCGGGGGTACCTTTCTCTGGGGAGGTCTTGGGATGAGTTTTCTGAGCTGGTTTTGCCTACGGGGACATGGAGGGCAGAAGCTGGAGCCCCACTGTTGCCCGCACCAGCCGGAGCCCAGGTTCCTCCCGAGAAGTGGCCAGCTCACCATGGGGCTGGCTGACGGGGGCAGTCCTAGGTCTGCTGAGCCTCACCTGAGTAGGAGGTGGGGCTGTGGGTGCCTCCTCCTCGCTATCAGACGACTCCTCGCTGCTTTCTGAGTCTTCCTCGGCCCTTGCAGCCTTGACCTGAGGAGTTCCAGGCCCAGGCTTCTGGGAGGGCACCAGGGCTGCCACTTTCCCTAAGGGCCCCTGGGTGGGAGCCGAGGATGGGACTTGAAGGCCTTTGCCTGGGGGCTTTACCTGGTGGGAGACACATGGATCAGGAGAAGGGGATCAGGAGAAGGGTCTATGGGGACAGACACACACATGAAAACATACTCAAACACGATGACCTGAACGGTGAACAGAAGGACCCAGCGGGCTCCTAGCACTGACAGACAGCAGGGTTTTGGGGAACGGGCCCTTACCTGGGCCGCGGACACAGCTGGAGCCACCTCCCCATCACTGTCAGACTCTTCCTCGCTGCTGCTGCTGCTGCTGCTGCTGCTGCTACTGCTGCTGCTGTCTGAGTCCTCCTTTGGCTTAGCCACCTGGGTCAACGGGGCTACAGGCCTTGCCTTCCCAGGGGGCACCAGCCCAGTGCCTTTCCCCGAGGGCCCCACGCCCACAGCAGGTGCAGGTCTGACTTGAGAGTTCTTCCCTAAAGGCTTCGGCTGGGAGGGCCAAAAGACAAAATGAAGGTGGGAGTCCAGAGAGGGGAGGGACAAGCCCATAGGAGCTCTTCTGGGGGGTCTGACAGCTCACCTGAGCTGGGTTCACGGTCAGGGTCACGGCTGCAGGCGTCTCCTCCTCACTATCTGACTCCTCGCTGCTGCTCTCTGAGACCTCCTTCCGCTTCCCCACTTGGGCCTGGGCGGCTGCAGGGCTTATCTTGCCAGGGGCCACCGGAGGGGTCCCTTTCTTGGGGGATCCCTTGGCAGGGGCTAAGGCAGCTCTGGCCTGGGGAGTCTTCCCCAAGGGCTTCACCTAGAATGAGGGGAGGGTGAATGGGCATGTGCAGATACAGGGTCTAGCAACAGTGGCAGGACAGAGGAGGCACCTGAGGTCTGGCACAGCGTGCAGAGCAGCCCCCTGAAGGCCAGCAGGGGCGGTGCCAGGCTGCAAGGGGTCCCCCAACAAGCCTCACCTGGAGTGGGGTCCCGGCAGCTGGGGTCTCCTCGCTGTCAGATGATGTCTCGCTGCTGTCGGAGTCCTCCTCTGGCTTCCTTGACTTCCCAGGGGCTGCTGGGGTAGCCACTTTCCCGAGTGTCCCCTTGGCAGAGGCTGAGGCCGATCCGGCCTGGAGAACTTTCCCAGAGTCCATGACCTAGGAAGAACAGTCTGATCTCAGCCTCTAACAACCCTCTGCTATGCTTTCAGGATATGGCCTGGAAGCCTCACGGCGATCATCCAATCCTGGCCTTCTTCAAGCACCCCAACCTCAGACCCAGGCCCACACCTGGCTGGGGTCCCCAAAGCTTCGTCCAGCTTCACTTCATGCATTTTTAGGGCATTGCCAGCTCTGCTCCTTCCAGCTACTCCTGGGTCTCCAGGAGACACCCCAGCAACAGGCAACTCTTCCCACCCTGCCCCGGACTGCCTGCTTGGCTGCCCAGCATACGAGGAAGTCATAGCTGGGGGCCTGGTGAGTCTGGGAAAGCCTGACTTTGGCAAGAAGAAAAGTGTCTGGGGGGTGCTCAGTGAGGCCCCCACAACCACTTGGCCTGGGGCCAGTCACCCTGCAACATCAGCGGCTCTGATCTTTGAAGAACCTTTCCCTGAAGGAGGTGCAGGTCACTCCAGACAAGCTCTGTGTGACTTGTTCCTTTTCAAATGTCTGCATGAACATGTATTCAGAAGGTTCTAGAAAAGTCCCCATACTAAAAAATGGATGCCCACACAAAAAATAAAAATAAACAAACAAAAACAAAGAAAAATGGATACCCATACAACACCTGGTAGCTTGTGGGAGCAGCAGAGCAGACTCCTGGACGCGTCCTCTTCTCCCAAGACAGCCCTGACCGCTATATTTCAAATCGCCATTCTTCACTGCCCCCATACCCTGCCTTCTCTAACTTTCACTGGCATCTAGCAAAGGCAATCTTATTTATCTACTGCTCCACCCTTCTTGCACCACACTCTGACTCCAACAGTTCTGCAGCCCCTCAGGCTTGCCCTTGGGAGGCCCCCACAGCCTCAGGGGCTGAGATCCCTAGCAAGGGAAGGTAGTTGGACTCCCTTTAGGGGCATGGTGTGAGTGGTAGGTGCCTGCTCAGTGCTGGCCTAAGAAGCCAGAGGTCACAGAACCAGCAAGGATGAGGGTGGCAGGGATGATGGAGTGGACAGCCCATCCAGGCCTGTGCGTGGACCACAGAGTATTTTCCAGAGGCCAGAGTCCCTGCTCTGCCACCTGCATATGGCTCTTCTCTCCCTCCTCTAAGGGGGCTCTTCCCCAGCAGAGGTGCTAACCACACAGCTACTCCTTCAGCTATGGTGGGCCCCGGGCAGCTGGGGTGTTGGGCACCTGTGGGACTTCTCACCTGGCCGGGCCTCCCTGTCGGGGGCTCCTCCTCACTATCAGATTCCTCAGTGTTCTCTGAGTCTTTTTGTGTTTTCTGGGTCCCCGCTGCAGGGGTCAGGGCACCTCTTCGGGCCTGGGTTGGCCTGGCCCCCACCTTCCCGGGAGCTGGAGTCGTCTTCTTCACTGTGGACTCCTGGGCAGGGGCTGGCAGTGGGGCTTTGACTTGGGTGGGTTTCACCTGGAACGAGAGGCTCTAAGTAGGTGGTCTGCTTCCCCTTAGCTGGCACTCACAAGTGGCCCAGAACACCCAGAGCAAGCTCATTCTCACCAGCATCTTTTCCCTTTAGGAATGCCCTCTCCCCAGCCCAGGGAAGGCCACTGGGCTCCTCTACCCCGATTCCCACCCGCCCCCTCCATGGCAACTGGCCAGCCCCAAGGCAGCTGGGCCAAGGCCAAGAGATCTAAGTGCCCTGGCCTCTGAAGTCTGGCCAGGCTCCTGGGAGGGTGGGAGGCCTGGAGGGGCAGCTCTCCTGAGGCCAGGTCCCTTTACCTCCATATCAGTCTCATCACTGGAGCTGGAGGTGTCCTCGCTGGAGCTGTCGGCCTGGCCCGCTGACACCAAGCCTGAGAGATGGACACAGTGGGGACTAAGGGACCCTTTCCAGACCCACCCACACCTTCTCCCACGCTGAGTGTTGAGCAATGGCACCTCCTCTGCACCAAGTTACAAATCTGCCTGCCCTCAAAGCCCCCATCTGAAGGTACATGGTCTTCACTCCTATATTCCCACACACCTGCAGCTGGGGGGTGATGGGGAGCCTGGAGTAGGTCCCAACTGTGCACTCACACCCGCGTTTATAAACTCTCCGAGTTACCGTCACAGGCACTGAAGCAGTCATGGCACGTGCCTGTTTCACATGGAAAAGGAGGCAAACCCAGGCCCTTCAGAAACATCTGAGCTGCCAGGGAGCCCTGTAACTCCCCAGAAATGCCAACTCACTATGCAGGCCACACTGACTCGCTGGAGCTGCCCTCCCTTACCTAGATGCAGGCCCGTTACTGTCTATGGTCAGACCTCTGGGCTCCAGAATGACCCAGAACTTGACAAAGCAGAGTCAGCACCTGCCTCGTCAGCCGAGGGGTGGGGCTGCTCACCAGGCATGGCAGCAGGTGCAGGGGCTGGGCCACCACCTTCCTCTTCAGTTTCTGAGGCCAAGACAATGTTCGTTGAGGGTTCTGCTGACTTCTGGGCTGACTTCCCAGTCAGCAGGTGGGTTAGGGCCTTCTTGGATGAGGAATGTGGCACAGAATTCACTACCTTGCCGGCCCTGGTCTGTGCCTGCACCTGCAGGGAAGTCAGGGGGAACACTGGGTTAGAACAGCAAACACAGGATACAGAGTGCAACATCCCATTGTGACAACTGGGGGGTCACCCCCCAAGGCTCATCTTTTGGGGTTGGGGGTACTCATACAGGCCCTCCCCTAATAAGACTGAATTACAGTTTTTGGGACAAAATAAGTAGGGGTAGGTGACAGTCTGGTGTGGCTTTCCACTTTTTGTAATTCCTTTTACACACAGTAAATGCTGTAGGCCCTTGCAGGGACACAGCCTGAAGCTCTGCTTCTAGCTTCTGGATTAGAACATGCAATTAAGAATTTCAGAATCTCAGGTACTTGGTTTACTCCAGCGTCTCTACTGCCTGGCAGTGGCAGGAACAACAGAGATCAGCGCAATTCTGAGTGCACTGGGCAGGTGGATGCACTAGGGAAACCGCCCAAGCCTGTGCCCACCATGCCTATTGTCCACAGCAGCAGACATTACTTCCACCTCTCCTGAAGAAGAACCTATGCCATAGCTAGGTTATAGCACGAATCCAGGTGGCAATTACGCACAACCTTATCCTTCACACATTGGGGACTATTCCCTTATCGCATACTGCAACTCCCACAGGCAATGGCTGGGGAGGGGGCGCCACTCACCTTGGCCTTTTCTTTCACGCTTGCTGGCAAATCCACCCCTGTGACTGAGGAGTTGACAGCCGTCGGCCTTGGGGCTGCGAGACACAACCAGTGGGATGAATCAGGTGAGCTTTCTTGCCTGAGGGTGGCAAACAGCTTTCCTCTCACCTAACCGTTCACCTGCTACTGGCTGCCTGGAGATGGCATCAGGACCTGGTGCTGAGCCCAGATCCACGGGAAGAGCTTTGGGTGCCTACTAAGGTCTACCAGGAGCACGAGAGAAGGGAACGGCACCACAGAGGCTGTGTGTCCATGTTCTGATGGACGCCCAGCTCCCCCGGGGGTATGAGACACACAGGACTGGCTCCCCCCATTACCACAGAGCAGACAGCTCCGAGGAGCGCCAGGCAACCTGAGCCCAGCTGGAGGTGTGATGTTGGTGCTTTTACATCTTAGGGGAAGACTGCAGTCTTGTTAGAAGGTACTTGAGATGGAGACGAATGGTCCAATCTGACCTGTACCTGCACTTAGCGCCATCTCCCTTTCTGTAATTATGGGGCACTTCACACATCTTCACAGGGAGACATCATGTGGACTGGGCCACCCCGCTCCAGTCATTACCAACTCCTGGCCAATCTCACTTCATCTGCAGCTCCCCACCGGGGATTATTTTGAAGAAAATGCCAGACTTCTTAGCATGCTGTCCGCAAACACTTCAGGATGTCTTCCAATGAAGACTCTTCAAAAAGTGTAATTATGGTTCCATTTTCACAGCTTATAAAATTGATTAATGCGACTTGCTAGCCAAATGAAATTTTACCGTTTTGTTTTCAACAGCACACGGATCTGTATGTAAGCATGCATCATCTGTAGATGCAAAGGAAGTTTGAAAGGGGCCCCTTGGGAAGGTGAGTTAAAGAACGGAAGGAAAGAACAAGAACGGTCAGTTCCCTTCAATATGCTTTTGCGTAGTTCAAAGTCAATCTATTCAGCATTTATAATTTAAGAAGATTTAGCACAATATAAAAGATATGATCCACTATGACCTGAAACATTTTTATAAGTAGGCTCAGAAAAATAAATGGAAGAAAGATGTGTGAAATTATAGGTGGCAAGAATATGGGGCAACTTCTCCCCCTTTTTTCAAAGTGACTTCCAATGATGAATACTCTGTAATGAATCCTGCATTTCTTTTATAATCAGAAAATACATTTAAAAATCAGGAAATCACCTTCATGTAAACTAAAAACAAAGTATCATGATGTACTGGAGACATGGATGCATAAAACACAGGGCCTCAGAACACGGTTGGAGGAGAGGCCACAAGGCCTTCACTGGGTCATCCCTGCTGGCGCAGAGACCAGTCATGGAAGATCGCCACTCGTGATGCAGCACGCAGGCCGCACTGAAGAGGTAGCCAGCGGCTGCCCTCTGGGCTCTTGGCCATGACTTCTGGAAATGTAGTCTTCTTCTACCCATCAGCATCACCAGAATTCCTGGGCACCGTGGAGAAGGTGACCACAGATGCACCCAAGATGACAGTAAAAGGGCATCTGGTTTCGCTGGTGAGCCCTGGGAGACAGAACAGGGGTGGGGACACAATGTCTGGCATAGAGGAGGGGTTCAAGTGAACACTGTGACAGACTCAACCTTCCCAGAAGATGCTGGTCCTCCCAGGCTCTCCAAAGAGGAAGGCTTCCCTGGCACAACCCAATTTCCTCCAGGCTGTCCCAGATGGCTCAGGCCCCACCAGCACCAACGACGGGGGCCTGACTATAGGCCCAGGGATCCCAGCAGCCACCAGCACACAAGGCTCTTACTGGCTTTAGCGGCCAGGGCTTCCACTTCCTCATCCTCCTCTGAGCTCTCAGAGCTGCTGACAGGGTCTGACACACGCATCTTCTTGGCTTGCAGTGCTGCATCTTCTTCTGCCTTCTTCTTCCGCCCAAGCTCTGAGGTTCTGCAGGATAAAGGAGGGGAGTGGGCGATAGCCATTGCACAACAGGGCAACTCCGCGGGATCTAAGATCAGGCCCTCCCCACGTCCTGCCAGCTCCCACAGGAACATATGCGCAAAGGGCCAAACCACACTGATTTGTATTTCCACTCATTTCAGTGAACATTTTTACAATGGCTGACTGGTCTTTAAAATAATCACACTGTTGGCGGGGGAAGATGTCAGATGGTACCAGTGGCTCATGGACCCCGCAGGTTCCTCTCAAGATCACCAGGCACCCTCCTCCAGAACTCCAGAACTGCCTGTGCTGTGCCCCAGCCTGGGTGTTCCTCGCCTTACGCCTCAGCACTACCTTGGCCTCTGCAGAGAGGCCCCCCGCCCTGGGTAATCACCACCTCCCCTGGGGAACTCTTGGTACTGCTTTCATTTCCTTCCCAGCACCTTTGTAGATCTCCTGGTACTTTACTTACTTCCTGCCCGCCTCCTCCACCACACAGAAAGGCCCCAGCAGGGTGAGAGGAGGGCTGGCAGCTCACTGTTGTATGCTCAGCCCCTGGCAAACGTCTCAAAGGAATTAATTCCAAGTGATGTGCCCAGGGCCAATGTGGCTGGGGAGCCAAACAGGTACACAATGGCCAAGTCCCCTGGACCTTCAAGTTCTGCCTCTTCGATCCCATCCTCCCACCCTCCCTCAAGGAATCACTGCCCATGTCCCCCTCTTCCCACTCTCCAGCTGGCACAGCTATGCCAGTCCAGAGTGAGCTACTGGGGTCCCTTGTTCAGATTGTCAGGAATTTCCTGCTAAAAGCAGGTTTCATATGTAACATGTATCAACTTACTCTTTATTCTTCCTCCCAGCAGGCTATAAGATCTACAAAAGCAGGGATTTTTTCTTCCCTCTGGTTTGTTCCCAGAATAGTGCCTGCTACATAATATGTGCTCAACAAATACAGAGACACAGAAGAGCAGCCTCCAGCCAGCCCCCTTTGGCTCCTCCAGCAGACTCCCATGCTCACTCCTCCCCGTGCAAAGAGATAATTACTATTATTTTTGTTTTCCAGATAAAGACAGACTCCATGAGGCCAAGGCACTCACTCAAGGTCACAGAGCTGGTGGCTGGCATTGAGCTCAGTGGATGTCAGGTCCTTGGCCCACTCAGTAACCTTGCATTCATGACACAGCTCCCTGGAGGGTGTCCTACCTGCAGAGGTGTAGGGTGCCCGGTGCTGTGGGCTCACCTTAGCACCAGAGCAGGGCCGAGTGCTGAGCTCTGCAGTGGAGGCGGGGACCCCTTTTCCGTTCACTCCACTCCTCCTACCAGCAGGGATGACCGGGCGTTCCTTCCCTCTCTCCCTCACCCCACAAGCAGCCCATCTTACTTGTGGATTGCTCCCATGATCAAGTGTGTGTGTGTATTCAGAAGATGAAGCCCATTCCTATTTTGCAGAGCATCAGAGAACGCATCACCCCCCGCCCTTTTCCTCAAAGATGTGCAGACAAGGGTGGGCGTTTGGCTTAGCAACCAAGACATGGGTTGGGATGCCTGCACCCCACATCGGGTGCCTGGTTCTGAGCTGCATCTCGCTTCTCAGGGACACAGGCCTGGGAGGTAACGGTGATGACTCAAGTAGCTGGGTCCCTGTCACCCAGCTCCTGGCTGCTCCTGGCTTCCACCCAGCCCACTGCCAGCCACTCCAGACATTTGGGAAGTTAACTAGTTGGACAGCAGCCGTATTTTGTCTTTCTCTCTTTCTGCCCCTCAACTAACAAAAAAGAAAACTGCAGAGGACCCAATGCTAGAACAAATAAAGCCACCAAGTGCAGATAGCAGTCCCTCATCTTGCCGTGCAGCTGCCTCTTTTTTTTAGCCTGGCCAACTAGACAGCCCTGCAGGGCCTTGGCTTTCCTGGCTGCGCACGGCCAGGCCAGTGCCTGGAGGGAACACTGACAGCCCTTTCCTTCTCAAAGCATTCCTCTGCTCATACACCCTGGGATCGTTTCCTGCATTTCGGTCTCACAGGCTTCGCAGGCATTCCACATTCGACACTGCCCTTGAACTCCTTCCCTCCCAGGGTCCAGACTACGCACCCGCCTTCTGTCCAGGTGGACATCGACTAGAGGCTGCTTCCCCAAGCCGTCCACAGACCTTGCCTTCATCCACAGTACAGGAACCCACTGTCTACCTCTTCTCTTATCCCTGTCCCAAGTAGCTCTTGCCACGGATCAAAGTGATCTCCTCAACCCCCTGCTTCATATATCCATGGCTCCCATAGCTCTTGGGTGGACACGATTTGATACCATGGATCAGCAGAATGTACATGAGGTGGGCCCTGCCTTACCGTTCCTGCCACAGGCCTCAGCACCAGCAGCTCCCACTGCCAGGCCCAGTCGGTGTGCCTCTGGGGACCTAGCTCACGGCCCGGCTTCTTGCACTCTCAAGTTGAAGTCACTTCAAGAGGCCTCCTCTACACCCCCAAATGACCAGACTGAGGATGCTGAGGCACCAGGTACGTCTCCTTGATAACCCCCCTACTACTGTGATCTTGTATTTGTTTGCTTCCTTCTATGACTCATCATGGCTATCTCCTTGACTCATTATCAGCTGCAGGAAAGGAGGAGCCATGTCCGTCTCATTTATGATGGCAGCTACCCGATTCAAACAGGGCTGAACACTTGGCAAGGACCCAGTGAACAGTGATGGAGTGAGCAGCAGGTAGGTAAGATTCTTTGCTTCTTTAGGGGCCACAGCTCCCAGCGTCTCCTCTGATTACGTGATGATATCCACAGGGGGCTAAGAGCAGAGGTCTAGCTTAGATCACCGCCCTTGTGTAGCCCAAGCTGCTTGCTTGCGGTACCCCTCCCCAGGGCCTTCAGGGGCTGCTGACTTACTGTTGCCAGTGAGTGTAGATGTCCAGAAGGGTGACAGGTTGAGCCAGGAAGCTTTTCTGTGGAGAAGGCAAGACAGCCACCATTAGCTCCTAACCGGTGTACCTCCCAGGCAGCTCCCTCTGCCCAGGTGGTCTGGAAAAGGGCTTTTGGCTCTGGGAAGTCACGCTGTGTAGCCTTGCCAGTGCCACCCAAATAACCCAGAGCCAGGAGGAACAAACCATTCCAGGGGAAATCCTTGCCAACACATTGGCCTGCAGCACCTGAGAGGCTGGGATGTTCTAAGCTAGCTCTAACACAGTCTGACCTCATGGGCACCCAGGACCTCGGTCAAGACTCTCAAAGGTCTGACCAGTTGCTGTACTCCAAGCGGTAACTAGAGCTCACACATTCGAGGCACCCAAGTGTCCTGAGGGTAACCCTCTGATCCCCAAACACCGATGATGCCAGCCTTTTGGCTGTGGCAGGGGGAAGGCGATGGGACACAGAGCCACGGGGCAGATGTCGAGATGCCAGGGTGTCAAGTGCGAGCAGGAGTGATGGGGTGTGAGCAGAGGAGGCCGGGGACTGGGCCAAGTGGCCACGACAGCACCTGTGGAGTCAGACAGCGTAGTGTGCCTTGGGAGAGCAGCTGGCTTGACCTCTTCAAACTTCACACTGCTCTAGCACGTGGGCATGACAACAGAGCCACCTTGCAGGTCTGAAGGAGACCCCAGGGCCCGGCCCCTGAGCCAGAAACACCTTGTGTCAGTATGCCTGTGCTCCACCCCAGCCACCTCACTGTCCCTTCAATGTTGCGCCACCTTGTTCTGTGACTCTCGCTGTCCGGAACGCTCTCTTGCCTACTAACCAGGAGCTCATCCCAACATTTCCTGTAGGACTTGGCCCAAATATCATGTTCTCTGGCCACCCTACTTAGAACTGAACACTCCAACCTCCCGAGCCTGCTTAGTTTTATGGCCAGCATCTACTAGCCATAAACACACCACACTATTAATTATGGTCATCCATCAGCTACTGCTACAAGGGCAGGGGACTGGGGTCTGCATATCTGCTCAGTGCAGACCCACCGCCCGCTGGACCACCCCAGCAGGTCTTAGTCCCTCACACCTCTGCCATGGTGGACTTTCTGGAGGTTGGGGCTGCTAACAAAAGCATCCCAGGGCAGTTGCACCTCTGTGGGACACAGAAGCCCCTTCTCTTCTCCAGATCTCCTATCAACTGCCACTTTCCCAGGGTGGCAGAGCCCAGTGCCCCTGGCAAAGGCCATCCGCTGTGCCCTGGCCTTGCACACTGGGCCCTCACAGCAGTGTTACAGGCACACACTTTCCCAGCCAGATGGAGAGTTCCATCAGGGCTAGAGGTGTTGAGGGGTGCCTCTCTACTATCCTGAGTAACAGAAAGGAAGTAAGAAAAGACGGTGTCACGGCGGGGTACCTTGAGGCACTGCGACTCGGCACGAGGGTGAAGGTCTGAGCTCTGGAGGAACCACCCAGGCACTCCCTGCTCCTGTCTTCCTCCACCCCCGCCCCATCCCAAGGGGATCATCCCGATCCACCCTCGACCCCACAGCAGCCACCTCCCCCAGAGGGGATCGTGTGGAGCCACGTGGTCACACACTTGGGGAAACTTAAAAGCGCCGCTCCCCGGAAGAGGGTGGAGGTGTAAGGGGCGCGGGAATTACAAAGCCCTGTGCGT
Organism: Ochotona curzoniae; assembly: GCF_017591425.1. NCBI lineage: Eukaryota > Metazoa > Chordata > Mammalia > Lagomorpha > Ochotonidae > Ochotona > Ochotona curzoniae. The sequence goes on from NW_024464918.1 coordinate 42,420,673, forward strand.
CAGGTCCCGCGCTCCGGCCCGCCCACTGGACGGATGGGGCAACAGAGGTCCAATGGGGCTGAAAGTCCCACGGGGGAGGTAGAGGCACGGGTGTCTCTCCGGGACCCCTGGCTCGCACTCCGGAGCACCGGGGGAACCGCTTCCAGGCGGCATCCACATCTCCAGGGGCAGGACGTGGCCATCGCTCTTGAGATCCTGCACGCGGCCCTCACCCACGACCCCTGAACGCCTACCTGGCCACTCTGCTCCTTCACTTCGCGCGCCGCACGCACGTATCCCGCCTGCAGCAGATGCTGGTAGATCAGCGGGAGCAGCTCCCGCCGCTTCCGGGCCTCCGCCATGCCGGCCACCCGCGGCGGACCGCTCACCTGCACGCCCCCCTCAGTCCCCGCCCGCCACTTCCCGCGTGCCCTTAGACCTCGCGCACCCCACTTCCGGCTCCCTGTCCGCCCCGGCCGCGCGGCGCGTCGGGAAATGTAGTCCCCGGCTGCGGGAGGCCCCACTTCCCCCCTCGTCCCAACTCCCCGCCCCGGGGAGGGAAAGGAGCCGAGACTCAGAGGGAACCGGCCGCCCATTTACGTGGGGGCGTGATCAGACGTAGCCCCGCCCTCAGACCGGCCTCGGGGTGGGAGAGCCCCACCCACATGTCAATCCTTTCTGCTCACTCTTGGTGAAGTGATTTGTTGTGCTCATCTATTCTTTGCTGGTGCGACTGCCTTCCCTTAGCTCTTCACTCCTAATCTGTACCTCTCCCTAGAGCTGAACTTGTAGTTACCCACGCATTTTGGAATCCATGATTTAGGTTCGTGTTGTTTCTATTGTAGTTATTCATGCTCTGGTTGTACAGATTCTGACTTGAGCTCTGTATCTTGGAGCTAGAGGAAGAGATGACTAAGACATGGCAGCTGCCCTCGAAGCGCTCAGGGTCAAGAGAGGCAGGTGGTAACCAAGCAACTGCAGCTGAAGACTCCGTGTGCCCCGCATCTGAGCTGAGCTGAGGGCTGGCACGGAACGCAGAGGGCACGGCGTGAGAAGCCACCCTGGCACAGGCCGGAGACCCTAAGCATAACTGAGCCTGTCAGGCTGCTGGGCCCAAGGCTTGGGCAGGGGTTGGCAGGAAAGAAGGGACCAAAGAGGGCGTGGGAGGACAGAGGAGACAGCCTGCAGCCCCCCCATTCTGCTCACAGTTTGAGCTTTGTTCCAAGGGTAATAGACTGGTTTTACACAGGCGTGTGACCTGAGCTTGTGTTTGCAAAAGATCTCGAGAGAGAAGCAAGGAGGGTGGATTTGTGGAGAGCAGGAAGGCGGAGGGAGGCGGTGGGAGTCTGTCGGAAGGAGAGGCTGAACCAGCCATTCTTTGTTTCACAGCCAGCCGTGGGCCACCCAGCCCTTGCTCTAGAAAACGCAGGCTGTGTGTGGACACATTACATCTTCTATGCTAGTTCGGGTCACAGACTCAATCTAGAGCTGGGCACCCTTCCCCCAGCAAGAAACACATGACCGGGTAGTTAATGCTGTGTCACTGGTGAGGAAGAGAGACAGCAACCCCTTTGCAATCAGTTAGCAAATGCTTATTGAGCACCTACTATCGCAGATGAAACCAGCGCCACTCCTGTAGAGCTGACAGTCTGATGGAGATGACAGGCTAAAACAGCAGTCATGTGCTATCCTGTTACAAGTAGGGTGCATGTTCCAGAAGGAGGACATTGTTTTCTTATGGACTCGTGTGGTGTTTGAGAGCCACGCTGGACTCCCATGCCTGGGTCCGAATTCCGGCTTTACTGCTTATTACCTACATGACCTCGGATGCATACGGTGACTTCTCTGTACCTTCGTTTTTTTTTGAAAAACATGTAAAACGCATGATTTCTGTCCAATGGGATTGTCATAAGAAGTGAGCGCTAGGAAGAGCTTTTTTCTTTTAAGAGTTATTCATTTTTATTTGAAAGGCAGGCTTTACACAGAGAGAAGGAAAGGTTGGAAGAGAGCTCTCCCATCCACTGGTTCATTTTTCAAGTAGTTACAACAGCTGGAGCTGGCATGTCAGGGAGGACTCTGAGGTTTCTGTACCAACAGGTGGACAGTGTCTTTCTGAGACAGAAACTGAAGGAGGACCCGGGGTATGGGCGCCAGGGGAGGGAGGGAGGGAGGATGTGCAGAGGATGTTAGAAGCCCAAGTTCTATGTATCATGGATGCACTGAGCCCAGCATGCCTTTGAGACACCAAGTACAGGAGTTGACTGGGCTTTTGGGTAGCTGGCTGGGGGGTTAGTGTCAATGTCTGGGCTGGAGAGAAAGGTGGACGCGTGACAGAAGCTGGGTGACGGTCTAGGCTGTGGGTGAGAGCAGGCTTGCCAGGGCAAGGGAGAGCAGAGGTGGCCGAGGCCTGAGGTGTGGGGTTCACGTGCTGGCGCTGAGCAAAGCAGGATCTGCCTACACAGGCTGGGAAGAGTGAACAGAGAGTTTGGGAGACACCCAAGAGAGGGGGGCTCCTGGAAGGCAGCCAGCGGTGGAGGTGAGGTTATGAGGGGCAGGGCCTCAGGTAGTGCCATGGGTATGGAGCGCTGAAGACCATCAGATTGGCACTGAGGGCCACGGGTAGGGCAAGGGAGGCAGTGGAGTTTCAGAGAACTTTCTGTGTGGAGGAGAAAGAGACTAAGACACCGTAGGACTGGAGAGCTGTGTTTCAAGGTGCAAGGGACCTGAGTATGTTTACAAACTGCAGGCAGATCCCAGCTGGGTAGATTCCTCAAGGCAGTGGGGAACAGCAGGTGTGAAGGGCTGGGATCGGGCATGGGGGTGGGTGGAGGGGTTGGGCCTGCGTGAGGATGGGGGTGAGGGGCTGACTTCTCTAGAACCCCAAAGCAGGAGCCAAGGGAGGGTGGTACCAAGGTAAGTGTAGGCTTGCAGTGGGTGTTCCGGGAGACTTCATCCTGAGCTGCTATTTTCTTCTGCCAAGTGGGAGGCAAGGTCTGCTGAGAGCGAGGAAAAGGTGGAGAGGCATTTGCAGGAGGGGGCGGGCATGAGCATTCAGAGTGGAGATTCAGCTAGCAAGCCCACAGCATCCCTCAGGTCCTCATAGTCTGGCTGGCCAGTGGAGGTCAGTGGTTGCTGAGGGCTGTGTGTCAGGGCCTGTCTGCTCGCTCCTCAGGCCCTGCCCACTGGGCTGCAGACAGCTGTGCTGGGGCTTCTGCCTGGGGCTCTATCAGCTGGGTGGGTGGAAGTCTGATGTGGAGGCAAAGGGATGGCATTTCTGTTGGGTCTGGGCTTCTCGGGGCGGGGGGGGGGAGGGGCGGATTGCCAAGATAGGTGTGGCTGGCTTCTAGGGAGAAAGAAGGGGGCACCCAGGCAGTTGGGAGCTAGATGCCTGAGATCAGAGGGGGCTGCCAGCTTAAATGGGTGGTGATGCTGAGGAGCTCGAATGGGTGAAGAACTCATGCCACGAGCATGCATGTCCCTGCAGGACCTGAGACTTTGCAACAACTCCCCCAGGGAGCACCTGTGGTCCCCAGTTGAGAATGCAATGATTCAGTAGGATGGGAACTCCCTGAAAGCACTCGCATGCTGTCTTACTGATGGCATGACTCTTCCCCCCTCCACTTCCAACACCATGTTTGCACACAGCAGATGCTTACTCACTGCTGGTGAATTCATCAATAAGTTTTAGAGGGTAGAGGTCTTCCTGGGAGTGAGGCCTGTTGGCCAGAAAGGAGAAAACTTGTAGCAGGCAGTGTAGACAGAACTGGGCTGTGCATCCTCAGCTGACCTGGGCAGAAATGGAGAACTGGTATTAAATTAAAAAAACCAGCACCGAACCCAGCCAGGATGGCCTGCTATTAGTTCCCATCTGGCAACAGGTTGTCTGTTTTTGTTTTGTTCCTAATAAAATTCATTGCTGGCGCTTGACGCTTTGTCCTCGGCTCCGGAGAGGCTGGACAATTTCTTTATCTCCCTGATTTTCCAAATCATACCCTTCGCTGCATTGCCTTGGGGACCAAGCTTGAAATTAAAACATTAAACCGATAAAATATAACATGGCAACAATTAAGGCAGCAGCAAACAAAACAATGCATTAAAAAAAAATCAGCCGCAGAGAATTTCTCAACCGGTTTGGAAAAAGATGTCTTTGTTAGCCTTAGAAGGCAGAAGCTTCTGGACCACTCTACTGCAAATGCCTCTTGGGTAAATGGCATGCCTTAGTCACCCAGGATGCCCAGGGAGGGCACTTGGGAAGTGAGCGAGGGGCAGATACGCTATAGAAAGGCAAAGGACTCTGTGGGTGGGCCCTGAAGAGATGGGAGGCAATGTGGCACACAGGACAGGATCCGGGCCAGGAGGCAGGGCACTAGCTATTTGGGCTGGCCTCTCACCCTCTCTGGAACCCCAGCATTACCTTATGTTCAATGAAGTTCCTGGACAACAGGCCTTTACAATACTGGTACCCTCAAGAGAGGTTGCCCAGCTGGGAAGACCAGGTCCAGAGCAGGTCTCCTTTGGCCAGGGTAACTAAACTTGTTTTTTTCATCTGGACTAAGTCACTTTGAACATTAGATTTCTCACAGCTTCCTCCTCTCTCTCAGAGGAAAATTATTTTTTTTTTCCTCCGGTGTCACAGGGATGTTTGAAAGGTTGGCCTGGTGTTGCTGCAGTAACGTGGAGTTCAGAGAGATGTCAAGGCTGACCTCAGTCCATCGGGGCTGAGAGATACTGTCACCTGTCCCCTTACCCTTGGGTCCGGCTCCTCCCGTCTGCAACCCGCCTCCGGGACCTGCTTGGACCCCTGCCCCCGCCACAGCATTTCTCTACTCCATGGGGGGCATCCCACAGTCTGTAGTAGACCCTGCAAACTACCCCACCCCATGCTGTGATTCAGTGAGCTGCAGCTCCCTGGGGTCAGAGCCTGTGTCAGGAATGGGAGATGGTGTGATGCAAGAGGTTTTTGGCTGTACCCTCGTAAATACATCCTAGCCGATTCAACTTTTCATTTCAGTGGATGGAATTAAAAGTGGGGCCAGAGAAAATGGATGGGCATTTGGCCTAGTGGTTAAGATACCGGTGTTAGGGTCAGCATGGTGCCGCAGAAGGTTAAGCTACTGCTTGGGATGCCCGCATCCCACGTGATAGTGCTGGTTCAAGTCCCAGCTGCTCTGCTTCTGCTAACACACTTGGGAAAGTAGCAGAAGGTGGTCCCTAGTCCTCAGGCCTCTGCTGCTCACATGAGAGACCTGGACAGAGTTCCAGGATCTTGACTTTGGCTTGACAGAATTCTGGCTTTTATGACCTTTTGGGGAGTAAACCAACAAATAGAAGATGTGTTTGTCTATCTCTCCCTACTGCTTTACTTTTTAAGTAGATGAGAATGAACATGAAAAAAGAGGCTTGTGTTTGACAGTGGAGAACAGAGTACCTGGGCTCAGTATCCACCTCTGTCTCCTGTCTCCAGCTTCCTGCTAACGGGCATCCTGGGAGGCAGAGATGATGGCTCGGGTAATTGGACTCCTGCCATCCACATGAGAAACCTGAAATGAGTTATCAGCTCCCAGCTTCAGCCCTTGCGGGCAAGGCCTCTGGGGAGTGAGCCAGCAGCTGGGAGCCTGCTCTCTCTGTGTATCTGTCTCCATGTCTCTGCTTCTTGGATGAATAAGTGAAACAACAAGCCAGGTGGACCAGAGGGAATGCATGCGTTTTATATTCATTGCGAAAGCCAGATTAACTGCTGAAAGAGGTGCAGCAATTCCCAGACTCATCAACATAATTTCTTAGTATGGTGATTTTGTTTCTCGGAGCTGGAAGGGCTCTTGGAGAGCATCTAGTCTGGTTCTTCTCTCCTCCTGCCAAGGGAACAGGGCCCGTGAGAGATCGCCAGAGGCTTCAAGGCAGAGGCAGACCCTCTAAGAGGCTGTCCTGTGACAGTGTGTAGCCGGGTGATAGCACCCCATAGCAGGGGGCGGATGTGACTCCATTTTGATTCTTTGACTAAGTTTCAAGCATAGCTAACGCAGCTGTCTGCCTCTGCAAACACGCTTGCTAGCTGATTGGCTTAAACTGTGGTTTAAACTTAAGTTGACTGGATACTTTTTGTGTCACTTAAGTTGATTGGATGATTTGTAATGTGCATCACCTAAGTTGACCAGAATGCTATCCACTGATTGAATAGTTTGAGAAAAAAATCCCTGGCTATTGAGTGCCAATGGGAACTTAAAAGTCCCTGACTTTGCCCACGTGAGCATGCATTGTCCTGGCAACATTTCACTCCCTTGCCACCATTCAGACACAAGTGCCTCTGTCCGCTTTGAAGTTCCTGTTCCTTTCCAAAGACAAGTGCAAGTGCCCCTCTTCCGTACTTCCTCCCCTGGCTGCCTAGGCTCTTCACCTCGGGCAGTCATTTCTGTTGTGCAACAAGGTCCCATCTTTTGTCTTGTCCTTTCAGAAGGACAAAATGCATGACAGAGGGCCCAGCCAGGAGGGGGCAGTGCACCACCAAAGGAAGGTCTCCTGGAAGGTCAAGGTCGCCGGGCTGCGGGGACCTGGTGAGGGCCGTGGCCCCCTGCGTAAATAAGTGGAGCCGCAGAGGGAGTGATTGTTGGCAAGTCCTGCCCCTCCCTGGCCTTGGTGCGCGTCTCTGAAACAGGCAGGGTTGGATCAGTTCAGCATTTCTGAATGCATGGAGATGCACTAAGTGGCTTCAAGAGAAAAGCAGATGGACACTTTAAAATGGAAAACAGTTATGTATTTGCTTTAGTATGTATTAGACAAAAAAGTCTCTTACATCAAACCTGTTATTTTGCAGATATCATTGCGGATGAGGCTCAAACTGGCATTCATGTAAAAAAAAAAGTGAATCAATAGTAAGGAAAGTGCCAATTAAGTAATAGTACAGGTAATAAGTCAGCAGTGAATGGCTGCCACTGGGAAAAATGCAGCTGTGCTCTGCCTCTGATGCTCTGCAACGCTGTGATCGGCTGTGACTCCTAGGAAAGGACTGGAGGCAGGGAGAGGGAGCCGCCTCCTGTGGCTGGGGTGCTGGGCCCAGGGCTGGAGGGGCAGGAAGCCTGCAGACGGCTCTCCAACCCAACCCTTCCTCCCCCTGCAGAGGATCCCAGAGCTGGCTGCCCCTCCCACTGCCTTTCTTAGCTTCCCCACAGTTACCAGGGAGTAGGAGGCTGAGAGGGAGCTCTGCTGCTCCCTCATTCTCACCCAACACCCTGCTTGACATCAACTATTCAGGGCAACGATTGCCAAGGAGGCAGGAAGGCACTGGGCACAGAAAAGATGGTCATTGTGGACAGGTTTCTGTCATGCGCATCTGTGTCCAGTCTGAGATGACCGCCCAGCCATTCCCAAGCTTATTGAGTGCTGGCCTCAACTGACTGTTCAGAGCAACACACTTCTAAGGCCCCACATCAACAACTTTGATTTTGGCCTTTATTCAAAGCAAAACTTGTTTATTTCTTTGGCCGAACCAGGCAAATGCCAGGATTTTGGAACTCCATCCAGTCTCCCACATGGGTGGCTGGAACCCAAGCACTTGCTACACTCTCAGGTGCATTAGCAGGCAGCTGGATGGGAAGGGGAGGAACTGGGTCTTGAAATCGTATGATACGGGATGCGGGTGTCTCAAGCAGCAGCTTAACCTGCTGTAACATACCTACTCCCACACTTACAATTTTTTAAAGGTTTGTTTATTTTTATTACAAAGTCAGATATACAGAGAGGAGGAGAAATAGAAAAGAAGATCTTCCGTCCGATAATTCACTCCCCAAGTGAGTGCAACAGCCAGTGCTGTGCCGATCCGGAGCCAGGAGCCAGGAACTTCCTCCAGGTCTCCCACACGGGTGCAGGATCCCAAAGCATTGGGCTGTCCTCGACTGCTTTCCCAGGCCACAAGCAGGGAACTGGATGGGAAGTGAAGCTGCTGGGATTAGAATCAGCACCCATATGGGATGCTGGTGTGTTTAAGGTGAGGACCTTAGCTGCTAGGCCACGCCGCCGGGCTCCACACTTACATTTTTAAAAGTTTTTTTTTCAGTAATTAATTTATAAAAAGATTCATTTTATTTGAAAGTCAGAGTTAGAGACAGGGAGAAATAGGTCATCATTTGCTGGTGTACTCCCCCAAATGGTTGCTGCAATGGTCAGAGCTGGGCCAGCCCAAAGACAGGAGCCAGGAGCTTCTTTCGAGTCTCTCACGCTGCTTTAGGGACCTGAGCATGTGGGCCATGCTCGCTGCTTTCCCAGGTACATTAGCAGGAAGTAGATTGGGAGTGAAGCAGCTGGGACTCAAACCAGTTCTCAAACCCCAGTACTCAAACGAGGGCTGCTGGCGTCCTAGGCCACAGCTTAAACCGGTGTGCCACCCCACCAGTCTTCTCCAGTAATTCTGGTACTTCTAGACCTGGGGGCTCAGTGAGATTGTGTTGCTCACTGACAGTCGTGGGTGGGTCAGTAGACGCTGCCCTGATGCCCAGCTCAGTTCTTCCTCTCGAGCACACAGCATTGAGTGAGCCACAGTGAGCAGAGAGGACCCCACAGGGAAGTGTGCTGGCATGTCTTGGAGCCTCTGTTCCTTGGAGGGTGGAGGGGGAGCTTCTTCAGAAGTGAACATGCTGTAGTTGCTGCTGTTTGTTGATGGGACAGGATAGGGGAGGTGGGAGATGTGGCCTCTGTGGGTGCAGGACAGCTGAGGACATGAGTCCATTTGCATCTGAGTCATCCATGGCGTGGGTTCACGCGAGGGTCCTTAAGGAACAGCAATAGGGTCACGCTAAGGGGAATGCCACAGTTTGCACAATTTCCAGCTGGAGCTTTCTAACACAGATCAGTGACCTGGGAGGTAATTGACCTTCCAGCAATTATCCAGTTGGTTAATTTATCAATTATCCGTTGATAAATGGTACACTATTTGACCTATGAAAAATACAGGGACAGAAAGAGACAGGTTCCCGTGATCTAGGATGTGAGAAAAGGCATAACCAACGAATCAGAGATTCTGAGTCCCTTCCCTGCTCTCCTGTTCAGAAATATGAGGCTCCCAGCCCGATCCCCGAGGTTGGCATGCATTACTCCCGAACATGTTTTTATGCTCCAACTATATATGTTCATAAAACACAGTATTGCCTGGTAGGCTTTCCAACTTGTTGTAAATGACATAATACTGTACATTGACTTCCTGCTGCTTGCTTGCTTTTTGTTCATGTTGTGTCTGAAATTTATTCACGTTCATGTCCAGGGCTTCCACTTTTCAATCTGCTTCATTTTAGGCGTGCTCTGCAATTTATTAATCCATTCTCTGGTGGATGGGCATTGGAGTGATTACCCACTTTCCACCATGAACTCCATACTGCCCGGGCATCCTTGTGCATGTCTGTCATGTGCTGGGGGAGGAATTGCTGGCATTGCGAGCATCTTGGCGGTTCCCCTGCCGCCGCTGGGCTCATCTGCAGGATGTTCCTGCCTCTCTCCTCATCCACACACGGCAACGATCCTCAGACGTGGGGACACTTGCTGCTCTTAGCGGGGGAAGTGGCTCTGATTTCCTCTCCCAGGAGTGGCCTTTCGTACCTGTGCCCCACGTCCGTGTCTCTGTGGGATTGCCTCTGTTTTCATCATTGACCGCAGTCCTATAATCTCGGCTACTGTCTTCTGCCAGGCCTGGCAGGTCTTCTCACCTTATTTAAACAGTTTTTTTTTTTTTAAATGATCTATTTACTTTAATCCGAAAAAGCAGAGAGAGAGAAACAGACCCACTGGTTTGTTTTCCAAATAGACACAATATCGGGGGCCAGTAGCCTGGATCGCCATTCGAGTCTCCCACGCAGATGACAGTTGGCTTGGGCATCTTCTGCTGCCTCCCAGGATGGGTGTTAGCAGAAAGTGGGATCAGAAGCAGATGTAGGGCTCCATCCCAGGCACTCTGATTTGGATGTGGGTCTCCCGAGTGGTAGCTTCACCGACTGTGCCACATGCCTGCTCCATACTGCTCCATACACATGTTATCTTTTAATATATAAAAGTGATTTAATAGGCTTTTAGGTTTAAATACAACATAAAATACCCCTGTCTTCTTCTACAGTTTAGGGTGCAGGGATTCTCAGCAAATTGGGGCCAGTTTGTAACTTGTGACTTATTTTGGCTCTGGGTGTTGGCTTCTTTATGAAGTCAGGGTAGCAACAGCTCCAAGTTCTCTGGGATGCTGTGAGGCTGAAAGGAGGAGCCAGGGTCAGCAGGCAATGCTGATGCCCCCAGGGAAGGGAGGGGATGTCACTGAGCAGAGTCCCTGGGGAAGCTGCCACTCAAAAGTCACCCAGAGGGAAAGTTCTTGCTTGGCCTGCCATGTAGCCACCATGAAGTCCCTGCTCAGATCCTCTGGAGGCATGGTCTCTTGAGGCCATGCAAGGGCGGTCCCTTGTACTTCCTGGCCACTGCATGCAGTGCTGGGGCAAGAACAGGTTGGGAGTGGAGGAAGGTGTGTAGAGACCATGGTCAATGGAGCTGAGAAATGTCTCCTTCCTCACCCCACTTGTTGATCCCAGATCATGCCTTTCCCAACACCCCTGTTGGGGGCCAAGCATGGAGGTGAGGATGCTGCCCAAAGCTGAAACCCAGCTTTTGGGTAGGTGATGCACAGGCACACTGCAAAAAACCTGAAGGTCCAAAAAGGAGCTGAGCAAAGCCAAGCTCCTTGCCCCTGGCCCCTGGCACCCCAGGCCCCTCCCCTAGAGGAGGCCCTATTCCCTGAAACAGACAGGGGTAGGAGTGTGCCATTCACATTACAGTAAAGCTTGCTTCATTTTTCCACCCCATTTTCCCTCCCCCAAATTCAGGACCCAGCATGTAACAGGAATGGATGAGTGAGTGGAGAAGAGAGGACCTGGTTGCAGGAGTGACAGGTGACTGAGCCATGGTCTCCCGGGCCTTCTCCCTGACCCTTGAGGTCCCCTCTTCCCTAGCAGGTGTGTGTCGATGGTAAACCTAGGTCTTCCTGACCCTGAAACCAAGCTATAACGAGGGAGCAGGGTATCTAAGGGAATCAGGCAGTTGAACCGCTTAATTGTCATTTCCACCAGCCTACGGTTACCAAGGAAACTCAGAGACTGTTAGGGCCGGGAGGGGCTCCAGGCCGTGTGGAGGCAGTGTGATGGGATCTCAGGCTGGGCAGAGTAGGCCCCCCTGCCAGTTCTTTGGGACTTTCATGTTCACTTCAGTGATCATCCCGAGCAATTAAGCACCGTGGTGGAGGATCATCTAACATGTGACTCCGGCGCCTGGCCGGCGTCTGTGGTTATGATGATGACATCGGCACTGGATTGATCAGCAGTTCTCCCCCACCCAGAATCAACCAAAAGCTTTCTCCTGAACAAATGAAGCAAGTTTCTCCAGTTTGGCCTGCAGTCAATGGGTATGGTATTCTTAGGGTCAGTGGGAACTGGTGTTTGAGAAACCCTGGTGAGGACAAAAAACCCAGGCGAGGGTCAGGAGCCTCCTGAACTCCTCTGTCTTTAACTTTAATCTCCCTATCACCGGCACAGGGATATGCTGTCCGTCCTTGTAGGACATAGGAACCCCAAAGGAGACAGTGGATGTGATAGCTCAGTGCTTATTATACCCATGTTCACCCCTTGTGTTGTCTTAAGGAAGCAAAGGCGGCTTGCAGAGATCTGCTGGTTGTCCCTGGCGGAGCTAGCCTGACAGTGGCAGACTGCCTGCCCACCACTGCCCCCCAGCATGTAGGCCACGAGCAGCGCTGCTGAGATTCTAATTCAAGAAAAGATAATAATAAGAGCTCAGGTAGGGCCAGGTAGTGTTTGGGAAAACATAGCCTATTTTTATTTGGGAAGGAGCTGGAATTCAGGAAAGCAAACAGGTGAACACACGCCTTGCATTTCCCACAGCTGTGCAGCTTTCCAGGGAGTACCAGCAGAGCCTTCTAGAGTCCACATGAGGTGAAGCAGGGGCACCCAGCAAGCACCCAGCACCCGGGGGCTTCAGGGCTAGGCAGCCGGTGTGTGGGTGGCTTCATGTCAACCTCAGGCTTCGGAGTACGCTTTTGGGAAATAAGGCAACTAGGGAGGCTGTGAACTCCCAAGAGTAGGTGCTACATCGGGCACTGCCGTCTCTCCCACGCTCAGCTCAGCACTTGTCATCGATGTTTATCTTTTATGTAATCTAAAAATGTGTATTGTCATTATTTATATTTATTTTAAAGACAGAGAGGGCGAGTGAGAGAGAGTGAAATCTTCAATTTTTCCAACTGCTGGTTCACTTTCCAGATGCTCGTCTCAGTGGGGACTGGGCCAAGCTGAAGCCAGGAGCCACATGGGTGTCAAAGACCCAAGAACCTGAGCCACACCTGCTGCCTCCCAGAGTGTGTATTAGGAAGAAGCTGAAATGAGAAGCAAAGCCAGGACTTGAACCCAGGAACGCCAGTGGGGACGTAACCGCTATACCAAAGACCTGTCACTCATACTGGTCTTAATAAGATTGGGGGTCTTCTCATATATTTATGGGTCTAGATCTGGGTCTTGGGGCTGTCACTGTGACAGGTTAAGTTGTTCAACCTGTGACTCCAGCATCCCAAATGAGTGCCAGTCTGAATCCCTAGTCTTGATTGTCCCTCTTCTGGTCCAGGTCCCTGCTAATGCACCTGGAAAAACAACGGAGGATGGCCCAAATCCTTGGGCCCCGGCCATTCCCATGGAATTCTAGGCTTCTTGTTTCAGCCCGGGCTAGCCTTGCTCAATGCAGCCTCTCTGAGGAGTGAGCCAGTGAATGCAAAATCTCTCTTCAGCTTGCTTTCTTCCTTCCTTCCTTCCTTCCAAAGGACCTGGTTTCTATGTATTAATTATGCACCTTTTTGTATTGGCTATATTTCAATGATACTGCATTTACAAATCCATCCACACAAACCCGAGGCAAAGGCCTGACATTTTATCCTTAATGCGATGGCTAGCATTTAGAAAATGCTCAATAATATTGAATTAGATAAGCCTGGGAGGAGGCCTGGTTTCTTCATACTCCATTTTAACCAATGCCTTGGACAGCAGCTGAGTCAGTGGTGAGAGCCAGGGACCTAGTTCTGACCTCAGCCTGGTCACACCCTCACACAGAGGAGTGGCCTTAAGCAAGGCACTTGGCTTTCTAAGCCTCACCAGGAAGAGCTTTAATCTGTTCAGCTAAGTGGTCAAGTGGACTCCTGGAAGTCAACGTTAAGTCCCGCAGCAGGTGGGGGATTCTTTGCAGCCAACTTCAGAAGGTTTTGGAGTCCAGAGGGCAGATGAAGCCAGCTGGCCTAATGGTAGCAGAGGCCTGCAGTGTATCTCCTGCTTGTCCCAGGCTCCAGCAAAGGCAGAGAAGGAGCAAACTCTCCACACACTTGACCCACACATGCCCTGGGGGACAGTGAGAACCCAACCTCAGGCCCCGGTAGCCTAGGGCAATCACAGTGTTCAAAGCTTGGGTGTTCAGCTCTTCCCTCTATACTCCTGGCCTTACCTTCATCAGCAGCAGGAAGGAGAACCTGCACATGTGTCTTGCGGAGTTGTGTTGCTGGTGGTCACGCGGAGGAGGGGGCACACAGGGCATGCTGGGGTCAGATTAAACATGGAGTTGAATCATAGCCACAGTTCACATTTGCTGAACATGTCAGACGCTGGCCTAGGCATTTTTGCAAGCATTGTCAGTTGACCTCTTAGTCCCTGACTTCTTAGGCAGGGACTATGGCTCCATTTTACAGGTGAGGAAACTGAGACTTTGTAAGTTTTAGTGATTTACTCAAGCTGTCTCAATTGGTAAGTAGCAGAGCTATGAATGAAATTCAGGTAACATGTTTTCAAAGCTCCTGTGTTTGTTTTTAAATGATTCATTTGTTTATTTGAAAGAGACAGAACAGAGAGGAGGGAGAAACAGAAAAAGAGATCTTCCATCCACTGGTTCACTCCCCAAATGGCTGTAATGGCCAGGACTGGGCCAGGACAAGCCTAGGAGGCTGGAGCTCCATCCAAGCCTCTTACATGGATGGTAGGAACCCTAGCACGTAGGCCATCTTCTGTTGCCTTCCCAGGGGCATGAGTAGAGAGCTGAATCAGATAGGGAGTATCCGGGACTCGAACCAGAGCTCTGATGAAGGATGTTGGAAGTGCAGGTGGAGACTCACCTTGCTGTGCCACAACACTGGGAACTCCTGTTTTTAACCCAGCTGAGTGAGTAAGACTTGATGTTCAATCAGATTGTGGGACCTGGAAAGGAGGAAGCATTTACACACGTTTTCTTTGGTCCAGCTCAGGGTCGAGACGTGTCCTGGAAGCCGGTGGAGGAATAAAAGGAAAATCAAAAGGCTCTATCCTACCCTCCCAAATAGAACTGGGGGGAGCATGGAGGCACACTGAAGTGGGGACAGGGAGATCGGGCTTCCTAGGTTGGTCTCTTTCAAGCACAGGCTGAAGGGTCGCATGAAGAGCTGGAGTGACAGGGCATCAGGCAAAGGAGAAGTGTGTGCAAAAGGACGGGTCTGCAAGTCGCATACACGGTGAGCTGAAGGAGTCGGGGGCATGAGGAGCAGGCCAGATGTCAGAAGGGCCAGTCACCCACTGGCTTGACTTTGGGGCTTCTAAATCTCAGAGGATGAACATGGGAGACTCGAGGGTTGTTGGGTAGGAAGCTGGGAACTTGGGAGGAGGAACCTGGGAGGGGTTACAGTGAGCTTGACCTTGACCTCCCTGGTTGCAAGCTAAGGTCTCCCTAGAGGGAGGAAACATCTTGCTGCAGTTCCCAAATATGCCAGGCAGGAAGGAACGGGGTCTGTTTTGTCAATGCAGCTTGCAATAAAGAGTCTCATTCAGGAGCCAAACAGCTGCCTGACTATTAATAGGCAGGGGCCTCAGCCACAGCCTGCTGCGAGGGCCTCAGCATGCTGCTCTGAAAAGGTGAATTGGCTCCTTCTGCCTGTCTGGGTTCTGCACCCTGGGCCAGGGCAGGCGGTCAGGTGCTTCATTCTAGCAGGGTCAGTGTCCCGCAAGTGCTGGCTGGGGCAGCTCAGGAAGTGTGTGTGGTCTGGCTCTGCTGGATCCTGACTCTCCCACCTCGTGTAGGATGCTGCTAAAGGGAGTGGGGCACAGCAGAGGGATATCTGTTTGGGTTCCACAGTTGCTCTTGGGGAAGTTTGGGCATCTGCCTAGAATGGGGTCTTTGAGAGATCAAAGATGGGTGTTGGGGAGTGGCTACTGAGAGGAGAGGGACTGGAAGAATCAGGGGGTGTCCCTGGCCATGCACTGTACCAGAGCTGAGGCAGACCTCGGTGTCCAGATCTGAGAGGGCGCGGCGGAGGAAGAACCTCAGACTCCTTCTGCTACCACCATTGGGACACATGACCTCACTGTGGCCAGTCAGCTTGCCCTTGTGAATGAGCTTGGGGCAGGTCATCTGGGAGCAAGCTCAGGGAATCTGATGGGTGCAGGGCGGTGGGGGAGGGACTGTCCAAGCCCTGCACAGGGCGCATTGTTTGCCTTGTCATCCGCCTGGACCTCAGGTGGCAGCCACTTCAAAGCAGCCCCATGAAAGCAGGGTCCCACCTCTGGGTTCCTAAGGGCCCTGTCCCGGTTAATGAGGCCATTAAGAGGCTCCTCATGAAAAAGGTTTAAATAGAGTATGCCTGGAAGGGCTCTGGCTGAGCCCCACCCCGGGGCTGGGAGTGTTTAAGCATCTCTGTGTTAGGATCTGTGTGTGTTGGCTGCAGAGTCGGCTGGCTAGCACAGGCTGTGGCCGCAGACGGCTGGAGTCAGCCTCTGCACCCTCCGGGGGTGTGTGAGCTTAGGTTAGTTCCTTGTACCTCAGTTTCTCTTCTTGTGGAAGCTGGTGATCACCAGCTGGCTGGCTTGGGTCCCCACTGCCCTCAGGAGAGAGAGCCAGTGCCTTAGGATGGTTGGCCTTCTGCTGCCTGGCCTGGGTCTTGCTGATGTTTGTCTCTGTGGCCGCATGGCCCGGCTATGTGAGTGCTGCTTCCTTACCCTGGATACACCCTCTCTCCCTCCCTCCATCGTGCCCTGCTCCACTTCCTTCCCCTGCAGGTGTCAGCTGGAGTCCCTCTTGCTGGGAGCTCTGGGAGGATCATACCGATTCCAGGCTGTTGCCCATGGTGCTGGCTCGCACGCGCACCGTTCTGCCGGCTTGTTGACCCTCAGGGTTAAGCTGGCAGCTCTCTGAAGGCACGGCCTGTGTGTGTGTCCTACTCCTCCCCGCTTGTGATTGCTCCTAAGTCCCGTGGCTGATTTCCAGTGAGCTTGACAGTTCGGGCTCTCTCTGCATCTCTTCCCTTCTATTCACTGGTCCTTCTCACCTTCCCACTGGCCTTGATGATGAGACCCCCCACTGCACCTGCAGAGGGGCACAGGGAGACCTAAACCAGGTGTCTAAGGCGGCCTGCCTGGCAGGACCTTGTTGTTCCTTCGTTGACACCAGGAACCCTGGTGCTGATCTTGTCACAGCCAGGCCAGGCCTTTGCCTGAGCACGATTACATGGTTGACAGAACCTTCTGAGTCATGGCGACTTTTTTCCCAGTGACCATGAGTGCAATGTCTACCCATTGTCTAAATTGATCCATCTGTCCTGCTGTGGGTGGGGAGGGTAGAGGAGGCTGAGGGGTTAGACGCAGTTCCCAACGGGAGGGCTGCAGGCTGCCTGGCAGGCAGGAATGGGCTGACCCACCCTCCATGAGTGGGGCACAGCAGTTTTCAAGGGTGGAAATGAGAGCAACAGAGTAACAGAGCTGAAGTTGGGGGCTGAGCAGTCAAAAGTGAACCAGATCAGTTTCGAGAATTGAGTGGCTCAGAGTCAAGGATGTGAAGAGAAAGAACTCAGCATTGAATCTGTGCTATCAGGGCGAGGCCGGTGACTTAGAGCGGCCACTTGGGTTCAGCTTGAATCTCTCCACTCAGGCAGGAGCTCCTATCGAGGGGAGGACCACGTACCCTTCACATGGGTATCCCTGTATTGCAGGCTAAATCTCACATCCTTTCAGGCAGTCAGCACTCAATAAAAGCGTTTTCTCCTCTGGGTACTTGAAATTGATGATACCATAGTACTCCTAATAAAAATAGGTATCATTTATTGGGCTCTTAGCTGGTCTCAGGCACTGTGCTAAATAGTCCACATCCATCATCTCGAGAGCCATCAGCCCCGCGAGAGCAGGAACCAGGTCTGCTTTGTTTCATCGACGCATCCCCAGGGCCCAGCACTAGCCTGACCCATGGTAAATGCTTAATACAAATTTATTACATAAACAAAGAATTCTGCCTATTATCTGTGTTTTATATATAAGGAGCTAAGTCTCAAACATGCTGAGGAATGAATGGAGGTTATTCGGCTAGTGCAAGGGGAAAGCCAGGCTTTAAATTCAGGCCTTTCTGACTCCAAAGTGCACGGGTTTAGCTACGTTCTGCAGTCACTGTCAGTATCTTGGATTTCACTTTCAAAGTATGGCCTGGGAACGGGCATCACCTTGCATCTCCCACGAGCCTGTTGGAAATGCAGACTCTCAGCTGCATCTCAGATGGCTTGACTGGGAATTGCATTGCACCAAGATACACACATTAGCAAAGAAAGCATGGACACCCCGTTGCCCCACCCTGCAGGCGCTGAGCTGCTTCCTTCCGTTCCTGGCTGCCAAGCAGTCTCCGTGAAACTGCACCTGGCCATTGGGTCCTCCTTCCTTTGCCACAGGATTGCCGAGTGTAATTGTAGTGTCAGTGGTGCCTTGCCCTTTAAAATGATTATTCACACTTAAGGGTCAAGCATATTTTTACCTTTTCAATCTTTTTGTTTTTTTTTTAAATTTATTTGTTAATTTTTAAAATTGGAAAGCCAGATTTACAGAGAGAGGGAGAGACAGAGAGAAAGATCTATCCACTGGTTCACTTCCCAAGTGGCCACAATGGCTGGAGCTGGGCCAATCTGAAACCAGGAGCTTCTTTCAGGTCTCCCACGTGGGTGCAGGGACCCAAGGCTTTGAGCTTTTCCAGGCCACAGGCAGGGAGGTGGAAGGAAGTGGAGCAGCTGGAACACAAACCAGCACCCAGATTGGATCTTGGCACATGAAAGGCGAGGACTTTGGCCACTAGGCTACTGTTCCGGGTCCTACCTTGTCGATCTTGCAGGTACATCATCAGGTTGGTAGCACTACCAGGAACATATTCAGGGGAAAGGAGGCAGAGCTTGTGGCTGGTGTGGCTTTGCTTCTAAACACGACTACCTTCAATGGGGTCTCATCACCACAAGGCCCCTTCTTGATCTTTTTTTAATTAATTAACTTTTTTATTGGAAAGGCAGATATACAGAGATGAGGAGAGACAGAGTGGAAGATCTTCTGTCTGATGGTTCACTCCCCAAGCGGCCACAATGGCTGGAGCTGAGCCAATCCAAAGCCGGAAGCTTCTTCCAGGTCTCCCACTCGGGTACAGGGTCCCAAGGTTTTGGGACATCCTCGACTGCTTTCCCAGGCCACAAGCAGGGAGCTGGATGGGAAGTGGAGCTGCCGGGATTAGAACCAGCACCCATATGGGATCCCGGGGCTTTCAAGGCGAGGACTTTAGCTGCTAGGCCACGCTGCCGGGCCCTACCATTGTATCTTTAACCTCTCTTAACGACTTGTGTGATGTTTTTGTTCCAGAACTCAAGATAAGGGTTTGCCCCAGCTGCGTTGGACTTTGTTGAATCAACATTTTTGACCATTACCACCCAGAAATTGTATGTAGCATTTGTACATTTTGTACAGGGAAGGGCTAATCCTTTTTCCAGACTCTCAACTGAGTCTGTGCTCTTTGCCTTCGAAATTTTGGAACCCACTTCTGTTTCTGTCATGGTGTTCAGGCTACTTGGATCTCACCTTTGCTGCTGGACTGTGAGCTCTGTCCAAGTCAGGACAACGGCCAATGCCATTCACAAGAGAGTCTGCCTTTGGAACTCGGAGCCCATTTTGCAAAGTGTCTTGCTCTGTTCACTGCAACACCCTGCCCCCTGCCCCACACGAAAGATGTTGCAATTTTATGTAATATTTACAGCCACTGCTGTGTGTGGGCCATTTCCCAGACCTCTTAAAATGAACTTGGACCTCCCAATCCCTGCTCTAAAAGTCTGCAGCTCCCAGACTGGTAGATGGGCTACTAAGATCGTAAACAATAAAAAAGGAAACATCCTTAGATTCTATCAAGTTCAACCCCTCACTCTGCAGCTTAAGAACATGGAGGTCTAGAGAAACCGCCTCCTTAAGGTCACACTGAGAGTTCCTGTTGAAACTGGGACCAGAGGCCAGGTGTTCTGACCTCTGCCAAGCGCATGCCTGCCCCTACGTTGTCTCTGCAGCCCCAAGAAGCATTTATGAAATCAATGAATGCATGTTAGGTAGGATAAAGAGCCACCACAAAGCCCAGGGTGCCTGCAGATTTGAAGGCTTTTTTCCTAATTAGCAAAAATAAGATAATAAACTTTTAAAAAAAGATTTATTTATTTTCATTGGAAAGTCAGATATAAAGAGAGGAGGAGTGACAGAGAGGAAGATCTTCAATCCAATGATTCACTTCCCAAGTGACAACAATGGCCAGAGCTGAGCCAATCAGAAGCCAGGATCCTGCAGCTTCTTCCACGTCTCCCACACGGGTGCAGGGTCCCAAGGCTTTGGACCATCCTTGACTGCTTTCCCAGGCCACAATCAGGGAGTTGGATGGGAAGTAGGGCTGCCGGGATAAGAACTGGTGCCCATATGGGATCCCAGTGTATGCAAGGTTAGGACAT
Source organism: Ochotona curzoniae (assembly GCF_017591425.1). NCBI lineage: Eukaryota > Metazoa > Chordata > Mammalia > Lagomorpha > Ochotonidae > Ochotona > Ochotona curzoniae. The sequence continues at coordinate 42,440,453 of NW_024464918.1, forward strand.
TAGCCACTAGGTTACCGCGCCAGGCCGAGTTAATAATCTTTCCCTCTCCCCATTTCTCTCTCTCTGTCCCTCTGCCTCTCTCACGCCCACGCGCACACATGCACACATGCACTACCTGCACTGGGTTGATGCTGCTGGGTGAGGCTGTAGAAAAAGACAAAGCTAAAGGTTAAGGCACATTGCCTTGATTGTACCTGACTCCTAGCTCCGTCTCCTCATAATGATCCCCATCACACTGCTGTCCAAGTAGGAAGGTGCTCCTGGGATGCTCATTAGTGACAGCTTTGCTGTTGTGAGCACTGTGCTGGGCTGAGGCTTGGGTGAGTGAAGCCACACTGCCCTCGCTGCTTGCTGCTAGCAGGCCCTGGAGCTGACCAATGGTCCCCTTTCTGCTTGCAAGTCTTTCTCCTGCTTGCAGGTCTGCCAGGGTCTTCAAGAGTGAGGACAGTTCAAGCAAACCATGGTCACTTTCTTATGATGAGCATGACGCATCTGCCATGCCCGAGGCCAGATCTGCAAGGAGCTTTGCAGGTGCAACCCTTTCATTCCATGTGGGAGCAGCCTAAGGACTGGAGCCAAATCATCAGAGGATTAAGGATACAGGCATGGCCATCACCTGACTATCAGAGGTGGATGCTGAGGGCTGATAGAGGAGGACATTGTGGGGGAAGAGGGCAAGGACAGAGGCCTGGAGGAGAGTGGGCGTGGGAGGAAGGCAGCGCAGCTTTCCCTGTGACAAGGGGAGGTGACTATGACAGGAGAAGCAGTCAGCAGGTAGACTCAGGTGAGGACTGAGAGCTGCCCCCAAGTACCAGGACCTGACAGGAAGCAGCTTGGTGCCAGATCTGGGGAGTGCTTCTGTGTATCACAGCATTGCTAGAAGGGGCGGCTGTCAATGAGCACATTGTTGCCTGTTTCAGCCTTCCTCGGGGAACTGGGAGAATCACATCATAGTTACCACTGCCCTTAATGGTAATACAGCAGCCCTTGGTGGGAGTGCACGGAAGAGCTGTGAACTGCAGTCAGACACTCCACACAGAGCCAGAGTGCACCTCTGACTGCACAGTCAGGACGTTGAATCGCAGCAGAAGGGCTCAAGGGCATGTAGTGGACTGGCTACAGTGGGATTAGAACTGGGTCCTCCTGTCCATAGGCCAGACCCATCCTGATGCCCAGCTTTGAGGCCCCAGGGGTATGCAGGTGGAAACAAGCTCTTCTCATGGCCGCTCGACCCCACCTCCCTGCCCCTTGAGGGGCCAGAACCACTGGGCTATGCCTGCTCCCTCTGTGCCTCAGCCAAGGGAAACCCACAGACCCAGCTATCACTGAGATTTGTGGTGCAGTGGGTTAAGAGTCTGCACTGCTGGTATCCCATATGGATACTGGCTCAAGTCCTGGCTACTCCACTTCTGAGCCAGATCCTTGGTTAATGTGCCTGGAAAAGTAGCAGAAGGTAGCCCAAGTCCTTGGGCTCCTGGCCCACCCATGTGGGAGACTTGAATGGAGTCCCAGTTTTCTGCCTTTGGCCTGGACCAACTCTAGCCACTGTGGTCATCTGGGGAGTGAATTAGCAGATGGAAGCCTCTCTCTCTCTCTCTGTTTCTCCCTCTTGCTGTGACTCAGCCTTTCAAAAACCAAGTATATATGAGAAAGAGTGATGCATAGACTGGGACCAAGACTGAGACAGCTTCAATTCTCTGGGCTGTCTCCCTAATGTCCGCAATAGTTAAGACTGGGCAAGGGTGGACTCAGCTTGGTCTGACAGGGACCTAATTACCTGATCATCACCTGCTGCCTTCTAGGATTTAGCAGGAAAGTAGAATCTGAAATGCCAGGACACAAACTCAGGAATTCTGATATGGGATTTGGGAATGCCAAGCGATATCTTAACTACTACCCTAGCAAGTACACCGTGGCCCGGCTGAGGCCAACCACCGGCTCTGGGACTGCTCGTGTCTTCAGGAGTCTCCAGGTGTTGGACTTCGAGAGTTTCCAACATCCCTTGATCATGGAGAGAAAGGGAGACAGCGCATTGCGAGGGATGGGTTTTGTAAAGACTCCAAAGCTGGGAAGAGAAGAAGCCGGCGGGGCTGGACCACATGTGTGTGGCCTTTGGGAGTCAGGGGCTTTGCGCAGTGGTGGCACACAGCCTGCGAGGAGCTTGCATGCTGCCCAGCTGTAGCACTGATCCAGTCACTTAACGAGAGCGAGGTGACAAGTAAGTTGTATTTTTCAGCCTTCATTGTAGGGTTTTAATTTGCCGCTAACTGGCTTTGAACACCTCTTGATGCTTTGCTAGTATGTATGTGTATACGCTATTTTTTTTTTAAGAGTAAGCCTTGGGCTTGGAGCCTTTGGCAGGCGACAGTATCTAGTTAGAATTTAATGGCATTGCTTTTATTGTATTTATTTTTACTTTTAGCTCCTATTTATGGCAGGTGAGACTAGTTTTCCATTTGCAATAATGATAGAAAGTTTCCATTTTAAAGACACTTATTTAAGTTAAAAAGAATCTATTTAAAGAAAATCCTCATGCATAAAAATACAGGTGGTATACAGACCTAGCCTACATGAGAGAGGTGGTGTGGGAGCAAATCAAATTTTGGAAAACAATGATACAAGGGCTCATGGAAGCATAGAGTAGGTACTTCAAGGGTCAAAGGTCATTGCATTCTAGAACATAAAATCTTAGCATCATGAACCCTAAAGTGTGCAATCTGGTATATGAGCTACTGTAAAATATATTCTTACCAAATATTAGCACAGGTGACTGCAAACCGGGAACCCATTTGTCAGTTCAACCCTCATCTTGATGTGGGGAAACTGAGGCCTCAGGAGGCTGAGACTGGGGTAAAATAGCACAAGAGAAAGAGAGCCTTGAACCATGCAATGTGCTCTTCACACATGGGTATAGTTTGTGGAGCCTGCCAAGGTCACCTGCAGGGTCTGGGAAAGCAGGATAAGAGGCAGGGGAGACAGGTTAGCTGACTCCCCTCCTTGTGCCTACTACCTTCGTGGGTTGCCCTCTGCTTGTGAGAAATTCTTGAGGTTCTTCTGGCTCAGGCCTGGCCTTTGCTGGGAACACATCTGTGGAGGCCAAGCCTGCTGGGCCATTTCCAAGACAAAAGCAGAGGAAGGGAAGGCTGTGGCCTTGGCTAAGGTCCTGGGCGGAGGGTGTAGTGCCATGGTGGGGAGGGGGCAAAAGGCACGTTCTGTCTTCTGCACTTTGGGCTGTTCAGCTGCTATTCACAACACCCGTGTACTGCCAGGTGGCCTGCAAGGGGCAATCACTTCCAAGATTAGAACTCTGTCTATTTCTGGAGCTTTAGTTTCTCCTTGTGTCCTATAGGCCCTTATGCCATGCTTGTCCTATGTCCCTGGGAGCTGACTTGGGCAGAGAGCCGATTTGTGTCCCACAGTCATCTTGAGAGGCTAGTGATAGGGACAGGATGAAAGTGGCATGTGGTGAAGGCGCAGGGTGGCCTCACCCCCAGCCTGGGCAGTGTGCCTTGGGTTTCTCCTTGTTCTCCCAATGTTTGGGCTTTCTGCAGCTTGGGCCAACTATCCCATGAACTGGGTGGGATATTGGGGTGGGGGCACCTGCTGGGCTGTCAGGCTGGACTATGAGTTTAAATCAGAGATGCTGTTCTGACTTGGTGCTTCTGAGTACCCAGCCTTGGGAACTGCCCTCTTACACACAGGCACCAAATGTGGCCCCACCCAGCATGCCACCCTCTGGCATACCACAGGGAGAGGGCAGCCACCGGCAGGGGGCAGCTGGGGTGACAGTTTCCTCCACCCCCCCCATACAGCCCATGGGCCCTTTCTCCTGATGAGCCCCCGAAAAGGGGAACTCCCTCCAAGAAAGCCTGCAGGAGGCCCGAGGCCCTGGAGCTGCCCCCTTGTCCTGGGCGACACCTCATCTGCCAGGCCCCAGGTTTTCACAGCCACTTTCTGCAGCGTGTACTCTCTCCTTGGTCCCTGAGACCTGTTTCATGTGGTTCAAGGGAGGGGAAGCCCCAGATGGACTGGCTAGGACCGCAGTCACCCGCCCCATCTCTCCAAGGCTGCCCGCAGTAAACCCGCCTCCAGGTGCCAGGGGCCCTGGAGGAGCCAGCGCTGTGGATCCCTATGCAAACTCCAGGGGCCTCAATGATCACCCTGGCCAACATGGCCGACCATTCCGTCTGCCCACCATCTTCCAGACAGGCGCCTGGGGAAGAGGAAAGAAAGGACCCCTTCTCCTCACCGCCTGCCTCACGAGTGTCTCAGCCATTCTCTCTGTATTAATCATGGAAAAGACAGCACGCCCCAGCCTGGGAGGGAGAAAGCGCCTTTTTTTTCATCTGTCTGGCTATGTAGGTTCCACACGGAAGCCCTGCCCTGGCTGGGTTCCACTCCTGACAGCTGCTGCATGGCCTTGGATCCACCCACACCCAAGGGGCAGCAGGGTTGAGTTGATTTCACTTCTCCAGCAGGATCGATAGCCTGTCTCCTCCACAGTGCCCAGCAGAGCCCAACTCACAGCCCCCTGGCCCCGTCCCGGTGGGCTCCTTGCCCTCCAGGGCCGTGATTCTAGCCTGGGTCTGTTAAGCATTTCCTCATTAAGGTGCTGGCAGCTCCTCGCGGATCTGCTGCAGGCCAATGCCAATAGTTTGAGCCGCCCCAGAATGTTTGCACAGATTTCTGCAGCCATGAGGTTGCTGTTCCAGGAGTTGAAAGGTTTCCCGGTGGGGTGGGGAGGAGGGGGACCATCTCTCCCAGGGCCTGAGTCTGCCATCCGTGGGTCTGAGTGGTAGGAAGATGAGCCGGGGTGGGGAGGCCCCCTGGTAGACTGGAGGCTAACTGAGGAGTCAAGACTGGCTCCAGGGTCTGCTGAGTCAGGGGCTGGAGCTTGGGGCCAGGGACCCAGGGCTGATTTTGGCTCCAATTGGGGAAATAGTGATGCTCCCAATAGGGAGTACTAAATCCTGTGCATCATTCATAATCAAGGGAACAGTACTGGATCTTCTTATCTTCTATTTTTGAAAAAGGTTTATTTATTTTTTTTTTACACAGAGGAAGAGAGACAGAAAAAGATCTTCTGTCTGCTGGTTCACTCCCCAAGTAGGTGCAGTTGAGTTGATCCAAAGCCTGGAGCTTCTTTTGGGTCTCTCACGTGGGTGCAGGGTCCTCCTCTGCCTTCCCAGGCCACAAGCAGGATGGGAAATGAAGCAACCAGGACATGAAACAGTGCCCATATGGGATCCCTGCGTGTGCAAGAAGATTTAGCTGCTAGACCATCGCACCAGGCTCCATACTGTCTATTTTTAAAGCTGGTTCTTCAAAAAAGAAATATTTGTGAAAAAGGCATTTTACTCATCCCTGCTTTACTTGCCAATGGCCTATACCACTGGGCCAGGCTGACTGGGAGCTCCAAACTCCAGCTGGGTCTCTCATATAGGTGGCAAGGATCCATGTCCCCAAGCGGGGATTAGGGTGTGGTTGTGACCTATATAGGATGTGGGTATCCCAAACAAGCAGCTTAACTGCTCTGCTGCATGCCCACTCCTGTCTTCATTGTTTTCTGTTCCCAGATCTGAAAATGTCCCATCGAGACCAGGGACCTTCAGCCCAGCCTGGCCCCAGTCATTGGGGATATTTGGGGAGTGAACTATTGGGTAGAAGATCTTTCTCAGTGTATTCTTACTGGTTCTCCACCATGTGCTTGAGGCTTAGATGTTCCATCAGTGTTTGATGAAAGAACCGCAGGATGAATGAATGAATGTGCCTCCATTTGCCTATCAATACAATGTAAGGGTAAGCAAAACTCGGCAGTTCTGGTCACAGATGTCTTTTAAAATACCATGCTGTCCAGGAAAGTTTAGCCACAACACCCTGCACCCAGAAAAGGGATGTGGAGACCCCTTTTCTGTTGTAAGGAAATTCATATTTATACTTAAAATAAACTATACAGAGAAATGAAAAAAGGTTCACCTGCAGTCTTCGCCCCTAGCAGGGCCACTGATGAATAATTTGGTGAAATGGACACTGTACCAGATTGAACAGATAGATCCTATATTTTTGCTGAATAGATAATTTTAGGCTTCGTGTTCTCTGTTAAATTAATTCCAGAGGTGTGTGAAGGAAAGAGCTGGACCTTCACGCCTGCAGTGGGGCTGGTCGCATGGGCAGATGACTGACTACCTGTGTGTTATTGAATATGCCTCTGAGCAAGGAGGTTCCATTTTCATTTTCCACTGGACCTTGCAAAGTTCAGTGGACCGGGGGATCCTCAGCTCTGCCTGGACTCCTGGTGTGACCTTGAACATGACTGCTTTCACCTCGGGTGTCGGATCGGGATAACTGGAAGATGTCTGTAGGGTTTATGGGGAGGTGGGAAGTGAGGTGGGCTTCTGGCAGACACTGTCGGGCCAGGTCTGCTGCTTCTCCCACAGCTCACTCCTTCCTTCCCACTGCCCCGAGATGCCCAGCGCGCCAGCTGTGACTCAGTCTCTGCCCTTTGTGGCCTGAGGCAATGCCTTCCTCCAGGCAGTCCCTCCCAGGAGCTCTCACTGGAGCCATCTCAAGCCCTCCTCTGTATTTCCTTTTTCTTCTTCTTCTTTTTTAAATCTTTTTTTTTTTTTTTAAAAAAACTTTCATTTTATTTTAAAGGGTTGAGAGACATTCCTGCCCACTGGTTCACTCCCCAAATGCCCACAACATTCCAAGCAGGGCAAGTCAGGAGTCAGGAACCCAATTCAAATTTCCCACGAGGGCCCCAGGGATCCGAGTCCTCAAGCCATCACCTACTCGCCGCCTCCCAGAGTGTGCGTTAGCAGAAAGCCAGAATCAAGAGCGGAGCTGGGACTTGAACCCAGGTGCTCTGGTCTGGGATGTGGGCATCCCAAACAGTGCCTTCACCTTAACCACCATGCCCAGTGCCGCCCACCATCCCCAGCTCTGCACCTTCTCGCTATCTTCTAAAGCTCCGGTTGCTCTCTGACGGTCGAGATAACATCCATCCATCTCTTTCTTCCTCCTCAGCTGTGGCCTCAGAACCTGAGCTGTCACAGACCACACACCTCCCCTAACAGTCAGGAAATTTAAGAACTGGGAGATTGAGAAGGGGGTTGGCAACCATCTTCTTTTGCTGAAGACAACTTGTAAAGGAGAACTGTGGCTTCATATAGTGATCATTTCCTTAAATAGGAGAGTTTGACGGCAAACAAAGTAGGGAGCACATAATCCCTGAGCAAAGACAATCCTTTTTGTGGAGTACATGGTGCCTGCTTCCTGACTCTGCCAGGGAGCCACGTGATTGTTCTTGGGGCCAGCACATGGGGCTGCCTCTCATCACACCCCGCCTAGGAGATGCTCGGCTCGGCTCCCCCTGCCCCAGTGGATCACTCCCCCACCTATACTGGTGATAGTCAACGGGTTATTCTTTCTTTCTTTTTTTTCTTTTTTTTTTTTTTAACTTTGAAAGGGCAGCAGGCTCCACAAGGTTCCAGAAACTGTTATTAATCCCTCAAAAACTTCCATGTTCCAACCAAAATGCGGGCATGCTTGTGAATGTTTGTAGTACCTCCCTGTCCCTCTCCACTTTTTGCGAAGCGAGGACTTCAAAGACTGTTCCCTTGCCGAGGTAAACACCAGGGCAGGAGGTAGGGGAGAGTGAGAGACACATGGGCTTGGTGAGTGGAAAAGAAAATTGTGTTTTTTTCTTCTAAAAGGCATCCAGGCTGCATGAATGGCTCCTGGACAGGAGGGCAAACATTGGAAAGGTTGAGGCCAGGGCTGGGGGTGGACCTGGCATGTAATGATCAGTTCCTCTGCCCCGTGTGCTCCAAGGTCAGGACAGGAGTGAGCCAGGCCCGCTCTGTGCCCCGGCCCCCAGGCACTGTCCGGGAAATGCTTGCATGTTGCCTACAAGCGTGGCTATAGAGCCTGCTGGCTTCAATCACAGCTCCACTGCTCAGCAGCCCTGCGAGCCTAGCCTTTTTTCCTGGGCCTCTCTTCCCTCATCTGTAAAACAGGATAATGTTTGTGGTGAGGGTCTAACTGACTCACGAGAACAGCTGGGTTACTGGAGATGAAGCAGGCCTGGGCTCACTTGACGGCTCCAAGTGGGCTGGGGGTTCTAACAGTCTGTCCTTTCCCAGAGGATCCAGGGAGGGGAATTACTCTGGTCTGATGCTTGGAGTGTGAGCCAAGGTGTGATCCAGGTCATCCCCTGAAAAGTAGGACTAACTACTGTTGGGTCATAGCAAGATGGCACGTCCCCTAAGGTTGGCTGGACCCTGATCTGGGGAAGAGATGTGGAACGAGGCCTGGGCTTCAAGGGGCGGGAAAAAGATGCAGAAGAGGATGGAGTGGATGGCTTCAAAGGGAGGAGGCCGCAGGGGTCAGGGTGAGGGGTAGAGACAATCGAACAAGGTTAGGAAGCTGCTGAGGAGCTGGGTGGGGTCTCCACAGCCTGATTGCCCACCCCTGCCCAGGAAGTGAAAGCAGGTAGGGTCGCTATTTGGTTTGCAGAGGGTGGAGAGAGGAGCCTGGCTTTGCCAGGAGAAGCCAGGGGCAAGTGGGGAGACAGTGTTGTCATGGAAACAGGAAGAAGGTCCCTGGCCGGGAGGGCTGAGCTCTGTGCCTAGATGGCCATTGTCCACGCAGATATGGGTCCCACCAGCTGTCCACCTTGCTGGTTTTGCAGACTCTTGGGGCGTGTGCATCCCTCCCAGAGGCCACCCATGCGTTCCCAGCCTTGTCTGACTTGTGTTTGCAAGTCACCCAGGAGATTTTCTTCTTCCACAGCTGCTGACCCCAATGCTGGGCTACTCTGTGCTTCAACTATGTTCTGTCTCAGATGGTGGGCAATCAGGAGGAGAGGACTGGGGGCCCAGGGTTGGCTCAAAACTTCCCTGGCTCAGCACGATGCTGGGGCAGGGCTGGCTGAATTGATAAACACGGAGCAGAAAGACTTAGCATAGCAGCAATGAGCAGGGGAGACAAGAAGCATTTTAGATGTAGGTGGAGTTTCCTTCGGTGACTTCTTTACAGGAGCTATCAAGTACCTAGCAGGTGCCTGCTTCTATGGTCACACCTAGGTGCCACAGCGAGTAAGACAGAGAGAGGGGGTTTGTATTCTAGTGGGGGAGTCTGGCAAAGAGATGAGCTGCTGAGAACTTCTAGGATGCTGTCAAGCAATGTGAGTTGTTCTGGGGAACGACTGAGACTTGGGCTGCACCTATGTAAGTGGTGTGGGTGGTAGCCGAGGAAAGCCCTCTCCATGAGACATGGACCCTGGGCTTTTGATGCCCCAGCTGGATGATGGCTAGCCCACAGAGGCAAGGTCAAGATTCACGCTCTTTCACCCCTGCCTGAACTTCATACATGCTCAGCATTCCCCTCCCAGCCCTGATCCAAGTTGGTTCAAGTCAATTTCTGTTTGTTGTTCCTGCTTTGTGCAAGGTCATATGCCAGCAGCGTGGAAGAGGGTAGTAAGACCTAGCTGAAGAGGATGCAGCTCTGCCCAAAAACCTTAGCAGCCTATGGAGCCAGGAGGCACCTTGCAGTTTGCCCCAAGACCAGAGGGAGCTTCCGGGGCAGGAGGCAGACAGTGTCCCGGTAAACGATAGTACACACGAGCCTGCGGGACAGGCCCCAGACAGTGGGCAGGAGCTCAAGTGGTAGGGACCACCCTGATGGCTCCAATGCTTCTGGAGGAGGGAACAGGCTCAGAACCAGTGTCCAGACCAACAGAACAGAGCCCAGCTCCACACTCAGCCAGTCTGTCTGTGTACTGTGGCTGGCTGGGACCTGACATGGCAGAGAGCAACGTGTCAGTAAAGCTGCAAGATGGAGAGGGCTGAGGACATTTTGGGGAGCTGGATCATCTCTTCCGGGGCCTGGAGAAGTGCGTCCTAGGAGGCAACTGAAGAGTTCAGTCTCGGCTTGGCTGGCACAGCCACGACGGCTGAGACAGGGATCGTGTCTCCAGGCTGCCTCTGGTTGGTGTGCTGGATAAGTTAGAGTGGCTTAGGTTATGCTGCAGTGGATAAACAGCCTGAAATCTTAACAGCTTCCAACATCCCCGCTCGTTTCCTGCTGTTCTGTTACATAATTATCACGGCTCAGCTGGGGCTCGCTCTCCCCAGCACTGTCCTCTCTTTCCTCTCTCTCTTTCTCTCCCTGGCACCCAGCTTCTGGAAGAATAAAATGCCAGGCGGTGTTGCAACAGAAGTCATGCATGCTAGCCCAGAAGTTGCATGCAGCTTGGGAAGGGCCAGCACTGGTCTCACGGCCCCATCCTGTTGGCCAGCAGCAGGAAAGTACCCACCCTGCACGTGCCAGGGAGGCAGAGAGCCAGTGAGGTTTCCTGCCCAGCATTCATGATATCCCTGTAGCTGAGCCGCACTAAACAGTGGTGAGGTGTACAGTGAAAAACTCAATTTCCCTTCGATCTCACTGTAGCTTTCTGATGATTTCGAGGAGAGAGTCTCAGTGGGTTTTCAGTACTATCAATGGATGTTGTTTAGCTGGGTGATCCCTCCCTTCCCTGGCCTTAATTTCCTTGTCTCTGAAATGGGCTCAGGGTTGATTTGGAGGAGGCTGTCTCTGTGTTTAGGATGGCTAGGCAGATGTAGGTCCTGGAATGCCCACATGGCTGGATTTGGTAGGTGGAGCAAGGACCCCAGTGAGCCTGGGCAGCCCCCTCCCCTCTTCGCACCCCTCACCACCCTGGCAGGTGCCATGCCTCTGGCTGGCAGCTGTGTTTTCTCTGCTCAACAAATGTCTTAATCACAAACAGCAAAAATGCAATGATTCCCAGCCCCTGGAAAGCCTCACTCCAAGGGGCCTGGGTAAGAAAAGGCTCCCTGTGTCTGGGCTAGGGGTGGGCTCTACATTCCTGGGGTCCAACCACTGGGGCAGACTGGGCCCTGGAATGCAGCTGGAGGGCCCGGCCCCCTGCCAGAAACAGCGTGGTCGCAGCTTGGGATGGCTTTGCTGTGGTTTCCGAGAGCCCAGCTTAGTGGGGGAAGGGAGGGCTGCGGGGCGGAGCAGCTGGGCAGGACACAGTGTGCCCCCTGGGACAACCGCTCAGGCTCTTCATAGCTTGCTTCTGATCCAGGCATCCGGGGGTCTCGCTCTGGAACCCCAGCCCACAGAGGCAAGGATCGCACCTATGAAGAAGTGAGCGTGTCTTTACTCAGTCTGTGGGGCTGCTGGTCGCCTCCTCCTCCTGGGGCTGGGGCCTCTACCTTACACCTGACCTGCTTGAACCATCGTGCTTCTTCACCAGATGGGCTTCTTGTCGGGGTGCAGCCCTGGTGTCTCAGTGTCAAGGTCACCGACACTGAGAGGCAGCTTCCACCCTCTCCAGGGGTTGCTCCGCCCCACTTGGTCATTGTCTTGCTTCACGTCCATCCATGTCTTTACTGCCTCACTTCTTACTACTTCATGGGCAGGAGCTTGTGCCCTTCACCGTGATGGCCCCATAGTCCCTGAAAAGCCCTGTTCTGAGCTCTTTTCCCATTCCGTAGGCACTCAATACCTATTTGATAAATGAGTATGTGGGTGAATAAATGAATGAAGGGGAAGGCAAAAAGACACCCTGGACAGTATTTTCTGTTGTCTGAATTAGAGTTCCCAGTGTCTGGGGCCACGTATGGTACCTGCACGCTGTTACCGCAATAACCCTGGGAAGCAGATGCTTGTTTTTCTGTTTTCAGAGGCCCAGGGAAAAGCTAGGGGAACTTAGCAGGCTTTCACTGTGAGGGGGAAGGAGGCTGGTTTGCGTCTGTCTTGTGACAACACTCCTTTCCCCACCCAGCACCCAGAGGTGGCTAGTGAGCTGCCCAGCAGCAGGTGCCATTTGCTGCCTTCTGCCTCCTTTGGCCAGCCCACCCAGCCCAGATGGGTGCCACTGCCTTGCAGGCAAATGCTCCCCAGCAGAAAGTTGGTGAGGTCAGTCTCTGTCTTCCGGGCAGCCCAGAGATCTTCTCTGAGTCATCCAAGGACCTGAGGCTCCGACGGGTAAGCTTCAAGGTGGTTAGGCTGTGACCCACGGCCACTCACTGGGTGGTTCTCTTGCCTCTAGTCTGGTTGGAGGCTGTGCCCGGCACACCAAGGTACACAGGAAAGGCCTGAGGCAGAGCCGCGGCGTTCTCAGTCCCCAGGAACGCCAGTGACTCACAGCGGGCAGCATTTGGTGACTCAGGGTCCCCGTGGTAGGGAGAGGGTGTCTCGTGTGGAACACAGGCCAGCTCTCAGCTCATGGCCTGATGTGCCACAGGGGCCATGCACACCTGCAGCAGCTGCTGCTGTTGCTTGACACAGCCCTTCTGCTTTGTTGCTCTGACATCCCTGTCTATGCATGGAGCAGCTGCACAGAATGCTCCACGAGGGGCTGTCATCTGTGATGCGCAAAATGAGAGTGGTGAGAACCAGGTGAGGCAGGGCTCTCCCTGCTGGGGTGGAGAATTAAGAGCAGTCTTGGTGGCAACTAAAGCCCTGGAGTGGGAGTTGGGATTCCTGGGTTTTAGGACTGCCCTTGAGGCTAGCTTGTGGTGTGACTTGATAGCGCTATGTCACCTCTCCAAGCCCTCACTGCTGCATGTGGTGAAGGCTGGCTCCTGCTGGCCAGGGGTGGGGTGTCCCATGACGGCGCTGACTTTGGTCCAGGCTTTGCCCCCTGCCGAAGACGTCTTGGTTGCCAACCCTGCCTGCAGATATGTGAGGGCCTGAGCTAATGACACATCAACCTTCCAGAATTTCTGTGCCAAATGACTCTTCAGATATTAAAGTGATTTCATGAATCTACATTTGGTGATATAAAAAAAATGCAAAATACATTAAATGAAAGAAAAAAAGCAGGAAACGGAATAAAATGCATAAGATGTGTTTTTATCCCTATATGTGTGTCTATAAGTAGAAATGCATAGAAAAAGGCATAGTAGGATATATATATATATATATAAATGCTAAATATGACAACCTGAATCATGAAAATTATGTTGATCTTTAGTTTTGCTTAATATTTGGGGAAATTTTTTTACAGATTTATCTCCTTATTTATTTGAAAGCTACAACGGCAGAGAGAGAAGCAGAGATAGATTATCTGTTGGTTCACTTCTCAAATGGCCCCAAGTGCAGGAGTCCAAGCACTTGGGCCATCTCTGCTGCTTTTCCGGGCATATTAACAGGGAGGTGGGTACAAGTGGAATAGCTGGGATTCAAATTGACATCCATATGAGATACCCAATGTTGCTGGCAGACCCTTAATCTACTACACCACAATGCTGACTTCTTAAATATTTTTAAAAGTGTTACAATATGTATGTTGCTTTTATAAACAGCTAGTGTGTTTTCCAACTAAAGAGCTCATTTCCTGTCAACCAAAGTCTTATGGTTCTGGCTGTAGCCCTAAATTGTTACCTGAATTCATTTAAGTCCCTTTTCTTCCCAAGCTGCAATTTCCACCCTCCCCCCTATAAATTGAAAGGATTATAAAATGCAATCTCCAAATTAGTGTTCTCCAATGGAACTTTCTACATTGGGTTGAATGTTACAGCATAGTGTGTGAAGCTGCTGCTGACACCAACATCCCATGTTGTAAGGCTGGGATTGAGTCCTGCTCTGCTTCTACCCCTGATCCTTGCTAGTGTCCCCCCTGGGAGACAGGCTAATCATGGCTCAAGTACTGGGGTGCCTGCCATCCATGTGGGAGACCTGGACTGGGTTGTGGGCTCCTGGCTTTGGCTTGCCCCAACTCTAACTCTTGTGAGTATTTGGGGAGTAAATGAGTATTTGAAAGATGCCCTCCCCCTTTCTCCTATTACCGTATGTTTTAAAGAAAAGTGAACTTTAAAGAAGGAACTTTATAATTGATGGAAAATTCGGAATCTTTACTGCTGAATATAGTACCACTAGCTTTTGAAAGGGTGCTAGTGCTATTTAGAGATTCAATTTATTTAAATAGTCACATGTAGCCAGTGTCCACCATATTGATGGAATAGGTCTGATTTTTAGCTCTCAAGTTTAATTGGGTCACATCTTATAGATGAAGTAAAAATTTTCTTTGTCTAGAGTGCCTTGTTTCCCTCAGCAGAAGCCACGTGTCTCTTCCGGGAGCTGTCATTCCTTCTGTAGGTCCCACCCGTAGGCCCTGTTGATTGGCCAGGAGGCCTCCTAGCTCACACTTGACCCTCCAGAGCGGTACCCCAGGATTTCAAATTTTGTTGTGAAATGTGAATAACCTAAAAGTAACCATTTAAAGCAAACCATTCAGTGCTGTTGAACATGTTCACAAAATCGGCCAACCACCACTTAGTTTCAAAACCCTTTTATCATCTCCCACGTGGGTGCAGGGTCCCAGGGCTTTGGGCAGTCCTTGACTGCTTTCTCAGGCCACAAGCAGGGAGCTGGATGGGAAGCAGGGATACGGGGATTAGAACCAGCACTCAAATAGGATCCTGACACGTTCAAGGCAAGGACTTTAGCCACTAGGCCACTGCGCCAGGTCCTTTTGCACGTCTTCTTTGGCTTAGCAATGCTTTGATAGTCATCTATGTGGTAGCATCTATTAGGATTTAATTTCTTTTCATGGCCAAATAATATTCCACTCTGTGACATTATTAATATCTCCTTATTTATTCATCCTGTGAAAAGTCTTTGGGTCATTCCCACTTTGGGGCTACTATAAGCAGTCCTGCATTTATTTATTCATTCATTTCACATTCCTGAGTCCCTGTCTTTCATTGTTTTGGGTCTGGAGCTAGGTATGAAGTTGCTGGGCCATGTGTTAGCTTCATGGTTAACTTCTTGAGGAGCCACTGAGCTGTTTTCCATAGGGGCTGCATGGTTTAACCCTCCTACTGGCACATGAGAATGGCACATTTTGGCACAGACCTAGAGTGCTTCTTAGCGCCATTTTGGTAAACTTGAGGGCTACTTGCCTGGAAGAATGAACAGGACATCCAAAGAGGGGTGCAGGCAAGAGACAGACCCCATGTCACCTCAGAAGCCAGGTCCCACCTTCCTCATGGGAACACAGGCTGGGGAGTTCTCCCTTGTGACCTAAGCCAGCCTTCTGTCACCTTCAGCTTTCTTACGGGTCGCCTCCTGGGACTCACTTCTGAGTCCTGATGGCTCAGGTTGTGTTGCAGGGCATGCTACATTGACTTCACCCTGACGTCAGCCACCGCCTGCCAGCCTGCCCCCTACAACTTCACTGCCTCTGCTCTCTCCAGGTCCTGAGCCAAGAGTCCTGGGGAAAAGCCGTTAGGAAACCCTTGAGCCCTGGCTGGTCGTCGGATGGGTGTGCCGGCCAGGCAGGAAGGCCAGCGGTGAAAGCAGGTGCGTAGGGGGCTGTGGTGGGAGAAGAAGCACTGGGGTCCCCTGAGGACACTGTGCAGTAAGGAAAACAGAAGGGAGGGTGGAGGCCAGGCCAGGTTACAGAGGAGGAAAAGGTGGAAAGAAAAACCCCTGCGGCCCTGTCAATGTTTAGATGCCCTTTCCCAAGGTAACTGAGATGGACTCTTCTGCCGCCAAGGCCAAAGGCAGCCTTCCCTCAGGGTTGGGGTGGAAAGGACTTTGATTTCACCTTCTGGGTCAGGGAGAGGAAGGAAAAGTGACATAAAAGAGCAGCTCTGAAGGTGGTACAACCTCTTCATTCTCTAGAACCTCAAAAGTGAGCTCTGGGCCCATGGGATCTGGGGAATGGGGGCACCTGGGTGGGGAGGTCTCTACTGCAAAGGATGGGGAGGAACCAGAAGGCAGGGGCAGTGGGTACTGGGGATGAGGACAGGGCACTGTTGCCACCTCAGAGAAGGATTTATGCACCCTGTCTGTGGAGAGCATGGAAAAGTTCCCCACCCTGCTCTTGTACATAGATATTATATTCCTTCATTTTTATTTTTGAAAGGCAGAAGGAAAGAGAGAGTTTTTATCTGCTGATTCATTTCCCAGATTGCCACAACAGGCAGGTCTAGGCCAAGCCAGGTGTTCTACATGGATGGCAGAGACCCAAGTACTGGAGCCATCACCTGCTGCCTCTTAGGATGCACAGTAGCAGGAAGCTGGAATCAGAAGTGGAGCTGGGACTTGATCTCAGGCACTCTGACATGGAACGCAGCTGTTCCAAGCAGCATCTTCCTCATGGGGTATGTGCCTGTCCTGCACATAATGAACCAAGTTCTTCTCAGGCCCCAGAGCCACGCTTGGAAACTCCGCCTTGCTCAGAGTCCAGGACCCACAGGACGTAAACTTCAGCTTCCAAGTCTAACCCCATCCTTGTCCCAGAACTTCCCCTGGTGAACAGAAACTCACCAAGCTCTGATTCCGTGATTCCGGTCAATGAGGTCTGGTGCCATATGCCCACCTTGGCTCTGGCCCAGCCTCATTTAGGCCCATGCTTTGGGACATTGCCCTCTTTGAGCCTCAGGGTTTTCATGTGTCAAATGCACAACCCCAGGAGAGCTGGGCAGCATGTCTTGTCTGTCCACGTCGTCTCGGCCCATGCTAACTGCTCAGTGGGGGCTTGTGGAATGAATGGACAGGGTGACAAGATCCTTAGGCCCCTGAGGATAAGGTGGATATGTCTGGTTGTTCAACACTTAATGACAAATGCCAGCACAAACCAGCAGGGGGAGGAAGGAGCAGTTCACATGATGTAAGTTCAGGGCAGGATGGGAAGCACTGGGGGCTCAGATGGTATCATGGAGGCTCTGTCCATCTCTGTCCCCACCCTTGGCTTTCCTCTCTCTTAGAGCTAGCTTCAGGCAGGTCCAGACACTAGGATTCTTGCTCCATGTGCACCAGAAAAGAGGCTGTATCAGGACATGAGGTCTGACTGCAAGGCCTAGCCAAGGTGCCTACCCATACCCAGTGTTTGACAGAAGTCTGAATGCTGGCTCAGACCTTCCATTCTATCAAAGGCAGAGCAGCTGGGATGTGAACCAGTGCCTGTATGGGATGCCAGCACTTGCAGGCAGAGGATGAGCCAATTGAGCCACTGTGTTGGCTTCTACTAAAATGACAAAGGGATGCTGGTTATTAATTTTTACCTATTTAACACAGGTTCTGAACTAATTTTAGCATTGCTTAGGTGTACCAATTGACAAATGTTTATGGCCTTAATGCTGGGGCTCAAAATACAGTTGTGCCTGAATAGCCCACTAAATTTACATATGATCTCCTCTAAACTTAGGAGAGCTATTGAATATACATTACAGTGCAAATGCAATGTCTCATCCTACCCATCAGAAATATAATCCTGCCTAAATTTCCTGTGATCCCAATACTCATTGCCCTAAAACATCCCAGTGTAGTGATGAATGCTTGGATCAAATAAGCAATAAATTTACATGGAATTAAATATTTGCACCTACAACTTGACTTGACAAAATGAAACCCTATGGACCTAACTCCCCATTAAAATAATTAATATGGCTCGTTGTAAATTAAAAATTGGGCCTTCAAGGATTGAAACTGATTCATTAGGCATTGGCTGTTAGGGTGAATATTTCTCCATTTGGCTTACTCTTCAACCCGAAATGAATTAATGATGCGCATGGCTTATTACGGTAACCTTGATCCCTGTGGTCTCATTTTATTAGGGCCACCATATCCAACATTATTGAAATTACTGATGTTATCCAATAGTATATTTGGTATATCTAATATGTATTTGGTGAATATAGTCTGGTCAGCGTCTGCTCCACGAGGCTGAAAGGGCATCATATGTATTTGGTGAATATAGTCTGGTCAGTGTCTGCTCCACGAGGCTGAAAGGGCATCATATGTCTTTGGTGAATATAGTCTGGTCAGTGTCTGCTCCACGAGGCTGAAAGGGCATCATATGTCTTTGGTGAATATAGTCTGGTCAGCGTCTGCTCCACGAGGCTGAAAGGGCATCATATGTATTTGGTAGTGCACTCACGGAGCACCTCAACAGTCTTGGCAGGCGAGATCATAGGTCACATTGCACTAGTTACAGCGTCCTCAAGAGAGATTTGTGGGGCCAGCACTGTGGTGCAACAGGCTGATCTTCTGCGCTGTGGTTCTGGCATCGCATATGACACTAGTTTGTGTCCTGGCTGCTCCATTTTCAATAGTTTGGGAGAACAGTGCAGGATGGCTTGAGTCTTTGGGACCCTGCATCTCCCTGCATTGGGAGACTGCTGATGCCTGGTTTTGGATTGGCTCTGTTGCAGCCACTTGGGGAAGTGAACCAGCAGATGGAAGGTTCTCTCTTCGTAAAATGTACCTTTCAAAGAAAAATAAGTACATCTTTTAAAAAAGAAGAAAAAATATCTCACCTTCCCTGAGCCTTCGTTCATCACAGGCTATGATGACAGCAATAACACCCACGAATCCCCCTGCCCTTCTTCACATCCCTGAGACTTTGTGAGGTGCCCAAGAGACCCAGACTTGTAATGACAGTTATCATGCATCGAGGCATCAGGAAGCGTGCGGCCTGAGCTAGGTGAAGCCTCTACCCCTTCTCTGAATCTTTCAGACAATCTGTCTTAGTGCCGAGAAGCCGGCTGGGTGAGGTTAGAAGGCTTGTACGCTGTCACACAGCCAGGCAGGGTGGAGCTGGGGTTTCAAGCCGTGCCCTCAGGCATGCAGCTATTTATAAACTGTAAATAATTTTATGAGCATAAGGGATTATTAGGAACGGTCTGTTTGGTTAATAATAGTAATTTTTTTAGAAAACCCTGAAAGGGAAATTCAAATAAATTCAAACAAGTGTTTGTTTAGCACCTACTATGGGCTGATCACTCACCAGGGGCTCTGAAGGGGAGACATAAATAACTGTGAACCAGGCAGACTGTGATCTAACAGAGCCATAAACACGTCCCCGGGCAGTGGAGGGGAGGGCGCGGTAGGTGGCGAGGGAGGGGGGTCTCAGAAGGGCTTTTGGAAGAGGTGGGATTTGAGCTGGGCTTTCAAGATGAACGGACTACTACAAGGTGGGGGTTTGAGGAGAAAAACCAACTTTGAAGGGATCTGGAAGGTTCTAAGGACCCACAGTCGAGTTCTTAGATCCAGAGGGGTAAGCAGTTCTGTGCAAAATAACTTTCACACCAGCAGGAGCTTCCGCAGTGACCGACTAAGTGGAGCACAGCAGTTGCTATGGGAACAGAGGAACGCCTCATCCCTGTCATTAGTGAGCATCCCTGGCTCCCAGCTCTCTAGCCAAGGCCAGGAGGCGGTGGCGGGGGCTGGTGCTGCTGTTCCTGAGAAGAAAAGCCCTGTGAGAGACTGCTGCCCTGTGAGCTAGGGTAGGGGTGGGGAACAGAGGGGGGTGCCAGGGCTCACAGGTGACACCTGCCACAGAGAAGATGGCCAGGGGTCTGCAGGCATCCAGGAGCTGTGGAGTAGGCAGGAGACCCTCAGGGAGGAAGCAGCAATGACCAAGTTGGTTCATTCCCACTCTGCCCTAGGGTAGGGAGCAGAGCTGCAGGCAACCCGACTTACCCCAGGAGGTCAGCATGGCAGGGGAATCTGCCAGAGCGCACATCTGTGTCAATCTTTGGTCCCAGGACACCCACCTAACAGCTTGAGTGAAGAGGGGAAATGTTCGATGGACTGGATGACGAGTGAGTGCAACACAATGGGCTTTCAGTTTGAGAACGAGATTCAGAATCCTGGCTTTGGCTTGCCTGAACTGGCTGACCGCAACAAATGACACATCTTTTCTGTGTTTTGTTTTTCTTCCTTTCTCTCTTTTTCTTTCTTTCTTTCTTTCTTTCTTTCTTTCTTTCTTTCTTTCTTTCTTTCTTTCTTTCTTTCTTTCTTTCTTTCTTTCTTTCTTTCTTTTTTGGTTTCTACATCTGTGAGATGCAGGTGGCAGCAATATTGCCTACCGTGTGGGACTGAGAATTAAGTGCCATGATTGATATAGGAGCCGCACACAGTCCCAGGCACACAGGAAACCATCCCTCGGTATAAGCTGGTCTATCATGATTACTTCCACATACCAGGCTCCTGACGCTTTGTGCTAAATGCTAATTCCCCCAGTGCAGGAAAAGCGGACAATGACAAAGGACATGGGAGCCATGGGACTCAGTTGTAGCCCTTGTTTCCAGCAGCCCTGATGATGACGGAGGAAGGCCAGTGCCTGCTACCAACACCAGGCTTGGGTGCTTGGCTTTTCTCTACGAGCATCTGGTAGCCATTGAATATTTTGGAGGCTCAGAAAAACTACATGAGAAGTACACAGATCTTTTTTTTTGTCCTGAGGCTCTACACTTATAGGGATAGACTCTAAGGATAATGACAACAGAAGCTAAACATAGTAACAATACTAGCAATGGCTTTCCTTTGCAGAGAGCTTATTACACACCACAGTTTCACAGGCCTTGGCTGTTGTAACCCTCACAACAACTTTATGAGGCAGATACTACTATTAACTCCAATCTGATAAATAATAAGGAAATTGGGGTGCAGAATGGCTAACTGGGTAGCCAGGTCACACCGCTGGCCATTGGTATACAGGGCTGGATTCTAGGCACTTCTCAATGAACAGGGACCCTGCTTCCTTACCCAAACCTCTGAATGTTTTGGCTCAGGAATAGTGGGGGCTGGGGCTCAGAGTCCCTTAATTTCTTCCCAGTAGCCCTATTGGGTTCTTTGGGACTTTGAAGGTGTGTGTGCGTGTGTAGGAAAGAAACTTAAGCTGACCAATGAAGACAGAAGCCTCAGACCTCAAAGTGAGCAGAGTGTCCCAGCTGGATGGGCAGGAGGCAGGCCTGGGTCCCATTCGGTTACTTCCTCTCAGGGCTGGTGGAGGCCATGGCGGGAACTTCTGAGAAGTTGGAGAACAAGCCCTTTCATACCGCCTCCCTTTGAGCTGGTCTTGAGGTGGGGCTGGGGGTCGGGTGGGTGGAGGGTGGGGAGCGTGCTGAGAGGTGAGGCTGCAGGCAGGCTGGGCAAACAGATTGGGCAGCGGCTGTGAGCACAGAGCGCCCATTGTGGACCCAGAGCTCTGCTTTCAATAATCCACTTGGAGGAATGTTTCATTGAGTGCCAGAGAAAGGAACCATTGAAATGCCCAGGGTTGGGCTCCACGAAGGGTTAACGGCAAGCAGCTATAGGTGCCCAGGCTCTTGCCACATTGGCTCACATGCCTGACATAGGGACCCTAATCACCAAGACAAGGGACACTCAGCAAGACCACCCAGAGGGCCAGAGCAGGTATGTGTGTGCCGCCTGCACCGGCCAGAAATAGTGAAGGGGGTACCCAGCTTGAAGGATGAAAAACCCTTTCTACCAAGAGCCATTTTCCCTAAGTACTGATCAGCAAGATCTGAGCCTCAGGTGGCCCTTCTGTCTGCCTCGTGGGCAGGTGCATCTCTACAGGGACTTCAATGAGGACCTTTAACAGGGACCCCTGCAGCACACCCTCTAGGATACAACTAGGAAAGCTTTCTTAAGCACCTCTGGCCTTTCCATTAGTCACTCATCAATTATGATTCCTGGTACAGCAGTCAAGAGCACGGGAGTGTCAGGAAGAACCACTGGTCACTAACCAAGGTGACCAAAGGACCCTGTGTAATTTTCTGTTGCAGACTCTTCCTCACTTAGAAGAGCCCTCATTAGAGGGTTCAGCCTGGCTATTGGTGAGAACATCTGAAGTGAGTCAGTGCGTCCCACAGCAGAGGCACACCGCTGTTTCTAGCTATAGGGGCTTGTGGGTCTTGGAGTGCAGGCAGCATCTTTCTGGCATCTGTGGGAGGAGCAGGCAGGTGGATGGCCAGGGCTGCAGCCAGAGGGTGGCTACACACTGGCTGCCTCCCTGAGAATGAGCTCCAGCAACCCAGTGGTGCAGGTGCAATATCTTCATTGCCGTAAAACCCACTGCGGACACTTCTGCCTGCCTGGGCCTGTATCTCGTATATTCTGAACTCTGTCCATTCACCTGGGTAGGGACCTTGTGACAAAGAGATTCATGACCAGGATTTAAACTCTGGAGGGCAATCGCTTGTCACTTTTTTTCTGGGCTTTGGCATGGTGATGCCTTGGGCTGGATTTTGGTGAATGCAGACCAAACATCTGCAAATGGGCACCCAATGTCCCCAAACCTGCAGGTTTTAGAATCCATCAAGTTGACGTTTACACTTCTTTGATTTTTCCCTAATGGGAAGCTACATTATTATAAAGCAGGCAATGGCCCCCAGCCACCTCCTTATGCTTTCCCATTGAGCAGCTCCTAATATCCTCAGGGTGGGAAATAGATTCACCTCACAAGAATTTTGAGTGAAGTAAGAATCAGTGGACCCGGAGACAGCCTGGAGAGCTTTCTATGGCCACTAGGCTACCACACTGGGCTCTGAGCCTTGTTTTTTGAACCTGAACTTGAAATAGCTTTGAATTTGATGAGCTTACCTGGCTAAGGTTGAGACTTGACTCAGGGAGGAAGACAGGGAATGCCGAGGGCAGAGGAGCGAGCCCGTGAATCCTGAGAGCTGTGCCCTGCATTTGCGTTATACTTTGCACTCAGCCCCTGTGGGGCCTCCCAGGGTCTCCTGACTTTACTGGGTAAGCAGTCCCAGCCTGGCCCAGCTGTGTAACGGGTGGGGAAGGAAGGGCCCAGAGTCAGTGTGGCTGTCCCTAGAATGTCTTACAGAGAAATGACAGCTCTGAGGCCACTGTGGGTTTGGGTGATCACCAAGATTCTTCAAGGACATGTGATTCCTAGGGAACTGCTGTTGGCCTGGGGGTCCCACCCTCTCCCCTCCTTCCTGGTGGTTCACCCCTCACTGACATCCTCTTACTAAGAAGCTGCCAGACTTCCATTGGGTTGACGTGCACACTGTCTCCCAGCAGTGCTCTCATCCACAGGCCTCTGTTCTTCCCTCAATTGCACGCAAGAGAGCAATAGACCAGGGCTGTGGCACTGGCGAGTAAGCTTGCAGCACAACAATTCCAGGAGACATGGTCACTGCAAACCTAACATTACTTTAAATATAAGCAGGTTGCAAAACCAACCCAAAACAACTCCTAAAACCCAGCAGCATTGAGAACCATCACTGTGCCAAAATTCATACCTGTTGAGTGCTGACTACGTCCTGGGTACTGGGCTGAACCCCCACATGTCATTTATTCTATTATCTCATTTGACAGGAGAAGAAATTGAGGCTGAGGGTGGTCATGTAACCTGTGCAAGGCCAGGTCCACAGAAGTAGCAGGACTTGAACTTGAGCCCATGCCCATGGTCTTGACCTCTGAAAGGCTGCCTGCCTTGTCCCCATGACAACCCCTGTGGCCAGGGCTTGTGTCTCCCTGGCCGAGTCCCCACCCACTCCCCTGGCCCCATTTCTCTGTGTACACAGAGCAAGGGGAGGGCAGCTCTGACTAGTTCCTCTTGACCCAGGTCACCAACAAACCCTTTGCAAAGCCCAAGTCCATCCAACCTCCTGGGACTTGTCCCACGTTGACCCCCTCTCCAGGATGGCCTTGGCCGAAGCCTCCGGAAGCCCTGTTTTAGCAGCCTTTCCCCCAGGAGGCTATATTTTCCCCATCTGTCCTCAAGATTTCTTCTCCCAGAACAACAGGCTCCGTTTTCCCTTCTGATAAATCCGGTCACCCTACATATGGGGCTTTGAGCAAACAGGAGTGGCCGGCCCTACGCAGCCCTCGCTTCGAAAAGGCAGATTCACACAGCTACTATTTTGGAGGTGTGGTTTCTTTCCCCTGCCCCCCTCCCCCAACACACACAGTGGTTTCAAGCAAAAGGCAAAAGTCTCCGCAGCGTCTTGGCAGGGGAAGGGTACAAGGAGAGCAGTACCTGGGCGGTGTTGGCTTCGCAAGGTCCACAAGACCCTGACCTTTCCTGATGCTCCAGGAAAGACAGCTTTACCCACCTCCCTGCTGGTCACAGCAGGGCTGCTTGGTCAGTAGCCTCGCTGGCTTGGGGAGCCCAGCTCTCCGCTGAAGACTGTAGCCTGGTAAAAACCCAAAAAGCAGTGCTACATCCTTGAGCTTATACATGGGCACCCAACGGCCTCAGACAAGCATATATGTCAGATAGCTTGGACTTGGGCTAATGGTGATTAAATCTGCCTTTGCATCAGCTACTAGCTAGCACTTATCGACTGAGACATACCAGGTCTTCACAGAGTTCATGGGCAATGCACATTATCAAACAAACAAACAAAAACAAAACAAAAGAAAAAACCCAAGTTCATGGACAATGCATATTATCACAAAAAACCACATGCAGATGTCAAGATTTTTGCCCCCCAAATAAATGTACGCTTTCATTCTGTCTTCCGTGAATGGTGGGATGCCCCTTCGGGTTTCTCATCATAATCTCAATTTGTGTGACTTCCTGGAGAGACTGGAAGATTGGGAAACACCCATGGTCATCCTCATGTGACAACAGGCCTCTGGGATGGTGCAGCAGCCCTGAGCATCCCCCCTTAACCCCTTGTGGATGCTTGCTCTAATTTATCCCCGGTATTACCTGGCCCAGGGTGAGGGGGCATATTGGCCTCTTCTGATGTGTAAACGGTTGCGAACTGGAGGTCCATTCATCCATTCACTCACTCAGTTCATTTAGTCTAGCGGCTACGGTGCGGGACACTATGGGTATTGGGTGGACACATCAGCCAGGGCCGCCTCGACTTCACTTCTGGCCTGCTAAGATTCTATCTGGGACTGTGAAAGGAGGGGTGGAGGGAGGCCAGCCCGCCCAAAGCCCAGTTCCCTGACTTCCAGCCTGGCTAGGTTTTGCGGAAGTGCTTCCAGAGTTGGCTGTGCTCCCACCCCACCCCACCCGGGACCTCAGTTTTTCCATCTGTAGAATGACCTCCGTTGGACCAGAAGCATTTGTGGGGCTGGCACTCTGAGACGCTAGGACTCCAGGATTGAGGAATGTCTGGCTGGCCATTCCGGAACCGTTCCTTCGAATTCCAGGCAGTGCCCCCTCCTCCCCCCGCCCCCCAACTCCCTTCCCCAGCCCTGGCCAGGGGCGGGCGCTAGGGCTGGCAGCCCGGAGCAGGGCCGGGATTCGCGCCCGGGGGTGGAGCCGCGGCTCGGCGTCCCGCCCTCCCACCTGGGGCTCGGCCCCGGCAGATGTTACAACTTCCCCGCATTCTCTCGATGTCCCCTACCCCGGGCCAGTCCCACCCTTGCCTCCTTCCCTCCTTCTCTGGGCTGCTGCCCACCTCCCCGACGGCTCTAAGGATTTCGGGCGGGGTAGGGGGCCGGGCCAGGGGGTTGCAGGGTCGCGCGGGCGGGGGCTTGGGGAGGAGAAAAAGAAAAGCAGAGGCGAGAGAAATTAGGAGGAGGGCGAAAACTTAGGGCAAAAAGGAAGAGGATGGTGGAGAGCACTTTTTGGGAGCTACCACGCCGTGTCTCAGGCTGGCCCGGCTGAGCTGGGACAGAGCGGGTGAGGCAGGCACAGGGCGGCCGTTCTGGCGGCAGCAGCGAGAGGCAATTGGCGGCCGGCCTCCCCTCCCTAAACCGCCCCGTTACGGCCCCGCAGGTGCGACCAACGGCAGCGGGACCCCGGAGTATTCCCCTGGCTTCCCCTCGGGGGGCCGCTGTGCGCAATCGCCGCAGCCAGGCCGGCGTGCGGGCCGTGCGCCCTGGGCGCGCGAGGCGCTTGAAGTCCTGAGAGCCGTGCGCTCTGGCACGCTCTGCCGCCTTGGCCATGCACGCCCTCACCGGTCTCTCTCTAGTCAGCCTGCTCAGCTTCGGCTACCTATCATGGGACTGGGCCAGGCCAAGCCTCGTGGCCGATGGACCCGCCGAGGTCGTCGCAGAGCCTTCCTCAGCCCCTCCGCCCCAGCCTCCTCATATCATCTTCATCCTCACCGACGACCAGGGCTACCACGATGTGGGCTACCATGGCTCGGATATCCAGACCCCGACGCTTGACCGCCTGGCAGCCGAGGGTGTCAAACTGGAGAATTACTATATTCAACCCATCTGCACACCTTCCCGGAGCCAGCTCCTCACCGGCAGGTAGGCGAGCCTCCCCCTTTCCACCCCATGAACCCAGCTGGTAGATGTCCTCTACCTACTATCCAAATCAACCTGGGGTCCGGGAACTAAGGGGTCTGATCAGCTGTGCCACCATCCCTAAGTGTCTGGCCCTCTCTGGGCTTCTGTGCCCCACCCTTACTCAGAAGGGGTTGTGTGTCTTGTAAGTCTCTCTGGCATATCCCAGGAAGTTTGGGCCAAGAGGGGACAATCTGACAGCCCTTTATTTGGGGGAACGAGGCAGTCTCTGATACTCACTGTGGATGCTGCTTCTAGAAGTCCTTTCTGACTTTGCAACTCTGAACCCGTGATTTAATTTCTGCGAGAGCCCAATTTTTGAAAAAATTTGATCTTGAAAAGGAGCGGTGAGAATGGACTTGGCCTGCTGGGCTATCAGTAAGTGGCAGCTTCTGTGTTGTTGGCTGGTTGGTGGTGAGGGAATCCAGGACCCCGTACTAGTTGCAGGCTGTACTGGCAGAAACCCAAGGAACCGGGAGGTGGACGAGAAAAACACACGCGAGATGTCATGCCCTGTGTAGCCTTGGGTGGTACTCCACTTGCCCAAGCCTGTTTCCTTGCTGAGCCGAGTCCTCCCCTCTGGCTGGGAGCCCCACGGGGACGTGCTGCACCCTCCACCCTTCATAGGGAGTTATCCACAGGCCAGGCGTCTAGCCAGATCACAGGACAGAAGGAGCTTGGAAGCAGGAGATGGGGCTGTGGAAGACAGCCTTGGGCCACTTAGGGGCAAATCTTCCGCCAGGGCTGAGCTAATCCTCCTTGGATAGGACCCAGGGCCTGCTTTCTTCCTAGTTTCACCCAATAGCCTCTCGCAGGATCTCAGGAACCACTCTCACAACTTCCTGGGAGGGAGACATTGAGGCAGGGAGGACCCAGCTCAGGGGCTGTGTCCAACTTCAGGGTCCCCAGGACTGGCTGAGAGGCCAGAGGCTTGGCAAGGATCCTGGAGCTTGTAATCAAATGGTGCCCTAGCCTCCCTCCATCTGGCCCTGTGTTCAAATCTGGGAACCGATGATCAAGAACAGGAGACAGAGGGAGATGCAGAGTGTGCACCTGTTCCAGGTGAGGGGTGACACTGATGGTCAAGACCAAATGTTGACAAGCCTTTCAGGGGTGGAATCTGCCTTTCCAGGAGTTGCGTGCAAGTTGGTATTTCTCTTCTGAGAGACAACTTTGGGCTTAGGAAGCTGCAAGAGTGGCCAGCGCAGGGCTCCAAGCTCTGATTTGGGAAGCTGAGTATGATCAGCCTGCCTCTGCCCTCTGCCCTCTGCCCTCCGCCTCTGCCTGCTCCCCGAGCAGCTGGCTCCATCTGGCTGTGCTCAGCTCTCAGCAATTGTTCACATCTCCTCCAGGTGTATTTGGGGAGCCCAAGAGATCTGAAGTGTCTTGGTACTCATGTGCAGACTGGACTCTGAACTGGGCTGCTAACTTTACAAACCAGTGCACCCCAGTACCCCTTACCACTACCACCATGACAAGAGCCTGAGGTGCTAGTCCAAGCATTAGCTTGGCAGAGGCCTGGAGAAATCATTGCACTCGAGTTTTTCAAACTGAGTTAGAGAGAAGAGAGATCCTTTATGTGTCGTTTCATTCCCCCAAAGGCCACAAAGGCTAGAACTGAGTTGGTCCAAATCCAGGAACCAGAAACTGCGGGTCTCCCATACAGATACAGGATCCCTAGGCTTTGGGCATCCTTTTCTGCTTTCCCAGGCCATAGCAGGGATCTGGGTTGAAAGTGGAGCTGCCAGGACTTGAATGGGTGCCCAGATGGGATGCTTGTGCTACAGTCAGTGGTTTAACGTGCTGTGCGACACCACTGCCCCATCCCCTGAGATTCTGAGCATGGATTGAGTAGACTGGGGCTCACAGCTCATCTCCACAGCTTGCTAGCGGTCTGCCCTTTGTTGTACTTTTGGGAGAGCCTCAGTTTCATGATCTGTAGGGTTGGGATAGTAATAATCTTCCCTGTACCTGTTTTTTTTTTAAGTGAGAATTAAATGAGATAGCCGTGTGTGGCACATTGTAGTGTTAAAAATAGCAGTAGTAACTAATTAGAGCTGACAATCACAGCTTTAAGACAGGGGAAGCAAAACAGAAGACTCTAGGCCAGTGCCAGGGTGAAGGTGTCAAGGATTCAGGTCCTAGTTTCAGTCGAACACATGGTTCGACTGAAAAGGGTGTGAGTCTAACACTTGTGATGTCCCAGGACTCTCTCTAGGATTTTTGAGACGTGAGGCAAGGCACCATAAGCAGCTCACACAGAGGCCTCAGCCACAGAGGAGGAGGTTGGGATACCAGCCACAGAATGACGAATTTAGGACTCTGTCCACCTGTTACAATTGCCTTAGGGCATCACCTGGGTGAGGGCCTGTGAGCTCATAGGTAGACCCATGGGTGCCAGTAGCATACAGTCTGGGAGCTGTGGCAGAGCATGTTAAGCTGCCCTCCTGCAGTACTAGTATCTCCTGTGGGCACTGGTTGGAGTACTTGGCACTTCATTTCCAATCCTGTTTCCTTCTAATGTGCCTGGGACAACAGCAGAAGATGGCCCAAGTGCTTGGGTTCTTGCACCCTTATGGGAGACTTGAATGAAGCTCCAGGTTCCTGGCTTCTGCCTAGCCCAGTCCTGTCTGTTGCAGCCATTTGCGGAATGAACCAGTGGACAGAAGATCTCCCTTTCTCCCTATAACTGTCTTTCAAATAGATAAATAATAATTTTGTAAAAATTGGGGAATTGGGCAGGTCTTAGAGATGCTCCTGCTCCAATCAGCTCATTCAACACACTAGCCACGTGAGACCCCTGCAAGCGGAGAGCCAGGGCTGCTGAGTTTGCTGAGGAGGCACTGCTTGGACTCTGCCTGCATTCCTCATCAAGTCCTGGCTCTGCCCTGCCTGCTGAGGGCCCCTGGGCCATGTCCTTCCCCTCTTCTGAACTTCAGCTTCTCCAGACACAATACACAAAGTGCACAGTGAACTGAGCCCCTGGTGGCTCTGAAGCCCTGAGTGTCATCATCCTTCTATCCCAGAAGTCATTAAGAGACCTTTAGACATTGCTTGGGTGCTAGGGATACCAGACAGTTGTCACCGGGCCCCCTAGCCTGTGTAACTGATTACAGAGTCATGGCCACACGGCATAACATCAGCCTGTCCTGGGTGCTGAAGGGCGCCTGAGGCAGAAGCGGTACATTTTGGGAGGGAGACTTTGGAGCCAGGCTTTGAAAAGTGAGTAGGACTTGCTTGCAAGAGCAGGACTTACCCTAGGGCATATAGAAATGGTGCCTTGGATCCTAGGGACTTGGAAGACTAGAGTCAGACCTCAACACAAATCCCACCCAATTCCTTGGGGTGGGAAGCCCTGGGTGAGTGGTGTCCCTCTGGAGCCTCCATGCAGGGAGGTAGGAGTGATGGTGCACACCTGCTGGCCAGCAGTGAGGAGTCGGGAGACGCTGGACACGGGAGGTTTGGTGGGCATGGAGCACACAGAGAGGGCATGATGTGGAATGTGATCGTGTCATTATCCACTGGGTTCAGTTGTTCACTTCCCAGCCTCCCGGCTCCGTGGACCTTGGTGAGTGGCTTCAGGTGACAACACTATCTGCCTCCACAGAGATTGAGGAGTTATTGAGGTCATGCATTTCCAGTGTGTAGCACCACAGAAAACACCCAGTGGTTACTGTTGCTGTTTTTGCCATTGGTGCTGGGATTGGAGGCACCCCACCCACTTCTGGGCGGCATTGGGGGTTGGTTGGTGGGAGCAGTGGCCTACAGCTCACCTGTGCCTCCCTGTGCCCACCCAGGTACCAGATTCACACAGGACTCCAGCACTCCATCATCCGCCCACGGCAGCCCAACTGCCTACCCCTGGACCAGGTAACCCTGCCGCAGAAGCTGCAGGAGGCAGGTTACTCCACCCATATGGTGGGTAAGTGGCACTTGGGCTTCTATCGGAAGGAGTGCTTGCCCACCCGCCGTGGCTTTGATACCTTCCTGGGCTCACTGACTGGCAATGTGGACTACTACACTTACGACAACTGTGATGGCCCAGGTGTATGCGGCTTTGATCTGCACGAAGGTGAGAATGTGGCCTGGGGACTCAGTGGCCAATACTCCACCATGCTCTATGCCCAGCGTGCCAGCCACATCCTGGCCAGCCACAGTCCCCAGCGTCCCCTCTTCCTCTATGTGGCCTTCCAGGCAGTGCACACACCCTTGCAGTCCCCTCGTGAGTATCTGTACCGCTACCGCACCATGGGCAATGTGGCCCGGAGGAAGTATGCGGCCATGGTGACCTGCATGGATGAGGCCGTCAGTAACATCACCTGGGCCCTCAAGCGCTACGGCTTCTATAACAATAGTGTCATTATCTTCTCCAGCGACAATGGTGGCCAGACCTTCTCGGGGGGCAGCAACTGGCCACTCCGGGGACGCAAGGGCACATACTGGGAAGGTGGAGTGCGGGGCCTGGGCTTTGTGCACAGCCCCTTGCTCAAGCGGAAGCGGCGCACAAGCCGAGCCCTGGTGCACATCACTGACTGGTACCCAACCCTGGTGGGCCTGGCAGGTGGTAGCGCCTCAGTGGCTGATGGGCTGGATGGGTACGACGTGTGGCCGGCCATCAGTGAGGGCCGGGCCTCGCCACGCACCGAGATCCTGCACAACATTGACCCTCTCTACAACCACGCCCGGTATGGCTCCCTGGAGGGGGGCTTTGGCATCTGGAACACAGCCGTGCAGGCTGCCATCCGCGTGGGCGAGTGGAAGCTGCTGACCGGAGACCCCGGCTATGGTGACTGGATCCCACCGCAAACGCTGGCCTCCTTCCCCGGCAGCTGGTGGAATCTGGAGCGGATGGCCAGCGTCCGCCAGGCCGTGTGGCTCTTCAATATCAGTGCTGACCCCTACGAACGGGAGGACTTGTCTGAGCAGCGGCCGGATGTGGTCCGCACACTGCTAGCCCGCCTGGCCCACTATAACCGCACAGCGATCCCTGTGCGCTACCCAGCTGAGAATCCCCGGGCCCATCCTGACTTTAATGGGGGTGCTTGGGGACCCTGGGCTGGGGATGAGGAAGAGGAAGAGGAAGAAGAGGGCAGGGCTCGAAGCTTCTCCCGGGGTCGCCGTAAGAAAAAATGCAAGATTTGCAAGCTTCGATCTTTTTTCCGGAAACTCAACACTAGACTGATGTCCCATCGGATCTGACAGGACCAGTGGGCTCTCTGGTCCCCTGATTGCCCGGTCCTGCTTTTTCTTGGGAAGAGGTCTGGGATCAGTCTACAGCAGCAGAGAAATGGAGGGTTTAGGGTATGGGTGGGGGTAACACAGACTAGGCCCGGGGTCCCAGCCCTGGCTCTGCATGACCAGCTCTGTGACCTCTGGTGACTCACACGAGCTTTTGACTTCCTCAATGGCTTCATTTGGGAAAGGAGCCCTTGTGACTTTGTGACTTGGTGGGGATACACCTGGAGCCATGATAGGGTCTCTGGCCAACCTCACTACTTAACGGCTCCTTTAATGCCTGACCCTTGGGAGCTTCCTGGTGCTGCTTGGGGGCGGAGCCACGCTCCAGACCTCCAGAGAGGCAGGCAGTCTGGCTGTTCTCCAAAGGTATCCCTGGGTGTTGAGGGTGGAGGTACAGGGCCTGGGTTGGGGGCTGACCTGCTGGGATCTTCCTGAGGGGCCAGGCCAGTCCTGAGGTCACTCTTCTTACTGACCCCAGAAGCCTTGGCTGAGACAGTATCGAGGTGTCAGTTTGTGAAAAGAGCTTCTGAACCGATAGTTGGGACACCTGGGTTCTCCCGTGATCTGAAGCTTTGGGCCTTGATCCTTGCACCTGCAGATGGTAATGCTGGCTATAAAAGGCTGGCCCAGGTGAAGGTAGCACAGGAGCCGGTGAGCTCAATTAAAGTGTCCCAACTCGGATGCAAGGGACACGTGCTAGCTGTGAGTATGTGTGTATGTGTGTGTACGTGCGCATATGTATACATGCACCTGCCTGTGCAAGGGTAAGTGAACAGGCGGGGAGGTGGGCCACCCGCAAGGTGGCAAAGGACATGGGAGTCCACAGTGTGGCCCTGAGCAAATCCCTTGGCTTTCTCTGAGCCTCCCCCACCCACTGTCCCATGTTGCTGGGGATGATCTCAGAGCCCTTCCCCCACCAGCTGTTCCGGACGCCCCGTGTGTGTGAGCGCGGGGTGGGCAGGGGGGCGTGGGGGCTGCACAGGCTGCTGGCTGCGTAGCGAGCCTCCATCCGCACACTGCGTTCCACATATCCCCCTTCAGGTTCCAGTCGGCGCAGTGTGTGTAGGCGAAAGCCCTGCTGTGAATTTTGAAAATAGTTATTTTTGTCACCGGCAAAGGAGGCCTGTTAGGACTCGTCAGCTTGTGGATGAGCGGGATGGGTGGGGTGGGATGGGGTGGGGTGGGTGCAGTGCCATGGGGGCTCCGGCGCTGCTTATGGGCACCTGTTCCTGGGTAAATGTCTGGCCTGGCTGCCAGGAGGGGGTGACCAGCAGTGGCCTTAGCCATTCCTCCTGGCCCTACTCTTTGTACCCTGATGACCTCCGCAAACTGGAACCTTCTGCCTTTCAGGTGGCTAACGATCAGCTGGTAGGGCAGGGGCCACCTTGGGTGAGGCCACTCAAGGCCAGTGTTGCTGATTACTTGGGAAGGAGGCTCCAAAGAAGTGCTCACTGAGGTGGCATCTACCTAGGTTTGCCCATTTCTTGGACACTCCTGCCATTCTGGGCTTGCTCTCAGCCCTGTGGGTTGGGCCTTCCAGGCAGCATGACGCTCCAGCTCCCCTGCCACTCCAGGCTTGCTCTGCCCATGTGCTGGCCTCTCCTGGCATGCTGAGTTGCCTCTACCCCCGGTGGCCTGACCTCCAAGCTCCAGCTCCACTTTTCTTCCTCCTGGACCCCTCTGCATTGGAGGATGGAGGGGCCACACATGGCTCTTTCTATTCTCCCAACTTAGCCCCAAGCTAAGAGAGACGAGCTGGGGCTGGGGGGCTAGTACCTGTTTCTGGGGTGCCCAAGAGATCTAGTTCAGATCTCTAATTGCACACTCAATGCAGAGTTCACCTAGATCAGACCTCAGCAACCAGCATGGGAGCTCCACTAGTGCTTCAGCCTGTAGCCTGGCCCCCCTGGGAGCTGGAAGGCCTGAGATGGGTGGAGGGTCTCCAGAATCGCTGTGAGGAGCTCAACGTACTCTGGCTTCTCTCTGCAGCAGCCAGCCAGGCTCCTGCCCCCCACTCCCTACCTCTACCCTCTTTTGCTGCCTGTGGCTCCTCAGCCAGGGGACCTGGTCTGGAGCTGGTACCAGGCCCCACACAACCTTGGGTGAGCCAGACAGCAGCAGATCTAGTAGCTGGAGGGAGAGAGCTTGGCAGGATTCAGCCTGGATGAGCTTAGGCTCTGTTGACCCATTCCCCAGTAGCTGGGGAAAGCCCCAAACCCATTGGGGAGCAGAGTTTTGGGCCTCACACTAGATCCTGGCACCTTTTCTTCTTGCCAGCTGCTTGCTGGTTACCAAGGGACACAGTCAGGCCCACATCCCCAGCAGCCAAGGAGGAGAGAGGGCAGAGCTCCCACTATGAGCACTACTGTGGGAGTCAGAACTTGCTGCCGGCCTCTGACATGGGCTGCTGTGGGATCCCAAGAGGGGGTCTGAAGTCCCAGGGCAGGACTGCTGCAGTCCTGTGGACCTGGATTTGAGCCCCAGGTATACGGTCCTGGGGAGCCAGTCACGTTGTCTCTGCAGGGTGGGCATGACAATGCCGTCGGCAGAGGCTGTGGCTGGGAGCTATCAACAGTGTGAAGTGCCAAGTGCTTAGCGCAGGGCCTGGCATTAAGGTGGGAATAACTTCTGTTCCTGTCCTTGGCATCAGTGAGTGAACATTTTGCCCCATCTTTCTCCAGAGGAAGTGGAGGCCGCGTGAGGGAGGAGTTTTGCAAGCTTGCCCAACCTGGAGCTCGGGTCTCCTAACTTCAGGCTGTGCTGCACAGCCCTCAGCCCAGGTCTCCTGTCCCGTGGCTTGTTCTTCCCTTGGCCCCTGCAACCAGGGTCCCCAGCACGACCCTTCTCTATTGCACACAGGCCTGGTGTGCATCAGTAACTAGTCCAGTCGCCTTCTACCTAGATCTTTAGTAGG
Organism: Ochotona curzoniae; assembly: GCF_017591425.1. Taxonomy (NCBI): domain Eukaryota; kingdom Metazoa; phylum Chordata; class Mammalia; order Lagomorpha; family Ochotonidae; genus Ochotona; species Ochotona curzoniae. Next base: position 42,474,600 of record NW_024464918.1, read on the forward strand.
GTCCTTGTCTTCTGGCCCGTTTCCCCCAGATTCTGTCTCCTGTGCCTGCTGCCCTTAGTGGAACAGGCCCCGCGGGCGGTACACTCCGGATGGCACATTTTCTCTGGTGCCTGCCCGGGCCCTTCAGGACCCTGCAGCTCGGGCATATGTATGTGAATATGTGGGAGGGCTGTGGATGGTGGCATTTGCATTGCTGTCGCAGTGCCACCAGGCTTCCCATCACCCACTCGGGAACTCAGCCTTGGCTTTCTGTGTGCCTGCCACAGCCATGGGGACATACTGCTAGTGCTCCCATGCCCATCCGCGTTGTGACACATGGGAGCTGTGGTCAGCAACCTGCAGGCCTCTAACCCCCAGCCAGCATGCAGGCCTGTGCATTAGGGCCACACGTGTGTTGCAGATGGGAGCACACGTGCTGCTGCTCTGGAGCCTGCCATGGCCCTGGGGAGTGGGGAGTCTGGCACAGGAACAATCAAAGCTCATTCTCTTGGTGCCACAGAGATACGGCTGGCTCCTTGCTGCGTGCCACCACCGGGTGCAGCTGCCAGCCTCATGGGCACAGGGGAGGCAGTGAATGACTACCCCTCCTTTGGCAGAGCTGGCGGCTACACTCAGGATGGGGTTCCCATCAGAAGTAGCATCCACACACTTGAGCCAGGCTCTTGAAGGTTCAGAATGTGTAGTGTGTGTACAAATGTACATGCACACATGTGTAAGAGACAGTTGCTAAGGAGACCTCTTCTCCCTCCCCTTCTTCATTCACCCCCCTTTCCGGCTGTCTCTTCACCATCAGCGCCCTGCAGCCTGGGACCTGCCCAGCCCCCAGTGCCAGATGCATTGTCCAGATAGAAAGAAATAGAGGTGGAAGGGAACAGGGAAGACAGAGAGCTGCGAAAGATGGATGCAAGGGACAAAAGAAGAGTGAGAGAGCCAAAGAGAAGAGTTGAGAGATTCAAATCTGGATGACTAGACAGGCAGGGTGATTGGAGAGCCTACCCTTGTGGCCATTGGGCTGCCTTTTTGCCCAGCCATCCATACTGTCCCCCACCTTCAGATCCTCCTGTGTGCCCATGCAGCCTCTGCCAGGCATCCTTGCCTTGCCCCAGCCCCCAGCTCCAGCCGGCTTCTCCTGGTAGTGCAGTCCATGCATATGCTGGGGCCAGCACCAAGCCGAAGGGCACTATCACGTCCTTCGTTCAGAATGTTAGATCTCCATAAAGCCAGCCTCGCAGCTCCTTGACTCTGCTTTACTTGTGCATCTTCAGAGCAGCATTATTGTCCTGCTGGCACTGATGAGCTGGCGGGCCCTGTGATCCCCCTATCCTCATAGCAGAACCCCTCTGTTCTAAAGGAATAGCTGTAGAGGAGTCCTGGCCCAGGTGATGTCCTAACCCAAGCTGAACTTCGGCAGGGATTCAGAATAGGATCCTGAAATGCTGTCACTTGAAGGTGATGGTGTGTGTTCCCAAGGGCCAGGGAGGGGGCTGTGAGGGTCCCTCAGTGATCTGAAGCCCCCACTTAATGAGCATTGCTATTTTGTCAGCTCCTGAATGTGTCTTGGTTAATCCACCCAACAGCCCCGGGCCCAGAGCTTTGCCAAAGAAAGGGTACCTGCTGCTCATCTCACAGTGTCTGGGTGCAGAGCACCCAACTCCCTGCTGATGCTCACCCTGGGAGGCAGCAGGTGGTGGCCCAAGTTCTTGGGTCCCTGCTGCCCACCTAGGAGACCAAGGTGGAGTTCCACGTTCCTGGCCTTGGCCTGGCCCAGCTCTGGCTGTTTTGGGTATTTGGAAGAATGAATCAGTTGACAGAAACATGTCTGTGTCTCTTTTCCTTTCAAATAAAATGAAAATAAGTAGAAATGAAAAGAAAAAAAAAAACAGTTCTGGAGGTGAGGGATATAATTTATTCAATGTTACAGACGAGGAAACCAAGGTACAGAGAAGGAAAAGTGCTCACTTCAGTCTCAGAGCCCGAGGGATGGGAGGTGTTCCGCTGGCCTCTCCTCCTGGCCATGGCCAGGTACCCGCAGGCTCTCCAAAGCTGTTCTGGTGCCTTCCCAGCAGCATCCATCCCCTCCCCGGGGCAGGCCACAAGGTCTGGGGCAGGAGGATGGAGCTGCAGCCTGCTTGCTCAGCCAGGTTCCATGCCCTGCTTGCTGCCCACCGGCTGCAAGGCCCAGAGGAGGCCTCTCCTCACCGCTCTGAAGTGCAACGTTGGCGGCAGAAGCGGGAAGCATATTGTGCGCAGAAACAAAACGGAGTGGTTTTTCCTTTTTCTGAAGGTGGTAATGGTGCAATTAGTGGCTGAGCCATTACCCCCTCCTCCCCAGCGGGCCTCCCTTCCTCCTCTCTGCCTCCCTCCCTCTTCTCTCCCAGGAAAAGCGACTGAATGGGAGTGTTCACCCTACTTTCTCCCCACTCTCGACTCCCAGGAGGAGAGTGTGTGTGTGTGTTGGGATGGTGGAGCAGGGGGAGGGTGGTCCAAATGTTTCCAGGGACCCAGGACTGGTACTTGCTGGTGAGGTGACCTGCAGGTGAAGTGGCATGGAACAGCCAGGAGCAGCCAGGTAGAAACCCCATGGGCTTGGATCCAACTTGTGCTCAGAGTGGGCAAATGCTGGCAGGTGGCTCAGCCTGGTGAATCGAGCACGGAGCTAAAGCAGCCTTTTCCCTGAGTGGAGGGGGTGGAGACACAGAGTCTGAGATCGCAAAACCAAGCTGGAGGGATGGAGCTGGATGTGGCTCCATTGGAAACCTCCCTTTTCTTTTGCTGAGAACCAAGAAAAGGTCATGTGTTCAGATATTTCCCAAAGGCCTTTCCGACCTTTGGTCCACACCATCTGCAGGGGCAGCTTTGTTCTCCTGCTTTATAGAAAAGGAGCTACGGGCTCAGAGAAGACCTGGGACTCGCCAGGGTCACACGGCTGGTAAATGCCAAGGCTGGAATTTGAGTTTATATCTTGAGTCTTGTACTCCAGTCTCCCTTCGTAGCCCCCCCCCTTTTGTCCCAGGCCTTGAGGCTGTTGGTGTGGCTGATACCCTGGAGAATTGGACCTGGTCAGGAATATGCCCACTTTTTCTTGGTTTTCAGACAGGCTCATTGTCACTGGCCGAACTCCGGGTAAGCCAGGTCATGCTCACCTCCCCGCGGCTGCCTTTGGCTTCTTTCACCTTGACTTGGAGCACAAGCAGAAACTGGGACAGGAGCCCCAGGAGACCAGATTGCTGTGGTCCCTTTGGGGGAAGGGAGTCGGGGGGGCAGGGTGTGGACGAGACCTCTGGAGGGGCCCAGGTGGCACAGCTGGTGTGAGTGTATGTGTGCACTTTGGTGGGGCGGGGGGTGGTGATGGGCAGGCAACCAGGGCTGTGCCTCCAGAATCCTGGAGTCTCCCTTGTTCCTCTACCCCAGGCCAGGGTGCTGATGTAGTGGTGAGGAGGTAGAAGAGCAGAGAACCAGAGGAAAGTAAGGACAGAGGCAGAGGCAAAACAAGACAGGGAAGGGAACAGAGAGACAGTTACAGGGACCAGAGTGATCTGCAGAGAGACATCCCAATGAATTAACTGTCGTTTCCCTGTAAACCTTAGAACCCAGCTGTTGCCAGGGCAACGGGGCAATACCTGTCTCTCCAGAGGAGATAAGTTGCTAGGGTAACTGCATCCTGTCTTTCCTGAGGACCATCCTGGAATGTGGCACCCACTGGCCATCACCATGGAAACTGCCTCTTTGCCCCACTTAATCCCATCCTGTCTGTTCTAAGGCCCCCACAGTTGGAGGTGGGGGGGCAAGAAGAAAAAAGATCGCTTGGAGGACTAAGTTTGTTCTCTCCCTCTTCCTCCAGCCCCTCCCTTGGTTCCTCACCCCGGGGGTGCTGGGTCTGCCCGCCCCCAGGCCCACACAGGCCTGCAGTATTATGTGTGATAGGGCCACGGCGTCCAGGAGCAGGTTTCGCAGTAGAAGGCAGGCAGGTGTTGGGGAGGCAGTTACCGGGGCAACGGGAACAGGGCGTTTCGGAGGTGGTTGCCATGGGGACCTGGATGCTGACGAAGGCTCGCGAGGCTGTGAGCAGCCACAGTGCCCTGCTCAGAAGCCCGAGGCTCGTCAGTCAAGCCGCTTCTCTGTTTGCACTCAGCAGCACGGGCAGGCGAGTGGCCCCCAGTTCCGGGAGCAGAGCAGGTGCACCCCAGTCCTGGTCCTTCAACCCCAAGACTCGCCTGCCCGCCCAGTACCAGGATGGCCACCATCACCTGCACCCGCTTCACGGAAGAGTATCAGCTCTTCGAGGAACTGGGAAAGTGAGTTGTGCCCTAGGGAGTCCTGGAGGGCACAGGGTAGGGGGTGGGGTCCCGGACTCAGGCAGGGGGTGTGCACCTGCACACTTGGGGCATTCCTGTGTGCACAGACGAAGGCCAGCTGCATGGGTGGGGGGTGCTCAGAGTCAGGCTTGTGCGTGTTTATGGTACACAGATGTGCCAAGCTAGCTGGGTGAGTGTGTGCATGTGTGTGGGGGTGTAGGGTTGACAGTGTATGTCAAGGCATGCACGTATACACACAAGTATAATCAACCTGGGTATGCACAGATTCTTAGAAACTCAAGGTTTTAAAAAAAACCCAATAAAACAAAACAAAACAAAATGGGGTGAGGGAGTGGGGAAGGATTTTCCCAGTCAGCTGATCCAGAACTGGAATCCCCTCTAGTTTTGTTTGTGGTGGTCACTTGGCTTCCACTTGGATACCTCCAGTGACAGAGGGCTCACTACCTCCCAGGTAGTGCCTCCAGATTTTAGACCTCTGCAGCGACCATGCCAAGTGGCCAACTTCTCCCTGAAAGTGCATTCCCTCCCCATGTCCCCCTTTCCCATTCCTGCTGGGCATGAGGCCACTGGTACGGTAGGAGTTAATGCCTGAGCAACTGGGGAGGCTTCCTGGGTGTTGGGATGAAGGGAGGGGCAATTGGGCAGGCTGGGGGTGGCGGGGGTGGGGGTGGGATACTGCAGTCCCAAGGGTTGGTGGAACGAAGGGTGCAGCAGCTCTGGTCCTTTGGCAAACTTGCCCAGCCTCAGAGCTCATTTTCTGCCTTCTGATGACAGATGTGGAGGGCATAGTGGGAGGCTAAGGAGAGAAGGAAGCCCACAGGCTAGCCCAGTGCACTGTGGAGTGTCAGAGAAAAATTCCTCGATGCCCCCAGCTAGGTGCATGGAAGATCCCAGGATGGATCCGGGGCTGGGGTGCAGTTTGGAGGATGGGTACGCCCTGTGAGCAGAGGTGTGGGGGGCAAGAAGACAGGAGCATGGATGGAGGGGTCCTCTGGGCAGGTGTGTGTTGTTTTGAGATCTGGGGATTGATATACAAGAGTGTTTTTGTAGGGGGCTGATGTGTAGTACTTTAGGAGGAATTTGGAAGGGAGTTGATTGTGTCATATAAGGATTGACTCTGAAGTGTATTTGTATTTCCCAAAGGATGCAAAAACATTCATACATTGGTGTTTGTTTCATGCACAAGCCCTGAAGATGCAAGTGTGCCCTGCAAGGGAGTGTGTATGTGTGTTGGTGACACAGGAGTGTCAGTGACCAGGATGCTTGGGAATGAAAGCGTGGATGTGGTCACTGCATGCCCATGTGTGGCAGGTCAGAGCTGTGTGCACATCAGTAGGCACATGTGTGTTGTCTGGGATATGTAAGGATGCACAGATGAGACATGGAGATGTTGCTAAGAGGTCTGGACACATATGTCCATGTGAGGCCAGGGAGCATGCACATAGGGAGGTGTGTATGTGCGTGTGCACTCGCACCCCCATGCACGTGTGAGGCCTGGGCTTACAGACCCGTGTGGGAGTATGTGTGAGCTCATAGTGCTGTCTGCATATGTGTGGGAGCACGCTGTCTGTACACACACATTGACACACACACAGGCACACACCAGCTCCCTTTGGCAGACTTGCATCTATGTGCAAATGTGTGCTCACTCCCATCTGTACACTTCCTACATGGCTGAATGCATTTCTGTGTGGGCAGCGGGACCAGAAAAAAGATTTTCAGGGTGGCACCAGAGGACCCAGTTGTTTGCTAAACTCATGCAAGTGCCCAGTCTGGAACCCAAGGATGCCCCTCGCCAGGAGCTGTCTTCCCAGCAGCAGGCAAGGCTGCGTCATAGGGGCCAGAGAAATGGAGCCAAGACGTGACTCAAGTGCTCAAGGTGAAAAAGAAGAGCGATGTTTTGCCCCCAGAACAAGTGGGGATCCCTAGGACTGGGCTTGTGGGATCAGCTTGGCTGAGAGATCCTTCATAAACCTTCTCAGCTCTGCTCTGCTCCCTGCCTCGGCTCTGGGAGGACCAGGGTGCAGGGGCCGAATCGGACAGGACACAATGCTTTGGTATGGCCATGGCAGAAAAACCAAGGGTGGCAGGCATGGCCAGACCTTGTCTAATCAATTTCAGATTCTTGCTTCCAGAAACATCAGTGCTCTTAACCATTTTTTTTTTTTAGGTCACATTTTCCTTCAGGAATCTGAGGAAAGTCCAAATCTGCATTCCCCAGAAAAATGCACAAACCTCCAAATGTGGCATGCAATGTCAGGCACCTTCCAGAACCTGGAAGCAGCCTTGGGTTAAGGTCACTTGTTCTGAAGGAGAAGAGTGGGTAGCCTGGCTCCTGCCTCTGCAGTCTGGATTCTTAAAAGCTAGGGCACGTTGCCCAAGAGGCCAGGGTCTCAGGGAGGGGTAGCACCCAGCATGGCCCTTAGGGAGTGGGCTCTGAATTAACCACCCATTGCCTCTCAGCACTGGAGGGGCTCCAGCATCTTCCTCTGCCCCCATGTAAGCTAGAGACCAAGCCAGGCTGTGCGATTTGCGGAGCTAGTGCGTGTGAACACACCGCCTGGTGCCGGGTCCTCAGTGATCCTCCAGTAAGGGCTCCCTGTTGGGGTGTCTGTTGCTGCTGCCACAGGCTGGGTGGGGAGGTGGCTCCAGGCTGACTTTGGTGGGAGGGCTCGGTGGGGGGCAGTGAGGGGGGAGGCAGTGCAGATGCCTGCAGGCCTCATCCTTGAGTTGATGACCCCTGGTCCCCTGCCAGCCTGGGCGCTGCAATTACTGTCCAGAAGCAGTCCCTTTCAAATGCCCACTTTCGACCACTTGCAGGGTGGCAGGGAAGGGAACGCCTTTGGGCCTCCTACTGCAGGACACTAGCCTGCCCTGCCAGAGACCAGGACAAGTGCCTCCCCAGGGCTTCCTGGCACTCTGCCCAGGGCGGCCTGGCCAGTGACTACAGCCACCAAGGAGCCCAGGGTGGGGCTGGCTATATGGGTGGTAGGAGAGCTGCCCTAGCGGGCAGCCAGTAGGGAGCATTGTGACTGGAGGCTGGGCCTGAGCAGGTGTCTCTGGGACCTCTTAATGTTACAAAGACAACCCTTCACCCCACTCCCGCTGGAAGCAAGACAAGCCAAGGCTTGATTCCAGGTCCCCTGGAGGACTGGGGGTGGGGCTGTCCCCAGGGATCAGGAAATGAGCTCATCCCTCCTGCCTGGACCTGACTCCTCCCTCTCCCTGGGGTGACAGGAGCAACAGCCCAGACGTTAGGGGACATCGAAGCCTCCTTTGGGGCTGCTGATACCTGCTCCAGGGGTCGGGAAGGCCTGGACCAGAATCTCCATGAATGGCAGGAATGCTGGTGGAGGCGGAGGTACCTGGAAAGGGTCCAGCTGGAGGAGGAGAAGGAGGAGGAGGAAGAGGGGGTGGCTGCACCGGCCTCCTCCAGCTTCGGATATTCTGAGCTTTGGTGTCTGCCTCCAGCCGAGGTTGGCCAGAAAGAGATGCCTCTGTGTCCGCCTGGGTAGTCACTCAGCTGACCCAACAGCCCCAGGAGGAGATTTTACTTGAGAGAGGAAGAAGGAGGGAGGGTGGTTAGAAAGATTCAGCCCACTCTTTCTAGAAACAAGGCATGGGCTCCAGCAGTGCTGGCTGGCGTTGGGGGTGAGTTGGCCAGCCAAGGTGATAGACAGAAGCAGGAGGATCTGGCCTCTTCACCTGAGCCCCCTCTTGCCTCTATGGTTTTATGCTGTGGGCCAGGCTTAACCAGAGATCAGCAGGTGGCCATGTGGCCAGAGGCAGATCCCTGCGCTGGTGGGGGTCTGTTTGGGGCCTAAGTGTGTTGGATACTGAGTTGAGCAGGTGAACCATGGCACTCTGGAGAGAAGACCCCTTGGCCTAGGACCACATCCTGAGACAAGGCTGAGGGCTTTTATTTCTCGTCTAATAACCCCTATGACCCTGTGAGTTAGCTCACCTGGGAAGGAGGTAGGCTTGGCTTACTCATCCACTTCATAGAGGAGACTGCCGCTTGTGGAGGTGGCAGGGCGGGTAGTGCTGGGTCAAGGGCTTACATCCAGGTCTCCAGCACCACAGTAGGGAGACAGGTTGCTGGGGGCTGTGTCTGTGTGACATCCTCCTTCTTGTCCACCGACAAGGAAAGGACAGAGGTCTTGTGTGTAGGAGAGGGGGCTCTGAGCTGTCACTTGTTTTCTAATTATGATTCTGTTGCTCATTTGCTGGACTCCTCCTGGGTGAATCACTTGTCCTTTGTTTGCCTCAATGTTGCCATCTGTAGAGTGGGATTCACAGTATCTCTGCAGGTGGAAATGCCCACTGGGGTTGGGGCCCTCTTTAGAGAGCATGCGTGGGAAATGGTCTCCAACATCAGAAATAGAAGGATGTAGGTGGCAGACAACATCCGAAAGGCAGTGCTTGTCCAGGGTCCCAGGAGAGGCAGTGGCCAGGCCAGAGCCAGCGGGCCAGAGTGTGTGCAGTGGCCAGAGGGTGGCAGTTTGAGGGCAGGAGCTCAAGGAGGAGGTGGCAGGAATAGGAGAGGGACAGCTTCCCCTCCCGGCTTCCTCCCAACCACCAAGTGGCAGGAATGCACATGTTCTGATGCCTGCCGCAGCCCTCCACCCCCATACAACCGCCCCCACACAGGCTGAGCCACACGGACACTCTGCTGAGCTGGCCTCCCTCCCTCTGCCAGCCTGGTGACACTGCTGCCAGCAGCCCCTGCAGTCAGGAGCCACAGCCCTGTGAAGCTGCAGCCCATGGCTAGTGCACATGGGTATTTGCGTGCACGTGCACACAAATACACACACGCATATACCTGCACACCAGCTCCCGGTAGCACACGTGTGTACATGATAACACATACACTCACCATGGCTCCAACAAGGCATGCAGCCCAAGCCTACCTCTTAGTGCAGGCAGAGCAACGCGGTGCTGGCTGGGCTGCTGGGTTTTCTCTGCTTTACCCACCCCCCCTCATTTGCATCTCTCTCCCTTTTTCCTCTCTCCCTTCCATTCCCTTTGCACAGTCCCTCTGCTACAGCCCACCTTCACCTGTGTGCCCACTGCCCGGCTGTATGCCCCTCTGTACCTCTCTATGGTCCTCCTGACCCAGGCAAGCCTGGCACAGCCCAACTCACTGAGACCAACCCCAGGCACCTTAGGGTCTATCGCAACATCAGGAGAAGCTACGGAGCTGGGTCGACTTTCTGTGCTGGAAAAGGTCACCTAAAAGGGGAAACACACCCATGACCCTTCCAGCCAGCCGGAGCCTCTATTCCCTGAGTACATGGCAGAACCTAGCATGTACCCTGTGTGACTCTGCTGAGCCCACATGGGCTCACAGCCTGGCACCCAGCCAACAGCAGTAACAACATTGCAGAAGTGACAGTTTCAGTGTAGCTGCAGGAGACCTGTGACCATGGACACATACACATGCTGCCTGTAAAGAGACCTGCCCTGGTTGGGATGAAGGAGCTATCAGGGGAGGCTCCCTGGGGGAGGTGGTTTCAGGGAGCTAGAGGTTGAATAAGAGTTGCCCGAGGGGAAAGGGTGGAGAGAGTTCTTGAGAATGGACATAGATTTGGGGGGTAAGTATCTGTTTCAGGGGAGCACATCAGTGTTCAGGGGATCTGGGGTCCCTCTTTTCTGTGCTCTGTTCTACCTGCCCACCGACTTCTAGATTGTATGGCAGGGGAGTCCTGGAGCCTGAGGGTCCCCAGCAGGCAGAATGATGGAGGGGCAGGTCCAGGCTAGCTGCCCAGTGCCAGCACAGACTTGTAGTCCTACCTGCTGTTTTTTCCCAGCTGTGCCCCTCACGTTGGGAGCCTCAAACACTGTGCAGGGCCAGAATACCCCACCTGGGTCAGCAGGTGGGCATGAGGGGTCTCTATCGCATTAGGTGCAGACACTGGTTCATGGTCACAAGAGCAGGCACTCCAGCCTCTGTTCCCTCTCTGAGCCTCTGATAGCTGTGAGGTGTGTCCCACGGATGGGCCAGGCCAGGAGGCTAATGGAAAGAAGCCTCTCTCTGTCTGCCCTTGTGCCCCTCTTGCCTTGCCACTATCTGGACCCACCTCCAAGGGAGCTGTGATTTTTTTTAAATTCTTTTTTGTAACCCATTCAAGAGAGGCCATGCATAGCCAAAACAAGGAATATGTTGGAACTTCTGTTGGTTCAATGTTCCCTGCAGCAAACAGAAGCTTCCGGTTTCTGGGCCTTCTGTGTCTCCCACAGGCTTCTGCTGGGTTGGCGTTGCAGTGGGGGGTGGGGGGGGATGGGTGCAGCTCTGAGACATTGCGTCCCCTACAGCATCTTCTGGAGTCTGTGAGTGGGCGTTCATAGCTGGGTGGCCCATGGGCGGGCAGACGAGCAGGAGGAAGGGTGAGGTGTGGCTGCAGAGATGGGCACTGGGATTTTCCTGCCAGGTGAAGCCGTGGCTGTTAGAGTTGTACTTACAGAGCTGCTGCTGCTGGAGCCTGGGAGGAGATGGGGAGAGCAAGCTTGGTGAGGCAGGGAAGGTCCCGAGAGCTCAGCCCATCTCCCCGCATCCCGTTCGCTACTGGGCACCGGCACAGCAGCACTGCTTTTGCTTCTTGTTAAGAAAGGATACTGCCGCTCAACAGGGCAGCACAGGAGAGAGCAAGTGAGCTTGCCAACTACTTACTGAGTTGATACAGGTCAAGGGTTTGCTCTAGGTGAGCAGAGGTGGGTCTCTCACCTTGCGAAGGACTGCTTTGGTTTATTTCTGAATGAGCCTGGTGCCCAGGTTTACAGCTGTTTTGGGGAGTCTAGAAGCCCTCAGAGAACCTCACTTGAGTCAAGCCACTGTCCCTATAAAGATGCTGCTCACGCCCACGCCAGCACACAGAATGCCCAGCATTATTTTTCCTTCTCCCTACCCAAAAGCCCAGCTGTGGACTTCACATTTGGGTTCTTGTGATCTGAGCATGGCAAGCATTAGGGAAAAGCAGCAGAGTAGGACTCAAAGAGAACTGGGGCAAGGCTTGGCTTCAGTGTCTCCATCTATGAAATGGGGAGGGATGAGAAGCTGTTCCTGGAGGTCACAGTTACTAATGTGCCTGGTTCTCTAGCCCAGTGGGAGCGCTGTTTGGGGGACCAGCCGGAGGTCTTTCTCTTCTCTCTGGTGTTCCAGTGGCTGCTTGAGTTCTTTGCTGTGAGTGGTCAGAGCTGCTAGCCTCAGCTGTCAGTGTTTGGCTGAGGATGCTAACACCCTTAGGATTCAGGGTTGCCTGCTGTCGACCCGGAGCTGTCTGCAGTTAGCTCAGCTTATCTCAGAGAGGTGACGTGAGGAAGTGCCCTCGCTGAGAGAGGGAAGGCTTGGGGATGACGTTGGGCTTGGCATGTGATGCCTGTCACAAAGCATCTAGGCAAGATAAGGAGCTGGGCCAGGCTCACTAGCTTAGCATCTAAAGTCCTTACCTTGCACAGGCCGGGATCCCATATTGGTACCAGTTCTAATCCCAGCAGCCTCACTTCCCATCCAGCTCCCTGTGGCCTGGGAAAGCAGTCGAGGATGGCCCAAAGCCTTGGGACCCTGCATCCATGTGGAAGACTCGAAAGAGGCTCCAGGCTCCTGGCTTCAGATCGGCTCAGCTCTGGCCATTGATGCTGCCTGGGGAGTAAATCAATAGATGGAAGAGCTTCCTTTCTGTCTCTGCTCCTTTCTGTATATCTGACTTTCCAATAAAAATAAATCTTTGGAAAAAAAAAGATAACAAGAAGCTAAAAAATGTGGGGCTGGAGCAGGGCTGTGGGCGCAGATCTTGATCTTGGGTGACGGTCAGCATCTTCAGTCATTTGTGGAGAGACAGACTCTTTTAGGTAGCTTTTGAAAACAAAGATTTTTTTTTAGTGAGAACAATACCCAGACAGAATTATGCTAAGCAAATTCTAAGTGGGGAGAAGCATTTGGCCCAGCAGCTCCAATGATGCCTGAGACGCCTGTGTCCTAGTATGCCGATGCTTATGTCACAGTCCAGCTCCATTTCTGAGTCCAGCCTCCTGCCAGTGCTATATCCTGGGTGGCAGTGGGTGATGACCCAGTCGTTGGGTCCATGCCACCACATGGAAGATGTGGATTGAATTCTAGCTTCCTGGCGTCAGCCTGTCCCAGCCCTGGCTGTTGTAGGCCTTGGGAAGTGACCAGCGGATGGGAGATGTCTCTCTACCCCGAGTACAATGGTTTGGAGGCTGCCTTGGAGATCCCAGTTGATCCTAGTGGTAAAGGCAGTGGTTAGTATTGGGGAGAAAGCAGGAAACAGAAGAGTGGGGGGCATGAGGACAGTGAAGGCACAGTCAATGAGGCCGGTGTCAGCATTAGCCTGGAAGCCACCAGACTGGGTTTCCAGGGTTAGCCTAGAAACCCAACCTGGTGCGCGGCAGGCAAGAGAGATTAGTTCCAAGAGGGTGGGCATTGGGTAGGCAGGACTGGCACGAGCATTGCTTCCTTGGAATTCTGGGGGTGGCACCAGATTGTGGTGGGTTCATGGAGTGTGGGAGGTGGGAAGAGGAGGCGGCGGATGTCGGACATTTGTTCAGCAGGTTTGGCAGCTGGGGTGGGGGTAGGGCTGCAGCCCCAGCTGCTGGGTCCAGAGAAAGGTTCTTGGTTATTTGGTTTTTATTATAGAGTGTGTGTGTGTGTGTGTGTGTGTATGTGCACTCTTCTGGAATGTGAGAGCCCTGGGCATATCAGAGGAGGTAGCCAATGTAGGGAGGACCCTACAGACTGAGGAGGCACCAGGAATGAGATCCCCAAGGGCTCCAGGATGGAGGAAGCAGCGGCGACAGTGCTGTCTGCAGGAGGTCCTGGATAGCCTGGCTGTGCCTCTCTGCTGAGACCAGCAGGTCCACCCCAGCAGCTGGGGATGAGGGTGGAACTGATTCTGTTACAGGAATGGAGCAGGGACCACTCACAGGAAGGAATAGAGCTAGCGCTGCCCACCCCGATCTTCCAAATGGGGAAACTGAGGCCTGAAGGGATCAGAAGGCAGGTAATCGCAGAGGTGGGTGAAGATGTAGATTGGCCTACAGCTCCTTTGCTTTTGGCATTGCCCTTGACTGCTGGCTTATGTTCTGGTGGGGGAGGAGGACTGGGGAGGCTCCAAGCCACAGAGGGTGGTGGGCTCCCTTAGGCTGGCAGCCAGTAACACCGCGCCTGCCAGGCGGCCAGAAAGCAATTTTCCAGTGCGCGATGCTTACACTTCACAGCCCATTAGCATGTTTCCACATCCCAGCCTTGCTGGACCTCCCAGCCATGCAGCCTTAGGAGCAGCCCCTGCTTCCTTGCTGTGGCCCTCACTCACCTCTCCCTCCTGATGGCTTCTTCCTGAGCTTGGCAGACAAGGTCCTGTTTCAGCTCAGACCACGCCAGCCGCTGTCTTACCCTTGCAGACAAAGATGCCTGCCCAGGCATTGCTTCTGGAGCTTTTACTGTCCTCGGGGGACTCTGCTAAGCTCTTGCCTACCTGGCTGTCTCCTGAATCCCTGAAACCACTGCATAGGGCAGGTTCTCTTCTTGTCCATGTTTTAGAGGGGAGGAATCAAGCATCCCAAAGGGTAGTCATTGGCAAGAAGTGGCTGCACCAGGACTTGAACCCTGGTTGCCTGTTCTTACCATCCTAGATAAGAACAGCTGCTTGTGACAGTTGAAACTGTAGGTCTTCAGTTCTCCCAGACACAGGACTGAGCCCTCTGTGGCCAGAGATGCCCATGCTGGCCTGCACAGCACATTTGTACACATTACCCCCTACCCCAAAAGACCCATTGGACAGAACCGAAGAGGGCTCTGTGCTGTTCAGTCAGACCCACCCCAGCATCCATGTTGCAGATAGGGAAGCTGATGCCCACCATGAGGAGAAGCCCTCCTGGGTCTGCCTGTCTCTCCCATGCTGCTCCCTGCCCACATTCGGTGAGACCCCTCTTTGCACACAAGGCTTCATCCTTGGCAGTTGTGGCAATGCACCTAGCCGCTTGGCAGCACCTGCTCCAGGGCTGGATGGGGCTGCTGCCACCCCCACTACATTCCTGCCCCTAGGAACTCTTCTTCTACTCTTGGCATCTGTGGTTTACCCCCAAATGCTTAGGAACAAGGTACCCCATCCAAGTCTCCCTCATGGTGGCAGGGACCTTGAGTTAGCATCTGCTGCTTCCCAGGGATGTATAAACAGGAAAGTAGAATTGGAAACAGCAAGGACTCAAATTCAGGCTCCAGTATGGAATCCAGGCATCGTCCCAAATGGCATCTTGTGCCAAAAGTCCATCTCTCCTTCTCACCTCTTCTTCCCAGGAGTACTTTCACAGGGCCCCCAAGGCCACCCGGGGACTTCTCACCTCTTCTTCCCAGGAGTTCTTTCACAGGGCCCCCAAGGCCACCCGGGGACTTCTCACCTCTTCTTCCCAGGAGTACTTTCACAGGGCCCCCAAGGCCACCCGGGGACTCCCTACTCACAGTACACCTCACCCCCTTTCTCTTGGGACCCTGGGCTACTCCCTCTGATCTCACATTTCCACTTTGGCCTCCTTGCCTGACTGACTCCCAAGCTCCTGCCTGCCAGCCCACCAATGGCCCCGTCAGGGCCACTGCAAAGTGGGCTGATTCTGGTAATTGCCAAGGCTTCCAGGCTGGGGCCCCTCACTCCTGCAGGAGAAGAACACAGCAATGTGCCTTTTTCTAGTAAGAACTGTGGAAGGGAGAAGGCAAGGGCTGCAGCTCGCTGCCCACGTTCAGTATGATCACTAGACTTGTCTCTGCTTTTTTCTCCCTGGGCCCCACCTGCAGGGTAGGCAGACAGGCGAGGGTGGGGCCTGCCCACTCAGGGCTGGAGAGCTGAGCTGAGCTGCACAAGTAAAAAGAGGGGCTCCCCAGCCCCCAGCCTTGCCTCTTTCTCTCCCTTGTGTCCCCAGTGAGTCCTGTCGTGCTCAGCCCTGTGCCAAGTGTTTTTGTGCTCATCACCTTGCCAGTTTTCCCTGGTGTATCCCAGGAGATCGATACCGTAGTCACCCTTTCATGGGAAGGAACCAAGAGGCAAAGTGCTAAGTTCAAATTCGTAATTAGTTGGGGGTGAGCACAGGTCTGCTTTCATATTCTTTACAGTCTTGCTGTAGGAACATGCTTGTTCACTGGAGGCCTTGGTTTCCAGACCTCTGAAATGGGGGCTTCTGACCCCCACTTGGGGGGCTTGCTGGGAAGGCTAAGATGGTGCTGAGTGTACCACCCAGGCTGCTGCAGCACCATCCCTGACACCAGCAGCTCTGAGCCGGTTTAGAGGCCCACCTCTAGCATGCAAGGAAAGCTTTGCCTCCTTGCCCCAGAAATAAGAGCACATGCTTATGCTCAGAGGTACAGGGTGCCCCAATCAGAAGCTCTGCCTTCCACACAAGCTCAGTGCTATCCTGAGGAAGCTCTGGGAGTGGCTTCTCTTGCTTTAGTAGATGTGGTACTTAGGTCCCCAGCTCCTTGGGCAGGGCCTGTGTTGGCCCCTGTTGCAGGGGGAGGCAGGGTCTGCAGCAGGACCTCCCCCAAAAGATGGAGTGAGAGTCCCCCATCTCCATCGCTGGCTGCAAGGGAGTCTCCTGGAGGAGATAGTCATATGCAAATGTAGATCCCAGGACCCCTCTTGGAGTGGGTCTGGGAGGGGTCTTGGAACCTGTATGTTAACAGCTCGCCTCCCTACCCTCTGAGATTTTGAAGCAGTCAATTGGAGGACTGCAGATCTCACAGTGGAGTTTTGTTTTGCTAAAGTGGAAACTATATCAATTTCTCCCTCTCTCCTTCCCTCCCCACCAACACACACTAATTGGACTCAGCTCGGGCCAAGCTAGGGCTCGATGCCAACGAGCAAGAGGAGGCTCAGCCTCAGCCCTGGGGAGCTCATGTCCTTCTCCCACCTTCTCCTCTCAGCAATGAATTCTCAGAGCTTTGCAGATGCTTTCTCCCCCAGGACTTGAGCAATCAGTACCTCGAGCTGGGCAGGGACCTCAGGTCTTTGGGTGGCTCTGCCTGGGTCGGAGGGGCCTAGTGATCCCCCACCTGCACACAGGCCTGTTCCTGCTCCCCACGTCCCTCCCTGTGCGTGTTCCATCCTGTCTCCTTTGGGTTCCTCTCGCTGCTGCTTGCCCCCACTTCCTGTCCCTCTAAGTTACACCCATGAAAGTTGCATGGGCAACAGACATTGTGTACCTGGACACCAGTGGACACAGAGAAGAAGGTGACAGCACTGGCCCTTGGGAACTCACAGTCGGGGAAGAAGAGGCAGACAGTACAGCAGCAACCTCTGCCTTGACCAGACGGAAGGCGGTGCTGCGATGCCATAGAAAGCCATCCTGTTCCTCCTTCCTGGTTCTTCTTGGCCTGCAGCTCTGAGAGCCCTTGTCATGTCTTTAGTGACAGGGTAGTTGTAGCATCTTTTGTTCTGATATTTAGTCTTCAAAGTCAGTTCTCACCTTCCCTGGCACTTTGCAGGGTGGGGTGTTGACCGACAGGGAAGGGCAAGAATGCCTTTTGTTGTAATGAGGTGGCTTTTGGTGGGCTCCTGGTGGGGGCTGGTTACAAGAAAGACCAGGCCCAGCCAAGGAGCTTGGAACCTTTAGCCCCACCCCCCATCCTGTGGGAAGAGTGAGGGGCTGGGGATTGCATTAATACCCCGTGCTGTCTATGGGATGAAGTCTCCGTGGGATCCCTGAATTGTGGGTTACAGAGAGCCTTTGGGCTGGTGGAGGTCACCTCAACTCCCTGGAGACGGGGAGGCTGTGCTCAGGCCCCGGCAGCCCTCTCCCGGTGCCTCCTGGTAATCCTTTCCACTATGAGATGAGCCAGTTCACAGGAATGTGTCTTTCTGAGCTCTGTGAGTTGCCAGGAAAAAAAAAAAAAAGTGTTGTATGTTTGCTCATTTGGGCAGAGGATGAAAAACCAGGGCTCAGCCCTCTGGTAATCGGCACCAAGAATGATGGGGTGGTCTTGTGGCACTGGGCCCTCTGTGGGGTGTGTGCCAACTCCTGGCTAGTATCATGATCAAACTGTAGGACATCCAGCAGGTGTCAGCAGTGGGAGCATCTCCCCTACTTGGTGACTAGAAGTATTATGGGGGTGACTGCAGACGTGTGAGGTTCTCCTATATGTGGGGGTGCTGCTCTGGGAGCCAAAAGAGGAGCAGACATCTCAGAGAGAGGACTGGAGTCTTGCTGCCTTTTTTCTGGTGATGGGTAGAGGGCCTGCACACCCAGGGCAACTCCGTGGCTATGCCCATGAGTCCTGGCTGTTGGCCAGCAAACCCCTATTCCCTGAGTTTTGGTCCTCATGCCTGCTTGTTCTTCCTCCTCCCCTTGGCGTCTCAGCTGCTCACATCCCACTGCTCAGGGAGATGTGCAAAGTAGGTGCCCATGCCAGCTACAGGTTTCTCACTGCCTTGGTCTGTGTGCCTCTTTGTGGCCTGGCACTGCCCAGCTTGGGGACTACAGTTTTCAGGCTAGGAAGAGTTTGGTCAGGGACTTGAGTGGGGCTAGCATGCTGAGAAGGGAGAGGCTCCCTGGCGGACATCAAAAACCCAGCACTAAGAGTACCTGAGTCCCATCTAGCACTCAGTCTGTAACTCACCGAGTGCCCTGAGTGAGCCACATGGAGCTACATGGTAGTCTTGGCCCCACTGGAGACTCACACAATGGGAACCTGAGTGGTTACAAGGTGCTCAGGTGTCACGTGTGGGGAGCCTACCCAGGAGGTCCTGTGCTGCTGTCAGTATGGTGGGGGGTGTCAGGCCCCAGGTGGCCCTCTGGGTCAGGTCAGGTGGCCTTCATGGTCAATGACACAGAAGGACAGAGACTTCACATGTGGTCCTCATACTGACTTTCATTTTTAACTGTTTTTTTTTTAAATTAATTAATTTAATTATTGCTTTATTTTTATTTTGTTGAAAGGCTAACAGAGAGAGAGATTGAGAGAGATTGATTTTCCATCTGCTGGCTCACTCCCTAAATGGCCACAACGGCTAGTGCTGGGCCAGGCAGAAGCCAGGAGCCTGGAACTCCATCCAGGTCTCTCCTGTGGCTGGGGTACCTGGACCATCCTCTGCTGCTTTTCCAGACACATCAATAAGGAGATGCAAAGGAAGCAGAGCAGTGTGATGCCACAACACCAGCCTCCCCTCACGCTGATTGGCCCCATCCAGGGTTCAAATTCTTGGGAGACAAGGTATCAGTGTCCAAAATTAGAGAGTGTCTCATCAATAGCTAGGCTTTCAGTCACTCGTACTTTTAAGGAGAAAAATCTCTGGGGATTGTTAAGTGCTGTGAATATGCTCAGCTTTACTCTTAATAGGCAAATTGCCCACGGAGCCTGCAGTGAGCTGCCACTTCCCCGTCTCACTGGGATGGCTGCCACACTGTGTCTGCAAGGGCAGAGAACTCTGCTTCCTGTGCATGCAGGTGGGAAAGCAGCTCACTGTGATGTACGACAGTCTCTCGCTGGCCACTAGGGTTGCTAAGCAACATGAACACTAGACCAAGTCACAGAGGTTCTAGAACTTTACCCCCACAGACATGCGCGCACATGGGAAATGGGATTCTTTTGTATTTGCTTCTTAAAATATTTTAAAAATGTATATAAAGAGAACAGATTTCACGCATTTCAAAAATACAATTTTAAGCCCACAGTGATACTTCTTACCCTCCCTTCCCTCCTCCTTCCTTTCTTATTTTTTCCCCTTTCAATTTTTATGCTAACATACTTTTCATTTCCTTTATAGTCACAGGCTTAAGTCTCCACTAAATAAAGAATTCGGCACATAGAAAGCGGAAAGACCAGGGTTCTGCAGGCGTGTAGACAAGGCTGTAAACAATAATCAAATCTCAAGATGGCAGCTCGCCTCGTTTACATTCCTTTTTTTGGTACTCTCCGTATTAGCTACAAGTCAAAGGAAACATGAAATTGTGTTTTGGGGTCTGGTGGTAGACATCAGCACACCTGTACCAGGGCTCTTCACGACATCTATAGGAAGTGCATATTATAAAAACAATAATGCATGAATGTCAAAATTGCTTTGCACATAAACTTATCTTTTCTACAAAGGGATATGCTAGGTTTTTCTACGAACCCCTTGAAGTACTTTCAGATCAGTTTGGTCCTAGTAACATTATTGGAAAGAACTACGCAAGTGGAACTACCCAACCAGTTCCTTGGCAGGGGACTGGCTAGGTCGAGCAGAGGACAGCCATGGAGTTGTGGGCTATGCCCTGAGGGGCTGGCTCTCTTTGTGCTGGTTTGGGAAGAGGATCTCCAAGATTTGTTGTTTATTAGAGAAAAGGAGATGTGGCACAGCAGGTGATGCTCAGTAAGCAGTTGGGTGTGGGAGAATTCTGTGGAAAGAGGCCCAGGGCCTGGGCAAGCCTAACTTTTGACATCTCTGGAAGGCTGGTCTCGTGAGGCCAACCTTCTAGCAATGCACATCTAGCTCCCTCTCTGGGAGCCCCTAGCTTTGTTCTTGCCCACGAGCTTGGGCAGCCCCGTTGGAGGGTCCTTCTCTAGTACAGCTATCGCTGCCTGGACTCCAGTATCCCCGGGCACTTTGCCCCAGGTCTTGCCTCACTTTCCCCACTTTCTCTGTCCTCTCAGGGGAGCCTTCTCCGTCGTTCGCCGGTGTGTGAAGGTGCTGGCTGGCCAGGAATATGCTGCCAAGATCATCAACACCAAGAAGCTCTCGGCTAGAGGTAGGGTCTGCTTGCTCATCACCCTGCCTGTTCACTGGCTCCCTTCCCTTCCCTCTGCCTCTGAGTCTGTCCTCCTGGCGGTCAAGGGGGGCAGGTGCCAATGGCTGGGGTAAGGGCTCTTCTTGCTGAGGATGCTGTGAAACTACACCCCCATGTTTTGCCATACTCAAGGGGAGTTTGGGCTGAAGGCCCCAGCCTCCTGTAGGGAGGACAAACCTTCTGTGCCCATCAACTGAGGGCCACAGCACCAGTCAAAAACATCCTGTCCCAGTTCTTTTTCCTTCATCCTCCTCACTGTCCATTGCCATGCCTCTGCCCTTGCCGTGACCTTGGCCTAAGTGCCTGAACCCGGGTCCCATGCATGGCGGCTTCTGTCATAACCTTCAGGCATCAGCTCACAGTCACATACTTGGGAAGGTGTTCCTGAACTCCTTCCTAATCAGAGGTTGTCTCCCCCCCCCCCTCCTTTTTTTTTGTCTCTCACTACTGTTCACATCCTTCCTGGTTTGCTCTTGACCTAGACCCAAGCATTGATTGGCTCCTAGTTTAACATTTGTCTCCCTTCTTCCCTAGAAACTCCAAG
This sequence comes from Ochotona curzoniae, assembly GCF_017591425.1. Taxonomy (NCBI): domain Eukaryota; kingdom Metazoa; phylum Chordata; class Mammalia; order Lagomorpha; family Ochotonidae; genus Ochotona; species Ochotona curzoniae. Next base: position 42,495,225 of record NW_024464918.1, read on the forward strand.
GGGGTGTAAGGGGTTCCTCGAAAGCTCTGTGCCCACAACTGGGACAGCACTCAATGCTGAGAGCTCAGGTTGTGTCCAGAGAAATGCATGCATGCCCAGCTTCCACAACACCCTACTCTCCAATTCCTAAACCCAGTTTTATGGGAAAAAGAAAACCAGCCCAGTCATTAATTTGCAGCAAGGTTGGGAACCACTACACTGTGACTTAGATCAGTAGTATGTATGACCCTGGGGATGGTTAAAAATACCATATTGAGCCCTCCATCTCCTCTGACTTAAAGTCCTTGAATCTGTATTCTGGCAAGATACTCAGGCAATTTGCATGGCGAAGTCTGGGAAAACCTGCCTAGGAGACTCGTGTTTCTTACCATTTGACTGAGATAGTGATGGTAGTGATCAAAGTCAGTATGTTGGGGGAAGTTGTTTTCAAAGATGCCGATCCACACCTGGAACAAAATGTTATAGCAGCTGCCCAGGCGAGTGCCTGAAACTGTTGGATGAGGTGGGGGGAGAGAGATGGGCTATGTAGCCCCTGGCTCTGGCAATGTGGGAGATACTGTACATAGAGCTGGCAGAGTGTCCAGCTAGTGGCCAGCAGCAGCTGTGTCTGGGCCAGGGCCCAGCAGGTGCAAGGCACATGGTGGTCCCGCGCGGCTGGTACATGATGTTCACGCTGTTCCCTGCAGGCCTCCCAGCATTCCCGGCATGGACCTGCATGGTGCTTTTCATCTCTCTGGCCCAGTGATGCTGGGAGCTCAGCACTTTTTTCTAGTCATCCCCAGCCCTGCAGAGAGATGTTATTACACTCAGGGCAGGCTGGCAGTGGAGCCAGGGGTCTGTGAATATGACATGGCACATCATGAGACATGTGGAAGGTCTGGAGTCAGAGCCAGCGGCAAGCAGCCAGAATGGGGAAAGAAGGATGACAGAAACTGGGACTCATGTCCAGGGCCCTGAATGGGGCCTTGCCACTGCTGTGTTAGAGCTGCCACGTGTTGGCCTCTCTGTGCTTCTGGTGTCTCATGATCAGGGTGAATGTCCCAGTCTCCGAAATACAGCAGTAACAGGGCTCACAGTGTGACGTGGGGAGAGCAGTTTAAGGTTACCCCAAGGGGAGGGAGGGTTGGGAACTGAGGTCCTTCTTGGGTTCTAGGGGGTCCCAGTGTACCTCATTCACACACACATGCACACTCAGGCATGAACGCACACACTCAGACATGCATACTCACATACACACTCATATATGTACCCTCTCAGTCATGCACACTGATACATATTCATGTGCACACAGACACACAAACGCACACCCACACACTTACATGCATGCACACACAGATGCACAGGCACTCATTCATTCCCACACACATACACTCTCACTCACACACATTCACTGATACCATGCATTCTCACACTCATGCATACACACACGTCTGTGCTCTCACTGGCAGAGATGTGTGTGCAAGAGTGGCAGCCTCCTGTGAGAGCAGGAGATGTAGTGACACCAAGCCCTCACCATGCAGCCAGGTATCTTTGGCGATTCTCTCTGAGTTCCTGGGAGGAACTCCAGTCAGGCCTAAACAAATGTGGAGGGTGGGGGTTGGGGAGGTTATCTGGGAACCTTCTGGAAGTCTGCTGCCTGCCAGCACTTTCCTCCCTGGTGGGAGAGCAGCCGCAGAGCTTCTCGTGGCAGCTTTCTTTGTTTGCCACTCATGGAGCCTGGGGGGGGGGGGAGGTTAATGCTGGATATTTGGCAACACACTCTGAACTTGTGCTGCCAGCGCTCCCAGCAGGGGCTGTGCCCACCCCCACCAAGGAGCTGGGGCTCCCCCTACCTTATCCTGCCCGACCCCTTCTAGCAAAGTTGGTTGGCATACCTGGAGACATTCTAAAGTGCATTTTCAAATAAGATCTTTTTTTTATTATTATATATATTTTTTTAATTACATTGTATTATGTGACACAGTTCTATATGGGCACTGGGATTCCCCCCACCCCCCGTTGTGCAACCACAGTTCAGGTTTAGTTGAACTTTTTTTTTTTTTAACTCTCATAGTATAAACAATTCACAGAAACCATAGAGAAGTGAAAGTAAAATTTTTGCTTGCCCTGATGCAGGAGCCTTTTGAAGCAGCAACTAAAGCCAAGTGCCTGAGCTCCACTCCTGCCCACCCAGCCCTCACCACTTTCTCCTGTCCTGGGGATTGGATTCCATCCAGAAGGGCCCAAGCTCCAATGTGTGTAAGAAATCCTGCCACTGTCAGGACCAGGAGCCAGGACAGGCTGGAGCTGGTCCCAGCCAGGCGCGCCAGGGGCCTCTCCAGGCCCGCACAGGAAGAGACAATGTGTGAGGGCACGCTGGGCCCATGGACATGGTGGGTGCAGTTTCGTGTGGGAACTGTGGTCTCTGCTTATCCCACCAGTGTGGCGGGGGCTATTTTCAGTCTCAGGGTCCCAGGTGCAAGCATGGAGGAGCTCCTATAAGACCTGGGGAGCATCTTCGAGGACAGCAAGGTGCCTGGGTTCTGTCTCCTGCCCTGCCTCCTCTCTCCCCTCACCTGGCCTTCTCATCCTTGGCCTCGTGTCTACACCCTCCAGGATCAGAACCTGTCGGCTGTGAGGGTGCACTTCCTGTGCCTGGACTCCCACACCCACCTACCTGCTGGAGCTTCTGTATTTCCTCCTGCGCCCTGCCCCTGTGCTGCTGGGACCGTTTGGCCTAGGGGGGGCTCCCTTTAAAGTGTCCACCCAGCCCTCTGTCAGCTGAGCTCTGGCCAAGGTAGTGCCCTTAACCCCAGTGTCCTGGAGGTAGCCCAGCTACTCAGAGAAAGAGAAGCTTTTCCAGATGTTGCTTGGGCACTGGGAGCAGCAAGTTTCCCCCAGGTTCCAGGCTGCCCTCGGATCTCAGCATTGCACAATGCTACTGAGCCCGGTGGACTGGGCCATCCATCCATTCATGAGCCATCAAAACGGGAAGCCATAGAGTATGCTGACTCGGATGGAACATGGAATAAAATCCAGCTCTGCCTCTCCTTCATCCCAGGACCTTGGACAAGCTGCTTAGAGCTCAAGGTCAGGCCTTGGGAAAGTGGCAATGACCAAGAGACAGGGTCTCGCTCTCTTTGTGCTTGTCTTTTAAGATACAGGCCTGATAGGCACACTGAGCACATAAACAAACTGGGCAGACGCAGCGAGTGCTATCAAGAAACAAGGCAGGGTGTTGGGGAAGAGATGAGGGGACCTGTCTGAGGAGGAGGAGGTGGCAGCTATCCAAAGGCCCAGCAATTTGCAAGGGTCCTAAGGTTGGAAGGGAGCTCAGCTGAGAGGAGGCAGGACCCACCGGGGCCTTACTGACTGCTGGTATTGGGGCATGGGAACACTGGGAGGCTGCTTAGAGCAGCTGGGGTGCTTGATGCTAGGGGGCACTTGGCTGGGGTGGGTGCAAGGGCATTTCTGCATAGGTTCTCAGAGCTCTGACTACCTTGACATGTGACTTTGATAAAAGGGGGCTGTCCTGCTTAACAGGACTCTGTCTGCATAAGCGAGCAAAGCCTCAGAGTGGATCCCACGTGCTCGATGTTCTCTGTATATTAGAAAATGAAGACATTGCCAAGTGACAATATTACTGTATAATGTATATTACAAGCTAATTCCTCTACAGTGAATATAACACAGGGCATTCATACCAAGCACAAGAGGAGGACAGGATTTATAAAAACCCTTGGCTTCTAGCATTTCCAGCACTGGGCTCTGGCAACCAGACAAGTTCAAAGTTGCGTGACTAACACTTTCCCCTTTCGGTTGTGTTGTTGTCACATTGCCCCTGAGTAACCTCATAGGGAAAATACATCCAAATTCCAGACTTGGGTCCCCGGCTCACTGAAGGTGTAACCTAAGCAGGAGGTCCCTGACTGCCTTTCCTATTAGGCCTGACCTTGACACACACACCCCCCCCCACTCCAATTTCTACCTGTGCTGAGGGGTCAGGCACAGGAGGATAAGGAGCAGGGTCCAGTTTGCTTCAACCCATCTGAGAGCTTTTGACCAGCCCTGCACAGGGTCTGCTACCCAAGCATTAGCTTACCCAGCCCTAGAGGAGAGGAAGGTCGCTGGGGAAGGAGAGGGATTGAGAGGTTCATGCCTGCTTCTGAGCTAGGGAGCTGAACCTCTGCAAGCAAAACTGGAAGTGTTTGCCTTGCTGGTGGCACAGCTGCACTTCAGCATTGATCTTGGCTTTCACAGCCCCTGGAGATTGCTCTACTGAAAGGTGCAGGGGAAAGTGGGGCAGGGTAGCTAGTGCTACTGGCCTCCATCCTCTTCACCCTCTCTGGTGTCCACCTGGGAGACTTGGGCTCCAGTCCTGGTTCAGCCTCTGAGTGTGTGCGTGAGTTCCCATTTGGGGCTGCTCACTGCTTCCTGTCTGGGAAGTGGGGGCAGGGGTGGTGGCGATGAATCACAGGGCAGAGCACAGACCAGCACCAGGCCTAACGCCCAGCTCCATAGGCTGAGGCCTGGGTCCTACTCTCCTGCTTGCCGCAGCTATGGCTTTGTTCCGGGTACTTCACCTCTTGGAACTCTTGTTTTTGTCCTCCATAAAGCCAGAACACAAAAGACCTAGAAGGCATGGAAAGAACACCACACGGTGCCTGGCACTGAGCCAACATCCTGCCCCTGGGAGCACTTTCCCGTTTACTACTTAGTTTTTAAAATGAAAATCTTAATGACTATGTTGTAAGAAAAGCACCAAAAAAGGGAAGTTGGAAAATGCATTGCAGGCCCCACCAGGCCACCAAGGCTGCAGCTGGTTTGGGCTGCAGGTACTTGGAACACCCATGGCCTTGGTTGCGGGTGCACCTATGGAGTGTGACTGTCCCCTGCTACCTGGAAGACAGGAACCACAGGTGGCAGCTCCTGAACCAGACCTTGCCCCCACGTGGGTGGCACACCCAGGAGACTTGGATGGAGGTCATAGGAGGCAGGTGGCAGGTGGAAGAGCCTTGGGCCAGCCCCAAGGTCACCATGTTCCAGTTCTACCTGACAAAGCTAAGGTTCTGAGGTGGAGAAAATGTGGTTTGCACACGTCTGGAGGGTCTCTGTAAGAGAAAATGATAACCTTGCAAAAAGTGACAAAATTACACACTTATTTCAACACCTCAGTGCTTTGAACAGGGAACAGTGCCAAACAGGTTCTGTGGGAGTCCCTAAGTCCCTGGTTCCAGGATGCTTTGCAAGGGAAGTGGCTTCTGAGTGTGAACACAGCTCCTCCGGGAGATAGTCACTTTTCTCATAAGGGTCACCCTTCACTCATCTGTCCTTTTCTTTCAGAAAGCTCTTGAATACCCATTACACATTAGCTGAATGACGAACACGTTCTGCTTTCAGTTTGTGCACATGGACAGGCACAGCAGAGGCCCAGCCCTCCAGGATGTAGATGCCCAAGGGACAGGATAGCACTTGCTGTCTGGGGGTCCCTGAGAGTGCAGAGGGGCCTCTGCCAGCTCTAGCAGGCAGAGCAGATTGTGGGGATCCCTGATATCTACCTACGGGTGTGGGTGGAAGTGGGTGATGGCTGGTGAGTGGCAGGTGGGAGGCTGGGGGGAAAGGTTCCAAGCTGGGAGCTGAAGGTGTTGTGGTGACAGGACTGAGTGAGGTATTCAGTTCACCAGTGCAGCCTGGCTGGAGTACAGGGTATGAGGGTCAGCCTGCAGGAGGTGACCCTGGGGCCCTGACTTGGGGGCCCATCCAGGCTGCATGAAGCTTGGGCAGTGAAGGAGCCTGCAGATGCTGCAGGATTGAAGGCAGAAAAGGGGAGGCACTTGCCAGAGCCTCTGAAACCCAGACTCCTCCCTCTTTCCATGGAACTCTACTGTCCTCCCCAGCCCCCAACCCCTGCCCCGGGGTGAGCGAAAGGGTAGAGCTTCCTGTCTCACCTGTATCACCTGAGCATCTGTGTTGCAGACCATCAGAAGCTGGAACGCGAGGCCCGCATCTGCCGCCTGCTCAAGCACCCCAACATCGGTAAGCTTCCATGGGGAGGGGACAATGTTACTGGTTTCCACAGGGATCCCAGACCAGCTTGCCTGGGGCAGGTACAGAGAAGGCCCGTTCTCCCATCCTACAACACCACAGCCTCCCTTGCAGAAGCTGTTCCGCGGAGAATGCTGAGGCTCTACAAGATGAAAACAGGCCTGGGGTTGGGGTGAGGTGGGAAGCTGGGCCCTAGCCAGAAGCATGTCCCAATTCTCAAGTCCACCTTCCTTGCCCGCTAGGATATGAGGGCCTGGAGTTGCAGCCCTGCCCACTGGCACCTCAGGGGCAAGCTCTGAATCAGCCCTGGTGTACTGAGCCCAGGCTGTGGGAAGAGGCTCGGGCTGGTCATACCCTGGGGATGGTCACTCACATAGCACCTCCCTGCTGACTGCCCAGGCCCTGTGTACTTGGGCGGGGCAGCTCCCTGCAGCTCAGGGGTCTGAGTCACCACCATGGCAGCCTTCAGAGCTAGTTCTGCCAGTCAGACTGTGTGACCTTGGTGGCACTGTGTTGCCCTCTGGGAGCCACCTTCCTGGCTGCACCTGTGCGTTCTGTTGCTTACAAGGGGCTGGGCCAGGCCTGAGGCCTCACTGCTGTTGTCACGCACTCCTGGCTGCTGCCAGGGCTTGCACACCACACCTCTGGGAGCAGGGCCTGGGTGTTGTCAGAGGACGGTAACAGCCAACTGGCACCACCTTCTGCTCCGCCTTTTCCCTTAGGAGGGCAGTGGTTCTGTCCCAGGACCCCAAGGGTTAACTAACTCTGCTACTGGAGCAGAGCTTCTCAGTCTGCTATTTATACCCAGAAGGCGCCTCCCTTCCCTGCACCAGCAGCAGCAGCCATGGGCTGCAGGGCCCCGCAACCCAGAAGACTCAGCCTGGCCAGGCAGGGAGGGGTCCAGCTCCTGCTCTGCTTGCAGGATCACCGTGTGGCCATGGACGGTTCGTGCCCATCCCCTGAAGGTCTCCAGCTCACCCACTTGTGCACTGGAAGAGATCATGAAATCCCACAGAGGAGGGAGGCAGGCTGTGTGTGTGTGTGTGTGTGTGTGTGTGTGTGTACACAGAATTACAACTGGTTCAGGCCAATGTTTTTTGGGCCTCTCACTCCCAGCTGTAATGGGGTGCTGTGAGTTATGGGTTCTCTGAGGCTGGCCGACTGCAGCTCAAGTCCTAGATTTGCTGCCTAATTGCTGTGTGACTTAGGACCTACTGCCTCTCCACTCTGAAGCCATGCCCCTCTTCTACCGCCACCCCTCCCCACCCCCACTGTGATGAGGAACTGAAGTGTAGCAGAACCAGAGTCCAGAGGCAATTGCTTTGTTCAAGGCAAGCTTCTCTCTTTGCCTACACTCCTCACTTTTCTGCAGGATAGCTGTGCCTCTAGACAACCCCTAGCCCTGCTGGAGACACAATTAGCATTCCTCTGGAGTTTTGTTTGGGTTGCCCACGCAGGGTGGCCAAGAGAATGGGTTTTTTAAATCAGACATATCAGGCTTCTGAGCTCTGTTGTCTGCCAGCTAGCTGAGCTGCCACAGGCCTGGAAGCTCTTTTACCCTCAGACTCACACTCATCTTCTGTGGATGTTGGGAAGGCTAAATGAGATAGTGCAGGTAAAGCACCTAGCACAAAGCCCAGAAAGTTTGGAAATTGCAGCCGACATCTTCAACATCATCACCATTGGGTCAATTTCTTCTTCATTCACTCATCTCATGTTAGGTATGTCTGAGGACCTAGCATGTGCCAAACCCTCTCCCTGGTACTGAGATAATTGGGAGAGATAATGAGGGGGGCTGGGGCATCAGTGGGGGGTGACTGCTGGTGTGTCCCAGGGGCCAGAGCTGAGCCTGCAGCAAAGGAAAATCCTTAGAAGAGCCCTGGACTATAGTGACAGGACCGAGAGGATCCACAGGAAATCTTGGTCTCCCTGGCATCTCACTTTCAAGTAAGTTATAATCTTCCCAGAGAAATACAGAAAGACCTGCTTGCAGGTGCAGATCCTGGGAGGCAAGTCAGTGCCTAGAGAAACCAGATCGGGTCCCATCCAGCCCTTCTGGCTGCAGCCTGTGTGTGGTCATCACCCAGCCCAGGGAGAGCAGGCCAGGAGGTCCCTGATTCAGTAGAGGTTGGTCCAGCTGTGCCACACACAAAACATTTTCTTTGCATTCTGTTTGGGGCAGAGGTAATACTAGGTTCTCTGTGCTATAGACACCTGCCAGTAGGGTATAACCCTGTAAGGCCACCTGGGGGCTTGGATTGTATTAGGCCAACTTAGTAGTTCGGTGGTCATCATGGAGTGGGGCAAGAGAGTTGACCAGTCCATGATGGAGATGGTAACGCCTTCATATCATGTGGCCTGCCTAGCTTCAGATACTGTGCTAAATGCTTTCCAAGAATTCTCTCATTAACTCCCCTGTTGCAGGCCAGTGAGAACTGCTAGGGGCAGAAGCTCAGGCAGCTCTCAAGTCCTTGGCCCCAAGCCCCTCAGCCTGCCAGAAGTGGATTTGAGGGTAGGCCCATGTTCTTGGTCTTTTTATTCAGTTTCCCGAGTGGACATCCCAGGTGTGGTGTCAAGGGAGCATGCAGAAACAAGTGCTCCCTGCAGCTTTGAAGACGTAAATGGCACCTGCTGGAAGCATCACAGGAAGGCCAGGGTTTTGTGAATCCAGCTACACAAGTGAAAACCAGCCTGCAATTTTGTTCATTCTAAGACAAAATTTTAAAAAGTTACAAGTGACAGCTAAGTTCATGGGCACAAATTGTCACTTCCCAAGGAGACAGAACCAGTCCCACTGCCCTTGAATTCTGACTTTCCTCTTGGGTTCTGGCTGAACTGCTCTCCTGAGGGAACAGCAAGCTTCATGTGTAAAAGTGGCCCTGTGATAGCCTTGGGTTCCACAGTCAGATTTTGCTGGCTCTCAGAGGCTGGTCCATGGCGGTGCAGGTGGGATGCTTTCCACCAGCTGCTGACACCAGCCATTTGACTCTCACCTAGCTGCTCAGAGGGGAGGCTTTTCATCAGCAGCCCAAGGCACTATCAAAGGGAGAATCCACTCCCAGTTCTGTCCATTGCCCAGAGCCCTGGGGTCCTGGCTAGAGAGGTAGATATAGGATTTTAGTCTTTTAGGGGCTCCTGCTAGTGGGCTGTCAGCTCAGTTCTAGCAGCATTTTCTTTAAAAATAAATGTTTATAGTCCCAGCACTATGTTTCAGTAGCTAAATCCTCACCTTGCAACTGCTGGGATCCCATATGGGTGCCGGTTCATATCCTGGCTGCTCTACTTCCCATCCAGCTCCCTGTTTGTGGTCTGGGAAAACAGTGAAGGACAGCCCAAAGCCTTGGCACCCTGCACCTGCGTGGGAGACTTGGAGGAGGCTCTTTTCTCCCGGCTTTAGATTAGCTCAACTTTGGCTACTACAACCATTTAGGGAATGTGCCAGCGGCCAGAAGATCTTTCTCTCTCCATATCTCTGTAAATCTGCCTTTCCAGTAAAAATAATCTTTAAAAAAATTATTTTATATATCTCAGAGGTAGAGTGACAGAGAGAGGGAGACAAAAAAAAAAAAGGCTATTTCCTATCAGCTGATTCATTCTCCTGCGGGTGGAGCTGGGCCAACTGAAACCAGGAGCCAGGAACTCCATCTGGTTTTGCCATGTGGGTGGCAGGAACCCAGGAACTTGGGCCATCTTCTGCTGATTCCCCAGGCCATTAGCAAGTTGCCGGATAGGAAGCAGGGTATCCAGGACCTGAATCGACACTCTGAAAGGGTTGCCAGTGTCTCAAGTGGTGGCTTAACTGGCCATACTTCAATGTCAGCTAGTAGAAATCATTTCAGAGAAGATTTTGGCTGAAGTTTGGGTTCTCAGAGAGTATCTCACACTCAGGAAAGTTAAGGCCACCAACCCCAAAGTGTACCAAAAAAGGCCTGGTCCCCCCAAGTCCACCTGATAACAGGAAAGAAAGGAGTCTCCTTCACAACTGTCCCTGATACTGGACTAGTACAAGTTTACTTGCACTTTGAACAAACAAATAGCTTTTTATTTATTTATTTATTTTTAATTATTTTTGGGCCCAGCATGATTGCTCAATGGTAAATCCTCGCCTTGCAAGCACCGGATGCCATATGGGCACTGGTTCATGTCTTGGCTGCTCCACTTCGCATCCATTCACCTGCGTGTGGCCTGAGAGAACAGTAGAGGATGACGCAAAACCTTGGGACCCTGCACCCATGTGGGAGACCCATTCAGCTCTGGGCATTGCAGCCACTGGGATAATGAACCAGCGGATGGAAGATCTTTCTCATTCTCCTTCTCTCTGTAAGTCTGATCTGCCTTTCCAATTAAAATAAATCAATCTTAAAAAAATATGTATCTGAAAGAAATGCAGAGTGGGTGAGATAGAGAGAGAGATCTTCCATCTATTGGTTCACTTCCCATGGCTAGACTGGGCCAGTTTGAAGCTATGAGCTTCTTCTGGGTCGACCCCATGGGTGTAGGGGCCTAAGCACGTAGGCCTTCCTCCACTGTTTCCCAGGCTTTTATCAGGGAGCTGGATCAGAAATGGAACAGCTTGGAAACAAACTGGTACCCACATGGGATGCTGGCACCACAGGTGGAAGATTAGCCTGATGTACTGTTGCACTGGAATGATACCACACTTGGATGTTCACTTCAGAAACTGAAATAACCTGCTATGTCATCAGGTTGGCCCAACCAATGACTTTTACAAGTCTCTGCTACAACCCTGCTATCCAGAGCTAATGTCTTACGATGCATGCTTCCCTGTAATGTGTGATGCACGCACCTTCTCAAGCTCACCTATGCTGATCATATGAGGCCAGGTGGCCTAGAAGCTGAACTGGGGACAGGGATTCGGGGACTGTCAGCAGCCAGAACCCCCGACAGCTGGGGCATGCATTCGCCAACTTCCTGGAGAGGATCTGGGAAGGGTACCAGGCTAGGCTGCCAGATTCCACAAACAAAAAGCACAGTTCAATGCACAGACACACAGGCAACATGAAGCCTGCACTTCACTTTGAGATGCACTAAGCAGTGAAAATAGATTGGTAGACAAAGGAATCGATAGAAACACAGTAGAGTGGCTGGAGGAGATCATTAATAATACAACCCTGGGGTTCTTGGGGGACTCATTTAACTGGATGTTGGGAATTCATAATAATAAAATGTTGACAAGAAACTCAAGCAAGATGATAAAGCATATGTGCTCTTCAGGTCTAGCCTTAGAATATTTTGATGCCATCTTTCAGTTATTCTTGAAAATATGTTGCCACCATTTAAATCTCTTGATGTAAACAGATAGTCTCTTAAAGCTCGCTCTCTTGTCTCCATCCCCGAGGACATAGCTACTAGAGAATTTGGTGCCTACTTCTCAGCCCACCCTCTGAACTTTATATGCCAACATCAGAGCCACAATTCAGGACACTCAGTGTTGAGCCAGAAGCACCTGCAGATGGCAAAAAATGCAAATGGCATTTTTTGAAAATGTAAAAAGGGCATGATAGGGTGGACTTTTGGCCTGGTGGTTAGATTCCTGGCCAGGATACCCATGTCTAAATGCCTGGGTTCAATTCCCAGCCCTGGCTTTTGATACCAACTTCCTGCTGATGCAGACTCTAGGGAGGCAACAGTCACACGTGGCTTGGACAATCCCTGTTGCCCACACAGAAGTCCTGGATTGATTGTGTTCCCAGCTCCTGGCTTGGGCCTGACCCAACTCTGGTCCTGGCTGTTGCAGGCAACTGGAGAGTGAACCAGTGGAGGGAAGCTGCGTGTGTGTGTGTGTGTGTGTGTGTGTGTGTGTGTGTGTGAAAAACATTTTTAAACATTTTAAAAATTCTTTAAGTGTCCCAGGGCACCCAGTTCCCTTCCCCAAAGGCTCGCTGAAGACCCCTTCTACGGAGACCCCTTCACACAATAGGGAGAATGCATCCCTTTAAAAAAGAATGGCACATCTTGTCTGTATTTTGCTCCTTTCTCAAACATGCAGTCACTGCTCCAGAATTATCTTCAAGCTCCATGATCTTAGCAGCTGTGTGCCTTTCCATTGTGCCTGGGGAGTGCTAGCCCCAGAGTCTTCAAACCCGTCTGTGGGAATTTATTGGCTGGTGGTGCAGCAGGGAGGGACAGGAGCTGGGTCCTGCAAGCACTTGCTGTTGGCTGACTCGCAGAGCCAGCCTGGCCTCAGCCCTTCCTTTCAAAAGCCTGGGGGTAATTTGGGAAGCTCTGGGTTCCAGGGAGCTTTGCCTCTGTTCTCGGTAAATGAGGTGTGAAGAGATAATGGCTTTACAGCAGCTGAAAGCCACCAGCCAGGCCAGCTCCCCGCCCAGCCTCCACTCCTGCAAGGTCTCCCCATGATCTGACTCTGAGCCTGGTGTGGAGCCCTCACAGCACCTGCATGTCCAGGAAGGACCTGCATTGTCCAGGCTGGAAAGGAGGACTCAAGAAGGCCTAGCCCCTTGCCCAAGGTCACCCAACTAGGAGGTACCAGAGGTAGGGGCTGCAGCCTGCCCTATAAGCAGACTTACAAAGTTCAGGCCTCTTGGTAACTCCTGAGGTCCTTGCTCACCTGTAGATGCCAAATCTCCCTCTCCCCAACCCTTGGCAGGCTGGTTGTGGGCAGCTTTCTGGAAAATTGGGCTCTAGGAGTGGTGAGGGGGAGGGTGGAGGTGGGAGCCGTTTGTGTAGGGGTATAACCAACTACCTTGGCCCTGCAGTCCGACTCCATGACAGCATCTCCGAAGAGGGACACCACTACCTGATCTTTGATCTGTGAGTTTGGCCCTGCCCTTGGATGGGCCAAAGATGGCTGGGAGTGGGGGGCAAGTCTAGGCAGAGATGGCTTCCGCAGGACCCCTAGAGCTCCCCATTGGAAGGGTCACCCCAGCTGCACCAGGCTGCTGACCAAGAAATGCCAACAGTCACTTGCAGGTTTCACCATGTGTTTATTTTTGCTGCTCTTCTGTGTGCGGAAGGGGTTGCTAGTTGCCCATTTGCAATGACCGTAAGGCGTTTCCTTTTGAAATGTGTTTACATGAATAAAGCCGGTGGCTCAAAAGACAAGCAATTATGAGATGACAGGCCTTAGTGGTTCCTGGGCTGGCAGCAAACATTGGCCATGGCGTTGACCTCTGTCAGCAAAGTCCAGCTCTTGAGATGCAGGCAGTGGGGGTAGCCATGCAGGCGTGTGGAGGGGGAGCTCTGTGCCTCCCATGTGATTTTGCTGGGAACCCAGAGATATTCCAAAAAGGAAAATTCTAAAGCAAAACAGCAAAGCAAATCAGCTCAACAGGCCTTGAACTTGCAGAAATTCACTGACTCCAGTGACAGTGTTCACGCCAGGGGCCAGATGCCCGCTATCTCACCCTGTCTGGATCCAGTGAGGAAGAAGGGAAAGGGGAGGGAGTTGTCAGAAGGGTGTCCTGGGAGTCAGGAGAGGGCTGCAGCAGGGGCCCTGGGGCTTGGGTTCTGAGGTCCCTGGGCCCCATCCTTAGCACCTCCATAGGCTCTTCCAGAATGTGCAGCACAGGGGCTCGGGGAAGGCCCGCTGGTGCAGGTTGATTCTGAGCCTATCTCCCCAGGGTCACTGGCGGGGAGCTGTTTGAAGACATTGTGGCCCGAGAATACTACAGTGAAGCAGATGCTAGGTGAGTCCCAAACACGGCTGGCAATGGTGCCAAGGGTAGATGCAAGTGAGGCTTGCCCTCAGCCCTAACCCCTACCTCTCTTTGTCCAGCCACTGCATCCAGCAGATCCTGGAGGCCGTGCTGCATTGCCACCAGATGGGGGTGGTGCACCGGGACCTGAAGGTAAGCCTACTGCAGGAATGTGTGCTGCCCCCAACACTCTGCCCCCTAGGAACTTACCTCCAGCTCAGCTGGAGCAACCACATTCCCTTCACTCTCCCATGCTAGGCCTGGGCCACAGGTAGGAACAGTGTCTCTACCCTACCTAGATCAAGAAACAGAGCTAAGGCAGCTGGAGCCCCTGGTGTTTGTCTGGACCCCAAGTGACCCAATCCCCAAAGCAGGTGCTTTATACTGGGCCAAGGTAAGAGGCAGCCAGACCCACCCCCTGCCAGGCTGGCTCCCCATCCCAACCTGACCGATTTCTAGTGAACGGCCTTCATGTCTTGACCCCTTGAACCTCAGTTTTATGCTGGGGGTTGCCATGGCAACCTCATGTGGGAGTTGGTAGCATGACCAAGGAGATGGCACCCTGTAGGTGCCCCCAGCAGCAGCATCAAGCAGCGTTGTTGCCCTCCCTGCTGGGTCTCTGGCAGGCCAACGAGGACCTCCCTCTTGGCACCTGAATAAGGAGAGTGATGAATTAGGCAGGTGTGGTGGTGTCAGCACTCACTTTATCCATCACCCCTGCTAGGCCTTAGGGCAGTGGTTGCTGGCGACTCCCAACACTGTTTGCAAACCAGGAAATCAAACTGATGAGCCCAAGGGATCTACACCAGGACATGCCTGAGTCAGCACACAGGAGCGTCGGCCTTTTAGCTGCAAATCCTGAGGACTGGGGGCTATGGGACCACAAAGCCACTCCATCCTGCTCCACCCTGCCCCTCCCTGGAAGAGCCTGCCAAGTGTGCTCTGAACCCCTGCTCTTGCCCTTCAGTGCTGCTGCTCTCTGCTCCTCTGGGAACACTAGGGAGCCCGTCTTGGATCTCTCCTGCTGTGGGAGCAGCAGCTATCGCCTGGAGCAGCACAGAGATCAAACCTGAGCCCGGAAGAGTCTGAGAGAGACTTGGTTGTCATTCCTGGTTTTTCCGCAGGCTGTTTCCACCTGCCCTGGTGCTGCTTCCCTGGGCTTGGTCTGGTCAACCCAGGTCCTCTCCTGTGCCCCCAGACAATCTGCAGCTTGTCACCTGTGTCCTAAGGTGGAGCTCCCTGTGGCTTGGGGTAGAGCCACTGGCCGGCCGGCAGGGCAGCTGTCCCCAAGGGCCTGTCCCCGTTACAGCGGCAGCCTCTGCACGGGAGGAGGCAAGGAGGAGAGGCAGCCAGAATTTAGGCCATTCTGGATACACTAATTAGCGGTCTATTCATCAAATCAGGGCAGGACAGCCACTGCCAAGACCCAGCACATGGTAGAGATGCAGTCCCCAGAGGACAGGGGAGGCCTCAACAGCCAGGCAGAGGGAGCTATTTTTGTTTGGGTCCAGTATTGCTTTGGACAGTGAAAGATCAGAGGTGGGACCCTCAGAAGTTCCCCCCTAGAAAGGAGGATTTCACAGAAGACTTACCAGCTCTTTCTAGGAGCTCCAAACAGGAAACATGAGATTACCAGCACAGGCCACTGCAAGGTGTTCCCAGGTGGGTCACCATGATTGGATTCTGCCACTGCCCCTGTTGTCCTGGCTCGGAACTGAAGCCCAGAGCAGGGTCAGCATATGCCCAAGTTCCAGGCATGGATGCAGCAGTGCTGGCGTAAGAGCTGGGACAGGTGCTGAGCCCATGCTCCTTTTGTCCTAAGTCCTGAGGTGGAGGGGGAACAGCAGGAAGTACAGAAATTCCAGGGTCTGAACAGGGGTTCAGTCATGGTGACAGCCTCAGTGTCCTGGAGGCCAGGTGTGGGGTGTGTCCAGACTGACCACTGGCCCCTGTGTGTGGCACAAGGCCTTCCTGTGCAGAGTGGTATCCAGTGGGGACCAATCTCCAACTGACTGTGGCCTTGCTGCCCTGCGATGTGGTTAAGGTGTTTAGAATCTCTGAGCTGACACACACTTACTCAACAAGGACCTGCCACACGCCCAGCCCCTGCCACTGTGCTTGGTGCAGGTGATATTACATCATACAGGATAGACTTGGAAGCCACACAGCACGTGTTGATTAATGTTGAACAAACCCCTTCATAGTGGGGAGCACATTACAATGCCAGAAGGTAGCCATAAGAGCCAAGGTGGAGACACCAGAAGGCCCCTCCTCTGTCTATTTTTACATTCTCTTACTTGTTTCTTTAGAAAGGCAGTGAGACAGGGAGGTTACTCTTCCACTGCTTCACTCCCCAGATGCAGTGCCCACAAGGGTAAGGCAGGGGCTAGGCTGAAGCCCGGAGCTTGGAGCGCAATCTTCATCTCCCCTGTTCATGCCAGGGACCCAAACACTTGAACCATCCACTTGTGCCTCCCAGGGTGTGCGTTAGCAGGAAGCTGGAATTGGGAGCAGGCACTCTAAATGGGATGTGGCTGTCCTAAGAGGCATCTTTAAAAATAATAATCGTTATTATTGTTTTAAAGGTTTATTTGGAAGGTAGAATTACCCAGAAAGAGAAAGATAGGTTGTGTGCTATATGCTGGCACGCAGAAAGTGCTAGCATACAGAAGGGGCCCAGTAACTGTTTCTTCTCCCTCCTGATGGTGGTGGTTGTAACTAACTCTGCCACTCATACATACACATCTCATCCCAGCCTCTGTAGGGCTGCCCAGTGGAAAGAGGGTCTCTGTGTTGTAGAAACTAGAGGTCTTGCCACAGCAAAGCCGCTTCTCTGGGACCCAAGCCCAGGCTCCTATGGCTGGGTGGATGGTCAGGTGGGGACCTCGCAGGCATCCAGAGGGAGGCTCAGCCTCTGCTGACTCTCCCTCCCATTCTCCCCATTCTCTGGTCCTGGGCAGCCGGAGAATCTATTGCTGGCCTCCAAGCTCAAGGGTGCTGCGGTGAAGCTGGCGGACTTTGGCCTGGCCATAGAGGTGGAAGGGGAGCAACAGGCATGGTTTGGTAAGTGGGGACAGCCTGGCAGGGGTGCTTTGGTCCAACCTGGGCCCCACTCCAAGCAGCCTAGGGACCCCAGGGACCAGGCACCAGGATGGGGTTAGCACTTGACCAGTACATGGCTTCTTCCCACTGCTGGCTGCCGCCTCCACGGCTGTGGCAGAAACCAACCTGGTTTTCCAGATGAGGACCCGGAGGCCAAGGAATTTGGGAGAGATCAAAGGAGCTTCAAGGAGAAGAATTGGGGCCTGAGCTCAGACTATCCAATGTACCTTGTGGTTTTCTCACAACTGGCTCCCTTTCTGTTATCTGGGATACTTCTGAATAGGCAACATTGACCAGCTGTTAAAAACCAGAGCTCTGGGTTCAAATCCTAGCTCAGTCACCCATGATCCGTGGGACATCAGGTAATGCTTTGTTGGAATGGGCCTTTATTTTCTCATCTACAAAATGAGAATGGTATGACATGTGAGGGTTAACAGAGACCTGTAGGGTGTCGGGGCCAGTAGTTAGCACAGACACATTTAACAAGACAGAAATTCCCAATCTGACAGCTCTCAGATGAGGAACCTAAGCCTAGAAGGGTAAGAGGTCTACCCAAGAGAATTAGGGACAAAGGAGTTAGAGACCAGCTCCAACTGGGGCAAGGGAGGGAGCAGCAGGTTTAACTCTCAACCTGCAGCTGACAAACCTAGTTTGCTTCAACTTAAGGGCCATCAGCAGTTGATTAATAGGGTTTTGAAAGGATGTGGTTTTGGCCCTGGGTTGGGAAGGAGCTCTGGTTGATTATTGCTGTCTGCCATGACAGTGAGGAGTAGTGGCAGGTGTGCCATGTGCTTGACCCTGCCCTCGGGGTTGCTGGCTTCTTGGGCTCTGCCTGCTGTCCTTTGCCCAGCTGGGGTTAGGTCATGCACCACCAGCTCTGGAAAACAGGGCTGTTTTCCCCCCAGCTCCGGGGCCACCCTCCTCCCATATTTGCAGGATCTTGCTCCAGGTCACTCACGTGCAACCTCTGTGTGTGTCTGCCTATGTGTGTGTCGGGGGAGCAGGGTTTGCAGGGACACCCGGCTACCTGTCCCCAGAAGTGCTGCGCAAGGACCCGTATGGGAAGCCTGTGGACCTGTGGGCCTGTGGTGAGTTTGTCCCCCTGGCCACTCCAGCCCAGGATGTCCTCTCTTGCTTGCCCTCACTCCCGGGCCTCCATCTCCCTTCTTCCCAGGGGTCATCCTGTACATTCTGCTGGTTGGGTACCCCCCATTCTGGGATGAGGACCAACACCGCCTGTACCAGCAGATCAAAGCTGGCGCCTATGATGTGAGTGTCGCTTCTCTCTGCAGCCCTTATCGTCCACCTCCGGGGAAAGCCCACTGTGCAGGGGTCAGTGGCCTAAGGACGCCTCCCTAGCTCTGGTGCAGGGTTCAGATCCCAGGAGAGCTTGAAGACCACACAGGGTCAGGTGAAGGCCACGTGGTGCCCATTGACTGGGGTTTATCTTGCAGGGCACCAGAAGGCAGAAAGCTGCACCAAGGTGGTATAGCAGCTGGGGATCGTCAGGCCCAGGAGCCAGCTGTTTCTCTTATAGACCAGGGGTCTTCAAAGAATTATGCATATCATGAAAAAAAAAGTGTGTACTTCAAATTTTTTTCCCTGAAAGAAACAGATCTCTTCATTGCATTTTTCCAAGAACTTTCTGAAGCCTGCCTCTTCATAAAAATGATGATAATGGCTAACACTTCGAGCACTCTCCTGAGTGTTTTACATTCCAGTCCCTGACATGCATGCTATTGTTATCCCCTTTCATGGAGAGGAAAGCTGAGGCACAGGGCAGGTAGGGTCACAGGGCTCAGTTATACTACAGTTGGGATTTGAACCCAGCCAGTTACATGGTCACGGCCATGTTTCTCACCACCCTGCTATACTGCTCTCCTGCAAAGTGACACCTGTCAAGCTAGGAGTCATACACACTTGATCCTCACAACATCCTTCATTGTAGCTTGAAGTGTCCTGAAGTTTGTCCAGGTCACATAGCCAGGAGGCAGAGCCAGGACTTGAACCTGGGCCTTCTGACTCTGCACTCTGGGCTATGACAACTGGCCTGCCACGCTCCAGATAAGAAAGCAGTCTCCTTTCCCTTTGGTCATCTTCTGCTTTGTCCTGGGATCACAGAACTTTACAGCCACTGTTGAGAGGAGCTCTGGCTTCTCCTGGTTGTAGACACCCATGTTAGATATCAGTAGGACCCCTGCCTGCTCCCCTGCCAGTCAGGGGCTGGGGAATCACAGGGGTGGCCTGGGGCAGGCTAGGCAAACCTGGCCCTTCTGCCCCTTCCAGTTCCCGTCACCAGAGTGGGACACCGTCACCCCAGAAGCCAAGGACCTCATCAACAAGATGCTGACCATCAACCCATCCAAACGCATCACGGCCGCTGAGGCTCTCAAGCACCCCTGGATCTCGGTGAGCCTGGCTCAGCAGTGGGGGGGGGACTCCCCCATCCCTAGGGCCAGGCACCTACAAGGCCCTGACTCCCCAGACCCAGCAGGGCAGCCAGAGAGGGCCTAATCCAAGGGCCCTGCTGTGGTTGTCAGGGGGAATGTGGAAGCCAGGGCCATCCTGGGTTGGCATCACAATTGGCAGGTGCTCCTGGCGTCGAGTGTGGCAGCCAGGTTCCCAAGCATCCAGCGACATAACCCTAATGGAGGCATTCTGCTTGGGGAGGGCCCTGGCCAGGGGGGCCTTCCACTTACAGCCCCTTCCTCTTCGTCCTCCAGCACCGGTCCACCGTGGCCTCCTGCATGCACAGACAGGAGACCGTGGACTGCCTGAAGAAGTTCAACGCCAGGAGGAAACTGAAGGTAACACGTCCTCACCCTCTATATGGCCCAGAGGTGCTGAGAGACTTGCTCACCAGCCCTGTCCTTCATTGGTTTGACAAGCATATATTGACTATTTACTACTGTATGCTACAAAATGGGCTGGGTTCTGGGGAGGGAAAATGTGGAGAAGGGCAGTGAGAAGTAAACCAAAGCGTGCCTCTGCCCAGGCCAAGCTTTTGGTCCATACAAATAACCAGGGTATTTAGGAGAAGCCCCAGGCAGTGGGAGCGCCTAGGAGGGCAGTGGCATTTCCAGGTCTAGAAGGATCAGAGGAAGACCTAGGAAGCCTCCCTGAAGCTGATGTCACTTAAACTGTGACCCTGACGGACCAGCAAAGTCTTGGCCAAATGCAGAGTGGGAGTGGACAGATAGTTCCACACAGATGAAATAAAAACAAAAACACAAACACCTGTGGGGAAGTCTGGAGGTAGGAGTGATTTTTGGGGGGTGGCCACACATGGTATGGAGCAGCTAGGTGGGTGGGGACTCTTGGGGCTAATGTGTGATTGGCTAGAAACCAGATAGGGAGAGGTCCCAGGTGCTCAGAGCTGGGGAGTCACTCAGACTATGATCATGGTCCCCCAGAAAGCTCAGGGGTAGCTAGGTGGGCCTCTGGTCCCCTGTGCAGGTCATGTGTGTTCATGGGGGAGCCTGTGGCATCTGCCATCAGGTCTGAGTCACACAGCATCAGGCCGGGATGGCTGGCATTCCTGAGCCCTGGCTAATGGCACAAGGGGGATTCCTCAGTATGGGGAGCCCTCTGGGATTCTGAACCCAGGACCATGGAGCCCATGGCTGGCTGAATCCTGGGGAGAAATGCCCTCAGCCCCAGGCTCAAGGCCACACGATCTGCCAGGCTGACATTAAGGCAGGACACTTCCCGTGGGCTTTAGGAGCTCCTGCTGGGAGGTGTCCTTGGGCTGTCAGCCTTGGCCAGGCTGAGGAAGCTATTAGGATCTACGGTGGCTCTGTCCCAAGGCCGTGCTGGCCTAAGTAAGCTCAACCTGCCAGGGAGGGGGATGGGCCCTGTATGGCAGGAGCTGGGCTGGGGGAGGGACAAAGTTATGCTTCTTGCTCCCCTCATTCCCGACCCCTGTCCCTGCCCCTGCCCCCTGCCCCCTTTTCTCTGTTGCAGGGAGCTATTCTCACCACCATGCTGGCCACCAGGAACTTCTCTGGTAGGTAGTGGGATTTCACAGGTCCCAAATCACCGATTTTGGTCTGCTGGGGGCTGCCTGGTTGCATAGGTGGGTGAGCCCCCTCCTACCACCAGGCCTACAGGGGTTATTACCACCTGCCACAAACCTGCACTTGGAAGTGGAGAAAGATCTCAGGGGGCAAGCCAAAGCCCCAGATAGAGGTACTGTCTGGCTCCCTCACTTGGTGGCTAGCATGGGGGTCTCAGAGCCAGGTTTGGGAGGCCAGGTCTAAGCAAACTGGAATAGCCATTCTGGTCCACTTGTATGGGAGGTCTGGGCTGGGGGAGGCTCACACAGTGGGGACTGTCACCATCCCTGTTTGCCAAATGAGGAAACAGACGCCTGGAGAGGGTCACGTGGCTGGAATAGGGCCGCACCTACTTCCAACACAGGACTGACCTGAGCAAGCCAGGGCAGGAGCCACGAGGGCCCTGGGGCAGAGGGGAGTGCCAGATTTCCTGTAGCATGTGGTCCCGAAGAGCGAAGGGGAAGGTATTATTGTCAGGGTTTAGCAAGAGGTGCCTCCTGGCACACTGCAGGGAGCCAGGGCCAGCACCACTCGCCAGAAACTTCTCTCTGGGGAGCCCCAGACAGGATGGGCGGCAGAGCAGCCTCACACAGTAGATACAGCTGGGCTAGTGCAGACTGTGGCCAGTACCGCGGCAGGGGTCAGCTCGAGGAGGGGCTGCCTGTTCGGGTCAGCAGTTGGACAGAGTGGGAAAACAAGGCCTCGGGCAGAGGCTTCCTCCCCTGGATGAGGCCCCTATAGCTCCTTCCACTGGATATTGAACTACCCTGGCTGTCAGAGTCTTTTTCTAATCACTGAAACTCCCTGGGGAACCCAGCCCCGAGCTTACTGCCACCCCTGGGTCAGATCCAGTCCCTTCATGGGCTTTGTGGTGCCAGTGATTGACGCTACTGGATGGAGCAATAGGTTTCTAGCACTGAAGAGTCAGGATATGTTACCCCAAAAACCCAGACGTTTATTGTCTCTTCAAAGCCAGGCCCACAACCCCTGGGGTAGGAGGCTGCAGTGGGGCAAGATTGCCCAGCCTGAGGCCTGAAGGGCAGACACCCCTACCCTCTGTGCTCTCTGGCCCAGTGCCATGAGCCAGGACTGGCAGAAGGCCAGTCCAGAGGCATTCCCAATGCCCCTTGGTTTGTAATCAGAAGAATTTTTTAATAGATTGATTTGTTTGTAAGGTAGAGAGAGAGAGAGAGAGAGAGAGAGAGTGTAAGACTTTTTATCTGCTGGTTCCAAATGGCTGTAAAGGCCAAAGTCAAGCCTACATCTCCATCCAGGTCTCCCACATGGGTGGTGAGGTTCCAATCCTTTGGTCAGCCTCTGCTGCCTTCTCAGGTGTGTTAGCAGGAAGCTGGATGGGAAGCAGAGCAGCTAGGACTCCCACAGGCAGTAAAGGCAGAGAGTTTGCGTGAGAGCCTGGAAGAGCTGGAGGTGGCATCACTGGGGCCTGGGAAGCTGCACCAGCCACGCCACCCTCATCCCAGAGTCCCTGAGGCATCCAAAGCCTGAGTCTCTGGCCCATCCCAGTTTGGCCTCCAGAGCAAGCAGGAAGATGTATAGAACTTGGCTGCCATCTGCCAAGCATTGCAGAGGTCCCATAGCTTCAGACATTTGCCTAGAGTCTGAAGCAGCCAGATGCCGGGGATAGCAGAGCTGGGCAGGAGAGGAGGAGGCACAGGGTGGGGCAAGGACCGAGGCAGGACTGGAGGCCCCTCCCCACCCCCTGGGGAGTAGTGGCTCTGCTTTTCTCAGCTACCGGGATCACAGCCAGCCCTCGTGTGGGAGCTCCAGGGGCTTTGTAGCCCAAGAAGGAAGGCAGGGATGGGTGCTGAGGCTTGGGGTGGGCCCCAGTGGGGGGACATCTGCTTCTTGTCAGCAACAAAACACGGCTTGCAGCTGTCCCAAGTGAGTAGGCAGGGCTGACACCTGACCTCCACAGCAGCGTGGGGCTAAAATTAGAGAGGGCCAGGGCGGTGCAGGGAGCCGCCAGCCCCAGGCCAGGCAGCTAGGCGTCCGGCTTGGCCGCCACCAGCACGGTGGTGACCGGGATCCAGAGGGAATCCCCAGGCTGGGGCAACAATCCTATGGCCAGGGGAACGTTCCCGGCACCTCCCTGACCCATGAAGTCCAAGGGTTACACTCAGGATCTCTGACCACCAAGAGCTCAGGCCCCGACAGCGTTCCAGGGCTCGGGCTTCTGAACAGAGAGGAAGAGGAGGAGACGAAGGCTGTAGCAGTCTCGCTCAGGCGGCCCTCCGCTGCCCTGGATGTTGCTGTTCCTCGCCCTGTGGGCCCTGGTGCCCTGCCTGGTGTTGCTAACCCTCTACTTTCTCTCCTCCACAGGAGGGAAGAGCGCGGGCAACAAGAAGAACGATGGCGTAAAGGTAAAGTCCCCACTGGGGCCACCGCCTCTGTCTGGCAGCATTTCTGCCCCCGCCGGGGCCAGACCTGGGCCTTCAGGGCAGCATCCTGGGCAGGCTCAGGCAACACCTCTGCCAGCCCCAGCCCCACAGACCTGCGTGCCTTGTCGCCATGACTTGTAGGGGGGGGGGGAGGGGCAGGGTGGGAAAGGCAGGTGGCCTAGGGCTGGGGTGAACACAAGGAAAGGGCAGGTCAAAAGGAGACTGCTGGGGACTCCAGGGATCAACAAGGGGGACAGAGCAGCTCAGAGGGTATTCTGCCTGAGCATGGGTTGGCTGGATGGGGCCCCCTAACTCACTGGCCACTATGGTCTCACTCACTTAGAGAAACCCTGCATGAGAGAAGCCATTCCTCTAGGCCTTCCCCACCAAGGCCCCCTGGTCAAGTGCCAGGAACCCCCTTTCTGCCCATTCTAATGCCCACTCCTTCCTTCCACGCTTCCTGACCCCACTTCCATCTCTTCTTTCTTCTCACTCTGCTTTCTGGGTCCTGGGCCCCTGCCCTCCTGCAGCTCACCCCTCCCCCGCCACTCAGTGGCCTTTGTGGGTTCTCCTGTCTTGAGACCCTGTCTTGTTCTGGGACCAAGGCCCAGGACATTGGAAGGTTTGCCAGTGGTTTCATGGCCTCCTTTATGTTGGCACTTACGGTCTCAGGTGGCTGGTTTTGGTCTGTTAGGAGTTGTTTGTAGGGGGAGGGAGGGGGTTGCATCTGAGCTAGATGTCCAAGGCCAGGATCGGGCACCTCTCTGCCCTTCACTTTGTGCTGGCCAGTTTCCCCATGGGTACGGTGGGTAAGTGGATTGGGAGGATTACATCCAAGACTTCAGATTATATCCAAGACACTGATGCAATTGTTGTCCTTTGCCAGCACCCCATAGGAAGATTCGGTCAACAGCATACTACGTACCTCACTGAGGTCCCAATAGACTGGGGCTTTCTAAAGATTTCTCTATTTACTTATTTGAATGACAGAGTGATAAAGAGAGAGAGAGGTCTTCCGTCTACTGGCTCACTCCCCTAAAAAGCCACAACAGCTGAGGTTGGGTCAAGCCAAAATCAGGAACCTTGAGCACCATCTTGGTTTTCCATGTGGGTACCAGGGGTCCAAGCATCTCCTGCTGCCTTCTTAGGCATTTAGAACAGAGTCAGAGCAGAAGTGGAACAGTGGCTGTTGTGGCCATTTGGGGAGGGACCCAGCAGAAGGAAGACTGACCCTTCTTCTCTGTAACTCTGCATTTCAAATAAATAAAATATTTTTGAAAAAAGTGGAGCATCTGGAACTTGAATCCATCGTGCCACATGTCAGCTCCTCAGCATGTGCTAGAATTGAAACTTCCTCTTGCTTTGTATTTTTTACTGTACTTGTCCTAGGTTTAGATCTGTGAATTCTAATGATCGTATGAGTTACCTGCAGCATTTGGTACAGACACAGGTACACAGGTCTGTAACCCTGAAGCCATAGGTGCTCCAGAGAGCCAAGGTGTGGAGTAGCTGGGCCTTCAGGTGTGTATACACCTGCTGTAGAACCTGCAGGTGACAGCAGAATCCCCGAACAGCACATTTCTCAGAAAGAATTCCTGCCAGTGACGCGTGACTGTACACAGTTGTTTGATTATTAGTTAAAACCAGTGGTTTTCAGGTGGAACTCCCTGGAGCCCAAACGAGTGGGATTGTGTAAAGGGGAGGCCAAGGCTCTGGGCTTCTCGTGCCAGAACAGGTGTATGTGATAGCTGTTATGGTGGTTAAAAGAACACAGGTGGGTTTGGCTGGTTATTGCAATTCCTGGAGCCTGAGCTTCATTGGTGCAGTGAGATCGGAGAGTTTCCCAAATCGTGGGGCTGCTGGTGAAGCCCAGTCACGACCGTGCATGGTGAGAGCTTCTTAGCATGGGCCCTGGGCACGTCCATGCTCACAGCGCAGTCAGCGTCATCTGTTCTCTGTTTGAGACACCAGACTTTTGGGTAAGATTTCTCAAAAAGATAAAGCTTGCTCGGCGGGTTGGGAAGCTGCAGACTTGGGAACTGAAACTAAGCCAATTTAGGGAGCTAATGCAAAAACTCTGTGATAGATGCTATTTCTGAGTTTGACCTTGCTTGCCTGTGGTTTACCCCATCCTCCCTGGAGCCGGCCCCCATTCCAATTTGAAAAGGTAGAGGTGGGGTGACATGTAGTGTGGGAGCCTCCAGGTTTGAAGTAGACCCCTCACACTCTAGAATGTAGATGCTGAATGGGGGTCGCTGGGCCTGGGGAACAACACCTCCCTGGCCCTAGTGGGGGGCTCTAGGTGCAGGTGGGCTATGGCCCAGGTCAGTGGAGGAGTAGGGGCAGAGAAAGAGGGAGAGAGGGAGAGAGAGGGAGAGAGACTTGTCCAGGTCCACTTGGCTCTTGGGTGACCCCGGCTGAAAGGGAGCCGCAGAGTGTGGAATGAGGAGGGAGTGCCAGTCTGTCTCTTCTTGGGCCCAGCCAGGAGCAGAGGCTGTCAGAGGGCAAGGACAGCTCACGGCAGAAGGCACACAGCTGAACCAAGTGTTGCTGCTTCCTCTGCACGGGAGAGACTTCCCAGGGTGACCCAAGTGCTGCGAAGAGAGGCTCAGGGGCCATTCCTGCTCCAGCCCCTCTTTGTGGTTTCAGCCTCCTATGTCTCTCTGAATGTTGGAGGCAGGAAGATGAGAGGAACCTGGGGGAGTGTGGAAGGGCAGGACCAGGGTTGGGGGTACACCATCTGTCTGGTGCAGTCCCTGGAGCAGCAGGGGTGTGGCCAGCTATGTCCTCAGAGTGGATGCAGCTGGATGTGTGCAAAGTCTGGTTTTGAACCCGGGCCTCCTGCTGTTCCCTTCCTTGAGGACGCGGGTCCTAGATTCGTCCCCTGTACAGGAAGCCCAGCAGCTGTTTGTGTAGGGGCTGTTTGGGCAGGGGAGTTACAGCAAAGTGGCCTGGCAGCTCATATTATTGGTGAGGCTGGGGGGCCAGGGAGAAACTGCAATGTGGCTGCGGGAGATCGCGTTTTGGCCTGGAACTGAAGCCAGGAGGCCAAGACGGTTTCCCACATGGTGGGTGTGCTGGCCTGACTCTGGTAACAGGGCTGGAACCTAGTACCTCAGTAGCACTGACTCATGTCCAAGGCTCACGTACTGTACGCTCTGCCTTTGGCCTTACTAAGCTGTGACTGTGCTGCACTGGTTCCCAGCGCCAGCGCTTTCAAATCACATTCCTGACCCAGTGCTGGTCAAGGTAGGATAGTGAACATCACCACCAACTGTGAGTTAGGGACCTGGAGCCTTCCTGTGCCCACAAAGCAATCTGCCCCTACTCATCCCCCCCACCCGTTGCTGCCACCACCACAGGTTCCAGCCACCTCTCTCTGAGTGGCCACCTGCTCCCAGCCCTCAGTCCCACTCACTGAGCCTGTTGGTGTCCCGTTCGTGCCGTCGTGCCCTCCCTCCTCCTTGTCCCACCTTGTCACTGTGCGTCCAGATCTGATGCGGTCTCTGCTCTGTGTTCCCTCCTCGTGTCCGGCCTTGAACCCCCTGGCCCCGTGCCCCTTCAGGGTTCTGCAGATGGCTGAGCTGTGTGAGATTGTCTCCTCACACATACACCAGGCCTGGCCCAACTTGGAAAGAGAGGAGAATGTGGCTACTGTCCAGCCGGGTGGGGCATTTCCAGCCCAGGGGGCCCAGGGATGCTCCACCCCAACCTCTTACCACAGCTGCAGAGATCCTGCATGGGATCTTAGGTTCTGTGCTCACTGTTGGAGCACAGAATCAGAGCTGAGACCTTCAAGGAGTGTTTCCCTGGAGAGCAGGTCCCCCATGGATACCATCTAGCAGTGAGGGGGCCTTGGAGCCCCTCTGGGTGCAGGGTGGAAGGCGCTCCTGCCGTGGGCTCAGGCTGCAGAGAGGACCCCGTGTCTGCCTGTGTCTGCCTCCACGTTGCCACTGAACCATGCAGTGATCTGGGGCAGGCTGCTACCCTGCTTTGGGCCTCCTGTTGCTCACCTGCACCACACAGGTGCTTGTCCTGATATGCCACCTCCCAGGAATGACAGTCCCTCAGACTCGCAGACTCACTGCAGGTCACCTATGTTGGCAGCATCGGGGGTCGCACAGATCCCCCTAGATGCTAGGCTAGGCCGGATGGCAGGGCCAGCAGGCTCCAACTGTGCACCCTGCTACCTGTGTGGCTGTGCCCCAGTCTGCCTGTGTGCCTAACCGAGCCAGGCAGACCAGTCCCTGGGAAGTCACAGAGACCGTGGGATGGACTTGTACACTGTGCCCTGCTTTGGAATCCCCAAAAAGACTGTTGAACATGCAGGTGCCCAGGCCCCACTCCAGGCTTGTCAGACTCCTCCCAGGAGACCTGGGCCAGCAGATTCCTGAATGAGTGACTTGGACATTCCCCTGGGAGAGCGTGCTCTTAGCAGAGATGCCTGGGGAGCCCATCCAAGCTGGGGGACAGGCACTGATCTTAGCCCTGCACATGAGCACTCGCTTTTCCTGCCCAAAGCTCTGGATTCAGGAGGTTCTGGGCATAGCAGAGCCCACCTTGGCTTCCCCCAAAGCCAGGTATAGTGGACAACCCCAGCCCAAGACCAAGCTTGGCCTTGAGCTTGCTGGAGTCGGACAGCTGTGTGTAAGGACCCAGCACTTCAGGCTGACCAGCTGATGCCTGACCCCTGGTCGAAGGCCACAAGAACCGGGGTCTACAGAGGATGACCCCGCGGCCCATCCTCCTCCTGAGCTTCCCTGTCGTCCATTCCTCTGCTCCTGCTGTTTTCACGCTGTGTCTTTTCCTGTCCCATCTCTTCTCCTTGTTTTTCCAGAAAAGAAAGTCCAGTTCCAGCGTTCAGTTAATGGTGAGTGTCTGCCGTCTCCCAAACGCCGGTAAATGCTGGGCCTCGACCCCTTGCACCCCGGCTCCCGCCTCCCTCCTGCAGGCTGCACTGGGAACCTGGGCGGGGAGAGAGTGCTCAGGGCATGGTCGGTATGTGTGCCCTGTGTGACAACATGTGTGTGTTGTGTGTGTGTTGTGTGTGTGTGTTGTTTGCGTGTTTTTGTTGACACGTCCAACTCCACAGCCCAGACCAGCAGGCTGACAGCCAAGCTGAGACCTCCCATGCAGGTGGATCTGAACCCAATATTACGTCCACATCTGGCCCTTGACTTCTTGCTTCAACTCTCCCCACCCCTGTGTGCTAGAAGTTAACTCAGGGCTTGGTTGAAAATAGTCATGGTGAGGATGGGGCTTGGTCTGACCGAAGTCACAGGCACTTTTGGGCTTGTGCAGGGTGCCTGGGGGGAGGAGCTGCCAGCCCTGCTTCTATTGAGGGCACCAGGGGTGGCACGGTGGCCCATGCCCCTCTTCTTCTAATTCCGTTGCTGTCTCACTCGTGTGGTTTTTCCTCCCCTCTGAGAAGCCCACTCTCTCTCACACTGGGCCTCCCTGTCTCTCCCTCTCTCTCCTCCTTCCCTGATAGCCGCCACAGTGTGTCTCTGCTCTTCACATCCCCTACCCCACACACCCCCTTTTGAGTAGAAAGGAGCCAGGAAGTCCATCCCAAGAAAACCAGGGCTATCCTTGCAGCCAGTCCTCCCCTCTCCCATCCCCCCAGCCACCTGCTTAGCCGGATCTTCACCGTCCAGAAGCTGGAAAGTTGTACAGGGTTTTCAATGCGACGCGGGATGCTGCAGCCTGGGAGTGCTCAACAGAAACTAGGCTGCTATTGCCACCTTGGGCAGCTGGTGTGACCCCTGGCCAACCACACCTGCTCCCACTCCAGCCAGGGCTCACCACTGCACGTGTTCTCTTTGTCAGGAATCTTCGGAGAGCACCAACACCACCATTGAGGATGAAGACACCAAAGGTAGGGAGGGCCCTTGTGGGCCAGGTACCTGCAGAACAGACCCCTTTTACCATCAGCCTCCTGCCAGGGGGTCCAATGCCTGTCTTTTTTTCTGTACCACCACTAAGAACTTTGCTTTGGCTCATGACAAATGGGGGTACCTCTTAGGTTTCCCTGTATGGCTTCCTTGAACTTCCAACTGCATGTCCGTGGATTTTGTTGTTGTTGTTGTTGTTCTCTGCTTATCATAGGGTTCTGTATTCATTTTAATATGTCTTAGAGCAAGTTTTTCATAGTCATATGTGTATCACAGTGGTGTCAGTTTTCCCTTTGAAATAAGCATCTTTGAAAAGTGAATGGATTTTACAAACATGAAATCATGACCTTGGTCAAGCAAGGCAGGAGAAAAAGTTAGGGCTCCCTTGGCCGAAGGATGGGAGAATGTGGAACATGTAGGGGCTCCCACAGCTGGTGGCGCACCCATCCCCTCAAGCTGGCAACTGGATGGAGCAGAGCTAAGGGCAACAGAGAGGAGAGGACAGGAGCAGAGTAGGTGGAATGTTAGTCCTGTACCACACCTGTTACCAGCATTGTATCTGCACCCGAGCTGCACAACCACCTATAAGATGGGTGCTGTGGCCAGCCCCATTCCACAACTGAGAAGACAGAGGGCATGAGCCAGCTGGCCTGAGGTCCCACGGCTTGTCAGGGTGGGGTACCCATCCCAGGAAAAGATCACCTGTTTTAGGTCACAAATTCCTTTGCGTTTCTGCAATTCCTGCTCTTGAGGCAATCTGACACACCCCATGACCGCCTCTCGACTCTGTGGGGAGACCTGGAGGACAGGCCCCATGCTGGGAAGGCCCCTTCCAGTCACTCCCCGTGGTTTGGGCACTCGACGACAGGCCATTTGACCTGGTAGTAAAGCCATAAGTGTCCTGTGATGGCAATGGGGGCAATCTGGGACTGCTTTCAAGGGGCCAGTCCTCATTCTAGATATGACAAGCCTGGTCACCAAAGCTCGTCCCTGGCCTGGCCCTGCAGATCACCATGTCACAGAACCGTGGGGACACTAACACGTGGCACTTCAGAACGATGCCCCATGTCAGGGGCTCACTGCCTCAGCACAGAATTTTGAGTCCTGGGATTTCTGTGGGTAAACTGGCTCTATACTGCTTCTCCGGAATCCATTGGCTGAGTGACCTCGGACAACTTAGCCTCTCTGAGCCTCAGCTAACTCAATAGTACCAGATTCACTAATGAGGTAATGCTGGGCCCATGACGCAGGCAAGCACGTACGTGTGTGCATGGTGTTTGGCATGTGGCGAAGGCCTCTTACTTTCTTCTCTCAAGTTGCCGTTCACAGTTGATTGACAGGAAGCCACATGACATTTTCTCAGTGTGTCCGTGTCGCTCAAGGATTATTTTAAGATACATCAGTGACATGTTAAGCATCAAGAGAACTATTTGAAGCAGCATGCAAAGTGTGCACATGCTGTTCATGTAAAGCAAGAGACGCTTTCCACCTGCAGGGATGGCCACGGGTCCCCGGCTCCAAGCCCACGTTTGCAAACATCTTCTCTCTCGCAAGGCCCTGACGTGGACAGTCTCTGAGGGCACGGATCTTAGTTGCCCTGTGTGCCCACTCCATAGGGAGTCTATTACCCAGAGAAGAGCTAGGGTATGTGTGGGTGATTTGTTACAAAAGTGGGACCCCCAAACCCTAACTCAGTTTTCCCATTTTTTTAAAAAGACGATTTGAAAAACAGAGTTGGAGTGGAGACACAGAGAGATCTTCCATCTACTGGTTCACTCCCCAGATGGCCTCAACAGCCAGGTCTGGGCCAGACCCAAGCCTGGAACACCATTCAGGCCCCTGTGGCCCAGGTGGCCATCAGCTGCCCTCCCAGGGGCATCAACAGGGAACTGGATTGGAAGGGGAACAGCCAGGACTTGAACTGATGCTCCTGTGGGGTGCTGGCAACACCAAATGGCAGCATGCCACTCTATGCCACACCCACCTCAGGTTCCCATTTTTTTTTTTAACACAAGCCCCCTAGAGGCCAAGTGTTGTGGCAGACACTGCCGGCCCAGTGCAGTGGGAGGGAGGAGCCCTTGGCTCTTCAGGCCTCAGAGGAGGCTCACAGGGTGCTGTTTCCTGATGTTAATGTGTTAAGTCTGCTAACCAAGAAAGAACAGCAGCTGCCGTGGTGGATCGGACCTCACATTAAAGTTAAATGAGAGATGTCAGCCTCCGGGGAAGCGCTGTCCCTGCAGAAGGCAGAGGACATGAATATTTCAGGGTTGCCTCTGGCAGTACGCACAGGCCTCTGGTTCTCCGAGCAGCTCCGAGCTCCAACAGGCCTCTTCCCGGTTCCTTTGCCCCATGAAACATTCATTCAATCCGCAGATCTGGGCAGAGCCATGCCGGGGAGGGTCCATTAGGACTGCAGATCTGTCTTGGCCCCAGAAAGCTGTGTGATCTTTGTGTATTAGCCTCTCTGGACCTTGGCTCTCCTCTCTCCCCTGGATCGTGAACACCTGCCATGGCTGAGGAGCCGGAGGTTACTAGTACTGGTGGCATGAGAAGGGCCCCAGACTGCAATAGATTTCTCCAGGTCTAAGTAGCATAAGGGCCCCGGATCTTCTTTCCCCAATATTCCTGTCCACTATGCTTGGACTGTTGGCAAACTCGATGACCCAGTGGCTGGAGGTGCAGGCTGTATTCCTAGAGGTGGAGTGTCCAGAAACCAGGAAGGGATGGAGAGTGCTCCCCCAGAACTGGTATTCTGCATGATCCAGGACGCACTTGCCCCTGTGAGATCACACTAGGACAGTTCAAGGGCCATGGAAGGGTAAGTGGCAATCCTGATGCAGGACCTAGAAGCCACATGCAGGAGCCCTCAGCCCTGGGTGGGAACTTGGGGGTAAGAGGAGCAGGTGCTCACCTGGGAAGGCAGGAAGTCGATCAGAGCTACAGCCAGGAGCGACTGGAAGGAAGGAGGGAGTGGAGAATTGGAGCTGTCATGCCACTGCAGGGGCTGTGTGCCCATCAGACAGCTGAGAGGCAGCCCCCTGCTGGTTAGAGACTCCCTGGATGGACATCCAGATAAGCATCACACACTCTCTCCTGCTGTGCCAGGTGCCGCTCTAAATACTCCGCATACAGCATCGGGATTTACATAACTGAGTTGGTAGCAAGGGTTTGCAGGAAGCAGCAGCTGGCTCCTTGTAAGGCCCATCTCTGTGTCAGCAATTTCTATTGACTCTGCCTGGCCTCGCACATCAGGCCTCAAGACAGCTGTGCAAGGCAGGGCCTATTTGTGTCCCCGTGATGCCCAGCCAAGGAATTCTACTGCTCATGGTCGCACAGCTCTGCGGAGTGGCAGAGCCGGAGTCTATACCCATGTTGGCTGTGCCGGATGCTCTGAGGAAGCCGGGTTTCTGAACTGCTAGGGACACACATGCCCCAATGTCACAGGCAGTGGGAGGCAGCCTGCAGGAGATAGGATGTAGGGCACTGACAGGTGGAAATGGGGCCCCACGTCCATGCACAGAAGGCATGAGAGGTGGCACCGGTCCCACCACCCAGCAGGAGCTAAGGGTGCCCTTGGGAGCAGCTGCGATGCACTGGCTCTTGGCAGGACTGGCATCCCCCTTCCCTCCCATCCTTGGTCTCCGCTTCCATGAAGGAAAGGGAGTCGGCCTAAGAGGCCGGGTTCTGAGCACCCAAGTACATAGGCGTCTAGATGATGTGGGTAATTCCCAGGGGGGCTGGGCATGACCTCTGACCTGGGACTCATTCATACATTCGTTCGCTCTGCACCCATCTATCGAGGGCCATCTCTGCTCTAGGTCTTAGGCAAGACCTCAGCAAGAGAAACTGGGTCACGTTCAGGATCTGATAGCTTTAGTCCTGGACCAGGTGACTCCAGTCAGGCCAAAGGAGCAAGCGTGGGTGACTGACATTGAATGGTGTTGTGTCTGCTGAGCATGCAGCATGTGCCAGGGACTGTGCTGGTCACAGATGGGTAGGTGGCAGGGGCTTTCAACCTACAGGTGCTGGTTGGGGGTCCCAGCTCCACCTTAGCCAGGGTCTTCTCTTACCTCCAGTTTGCTCACCTGCAGCATGGAGCTGATGCTGTACCGGTAGGCTCTGGGATGACTGTAGGTCAAGCGCACAGCACAAGGCCCAGCAAGCTTGTTTGGCCACTTACTTCATAACAGAGGCCTGTGAGGGGCCTGGGTTGTCCAGTCGCAAGGCCACAGTGGGTCCGAGGAAGCTGTGGCTCGGTCTCTTAGAGAGCCTGGACTTGGGCTGGGAGAGACAAACCAGCAGCTGCCTGGGGTATGTTGACAACAGGTGGGTTGCTCCCCCAGGCCTCTTGAAAAAGCAGGTCCTGGGCTGTCGGCTGCCTGTTGAGTGCATCATCTCACCCTGACAACATTGCTGTCTCCGTTTGGAAGGCCAGCAACTATGACAGGCCAGCACATGAGCTCATAGTCCACAGCTGGACCGTGTGTAAGGACCTGGGCTGGAAGATCTGCCTGGGATGACTTTGAAGGAATGAGAGGTGTGGCATCCCTATTTCGCAAATGAGAAAACCGAGGCTTAGCACATCCCATATCTAGTAAGAAGGCTTATTAGGAAGACTAGCTGCTGGCCATGTGGCAGTGGCAGACAGAGGAGGCCCAGGAATGGCCTAGAGCTCTTTAATCCTAGAACATTTTTGCTCAACTCAGTACCCAGTCACTGTAGGTATATAAGGCAGCCCTTAGTTCCTGCAGGTTCCACGAGAAACCCTAGGATGTACCTGGCTGTGATGGCACCACGGTTGATTCCCATCATGGATGGCAGAGCAAGGTGGTAGGATCAAATCAGGCCTGGGGTGGCACACAGGTGCCAGGGAACTCCAACGCCTTGTCCCACTCTGTGTCCTCTGACACTTGGGGGTGACAGTGCCCACATGCAGGACGGGGCCGGCAGGCCCGAGTGACCCCATGTGAGGCTTGCAGCCGCGGGCCATGCACGCACACGACGGTGGCTGGTGCTTCGTGACTATCCAGTCCATTATTTCTGTGTCTCTTCCTGCCTTGCAGTGCGGAAACAGGAAATTATAAAAGTGACAGAACAGCTGATTGAAGCCATAAGCAATGGAGATTTTGAGTCCTACACGTGAGTCAGCTGGGCTCATCCTGCATGTCCTGCCTGGATCGGGGCTCAGGGGTGCTGAGAGCTAGCATTGGAGGGGGGGTCCTCGTCGCCGACCCTGCCCCCTTCCCCCCACCACCCCCGTCTGCTCACTGCGCATGTGCTAGGAGTCACACTGCACTCCTCCTCCTGTTTGGCATTCAGACGTGTGCCTCCCCTGAGCTTTCTGTTCACGAGCCTGCTGTATCTTGCCATCTTCCTCTCCCCAACCCTCCTCGCTCCCACTCCTCCTCACCTCATGTTCCCCAGAAGGAACTCCAACAAAACTCCTGAGTTTCCCTTCCCCCCCAGGAAAGAAGGGGTGACGTTGTGTTACAGCATGGCCTCTTTAGGAGAGGAACTGTGAAGCAGAGTTGATGGAGGCTGGACCCTCCTTAGCCCTGCCTCACAGGCCTGGGGCCTGACCCTGCTCCTGCAGAAGCGGGGGAAAAAGACTCCCAAGGTGTGTGTCTTCAACGAGCAGGGGACGCAGTGGAGGTGAACAAAAAGCATCTTACAGTAGAACGCTCCATCATCTGAGACAGCATGAAAGCAAACAGGTGTTAGGACACCGGAAACCCCATCCACACCCGGACGGGGCCTTGGAGGCATAGCTATGTGCAAGGGCTGGGCTGACACGCCACCTGGCGGTCACTCATAGTCTCCCTGGTCCAGCCCAGCAGCAGGCAGGCCCTGCTGGACTGGCCCCCAGAAGAGCCACCTCCTCTGGGTTTTGGCCTTAAGCCCTGGGCCTGGAGACGCCACCTAGACTTTTAGGCAGATGAGGACTGCCAGCTAAGACAGACAATCCTTGTCTGCTGAGTTCATGTGAATTGGGAATCACCCAGCTGGGGGTTGTTCTTCGGGTAGCCTGGTCCCAGGTTTGCTGTGTGAGGGAGGTGACGTCTGTCTTCTATGGCCTTGGCCTTCCAGGTGTGCCCTCACCATGGAAAGGCATCCAACAGTGGCCGGGTTGAATGCCCCAGGGAGTCCTCGGTGTCATTGGCAGGAACAGAGCACTTGGCGGGTGCATGCGTGATGCTGAGGCTGGCATATGCATGTGTGTGCATGCACCTTACAGATGTGTGCACAAAGACTGCACGAGGAGTGTACAGGAGTGTGTGCAGGTGTGAGCCTGGGCGGGTATGGCAGAGCACAGGAACGGGCTGCACGGCTGGTCCTCCTGTGGCTCCTAGAGTTAAGTCAAGGCATATCACACCACTGACTCCAGAAGGGCACAACCAGGGAGCAAGGGAAAGGAGGTGGCTCTATGGGCCCCAAGCCTGCCTCCACCCCACCATGCTATTTCTAGGGGCTGTGTAGAACCCTTTCCTTCCCTATGATGTCATTTCCTGAGGCATCTGCGGCTCACTCTAGGTCATGATCCCATGCTGTAAACCCCATAGCCTGGGGTGCCTCTGTCTGACCCCATGTGACACTGGGCCTCCTCTGCCCACATGGGCAATGATGTTCCAGAGGAGGGTGTCCTGGCTTCTTCACTCCTGGAGGAACACCCCGAGAAGGGCCACTGTGTGGGTGCTCACTTTGTGGGGGAGTCTGGAGTGGGAAGGGACACGAACATTCCACATGGTCTGAGCGTAACACCCCTTGCTTCTGGCTTAATCCGATCTGGAGAATCTGAGGTCGTGAATGCAGAAGCGAGTTGTCTGGGGCCACCCAGACCAGGCCGAGACAGGAGATGCACCTGCCAGGGCTTTGTCCCATACTGGCCTGAAGCCTTTCTCTAGGCTTCTCCACTTCCACACCGGGGGTTGGGGGCTGGTCCTGGGAGCAGCTCCCTGTTCCCAACTTTCCTGCAGGGCCCATATTGTGCCCCAGAAGATCCCATACGCCAGGAGGGTGGGCAGATAGATCGTTCCTTTTCCTGGAAAGCCCAGCGTCCACTAGCTGAGTACCTCCACAACCAGTCCTGCTGGCACCTTCCTGCTCTCCACGCCTCCTCACGACCATTCACGGCGCCCTTGCTTCTTGACCCTGGCTTAGCATCTCATAACCACTAAGGCACAGGGCCAGGGCCCGTGTCTTGGCTTCCTGGGTCTAGAATGGTACCACCTGGTCAGCAGATCCTCACTCTTAAGGGCTTGCAAGCCCCTGCTGTGTGCCCGGCTTGTTGCTTCTGTGAGAAACTTGCCTGCCTACCCAGTTCCCAAGTGTGCCCAGTGAGCGCCACCCCAGCACCTCTTTCCCATGCCTTCCTTCCCCCCCAGGAAGATGTGCGACCCCGGGATGACAGCCTTCGAACCCGAGGCCCTAGGGAACCTGGTCGAGGGCCTGGATTTCCATCGATTCTATTTTGAAAACTGTGAGCAATACCTTCTCTCTGGGGTGCCTGTTGTCTGCTCTCGTTCCGTGTCCCGCGGCTGGCACAGCAGGGTGACGGGCAGGGCCCCAGGGGCGGCTCAGGAGCCAGCGAAGAAGAAGCTTCCGTGTGGACAGGGGTTGGTACTCTCTCAATTCCCTCTTCTAACCCTGGCCCCTCCACTGCCAGCTGTCCCTCCCTAGGGTGGCTGCGGATGGGCCGACAGGGGGAGGGGCGTCCCAGAGACCCCAGTGATGTACAAGTGATGAGCTCTTCTGTCCTGGGCCCTGGGAGGAACCTGGGGAGGAGTCACTGGCTCTCATGCCCAAGTCCCAGGTCCCGCCCTGCCTGGGGCTGTCCCACTGTGCAAGTACTTGCTGTGGGTCCACACTTTGGGAGAGAGGACAGCACGCTCACACTGCTGTGCCCTTGCCTGTCTGTCCAGGTCTCCGTCCTGCATGTCTGTCTGGCCTGGGCAGCTGCTTCGGGAACAGGGTCTGGCAGGGGACCAAGGCAGAGCGTGTCTTCTGCCTGTGTCCGTGTCTCTCCTAGACCAGCAGTCAGACAGGTGCGCTGTTGCAGCTTAGAACTGGGGCCAGAGCTTAGAGGTGGGAGATCTGGGGTCCCCCGGAAGGAGACCAGCTTGAAGTGATGAATTCATGGAGCAGCGTGCTCCATGGGGAGTGGCTCTGTTAGGTACCAGAATACCCTTAGCAGCTCTCTGAGGCTTCCTTCACCTGCCAGATCTCCCCCAGGGGAGAGCAGGGAGCAAGTGTTACATAAGCTTTTGCTGTAGCCTGGGGATGGCCTTTTCATCCCCACTGCCTTTCAATCCCGGCAGTGCCTTCAGGATTGTGCTGGGCCATTTTCTCATAAAATACCTGAACGTGCAGGAGAAAAGCAAATTGATTCAGGAAAGCTTGTTAATAAAGTGAGCATGGATGGAACTTCTCTATGACAAGCAAATGCATCAGCCACCTTAGTGGCTGACGTCAGCTCTAGTTCTACCCTGCCTCATATGGGAGGAGAAACTGAGGCCCAGAGAGGGGAAGTGACTTGTCCAAAGGCGTCTAGAAAGCCAGAGCAGACCCATACTTGGCACACTCTGGTATCACTTCCTGGGCCACCCACGCAGCTGTCTGCATGGTGGTAGTGATCCTGGCAGGGACTGGCTCTACCCCACGTGCCCTCATGTTGAGTTTTTTTGTT
Organism: Ochotona curzoniae; assembly: GCF_017591425.1. Classification (NCBI taxonomy): domain Eukaryota; kingdom Metazoa; phylum Chordata; class Mammalia; order Lagomorpha; family Ochotonidae; genus Ochotona; species Ochotona curzoniae. Next base: position 42,533,058 of record NW_024464918.1, read on the forward strand.
TGTTTGTTTTTTGTTTTATTTTTACTGGAAAGTCAGATTTACAGAGAGAAGGAGAGACAGAGAGAAAGATCCTCCGCTGTTTCATTCCACAAGTGACTGCAACAGCCAGAGCTGAGCCAGTCTGAAACCAGGAGCTTCTTCCGGGTCTCCCACGTGGGTGCAGGGTGCCAAGGCTTTGTGCCATCCTCTTAGGCTTTCTCAGGCCAGAAGCAGGGGACTGGAAGGAAGGTAAAGCAGCTGGGATACAAACCGGTGCCTATGAGGGATCCTGGCACATGCAAGGCAAGGCGAGGACTTTAGCCACTAGGCTGCCACACCAGGCCATCATGCTGAGTTTTATTTGAGCATGGAAGCTGCTCTTCATTTTGTAACTTAAACCTTGGATCCCCCAAGACTAGTGGTGGGAAAAGTACTGGCTGCACCCCGTGGGGTCCTCTCACCCATAGCAGCCTGCTTCACGCAGCCAGCCCTGGGGGATGTGCTGACTCCCACCAGGAACTAACTCACCAGCCCCTAGGAAGCAGAGCAGGCTAAGGCCAGTGGTGACAGGAGGGGACAGATCCTGAGAGAGCCCCCCACTATCCCTGGTCTGTGTCCATGCCACCACTGCAGCCAGTCGCTCTTAGCCTCTGCCTGTGATCTGGGCCCCTGGCTTAAATGCTGCTCACCTACAAGGCTGGACCCACAGAAACTGTAGTCCCTGAAGGCTGTTGGGGACACGCGGGAGTGCCAGAGCTGACCTCTGACCCCCGAGAAGATGATGCTTCTTCTCTATGTCTGAAAGCCCGGAATGCCAAGTTTCTTCATCTACCTGTCCAAGGAGACTTGGCGATTTTGCTTATTTATCCACAGGCTATGGCTAAGATGACCGTGATGCCAGGCAGTGGGTGCTACAGGGTACTTTCTGCAATCCAGGATATGGGCTGCCCACCCATCCATCTGGGAAGCAGTCTTGAGGGGTGTGATGGTCCGGGCAGCTTTTGAAGGTGACAGAATTTGCCCTGGGGTGGGTCTGCGGGAGTTGCATTCTAGGCCTGCACTCCACGGGGCTGGCTACCCTAGGAACAGCTCAAGACCCCTCTTTAGCATGAGACCCTGATGACCACGTCCAGTCCTCCCTGGGTTGGTGTCTTTGTGTGCTTTTGTTTTTTGTCTTGATGAAACAAGTGAGAGTTTCTAGAGCCAAGATGATGATGATGATGATGATGATGATGGCAGCTGTGATGGTGGCTCATGTCTCCTATGGTAGGAGCCAATTTCAGGTGCTTTGGTCAATTCTGCCACATGGCTTCTACATTTTCCCCCAATTCTAGAAAGTTCATGAGCTCCCCCCATCAGCACTAACACAGTTCTTACAATCCCAAGGTTCTAAGATCCCACAATGCTAATACCGCCCCTACCCTGATTTCCATAATTCTGCGGTCAACCACTGAGCCATATCTGGGCTGCCGATAGGTTCCCCATGGCCTGCAAGATGTTTTACACTGGAGTTAGATGCCAGTTACAACATGAGGAGTTTTAAATAATCCAGATGGTCTTGACAAAAGCAGCTGTGACCAAATGGGTCTCCATCACCTACCAGCCTTCAGGAAGCTGTGGACGGAACCTCTTCTCAAGATGGGACATGTTGCTCTGTGCACCACAGTCCCTGCCACTCCCCGTCAGCTCCCTTGCTGGAGCCAGGGCCCAGGGCCCGTTATCACGAGCATATCTCCTTTTATATGACTGCAGAGCGGCTGCAGGATCAGGGTTTGTGACTGGGTCCCAGCTTCTGTGGTCTGTGCTCCCCTGGGCCCTGCACTCCCGTGTGTCTCAGACTGTTACACCCTATCCCCCACAGTGGGGGGACCTACAGGTCTGGGGCACCGAGGTTCTCTGTGGCCACAGAGGCAGAAGGGTCTCTGCTGGGAGGGCCTTGGGAGTTGAGCTAGGGCCAGCGGGCACCCCCGTGCCAGCTCCTCTGCCCCTCCCATCCTCCACTCCAGTGTGGTCCCGGAACAGCAAACCCGTGCACACCACCATTCTGAATCCTCACATCCACCTGATGGGTGACGAGTCAGCCTGCATCGCCTACATCCGCATCACGCAGTACCTGGACGCGGGCGGCATCCCCCGTACCGCCCAGTCGGAGGAGACCCGCGTGTGGCACCGCCGGGACGGCAAGTGGCAGATCGTCCACTTCCACAGATCCGGGGCGCCTTCTGTCCTGCCCCAGTAAGAACCTCCTCCCTTGTGCCCATAAAGGCCTGGGGTTGTCCGAGGGTGCGGGGAATGAGCATCGGTCGGCCTGGACAGGGAAGCTACCCTGGGAATTCCTGGGAGGCAGCATGGGCCCAGCCTGGTGTTGCAGGTGGCTGGGTTGCACAGCACCCACTGCCTACACCATGTCTTACAGCTGAAGGACCAGACGGGGCTCACCGCAGTGCTCTGGCGGAAACCCATTCTTCGTGCGTGGAATGTGGCTGCTGGTTCTCCCACTTGGATTTTGCTGGAATTTATCCCCTTCCCTCCCTACCCCCGACTTGCCTCCATGGGCACCTCTGTACCTGCATCAAGAAAACCCGCTTGTCCACAACAGCCATCCCAACCTCAGAACAAGTGGCCAAGTCCCAGGTCGTCCCCACTGCTCATTCTCGCTCCCTCCCCTGTGGGGGGCAGGGCTTCCTTTGGCCTGGGTACACCTGCCCCCCATCCCCATCCTCACTGTCACTGCTGGCCCTGCATCAGCTGTGTGTTCATCAGGGCTGGGAGAAGGAGGGGCACAGTGGCGAGGAAGGAGCACAGCCCACCCATCTCTCGGATCCAGGGCAGGGCAGTGACACCCTCCCCACCCCCTCCACAGTCCCTGGAAAACACCACGTGCAGGAGAGTGAGCGAGACCATGAGAGAGGGGGGCACAGGCCGGGACCCCCTGCCTTGAATGCCTCCCTACCTCCTTCCCTGTTGGCTGACCTCGCAGTGACTCACCCGCCCTTGCCCTCGGGGCGGACAGCGTCCCCTCTCAGGTGCCCCACTCGCCGCTGCCGCCACCGCCGCCTCCACCTTGCAAAGCTCACCTGCCCAGCCCCTGGACCCGCACTCCGTCACTCCCACGTCCCCCTGCCCCGTGCCTAGCAACCTGCAGTCTCGGCTTTCCAAGGGAGGGGGAACCTGCTTGCTTTTGGGGGACAAGGATAGTAACGTCTCTATACCGTGTCACTTCCACTCGAACCGCATGCCTTTTTATAGCCAAATTCTGTGTATTTCGTAAGGGGATGTTACGTTCATGGCTATCTCTGTAATTACCACTCTCTCTAACCTTGTGAAGGGGGCTGGGCTGGGCTGGGCTGGGCTGGGGAGGGGATAGGGGAGGGGGAGGTTTTTTCTGTTGTAGATTTTTTTTTTTTGGCAGACCCTGCCACTGGTCATCCTCTAGGGCCCAAGGAGGGCTCAGCTCCAGCAAAAAAGCTGCTGGCCATTTTGGCTCTGAAGTGAGCTGATGTCGGAGCTCCCTTGGGGACCCTAGAGCCAGGGGATGCCAGTGTTGACTAAGGAAGAGGCAGCTGGGTGCAGTGTGGGGCAGGCTGGCAGAGCACCTGGCCTCCGCTGCCCTCCCAGTTGGGAGTCCTTCCTCACACACTTCCCAGGGTGCCATCCTGCCATCTCTGGTGTCGCCTCTGCGCCCTGGGGCATGGCACTCTGCGCCTCCTCCTGTATAGGCCTCCGGTTCAAATGCGTGTCCTTGCTCTGCCCCACCCCCTTCCCCGGCCTTGACTCAGGGGTGGCATGGCTTGGCATATCACACAGGATCTACCATCTCCACCTTTTTTTTTTTTGCATGACTTGATATGCAGTAAGTATATTTGGGGGGGGGGGGTGGACGAAAACAAGAAAACCACTTCCCAAAGTCAGTCCACATGTTGTGGACGACAGAGGCCCGTGGAGGCTGTGTTGTCGGTGTCCAACTCGGAGCCACACTGCTGCCTCTTTGTACTTTGGCCTCTGTGTGGCTGTCCTTTGCCAGCATGAGATGCCATCCCCTCTGCAGGAAAGGACCACAGCCCCCGGGGGCTCAGAGGAGAGTCTGGGTCCCCGACCCTCCCAGGTGGCAGTTAACACAGCCCTAGTGGAGCTGGTGGGTCCAGGACTTGCTGAGTTTTCCAGGTCCCGAGCTGCCTGCTGGGCTCCTAGGTCCTGCTGCCCAGAGACAGGGTGGGAGGGCAGACAGGGATGCTGGCCTGGAACAAAGCTGCCCATGCCTCCTGTTGTAAGCGGGTCCCTCAGGGCCTCCATCCTGGGTGCTGCCTTCGCGGCCCAGGCCCAGGGGCAGGTTTTCGGCCTGCCTCAGTAAGGCCCAGGGACCCCACGATCCTAGCTGGAAAGGCCCTGTCGTCACTGGAGGCCACCTGTTCCCTGTGGCCATCCTCGGCTGAGGGGTGGGTGTGACCTCCGCCGGAGGCAAGGCCCTGCCCTACTTCAGCCTCAGTTTCTCTGTCAGTTCAGAGAGTGAAGTTTACGAGACTGACAGTTGGCCGCTGGCTGGCTGGCCTCCCACAGGCTGCTGTGCCTAGCCAGCCCTGTGCCATTGCCACCTGCCCGCCATGCCCTTCTTTGGCACGGATGGCTTATCTGCCGTGTAGGGATCAGTAGCCGCAATCCCGGCTCTGACCACACTGGGCAGGTCCCTTTTCCTGCTCTCTGGGGCCCTGGTCTTCCTCCCCAGCTCAGGGGAGACCAAGCCGGAGGACCTTGCCTCCTCACCTGTGCCAGAGTGCAGGTCCCTCCCGCCAGGCTGGGATGGTCCCTCCGTCTCCGTTCCTGGGGATGGCAGTCACTCGGCACAAGACTGTGGCACCAGGGATTGACCCTGAGACAGCAGACAGGGCAGACTGGCTGGGGAACCTGCCCAGAGTCTGCCCATACCTGACACACTCCAGGTCCCTGCGAGACACCCTGAAATGCAAAAAAAAAAAAAAAAGAAAAGAAAAGAAAAAAACAATCCAAGTCCAGCCCTAGGCTCCAGCATGCAAATTCACGTTTACAGTAAAGTGTTCTTCGGGGTTGGTGCCCACCCAGGCGGGCATAAATCCTGCCCCGTGGCCTCCAGCCTCTCTTCAAGGGAGACCCTTCCGGGGGATGGGTTTGCCACACACCCGTGCTGTTTTCTTTGTTATTATTTGTTTGGGGTTTTGTTTCAGGTCTTTTTTTTTTTTTTTAATATGTGGCTGTGAACTTGAATGACCACTGCTCTAAATTTCTGCTATGGGGTGGGGGTGGGGTGGGGAGAACAGGTGTCCGTTTTACTCCTGGTGTTTTCAGTGCAATAAAACAGCTACAAACTTCTGTGCACTCCCCGCTCTGTGTGTATGACATGTATGTGTCCCCCCCGCCCCCGGCTTGGCCAAGCGTGGGAGGTCCACACCAGGCCCTCTTGTCTTCCAAGCCCTTGCCTTTAGGACAGGGGCGACCAATGGAGGGTGTGTAATCTAGGCACAGCCAATCACTGTGGGCTGGTGCCTGGACCAGGTGGCCAGCAGTAGCTTCCACCTGGGTATGCCCTAGCCAGAGTTAGGGGTTGCCACAGCCAGTCAGGAGCTAAGGCCTGTCGTGGGGGGCTTGGGGCAGGGTTCTTCTCCGGCCCTCAGTGTCACTTGTATTATGAAGATGTTAATTATAGCAAAGACCCTCTTTCTGCCCCCCACTCCCTGCCCCAAGGCCTCAGGGCTCCTGCATGGGGGTTCCAGGAATAGGATAAGTGGATGGAGAAGGGTCCCTTCCTCTAGCACACTGGTGGGCCAAGTGATTGGGAGCAGCGGCTCTGAGCTGGAGAGCCAAGCAGCCAGCGAGTGGTCACCTCTGGGCAGGCCTGAGACAAGCTAGTGACCAGCTATGACCAAGATAGTCCCTGGCAGGCCAGCAGGGGGCGTTACCCTAAGGCATCCCTGTCCCCCAGGCCTGCATTCTACTAGGCCTGGGGCATGTTTGAGCCCACCAGAGTTTGCAGTCCCCTCTCTGCAGCTCAGAACCCCTGCATCTGTTTGCCAGTGCTATTCAGGCTGTTGCTCCTGAAACCCTGGGGGAGTGTCTATAGGGAATGCCGGCCCATGTTCAGGACCTTGGCAGTGAGAGCCCGAGCTGAGCTGAGCTGAGCTGAGCAGAGGGACCTAGGGGATTGCATCTATGCTGGCTTCCAGCTTGGTCCTTCCCTGCCTGGGTGCTTCACAGGAGCTGGAAGGCTGGATGGGCGGCCATACAAGTATCGGCCAGCAGGTGGCAGCACAGGAGCGCGCTCCAGGCCGTGCTTGACCTCTGCGTCTACGTGCTCTGGCAGTCCCATTGATTTTCAAGGAATATCCAGCGTTTCATTCTCAAAAAGAATTGCCTCCAATGAGAGTGCTACCATCATCTGCGAGGAGCGTGGTACGTTTTGGTTCACAAGGGGCCCTCCCAGCTCCTCTGGTGCCTGTTAGAACAGCACTAGATGACAATGACCTTCAAGTCAGGACTTACCCCAAACTCCTGACAGGGGGCCTCCCTGCTCTGGTCAAAGTTTACCTGCCTGCAGCAGCCAGCAAATTGTCCCTGGGATTCTTAGGAACTCCAACTCCTGCCTCACCTCCACATCACACCCCAAACCTACTGCACAGGCCTGGCTGCCCCATCCACCCCCTTGAGCCCCCACTACTCAGCCCCCAACTCCCCAACCCCCTTCCACTCATCCAGAGCATTGCAACATCTGTTCCTTCAGGACACAGCTTCTGCACCTGCCTCTCCTGGGGAGCCTTCCCCTTCTCCCCAGCTGCCCTGAATCAGGTCCTCTACCTGCACCCCACCACAGGCTTTTGGTTTGAGGTTTTCCTGACTGGAGTCAGCAAAGCTGTGCCTGTAACAGGCTGAGTGCCGTGTGGCTGTGAGCGCAGTCCCAGCTGGGTAATGACACTTGCTGGCTGGCACAGACTGTGGGTTGGGGCTGTGCCGGGGCAGGTACACCCCTCACTCCGTACTCCCACTCTCCGCATTTCTGTCTTTGGCAGTCTCTGAGCAGGAGCCTGCACCGTCCGTGTGGCCCATGGACAGGAGGACCTGCCTAGGAGCTGTGGTGGACTCAGACGCTAAGCCACAGTGACCGCCTGCTCCAGGGGCATCCTGAACTACCCCGACTGCTGTCCCCCAGGACAGGCCGGAATGGGGGCAGGACCGGGGCGTCAAGTGCACAATAGTCCAGAAGAGGAGGGGGAAGGCCAGTCATCTCTCTGTAAGGTGCACCCTGGGGTGGGATGTGGGGGGCTGTGTGGAGCAAGACAGCCCACCTCAGTGGGGCTGCTGGGAGAAGGGGCAGAGGAGGCGGGGTTTTGGGGAGAAGGTAGCAGAGGGGGTGTTAGCAAAAAGATCAGAGGGCAGAGGAAGCCCAGGGGGGCTTGTACCTTAGAGGGCATGGGTGGGTCCCAGCAGGTGACATGGTCCTGCTGGCACATGGCTCACGGTCATGGGGGGAACATCCCCCCAGCAGGTGCTGGGGCCCTTGCAGAGCAAGGCAGGGCAGATGCATAGTAGTGTGGGGCTACCCTCCCTGTTCCCATGGCCAGCTGAGGTCTCAAGCAGCATGTGCCCCTTGGACAGCGTGGTGCACTGTCCCTCCCTGCAGGCCCAGGGCCTTATCTGGGTGCCGGGAACAGGCGAGGCAGCCAGGCAGGGGTCCTGCTGGGTCTCCAGGTTCAGGTGCCCTTCTCCAGTTCCCACGGTTATCTGTACATCTGCCCTGCCCCAGGCTCCCCACTTCCTCATCCTCTCCCTGGCTCAGCCAGATCAACGAGACTACAGGCCCTTCCCCTGCCTCCGACTCCCGAGGCTTTCCGAGACCGAAACTGAGACTGAGATCGTGACCATGACCATGGTCAGAAGAGCCTAGGGGCAAAGCCAAGTCCATGAGGGAGGAGCAGTCAGGAGGGATCAGGCGGGGACAGGGCAGTGGCTCAGGTGGCTCAACAGGCTTCCACCTCCAGTGCCAGCATCCCATTTGGATGCTAGTTTGTGTCCTGACTGCCCCTGTCCGGCTCTGCGTGTGGACCAGGAAAGCAGTGGAGGATGGCCCAAGCCCTTGGGACCCTGCACCCATGTGAGAGACCCAGAACAGGTTCCTGTCTTCAGATTGGCTTAGCTCTAGCTGTTGCAGTCACTTAGGGAATGAACCAGCAGAAGGAAGATCTTTCTCTCTGTCTCCCCTTCTCTTTGTAAATCTGGGGCACAGATCCTTTGCTGATTGTGTCCAATGTCGGCAGAGAACTGCTTACAGTTTTGCTTTGCAATTTATTGATTTGAGCATGTGAGCGAGACCGAGAAATGGACCCACCCACTGGGTTGCCCTCCTAATTCCTGCAACAGCCCAGAGCTCAACTCAGACCTCCCACACAGCGGGCAGGGACCAAACTACTTCAACTCTCACTATTGCCTTCCAGGGTGCCCAAAGCTGAACTCGGGTGCTAGAGCCAGGAATCGAACTCGGGGACTCCAAGTGTGAGATGCTATAGCTTCTCCACCAAGCAAACCCTCCACACCTGCCTACAGTTGGTAGTCAAGGCAAGGAGTCAGGCTGGCCAGGGTACAGCATGGGAATGAACTTGGCTGCAGTAGTGGCGGGTGGTGGAGGGGCATGCAGCTCACTGAGGACCAAACTCAGAGATAACTCAGTGACCCCTGGGGTCTGCTGACCCTTGCCTGACCCTGGGAATGTGGCTGTGCCTGTGGAGTGAGGAGGACCCCTCCCCCTCCTCTGCATGTTTGCCCCCAAGATCACAGGCTGGAAGCAGCCCTCTGCAGGTGGCCTGGCTTTAGTGCTTCCCGGCTCGTCTGCCAAGACCCAGGGCAGGAATGCAGGACCCAGGCACCCTCGGCAGCACCCTAGGGCTGCTGGCCAGCACTGGGAGGGCATAGGCCCTCCGGAGCCATACTGCCTGGTGGGTTGGGAATATTTTTAAGGATTTATTTATTTGAAAGGCAAGGTGACAGAGCGGGAGAAATGGAGAAACACAGAGGCAAGCAGACAGCTCTTTTATCCACTGGTTCACTCTCTAGATGCCTGCAGTAGCCAGGGCTGGGCCAGGCAAAGGCAGGAGGCTAGAACTTAGCCTGGCTCTCCAGTGTGAGGGGCAGGAGCCCAAGTGCCTGAGCCCTCGTGTTGCCTCCTAGGGTTTAGGGAAGCTGGATGGGAAGAGGAAGTGGGATTCTGATGTGGATGGCCCAGCTGGAGGCTTAACCCACTGGGGTGCCACACCACATACCTGTTGTATGTCTCTTGGAATCAGCTGCAACCAGGAGGCAGCAAGGCGGCCAAGATAAGGAGGAGGAGGAGGCTGGTGCTGCGGAAGTGCTGTTCTGGAACTGGGAAAAGCAGGGCAGAACAGAAGACTGAGCCAGTGGGGACACTCAGGCCCAGAGCCGGGTGGGGTACAGGTGCGGGGCAGGAGAGACAGAGGTGGGGTGCAGACCCTCCAGCCTCACGCTTGGGACCCAGAAGAGAAGCCAGGAAGATGCCACGAGCTTCCAATCCTGGACACCTGGCTTAGCTAAGCAACTGAGGAACACGCAAACCACAGTCGCTGGCCAGTGCTGGAGCCCAAGGTGCCTTCAGCCACGCCAGGCGCTGGGGAAGGTCCAGTGCCTGGGCCTGTCGGCCTGTGTGTGGAGTGAGTTGGAGGGAGCCATCCTCCTCGCCCCCTGCCATAGACAAAGGCATATTTTCCCACCCCCCCACCCATCCATCTCAAAGAGGGCTGGAGGAGGGTCCTGCCCTTCTTTCCGGACAATTCATTAATATCGCAAGATGCAGCCGCCCTTCCCTCCCACCCAGAATCAAAGCCTTTGCAAACACCTGGGTCTCGCATTTGAAAGGCCCTGCAGGGAGGGGGTGGGTGGATCCAGGAAATTCCTCAAGCCTGGGAAACTCTTGGCTCCTCCCAACCTGGGACCGCAGTTCCAGCCCTCACCTGCACTCTGCTGGGCTGGGGCCTGGCCGGGCTGGGCTGGGCCGGGGTCAGGGTAGGGTTGGGGTAGGGATGTTGCTGATCTGCAGCTCCCAGACTCAGACCCTGCCTACCTGGGCACAATCACTTGAAGCCAAGTCCCTTCCCTTCCTCAGTCCAGTTATCTACACTGCCTTTTAGAAACCCATAGCAGGTGTGAGAAGCTGGGCAGGCCAGAGCAGGAGTCTGTGGAGCCCTTGCGTGCATACAGGTGGCTTGCTTCAGAAAGGACACAGGGTCTGCAGAATGGCCTCGTTCTCATTTGGTTTTATTAACAATCAAGTGACAACACACACAGGGAGGGGTGGTGTGAGGAGAGCGAGAAAGTGGCCGACCGCTGCCATACAAGGGCATACTGCCTCCTGGTTAGGTAGGCTGCCCCCAGTCCCCGTGCCTGTGGGCTACTCTGCACGGACTGCCCCTGCCCTCCCGTAGGCCCCAGGCCCCGTGCTCTGTAGCAGAATGGGAGCCATGAGACTGTGGCAGTCCTGGGTGCGACCAGCCCCAAGACCCACAGTTGTCTTGGTTATCCAGGCAAAAGCCAAGTTCCCAGCAGTGCCAGGACTGGAGAAGATCACACGGGCTGGCAGAAGGGAACACAAGGGCCCCAGGGGCCAGGCTGTGACTCCTAAGGCCACATGTGGACAGCTTGACCCCAGTGCAGGGGTGAAGGAAGCGAGCCCTCTGCTTTCTTTCCTCACCCCTGCCCCTGCTGTGCCTGCCCTGTGAAGGCCTCCCACCTCAGTCCTCTCCCTCCAGGCCAGACCCACTCTCTGCGGCAAGTCCCGCCCACCTCAGCACCCCTGGCCCACCCACCCACAATTCTTCCTTCTGCCATTCTCCTGCCCCTCCCTGACAGTTCAGCCTTCTCCTGGCCTGGAGTCTCCTCAGCCTACCCTCCTCTTCCTCTCTCTATAAGCCTTCCCCATTCACTATGGCCCCAAGCCTCCACTTCCTTCAGGCCCATACACATGAGGCTCTGGGATCTTAAATTGGCCAACCCTGGACACCTACGTGTGAGTGGACGTGCCCAGGGAGGGGCTGGCAGGTCAGGAGGCCTGGGACCAAGTCCCCTCTGCTATGCCAATGCCTCCCTCCTGACCTCAATATGTCCATCTGCAAAGTGGGTCATCCCCAGCTCTGAATGGGTGCACACATGTGCATGTATACATATGTGTAAGTATGAATGTGTGTGTATCTAGGAGTGTCTGCATGTGTGTAAGCATGTGTGTATATGTGTGTGGAGAGATCCAACAGGGACTTGCACCACAGCAACCTGCCACCACCTCCCACAATCCTAGAGGACAGTGACTGCCCTTCGTGGTCCCTGGGCTGGCCACCTGTCCATCGGCCTCCTGCCTCACATCATGGACTCTTCCTCCTCCTCGGCGATCTCGCGGTCCACCTCGATGGCTGTGTTCTCGAAGCTGGTGATGCCCCCATACTTGCGCATGTGCACCATCAGCGGCTTGGGCGACTGGCTCCCTGCCAGTGTGGCCACATACATGCCTGTCCGGTTCTCCTCCAGCGATGGGCCCCAGTCCATGGCCGGCCTGCTAGCCTGCTGGAGTCGCTGGGCACAAGGGCAGAGGGGAAAATGGCTGGTACTCAGGGAGGGACAGGGTGGCAGGGCTTCCCCCAGGGAGTGCCATGTGCATCTGTGTGAAGACCCTGCCCTGCCACACACAAGCACTAGCCCAGGCTCCTGCACTCTGCTGCTGTTGTCATTCCCTGGCCCTGGCGGGGCCCCTCCCTTAAATATTGGGTTCTGGACAAAGAACCTTAAACCCAGAGGATGGAGGCCCTTCCTGGCCCTGATCTTCTGCCCTATTCTGACCATGAACTTTTCCTTTAGGACCCCAGTTGCCACAGAAGGAGGGCACTGACTAATGGTGACTTGGCCTGCACATCCCACTTCCTTTTTCCTCAGACCACTCTGCCAGAGCCTCTGCCAGCTCCCCAGCCTTAACATGAACAAGGCGGGAAGGTGGCTGACCATAAGTGAGGCCGCTGTGGACAAGGACCCAGGTGGTGGTCTGTGCTAAGTAAGCGCTCACTGCCCAGGGAATGCCAATGGCATCTCTCATTCAGAATGGAGCCCAGAGCCTCTGCCATGGACCCATCCTCAACTGCGGCCCTGTGGGCAGGTATCATTGTGTCCATTTTAAAGATGGAGCAGCAAAGGTTGGGAGGAGAATGGTAACTGACTGACCAATGGCAGAGTGAGGATTCTGATCCCTGAAGTGGGAAAGGGGGTACAGGGGGCACATGAGCCAGGCAGTTACTCCTCTGCAGTGCTCACTGCCCCCTGCCCCCTACCCTGCCTGGGGGTACTGGGGTAGCAGGGCACAGGGGAGGTCGTGGCTGCCCAGGCCAGTGGCTGCCACACTGTGCATCACCCTCTCTCCCTTCCCTTTCCGGTAGGGTCACTCAGGCTCCAGTCACTAGGACAGCCTCTGGTGCAGGTCCTTCTGTCCCTATAGGAAGCCCAGGCAGAGAGGGCTGGGGGCTAGGGGCAGTGGGCAGAGGGCAGACTCACCTCCCACAGCGAGCCCTCCTCTCGCAGCACAGCTACCAGCATGCCAGCCGGGATCAGGAGGCAGGATAGCAAACCCATGAGGATGCCCAGCAGCTCAGCCCAGGCCGGGAAGCGGTAGCTGCCATACTCAGAAGGCTGGTACTTGACGATGCTGTACACCAGCAGGGCCTGCCACGTGGGATGGGGGGAGGATAGAAACTTCCAGCATCACAGTGGGCCTGAGATTCACCCCCAAGGAAGCCCAGCTGTGGCTCCTTGGCAGGCCTGAGCAAGCAGCCCAGCTCTGTGTGGAGGCGATCTCGACGCCATAGCTGCCAACTATTCCAGACATGGCCTATAACAACCCCAGGACCCACAGAGTGTAGCCTCCAGGTTGCCCCACCCACTTTACCAACCAAGTAGAGCTGCAAAGCCCGGGGTGTTAGAGAGGGGAAGTAGATCAGAATGTTGGGGCCTAAGGAGTACTCCTGCTCTCAGTCCCAAGCCCCGGGGAGCACCCCTCCCTCCTACTGTTGTTACCAGGAGCGTGGCAGGGGACAGGAACAGCCAGCAGGCCCTGAAGTAGAGGCCCGGCTTGAAGCCCAACATCATGTGGATGTCTCGGCAGAATCTCTGGATGCCTGCACGGGGCAAAGAGGAGGAAGAATGGCCCACCCCACTGTGCCCTCGGCTCCAGTGCAGCCCCTCTGCCACCAAACATACCTCTGGACCTGGCATGCAGGTACAGGGCTGCTGTAGGGGAGACCCCCCCCCTCCCTCCAGGCTCCCACCATGGGGAATCTGGGCTGCCGCCTATGCATTTCTCACCATACACACGGGTGACGGCAAGACATGTGGTGATCACCACCACCATGAGCCCGAAGCTGGCACTGTAGTCGTCTAGAAGGACCAGCCAGTACATGCCCCCCTGCAAAATAAGCCACGGCGCTGGGGTCCCTGGCCCAGGCCTCACGCTCTGCTGTCTCTAGCTATGTTATCGTGTGGTTTGTTGTGGTGATCACCACCAGGCCCGCTCCTCACAGGCATCTTCCCACCTGGGCCTCCCTACAGCCCTGCCAGGTGTTAGCCCCTGCTCTGGCTAAGCAGGCGCTGGAAGGCAGAAGTCCGAGCTCACTCAGCAAGTACAGAAGTGAGGATGGTTCCCAGACTTAGACCTCAGAGCTGGGACCCTGCCTGAACTTCAAGGCCAGATTGCTCCCTGGAAGGAGACAGGCCCGGGGGTGGGGAAGAGGTGGGACAGCAGCTGCCTGGACGGTCAGAGACGCTGCTACAGGCGTCCACCCTGCCCCATGTGGCCCCTGTCCTGCCTGCAGTGTCACTCACATCAGTGGTCAGGATCAGGCCCATCAGGTACATAGCCACGCAGATGAGCCCCGAGAACACAGCCTTCTTGGGCCGTAGGTAGTATGGGAACTCGTCCGTCACAGCCGTCACAATTGTCTCCAAAAAGGCAAACTGCAGGGGAAGTGGGTGGGGAGTCAGAGTTCTGCATCTGCCTGCGTGTACACGCACACACACATGTGTACACACATCTGTATACAAATATATTCATCCATGCACATACACACATGGTGCCCACTGCCATAGCCAAAGCTCACCTGGCTGTCCAAGCCAAGGGTCAGCAGCATGAAGAAGAAGAGGAACGACCAGAAGGGCGACAGGGGCAACATGGTCATGGCCTGTGGGTAGACAACAAAGGCCAGGCCAGGGCCTAGGCCAAGGGTACATGGGTCAGCAACCAGGGGATGCATCAGGCCCTCCCAAACACACACAGGTACTTATATCCACTTGCCCATGCTCATGAGTCAGACTCTGATGTACACTAAATGCAAGCTTCTAGCGCTGCCCTAACTTCAAGGACACAGGTCTAGCCAATAATAAATAGAGGCCAGTATTGTGGCACAGTGCGTTGGGTTGCCACTTGCCATGCTGATTTATGAGCTGGCTCTTCCGCTTCCCATCCAGCTCCCTGCTGGTGTGCCTGGGGAGATAGAAGAGGATGGTCTAGTTGTTGGGTCTCTGCTGCCCACAAGGAAGAGCAGGATGGAGGCCCTGGCTTTTGGCTTCATCCGGGCCCAGCTGTTGCGGCCATTTGGGGAATGAACTGGCGGGTGAAGGCGCTCTCCCTTTCTTTATCACTTTGCTTTTCAAATAAACAATGTTTTCAATTTAAAGACTTAAAAAATACACAAATAAGCACAGGACCAAAATACCAGCCCCTCCTGAGAACAAACAATGGTACTTCAAAAAATTCATGGAAAGATGGACTAAAAAGCTTAGTATGGTGCAAAACCATTTGAAATCCACACACAGCTTTGTTATAACACACACTTGCTCTTGAACTGGTTAGAAACCCCTTGTCCTCAAACGCTTCCCCTGGCCTGGGATGCACTGACTTACAAGATCACTCTCACCCTCATTTCCCTTGCAGGCAGCCGCCTCAACACAGGATGTGACAAATCTGGGTAAGCAAGGCTCATCACACAAGCCCATTTCATACAGAAACCAGCTCAACTCCAGCCACAGGTTAACATACATTGATGGACACATCTGGCCCGTAGTATATGGACACCCAGATGCCAGCAAGGCAGGCTCACTTGTATGCATAGTTGTGCACACACACACATATTCCCCCTCTATGCCCTCTACAATCTCTCTGGTCCCCAGGGCCTGGCCATCAGCTCACCTGCTTTGGCTACTTGGTCCACAGGCACACCCAGCTCCTGAGACATGTAGCCCAGCACGGAGAAGATGGCGAACCCAGCCAGGATACTCGTGATGGCATTGCCCAGAGTGACGATGAAGGTGTCTCTACCAGGAGAATTCCAGCCCCAGGCCATGGTGAGCTGGCCCTGCCCTTGACTGCGAGGCCCTCCCTGGCTGCTGGGGGGCTGCAGGCTGTGGGCACTGACCTGTAGATGTTCTGGTGAAATGTGTTGTAGGAGGCAAAGGTGAGCAGACCCCCGAAGCCCACACCCAGAGAATAGAAGATCTGCAGGGCAGCTTCGATCCACACCTGTGCCAGGGATGGATGCAGGAGGACAGAGAGGCAGGGCTGGGGCAGGGGCCGCTGGGGCAGAGTAACGTCCCCGCTCCCCTCCCCTGATAGTGACAGGTGGTGTGCAGAAGAGCCTGTCTCACATGCAGCATGGATAAGCCCCTTCCTTTCCCTGGGCCTCCATTTCCCACCCACCCAGGCTCTGGGAGATGGCCTCTTTCTTAGTCCCATTCTGGAGAAGCAGTGCCTAAAGCTGTGTGTCCCAGTGGCTGGTATGTGTATTTCCTCCCTTGGAGTTGGTCCAAGGGGCCTGGGTATGGACCCCAACTGGGTAGCCTGGATAAGCCCCATCAATTATCTGGACTACAGATCTGCAGCAGGGCAGGGAGGAAGGGCACATGCCTCCCTGTGACGGTGAGGAGAGAATCTGTGATAACGTAAATGCAGAGCACCAGTGTAGGGTTGGGCACAGACACCAGTCCGCAGGCTGGCCACACTTGCTCCCAGTGCCACAGCACTGACATAGTCCCTAAGGTCTTCCTTGGGATTTGGGGTCAGAGTGAGCCAAGCTGCAGTCACAGCTTGGCTACTCACCAGCTGTGTGATCTTACACTGCCCACAAACAATTTGGGGCTCAAGGTTCTTCCTCTGTCACTCATAGCAGGGATGGTTGTAGAAGGACTTGCAGGAAGGACTTGGCACATGCAGCCCGCGATCCTGGGGCTGGACGTTTGGCAATCCCTTGCCAAGTGCTCCCCTTGCCTTCTTTTTGCAGTGAACTCTCTTTCTGGGCTCAGTGAACCCTCCCTGTGCACCCCAACTCCACAGAGGGCCTCACCTTGGAAGACAGCAGGTGGTGGAACTGTGGGGTGAGATAGAACTGGATACCCTTCCAGGCTCCGGGAAGGGTGACTCCACGGACCAGCAACATGAGCAGGATGAGGTAGGGGAACGTGGCCGTGAAGTACACCACCTGAGGGGGGGCGACATGTGGGGGCCCAGGGCATGGGGACCTGGTGGTCGTCTTTGCTCCCACCTTCCTCAATCCCTCACCTCTTCACCTGGAGTGGAAGTTCATCCCTCCCTCCACCGATGCAGCCCATGGCCAGCAGTGTTGGCACCTGCTTTAAACCCACCTCCACTGCCTTCTTCCTGGTCCAGGCCACGCCTGCCCTGCCCTTCCCCAAAGCCCTTGCACATGGCTACCAGATGTCTTCCATGTCCTAGCTCCCCGAGTTCTCACTAACCCCATTTCCCCAAACCTCCTGCTCCTCCTGCAGCCGACACCATCCAGGCTTAAGCTCCCCCTTGCCTGGCTCTCCCCTGTCCTTGTCTCCTCCTTGTGGACACTTCCCAGCATGTGGCAGAGGGACAAGCAACAAAAGATGGACACCAGTCAGGTTGCCATGATCTTCCTAGTCAGCCCGCATTCCCTTCCCATGCCTCCGTGCCCTCCCTCGGACAGGTGAGGTTTTGACTCCCAGGGGCCTGTCTGCTTCACTTCAGAGAACAGGGCCCTGGCTTTCTCTAAATGACACTAAGCCAACTTCCCAACCCCAGGAATGGGCACAAGACCCAAGCTGGGCTCAGCAGGGCATTGCAATCTCCCAACCACAGAGAGTGATTTGGCCCAGCTGCTCCACCCAGACCTGAGTCCTGGACATTTGAGAACTGGGCAGATGAGGAGTCTGGGTTGAGCAGGGCTGCTAGGGATAACGACATGAAGAAGGAAGCCAATGCACAGGGAAGATGACCAAGTGCATGGATGGAAGTGGAAGGCTCGGCTGAAGCACACACCCTCCTGGCATTCCACTAGGTGTGACACCAGACAGAACCAGATGGGGTCACTTGTACCTCCACAAGTCCCGACTCATACCTTTTCTCCCATGCAAACTTTCCACAAACCAGTTGAGCCCTTCAAGATGCCACATTCTGGGGAGGGACCAGAGCCTTAAACCCTCTAATGCTGCCTTGCCACTATCTCCCTGAATCGCTCTGTCGCACACCACACTGGGCCCCCGTCCCAGCATACCCTCTTCCAGTGGAAGCTGTTGGTCTTCCCAGACCCAGTCCAGGAAGCCCCCTCCCCTCAGCTGATGCCCAGGCCTCCAGGGCCGCTCAGACTTCACCTTGCCTGAGGACTTCACCCCCTTGAGGATGCAGAGGAAGACGATGACCCAGGCCAGCAGCAGGCAGAGGCACAGGTTCCAGCGGATCTCCCCAGGACTACCAATGCCCTGGCTGCCTTGGATGTGCAGGACGTAGCGGCTGTGGGAGACACAGGCCTGAGGGAGAGGCACCTGGCACCCTGCCCATATCTGGACCAGGGATTAGTCTGTGGACATGGCTCTGGCCCTCTCTATCCCCCCAGGCTCTGCTCCTAGGAGGATGGCCTCTATGGACAACCCAGCATCCAGGGTCCCTTCCTGTTGGCTTCCACTTGACTTTGGCAGCAACAGGATATTGGAGGATTGAAGGACCGGGGGCTCTACCTGTGCACACAAGGGCACCCCCTCTCCCAGGGCTGCTTTCTCCCCTGCATCCCTCACTGGTCCCCTTGGTGTAGAGGAGCTAACAGCTCTCCCTCCTGCTGGTCGTGGGTGCTCCCCCTTTCCAGATTCCTGCCCCTCTGGGAGGTCCCTTCACTAAGCTGCATACAACTAAGTCCTCTTGACAGTGCCATGTGCCTCTTGCCTGCACCCAGGCAAAGGCAGTGGACCATGGCATTGCCATGGAGACATCACATCAAGTTCCTTGGCTAAATTGCAGACCCAGGCTCATCTTGACACACTGCAGCAGGAGCAGACTCTGTGGATACTTGAATCGGACAAATGAGTAGAACCATGTAGTACTTGCAGGTTGGAGATTCAACCAGACACAAGACCCCTTTGTGGGTAAAATCTCTAAGAGCGGTTCCTGGTAGTTGCATGTATAGGGTACTCAGCTCTGTGTTCTTTGGTTAAAGTCTCCCAGCTCAGGGACCAGGTCACCAGAGAAAGTTCCAGAACAGAATCAGGAGTTCGTGATGTCAACATCACCCTTTCAGTAGCTACCAAGCAAGCTTCCGTTTTGCAGACTATACAGTGGGGAGGGAGGGATGCTGAGGAATGGTTGAATTCTGGCACGGGGAGCTGAGGCTCACAGGCACCTGGCATCATGATGACCACTTTACCCACATTGTCTTACATTCTTCTCCCATTCAGTCCTCACTCTGTTATCATCATGTCTCTCCTGCTAGACTAGGCAGAGAGCATCTACATCACGCCTGGTCTAGGCTGCATGCTGCCAAGTGCTCTCCACCTCTACTGTAGCTGATGCTGATAGTAGAAGCCTGATTGTGTAAGTGATGGACTGAACTACATCTTGGATGGAGAAGTATGAGCACTCCCACGGCAGAAGACAAAGCTCAGCCACCAGAATGTCACCATTGCCATTAGCAGCAGCAGCCAGCCCTGGCTGAGCACGCCCCACCACCCCCCATTCTGATGGCACAATTAGTATGCACCCTTCCCCTTGAGCCTTACAGCAGCCTTATGGAATTGCTACTGTTACCATCCCCACACTGAAGACAAAGCAAGAGAAACCAAACCCACACATAAGATCATGCAGCTGGCCAGGTCAGGCGCTGGGAGCAGGACCCAGGGTCCGCCTGGCCTAGACCTCAACACAAGCCACCACTGAGAGGCTCGGCACGGGGAGGGTCACACCAGGGCTTCCTGCTGTGCCTTGGCATCACCTCCCAACTTCCTCCACCACCACCCCCCCAGATTTGGGCTGCAGCCCTGCCTGACCTCCAGTACTCCTCGCTGGGGCTGACGGTGCTGGTGAGGTTGAGGGGCAGTGCCCCGTTGCGGTCCTGGGGGCCCCTGTGCTCATGGCAGAGGTCTGTGTTCCACCAGTTACCACAGTGCTCCCAGGGCAGGTTGCTGGTGAGGGAGGCGAAGAGGTAGAAGAGCACGTAGGCAATAATCATGTTGTAGTAGATGGCCACGAGGCCCACGATCAGCAGCATGGCCGCTCCGGCACCTGTTGGACGGGGAGGCGCTGCTGGGCACTGGGTTGAGCACCAGCCAGCAGGCAGCAGCCTTCCGGGTTGTTTCTCCCTGTCTGCCTGGACCTTGAGGGGTGGAGTAGGGCTTGCACACACACACACACACACACACACACACACACACACACACACCCCTCCCCCAGATCCAAACCACTCCTAGGACCATGAAGGCCTCACCTTTGAAGAGGGGACTGATTTTCCAGACAGCCAGGGGTCCCAGGCTGGAGAACTGGCCCAGGGAGAGCTCCATGAAGAAGAGGGGGATGCCACAGATGGCCAGCATGAGGAAGTAGGGCACGAGGAAGGCACCTGCGAGGAGGAGGAGGGCGGAGGCGGAAAGGTCTCAGGTGGGTCAGTTCCCACACAGTCCCTGCTTGGCTGACACCAGCTGTCCATATGGGGGTTCCTTCTCCCAGGGGCTGAAATCCTGTGCCTGCAGAAGTGTCTTCTCTTTCACAGTGGGTAACACAGGGCCGAGGGCAGCTGGCAGGGACCGCTCATCTTGCGGGGTTCCTATGCCCAAAAGAAGACCAGACTAACAGCACACAGGTAAGAACCATGTGCTGAGTGTGACTGAATAAATGGGAACTGAATGAGTGGAAGAGCAACCTGCTCAGCCCCCAGATTTTCAGACTCTTGCTCTGATCCCTCCTCCATCAGCCTCCCCCACTCCCTGCCATACCTCCCCAACCCCTATCCTGGTGGCAGCCACCTGTGGTTTCCTGAGCTTCACAGCCCCTCCCCTTTGCTTCTCCTGCTGGCAGCCATCGCCCCCTTTAGAGAAGTGCCCACTGCCATATGGTTCCGGGAGAGCTGCCAGGCCCAGGAGCCCAGCCGCTCCTGCCCTCCTGCCTGCCCGCCTCCACTCCCTGCCGGCTGCTGGCTGTGGGCACACAGCCCAGGCCACCAATCGGAGGCCTTCCCTGCAACTCTATATGGATTCATTCAGATCCTGCTGGCATACCCTGGGGCTGCTAAACTTGGCTGAGAATGAAGTCATCCCAGAGTTGCCTGGGGCCAACCCCACCCTCACCCCCCATCTATAGGGAGGAAGCCAGTCTTGGGAGAAAATGAGGTCAGCAGAGAGACTCCAGAGTGTGTGTGAGTGCCTGGAGCCAGCCATGAGCGACACTGCAACCCTAGAGCACCAGAGCTCGTGCCATCCTGCACTTCCCAGTCACATAAGCACATCCTCTCTTTGTCCCATCTAGTGTTACTCAGCTGTCTTTCCATTCCCAGGTAGAGACAGGCAGGGCAGCAGCATGTACCAATGGGAGCACCCGATCCTGGAGAAGTGAGTCCTGGGCTGTGAAGTAGAGTCTACCACCCTGCAACTTTGGCCAAGAGAACTGGCCTATCCGAGCCCCCGGCTGCCTCAGCACTTCCATGGTGCCTTCCCAGGAGGGCTGTCATCCGGGCTAAATGAGATGGGCACTGAGCCCGGGGCCTGGCAGACGGTAAGTGCTCAACCCCAGCTACTGTGAATGAGACTCAGAACAGCAACTTGACAGGCAAATAGGGACAAAGATAGGAGAGTATGTGTTTGTAGTCAGAATGGAAGGCACCAGGAACCAGGAGGGGGGGGGGGGGACTGAAGATTCAGGATAGGAAAGGTGAATGGAGCACAGCTCTGGAGGAGGTGGTAAGAGGGCCCAGGAAGTGCCTGCCTTAGGAGAAAGCCATATGAGTAGTCATCACAGCACAGGAAGGAAGGTAGAAGGGCTTGGTGACGGCAAGGACAGGAGGATAAGTTCTCGCCTCCTAGTGTTAACTATTTAGAACCAACCATGCCCCAGGTCTTGTAGGAGATAGCAGCCAAGGTCACCTAAAGCTCACAGTGCCCTCCACCCCAGCACCGCAGCCCCACCTCCTCCGTTGGTGTAGGCCCGGTAGGGGAACCGCCACACGTTGCCCAGGCCCACACAGTAGCCAATGCAGGACAGCAGGAAGTCCAGCTTGCCCGTCCAGTTTCCCCGGTCTGCAGCCAAGTCCATGTCTAGCTCCACATCGCCCTGGTCACTGGGGGTCATGAGCAGGTCTGGGGTGACAGGCTACCAGGGAGAGAGAACAAAAGGGAAAGGCAGAAAAGTGAGGCTGGGCAGGAACTGTGGCCCCCAAACAAGAATGCGAAAATGAATAGCGCTAAATTGGACACAGGAAATACAAGTGCTGTTTTTTGGGATGTGCCAGCCATGTGCAGGAGTCCTTTGGGTGTGTCAGCCCTAAAAAGGTGACCTTGACCTTACAGGAGCCTGTAAAGGTGACCTTGACACAGGAGCCAAATCCAAGGGATGAGCCTAATGGTGAAAATGATGATCTTTATTCCTGGGTATTAAGCAGTTGCTATGTTCTTGCTACATCAAATGTTCCACTATGTTACCTGGGATCAGATTCCACACAACTCTGAAAAATAAATATATACTGTAAAAGAGTAGTTATTTAGCCTGGCAGTTAAGGTGCTGGGAAAGATGCCTGTGCCTTTCATCAGAGTCCCCAGGTTCACTCTCTGGCTCCGGCTCCAGATGGCTCAAGAAATTGGGTCCCTGCTACCCACTTGGGAGGTCTAGATTGAGTGCTCGGAACTGCCCAGTCTTTGTCATGCCTTGGGGACTATACCAGTGGATGAGACTTTCTCAGTCTCTCAAAAACTAAACCAAAACCATGACTCTGAGCTAGATACTCCCCTATGCTCCATTTAATCACCAGGAAAGAGGTGTCATGCTGTAGCCCGTCCCTACCAGGCTGCCCAAGGCTGGATATGGAGCCCAAGGCTTCCTGGCGTGAACACCCGTGGCTTCACTCTCCCTTCATTGCAGTTTTGTTTCTGGACAGCAGACTTTAAGAAACGCACAATATGGAGCATATCTGAAGGGCAGGTGGCCTGAATTGGGGGTGTTTGGTGTTACAGGAGAGGATGGAGCTCCTTTGCATAGAAAAGGTTTGGAGGGCTTGGGAGCTCCCCTGAGGGAGGCTTTAGGTTGAGGCTTAGTGGCTCAAGCACAGGCCCACCTAGGCTGTGAATTTTTGCTCATAGGCAAGGGAGAAGCCCTGATCTGTCTTAGAAAGCCACAATTTTGCTGTCACCAGAGGAGACACAAATGCAAAGCAGCACAAAGGACTGATGTCTCTGAGGTCTCCTTCCATGACTCAAGGTAGGCAGCGAGGCCAGCTGGGCATTCGCTCTCCCTTTGGGCTTGGGGCTAGGAGGGGAAGCTGTCCTGCAGCCACTGGGGATCCTGACCCTGTGGGGTGTAAGCTAATTTGTTCACAAGTTGCTAGAGCTGAGCACCTGTCTGTAAGCCCCAAGACACAGGACAACAACTGACAATTCCTAGCACCCCCCAGCATGTCACCCTGAGAATTGGTCAGGAGAAAGGAGCAGCTGCATGTATCTGCTTGCTTCTGAAATTCACCGGCCATGACAGAGAAGGGTGAAGATGAAGGTGGATCCCCCAGATAGGATCCAGGAACTTCAGAGCAGGAAGGACCCCTGCTGTCTGCAGAAAAAGTGCAATGCCACTACACAGAGGGTGAGCAATCTGCCATTCTGGTCCAAGGTCAGTACTAATTCATTGGGTGACTACTGAGCCTCACCGTCTCCATCCAGACAATGGAGGACTGTATAAACCAGTCTTCCAGAAACACATCTCTTGGGATCTTCAAAGGTGCCCCATGGAGTAAAGGGTTGTTCGGGAGAAGTTGGGTTGATATAAAGCCACATCTGTGTCTGCTATAGGGACTTGCCAGATCCTTTAATGGGCCAATCTGCACAGTGACTTTCCAAGTGCGTTAGCATACAGCACCCCCCTCCCCCAATTTCCTATGGCAAATGGGCTTCAAGGAACTAACCTACTGGGTTGGGATGATTTTGCAGAAACGTGAAATGTCTACTGGTTTGTGGCTCTGAGGGTCCCAGGAAGGATGTGGCAACACATTCTGTGGGGGCACCTTGTGGTGTCTGAAGACTGGCTCAGAGCAGGTACAGGGACTGTCCCCTTCCTTACACACACACACACACACACACACACACACACACACACACACACACAATGTGGCAGCAGGGGCTTGGCTGGGGTGAAGATGCAGACAGGAAAGGAGGCTTGCCCTGGGCGGCACAAGGTTGGAGATGCTGGCTGTGGAGCAGGGCCAGGACAATGGGGGCTCAGACAGCAACCATGGGATAATAGGATGATCTTGCATGAGGCTGGCTGCTGGCCACTGGGGACAGGGATAACTTGGCATGACTCTGGGTTTCGGTGACAGTGAAGAGAGCATGAAAGAGCTGCTTGGAAAGTAAGGAGCTTCAAGAGCTGAAGCACACATGTGCCTGGCAGTTCCTTGGCTGGGCTCTCGGACACGCCAAAGCGAGGGGGCAGCAGCTCCCAGACTGGCGTGAAAACGCCCCTCCTTCTCCATGGCCCACTTCCCAAGACTGCCTCTGCTGGCAGCTCTGGTTTCCAGGTGAGCTCCAGGAGGGACAGAAAGGTGCCAGCTAATGCTGGCCCCTGGCACTGGGTACTGAGGCAGGCCTGCCACCCTGGGATGATTTGTCCAGCCCTGCCAGGCCAGTTGGCAAGAGGGTCTGCTAATGAGACTCCTCTGATCCCCCCAGAGAAGCTGCCCTTTCCCTGCTCACAGAGCGGTCCTGGCTCTCTGTTTCCATGACAACAGGAGTTCCAAGAGCAGGATGCTGCTAGCGCGTGCGGCCCCTCCTCCCCCAATCATGGGGAAGCCTGCTCCTGCTTCAGGGGCAAAGGATGGGGTCCTCCAAAGCAGGGTCACTCAGGAGGGCTCCAGAACCCCCCAGCTCTGCCAAGGGTAAATCCCAGGAGGCCAGCACAGTGAGGCTGGAACTGATCCTGAGGCAGAGGAAAGCAATTCAATGATTGGGTCAAGGTTGGACACCTGGGCGTGAGGGTCCCACATCTGAGCCCTCCTCCCCACTTTGGGGTCATGCAGGAACACACACCCAAGCCTGCCCAACTCTGCACTGACCCTACAGCGGGAGAGGAGAGAGGGGCTTCCAGGTCCCTACCCTCCTACCCCACCATGGGGATCCAGAGTCCAACTTCTTCAGGCAGATGAGGAAACCATGTATCTGGGAAGGAAAGGAATAGCCCAAGGTCAGGTGGCACACTGAGGGGCCAGAGGCTAGGAACCACGTTGTCCCTGGTGATGCCTGGGCCTGCTCATTCCCTGACCCCTCTCCTGGAGTCTAACGGAAGGGGACCCCCACCCAGCAGGCAGCCCCACCCTCCCTGATGGTTCTAGTGTACAATCAGAAAGCAGTAGTCCCAATGCCTCTTCTTCACTTCAGTTGTCTTGTTTATGAAGTGGAGTCCACAGAATAGCCTGAGCTGTGGCAGGCTTCAATAGGCTGCAGCTTGCTCAATGTACAGCCCTATACCCACACTTTCCACAACATGGCCACTGACATATGTGCGTGGCCTAGCAGCAGGCAGGGATAGCAAAGAGCAGAGAAGGGTGTCAGAGGGTCAGCAGGGGTGGGGAGGAGTGGGCATAGGACCTGAGAGACAAAAGCTGTCCCAAGAAATCACCCGTGTCAGCAGGTAAAAAAGAGCCACTTAGCAGGATGGCTCCATGCCCGGTGCCAGAGGGCAGAGAGCTTGCATGAGGTCATGTGTGTGTGTAATCCTAGCTCCTGTGGACAGGTTTTTTCGCTCCATGGCCCACACCTAGCAGCAGCTGACCACAGGGGGTTTAGCTCAGGGACTGGACTTGGCCGAAGTCACAGGATGAATGCAGTGGCAGACTCCCTAGACGGCTTGTACTTGGAAGCCTAAGCCAGCCCACTTCCCCTTCCTCTCCCTCCCCATACCCAACCCAAACTTGGCTGGGCCACAAAAAGGCAGAGATGTGGACCCACAACCTCTGCTCTCTCTGTATCCTGGGTCTCCCATCCCCCACTCCCTGCCTTACTTCCCTTCCATGTCCTCCCCCCCTAGCGCCCCTCCCTGCAGTCCTGCTGGGGTCTTAGCAGGGAACCCCAAAGAGAAGGGGTGGGGTGCACGGATGAAGACCAGGTGGAGACACCCAGCTTCCACTCTGGATTCCCTATATCCACCCAGCTTAAGGCTAGTACCCAGGTGTTCTAGCATCCCCTTCCCCAAGCAATCAGCCCCTGGATAGATTGGGGGAGGGGCAGTGGGGAGAGGAGAGAGCCAGTTTCCAGCCACCCCTGCCCAGTGCCCCCTGGGGGTTCAGACACCTGTTGGCAGGGCCTGGCTCAGGAGAGCAGGGCCCCCAGTGGGCTCCATCCGAATCTCAGGTGAGGATGGTGTGGGGGCAGGGAAGAAGGAAGATCTTGACCCCGCCCCTCCCTGTAATTTCACTGCCGTGACCCCCTGAGCATCCCCTGGGTGTTGCCTCCAGGTCTCTTCCCACTCCTACCCCAGCGCAAGGAGGACTTGATGGGGGCGGGCTTCTGCCACCCTCCCTCAGCTGCGCCCCCGCCCTCTTGCCCTACCTTGCGGAGGTGAGCTCCCTGGAGCTTCTTCATCCTGGAGAGTGGTTCTCCGTGGCTCGGCGGCGCGGCTTCCTTAGAGCGCAGAGAGCTAGACGGGCAGCAGAGCCTGGCCGCTGGCCGGCCGCTGCGCCTTTGCCCCGGCGGCTCCCGCGCACCGGCTGGAGCGGGGCGGGCACCGGCAAAGCCGTCTGGCGGCTGCGGGCGTGGGGCGCGGGCTGGGCACGCAGCGAACGCTCTGCCTCTGTGCGCGGCGCCGAGGCTGGGGAGAGGTACTCGGTTGCACCCGCGTAGACACCCAGACAGACCGGCTGATGGATGGATGGCGGGGGGATGTGCGCGCCCCCGCACGCAGAGCTGCGGATTGGAGGGGGCCAAGCAGGTGGGGAGGGGGGTTGGCGATGGAAGCTCTCGGCCTCAGCTACAGTCTCCTGCGTGACCTTGGGCAAGTGACCTGCCCTCTCTAGACTTCCGTTTCCCCAGTAGGGACTAGAAGAGAGTCAGGCTGTGCGCTTGGAAACTAATAGCCCAGCTTTGAATTCTAGCATCCTGCTCTTTGCCTGTGGCTGCTCTGTTGCTTGCCTGGAAAATGGGGATAAGACTCAAGACTCACAGAGTGTGAAGATTCGGGGAGGTCTAGAGCATAGCAAACATGTAGTAGCCAGGGGCAAGTAATAGCAGGTGCACAGTGAACACCTCTCTGTCTGGACTTGCCTGCCTTGCTGTGGGCTGCTCGTGTCATTGTTTAACAACACCTACTGGGCTTCCCAAGTATGCAGATCCTGAGCAAGGTGTCTGGCGAGGCAGGTGCTATGACACTGAAGGATGGAAGGTGAGTTATTTACTCAGTGACACTAGACACAAAGGCAGGCTTCATGAACCTTCGAGGCAAGCAGTGGTCTTCAACACTCTGTTGAAGATGAAATGGCAGAGATTTGGCCTAGGAGAAGGGACAGGCAGGTGCCACCCGGCTGGGGAGATGGTTTGCAGCTGAGAGCATCAGTACCTGGGCTCCTGTCTAGGCACTTAGGATTTGCATCTGTGAAATGGACTTGCAACTGTAGTATGCCTGGCCAGTCTTCAAGAGCACCTGGAAGATGTAGTAAGTCTGTGGCCAGGACGGTACAGCAGTAGCTAGAGCAGACCTGTGCGTTGGTTTGCGGGCACTGAGCCCACGTGTGCCAGTGGGCTGACCTGTGCAGACCATCCCTGATGGCCCAACCTCATGTGTCTTTGACTTGGCATTGGTGCCAAGTTGAAGACATTGAGCCATAGGAAATGGATGTTGAATCTCTGTCTTTCTGCGTATCGTAAACATGTGGCCTGATGCTCTCCTGCCAGTTCCCAGACACAGCTCCATCACGATGGTCAGCAACCCAAAGTGCACTCCGCTGTGCCAGGGGTGGGGTAGGTGTGCCAGGGTGTCTCTGCCTGTGATATTTCCAACTTGTGATGGGAGAATGTAAATTGAAAGACACCTGTCTGTTATAAATCATGCCTTTCACTCTCACAGTTCAGACATGTATCATGGGTGTGCTTGTCTACCTCCCAGGGGACCTCATGGGGAGGGAACCCCACTGGGAGAGGGGAAGATAACAATCGATTCTGTCCCTGGAGCTTGGCACCACGGCAGAAGGATTTAAATGCCAGCTTGGGCTTTAGGGAGGGCATCAACCCCACAGCTCCAGCCCTGCCACCTAGACCCTACCTAGCTGACCACCCAGGGCGGGTCAACGGCTCTCAGCCCCAGGAGGAAGAGGTCTCCTGTGCCCTGCTCCCACCTGCACCAAGGTGTATAGGTGTATAGGGGCATAGGGCAGCCTCAGTATACACCTATAAACCTGCACAGGATGTCCATCTACACTCAGCATCTGATTTCTAATTTTTTCCAATGGTCTGAGAAGACTCAGGCATGTACATCCCATTGTATACTTGAGCCAGTCATCTAAGAGACAGGAAGTCATGTGCCCAGGGTCACACAGCATGCAGTATCTAAGCTTTGAAGCTAAAGCCGAGAGGGCTCTTGGGAGGAAGTGCTTTAGCCCCTCTCTTGCCCCAAGTGTTGTTAGCGTAGTCTCTTTCAGGAGAGGTGCACTTTGCTGAGCAGCCCATCCCCACCCTGGCACTGATACTTGGGTTTCATTGCCGCGGGTACAGGGAGTAGAGTGAGGCAGAAGGCTCGGTATCTATCTCCCACCTGTCAGCCCCAATCCTGCCAGGGAGGGGGACAGGAGGAGACATTGTCTTTCCTGGAACAAATGCGTCCTAGGGTGGCCTGTGAGCATCCATAGCAATCACTGGGGTTGGGGGCTGCATGTGGGTGTAGGGCCATGCCTGTCAGGTGTTGAAACTGAGTCCCAGAGAAGTCGGGACTGGCAAAATCACTCAGTGATGTAGCTGCGAAGTTACAGCCAAAATCAGGGAGTTGGACCCCACCCAGTCTGTGTCCTCCGGTCCCCTCAGTCTGCCACCCTCTCCTCATCACCACAGCCCTGCCTGGCAAGACCTGTTCTCTGATGAAACAAAACTCCAGATTGTCTGGAAGATGTTGCCCACACCAGTTAGTGGAGCCTCTGCAGGCCCAGTTTCCTCATTATACGACAGGCTGGGAATTCTGTGGCCAAGCATGGCTGGCAGTTGTTGCCAGCAGTGTCCCTCCTACCCAATTCCAGAGGAGGTTTGGGTACCACTCAGCAAAACAACCACTTAGGAATCCAAAGAACAGCCCCTCCATCTCATTTCCCTCAGCTTGCTCTCTCTCCCTCTCTCTGCTTGCTTCTCTCAGTCTCACATCAAACCAGAAGTGTAGTGGAGGTGTATACTGATGCAAGGGAAGTGTCAGATGAAAATGCACTTCCTTTCATTATATAGGGAGATATTTTTAAATGCATATAAATATTTTTAATGTGCTTAGACGTTCTGACTTTGTCACGGTGGAGCATGTGTTCGGTTACACTGAGGAGTGGCGGCCGAGAAAAGCGGGGTTGCAGACTGCTAGTCCATCTGGTGTGATTCTGAGAAAGAGGGCCCGGGGTAACTCTTGGGGATGGGAGTGTCCACCAGTGCTGTCCTATGCTGAGCCCACTGTGCTGCTAGGCACTGAGTCCACAGTCCACCTGCCTCTCTCACAACCAACTGCGCACACACACATACCATGCACACACATGGTAGCCGCAGGCATATGCACACACAAACAGGCACACCCAAACATACACATTCTTACATGGAGGCACACATGTGCAGACTCATGTGCATACTTGCACACACACCCTCAGCTGCTGGTGATTTTCTCTCTTGGAGCTCTCCACTCCCAACTCTGGGTGCCTGCACCCTGCTTGGTCCACGCCCATCTCCTCGGTAGCCAGGGATGAGACTGGCTCATCCACATCACTGAGGTCCTCATGGTGAGGGGAGGGGCCCTGGACCCTGCAATAGTGCAAGCAGAGTGCTGATGTGCATTGCTTTGGCTTGCTAGAGGCTGTGACCAGAACCACATGTGAGTGTTTATGGAGGGGAGTCCCAAGTCCCCAGGACCACCGCAGCAGAACATGGACTCACTCTAGATAGACTGGCAATGGATGTTCCTGAGAGGGATTCACCTCTTAGCCCCAAGGGTAGCTGCAAAGTCTATCAGAGACCCGAGTGACCGCTTTCCTGAGTCATAACAACACCCCAGCTTCCCACAAAGCACAAGGGAGCCTGGGCATTATCCTAGCCATGATTCCTTGTCCATGGTGCTCCAAGCCAATAGACAGTGCTCACCAGTCAACTGATGTGCCCACCCAGGCTCCTGACTTGCCACGTGGAGCTGCAGCAGCCTGCCGGGCAGAGGTCTTCCTGTGGCTGGGGACAGGCTGCCATCTGTCCTCAGCCTCGGGGGCGGGAGTGGTTAGAGCACCAGTTAGGCCTGCTAGCATCTCACCCAAGGATGCAACAGCCGGGGGAGCAGGTGGCTGGGACACAGCGCTGACTGTGTGCAGGACCCCGTGTGACACTCAGCACTCAGGTCAGCTGCAGGGTTTTCTTTCCATTTTGCAGTAGAGGCAGCTGAGACGTGGAACAGCTAAGGAACTTGTCTCAAGTCCTATGGCTTGGAAGTCGTTATGCTGGGACCCAGGCTCTGTCTGACAACGGAGTCACAACAGGAAGTTTGGTCTCCCACATTTCAATAAGTAGAGTTCAGTGGGATTCTGGGGGCTGGGCAGGCAGAGCCTCTCAGGGAGTGGGAAATGGGGAATAGGGACTTGATGTGATAATGCATCCTTGAGACTCCCCAGGAATAGGATCTACACCCAAACCCATGGCCCAGAGAGGGGGTGCAGTTGCCCAGAGTCACACAGCAAATGCTTTAGATGATCCTCGAACTGTGTGCACCTGCTGCCAGCCACCTTCTCACCAGCCACCTCCCTCTGCTTCCTGGAAGTCAGCCCTTCCTTTTGGGACCCTCAGGCTCATATGTCATGGGTATCCACTAGTAGTGACAAAGATACCAGGAGGGGGAGAGAGAAGTGCTTGGTGGTCTGCAGGGGCTGGACCAGGCTGGGATTCACTTGGGACCAGGCTCTCATGCTCACCAAGAGCAAAGGGCAATGCACCATTTTATGGCCTCGCCACCTCCCAGAACAGTAAACACAGGGCAGGCAGCTGGCATCAGAGCCCTCGGGGGAGAGGAGGCCCCAGGAGGCAGAGTCCTGCTCAGGTCAGCAAGGGACTGAAGCTGAGCAGCTCCTCCCAGGACTTTCTCAGAGTTACCTTCTCAAGATGTAATGCTTACGTCCTTTCTGACCATCCTCCCCTTCTTGGCCTGAGGAGCACCACCTAGTCCTGGTGGTGTTAGTCCACACACAGGAAGCCTTCCTCCTCCAGGAAGCCTTCCAGACCTTGCAAGGCTGGCTAGGAGCCTGCCCAGCTCTCCCTGCCACTGGGGCTCCCTTAGTGCCCTGCACCTGGCCATGATGGTTTGGCCCCCTGCTCTATCAGCATCACCTGAACACATACCATGGCAGTCTCTTCCAGCTGGCCTGGGCACCACGGGTGAGACAAGGGCTGTGTGCAGCCCAGGTCCAGCTATGCCTGGCATGGGTAAGCACCCATAAATGTCATCTGTTGTTGGAAGGATCTAAAACACATCAAATGCCAATTGGTGGAGTCTGCTGATTTTGCTAACAAAATGAACCTGCTTTTTGTGTCATCTACTTGAACAAGGTCTGCTTTGATCTTTCAAAGGCACTTTCAAAGTGACCTTGATGGAGGCCCACGTGATGGCGAGGGAATACACACCGCTTACAGAGTTGGCTTTCAAGCTGGATAGAATGCTTCATACACATGTTTTAAAAGAAAAGACCAATTTATTATGGAAGCTGCAGCCTCGTGATTCCGTTCTCCAGGTGACACACCCGTCCAGTTGCGTGCTCAGTTCCTGGGGTTAGGGAGGAATCCAGTGGTCCACTGAACCTCACTGAGCAGAGGCGATGGTGCTGCAGTCCCTGGGAACTCAAAGCAGCCTGGCTCTCAGCCCTGTCCATGGCCTTGGGTTCAGCTGCCAGGCTAGAGAAGGCTGAGGGGCCAGGGAGGATGGAGTGGGCAGGGGTGAGGTTGCAAGGGCCACATTAGCAAGCCCACAGATTTAGGTCTGCAAGCCCCTGATTTTCTTTCAGCTCCATCCCCTTTCTCCAGGGTTGCTGTAGGACCTCGCACTGTACCCCCTTTAGCCTGCAGAGGAGGTGGGGTCTTACACAGTGCCACGGGACTTGAGATGTCCATAGGACTCCCTAACCCAGAGTCCCAGGGGCCTGGGGAACTGGAAGAGGTCCTGCCCTCTCTGTGCAGATGGCTGAGGGCATGCTGGTGGCAGAGTGTTGTGTCTGTGCTGACCCTGAAGGTCTATGGCAGGGCTGGAACTCACACTGGGTCTCTTGGGTCCCCAAGGAGCCACAGTGCCAGCAACCGAGTCCCCATTGCCCCAGCCCATGGAGCCGTGCCAGGTTAGGGGTAGGGGGGCTATGGCAGAAACTCCTCCTTGACAGGCATTGGGGAGGGAGTGCCCAGGAGGCTAGCGCTGCTGGGGCACAGGCCCCCCAGGGGTGGCCCAGCAGGGCTGGGGGTGCCATCAAGGGGTGGTGGTGGCTGTTGCTGCTGCTTCTTCTTGTTCACTTTGCGTTCCTTTGCGCGCCGGTTCTGGAACCAGATCTTTACCTGCAGAGTTGGACAGCAGAGGTGGGGTGGGTGCGGGCAGAAACCAGAGGTGGGCTGGGTGGCAGAGCTCAGCTCAGCATGGCCTTCGTGGTCTCCCTCCTGCTCCAGCCAGCCAGACCCACGGAGCTTCAATACTACCCCTGCTCTAGAACCCCTCCCCCAGCCTCAAGGTGCCCTTGTCCATAACCTCCTAGCCTTCCAATATGCCTCCTCCAGGAAGTCTTCCTGTGACTGTTCCTTTAGACTTCAGCAGCGCTGATTATAGCCAATCAAATGGCTGTGTTCCCATGGGGGGGTGGATATTGGGTTTTTGTGGGGAGGACATGTTGACAACACCTCAGTTCTAACAACGCTGTGTGACCATGGGCTAGAGCCTTGACCTCTCTATTTTCCCTCCATTGAGCTCTGCAACCTGCCCGGAGGTGAGATCCCCCTGTTCTGCTCTGGTGGCTGAGGTGGGGTGGGGAGGCCCACGCACCTGCCGCTCAGTGAGTCCCAGGGTGGCAGCCAGCTCGGACTTGCGTCGGATGGTGATGTAACGGCTATAATGGAACTCCTTCTCCAGCTCCAGGCGCTGGTGGTCGGTGTAGACCACGCGGTACTTGTCCTTGGTCCGGGTCTTACCTAAAAAGCAAAGGGGCCGGGAGCAAAGTTGAGGGTGGCAGGGGGAGCCTGCCAAAGGCTCAGGTGGGGCCCCT
This sequence comes from Ochotona curzoniae, assembly GCF_017591425.1. NCBI lineage: Eukaryota > Metazoa > Chordata > Mammalia > Lagomorpha > Ochotonidae > Ochotona > Ochotona curzoniae. The sequence goes on from NW_024464918.1 coordinate 42,566,021, forward strand.
GGGCAAGAAGGACAACCCAGGCTCCCTGAAGGGAATCCCAAGGTGGGCAGGGGCGCACATGCCAACCCTGGGCTCTGTCTGGGCTCACACCAGCTTCTCTTGTAGGAAGCCAAGTACGTGGCTATGGGAGGAGACACATGCAGCACACCTGTGTCCCAACCAGCCTGGGCAGGACTCAGAGAAACTGTTTACCTCCTCCCACCCTCGCAGCACCCCCACCACAACCCAGCCTTCAGCTCCTGGGATACAGCTTTGGTTTTGCCTGTTCTGGGGCACCCCTGCAGGGTAAGTATTCCCCTTAGGCCCCTTCTGGAGGCACTGAAGCTGGGAGTGGGAGGGGACCTGAGGAGGAGGGTGGCTGGTGGAGTTGCTGGCCAAGCTGAGGCTTCCAGCTAGATCCCACCCCCTTCCTCTCCCCAAGCTGGTCGCTGCCCACCAGCTCCCAGCTCCAGGCCACAATTGTAGGATTGGCTGCACCCCAAGCACTTCCAGGGAGCCTGTAACCAGCACAGCTTCTAGGGCATTCCTGTGCAGGCAAACCAGAAGGCCTGGGTCTATGCTGCATTGTTTTGTTTTAAAGATTCGTTCATTTCTGGGCCTGGTGCAATGGCTCAATTAGCTAAATGTCTCCCTTCAAGCTCTGGGCTTCTGTATGGATGCTAGTTCGTGTTCCAGTTGCTCCGTTCCAGCTCCCTGCTTGTGGTCTGGGAAAGCAGCAGAGATGGCCCAAAGCCTTAGGCCCCTGCACCTACATGGGAGACCTGGAGGAGGCAGTTGGTTCCTGCTCAGCTCTGGCCATTGCGGCCACTTGGGGAGTGAACCAGCGGATGAAAGATCTGTCTCTCCTTTTCTCTGTATCTGCCTTTCCAGTAGAAATAATATGTTAAAAATATGTTTATTTATTTCTATGGGATGCCAGCTGTTGAGCTATGGTGCTGGTCCCTGCACCGTGCATTGTCGGAACATATTTTTATTTACTTTTATTTGAAAGGCAGGGAGAGATAAACAGAGGCCTCCCATCAGTTGGTTCATTCCCTAGATGCTATCCACAGTCAGGCCTGGGCCATGCAGAGGCCAGGAGCCTGGAACTCCCGTCTGCCTGATTTGCCTTTTAGGTTGCGCATTAACTGGAAACCATGGCAAAAGCAGAGCTCAGACGTGAACCTAGCACACTGGTATGGAGTGTGGATCCCAAGCAGGCTCTCCATCACGTTCTAAAAGTCTACCTTACAATTGGCCTGTTTAACAAGCTCCCCAGGTGATCCTGTTCAAGGGCCCTCCCCGACCCGAGGCACACGAGGCACACCTGGTAGGTGAGGCGTGCTTACTGGGGGAACGGCTTTTTCCTCTTGTGCCTGAGGGGGAAAGACCCCAGAACTGGCAGTGGCAGGGCTGCTGGTGGACGCCCGGAGGACCTGTCTGGACCTCAAAAGGCCCTTCTCACCTGGTTCCGAGGTGGCACTGGGCTGCCCCAGACCGCCCCCTGACCCCAACAACTCCACACTTCTGCCCGTGTTCAGGCTCAGAGAAGCCACTGGGCACATGAACACTCAGCTCCTGCTAAGAGCTGAGCCCCAGGGCACCACGGTGAGTGAAATAAAATAAGTTTCACCCCTGCCCTGGGGAGGGAGGTGGGCACAATGAATGTGAATTTGACAGGTGATCCAGAAGAAAAAGAAAGCGGGCTGGAGGACGGTCATTAAAGAAAGTGGTCCCGGAAGGGGAACTGAAGCCAAGACCTACAGATGGTGAGAGGCAGGGTCTTGCAGGTGTCTGGGGAGGAGGCTTCCTGTAGCAGCAACAGCTGGTGCAAAGGCCCAGGGATGGGAGCATGTGTGAGGAAGATGGGGGGGACAGGGGCAAGTGGAGGGACATGGGGTTTTCCCCTGTCTGGAAGGGAGCCATGGCTGCATTCTAGGCAGAGGGGACCAGGGATGGCATGCAGGAGCTCAGGTTCCTGTGGCTGCTGCATGGAGGACGGGTTGGCGAGTGGCAGGGCAAAGTCAGGGAGACCTGCAGTAATCTAGCAGAGAGAAGGCTGGGATGGAGGTGGGGCTGGAGCTTGGGTGGGTCAGAGGTCGGCCTGGACAGGGAGGGTATTGAGTCATCCTTGGCCAGGGCTGAGTGGTGGCCTGGCTCGCCACCAGTTTCTCTGCGAGAAGCTGAGCACATGGTTTACATAGCACATCCATGTCCCACCAGGAGTGGGTGGTTTCAGAATAGCCATTTAACCCTCCCTTACCACACACACAGTGTCTCCAACATGGCCAGGGTTGTCACCTCCCTGGGTCATAGCCTTGGCCCCACCTAGCCCTTGGCATGTCCTCCACGGAGCCTGCGGCTAGGTCAGACAGCTCTGGGCTTGCCATGAGCTAGCTGGTTCCAGTTCCAGCTGCAACTCCAGCTCCGTGCAGACGGGCAGGCAGAGGTTGCTCCCTGGCGCTGTTCCTTGGGATTCCTGCTGCAGCAGTGGAACCAAAGCAGAAGGTGCTATGGCCTTGGACCCAGCCTGGCCTCAGGAAAAGGGCTGAGGGAGTGACTACTGACGCCTTGGCTCCAGAGGGGACTCCTCCTTGACCTAGAAAAATCAGTGCTGGCTCAAAAATGGCTCTGCATGTACTGGAACCCCCAAGCCAGAAGGAGTCCTACTGTAGACTCTTCCAATCGAGGCTCAGGATGAGGAGCTGGGGTCTGTGTCAGAGGCCTGATGAGTCTTTCTAGCCCTCCCCAGAGACTCAGTATCTTAGCCCTGCCCAAGACCACAACCCCTGGCCAGGAGCCCTTAACTGCCCCTTAAACAGCAGAGCTCCCATCCACTGCCCGAGGGCCATCCACCAGGAAGTGACATAACTAGGGGGGGGGGTGTGGGTGGGGGGCTGGTGGCCAGTCAGGTTTTTCCCAAAACATTGAGGGCTGGGAGTAGCTGGGACGTTAGCTGAGCTGGGCTGTCCAAGCTATGTCACCCTTGCTCTCTGGGCCCATGTTAACTTCCATGTGGCACAGCTGCTGGGAGCATGCAGTTTCCCTGTTAAGAAAAAGCAGCTTTGCCAAAGAACAATATGCGTGAGCCTCAAAACCAGGGACTCACACAGCTGTCCAGAAAGTACTAAGGACAGCACCCTCCCTGGAGCTGCCTCTGACATGCACGGATCCCACCTCTGCACTCTGACCCTGACCATGAATCCTACTTCCAGGAACTGACCCAAACCTGAACTGCCCAAGCTGGTGCTCTTTCTCAAAGCACAGGAGCGGAAGGCACGTCTGGGACTGCAAGGAGAGAACTGGGTGAGTAAGAGATGGTACATCCACAGGGAGCAGAGAGATGCAGACACGAGAAAGCAGGTGCATGAGGAGGGGTCCGGCCTAGCAGTTACGATGCTGGTTAGATCTCTCTGTCCTATACCAGGGTCGCTGGGTGTGAGACCTGGCTCCAATGCTTGATTCCAACTCCCTGCCAAAGCTGCCCTGGCAGGCATTGGGGATGGCTCACATGATTAGGTCCCTGCCACCTGCATGGGAGACCTGGATTGAGTCTCTGACTCCTGACTTCAGCCTGCCCACCACAGGCATTTCAGGGAGTCAATCAATGGATGGGAGCTCGCTCACACTCTCTGTCAAATACATTTAAAAACAATGTGTGCCAATACAGGCCAAATTATAAGTTATGTGGTGGTGGTGGTGGAAGCCAGTCCACGGCACACTGTAAATGGTGATAACATTTACGTGTAAACATGGGGGAGAAGCGCATATACTCATGTGTTTCTGTACCATCCACACAGTTCTTTCTGGAAGAACACACAGGAAGCCAACGATAGGGGCTGCCTCTGGCGAGAGGCCCTGGAGGCTGAGGAGTGGGGAGCCTTGCAGGAGTTTGCATATGCAGATAAGAATTTGTATTTTTCAAGATGGGAGTCTGAGCTCTGCTCCCTGCTATGGACCAGAACTGAACTGTGGATTATCCCAGACCAGCCCTCTTTCCCTATCCTCAAGGCACCTGTGTCACTTCCCTAGTGCAGAAGGCAGTAGGCAGGGCAGTGCATGAGAGTGATGGGGTGGGGAGAGGGCCCAGACCAATGATTTACAGGCCCCCAAGCTGCTGAGGCTAAGGGGGAAGTCCAGGCTTCCAGAACAGGTGTCTGATGAGGGACTGACCACACCCAGCTACCTAATGAGTAACCCTCTGGGCCAGATGCCAGTATGAGTGGGTGGGCGGGTAGGTGGTGAGGAGCCTCCCCCACCCCCGGATTTCTAGGGGTGAACCAGGATAACTCACTGATTGTGAGTTCTTCTCTCTGCCCTAGCTGGTGTGGCACAGGCTGCCATGAGGGTAGTGGACTCCCCCTCCGTAATGTGTAGTCAGAGAGGCCTGGGAGGCCCCAAAGCAATGGCTGCACCTGCCTGAGCTGCAGCTCAGAAGCACCTGGGGAGGTGTTCTCAAGCTCGGATTCTGGCCTTAGGGGGGGCTGAAGGGGGCTCAGGGACATGAATACTTCCAGGCAACCTGAGGGTAAGGTTGTAGGGGTCAACAGACCGTGGGGATTGTGTGGCAGTGTTTCCCAGGCGGGGTGGCCAAGGACACAGTCCTCGCCTTGCCTCGCTGTGTGTGTGTGTGTGTGTGTGTGTGTGTGTGTGTGTGTGTGTGTGTCACACACAGATAACTGCAACTCAGACAACAGCTACCACGGAGCAGCACCAGACCCTTTACAACTTCCCTCTCAACAACCCTGGTGTTGAGCAACTGTTACTCCTATTTCACAAATGAGAAAACTGAAGCCCACATGTCAGGCAGGTAGCCAGGATTCAGGGACAGCAGAGACCCTGATGCACAGCCTAAGGACTACTGCAATTGTGTCTGACCCCGAACTGTGCCAGGGACCACTTGGGGCATGCAACCGGCTGGTCACGGGTGCAGGAAGAGGGCCAGGGCTCTGGGGGATGGATCTGTGCCATGGGCGGCGGCGAGCTGGAGGCTGGTGATTTATAAGGTCCCATCCAGCTTGGAAACACGAAGCTCTCAGTGTTTGTTGATTCGCTGGCTCTGTGTGTTACTGTTGTTGAAAGAATCCCCAGACTCATTTCCCAGCCTGAGAGTCTAGACACAGGCAGTGGCCGCAGCGGCCCGAGGGGAGCCTCCCCACCCAGCCAGGGCCAGGCGAGGACAGAGTGTGGCCTCTGCTCCAGGAGGCCATGAGTGGCTCCAAGAAAAATCAGGCAGTCCTGGGTCAGCATTTCTCCCGCCCTCTTCCTGTTGGCTTCTAGCTCCAGGGGCGACTGGCTTGGCCCCCCTGGGAATGGACCACAAATCCAGCCCTGAACCCTCTGTGAGCCCTTCCTGATGGCTGCGGTCTCAAGTAGCTGTGCAGGAAGAACTCACTCACCCCAGCTCACGTGCCTGTGCACACACACACACACATAGACAGTCATACAAACACATATTCACACACAAGCACACATATATACCTGCAAACACATATACACACAAGTACACATATTCTCACCCTCACACTTACACTAACATATACTCTCACACAGAAATATACACATTCACACATACTCACACAAGTGCACAAGCATATCCCTACATCTGCTCACACTTGTACTCACACAGATGCACACTCACACATTCAGTCTTGTTAGAAATACACATTCCCAAGCCCTGTCTGCAGCATCCTCACCTCCTCAGATGCTCCCACAGGTTCTGAAGCACCAGCCTCAACAGGATCCCCATCTGAGGTCATCTGTGTGGCCTTGAATAAGCCCCCCTTCTCTGGGCCTCAGAAGAGCGCTGGGTGTTAGCTCCATTCCCTCTCTAGATGCTGACATCCTGTATGGTTCTTGGTCTGCCCCTAAGGACCGGTGACACCACAGGGAGGGCTGTCCACTCTTCTTCCTGCCGGTCCCCCTGACTCACAGTGGGGAGGGCAGAGAGCATGAGGGTTCACCCATGTCTGAGGATGACAAAGTGAAAAGTCCCCTTTCTCCCGATGAGGACACAGGTCTAGAGAGGCTGCTGGGCTACCTGCTAGGGAAAGCCCACAAGCAGACAGAGACTGGGTGAGATGGAACGAGGCCCCTCTGCCAGCCCAGGAGCATGATTCCTCCAGGCCTAGGTCTTTCTGGGGCCTGGTAGAGGCTCTGGAAGAACCCTTTAGTGGAATCTGAACTAAGGGATGGCATGCCTTGATTGCTTGTCGCAGCTGAGCCCCTGGTTGGCTGTGGACCTCGATGTTCCTATCTGTTGAAAGGAAATGAGGACCCCGGTTGTGGACTGTTGTAAGAAGAGGTGAGCAAATTTGGGACACAGAGTGGGGAAGGAAAGAGAGGTCTTCGGACAAAGAGGTGGGCATCGTCCAGGGTATTGAGAGGGAGAAGAATGCAGTGCAAGTATGTTGAGCATGCAAATAATTCTAATGCGAAACACATGCAGTAGACACATCAGTCAGAATAAAAAGGCAACCGAGATGGCAGTGTACTCTCTGGAGGTCTGGAAAGGGCCCTGGTCTGGGAGGTGCAGCCCCTGCGCCTGCCTGGAGACAGAGGCCTGGACTGTGTTCCCTCTTGGGCTGAAGGACTTGACCAGGAGCTGGACGACTCTGCTTGCAAAGTGGATGCCATAGCAGTCCAGGAAGGGCAAAGAACTATTTGCAGAAGCGGATGTTAGAGGGGCCCCTGGGAGAGGCAGGAATGTCTTCTGACAGGGAACTACAGGGGACAGAACATGCTGGCCCCAGAATGGGGAGACAGGGCCAGGCCACCAGAGGGACCTGTGACTTCTGCCCACACATGTCATGGGTGCCTGGAACCTCAGTGGACAGCCCTGGTGGCACCAGCTTCATGACAGGGGGCAGCTGTCCTTCCTGAGTCTGTGACTGGCTGCGTGTCTTGGCTGACCTGGCAGTTGCCAGCTACCATGTCCCAGCTCCACACTCATGGTATGGGGCAGGTGTGGGGCTGGGGTGTGTGTGTGTGTCTGTCCATCCATCCATCAGGCTGGGCCTCAGGATGGAGTCCAGCAGCCTTAGCCTCTCCTCACCATCACCCTCCTTGCCATTCCATTCTCATCAACAAAATCTGTGCTCTGACTTGGCTTTGGGAAGCAGCATAGGGAAAGGAACTTCCAGGTCAGATGGACTAGAAGGTGCCAGCACAGCCCAGCCGCCCATCCCTGTGGCTGATTCCTTTGCAGTTACTGAGATCCAGTGAAGGAACCGAGTTAAGGTAGGAATTACTAATAAACACCAGCAGAGATGCTGCTGACAGACATGAAGAAACCAATAGAAACTATGTGATTCCTCAATGAGACAGCAAGGACCCCGGCAGCTTGAGCAACTGGTCCAGGACCCCACCCCCAGGGTTGTTTTCTTATATTCTTCAGTGCAAGAACTTCTAGGAACAGGTGGCTATTTACATGGAAATCAAGTCAATGCGAATTTCTGGCCAACCATTTTCAAGGGCTCAAAGCCACAGTAGCTAGTGACCTGCTTGGAGAAAGCAGGAAGATCTATTGGACAATGCAATGTAGGCAACTCCCATCAGGGCATCCTGACCAGACGATGCTGGGATCAATAGCCAAGCTACCCTTCTGCCACCTGCCCCCTGGCTCCAAATTCTTCTTCTTTAGCCATTCCATGGGGCACCAAAACTACAGCCCATCCCCCACCCTCAGCCAAGACAGCCCTTCTAAGATTCCAAAGGGCACCTGTGTCCTTCTGGACCTCCAGGTCCCAGGCTGAACAGTGTGCAGCCTGTCCAAGTTGCTTCCAGGCACAGGCACCCAGCTACTATCCTGCTGGGCCCTGTTGTGGTGGGAGATGAGTGCAGAAGCCTGGAGTCTCATGTGCAGGGTTGGAGGGGCCCTGGATTCCAGCTCTTCCTACCCATGACGAGCTGGCTGTGAGAGTCAGGCAGAGGCGCTCTCCTTAGCCTCAGCCCCCTTGCTACTCTGCTTACCTGCGCCTACTGCATGCCTGGCCTGCTGGAGTACTTGATGCACCCTTGTGGTAGACATAAGCCAAACCTACCACTTCTTTATCTTGGCTGTTCTGGCACTCCCAGGCCCATCTTCCTTGCCCCTGCCTAGGTCCGCTCTACCAGCTGGTCCCTTGGCCCTGCCTTCATTACACTTCCTTCTGTCTATGGCTACTGCTCCCACTACCACAGCCCTATGCCAGGAGAAATACCGAGTGCTCAACACAGGCTGGTTTGTGTGCTGGTAGAGACACACTGCTTTCTAGTCACTCCCTCTTTGACAGGGCAAATGGATAACCAGCAGATGAACTGACCATGAACTGGGGTTAGGAGCATGCAGGGAGGCCAGCAGTGGCTAAGGTATCAGGGTCGGAAATAGTGCAGGAAGCTGCTTGCCTGGGGTGGGGTGGGATGGAGGTAGATCCCCGGGGAAGAGGACCTCTAAGTCAAGACCTGAAGGCTGAGAAGGAGCCTCTGTGGGACACATGGGCAAGGGTGTGCCAGGAAGCATGATGGGCATGTGCCCAGGCTCTTGGTCAGGCCACAGCACGGGGAGTGGCAGAAACGCCAGCTCCCTGGGGGCGCATACTGATCACCTTGTTCAGGCCATGCTTCAGCACCTGGAAGAGGGTTTGGCACACACAACATTCGCACCTGCCTTCCTGGATGAATAAATGAGAGATGCACAAGGAGGAGGCAAGGCAGCAGAGGGCTTGGCTTTGATTTCAAGAACAATGGGAGATCACGGAGGGTGCTAAGCTTGGAGTGGCAACCTGGGCTTTCACGGGCACCTGCTCTTCTCTCTGTAGGTGCAGGGGTCTGCCTGGGGGAGAGGGAGTGTGACACGGTAGCTGGGAGGTCTTGCCTATTAATATGGAGACAGCCCTGACTTCCAATCCTTCAAGACAAGCCTGAGAGGTCGACCATTCAGATGACTTCCCAGTACCAGACCTGCCCCTGAGGCTAACAAGGCTGCCTGGGCCCTTGTGAACATCCCCTCAGCTCAGAGCAGCATCAGCTGCCAAAGCAAGGGGAGGGGAAACCACCCGACCAAAAAAAGCCTCTGCCACCTTCTATCTGGGTCATCCCACCTCCCAGCTACATCTGAGAGCCGAGGTGTCAAACGCAGCTTCTGCCTTGAGAAACAGCTTTCAACAGCCCGGCCCCTGCTGGGCCTCCCCTCCCTCTGCCTGCACCTGGCTCTTATAACTCATTTCCCAGCTGTCCTCCTTTCCCCCGACCTGAGCTGGAATGCACATGGGCATACTGTGTGCGTGGCTGTGGGCTCTGGGCCCGAGCCCTGTGCCACATTGCCTGCCTGCGTGAATCTGCCAGGGCAGCTCATCCCACCAATCCTCATCACCCTTATCTGCAGAATGAGGCTAAGAATAGCTCCTAACACCCCTGAAGATTGTAATCACCCAAGTCAAGCTCTTGGCTCCGTGCCCAGCACATGAGGAGGCTTCAGCCAATGTCATAGTTATTTTTTTTTTATTAAGATGTCTTTTCATTGGAAAGACAGATGTACGGACAGAAGAAGAGACAAAGATCTTCCCACCCTCTAGTTCACTCCCCAAATGGCCACAATAGCCAAAGCTGAGACAATCCGAAGCCAAGAGCTTCGAGCTTCTTCTGGGTTTCCCACGCAGGTGCAAGGTCCAAGGCTTTGGGCCGTTATCCACTACTGTAGGCCACAAGCAAGCCACAAGCAGGGATCTGGATCGGAAGTGGAGCAGCTACAATATGAATCAGCACCCATATGCGATTCTGCACTTAAAGGTAGAAGATTAGCCAGTTGAGCCATTGTGCTCAACAATTATTATTTTTAAAAATTATGTATTAAGGCCCGGCGCGATAGCGTAATGGTTAAGGTCCTCGCCTTGCATGCCCGGGATCCCATATGGGCACCGGTTCTAATCCCAGCAGCCCCGCTTCCCATCCAGCTCCCTGCCTGTGGCCCGGGAAAGCAGTCGAGGACGGCCCAAGGCTCTGGGACCCTGCACCCATGTGGGAGACCCGGAAGAGGCTCCTGGCTTTGGATTGGCATAGCAGCGGCCGTTGCGCTCACTTGGGGAGTGAATCATCGGACGGAAGATCTTCCTCTCTGTCTCTCCTCTCTGTATATCCACCTTTCCAATAAAAATTTAAAAAAATAAATCTTATGCTGACACATTTCTCAAATGGTAACAATGGCCAGTGCTGGGTCAGGAACTTTACCCAGGTCTCCCAGTTGGGCACAGGAGCCCAAACACATGGGCCATTTGCTGCTCTTTTCCCAGGTCATGAGCAATTGGACATGAACCAGCACCCCTATGAGATGTGGTGTCAGGGGAGGCTTTATTGTGAACTCTTTCTATACACAGGGCAGAGTGAATATGGGATTGACTAGGACTAATCCTTGGGACATAACGGGAGGTAGCTGGCAGGATACACAAGACCATGACAGTAGGCAGTGAGTGATAAATGTTGTTAAGCAAGATCCTGCTATGTTGCTTAGAAGGGAAGGAATTGAGGATGGCTTCCTAGAAGAGGTGACCTTGAGAACAGACATCATTTGGGTTGATAAAGATGTAGGAGAACAAAGGGCGGGCAGTGAAGGTGGAGAGCCCAGACAGAGAGTAAGAGGTGTGATGGTGTGCACTTGCCAAGCACTGGCAGAGGTGTTTACTGAGTACCATGTGCTGGCCAGGGTAGGCTGTGCTTTACGGGCACACAGCATGCAATTTGACTAGCATCCTCCTATTATGACGGAGGGAATCCAGACTCAAAGTGGTCCAGAGTAGCCTGGCTGATGACACAGCTTTCTCACAGATCCCACCTGTCCCCATGAGTGTCTGTCTCTTGGCAAGCTAGTGGGAGCACGTGGCCCTAATCCTGGGTTGGGGGCCAGCCCTCAAGGGCTTTGAATGCCTAAGAAATGGAGCTGGGTATTATAGCAGTGCAGTGGGGGAGCCATGGAATGTTCTACTTTAAAAAATCTATTAGAAAAAGATATCTTCCATTTGCTAATTCATTCCCCACATGCTCTCAACAGTCAGAGCTGGGCCAACCTGAAGCCAGGAACTCCTTCTGGGTCTCCCATGTGGGTAGCATCATCTGCTGCCTCATGGGATCTGCATCAGCAGGAAGTTGGAGTTAGCAGCTGGAGCCAGGTCCTTTGATACAGCATCCTAACCAGCATCTTAACCACCAGGTTCAATGCCTGTTCCTGTGGAATGCTGTTGACCAGACGGCATGGCTATGATCTGGCAATTGTAGCAGCAGGTGAGAGGATGGATGGATGGTGCGTTGAAGAGAAGGTAAAGAGAAGAGGCCAGGTTTGTGGCTACCACAATGGGCCAAGGTAGAGGGCCTTTCTAGGCCAGGGGCCTCTGTTTTTACACCCGAACACTGGAAGGGTCACACCCAAACTCAAACCCTGCAGCCACACAGGCTTATTGAGTAGTGAACGCCCCCAGCCTTGGGACTCAGCCATCCTGCTGGGCCACCTGCATGTGAAGCAGCTAAGACCTTAACACAGGAGGCTGGAGGAGTCTCCCAGGGAAGAAGCTGGCTTTTACAGATGCAAAGAGGGAAGACCAAACACTCCTGGCCCATAGTCTCAGTCCCATGGAACTGACCATTTGGAACTGGTTAATATGTGGTGGAGAACCTTAGCCTGGTTGGCACCTAGCAGCTTCTCCTCCATCCTGCCATGGTCCTTGCCCACTCCTCAGAATAAAGTCAGAGTTCCTGCCCCAGCTGCTTCAACCCCAAAGGCTTCTACCACCAGCCAGAAATGCTTGCCTAGACTGTGACCTCCGAAACCTGGGTCAAAGGCAAGGCCAGGCCTCAATTCTCCTCTGTTCTCCCAGAGAGGTCTTCTGTCCTCACTCTTGCCCTGTTTGTGCAGCTAACCAATGTCCTGGTCACTTACTAAGCACCAGGCTCAGAGCTGGAGGCATCTGGGATACAGCAAAAGGGCAAAAGGTGGAACAACACATCTTTGGATGTGGGAACATACACACACACACACACACACACACACACACGGAACTGACAGTACGGCTGGGCATAGGGCAGAATCTGTGAGCAATCACTGGGGTCCCGTCCGGAGATGTACCCATTAAACTAAAGCCAGGCATGCAATGACTTAGAGCAGAAAAGTCCTAGGGCAGGAGACAGGGTAAGATTGGGGGGTCGGGGGAGGCTGAAGGTAGACAGCCTTGTTGACTTCAATGACAACTCTGGAGTGTGTTCTGAAACACAGGCAAAGTCTAACCCTAACTCCAGCCCACCTCAGCCCCTGCTTATGTAAAACCAAACACTACTCCACAAGAATCCCTGGCTTCAGTTTCTCCATGTGTACGCCCAGTCTCTGTGCAGCTCGGATACCGGATGCTAGGGACTCAGAATGGGGCCGAAGGGACTGGATGAGGGGAGCAGCAGGCTGGGGACCGGGCTGGGTCTGGGGGATGGTGTCTCTGGCATGGGAGCTGCATGCCCTGGTCTTTCCTCAGCTCTCCCAGACAGGAGCTGTCCACAGGAGCCATTCCTGGAAACCACCTGGGAAGAGCTTAGGCCAAAGAGGTGGGGGTGTGTCCTCCCTCTCAGGGACAGGCTAAGGCCCTGCTCAGCTCCAGTCTGGAGAACGGAAGATGCTGTGGCAGCTCCTAGCCTGGGGCAGGCTGGGACATCCTTGGGTACTCGTGAGGCAGCCCCTTCTCTGGAGCTTTGGGATCCCCAAACTTCCCTTTTCTGGAAACCGAGAGGGAAATGCATTGGCCCCAAGCAGAGTCACTTGTCTGCCTGTAGGCCAAGAGTTTACAAAGGTCTTTCCAGACCACAGGGGCAGCTCTGGGGCCCGGAGAGAGCAGACATTACAGGGCTTTTTGCCCAGGCTCCTGCCAGACCTTTGATCCACACTGGCCCACTCCTTCAGCCGGTGATGGCCTCTCTCCAAGTCCCATCTGTAGGGAACATTCCCTGTCCACCACCACAGTCACCTGACCAGCATGAAGCGGAAAGCGGAACAGAGAAGCAGGAAACTTTCCTCCTCCAGGTTTCCCACAGCCACAGCTGCAGGATGCCCCAGCCCCCTTCTCTCACCTGCTCCAACATGGGGCCCTTCACTTGCGGCTGATGCACAAGGATAAAACCTAGGTCTCTCTAGGGAGTTGTGTGTATGTCCATGGAATTTCTGCAAGCATGCACAGGTCCAAACCACTGTGTAATCTCCCTCCCCTCTCATTTTTACAGACCTGATTTAGGTCCCAGCCCCACCTGCAACTGTACAGATGAAAAACGGGTCGGCTAACAGGATCTGCTACTCCACTGTGAGAGCTAGATGGGCTGGTAGCAGGTAAGATCTTGGGCCAGCACCGATTAGTAGTGGTTGCTATTTCATCAACGGCCTGGTCCCCAGCTCTCCTTAGAGGCAGACTGTCCTGGCTCCACCAAGAAAGGGGGTTGTTATTACAATCAGAACCTGCGGCTGCCCATTGAGCCCTCCTCAGCATCTGTCCTGGAAGGAGACAGGAGGAGGCGGAGCAGGAGGGTCCCAGTCCTGCTCACAGCCGGGGGAGGGGGAGGAGGGGCAGGACATCAAAGGGTGGGCAGGCCAGGTCCCGCCCCCACAGCCAGGTGGCCTTTGTCAGGACAGGCCGGACACTATCTGGACAATGCGCTGTCGTGTGTTCACTTCCCAGCCAACAGGAATCACTGCCGAGCCCAGGCACAGCATGTTACATGACAAAGGTGGTGGTGGGGGGAACCTATAGAGGAGGTCAGGCCGCCCGCCCGCCCGGGGAGGAAGCTCGGCCTTTGTCCTGTCCCCTCCCCTGCCTTTGAAGAGGGTGATCAGAGAGGCCTGGGGGCCAAACAGCAGCCACCTTCCCACCTTCCAGCTGTTCCAGAGTCCCCTCCCCCAGGGTCAAGAGTTCAGGGAGCACCCCAGAGGAGCAAGGTAGGGACCCCCTGCACTGATCTAACCAAGGAGGGTTCTTACTCAGCTCCAGCAATGGCCTGGCTATCAGCCCCAAAGAGCAAGAGGGGTCTGTCCCTTGCTCCTTTGCCCTGGCAGTGAACGAGATGAGTTTGGGATAGTTGACTAAAGTAATGGAGGAAGCCCCCTACTCCCCAGGGGCAGAGTTGCTAAAAGAGCCTCCAGATTAAGAGTCTGAGCCGTACCTATATAGTTTCTGCCTTGCTTGGCAACCACAGGGCCATTGCTTCGCTTGTGGGTATTGGAGGTTGGGGTCAGAAGTCTCCCTCTTAAGGAGAGAGGGTTAGCTTGTGCTTCCTAATGCCCTGATTTGGTGAGGGCTGCGAGGGGCCCTGAAAGGAAGCTGCCCAAGAGTGAGAGGGATCAGGAGGCACACTCTGGAAAGCCGACCAAGGGCACGGGCCGTCCAGGAGATGCCCTAGCCTATATGGGCACCTGCCAGTGCCAGGAGAGGTAGAGGCTCTTGAAGGGCGCAGGCGCCAAGAGGGGTCCTTACCACTGCCTCCGCCGCCTCCCGCCGCCACGCTGCGCCGCATCCATTCATAGGGTGTCCGCCTCTGTGCTCCAGGCGATGATGGGCCACCCGGGCTACCCAGGTGCTGTGCCAGGAGGCCGGCGCCCGGCCCAGGGGGCACAGGCACTGGGCTAAAGTCCGGAGGAGGCCCAAATGCAAGTGGGGCTGAATTGGCAGCAGGCACCGTGGGGCCAGAGCCATAGGTGGACACCCAGTCGTCCTTGGGTGCAGTGAAGGGTGCTCCCCAAGCCGTCGAGGGGGTGGGGGCCGGCTCCACGTGAGAGTAGCCGGTGAAGTCCGGGTACTGAGAGGGCGTAGGGGGCGGGCCTGGTGGCCCGTAGGTTTGTGGGCCCAAACCAAGGCTGGCGGGCCTGGCGGGGCCGGGGTACACCGGGGACTCCTTGTCGAGCACATAGCCCACGTACATGGTGGCCGCGGGGTCCCCCACGCATGCTGGGCCCCCCGGAGCCGCCGCTGCCGGCCGCCCCGACGACTAGCAACCGCTCACCTGAACTCGCCGGCCCCGGCCGCCGCTGCTGCCCCACCCAGGCCTTTTATAGCTCCGGGCTGCCCGCGGCCCCAGCCCAGGCGGGTTTGCATTTCAAAGCGGGGGGAAGCCTCCAAGCCGAGAATCAAAGGGGGAAGCCCGTCGGGGGCGGGGGTGGGGGGTTTCAAAAGGAGACAAATTGCCGCCCCGAGCGGGAGGTGGACACGGCGGGAGGGGGGCAGGAGCACTGGCTAGGCAAGGGTGCCCCCTCGTCGGTACCTGCGGGACCTGCCTGCCGTGCGGGTGGCTTTCCCGCGGGGGACCGCGCTGCAGGTGCCAGAGCGCACGCCTAGGGGTCGGCCTGCGGATCTGCGGCGGCCTGACCCTGGCACTCTGCAGTGACCAGCAGCTCGAGGGGCCGACTTCCACCAGGGCTCCTGTCTGTAAGGTAGCGGGTCCTTCCTCCTGGGAGGGAGAGGGCGGGCTGGGTCACGACCCCATGGCTTGCCTGAAAGCTTTGGTGGTTTTCCCGTTTCCCACCTAGGAGCTTGCACAGAGGCGCAGGCATGCAGGAGTCTGCCTGCTTGCCCTGGAGTTTCTCTGGAGAGAAGTTCTCACTGGCTGGCTTCTGGGACCATTTTGAGGAAACGTCCCGAGTTCTCTTAACCACTCTATCCTTGTATGATTAGTGTTCAATGTGGATTGGTTTTAAGACACACAAAAGCAGAATTGCATAACGAACGGTATAGCTTTAGGGTTGCATAGCTCAGCTTTCCTGATCACCTAAGTGTTGTCACACTGACTTCGTTTTCTCCTCATTTTTTCCTAAGCATTTTAGATTTCACAGTCCTGTCAGTCCCATCCCCCTGCCTCCCCACCCCCCGACATTAGCACATGTCTCTTAAACACACGGATGTTTTCTTTTCATGCCAGTTATCACATCTAACAAAAACAACACAAATCGCTGGCTTTTACCTAACACACAGCTGTAGTCCCAAGTACTCCAAATGACTTAAAATATCTTTGTAGCCATTGGTTCATAGAGTTGCGATTCATTTATTATAGCTGGAGCACTCTAAGGATTTATTTTTATTTATTTGAAAGGCAAAGTTAAAGTGCCCGACATGATGGCTCAACTGACGAATCCTTTCCTTACAAGAGCCATATATACACACTGGTCCCAGTCCCAGCTGCTTTGCTTTGCATCCAGCTCCCTGCTTGTGGCCAGGGAAAGCAGTAGAGGACGGCCCAAAGCCTTGGGACCTTGCATCCACATGGAGACCTGGAAGAAGCTCCTGGCTCCTGCTTTAAGGACTGACTCTGCTCCAGCCGCTGTGGCCATTTGGGGAGTGAACCAGCAGATGAAAGATCTTTCTATCTCTCATTCTCTCTGTAAATCTGCCTTTACAATAAAAATAAGCTTTTTTTTTTTTTAAAGGAAAATGCAGGGCCTGGTGTGATAGCGTAGTGGTTAAAGTCCTCACCTTAAATGCATTGGGATCCCATACGGTCGCCAGTTTTAATCCTGGCTGCCCTGCTTCCCATCCAGTTCCTTGCTTGTGGCCTGGGAAAGCAGTCAAGGATGGCCCAAAGCCTTGGGACCCTGCACCCTGGGTGGGAGACCTGGAAGAAATTCCTGACTCCTGGCTTTGGATTGACTCAGCTCCAGCCATTACGGCCACTTGGGGAGTGAACCATCGGAAGGAAGATTTTCCTCTGTCTCTCCTACTCTCTGCATATCTGACTTTCCAATAAAAATAAATAAAATCTTTTTCTTAATTTTAAGAAGGATAATGCTAAATCTCTTTTTAAAAAGGGCAGAGTTAGATCTTCCATCCTTTGGTTCATTCCCCAAATGGCCACAGATGACCAGTGCTGGATCGGGCCAAAGCGAGGAACCTGGAACTCTCTGAGCCTCCCACACAGAAGGCAAGGACCCAAGCGCTTGGGCCACCTTCCGCTTTCCCATGTGCATTAGCAGGTAGTTGGATTAGAAATGGAGCAGCCAGTACTCCTATGGGATGCCACAAATGGCAGCTTAACCTGTTGCATCCCAACTGGGTGTTTTCAATGCATCCTGCATGCCACATTCCCCATCTTGTTAAGGACTGGCAAGCCTTTCGCTGCTAGCTAAGCTGGCAAGTTGAAAGGCTGAGGCCCCACTTGGAGCAAGGAGCAGGGCTGTGGGGTGTGGGCCTTGTGATGACCAGGAAGCCTTGGGGGAAGGTACTGAAGCCCTTTTAGCGGTTCACACTCTGACAATCCCTGTGGACCCTTCAGCCTGCAGAGTTGGGTGACACCCAGGAGGGCGACATTGGGTTTTCTTGGTCTCTCTGTTAAGTCATCGCGCTGGACCGGGTGCTCAGTAGTCTCTCAGGAACAAGTGGATGTGTCAAACTTAGGGCATAATTTGCAGAGCCCAGTGCACAATGAGCATGTGAACATGAAGAATTTCAAGATAGTGACCATGGAGTTTATTGAACACAGTGTTCAGATACTGCTAGGGGCACCCATGTCCCGTATTGCAGAACTAATCTTAGCTACTCCACTTCCAATCCAGATTGGTGCCAGTGGGCACACTGGGAGACAGGATATAATGGCTCAGGCTGCCACCCATGTGGGAGCCCAGAATTGATTGTCAGGCTCTAGGCACTGGCCTGGCCCAGCCCTGGCTGTCGTGAACATGTGGTGTTTAAAGCAGAAGTTTGAAAGATCTCTTTCCTTGTGTCTCTTTTTTTTTTTTTTTGTCTGCCTTTCAGATAAAATGAAAATAAACATGGCCCTGTGTGGGTATATAGTGATCTGGCCAAAGGTGGCTCTGGTCAGGCTTGCCTTTCCATCCTAGGTGAGCCGGGGATTCAGTAAGCCTGGGGCAGCCCCTTTGGCTCACAGGAGCTCTTCCCATTGGACAAGCAGAAGCACTGATGTCTGACTAAGGAAGCAATGATGAAGCCAAGTTTCCATACAGGCTTCCATACAAATGAAGCCTGCTGATGGGCGATAGTATAGGGCCACCTGGGTTGCTATGGATGTGGTTGGAGGGAAGCAAGTGGCTGTGTTGGGGAGATTTTGTTTAGAAGTTCTCTGAGCTCTGCTTAGGACCCCATTTCTCAAGCAATCAGTGGGGAACTAAGTATAGGGAGGCCAGAGAAGAGGGCCAGAGGATGGGGTCCCATCTCTGAACTGTAGTGTGGTGGATAGCTGTGCAGGGTGGAGGAGTGGAAGACCTGGGATAGGCTCTGAGTGTGGGTATGAGGCAAGGCGGAGACCTCCAAAACAATGTGGAAACACACGGGCACAATCAGTTCCCCCCACCCCCGTGAAACAAAGGGCTGCCTGACGGAGTGAGCTCTCTGTCACAGGAGGCATGCAAAAGGCTGTCGGGGTCTCCAGTGAGGAAAGCTGTGGCAAGATACCTGCTTGTGGGGAGAAAGTACTTTTTAGGTGCCCCTCCCCTTGTCCCAAGAGTAGGTTTGATGGCAGACTGAGTGGTTGAGAACAGATGTGAGTGTGGTTCATCTGTTCAGGTATTCACTCGCTTGGCAAATACTCACAGCACTGTTTTGGTATTGGTGAGCAAGGCCCTGCCCTTGGGGGGGTGGGGGGGAGGCACTTCCAGGTGGGGAGCAGAGCCAGGCTGAATGAAATAATCCCTGATAAGGGGATTGTCAGGTCTCCGCGAGGGAGGGCCAGGCATGGGGAGAAGGGGGAAGTCTTGCAGGAGGAAGTATCCTGTGAGCCAGAGTCCTGGGCAGTGGGAAAGGGCCCCATGGGCCAGGAGTCCCCCGGTCTGAGGTGGTCTAGAATGTGTTGAGTGGGGGGAGTCCGGGATGAGTCTGATGGTCCCAGAGCAGTGAGGAAGCTGGCAGGGCTCTGGGCATGAGCTTGGGCGATAGCTGGGGACTGGGGCAGCAGAGAACTGGCAGGAGACTGAGCCAGCGAGCCCAGGTCCCTGCTGTCAGTGTTGGCGGAACAGTCTTTCCATACGGTGTCTGCCTCCCGGTGGGGTGGGCCTCTCTCAGTCTCCCCACACTTTGGCCTTCTCTCTTCTAGCTCAGTACTCATGTACTCTATGTGGCCGCAGGTGTAGCCTGGGGGCCAGAGCTGTCCACACAGCAAGGGTGGCTCTTCGTCCAGCACCCATCTGATGCCGGCTCCATACCAGTCTTCCCAAAGTAGCAGCCTTGCGCATCCTTATCACAGCTTGGACCAGGAGGAGCCCTGGGATGGTCACCACTCGGCAGCTGCAGACCTCAGAGTCCGGGGAGGTCCAGCTGCACGTCACATGGACGACCTGGCTGGAAGTTCACCTTTGCCCTAACACCAAGTTAGCCAAGCAATCTGGTAAGGATAAGTGTTCCCCCACCACCCACTACCAGCTTGTTAGTTGGGGTTTTGCTTAAACAAATAGTTGGTCCTTCTTCCTCCTCTGGCTCCTTCATGCAAAAGCACCTCTGATATTCCCTCTTCTTCCTCCTCCCCCCCAAGAGGAACCCCCCACCCCCACACACACATCCCCACCCCGGTCAGAGTCCTGGGCAACTATGGCTGGATACCATCAGGTCCCTGCTCTGAAGGACGCTGTGTTTAAATGTCCCAGGTTAAGAGTCCTTCCTGCCTTGGCCTCTGACCCACTGGGCAGCCTTGAGCCTGGCCTCTTGTTTTCCATGTGCCTGCAGGGCACTGGCTGGCTCTGGCAATGCCAGGCCAGGGTGGGCTTTCCGTGGGGAAGCCCCTGAGTACCCTGTGGGCAGCCTCTTCCTCCCTGACAGCCCTTTATCTCTGGGAACAGTGTTTATTGGATCTCTCCTTCCTCTGGCTGGCCCGGGAGGGCCCCTCTTTGCCCTGGAAGCCCTCGCTCCCAGCTGCTCTCACACACACACTCGGCCAGGGCCTCCTCAGGGTGGGGCTGTAGAGCCAATGGCCTCATAAAGATCTCAGTGATAACTGGGTCTTTAAATGGGGTTTATGGCCCTGCAAGAGGGAAAGCCCTGGGCCCAGACTTCTGTTAGAAAAGCTTTGCTGCTTCAGAGAAGCAGGAGGCCCCAGGACTGGCGTCAGGCTCCCTGGGCCCCCAGCTCCAGCCTCTGGAAGCACTTGGCTCTGGATCATCAGCATAAAGGCAATGGCGTAAGGCCAGGCCCAGCCCAGCCTGGAGCTCACTCTGTGACCTCGAGCAACTCTCTTCTCTGAATCTGCCTTGCCCACCTTGGCGGGGGTGGTGGTGGTGGCCCAACATGAGGTTCACCGGGGCACCTGGCCCAGTCGCCCTCTCCTCTCTTCCCAGCACCTTACCTCTGGGGGATGGAGTGCCACCTGCTGGCACTCCAGGCTATTACAAGAAGGCTAGGGGTTCTGGAGAAACAGCCCACGGGAGCAGGCACACGGGCACAGTGTCTGCCCCATGGTGCAGAGGACACAGGAGGCTAGGGTCACTCACAGACTGGGGCCCAAAAGTCCTGAGTCCCTGTGGGGTACACCCCTGCAGTCGTCCTAACAGGCAGAGCCCACTGTGACACCTGCCCATGCCAGCCCACTCTCCACAGTGCACCATGGTGGCCCCGTGCTTGCAGTGCCCTGTTTAAAATCCTGCAGTGGCCCCTACCGGCCCTCGTGGGAAAAGCCATAATCCCTGGGTCCTGACTGCTGCTCCAGCTTCAACCCTCCCTTGCCCCAGCCATTATTGTCTCGCTGTTCACACAACAAACCCTGAGTCCCATGCCATGGCCTGGGCTCATCCCTCTGCTGCTCTTCAGCCTCTTCGTGCACTAAGTGGAATCTGTGGCCATGACGGTACTCTCCATTGTGCTGCCAATGTTTGGTGCTCAGTTGCCTGGGAGGGTGGTCACAGGAACAGGAAGGCCTGGGAACTGAGGCGAGAACATCCCATCCCCAGACCTGCTGAATACCCACAAGAAGGTCCTGGCTTTTAGAAGCTTCTGACCACAGAGAGTCAGTGGCGTAGCCCCCATGACGCTGCTCTGGGGGTAGGAGCCCTCTCTGCAAGTACTCCAGGCATACACCGGAGCTCCCTGTGGCTCCTGCAGCTCTGAGATGGGGAGCTTACACGAAGTTGGGGGAGAGGCTGAGCAGGCAGCATCTTGAAGCCCTTGTGTCTGGGGACCCTGGCAGGCCTTGGTAGCCAGGGACTAGTCCAAAAAGAGGAGTCACGGGCACCGAGGTGGGAAATGTGCTCAGATGGCTGCTGTGCCAGGTATCCAGGAGGTGGGGCAGAGTTGCCCAACCTGTGCCTTACTGGCATCCTGGCCCGGTGCATGGGAACCTACCTGCCCTGTCCATGGTGTGCACTGGGGGACCTCAGGCAAGTCCCCTCCTCTCTTGGGACCTCTGTCTCCACACCTGGGCCATGGAAGTGTCCCGACGACCCCTCTCTTGCCTCCGCCTGTGACGTGTATGCTACTTCCTCCCCCTCCCCCGCACTGGGGGCTTGCGCGGGACCAGACTGGGGGCGTGGGAGAGCCAGATGTGGTGGCTGCTGGAATGAATGCTGAGCAGGCCTCCTGGGGATTCTCCCACTCCAGATCCCTTCCTGGCCTCTAGCGCCCCCCCCCGCCCCATCCCCCTGCTGCTTCCGACTCTGAGGCGTGGGTGGGGGACTGGACAGGGGGGATCTGTCCCCTTTGAGGAAGAGTGTGCACCCCAGTGCGCCAGCAAAAGCTTCAGTGCAGTTCCTGGTTGTCACGGGCTTTGTACCTATTGCTGTTGATGGGAGCTCCCCGCTAGCCTGAGCTCCAGAACACCTGGGATCCTGCCACCACTTTTTTGTGGAGTTCTGTTGTGTTCTGGAAAGTACACAAAGTGCCTGTGAACATACACCCTCTCTGTAGCCCTGGGAGGCAGGCACATGTGCTCTTTTAGCCGGAAGCACTGAGTGTTGGGGGGCCCAGATAATGTAATTGCTCAGGCTCCCCTAGCTGGGGCTGGCTAGAGCTTGGCTGGAATTGCTGGTATCAGAGCCCCTTGGGCAGGCCTCCATGCTGCAGGAAGGGGATGTGCTAGACCCCTTCCCAGACCTAGAGCCCCTCTCTGTCTCTGCACAGAGCATGCAGGTGGCACATCAGAGCTGTGTGAAGCTGGCCTAGGCTCCCCGTGTCTGTGCCAGTGCTGCCTTCCTGTGTGTACTGGCCACTGGGCAGGCTGAGGCCCTGAGCAGGGAGTGTCCAGGCCAAGGTACACAAAGATGGATTGCTGCTGGAAAGAGGGAGAATTACCACCTTAATGTCCCTCTCCCCCAGTGCATTTTAGCGATCAGTCCTGGCTGAGTTTCCATTGTCCAGTGGGCAGACCCAGGCTCAAGTGTTGCAGTGACTTGCTCAGACACACACGCTCTGAAACTGGAGAAGCCAGGGTTTGAACTCAAGTGTTGTCTGTGGCCCCAGAGCTGAGTGCTCTGCAGGATCAGTGTTTTCTGGGTTAGCCAGACCCAAACAATGGCGCTCACAGTGCTCCACATGGCTCTGCACCTTCCAGCCCTGTCTCCGTGGAGAGGAGCAACATCCTGGTGCCCACCAAGGGTTAACGGTGCTAGGGGCTAAGTGCTTCCAGATGGGCCAGTCGGCCAGCCGGCTGGGCTAGCCGGAAACCAGGCGGCTGCCAGCTTCCCCAGGGAGCCACCACCGACTGCCCCCATCCCTCTGTGCTGCCTCTCTGGCCCCAAGAAGTACCTCTGTCCTGGACGCACTAGTCTTGTCTCCTTCACTGGAGTCCAGGGGCCTGGTAGACAGAGTATCCCAAGGGTCTTCCAGCCTGGGGAGCCCCCCCATTACATAACAGGTGAGGGAAACTGAGGCTTGTGAAGGGCAAAGGCCCTGCACAGGTGAGGCCTCCTGACTCCAAGGACAGCTTCTCCCCCTAAGCTCTCCTGATTGCAGTCTCTGAGCCAAGACCAGGAATGCAAATGGCAGCAGTGCTAAAGAAGAGTTGTGGGTGGCTAAGGGAGTTGGGGGTCCCAGCAGAAGGCCTGCAGGCTGTGCTGTTTTGCTGTTCCCTCCACAGCTCCTGCTGCCAACCTGTCCAGGGCCAGGCCTTCTGCCGTGGGGCACTTTGTCACTTCTCCCATGTTGGACAGTCCTGATGGAGATGAAATCTACAGGTGACCACAAGATACACGAGCATGCTTGGATGGAACTTCAGCCTGAGCGAATGCCCATGCTGTGCAGACAGGGGCTGGGAGGGACTAGGGAGGAGTGGGCCAGGCTGTACACTGTGTGACTGGGCCACAGCTTACCCAGGTATACCGCCATGGAAGTGGGGGCTCGGCTCCCCTCTCTATGCCCCCTTATGTTAGGCAATGCTTTGTTGGCATCAGAGAGCTGCAGGTGAGTGAACTGAGTAGGAGCAGCCGCCAGGCACCTAGGGCCTTGGCTGACCCCGGGGGAGACGCTGGAAAATCCCTGCTGAGCGACTGAGTGACGGTGCCGCAGGTGACAGGGAAGAAGGCAGGGCCAGGGAGCCATCCACACTGCAGTGCGGGTCCCAGTGCTGTACACTGTGTGACCCAGGCCTCAGTCCGCTCACCTGTGCCTCTGGGTCACCATTCCACCAGACTAGCTCCTGCCAGCTCTGCCCCTGCTGGGTAGGGAAACTCACTCCCTGCTCGGGTCCTCAGTTTCCCTTGTCTGTGAAATGGGGGCATAGCTTCTCCGTGCATTCCCGGGGCTTTGTGATCCTTCAGGGAATATGGCTGGGGATCTGAAGATGTGTGCTGGGTGACCTTTGGTCCAATTGCTTCCCTTCTCTGAGCCAATTCAGCCCTAGGCCTTGCATCTTCCCTCTGATCGTCTCGGGGTGTCCTTCTATCCCTCCCACGTCACCTCCCTCGGAAGTACTCTGATTCCCTTAAGCTTCAGTCCCAAGACCTTCTCAGGAGTGGGGCCCCTTTCTTTAGAATATTGTTTGCACATCATACAAAGTGATTAACGTATAAAATCAGCCCGCTCCAGAGTTACTGATTTCCCAACCCCACCTGCAGTTGCCTTGACGGGCCCTTAGTGGGTCAGATGTTCCCCACTCCTGACTGTGCTCTCCTCTCCCTGCGCACCACCCCCCATGCCCCAAAGGGTCAGAGACTGCCTGTCCCTGTCCCAGCTCAGCGCAGCATCTGGCACATAGAAGCGGCTCAACTGACTGGTGGCCAACTCAGCCTGACAGGCGGTCGAAATGCCTTTGCCTAGGGGGAAACTGAGGCCCAGGTTGAGGTTACCCCTTCACCCTGTGCTTCCCCACGGAATAGGGGCCCATGGCAAGAGGTGGCTAGCACCAGGGACAAGCAATAGGCAAGTGAGGCCCGGCCACTCTTTAATAAAAGTGACTCAGCGGCTGGCGTGGGCTGCGGAATTTCTAAACATCCCTTCACATCCTGAGAGAACAGGCGACGGGAGGGAGAAAGCAGAGGGGAAAGGAGGAAGAAAAACAAGAAACGGGGAAAAGGGAGGGGGGGGACCTGAAATTGAAAACAGACGCACGCGCCCACCCTCCCTGCCCCCCCTTCCCCCAGCCAGGCCAATCAGAGGCCGCCCTGAGAGTGGGCGGGGGGCAGGGAAGCCCACAGTGGTGTGAGCTCCTGGGGCTGCCAGAGGCCCTGCAGTCCCTGCCCGCCCTCTCTGGGACCCGGGACAGCTCTGAGAGCTGCTTGGAGCCAGGGAGGAGGAGAGAGTCCGCCAAGCCCTTGAGGCCAGCCTGGCCCCAGCAGCCCGTGCCTTGCCTGCCCAGCCAGCCAGCCAGCCAGCCAGCCAGACCCAGGGCGGCCTCTCCTGGCAGCCCTGCTCTTCCCTGAGGATGCTTGGGGTGTAAGGGCTTCACCCAGGGCTCCTCCCCTGCAGCCCCCCAGCCCCTCTACTCTCCCGTGTCTCCAGGAGCTTGCCACGGCCCCCTCCGTGCCCTTCCACGCTGCTGCTGTGCTACCCATTGTGGGTCTAACGGCCTTTCTGATAACCAAGGAGCAGGCAAGGAGGAGGACTTCCTGGAAGGGGTGACAGTCCAGAGCCTGGGACGGTGCCCACAGCAGAACCCTTGACAGCAAGGTAAGTGCTGGGAGAGGTGAGAGCCTTAATCCTGGTGTCCTGTCCTCTTGTCCCAGCTTGTGCCTCTTTGGGTAGGTTAAAAAAAAAAAAAGTGGGAAATATTTTTAACAAAACCAGATGCGAGGAGGCTGGGCGGCTGTGTGTGATGTCAGGACTGAAGGAGCTAGTTTTCTCTTTTCTGTTCTGGGGTGGGTGGCCTCTCCCCCTACCCAACCCCGCTACCTCCCTCCTTCACCCAACACCTCCCCCCTCCCCAGAGTTTCTGGGTGTCCCCTGAGGACCCCCCCAAAGTGCAGTATTGTCTTCAGGGCTGGGGAGAGCTGGAAGGGTCACAGAGAGAGGGGCTATGGGCTGGCATACAGAAAGCATAGAAAGTGGCCCTGGCAGGGCAAAGGGGACCTCAAGTGCTATTGCCCCTGCCCCTAGCTTTGTTTCTAAGAATCCGCTCTGGCCGGGGGCCAGTCTGCCACTAGGCAACCTCAGGATTTAAATGGATTTGCAAATTTTGCAGATTCCTAAGAGGTCCTACCAAACCCCCAGTAGGGCCACAGGGAAATTTTGAGGGTGAGCTCGGCCCTGGCCACAACCCCTGGTGCTGGAGGGCATGGGGCCTGGTTCACTGATCTGGGGGCACTTCTGCAAAGACCTGCCATTTCTTTGGGGCGCAGGCGGCTGCTCGGCCCCCTCACTGTGTCCCTCCTTGTCCTCCTTAGCTTAAACCTCAGGTTGATCACATCACCTCCCTGTCCTGAGATGGCTGCCCATGGCTCCCCAGGGCTTGCAGAACCCCAGCTTCCCGTAGCAGCTAAGGCTGGTGGACTATCACTCCAGCACCCACCCAGGGTTGTGCTTTGTGAGACTGATCCTGCTGGAATGCTCGCCAGATTCAGGCAGGGACCATTATTCCCCTGCTCACAGCAGGTCCCCCACACAACAACGGAGAGGCAGATCTTGGCAAGGTTGCGGGTGCCCCTGCCCCATGACTCCAGCCAACTGGGGCCTTCCGAGGAGGAATGCATGCCCTCCTGCTTGTGGGCATTGGCCCTCCGCATTCCTCTGCCTGGAATGCCCTTCCTCATCACTTTGTTTTCAAAGATCCTCCCTATTCCATCTCTTCCAGGCAGCCCTCCTGGGTCCTTCCAGTCTTCCCAGTGCTTGTGCTGCTTGCTCCCTTCCTCTGCTCATCAGAGTCTGGCCAGTCCAGGCTTCCTGGTCTTGTGCTCTGCCCACCCTGGGCCAGCCCTGAGTGGAGGGCAGAAATGAGGTAGAATGCAGGAAGGAGTGCCTCTGTGACCCAGCCCCCTCTTCCCAGCTACCCCAGAGCATGCAATATGTTCTGAAGCCATTCAGTCTTCCTACATCCCAGAATCCACCCAAGGGACATGTCACAATGTGGGTCCCACCTTCCCTGAGTGCCTACCCAGGCAGGCACACTCTGCCTCCTCACAGAGAGACTTTGAAATCCCGGTCGTCACCCCATCTTACAGATCTGAATCTAAAGACTTACCCATCACACTGCCAGAGCATTCCTGGTCAGGGAGGAGAGTCCATAGCTGCCTGCCCAACACCCTCCCCAGCAAGGAGTGCACCACCCCCACCATCCCCCCATGTGAATGTGCCAAGGTCTGCCAGGCTCTGGCTTGGTCTGGAGAGAGCAAGGAGCCCCTCTGGCCTGCACCCTGCTCTCCTGCTTGTAGGCAGTGGTTCCTGGGCAGTCTTTTCTGCCCTGGAGGAAGAAGAGCTGGGACCTGTCATTGCTGCCAGATGTGGAAAGCACTGGGCACTCAGTCCACAGATAGAGTGCTGGCCCTCGCTCCTAGAAATCCATGTGGATCCAACCTCAGACCCTGTGTCTCCTCCCCAGGATGCTTCTACAACCGGGAGGGAAGCAGTGGGCACCATGGACAAGCAAAGCAAGGCTTGGGCATCAGTTGACCAGTTAGCAGCCAGCCCCTCCCTCCATTGAGCGCCCGACAGTGTGATTCTGGGCCAGGTTTTTTTCTCTCTGGGCCTCAGTTTCCTCACTGGGAAGACTGTGGGGTCCATGAAATGGTCCAGGGCACTGTGTTTCAGGGAGCAGGCCTGATACCCCTGGCCAGGAAAGGGCTTGTCCTCTGTGTCTGCTGTGCAGGACCAGTTGGCCATGAACCTGGCCTTCCACTCCTACACTCCTATGGGTGGAATTCAGTTGCTGCAAGCGTTTCCAAGACCCACAGTCAGGCTCTCTGAGGCTCCAGGAGGGAACCCTGGGTGTTTTGTTGGGGAAAGGCTGCAGGATGTGGTGGAGAGTGTCCCTGGATACCCCTGAAGTGTACTCCTGCTTCTCGGTGGGTGGTGGGTCCTTGGGATGGGACTTTGCTCATAGCTGTCCCAGACTGGGGAGAGTGTAGGGGAGGGATGCTGGGTACCTGCCCAGAACCTGAGGTTGCTGGGGAGCAGGTTCAGGAAAGGGATCTTGCATCAAGAGCCAGCCCTCCATAGGTACCTGGGATCTGTGCTTGAATTGAGTTTTATATCCAGTACTTACAGTTCACTGCTGTGTTCCTCAGTGTGTAGGACGTGCCTGGCATGTGAGCAAAGGTAAAGTCTGACTAAATAGTTGCTGGGTTGATTACATTATTACTACCACCTCAAGGATGAGATGTAGACTTTCCCCATTCTACAGAGGAGGAAGTTTCCAGAGAGGTTACAGATGTTGCCCAAAGTCCCACAGCTGGCAGGTGACAGAGCCAGGATTGGCACGTGGGTGCTTCTGACTCCAGAGCTCCATCATGAAAGGTTGGTTGGGGCTCAGGTCAGCCCTGGACACCCAGCCTCAGCTCTGTAATGGTGACTAGTGGACCGCCACCCTGTGTGACTGTGTACAAGCCACCCCCTGTCTGGGTCCCACTTTTCCCATCTGTCCAACAGGGTTAACACAGATAACCCTGAACTCCCTGACAGCCTGAACACAATTCTGGGATTCCAAGTGCCTCCAGTCTACACCGGCAGCTGCACCAGCCCTGCTGTGTGCTCAGGGATCATGCATATTTAACATCCCAATGCGAGGGGGTTTTGTACCTTTTCTGCTATTATTGAAAGAGGTCAGGATCGATGACCACTAATGGAAAGCTTGAACCTGCCGTCACAAGGAGAAACTTTGAGACAGTTAGAGCAACCCCCAGCACACTCAGTATCTCTCAGGGGTTCGGACGGTGTGTTTCTGGTGAGCCCACTCACCCACTTTCCTGGGCTCCTGAGCAAGTATGCATGGGGAGGTGGGCCTGCTGGGGCTGCAGACCCATAGTTCCCTTTCAAAATGGTTACTGAGCCTCGTGGACTTTGATTTGGAGGCGGGAAGTGAGGTTAGTGTCATGGAATGATGGGGTCTAGAGAGGAGGGGTGGTGCAGAGCCATGAGTGTGGAATTCACCCGCTTGCTACAGTTGCTGTTGCAAGCCTCAGATTCAGAGCATCCCCCCGCTGCTTTCCGGGGTACCCCACCCCCAGCCTGCCTATGGAGGAGATTGGAAATCAAAGCATGCCGCTCAAGCTGTGTTAATGTCCTCTCTGCCTGGCTTCAGATCTGGTCTATTTGATGTCTTAGAGGGTGCTGGAAATCTTTCGTCTGCCCAAGTTCCCCCGCTTCCCCACCCAGTGATGGACAGGGCTGTGTCTCAGGAGGATGGGGGTGGCAGTCCCTGAATATCAGAGGTGTAAAAGGCTTTTGGGGTCACATGGTTTAACTTGCTTACTGTGTGGGGGCACAAGGGAGCCCAGAGAGGAGAAGTGGTGCAGATTATCAGGGGTGTTACTGAGTCTGAACCCGACTTTCCTTTGTGCTGTCACGTGCACTGGGTCTTCACCAGCTCTGATGTCCAAGGTTCAGCCGCCATGTCTCTCTGGAGTGAAAACAGGGTACAGGGTTTGGGTTGAAGAGAAGGGCACTCTTCCCAGTGATGGGGAACCCTGGGTAGCTTCATGGACCAGGGCATCTTGGTGCAGTCCACTTCTCTAGTCTGGCTCTGACAGGAAGTGGAGAATGGAGGGACCAAGGAGAATTTCAGACACAGGAGGTTCTGCTGGCTCTGCCCTTAGCCCCATGGCAACCCTGCCAGGCTTTTCGTGACTGTGGTCCTCCCCACTCCCCCTATAGCTGCCCTGTTACCTTTGGGTCTTGGGAAGCAGAACCCAAGAGCTGAGAGCCCACCTGTGGCTCTGTTGCTGAGGCTGCGGCTGAGCCTCCGTGGCTATAGGGGTGAGGACTCAGCTTTACCAACATGCCCCAGAAGGCCTGTCCCCTGCCAACTCAGAGAAAGTCTTGAAGGTGAAGGCTGAACTTTGACCCTGTGGACTGTGGGATGGCCCTCTGTGTTTGCATTCTTGTCAGCTTCCAACCTACCTACTGAATTGATCGTGCAGTAATGAATAGATAAATATATATAGAAATAGATTGGTTGAAGGATGTGTAGATGGCAGAAAGATGGATGAGTGGACAGATGGGTGGATGGATGGTCAGTTGCATGGCTGGCTGGCTGGCTGGGTGGAATCCCCCTTGTCTAGTGAGCAGAAATGACTTTCAACCTCATGAAGATCCTTTGCTTGGAAGGATATAAACTGGATTTAATGCTTTGCACTCTTAAAATTCCTGTTTGTATTATTTTATTTTTTTAAACAAGGAGCCTGCATTTTCATTTTGAACTTGCTCCAAGTTAAGTAGTTAGGTCCCACTAGATTCAAGACTAGGTTTGCAATGGTTTCATGCCCGAAATTATTTCCACTGTCCCCGTCTTAATTCACAACTTCCCCTCTGATGCCACCCTATTCATGTCCCTCCCCTGCACGAAGACCTACTCCTAGTGCCTGTAGCTCTGGCATAGTCACTGCCCAGCCAGCAGGCAGCAACCAGCCTCCAGAACTTGATGCCAGAAAGCCAGCTTCCCAGTGCTTCCAAGGGAGGGCCCTGACCTTCTCCCAGTCCTTCAAACTTTTCCCAAAGTAGCCCATGGGTGTCTCTTTGCCCAAGAGTCTGTGGTCCAGCTTAGCAGATACCCTCCCTGCCTTGTCTTCCACATGCCTGTCAGTCTTGGAGGCCTGGCTTAAGACCACAGCCCTCAGGAGGTCCTGCCTCCTCTCCCCACTGGACTAGACCTATCCACACAATAGTCACGGTGTTCCAAGCACCTAGTTTGTATCCAGGACTTTTCATCACTATCTCTAACCCCCACAGCAATGCCATATTCTGAACATTGGGACTCCAAATGGTTCAACTCAGGGAAGGTCATACTGTTACCAAGTAGTAAAACCAGGACCTGCCTCTGGGATTAGGGGGCTTCAGACTGGAACCGCTGCTCCCAGTCTGACTGGGCTCCCGTACCACTGCTGTGACCTGGTGCTATCAGGCACACCCTGCAAGTCAGAGTATCATGAGTTTTTTCTGCCTCCACTTGCACATCCTCATTGCATCTCTGCAGGGCTGGGGGTCTGCCTGCCCATCCAAGTTACCAACCTTGCGAAGCCTGTGTTAGTCTGTGTGCTGGGGTGGGGTAATAGCGGAGGTCCCCAGGCCAGAGGACCAGAAAAGCCAATCCTGCACAACCATTTGATCTCTTGTGCTGATAAGCATCCATTGAACACCTGCTAGATACTCAGCCCCAAATGTTCCAAATAATTGCTAGGTGGCTTTTGCAGTTTGTGGAGAATCATATTAAGGGAGCAAGACTGAGCTGAAGGAGAGATGGTTAGTCAGTGCACTAGGAGGTGTTGGCTTTGGGTTCTGGTGCTAGGCTGGCCTGAAACTCCTAAGTGTACAGCGGTGAAGGTCCCTTGCCGAGCCTCGGCGTGCTGGAATGGCTGCAGCTGCTCCCACTCTCCACAGCAACAGCAGCTGTCCTTTCCCGAGAACGCCTTTTGGACGGGCAGTGATCCTCCTGCACCATCCCGTCTATCCACGTGCCCCTTTGTGGCCAAGGCCGGCCAAGGCATCTCGGCTCACACCCCAGGCTGAATGAATGAGTTATTTCCCCATGAGAGGATGAATAATCATCATCAGACATCCACTGGCCGTGCCGAGGGCTGCGTGCCAGGCCCTGTTCTCAGCATTTTGTTTGCCTTGCTTCCTTGGGTAGCTTCAACAACTCCATGTCAAGGCCCGGCTTACAGAAGAGGAGACTGAGGCCCCAGGAGTGACCACATAGGGGAACCCACAGAGGAGGGGATGGCCGAGGGAGTGGGAGAGTTCTTGGCCTCCTGGTTTGTCGTGCTGGAGTGCACTGAGCGGAATGTCAATGTCCCCAGCTTGGCACCAATTAATGGCAGGTCTCTGCCCTAGCCCGCTCCCCAGCCTGCCTTGTAGACTCTGGCGGGTGGAGGAAGTTGCATGATGCTGCTGGGTTAGGTCGTGGGGGCCTCCTTGGCTGGCCTGCTCCCTGTCCACTTGGCACTGAGGACCTATTTTATTGTCAGCCCCTACCCCGGGCCTGTGGCCGGTCCCAGGCTGGCAGCATCCCGGAGAACAGAAGGCTTGCTTGTCTGTGCCTGCCACGCTGCCCCCCTGCCCCAGCCTCAGCTTGGGACCCCTCTCAGGGACTCCTTTGGCTGCTGGGGCCTGTTGCTCTGTGTTGCCATGGCGCCTCCCGGAGGTGAGATTGTGGGGGCTTCAGTGAGGCATGGTGCAGCGGGCATCCCAAGGATGGTGAAGATCTGTAGTTCTGAAGCTGCCAGGGAGGGCCCGGCAGCTCTGAAGAGTAGAAGGGACTGCTGGGGCCCCAGCAGGGGCAGGCCTGCAGTAAAAGTGCCATACACCTAGCCTGGCTGCTGGAATGCTCAGCTCAGACTGTCCTTTGAGACAGGCCTTAAGGGAGCCCAGAAACCTGCCTGGGCACAATCAGGGTTCCTCTTCTTAGCTTAGTGTGCTGGCCCTGAACCTGCACATTATCGACTCGCCTCCTGACTTCTAATATCCAGGTTGGCCACAAGTAACATAGGGCATGACACAGGCTGCCTGTGCCCACTGCCCTCTCTGAAGACAGGGTAGGACACTAAACCCCCAAGGCTCCTCTTATCTCTGAGAGACTGAATTCTGTATGGACCCCATGAGTGTTGAGCATCATGCAGGAACATTTCTCCATGGGCAGCGCTGTTTCTGGAGTAGACACTGGTAGTCAAGATTGCAGGATTTGGTGGTGGTCACTTAGCACAGTGGGCAGCCTGTTGCTTGGAACACACCCATGCCATTGCCAAGTGCTTGGATTCAGGTCCTGGCTCACTCCCACTTCCGGTTTCCTGGGAAGAAGCCAGCGTTGACTTAAGTGCTC
This sequence comes from Ochotona curzoniae, assembly GCF_017591425.1. Lineage (NCBI taxonomy): Eukaryota > Metazoa > Chordata > Mammalia > Lagomorpha > Ochotonidae > Ochotona > Ochotona curzoniae. The sequence continues at coordinate 42,598,310 of NW_024464918.1, forward strand.
AAGTCCCTGCCTCCCACCCTGGAGACCCGGATTGAGTTTCTGACTCCTGGCTTTGGCCTGGTCCAGTCCTAGCTGTTGCAGACATTTGGAGAGTGAAGAAGCAGATAGGGGATTTCTCTCTGCCTTTCAAATAAATGATTTTTAAAAAAATAGAGGGTCCTGCGTGCTGGTTCAGTGGCCAAATCCTTCTCTTGCCTGCCCGGGATTCCATAAGGGTACCAGTTTGTATCCCGGTTGCTCCACTTCCCATCCAGCTCCCTGCTTGTGGCCTGGGAAAGCAGCAGAGGACGGCCCAAAGCCTTGGGACCCTGCACCCACATGAGAGACCTGGAAGAAGCTCCTAGCTCCTGACTTTGAATCAGCTCAGCTCCATCTGTTGCAGCCACCTGGGGAGTGAGCCCTGCAATGGAAGATCTTTCTCTCTGTCTCTCCTGCTCCCTGTATATCTGTCTTTCAAATGAAAAGATCTCCCTCTCTCTCTTAAAAAACAAAAAAAATTACAGACTCTTGAGTCAATCTGCCCTGGTTTTATACCCTGGTGTCTTTACTTCTTGGCATATAACCAAACTTCTTGGAGATTCGACGTGCTCCCCTGTGAAATGGGAATAATGAGTGTCCCCTCCCACAGAGCTGATGTGAGAGGGAGCCAAATCAGTGGAGCAGCCCATTTAGCACAGTGTCTGCCTCTGACAAGTAGGGCCTTTGCTTTGCCTTCCATTTAGGGTGCAGAGAGTGACTGATACGTGACTGGAGAGGCTGGTGGATGGAAGCAGGACCAAAAGACAGAGGACACAGCAAGGCAGGCTGTGCTCGGTGCAAGGAGAATTCTCTATCAGCTGCCGTCTGGTGATGCTGAGCTGTAGAGTGAGTTGAGACCTCCATCACCAGAGGCAGGCTTGCAGAGCAGGTGTAGGAGAAGGCAACAGGGGTGTAGTCAATTCGTGGAGCCCCACAACTGTAGGGCTCTTGACAAAAGTTGTGTCTGTCTCCCCGTCGGTTTCAGCTTGTCCCAGCTCTGAAGAGAGCTTGAAAGCACCAGAGGAGGTGTTGGGAAGAAGTGTGAGAGAACGAGGCTGTGAACATGGGGTCGGGTTGTTCTGTGTGGGGCTGCACACCACTGTTCCTACCTTAGGCTGTTGCAGGGACCCTGAGCAGGGATCCTTGAGGGCCAGTGTGCCTGGCTGGCTGGCAAACTCTGCCTCTGTCCTCAACTGTCCGGTGGGGAAGTGGCCGCCCCACAGGCAGGGACTGCTCCTGGCAGTCTGTTTTTATTTATAGCACTTAAGGCCAAGGGCTGGGTGATGGGGTGGACGGTGGTGGAGGTAGCTGTTCACATATGCTGGGGGTCACTCTCAAAGCCATTCAAGTCCCTGTTGCTTTTCAAAGCACTCACGGGACCCGGATAGTAGCCCCAGGGACTTCACCAGGTCAGGGATGCAGTGGACCTGGGCAGCATTAAACCATATGCCCTGGAGTGGGGGCAGGGGGACAGCCATGAACCCGAGCAGGGGAGGCCAGTGAGGCACCTCAGGAGGCAGGAAGTCTTTGCTGGGCACAGGCTGGGTCTGTCTCCCTCCCTGACCTCCTTCTCAGGCTGCTTCCCATTCTCCTGGGGACCCAGGCTCCTCCCCTGGGTCCCCAGCGGCCGTGAGGCACACACTGAGTGCTTTCCCACGCGCTGTTCCAAGGAGCCGGCCGCCTGCTCCCCACCCCCAGGCACACGGCTCTGGGAGAGCCAGGGCGGTTGTGCTGCTGGAAGGGGGCTCCCTCGGGGGGATCTGTCTCTTTATCGGCTTGGCTCAGTTCCCGACAGATGTTTCATTTTATTTGGGACTTGCAGAAAATAGGTCAGTTCTTTCCATTGTGTCTCTGGGGAGGCCCCCTGGGGAGGGCGGATGACAAGTCTGGGGCCAGTGGTGTGAGCTTTTGGGAACTGGTAAGGATGTGTAGGCAGGACTGGAGTGCACAGGCTACTGCCCAAGACCAGGGCCTGGTGGGAAGTTCCCTCTGGTAGGACTATGACAGCAGGCAAGAGGGTTGGATTGGAAGAGAGGGAGGGACTCCGAGGTGCCAGGGAAGGTTTCATGGGCAGGGTAGTAGGTCAGTATGGCCTCCCCATCAACACACACGGCTCTCCATCCTCTTGGTCTCGCAGAGACCCAGCTTAGTGACCTTTGCCTTGAGCCCCTGGCACACACAAACGTCCCAAGTGTGGCAGAAAGAGCCAGGCCTGCTTGATGCTGCGTGGCTTGGGCCAACTATCCATGCCCCCCTCCGGCCCTGAGGTTGGTGGGAGATTCTTTGTGTAGGAGTGTTGGTGCCGAACCTTCTGCACCAGGGCCAGTGGAGCAGTGGATTGAGGGAAGCTGGCCGGAGCCTCTGCATCTCCTCCCATCGGCTTTTCCCTGCCTCCTGTCACTGCTTTTTGCCTTGGCTCTCAAGGATGGCCCTCCAGGGCACACTCGTGACCTGCCCGCCTGGGGAAGGGCCCAGCCTGTGTTACTGTCACCCCTGGGCTCAGCTGCGGGCGGAGGCCTCGTTCCCTGGCTCCAGATGCCGCCTGCCCCCACACACCCAGCCTGGAGCTGGCTGCCTGCTCCGAGCTGAGTCATGGCATGCTGGCTGTCCCCTCCCCGATGTATCCCCTCCCAAACCCCTACTGGCATTCCAACTCAGCCTGCCAAAGTGGGGGGTCCTGACAGCCGCAACATGCCAGCCCTGAATGTGCTTCAGGGACAGCCCTGTCCACTCCCTGGTCTAGAGGGGGGAAACTGAGGCCCAGAGAGGGGGCAGGCCTATTCTGCAAGTGGGAGACAAACTGAGGGCTAGAATACAGGCTCCTTTACTTCCCTCCTACAGGCGAGCTGGGGGGCTGTGGAGGAGAGAGGGGACGAGAACTGGGTGGGTCAGGAACCTGGAGTCTCCGTCCCCCTTCCGTCAGCGTCTCAGCAAGTCCCATCCTCCAAGCTGGACCAGAGCAGAGAGATGGGAAAGGATGTACTGTTGAAAGCGAGAGGGTGGCCTTGAACCCTTATCTCACATCTCAGCTAGGGGCTGGGAGCTGGGACCACTAAGTCAGGTGGCCACCTGGGCAGTGGCATCTGCCCTCCCTGTCCTGCTCCTAGCCTCAGTTTCCCTGTACAGTGGGATCCAAAAAACGGGGCGGATCAGGCAGATGAGCCCTGGGGGTGCTGTGCAGCTCTGGCATTCCAAGACCCTGACCCCCTGACCCCCAGGCCAGTCCTCTGCCTCCCTCTCCCCACCCTCCCCTTCCTCTCTCCCCTTGTTTATTGCCAGCACCCCTGAGGCAGCAGCAGCACTGCCTTCCCCCAGCAAGGCTTACTCCCACCTCATCCCCAAGCTGTCCCTGTCCAGCCATCCCCTGCCACACACTGAGGTCTTACTGGCCACTCAGTGCCCACCCCCCAGGCCTCAGGGGCAGCTATCAGTTCTGCTCTTCAGTTGTGTTCATGTCTTAAAAAATGGCCTTGTCTTCCCTTCTGCCTCCTCAGGGCACACTCCCTCCTGCCTCCCTAGTATTTCAAGCAGGGATGTGGGCTCCTAGGATACCATCCTTCCCAGAGCTCAGCATGAAATGGCCCAGCCCTGGTATATCTCAGCTGAATCTGTTTCCCCTTTTTCTATTTCTATCCATCCCCTCTGTCCTCTCTTGACCCAACCAGATGCTCATCTCCATCAGGAAAGTGGAGATGTAGGAGGTGGCCTATGGTAATGTGTCCCTAGGCTCTGTGTTTCTAGATCAGTCTCTCAAGCACTCTGCCTTACTTTCCCCACCACTAAAATGGGTATAATCACTGCACCTCCCTCGTGCAGTGGACTGAGTATCCAGCGAGTTAATTCATGTCAGTGTGCTGAATTGTATGATGCATGGTGACTTTCTGGCATGTCTGGGTATGCCTATGGTTGTGTATTTCGAGGGTCCTGCACACACATACACACTCTGCATGTCGTATGTGCCGGGCCCTCACCTGAGCTGTTACCTGTGGCTGTGTCTCTGATGGGCGAGTGAGAGAGCTACAGCCCATGTTCTATGCCTGTGCCCCAGGCACAGGGGGAGCTTTGTGCAGGCATGTTTTACGTGGGCGTGCACATGTTGAGTGCACATGGCCGGTTGTACATATACATGATTCCAAGGAGCGTGTGAGTGAGTGCGTGGGCAGCCATCCGTGCCGCATGCATGTGCTCACTGCTCACGGGCCTCCCCCTCCCCGGTCTGCCTGTGTCGTGGGAGCCTCAAGACCCCGAGGGAGGGAAGCCGCCGCTGGCGGATGTGGCCAAGATGGATTGGATTTATTTAGATGAAGGCGGTGGGAAAGGAGACAGGGAGCGTATGTGCTGGGGGGAGGGAGGGTTGGAGCCCTGAGAACAGCTTCTGACACGTCCTTGCTCCCCAGACCTGGGGCCTCCATTCCGCTCAGCTGGCCTTGACTTCTTCCGCCTGCTCCCCTGGGGCTTCCTTGTCATCCGCAGTGATGACCTTTCTCCAGACCTTTGTCCTTCTGTTCTGGCTGGAAATGCAGGAATCGCAAGGCCTTCCCGGCACCCAGCACCCTCCCCATGTGCAAAGGGAGGAGGCCCCTGGCAATCCCTGGGCAGGACAGGGAAGCAGGGAGGGAGGGCCTCATCCCTGATGGTGACACTTGTGTTGTCCCAGAGGGCTTCTCCCTATGGCGCAGCCCCCTAAAGAAGGGATGTGGTCACAGGCAAGCCCCCCTCCCACCACCCTTGGTAACTGCCTGGGCCTCTCTGGGTGGGTGGTATCCACACAGCCTACAGGAAGCCCCAAGGGATCCATCTGCAGTAGGTGCACAACTGAGGCTACTAGGAAGTCACGTATGATGGCCTGGAAGGTCATGTCCGGGTGCCCTGTGTCCCACTGGTCCTCCAGCCTGTTGTCCATGCAGCCCCTCCCCTACCACCTCCTAACAGTTCATGTTACCACTTCATTTGGCTGAAAAGTCACCTGAATGCCTGTTGTCCAACTCCTAATTGTATGGATGGGGAACCTGGGGCCCAGAGAGGGAAATGACTTGTTCAGGTTCACACAGTAGGACAGGAAAATTCCATGCTTGCAATGAGAAGAGTTTGGGATTTTTCTATGACTCTGTGTTCAGGAATGTGGCTCTCTCCTTCCAACCAGCTCCTACTTCCTCAAGCCACCCTGATGGGAATGACAATGACTGGAAACTTCTCCCTGGCCGGGCATGTAGCCTTGTAGTGAAGATGCCAGAGTCCCACAGCACAGCACCTACATTTGATCCAGCTCTGGCTCCTGACTCCAGCTTCCTGCTAATGCAGAGCCTACGAGGTAGCAGGTGCTAGATCGACCTTGGCTTCCTGCTACCTATGTGGGAGACCCAGACTAGATTCCCAGCACTTGACCTCAGCCTGCTCAGGGTTGTTGCTGGTATTTGATGAGTGAACCAAGAACATTCTCTGTATCTAATAAATAAAAAGGCAGTGCTGCACAATCAGGAAAACTAACTTTTGAAGCCCATAACTTAAAAAATACTATTTATTTTACCTACTTGAGAGGGTGAGAGAGACCTTCTGTTTGCTGGTTCACTCCCCTACTGTTTGCAACACCCATGGCTGGACCAGGCTGAAGCCAGGAGCCCAGAACAACATTGGGGTTTGCCACATGGGTGGCAGAAGCCCAAGTGCTTGCTGCCTCCCAGGCACAATAACAGGAAGCTGGATTGGAAGCAGAGTAGCTATGACTTGAATCAAGGCTGCAGTGTGAGATGTAGCTGTTCCAAATGGCAGTTTGAGCTGCTGTCGTCCAGTGCCCACTCCAGGGATGGCTCTTGGCGATGACCGATCCACAGGTGAGGGGGCTGTGCGCTTTTCTACAGTGAGGCTGAGGATCCTTGTGTGGGAAAACATTTGCTTCCTAGCGAAGCCATTCCAGGGCCTCTGGGGTTCCATAGACTCCCTCCGCCTCTTTGCCTTGCCTGTCCCTTCCCACTAACCTACATGTCTGTTTTTGCTGTGCATCTGTCTCTCACTGGGCCTCCACTAATCACTTAAGAGTCCTTCCCAGCTCAGCAAGGTAGAGACTCCCCTAGTGGCAGGCCCAGCAGGCGAGGTCCTGGAGGAGAGGGAGCCCAAGTGGCATGCAGGAGCAGCTTGGTGGGGAGGAGAGTGGGAGGACCCACATGCCACGAGGGCCCTGCCTACACAGCCAGCCCAGCCTTCCCCAGCCAAGTCAGCCCCTCTCTGTGGTGACCTCTCATCTCCTGGCCAGGCGGCCAGATTCCTCCTTTATAATAATAAACAGTGTGGCCAGCCAGGGCGGCTGGGAAGGGGTGTGGGGGTGGGAGGCTGGGATCAGCCCCTCCCCCAGCCAGGACTGCTCATGATTTTCTTTGGCTGAGCTCTCTGGCAGCAAGCAGGGAGGAGCCAAAGGGGCACCACTGAGGGGCGGATGGACCCCTGGGGGCACTGCCGGCCTCCTGTTGGAGGAGGCCTGGCATCCATCTGAAGGGGCTGGGGTATACTGTGGAAAGGGCATCCACTGGATGGGTTGAGTAGAGAGAAGAAGACATAAAGGGACCCCCCAGGTAGGCTGGGTTGAAGGGAATGGGGTGCAAGCAGTAGAGGAGGGCAGATGTGCTAAGACAGGGCCCCTAGCCATGGACCCTCTGAACCAACCCTGGACTCTGTTTCCCCACCTTCCTGTTGCCTGCATGCAGCTCTGCTGGGTGGGACGCTGGCGATCACTCCATGGCCACACAGATGGCCACGGCACAAGATCCAGAGGGCCAGGGCTCCAACCCGGCTCCCCAGGCCTGGACTGGCAGCTCCCAGGGGTGAGCTGGGAGGTGGGGGTGAGCTGGGTGTCACCCTAGGGCAGTGCCAGGCCAGGCAACCCCAGAGAAGGCCAGAGCTGTGCCTCGCAGCATCAGGAGGTGCCTTGTGGCTGCATCCCGTGATTGCCGCCCACAGTTCTTGCCCTGTGACCTCTGTCTACCTCTGGCCTCCTTCTTGCTGATGCTGCACAGACCCTGGACTTGGTGGCTCTTGGTGGTTATGTGGGGTTCGAGGCAGGGACAGAAAGAGGACCTCCTGAGGTCAGCCCGCCTTGGGCCCTGCCTCTGCCTGTACTTCACACACAGTGTATCTCCTCCCATCTGTCCTCAATGCCTTAGTTTCCCCATCCACACACCAGGCCCTTGGCAGCCTAGCTAGGTTCCACAAGGTCCCCTCTTTCTTGGGCCTCCCTGTGCTGCTTGCTTGGGGCTGAGTCGGGGCAGGGGGGCTGAGCCCACCCACCACATTCCACAGCCCTGACAACCCCCCCTCCCCATTTCCCTTCCCACAGCAGCCTCCATTTCCTGTTGTGCTGGGGGAGCTGTGGGAGCCGCCTGGGCTTTCTGGCTTACCCTTCCTTCTCCTCTGGGCCTTTCATCACACTTTCCCAAATATTTGTCCTGGCAGATAGGGGCCTGGTATTGGAACTGTCACCCAGAGAACGGGCTGTCAGAGCCATCAGGCCCCTGCACACACTCCAGCCCAGCCTCTACAACCCCCTTGTTACCCTACCCCCACCCCATGCACAGGCAGGGAGACCAAAGCCTGTGAGAGGCAGGGGCAGGGTTGGAGACAGGGCCTGTGGTCAGGGGTACCCCTCAGCTTGGGCATGTGATTGATGTCTGACTTTAAGACTGTCGGACACATAGCCTGGGTGATCCTGGCTGGGGCTTACTGTTCAGTAGCCAGGGGCTAGGATGCGCCCTGAACACTGTGTTTAATCCACAGGACACCATGTGGCTTCTGGCTGAGATGCCAGCTCCGGGGCTCAAAGGTAAGTAGACTGGGGAGCCAGCCACCAAGCAGAGTCTTGAAGAGGGCAAGGTATAGGGTCCCAGAAGTGCTACTGTGTCCCTGAGCCATCTATGGGTTTCTATGGAAACCCTGGGACTGCCCACTGGCCGGGAGTAGAGAGACCCAACAGCTGACCTCTGCTTGTCCAGTGTCCTCAGCACAGGTCCTCTGGTTGGCGCTTTGCGGCTGTGCCCCACCCTCCACTTCTGCTCAGCCCAGGGTCTAGCCTGGTCCCTGCCTCCTGCTCCCTTCTCCCATCGACTCCCCTCATCTGCTGGAAGCCCCCAAGTCCCTCCCAGGGCCCCTCTCAGCATCCCTCCCTCCTGCCCACCCATGTCTACCTCGATCTTTAGGGCTTGGGCTGATCAAACGAGTGATGCACAGCCTGCCCAGCAAACTACCCACCTGTCTGGGCTGAGGGACATTTGTATAAGAAGAAGTCACAGACGGGAGGAGCAACTGCTGAGTACCCAGAGTCACCAACTCCAGGCGCCATCTGCTCTCATCCTGAGCACCTGACACCCTCTCTCCCAGCTCCTCCAAGGAGGCCAGCTGCGGGCCTTACAGGAACCTGGTCAGCTGCAGGGAGAAGGCACAGAGAGTGACCTGGGAAGCAATGCAGGAACCAGAGGCCTGGGGATTGTTTCCCGAGGATTTCCTGACACTTTCTCTAGCCTGCTGCCTGCGCTCAGCACTGCTGATGGCCACAGCAGCTGGCGGCCTCTGAGGCAGAGGCCAGGAGGAAGCCCAGGGGTCCTGGCACTGGATATGCAGGCCCCAGACCCAAGAAGAGGGGTGGGGAGGGACCCCAGTCTGGTGGGAGGCAAGCTCTTCACGACCTCCTTCCCGGGGTCAACTCAGAAGGGGCATGAGGCCCCAGTGCTGACCTGCAATACCTCCTGTCTCCAAGGCCAGTCGCTGCTGCTGTCCCTGCTATTGCTGCTGGGACCTCAGGCCTCCCAGGGCTTGGTCATCGTTCCTCCAGGACCAGAGCTGGTCCTTAACATCTCCAGCACCTTCACTCTGACCTGCTTGGGTTCAGCTCCAGTGGTATGGGAACGTATGTCCCAGGAGCCCTGGCAGGAAGTGACAGTGGATGAAGACGGCACCTTCTCCAGCATGCTGACCCTGGTCAACGTCACTGGGGCGGACACGGGCGAGTACTTCTGCACTTACAATGGCTCCCAGGGGCTAGACCCCAGCGAGCGAAAGCGGCTCTACATCTTTGTGCCAGGTAAGGACCCTGGCCTGTGTATATGCTGCCTCCTTTACTCTCTCTATCCATTGAAGGCATCAGGGAAAGCCCAGAGGAGGTTCCCTAATGTTGTGAAAGGCAGCCATGTTAAAAATGCAGAACTGCTGTGGCATCGAGTCTGACCCCAGGCCCGGGGTGGGATACGTGCCCACTCCCTGCCCCATCCCTGAGGGCTGTGTGCTCTCAGCTGGTTCCATTTTGCTCCTCTTGGTCCCCATAGCCCACTTTACTTTTCCCCAAAGCATTAGGTGCTGGCTGCACCTGAACCTGGGTTTTGCTCCTTTTTCGCCCTAGCGCTGTCACAATGGAGAGTATTAAAAAAGGGTGTCTGGAAGCACCAGGGGTGTTTGCCGTTGTTAACACAGCACCCCGGATTTATAATGAATAGAAATACATCAGATCTGGAGGGAGAGAAGCCCAAGGTCAAGAGGCTGGCAGCTAGGGAGGATATTCTTGCCATGGCATCCCATGGTGGGCCATAGAAGGGTCTGCAAGAGCAAGATGGTAACAGCACCAGTCCTCCTCGTGAAGGTGGGGCCCTTGTGGCCTCATCGCCTCTTAACAATCCCACATCAACCCGAGTTTTGGAGGAAACAAAAACATCCAAACTGTAGCATCACCTTTATTCTGTGTTGGGGCACCTGAGGGCCGGCATAGGGGTGAGAGCCAGCTCCGAGCACATAGCAAGTGGGAGGATAGCTAAGAACCCGGTGCCCCTGGCCTCTTTCCTGGCTCCCCCGCCGGCAGATCCCACCATGAGCTTCCTCCCCACGGAACCCGAGGAGCTGTTCATTTTCCTCACGGAGGTGACCGAGACCACCATTCCGTGCCGAGTGACGGACCCACGGCTTGTGGTGACACTGCACGAGAAGAAGGAGGATGTCCCGCTACCCATCCCCTATGACCACCAGCGTGGCTTCTCGGGCACCTTTGAGGACAAGACCTACGTCTGCAAGACCACCGTCGGGGACAGGGAAGTGGACTCAGATGCCTACTATGTCTACAGCCTCCAAGGTGAGCCCCCTTGGCCGGCCCGAGGTCCAGCAGAGGCAGGTCCAGCCCCCATCCCCTCCAAGTCTACAGAGCATTGGTTGCACCCTAATACACCCTTGGAAATGCGGTATGAGGAGAACAGATGCTCCAAGAGAGATGTTGGAGTTGGCCCGTGGTCCCAGAGCTGGGCTCTATCCATGCCTGGCAAAGGTACAGGCTCTCTGGGGCCAACAGAGTGGGGATCCCAGCTCCGCCATTTCCATCTGAATGACCATAGTCTCTCAGCCTGTTCCTCCTGTGTGAACTGGGAGTAGCAGTTAAAAGGCAAAGGAGGACGCTGCTCAGTTCAATCCCATTGGGTGCTTTTCCATCTAAAGAACAGAGATTTTCTGTGTTTGCTTACTCCCCTTCCCAGTGTCTGAGCAGTCCTTGAATGGATTCACCCAGTAGGGATCGGGTGAATGACCGTCTTTCATTCAGTCCTCTCTGGACCCGTGTCTCTCCTGCAGTGTCATCCATCAATGTCTCGGTGAACGCGGTGCAGACTGTGGTCCGCCAGGGTGAGAACATCACCATCATGTGCATTGTGACCGGCAACGAGGTGGTTAACTTTGAGTGGCGGTACCCCCGCCAGGAGGTAATGCAGGCCCCGGGCTGGGAGGAGGGTGGGGCCAGGCAGGGATGGGAGCCGCAGCTTGCTGACTTCTCATGGGCCCCCTGTTTTGGTGTGGGGGATTGCCTCACTGTTACCTGCAGAGTGGACGGCTGGTGGAGCCAGTGACTGACTTCCTGTTTGATGTACCCTCCCACATCCGCTCCATTCTGCACATCCCCAATGCCGAGACGGGCGACTCGGGCACCTACGTGTGCAACGTGTCAGAGAGCGTGAACGACCACCGGGATGAAAAGGCCATCAATGTCACTGTGGTTGGTGGGTGTCTTGGGCTCTGTCCCCACCCCCCAGTCTGGGCTGGACACAGAGAACAGGCGGCCATCCTCCATGCCAACTGAATCCCCCCAAAAACCGAAGGGCAGTGTTAGACCCAAATCTGCCCCTCATCCCAACCTACTCGTTTTGCCTAACCAGAATTCCATTTCCAATGTGATCTCTAATCCCAACCACCAGGCAGCCCCCTCCACCAAACAAGCTTAGCTGAGACACAGAATCTCAGCTGCAGGCCCAGCCTCAAAGCTGGTCCCAACATCAGTAACCCCAAGTTCCACCTTAGCCTGCATCCCGGCTTGCTTTGCATCCACAGTTGTAGAGCATGCATTTCCACCTCCAGAAGGCTGCATTCCTTGGGTGCTCCACTGATGCCCCATTCCTGGGAAGTGCTGCCCCATGGGTAGCCAGTGGGGCCCTGCCCTGACAGCCTGCCCCTTGCAGAGAGCGGCTATGTGCGGCTGCTGGGAGAGCTGGGTGCACTGCAATTCGCTGACCTGCACCGGAGCCGTACGCTGCAGGTGGTGTTCGAGGCCTACCCTCCACCCACTGTCCTGTGGTTCAAGGACAACCGCACCCTGGGCGACTCCAGTGCCGGCGAGATCGCCCTGTCCACACGCAATGTGTCAGAGACCCGGTAAGCAGCAGCTTGAAAATGTAGGCCTGACCTTCCCAGAGAGCCTGCTTCAGGTCATGCGTCCTGCAAGGCACTGAGGCTGCAGCAGCCATCAGAGCAGGGTCATCCTTCCTTGGGCGTCCCGCCTGCAAGGGAACAAAGACGCTGGCCACGTGGTCACCCTGTTCCTAAGTTAACCTTGCTATGAGCAGGACAGGGGCAGAGAAGGGGCAGGCAGGCTCTCCCTGCCTCCTGGAAGCACCTGAGCTAGACACTAGCAGATGTTGGTGGGGAATAAAGCATGTCAGGAAGGGGAGGAAGGCCCTCTCCACACCTCCCAGCCCCCTCCCAGTCCCTCCCAGTCCCTCCCAGTCCCTCCTTGGCCTCCCTCTTGTTCCAATGGCTGCACTGCTAACACCTGTGTGATCCCCAGGGTTGTATTTTCCTGTGTGTACAGGGGAGTTGTGGGGGCCAGGGGATGGGGCTGGGGGAGTTCTTCTATCCTGACAGCTGGTCCTCCTGGCCTGTGCTGCACCCTAGGTATGTGTCAGAGCTGACACTGGTGCGGGTGAAGGTGGCAGAGGCCGGCAAATACACCATGCGTGCTTTCCACGAGGACGCCGAGGCCCAGCTCTCCTTCCAACTGCAGGTCAATGGTGAGTGAGGGGTGCCCCTAACCCCCTGCCCCTTCCTGCACTTCTCTCCCCCACCCACAGAGGGAGCAGGAGAGGAAGGCTGGAGCTGGGGAGACTCTGTAAACCAGGCATGTCCTTTCTGTGGGCCTCAGCTTCCTCATCTGTCCGAGACAGCCCTAAGCCCACTAAGTATTCCAGAAACCGCAGGCATCTGTGTTCTGAAGTTGTCCATTTTGTTCCTTGCCTCACACTCATGCAGTACCATGACTCAGTAGGCATTTCCTGAGCAGCCACACTCTGTTTGCGGTTCCTGAGGCCCAGCTTCTGTGTCCTGCCTCTCCTAGCAGGAGAAGAAAACATTAAAGCAGAAGGGAGGATGCCTGAGATTGCTGTAGGTTACAGAGTAGCAAGCAGCCTGGGAGAAAGAAAAGGCAGAGTAGGAGGGATTGAGAATGTTGGGCATAGGCGGGCCTCAAGGAGGAGGTGACTTTTGCTCAACCACTCTAAGTCGGTGAGGGGATTGGCCAAGTGGATATTTGGGGAAAGGGTATTGCATGCAGGACCGAGGAAGCCAGAGCAAGGGCACAAAGACCTGTATGGCCAGGACAGAGGGACATGGAGGGAGATAGGAAGTGAGGTCGGGGGTGGGGGGTGAGGGTGTGTGTGTGTGTGTGTTGGGGTGAGAGGGAGGGCAGGTTCCCATGAGCCTGGCCTGGCTTGACTGTGCCTGAGATGAAGGGCCGACGGATAGGTCTGAGTCGAAAGATGACGGGATAATGACTTCATGTTTTGTCTGTTGGCTCTCCCAGAATAAACTTCTTTTGAAAGGCAAAATGGAACCTCTCAATGGCAGATGGAAAATCAGCATCACATGTCATAAATAAAAGGCAGCCCCTAAAATAAACTCAGAGAAAAAAAAAGCCAGTGCGATTGTTGCTCTGGGAGCTTGGCTGCCCCTTCTTGTTAAAAGGGGAGATTAGCAATCTCAGAGAGGCGCTGGAGACGCAGCAGCCCCTTCCTAAGGCCTCCCTTTGGAAGTGCCCTGTGCGGGTGGGGAGCCCTCCTGGGGCTTCAGGCTCACCTACAGCCAGCTACCTTGCCTTCTTCCCCCAGGAGAGGGTGTGGCCAAGTCCCCCGCTAAGAGCCCTTCCTGCTAACTGAGTGGGCTGACCCCCCGCCACCCTACCTCCTGACCCTGTCCCCCTCTCTGTGCAGTCCCTGTGCGTGTGCTGGAGCTGAGTGAGAGCCATCCCGCCAGCGGGGAGCAGGTAGTCCGCTGTCGCGGCCGAGGCATGCCTCAGCCAAACGTTACCTGGTTCACCTGCAGAGACCTCAAAAGGTGAGCAGACCTTGGCCAGCCTCTGTCCTGCCCTTCCCTCTGCCCCAGCTTACAGCTGTATCCTAAAAGGATTGCCACCTCCTTGAACCCTACGTGATTTATTTACCTTTGCGCCTTTTCCTGGCCTTGACCCCCAAGTGCCCCCCCTCCCCGACACCTCCCCAGACCAGGGCCGATTCTTACATGCTGCATGGAGGGTTGAGTTCAGCTTCTGCCTCTAGTTCTGACATACCCCCTGTTGTGTGACCCCGCGAGGTCAAGCCAGAGTGGACTTTGCAATCTTGGAATTTTCTGTTGTAGAGTGAGATCGCCCCCTGCTGGTCATTTGAGAGAGCCCGGTGCTCAAGCCCTAGGTAGGGAGTTGGATTGGGAAAGCATGGACTGGACACGGCTACCACTCACGACTCAACTTGCAGGTGCCCCTCTGAGCTGCCGCCCACACCGCTGGGAAACCGCTCAGAGGATGAGAGCCAGCTGGAGACCAACGTGACATACTGGGTGGAAGAGCAGGAGTTTGAGGTGGTGAGCACGCTGCGCCTGCGCCGCGTGGACCAGCCCCTGTCTGTGCGCTGCATGCTGCGCAATCTGCGGGACTACGACAGCAAGGAGGTCACCGTGGTGCCGCATTGTGAGTCCCCCAGCCTCGGCGGGGCCGCTGACCAGCCCCCACCCTCCGCAGCCTCCCTGCCGGCCCTGTGACTCTGCCCGTGTGTCTGCATGTCCGTGAGCAGCTGCGAGCATTGCGAAGCTGGTTGGCATTCCCATGTGCCACGTGGGATGGACACACACACGTGTGGGCAAGCATGAGTCTATAAACGGTGTATGAGAAACAGTACCGTGTTTGTGCTGTGTGTAGCTTGTCTGTGCGTTGTGTGCCACGGGTGTAACCTTTCCATGTGCAGATCTGTGAACTGGCTGCTGCGAGGCACCCGATGCCTAGAGACACATGTGTGAAGCTAGCAAGTGGGCATGCATGCAGGATGCCTGGCCAGCTGTGCCAGCTGCTCTGTGTGTGTGTGTGTGAATGTCAGTGTGAGCATGCCTAGTCCCTGGACAGTCTTGTACATGTTCGTGCCTCTGTGTGCGCGGCCCTGCTTCCTGGTGCATCTGCCCTATGATGGATGGATGAATTTCCTACTGCCCATTCTTCCACATATGCTCACGTGTCCCTGAGCAGACAGTGTGGACAACTGGCCTGCTGACCAGCTCTGAGCAGAGGTTAAAGCTGTCGTGTGATGCGTTTGAGGGGGTATCATGTACCCTTCACGGGCAGTGGGAGTGTGTGGAGAGAGGTTCCCCTTAGAGAGATGGGGCAAGCTTCCCAGGGCAGATGTGTGGCTGGTGCAGAGTGATGTGGGCCTGGTCCCTGAACAGGAAACCCCGGGAGGAGACCCCACCCCCACCAGGGGAGGCAGGACAGGGTTCTCTGGGAGTAGAGAAGGGCAAGGGCAGGGAAAGTCTCCAGGGGTTATAGTGTATGAGTGCACAGTGGGCAGGGCTGGGTGGTGAGGGTCTGGCAGGGGTAGATGTGGAGAGGTGGGAAGGTATACAGAGCAAGCATAAAGGAGACTTGAGGCTTGGGGGTCCCAGGGTGGAGCCTGTGTTTCATGAGGGGCCCTGGTGGATGCACTTCACAGTGACGGTCATCACCACCCCATCCCCTGGGCTCTGGCGGCCATGGGTACAGCCTCCTGCTCACTTAGGCCATTGGCCACTGGGTCAGGCATGGCTGGCCAAGTATACAGGCATGGCTTCAGAGGGGAGTGAGCAGGGTCTCTCAGCTGCATGGGCAGTCCAGGTCATGGACAGGACAGAGGGGAGGGTTCTGCACGTAGTCTGGGGCTGCTCAGAAAGGCCGGGCTAACCCTGGCAAGGGTTAGCAAGGGCTGAAGGAAGTGGAGGCCGGCAGGGATGTAGGATGGGTACTGAGGGTTCTAGGGGTGTCTGCTAGAGAAGCCAATGGTGTGGCCCCTAGCCAGAGGCTGCGAGACTGACATGCTGGGCGGGGCAGGGGTGGGAGATGACCTGCAAGGCCGTATGCCCAGGCCCTGCTTGCTGATGGCCTACTCTGCTCACTGCCTCCAGCTCTGCCCTTCAAAGTGGTGGTGATCTCAGCCATCCTGGCCTTGGTGGTGCTCACGATCGTCTCCCTCATCATCCTCATCATGATCTGGCAGAAGGTGAGCCCCACCCCAGCCTGGCCTGGCATGGGCCCTTCTGGAAGATTGCATGATTGTGACCGCATGTGGGCCCAGGGTGGAGCTCAGGCTGGGATTTCTGCAGAATGTCACTGGGTGTCTGTGCTGTCTCCACCGCCAGCAGCCCAGCCTAGTCTGCCCAAGCCAGCCAGGCCTTCCTGCCCTGACTGCGTCTCCCCAGCACCCCTGCTCAGGCATCATCCCTCTCTTCCCAGGGCATGGCCCCTTTGGGGGGACCACATGGGCTTCAGGGTGCTTCCAGCCACCACGGGGCCTTCTGGAGTCCACTCTGTTCATCCTGCCAGTGGTGTTTCAGTGCTTGAAGATCCCTGATTCTGTCTTCCTGGTCTAGTTTTGTGATCTCTGCATCCTACTTTTCCAACATCCTGAGCTGCCTGTTTGACTAACCCAGCCTGGGAGGACCTGTGTGCAACCAAGAGAGCCCCCTCTCCTTTGTGCCACTTTCTGGGGCTGTCTGCACCTGCCCTCCCTTCTGAGGAGCAGCTGGGGCTCTGAGAGAAGCTGGTTCTGGCAAAGGAAACCCTGCTCCCAGCTGCTCCTTGGCTTGCCAGCTCCCCCAGGCTGCTCTGTCATGGCTCCACTGGGCCCCACTGGCATTGGTGCAGCTGACTGCTGTGCGACTTGAGATACGATGCTGCCCCTTTCTGGACTCCAGGGTCTCCTGTGTTGTGTGTTGTCTCCGGGGCTGGTCTGGTGGGCTTCAAGGTCGAGACCACTGCCTTGACGTTCCCTTCCTGGTCTTGGTCCTGCAGAAGCCACGCTACGAGATCCGGTGGAAAGTGATTGAATCTGTGAGCTCTGATGGCCACGAGTACATCTATGTGGACCCCATGCAGCTGCCCTATGACTCCACGTGGGAGCTGCCGCGGGACCAGCTTGTGCTTGGTCAGTAACTGCCTCTGGTGTGAGGGTCACGGACGAGGTCCTGAGACTCTGAGACCCCTTTAAGGCAACGGAACATGCCCAGCTTCATCCAGCTTGGGAGGCTGGGGTGGGGGGCACCCAGGGAAGCAGTATGCCCTTGAGGTGGGAAAGGGAACAGAAAGCAGGCAGCACTTAAGTGAGACTCCAGGAAGGACTGGGAGGGATTGTGGCTTCTGGAAATTCCTCGAAGGAAGCTGTTAAGTCCAGAGTGATGGCAGGATTGTCCAGGTTGGCTGGGGAGGATGGGCTGGGTGGGTGGTGCATCTTCTAGGTGGGCCACGAGCTGAGGGGTCGTATCTCCCACAGGACGCACCCTCGGCTCTGGAGCCTTCGGGCAGGTCGTGGAAGCCACGGCCCATGGCCTGAGTCATTCGCAGGCCACCATGAAGGTGGCTGTGAAGATGCTGAAATGTGAGTTCTGGGGACCCTCTAGGCGCGTTCAGTCCCAGGATTAACAGTGCAACCACCATAGCCTCCAGGGCTGCTTACCCTGGCCTGCTTGCTCCGCTTCTCCTTCCCGCCTCACCACCCTCCTTCCCCTCCCTAGACTGCAGCTCCTCCCAGGCCTCAGCCACTTGGGTCTCCCAGCATGGGGAGGGTCAGGAGAGGTGCCTGGGGGACAGCCACAGAACCCCAGTGACCAACCAGGCCTGGGGTCCCTCCCCTCAGCCACAGCCCGGAGCAGTGAAAAGCAAGCCCTCATGTCGGAGCTGAAGATCATGAGTCACCTCGGGCCGCACCTGAATGTGGTCAACCTGCTGGGGGCCTGCACCAAAGGAGGTACCAAACCCACGCCCCGGAGAACTCGGGCAAGACACTTGGTTTCTCCCACCCTCAGATAGGTCATGGAAATCCAGGACACTCGAGCTGGAGGGTCCCCACCCACCCCAGCACGCACCCTCACTTCACAGTCCCAGACAGCAAAGATCTGGAAACTGACCAAATCAAAACCACTTTCACAGTCATTTCCAAATCCAGGTGTCTGCCGATTTTCTTTTCACGGTGTATTTTGCAAACTGTGAGCTGTAACAGTGACCCTTGGATGAGGTATATGAGGCTACTTCAGAAAGTTTGAGGAGAACACAGTACAATGATAGGTTTATTTTGGTACAAAAATTCTGACTTCCCAGTGTAGTTCTATCAGGTGTATCCATTTCCCGTTAACTTTTGGGTACCCACCGTTAGAGGCCACCGGAGTGCTTTCTTTTAGATCCAGGAAGAGTCTCTCTCTGGCTAACTGTGTTTATTTGAAAGTCAGACTGGCAAAAAAAAAAAAAAGTTATGACTATCTGCAGCTGTGTGTTATGCTATTTGGGATTTTCCTTGTTATTGTGTAAGCAAAACAAAATACAGAAGTAAGTTGCGTGCTCAGGCTGCCGTAGAACCTCCGTGATCAGTCATTTTAAAGTTTTGTTTTCATCAGTGTCTTCAAGTTCTTCCTGATTGAGTAAATGCATTGAATTGCCCATAACCCGTAAGCTAAGCATGCTAAATAGTTTCCCTGATTTGCCAACGGGCTCCGTCGTCAGCTTTGGTTTGAAAACACATCGGTGACAGTGTGCTCGACACGTGCCTTGCAGATAGAAACATCTCATTCATCCTTTGGGTGGGCATTGTCTGCCCCATTGAACAGATGTGCAAACTAAGTACCAGGGAGACTAAGGACCTTGCTTCCAGTCACTGCGGCAGGAAGGCAGCCCAGGTCTCCTCCATCAGTCCTGTTCCTGGCATCCTGACCCTGAGCCTGGTCCCTCTGCAGGCCCCATCTACATCATCACCGAGTACTGCCGCTATGGCGACCTGGTGGACTACCTGCACCGGAACAAGCACACCTTCCTGCAGCACCACTCTGACAAGCGCCGCCCGCCAAGTGCCGAGCTCTACAGCAATGCCCTGCCCATTGGCCTGCGCCTGCCCAGGTGCCCTGAGTTGCAAATGGGGGTTGGCACCTGCTTGCTGCCTCCTCTTACAAGAGAGGAAGCGGGAGAACATCAGGAAAGTGGTGGTGGTGGTGGTGGGTGCCATGGCTGTTGGATAGGTTTCTAGGCCACTTAAGGGAATGACAGGAGTGCCACCCACTGACTGTGCCAGTGTGCCAGGCCCTGTGCCATGCCATCTGCAAACCTGACCCAGCATACTGGCCTTGTGCTGTGCATGTCTTGCTGTCCTGCCTCGGGGCACACAGAGGGCAGCTGCTGGGGTGGGGTGAGAACCAGGCCTCGGAGTGGCAGCAGCTTCCTGTTTCCTTCCCCCCTGGCCCTCCCCCGTGCCCCTCCAGCATCAAGCTCCCAGTTTCAAAAAGACTGCATATGAGTTCTTTTGCCGATCACCTCAGTAAAGACAAGAGAAACCCCAGAAAGCAGGCAGAAGACAGGAACACTCAGCCCAACCGCTGGCTCTGTTTCCTTCCTGTCTTCCTACCCAGTGAGACACGCATGCCCAGCCACACAGCTCATGGGGCACCGAATGCTGGCAAAATCCCAAGACTGGGCTGTGCCACCCACGCAAGGCTGTGGCTGGCCCGCCTGGGGCCCAGGGCGTGGTAGTGCTGTAGGGCCTTACGAAGGTACCTCCTTGCACATGCAACTGTTGTAGCCCTTTTTGCCACCCGGGGCAATAGCTGCCTCTCGTGGGAGCTCCCTGAAGATGCCTGCTAGGGCAGATGTGGGGTTGAAAGGGCAGATCTGTGGCCATTTCCACAGGGGCCCATTGAAGGAGAGTGAATGACACAAGGCCAGCGAGGGGCAGCAGGGGGAGCAGGGAAAGCCTGAGGTCTCTCCTACAATGTCCTCTGCCTCCAGCCACGTGTCGCTGACGGGGGAGAGTGACGGTGGCTACATGGACATGAGCAAAGATGAATCGGTGGACTACGTGCCCATGCTGGACATGAAAGGAGACGTCAAATACGCAGACATCGAATCTTCCAACTACATGGCCCCTTATGATAACTACGTCCCCTCTGGTGGGTGGACATGGCATCCCCCCATGTGCCGGGACATGGGGAGGCATGCCCCTCAGTTTCTCATATGCCCAGCCTCATATGGTCGCTTGGGAGGAAAGTGGCCGTATGTCCGTTTCGTGGATGTGGGCACTGAGGCCGGTCACCTGCCCACAGCTGATACTTAGTGAATCCTAGTTTTGAGTTCAGAGGAGTAAAGGGCTGGGGTGGGAGCCTGGGGTGGGGGGTGGGCAGCACAGGACCTCCTGAGGCTTAGGAGCAGAATGATCTGTCCACAGCTACCCCCTGGGTTGTGCTGGTTTCCCCTAGAAGCAAGCAGGCCAGGCTGAGCAAGGGTGACCCCGGGCTAACACCAAGGACAGCACGGATGAAGTGGGTGTGGCTTAGGTTAAATAGCAAGAGGCCCAGTCTGCTCTCAGGCAGACCTTCATGTTGGGTAACCAGTGCCTGGGGCCCTCACTCCCAGGAGCCACCCAAGGGCAGGGGTCTTCTGGTGGTAGGCCATGAGGCGACCTGGGATGGCCATGACCCTCTGTGCACCCCCTGTCCACACAGCCCCCGAGAGAACCTACAGGGCAACTTTGATCAATGAGTCCCCTGTGCTCAGCTACACGGACCTCGTGGGCTTCAGCTACCAGGTGGCCAACGGCATGGAGTTCCTGGCCTCTAAGAATGTACGTGTGGTCTTTGGGTTGGGGGAGGGGGCTCCCCACATGGCCAGAATCCTCCAAGTTCAGGGCCCCATCCAATGCCTACAGCCCCTCTGTTGGGATGGGGAGGGGTGGGCGCTTACCCCCTGTATGATGATGATGTATTTTCTGCAACGCCTCGATGGAGAGGGCCTTCCCCCTTACAACTGTCCCTGCTGCTCCTGCCCCCAGTGCGTCCACCGAGACCTGGCAGCCAGGAACGTGCTCATCTGTGAGGGCAAGCTAGTCAAGATCTGCGACTTTGGCCTGGCTCGAGACATCATGCGGGACTCGAACTACATCTCCAAAGGCAGCGTGAGAGCCTTTTCAGGGCCCCTGGGAACTGACTCCCTCTGTGTGCCTATGGCTCTTGGGTTTGGTGTGGGGCTCTTGTGTCCTGTCCTTGTCCAGCCATGATGGGTTGGGCCTGCCCAGATGTGTAGGAAGGGACCGGAAGGGAAGCCACCCAGTTGAGCCTGGAGCAGGAGATGAGGAAGATAGATGTTTAGCTAGATACGGCCAGGGGAGGCAGGAAGAGGAAAAAGCCCAGGTGATACTGGACAACAAATACAGGTTGCAGGCAGGAGCTGGTTAGTCACAAGGTGACCATCCAGAACCAGTATTTGGGCTGGCAGTTACAGCACCACTTGGCATGCCCCCATCTAGGACCGGAGTGCCTGCTTCTGGCTCTGCTGTTGATTCTAGCTTTGTAACAATGGGCACCCTGAGAGCATGTGACAGTTTAAGTAGTTGGGTCCCTGCCATGCTTGAGGGAGATTAAGGCTCCCAGCTTTGACCCCTGACTCAGGGCCATTGCAACATGCTCTGTGTCTGCCTCTCAAATAGACACAATTATTGTTATTATTATTTTAAAGATTTATTTTTGTTGGAAAGCCCGATATACATAGAGCAGGAGAGACAGAGAGGAAGATCTTCTGTCTAATGATTCACTCTCCAAGAGGCCGCAATGGCTGGAACTGTGCCAATCCAAAGCCAGGAGCCAGGAGCCTTTTAGGGTCTCCCATGTGGGTGCAGGGTCCTAAGCGGGTGCAAGGTCTCAAGGCTTTGGGATGTCTTCTACTGCTTTCCCAGGCCACAGGCAGGGAGCTAGATGGGAAGCAGGGACACCAGGATGAGAACCAGTGCCCAGATAGGATTCTGGTGCATGTAAAGCGAGGACTTTAGCTGCTAGGCTACTGCACCTGGCCCTAGTATTATTATTTTTTTAATATGTCCATCCTGCCTCCCGTACATCTCCTCACTTTGCTGGAGTGGAAAGCAGCCAGGATGAGAGCTAGGCGATGCTACCTTGGCATGTCTCTGGCTTCCCTAACATCTACCCACCCTCACCTGTCTCTCCAGGCAGCCCCACTGGGCTGGGGAAGAGAGTGATGGGGGCTGGCAGTCATGTTCTGGGAGGAATTTAAGACCCTGAAACTTGGCTCCACCCAGTGAGCAAGGAGCCAGCTTTCAGGTCCTCCAAGGGTTTTGTGATGGGTACAGGCATTTGGTGCCCCAGAGCCCCAGGCCTCCTGCTTTTGCCCTATGCACTGTACCCTCCGTGCACTCAGCCCATCCCCACCTGCCCACAGACCTTCCTGCCTCTGAAGTGGATGGCCCCAGAGAGCATCTTCAACAGCCTCTATACCACGCTGAGCGACGTGTGGTCCTTCGGGATCCTCCTCTGGGAGATCTTCACCCTGGGTAGGTACCCCTCTTGTCACAGCCCCCCGGTACATTGTCCACCCAGCCATGGGACAGGCTCTGGGTCAAGCTCTGCTGCCTACTCCTTGCTGTGTAGCCCCTGGCTGTCTCCCTGGGGAACGCCTTTATCTCTGCATGTGGCTGTTGGGGGAGGGCGGGCTTGGGCAGTGACAACGCAAGAGCCCTGTTGGGCCAGGTGTTCTTGGAGTCTCTGTTCTGGGGAGGGTTGCAGCCCCCATTTCCCAGTGCCAAGGACCCATCCCTTTAACCCCCCTGGGGGCCACCAACCTGCCCCTTGGTACCTGGTAGAGGAAGAGGGTCCCTCAAGCCTGTGGGTCCTCTGTCTCTGCTCCTCGACAGGTGGCACACCGTACCCAGAACTGCCAATGAATGAGCAGTTCTACAACGCCATCAAGCGGGGCTACCGTATGGCCCAGCCTGCACACGCCTCTGATGAGATGTAAGTGTGGCATCCCTCCTGCCCCATTGGTGCGAGCCACAGATACTCAGCTTTCACTGACTTAGGCCAAAGACAGAGCCCTTGGCTCAGAGACAGGGAAATGTCTAAGCCACTGTGGAGCAGGGTGTTGGGCTGCCCCAGCCCTTGGCTTTGCTCTGCTTTCTTCTGTGCTGGCATCCTTTCCAGGCTGACCCCACCACTCCCTGTCTGACTGCTGGCATTGTAGCTCCAGCGAAAAGTCACAGAGCCAACATTTCCTGGGCCCAGCCAGGTTCATATGCCATCCAGAGCTTGCCACTGAGCAGAGAGAGTGACGGCTGCTACGGGCCGAACTCATGGGCTCCTTGAGTTGTGGCTGATGCCATGTGACTGCACAGAAGAGGGGTACCTGGGGGACAGCCACAACGATCACAGGAAACGGCATCTGCCCATCACCCTGCCCTCTCCCTGCCCTGGCTGCC
The DNA here is from genome assembly GCF_017591425.1 of Ochotona curzoniae. NCBI lineage: Eukaryota > Metazoa > Chordata > Mammalia > Lagomorpha > Ochotonidae > Ochotona > Ochotona curzoniae. Next base: position 42,621,355 of record NW_024464918.1, read on the forward strand.
TTGTTCCCAGAGGTGCCAGCCTCCAGCCCCCACCCCAGCCCAGCCTAGCCCTTCCCCTGCACCCTAAGCCCATGTCTCTCTCCCCAGCTATGAGATCATGCAGAAGTGCTGGGAAGAGAAGTTTGAGATCCGACCCCCTTTCTCCCAGCTGGTGCTGCTTCTCGAGAGACTGCTGGGCGAGGGTTACAAAAAGGTAAGTTGAGGCAGGGTTAGGGATCCAGAAGTCAGCTGACAAACCCACGGCTGTGTGTTTGGAGGAAATGCCAGCCATTTCCTGCTCTGGGCATGGGTTTCTCTACTACAGCTGCTGTGAAGGAGTGGCCAGGAGCAATGAGCTGCCTGGGTTTTGGGGGCACAGAGAGCTCTACAGTGGAACCCCATGGGGGTACTGGTTGACTTGACGTGGAGAGGAGGTCATGCACCCCTGCTGAGGCCTGTGCATCCATGCCAGATTCTGGGGCTCCTTCAGAAGTGGGAGCACCGCCCCCCAGGGCTAGAGGACCACTGGCAGCCTGGCCATATGGGCACACAGAGCTAGGAGGACCCTGAGACCATGCTTGTATACCACAGGTGACAGGGTGAGGAGGAGAAGCCCAGACACAGCCCCACCTCCCTTAGGTCCCTTCCTCACTGCACACCCCAGGACCAGGAGGTGGAGGGGAGTCCTCGTCATTTCATGGTGAGGGAGACTGAAGACCATTAGAGCTGCCAGCTGCCCTGCTGTGGGGCAGAGGCAGGGTCTCAGGGGCTGTCTGCCCCTGCTTCTCTCTGAGCCATCCTCTGGGAGCAGCCAGGAGGAGAGCCAGGGCTGCTTGGCTGAGTGATTTTGAGCAAGCCTCCTCTCTCCCTGAGCCCCAACGACCTGTGTACACTGATGTCTGAAGCCATCTCTGTTTCTCTCTCCTCTCCCCTCCTACCCTCTGCCTGGCGGAGCAGAAGTACCAGCAAGTGGATGAAGAGTTTCTTAGGAGCGACCACCCAGCCATCCTCAGGTCTCAGGCTCGCTTGCCCGGGTTCCATGGCCTCCGGTCCCCCCTGGACACCAGCTCTGTCCTCTACACGGCCGTGCAGCCCAACGAGGGTGACAACGACTACATCATCCCCCTGCCAGACCCCAAACCCGAGGTTGCTGATGAGGGCCCCCTGGAGGGCTCCCCCAGTCTTGCCAGGTAGCTGCAATACACATACACAGTGTGTATGGCCATATGTCTGTGCATCCGTGTAGGGACGGGCTGGCTCGAGTGTACGTGGCCCAGGGGGAATGCTTATTCCAATGAATGAACATGACCAAGAAGCCCACTCATGGCACGTTGGATGCCATCAGGTGCCAAATGAGTCCCAGAAGGGGGCGGGGCTCGTTTGCAAGTACTGTACATTAAGGGTGCCCCGATAGGTCCTGTGCCAGCCTGAAGGAGCAGGACTCCCAGCACCATGGTCATAGCTATGGGGTCATGGTCAGGCTGAGGCCTATGGTTTGACCTCCAGCAACAGGCCCTGAGGCCCCCTGAGAGCCCAGCCTGGCTGAAAAGGCAGCTCTAGGAGCTCAGGCTGGACCTGAGACATGGAGGAAGCTGGTCATCTTCCTCTTACCTTGGGATGCAGGGAGGCCTGGCTGTTGCCTGGAATTGACCTGGAGACAGGATCTGCCCTCAGCTAAAGTTGAGGGCTGCCCACCCCAAGACCAGGTCCAGCCCAGGGTGATGTGGGAGAAGGCTTCTCCCCTGCAAGCCTCAGTTTGGGCACAGGCACAGGTGGCACACGCAGGCCTGAACAGGCAAGCCCTACAGACCTCTCGGCTGGGCCCAGAGAGGAGACTAACAACCCAAGGCTCCAGGGAGATGGCACAGAGGAGTCACAGAGGTCAGCTAGCGAGGGGTGTGAATGCTGGCGCAGCGCTGCCCCCTTAGGCAAGTGGGAGCCCTGATTCCATCTTCTGTCAAGTGAGGACAGGCTAGATGCTGCTGGTTGAGAAGGAACTCTGGAGTCCATTGCACACACTCGGGGCTCACCTGCTGTGTGATATGAGCTGAGGATGACACCTCTCTGAGCCTCCTGGTATGACCCCTGCATAGTCTTGACGAGGACTGCATGAGCAGAAGTGTTCCAAATAGGAGCATAGGAAACTCATAGTGAGTGTCATCTGCCTGTTCCTGTGTCACCTCCTGACCCTCACTCACCTCCTTCCTCCAGCTCCACCCTGAATGAAGTCAACACATCTTCTACCATCTCCTGCGACAGCCCCCTGGAGCCCCAAGAAGAAGCAGAGGCCGAACCACAGCTGGAGGCCTGCGTGGAGTCTGAGCCCAAAGTGGAACAGCTGCCGGATTCTGACTGCTTCGGGCTGCGGGCTGAAGTGGAGGACAGCTTCCTGTGAGGGGGCTGGCCCCCAACTCTGCCCAGCCTGGAGCACCCCCTTCTGCCTCCCAGCATTCAGTAGTACCTGCTAGCCTGATCTGGCTCAGCTGGGCCTCTTACCTAGCAGGTGCCTCCCGCCAAGCTGGTCTCCTCTGGGAGTCTCTGCCCCTGACATGCTGTGCCTTAGACCCTGGGGCTGGCTTGGGAGGCAAGAGAACTGGTATATGGGGAGGGGGCGGGGCGTGACCAGCCCTCTGTCCCTGGGGAGGCCACAGGGACTCTGTTTCCCCACCTGGGTGACGGCAGAGTCAAGCGTGAATGCCCATGGTCTGGGCCTGTTTTTGTGGAGGGCAGGTAGGGAGGTGGGAATTCCTGTGGTGGATGAGGCACAGAGCCCACTTGTTTGGTCCCACTAACTGGCCCATATGGGGCAGCAGCCATTTCCTTGCACTTTGATCCACCCCAACTGGGAAGGACCACCTGCTACAGCATCACCTCCTGGCTGAGGAGCTCGAGCCTGCCTTATACAATGGTACTCCCCTTCCCCATCAGCAGACCCCTCCCCAGGTCCGAGCTGGTCTGGGGCCTTCTGAGCTTAATGAAAGCTGTTGATTAACGCTGGGGACTGAGCCAAGGACAGGAGCCCCTGGCCCACAGCCCCTACCCAAGGGCATTTGGGATGTACTTGGCCATGTCTTACCTTTTGGGGACTTTTCCTTGTTACCTTCGGCCTTGATATAACCTCCAGGGACTTCAGGGCCCAATGGCCCCAAGACTGCGGTGTATGTTGTTGGTAAGCCAGCATGAAGCACTACATACATGTATCAACATGTGGCCCTGCAATGAGGCCATGGAGGAATCCTTGGCTTTCCCTGGACCTTGCAAAATGAGCAAGTTGGACTCATTAACTCCAAGTGCCCTCCTGGTGCTAACATTCCAGAATATTCCAAGGAGATGCTCCTTGTCCAGAGGAAGCAAGGTCAATTGTCTCAGCTCTCGATCCTGCGGGGTCAGCAGGGCCCTGGGGAGATCCCAGATCACACTTCACCCTCAAGGGGTTCAGGAACACTACCGCTTACCCACCTCCCTGACGCCCCACCTATCCGTGCTAGTACCCAGCAACACAGCTATCCAGGCCTTGACTTGGAGTGAGAGCCAGGGTGCTAGAAAGCCCCTGGCAGCTTCCCAGGGGGATATGGCAAGACCCTTCTCAACACCTGCAGTGACCTTTGAATTTATCATGGGCAAAGGGGCCTGGAAGACATGTCAGATGACCTGGTGGGGCCCATCATCCCGGCACCTGCTGTCCAAGTCTGAGCCACAGATAGGCTCAACAGTGAAGGTGATTAGTCCCTGAAGGACCAGGAAGCCTCGAGTGGGTGCTGTGAATAGGTGTGTGTGTTGGGTACTTTGGGCATTGCCCTGTCACTTGCCAGAGGCAGCACTGTCCCCAATCCCAATGGGCATTAGATATGCTATGTGAGTCCTGGCTATGGCCAAATCTCTGGCAGGGGAGGGGCCGGAAAGGGTGGGGACAGCTTGACCCTGGTGGGTGCCAGCCCCTTGCACCAGCTGGCATCTGCTGCCCCAGAACCTCCTAAGCCTGGCCTAAGAAGGAGGAGGGTTCTCACTATGGTACCAAAGATATACTCACCTAGGTTTACAAGTATTGGTAGGACTCACAGTAACTCACATTTATACAGCAGAAGTGCTATTTTCTATGCTAAGTTTTCCTATCTGTATACTTTTTTTTTAAGGGAAACATTTTAATATTAAACCTGGTGCTTTTCACTCTGGTCTCTCTGGTGTGTGGGCTTCTGTGCTGGCAGGGTGGGGGTATGAATGGGGCACGTGGGGCTCCCTCCAGCCACCAGTGTCCAGACAGATACCTTCAGTTCTCAGTCTCATTTCCTGCATCAAAAGACTGGTGGTTTCCATTGCCCATCCCTTGCTGGGGCTCAGGTGGCCTACACAGAGATTTGCCTGGCCCTGGGTTGGACCAGAGGGCATGGGGCTGGCAGAACTGTTGAGAGGCTTTGGTGCCCAGGAGCCTGAGCTCTTACTGCTGCCTGCCCCCCCACCACGTGCCTGGGCTTTGGCTATTAAGCTGGGGTGCTCTCCTTCTCTCCCTCCTCTACCCGTGAGCCTAGATTGCAGCTGGCATGGCTTGTGAGTGGCATTGACTGAAGCTTGGATTCCAGGCCCCAGTGAGTCACCAACAGGGCCAGGTAGGAAATGGGGAAGATTTGGAGAGCAAGATGTGAGGGGAGGGAAGAGGAAGAGGTGGTCAGTGTGGCCAGGGGAGGGAGTGAGGAAGAAGGCTGTGGCTGGGAAGGTGGGGTCTGGCTCAGCTGGACAAGGGTGGGGAGTTGCACATGTTGTCAGCTGCAGCAACTCAGGGGTTGTGGGACAGGTACAAGTCAGAGACCCCAACCTTGTGGAGGCCCCCTGGCCACATCACGGGGACAGGCTGAGCTTCCCAAGGAATCCCATGCAGTCTGGCTGTTTCCTGTGCCCTGGGCCATTTCTTGCTCTGAAGGATAGCTCAGTCTGGAGCAAGCCATGAGTCTCCCTGGCCCATCTCCAGGAGCTGGGCTGCGTGCGGCTGCAGCCGGGCAGGCAGCTCTGACTCATATGGTGGAGTTGCCGACTCAGAGGCAGCTGAGCCATGCCAAGGAAAACCCCTGAGGCTGCAGGGCCTGGTCGTGCACAGCCCACCCTCCTGAGGGTCTTGACTTTCAGAGAGTACCCGGAGACAGACTGCTCAGCTTAGGGCAAAGAATGAGCACCCCACATTGTAGACAGGGATTAACGTAGTTCACAGAAAGCCTGCAGCCAGAAGGTCAGGAGACCTGGGCTCCCTCCACTGAGGCCTGCTTCTTGTAGGAGTGTGGGCGGTGGGGAAGTGACACCCTGCCCAGCCTTAGAGTCCTAGGAGAATGAAGGGATAAGGTATGTGACAGAGTACTGGACTGCCCTGTTCCTTCACATATGTGTTCTCATTTTCCCCCGGGGTCCTCAAGTCTGTGCGCTGAATGCTACCCTTGCCCCATTATACAGGAGGGCTTGGAGAGTTTTGTCCAACACCCTTTGCTTGGTATGGTGGGGCTAGGAGAGGCTGGGAGCTGGAGTCTGGCTGACTCCTGGCACACAGTGGTAGGAGTAGCCTGCAGAGCCATGGAGGCGCACTGCTCTGTGTCCTGACTTGGCACTTGTGGCCCGTCGTGCTCCTGGGAGAAGGCCCAGGGAAGCATGGATGAATGAGAAGAGCAGAGTGAAGCCAAGGGCTGATAAAGTGAGCCGGACTGACTTGAGGCATGGCTGGGATAGAGCAGGTGCAGGGACTTGGGGGAACCACAGCTCAGGCCATGATGGGCTTCTGCCTCCCACCCTCCCCTGCACGCCCAGGGGAAGGGGGCATTGGCATTTTTTTCCTCCCAGACGGATGAGCTGTGATGTGACACAATTCTTCCGCCACCCTCTTCACAGTCAGGGTCTTTGTTCCTGGAAAAAAAGACAAGGGGCTCTTCTTGCTGGGTCAGACCCCCAGCCTGTGAGGGGCCTTCCCACCCCCCAGTGCAGTCCAAGGAAGGCCTCTGGTCCATGAGCTTATCTGTACAATTTTGCAACAGTCAAAATCAGTTTTTCACAAGTGCCAAATAAGTGCTTATATCGAAAAGTTCCTTACAAAACTGTATAATACAGAGTCTCCTTGTGCAGTTTCATGCTTTGATCCTAAAACATCACCCGTACTTAGTGCTCTGTATTCAGCTACCCCGTGCACAGGAGTTTAGCTTAGGGAAATTCTGCCTCTCGCTGCCAACAGGTACAGTTTGCAGAGGTTTCCCCCACTTAATCCATACCAACATTAGAGTTTTGTCTCTAAAACTATCTCTGTAGATGTACAGTTATTTAAAAGCACAGTGAGACCATAATGCAACTTTTTTGTCTTTTTCACTTGATAATGCATCTTGGACATGCAGATGTTCATTCACTCATTCTAGTGAGAGCTGTACCTAACTTGAGAACATTGCCTGGGTCATAAATTAGTCAACTACAGATAGGCATGCCGTTTGTACCCAATTTTCAGTTATAGATTATGCCACTGTAACCCTGTGGGAAAATGTATTTGTGCCACCATATTTATGAAGTATTTGTTTCCACAGGACAAATGTCTAGATGTAGAGCTCCTAAGAGAATAAACATTTAAACACATTACTGAAATCTAAGTTCCTCTTAAGATATGCAAAATCATAGTGCTTCTGTTGCCTGTGAGAATCAAGCAAGCAATAAAGGACAGGCATTTGGAACAAATCTCAGAGGGCCTGGTTCGAGTCCCAGCTGCTCTGTTTCTGCTCCGGCTTCCTGCTGCTGTGCATCTGGAGGGAGCAGATGGTGGCTCCAGCCCTTGCATCCCTACCACCCATTGAGGAGATTTGCATAGAGTTCTGGGTTCCAGACTTTGGCTTGGTCCACCCCTGGCTGTTCCTGCCCATTTGGGGAATAAACTAGAAGATGAAAGATCTTTTCTCTTTATCTCTGATGTTCCAATGAGATAGGAAAAAAAAATTTTTTTTTTCTAGAACAGAAAGAAATTCAAATAGGTAAAGAATGAAGCAACATGATTTCATCTAGCTCAGCACTCTGGCCTCCTGGGAGAAGCCTGGCACCTCTTGCATTTGTTGGAGGAAGAAACTATAGACAAGCAGTACCAAGCTGAGGGCACCTGACACAGTGGGAGCTTTCCCACAGTGAGCACCGTGGGCGCCGAGTCCCTGCGGTAGTCCCATGGGAGCCCAGCTGGGGAAGCTGTGGTCCGACAAAGTCTGCTGTTCCCCATAGGCACCTGCAGGCTTCCCCCAGGGTGCCCTCCTCTGCCAGGCTTCCTGACAGGCTGCCCCACCTCCATCCCTGCCTCGCCCATAGTCTCTTGGTGATTTCTAGCTTTGTGGCAGTCACTGTAAGGAATCAGAAAAGTCACCAACGTAGGAAGGGCATGAAACTCGTGGAAAATCACATATTCCTTGGGGGCCTGACTTCCCTCTCTGAAGGGCCAGGGTGGAACTTTCCATGTCTGGAAGTTTCTTGTCTTTGCTGTTCATAGTGTAGTGAGCGCCCCTGCTCTCCTTTGCTCAAAAGCAGCAGTGGCTGCCAGGACTCCTCACAGCCCAGACTCCCTAGTGTGGTGGGCTCAGAGTGTCGTCTGCACTTGTTCCCAACCTCTCATTGCTTCTTCGTATTTGCCCACCAGGGCCCATCCACCCCTGCATGGACTGTACACTTGCAATCTTGGCACTTGCAATGCTTGGCCCTCTATAGCTGAAGGCCAATGTCTTACTCGAGCTTCTGGCCAACACAAACTCCCTCCTCTTGACTCCTCAGCTGTTGGCTCAGGTCTTCTGAGCTGTACTGGGCTGTTCTGAAGCCCGTGTCAGCTGATGCCTCCAGAGCTTTTCTATCTCCTTCCTCCTCTTCCTTCACCTCCTCCAACTCTTGCTGGTTCTTCTCAGCTCAGGTAGTGCCTTCCTGAACTCCCACTTCAAGCTCCCAGGACCTCCTGCAACTCCTCCAAGAGCCTGCTTTCTCTTCTACTAACACAAGGATCAGAGAGTGTGATGGGCTGTACCTCTGGCCACCACACAGCTTAGAGCAAGAAGTGAAATTCCTGACCTATTTGGCCCCAAAGCCCAGACTGCTCCCCTCTCTCCTTGTGCTGCTCTGTTCCTGAAGCTGAATGTGGGTCTTGGAGCTGGGTTCCTGGTTCTCAACTCAGCTCTGGCACTTGGCAGCTGGGCAACTCCGGGCTGGTCACTCTGTCTCTGAGCCCAGTTTGGGTCATCTGTACTGTGGGATAATGACAGGTGTTCCTTAAGATGTCTTGAGGACCAGTGAACCGACCAATGCAAAGAAACAGGCCTTCAGGACAGTTCCTCAGGCCCAGCACTAGCACACAAAGGGTGCCTTCCCAGTCTCAAATCCACTCTCTCCCCCATTTGGTGAGAAGCCATGTCAGCACCCTCAGGTGGCAGCATTGTCATTAGCACTGAGGGCCACTTGGCGGCTGCTTGCCTGACCTCCCATGGGGGCAGCAAGAGCCAAGGTGGTTCTGTGCCCAGAACAAGGCCTGGTCTTCTGACCAATTCTCTAATAATCTCGGAGTGTAGAAAGTTGTTCTGTGCTTGCTTTATTTGTGCAGCTGTCTGGGCTTTTATTCCTGCATCCAGCATTGAGTGAATGCCCATCTGGCAAGTATGGCCAAGTTCAAAGGGTGTGAAGAATAAATGGGGAGACGGGGGAATATGCGGGCCCTGCCAGGGAATGCCCACTGGGCACTGAGGTGGGTCCAGTCACCACCCTGTGAGGGATGCTCATGGGCCATGAGCAGGGAGAGGATGGGCAGGCAGAGAGCCAGGAGCAGGTGGAGCAGGAAGAGTGGATGCAGGAGTGGTAAGGACAGTTTTGGTTCAGGATGGCAGGAGGGCGTGTGCAGAAGGAGGAGGGGGCAGAGGGCAGCAGGGGCCAACTTGCAAAGGCTCATAGAGGCTCTGCCACCCAGTTTGCTCTTGAGCTGCACGGGAGGCAAACAGGAGAAGGGAGTGAAGAAAGCTCCTGGTGCTCTAACTTGGATCCCAGAGCTCATATGATCCTCAGTCATGATGTGGTGTGGTTAGAGTGCTCCAACCTGGGGTGCCAAGCTGTCACAGTGCAGGTCCCTGGCTCATCATCTGGCCATCCTTGGTGGAGAAACCCCAGGGCCCTGGCCACAGGCTGCGGCTGGGGTAGGAGCATGGGGGCTCAGCCAGCTCCCACATGCAGTCTGGAGTCTCCAGGGTCCCTAGAGTAAGGCAGGATGATGAGAGAACTGGACCCTTGCTTGGGCAGAAACGTGTCATGGCCCACACATTGGCATCAGGATTTCCCAATTCTTGGGCTTGCATGCAAATACCTCTCAAAGTTCCTCTGCTACAGGAAGGGGTGATGTCACTCCAGGAGACTTGCTCATCATGTCCTGGCCATGGTACCAGGCTTCTTAAGCAGAAGTCACTGTGCTGGGCCCCATGGGTCTTCTGTGCCATATTCATGGCTTGAGCACATTCACCCACAGTCAAGCTCCTGGGAGCCTGGGCCAGTGTCTTAGCCTCTCTGAGCCCCACTATGCTCCTCCTCCATACACCAGAATGAGTCTCATAGGCTGCGAGGATTAAATGAGATAGGAGCGAACAGAGCCCGGGGCAGTGCGTAGCATCTATCCACCCCTTGAAAAGTGTTCGGCCTCCAGGGAGATCAGAGCGCCCACCTGCTACCGAGGCAATTTCCATGCATGGACACACTCATTTCTTCATGCAGCTAATGCTGGAGGTTGGGGTGGGAGCACCCCCTGCACAAGAGGCAGAAACACCCTTGCCGGCTCCCTGTGACCTTGGGCAACAGGACTGAACTCCTCTGAGGCTGGTTTCTGACTAGGTGAAGCAGGGCTAATTACAACTGCCTCTAGGGATGAGAATCGGTGAGAAACCGCCCAGGGGTACCTGGCCTGACCTGATGGGCCTTGGCAGCCTGGCATGCAAGGGAAGCATAGGAACTGGGCAGAGTCCCGGACCCCTGGACTGCACAGGGAGGACACCTGCCCATGTGGCAGGGACAGGTGGGACTAGAGGAGTCAGCTGGGCAGACAGAAATCTCAGCAGGGACATGGTCATCTGCAGCCCTTGGCTAACCTCAGCCCTTCTCCTCCCACACAGACCCAGAGAGGCCTTTACCAGCTTCATTGTGGAGCAGGTGAGCTTATTAGTGAGTGTGTGTGTGTGTGTGTGTGTGTGGTGTCTGGGTTTGTTCCCAGTCACCAACGGGTGGTGGTCTCAGCTGGGAGCAAAGTATGAGAATCCCCAAGAGCTAACTTGGCCAGGGGCCGTCCACCACACCTCACTTGACATCCTAGTTGGCTCCGAATCTGCCTTATGACAGGTCCCCTTGCAATTCTGATCACTAAACATGAAGTTTGTAAAGGTGTGTGTATGTTACTGTTCCGGAGCTTCAGTAGATGTTGAAGCCCCAAGATCATTAGTGAATGGTGCTGAACGTGATTAGCACTATCTGAATCCAATTGTGGTGATTGCAGGTGGGGCCAAGGGGGCGGTCCTTAGGTCAAGGGGCGTGCCCTGGGAAGGTGGGACCGAGAGAGGAGAGGTTATAAAAGCAGAGTGCGCAGGCACTTCCTGGCCGCCATGATGTCCTTTCTTTGGATGCTCTGTGGCCGCACAAGGCTTTCTGGCACCTTCAGATTCTGCCAGCAGAGATGCCTTCAGCGGACGGCAGCTCACTGCGACGGCCTGAACTCTGCATGGGACCCTCCCAAATTGAGCGCGCCCAAGCCCTTCTCTCAAAGGTACCTGAATTATCTTATTTGAGGCAACACAAAGTTGACAAATGCAGAAAATGGGTTCTGAGGAGTGTGGTCGCTGCTACAGCCGCACCTGAGGATTTGGAGGAGGCTTAGGGATAAGTCACTGGGAAAAGTTGTGAGACTTTGGAAGTTGGCTTGTTGGAAAATGCTGGAGAAAGCGAGGCACAGGTGAGGCCTGAGGAACCCAGATTGCTGGTAAAAGTGTGCGGCCTGGGTAGAAGCCAGCTTTCATTTGGGAGCAGGATTGCTGTTGGCCTTGTCACTACAATACACCTGGCCCGATGGCACCCATGTTCTGCGACTTTCCAGGAGGGCAGAGTTGGCTGAAGAAATGCCAAGGCAGTGGTGTGTTTGGGCTGTGGCATGGGTGTTGGGGCGCTTGTTGATACATTATGCAGGGAATACGGGAGCAGAAGGACTACGGGTTCAATCTGCCCAGAGCAAAAGTATGTTGTAGCGGGAGTGTAGCTTGTGAAAGCAGCCAGCACAGGTGGGAGGGAGGAGGCGGCGTTAACAAGCAAGTCTCGGGCCAAGGAGGTGCTGCTGAATTCTCAGCCAACCTACTGGCCCAAGCCGGGGATGTGAAAGACAGAATGGGTCTCCTGAAAGGTTGGGCCCTTCCAAGGCTTTGCTGGAGACCACCTCAGGATTTGGGTGCTCTAGTTACGCTGGTGATGCAGCCATGGTATCAAGGGCCCAGGTGCATCTGGGACTGGTCGACAGAGCTCAGCAGCTTTGTGTGAGTCTGGCTTTGCAGGTGCACAGAATGCAAGAGTGCATGTCGTGGGGGGTGGGGTGGTGCATGCCGTGGCAGGGAAACCTGGGAGGCCAGGCAGGTAGCAGGGAGTGGAGGACCCCCTATCTAGGCCCAAGACCTTGAGAACCCAATTTCTGGCTCTGAGTCTTCCCAGAGTACGACTGTGACCCCAGATAAGCCACTGGCCCTCCCTGACCTTCCTTTTTCTTATCTGTACGGTGGAGATAAGTAAGCACTTCCCTGGGTGCCTGGGACCCCAGCCTGTGTGAGAAAATGGAAACGAAAGTGCCTCGTTAACAGCGCACAGCTGAGCCTTGCTAAGCAAGATTGGAAACCCACAGCCAAAAAGGCTGGCCGGGCTGACTGCAGACATCTGTGTGGATAAAGAGACTGAATGCGCAATACATGTTTAAAAAAATTATTTGAAAGGCAGAGTGATGGGAGGAGGGGAGAAAGACTGATCTCCCCTCTGCTGGTTCACTCCCCAAGTGACCATAGGAGGCAGGAACTGCATTCTAGTCTCTTAGGGGTAGCAGTCTCCATCAATACAGGGCCATTTTCCCCTGCGTTCCCAGGCACAGTGGTGGGGAACCAGGCAGAGTGAGACTCGGGGTACCTATATGGGATAGTATGTCGAAACTTAATCCTCTGTGCTGTAACACCAGCTCAACCAAAACAACATTGGAAAAGTGGGTAAAGTAGTAGGAGAGGTTTTCAATATTTATGGTCATGTAACGCAGACAGTAAAGACTCCTAGTAAGTCAATATGATACATAGGAAAATGAACAGAAAACATTTAGATGAAACACCTGTAACCGATGCCGGCCCTAGAGCCTTGATATAATAAATTAAGACTTAGCCTAAGTGCCGGCGTCCCCTATAGGTATCAGTTTGTGTCCCAGCTGCTCTACTTTAATCTAGCTCCCTGCTTATGGCCTGGGGAAAAAGTGGAGGATGGCCCAAAGCCTTGAGACCTTGAAGAAGCTCCTGACATTAGATCAGCTCATCTCCGGCTGTTGTGACCACTCGGGGAATGAGCTAGTGGATGGGCCAGTGTCTCCTTCTCTTAAATAAAAATCTTCAACAACGGCAACAAAAAACATAGTCAATGCAAGCATTAAAAACCATTTATTTCACTGTGAATCTTGAAAAACAGCACATGACAACTTAAAATAATTTAACATTTTTTTCCCTACCAGATTGGGAGAAAGCTTAAAGATTGATAATACCAGATATCAACAGAAGTGAGTGATTTTAGGAGTGCCACACATGTGCCCATAGCTTTGGAAACAGCCCGATGTAACCACATGGGGCTCCTTCAAGAAAATAGCTTTGGTGCACACATTTTTTGAAAATGTTATTTATTTGGAAGGTAGAATTAGAGATTGTTCATCCACTGGCTCACTCCCCACATGCTTGCAATGACCGTAGTTGAGTTGCTCAGAAGCCAGGAGCTTTGCCACGTCTTGCATGTGGGTGCACTAATTTCCCAGGCCATGATCAGGGAGTTGCATCCAAAATGGACCATCTGGGACTTGAACCAGTACCCGTGAGATGCCAGTGTCACAGGCTGAGGAGTAATTTGTTATACCACAGCACCAGCCAAATTTTTGACAGGCTGCTTGCTATTTGTCTTTATTCCATGATCATAACTTTGCAACCCCACTAGGGAGGGAGGGCAGCACCATGCAAGGCTGCCGTGAGCCGGCGGATGGAGCGGTGCTCACGGTCTGGCCTGCCTTGCCCTTCTCAGGCCCAAAGTGCTCACAGCTTCCACAACACTCGTGCTCTCTGCCATTCTGCCAATGACCCCATCATGCCTGCCACCCCACCATTCCATCTTGGCTGTGTAGGTGAAAAACTGGAAACTGGATTGGGTCCAGTGTTTGCCATGGACAAGATGCCAAAACCTCCATGCCTCATGCTGAGGCTTTTATCATTGAGTTTCCTTAAGAGGGTGTTGCCACCAGTGCCATGATGGTGTGTGGTCATTGCCCTGGCATGTAAACCCTGCAACACTCCTGGGGACGTGAGAACTCCTGTAACCAAGTCCTTTCTACCCAGTGCTCAGAACATGAGCATCTTCTGCTGTCTTTGGAGCTTTATGGTTCAAAGGCTGGCTTGTGCTGCTGATGCAGAACAGGGTGGGGTTGATCTGGCTGCTGGCAAGCAGCTGTGGGTGATAACGTCCTTAAAGCCTCAAGTTGTTGCACTTCCTATAAAATTTTTCAAAGATCCCCTGATGCACACATTTAAAAGACTTGTGCAAGAAAATAAATGGGTTTCTTAATTCCATTTTCCGTGAAGTTTTTTTTACAGCCTGTGCGATAATGTCCATAAACCCTGAAGCTTTTGCAGTCTTGTTGGTAATATATTTTCCATTATTTTTTTCAAGTAAACCCTTGCTGTACACATTTAAAAGACTTGTGCAAGAAAATAAATGGGTTTCTTAATTCCATTTCCCATGAAGTTTTTCAAGCTCTGCTTGTTATTCCACTTGTATTAAACTTGAAAGGGAGAGAAAGATAAATGGGGGGTCTGAGTTGGAGTCCCTTCCTGCTCCATTCTGTTACTGCAGGCACCGGAGGAGAGGGGTGAACCAGCAGATGGGAGATCTTTGTTGACCTGCCGTTTAAGTGGATAATAATAAGGCTAGCATCACGCAGTGTGCTAAGCTGCTACTGGAGATACTAGGCCCCCGATATTGATAGTGGAGTACCTGTTAGAATCTTGGTCGCACTGCTTCCAACCAACTAACGCATCTAGGAAGGAGTGAATGATAACTGCTTGGGGCGCTGTCACCTGCTTATGGGACCAGCATGGAGTTCCAGGTTCCTGGATTTGAGCTGTTGAAGCCATTTGGGGAGTGAATCAATGGATGGAAAATCTCTCTCTCGCCTCTCTCTCTACTCTGCCTTTCAAATAAAATAGATCTTTAGATAATGGGGCCTGGCACTCTGGTATAGCAGGCTAAACCTCTGCCTATGGCCCTGGCATCCCATATGGATGCCAGTTCTAGTCCCAGCTATTCTAATTCCAATGCATCACTCTGCTTACGGCCTGGGAAAGCAGAAGAGGAAGACTAATGTTCCTTGGGCCCCTGTGCCCACATGGGAAACCCTGAAGTCCCTGGCGTCTAGCTTCAGATTGGCCCAGCTCTGGCCATTGTGGCTATGTGAGGCGTAAACCAGTGGGTGGAGATCTCTCTACATATAACTCTGCCTTTCAAATAAAAGCTCCCTACTGATATAAAATAAATCCCTAAAAATAAAACTTTAAGAAATGTGGAAGGGGAGGCAAAGAGGGAGGGGCTTGCCAGCACCATGACTCGACCTTGGGTCCTGTGCGTGTTGATGGCGGGCCAGTGGACCTGCTTGCTGCCTCTACTGCTCATTTCTCTCCAAACGACCTCCATTCTACCCTCCACTGGCCTTGCTTTGTACACCAGTTAGCTTTTGTGACGGTGCAAACAACTCCACAAAATCACAGTGGTATGCACAAATAAGCATTCACTTCTTTTTTTTTTTTTTTAAAGATTTATTTTTATTAATCTTTTTATTGGAAAGGCAGATATACAGAGAGGAGAGACAGAGAGGAAGATCTTCCGTCCAATGATTCACTCCCCAAGTGAGCGCAATGGGCCGGTGCTATGCCGATCCGAAGCCAGGAGCCTCTTCCGGGTCTCCCACACGGGTGCAGGATCCCAAAGCCTTGGCCGTCCTTGACTGCTTTCCCAGGCCACAGGCAGGGAGCTGGATGGGAAGTGGGGCTGCCGGGATTAGAACCGGCACCCATATGGGATCCCAGTGCATTCAATGAGAGGACTTTGGCCGCTAGGTTACCGCACCGGGCCCCTAGACTCCATTTTGTTTCTGAGCAGAACTGCCCAGACATAAGGCAGAGAGCTTGAGTACCAGGGAGACTGAAGAATTACGGCCACAGATGTCTTTTCAGACCCTAGAAAGACCAATCAGTGACAGAGAGGATATTTCTGATCATGCTTGAAGCAATAATTTATTAATTTCTTTGCTTTAAAAAAATACTTGTTAATTTGAAAGGCAGAATTGTATATAAAGAAAGAGTGCTTGCTTCCGTGGATTCACTCTCCTAATAGCTGCAACCACTGGGGACCAGGCAGGAGCCAGAAGCTTGTTCCAGGTCTCCCATGTGGGTGGCAGAAGCCCAAGGACATGGCCATTGCTGCTTTTCCCAGATCACTAGCAGAGAATGGATTGGCTGTGGAGCAGCTGAGACTTTAACTAGCATGCATGCAGAAAGCTAGCTACGCTGTAGGGTCAGCTCCCAACTCTGGGGGTTGGTTTTTTTTTTTTTTTCATATTTACTTTTATTTAAAAGAATTCAGAGAGAGAGTTCTTCCATCCACTGGCTAAATAGCTGCAATGACCAGAGCAGGGTCCCAAGGCTTTGGGCCGTCCTTCATTGCTTTCCCAGGACACAAGCAGGGAGCTGGGTCAGAAGTGGAACAGGTGGGACATGAACTGGCATCCATATGGAATCCCCATGCCAACAGGCAGGGGACTGGCTTGGTATGCCACAATGCCTCCAGACCCACACCGTTTTGCTTTTTAGAAAGTTGTGTTTTTTGTTGCTGTTTTGGTTTTGTTTGTTTGGTTGTTTGTTTTTTACATCTGCTGCCTCATTCTCCAAAGATCTGCAGAAGCCAGGAACGTGAAGGACAATGCCAGCTGTAGGGTTCTGGTTTTTTGCAGGTGTCATTTATCATGTTGGGGAAGTTCCCTTCCATTCCAAGCTTGCTGTGGGTTTATCGAAATGAGGTTGAATTTGGTCGACACATTTTTTTTCTGCATCTGACACGATGTACCTGTGGTTTTCTGTAATCTATAAATTATACTGCTTGATTTTTAAATGCTGCGCCAACCCTGAGATCTGGTAACAAATAGAGCTATAGGGCATGATGGATTTGATTTACTCAGAGTTTGTAGAGAATTTTTGCATCTATGTTCATGTGAGATATTGATCTTTTACTTTCTCATAATGTCCTTGTGTTGTCAGGATGTCAAGTTAGCATTTGCATTATATAAGTTGGGAAGTGAGCTCCCTTAATATTCTGAAGGAGTTAGAGTTGGTTTTTGCTTGGTGGTACATCTGGGCCTGAAAGAGTTGTTGTTTGGCTAGAAGGATTTTATTTACAAGTTGAACTGTTTGAACAGATGCAGAACTGCGTGATTATCGGTTTCTGGAGGGAGTTTTGCACGTGGTGTCTTTCGGAGGATTTGTGGCGTTGTTTGTAGTTGCCTTCATCCTCTCGGTGTCAGCAGGCTGGGCGGTGGCGTCCGCTGGGTCCTTGTTCTCAATGTTGGTCATTTGTGTGGTTTTACTCATGTTCGCTTTTACTGATTTCCTCCCACACCCTGTGCAATTGCTTTGAATTTCATATTTACTCTGAATTTATTGATTTATATCTATGATTGATATATGTATTCTTAAAAGATTTGTTTATTGGAAAGTCAAGTATACAGAGAGGAGGCGAAACAGAGAGGAAGATCTTCCATCCACTGATTCACTCTCCAAGTGGCTGTAATGTCCGGAGCTAAGCCAATCTGAAGCCAGGAGCTAGGAGCCTCCCACGCGGGGTGTGGGGTCCCAAGGCTTTGGGTCGTCCTCGACTGCTTTCCCAGGCCACAAGCAGGGAGCTGGATGGGAAGCCGGTACATGAACCAGTGCCCACATGGGATTCTGGCATGTGCAAAGTGAGGACCTTAGCCACTAGACTATGGCATTGGGCCCTATGCTCTATATTTCTATCCTGATGATGGCTTTATGAATTTTTTTCAAAAATTTGAGACAAATACTAAGAGACCAAGAGAAATGCCCTGTTTACTGGTTCATTCCCCAAATGCCTGCCACAGCCTGGGCTCTTCCAGGCTGAATCTGGAGGAACTGAATCCAGGTCTTTGCTGTGGGTGGCAGGGACCAAGTCACTTGCAGCATCATTTGCTGCCTCCCGGGGAGCTAGCCTTGGCCGCAGAGCTGGCTACTCTACCATTAGGGGACACAGGGGCCTTAGGTTCAAAGACCATTTTCCAGTATAATTGCTTTTGTCTGGTTCCTGAGGTGGAAATTCATAACGCTGATTTGTTGGCTTTAGTTCAAAATCTTTCCTAATTTGCCTTTTGACTAAGAAGTGAATACAGAATATTTTTGACTTCCCATTTCTGTCTGTTGGATTTTGAGTATAATTCCATTGAACACAAGGCATTTTTATACTGATATATACTTTCAAAGGTTTATTTTCTGTCCCAGAATATGACCTTGGCATTGAGCTAGTCCATGTATCCTGAGAAGCGTGTGTGTGCTGCTGTTAGGTCAAGGTGGCTTATGCCACTGTTTTCTGTGTTCGTATGTTCTATGTCTTTCTGCTTGGCCCATCATCACTGGGAGACAGCTGTTAGGAGAGGTGTGTGTGCCTTTCAGTTCTATCAGGATATTTTCATGGAGCTGAAGCTCTGTCCAGAGGTATGTCACATCCAGGATTCTTACATTTTGTGTAACTGATCCCTTTGCCATTCGTTGGTAATGTTCTTCATTCTCACTGCAGATTTCCTCTTCCGGGAGTAACATAGCCAGTCCCGATTTCTTTTGGCCATTGTTTACATGGAATATGCTATTATTTTCCATTATACAGTTTTTTCCTCCCTCCCTCCCTTCACAGCCCCCCACACCTTTTTCCTTATGTTTAACAATGCTATAATCCTTCAGCCACAGTCAGAATTCTCACATTCTGCTATTTATGTATGTCCTCGACCTTGTAGCTACAGGCAGTGGTGGAGAATCTAGTGTCTTGTTGTCAAGGTATATCTAACCTTGACAGCAAGGTTCCATCAAGGGGTCTTTTATTTGGGAGTAGAGATGCACAATGAGGTGCTCCTTTGTTTCTTTATACTCTAGGTTCCACCAAAAGAAATCTTTTTACTTTGATCCTGTCCATTATATGTATCTAGTGTATTTGTTTTGAAAGGGTTGGAAAGTTGAAGAGCGAGCTCTTTGATCTGTTGCTCTGTGTCCTAAATGCCAGCAATAACCGGTGTTGGGCCAAGCCAAAGCCAGATTCCTAGAACTCCTCTGAGGAGCCCGCGTTTGTGTCGGGGAACCAGGCACTTGGAGCGTCATCTACTTCCTCCCAGGATGCAATAGCAAAAAGGTGAACCAGAAAGGGAGGAGCCCAGATTCCAATAAACACTGTGATGTGCAAGTGCCTTGAGGTGCCATTCCCCCGGGCCACAGTGCTGCCCCTGTCTTTGTGTTTAAAATGCGCTTCCTGTAGACGGGAAATAGCTGAATTTTAACTTTTCATCCAATCTAATGATCTTTGACTTTAGTTGATGTGATCTGCCTGTATCTAATAAAATATTGACAGTTGGTTTAAAATATAACATTTTGTGACAGGAGCCGTGTACTATACCCACACTGAAGCCATTTTGAATATAGAACTATTGGCCAGTGGAAAACCCCCAGCTGGCTAGATGCTTGGGAAAGAAGTTATGAAACTGATCACAGCTTAGCTTCAATTGTTTCTAGCAACTGTTTTAGAATATGATTTATGCTGTACCTGCCGACATCTTGTTACTGATTACCTATGCTATTGTTGATATGCTGGTTACTATTGTGGATATGGAGGCTGCTCAAGAACAATCGGTCTGGAGACCATGGCTTGCGTCCTAGTTTCTCCTTTCCTCCCTGAGCCTTAGTTACTGAAGAGTATAAAAACCCTCAATTAAAATCAATAAACTGACAGCTTGATCAGACATCCTGTCTTGCTGTCCATTCTTCGTGTCTCTTGTCCCCCAATCTCTCCTAAGTGATTGCGACCCCCGTTGACTGTCCTGCTGGACAGGACAATTTTGTTTGATTTCCTGTTTGTTTCCACTGCTCTATTTTCTGTCAATTTTTAAGTGTTTCATTATCCTTGATTGTTTTATTAGCTTGTAACTTACGCTGCTTTAAGATGATTTTAAGGTCCTGGTGCCATAGTCTAGTGGCTAAAGTCCTCACCTTGCGCATTCCAGGATCTCATATGGGCACTGGTTCGTGTCCTGACGGCCCCACTTCCCATCCAGCTCCCTGCTTGTAGCCTGGGAAAGCAGTTCAGGACGGCCCAAAGCTTTGGGACTCTGCACCTGTGTAGTAGACCCAGAAGAGGCTCCTGGCTCCTAGCTTCAGATTGGCTTAGCTCTGGACATTACAGCCACTTGGGGAGAGTAAATCAGTGGACAGATCTTCCTCTCTGTCTCTCCTTCTCTCTGACTTTCCAATAAAAATAAAACAAATCTTAGAGAGAAAACACCCAGATTTTAATAGTTAGCCTAAACAGTATGTATTGTTAAGCAAAGATTACCTTAAAACATAACACAGAAGGATGTCGTGAGAGTGTACAATACTGTCTTCTATCATCTCTTGTATTATTGACACAAAGGTCACGGCCATGTTTTCTATCAGTGGCAATACGTGCTAGAATTTTTGAAAAATATTTTTCAGTTATTTGAAAGGCAGAGCTAGAGAGGAGACAGATCTTAAACCCACTATTTCCTTCCTCAAATGGGCAGAAAGGTCAATGTTGAGCCAAACTGAAGCCAGGACCCAGGGCTTCTTCCTGGTTTCACACATAGTTTGGGGACCCAAGCCCCTCCTCTGCTGCTTTCCTAGCCCGTTATTATTAGGGAGCTGGTTAAGGATTGGAGCAGCAGGGCCCCAAACTTGTGCCCATATGGCATGCCGGCATTATGGAAGTAGATTGGCATTCTATGGTGTGTCAGTGGCCCCAGTATTGTCCTAAGTCACATGGGCAAACTGTGGCCTCTGAGTCATACATAGACTGTCTCCTGTTTTCTTTCTTTAAGTAGATGTTATCAGAGCACAGCTATACTGAAGATAATTTTGTATTGTCTATTTCTGCATATGCGATGAAATGGTTAAGTGGCTCAACAGATTATGTGGCTGTAAAACCTGAAATTCTTACTCTCAGGCCTTTTAGAGAAAATACCTTCTCAGCTGCCTTAGACAGTCATCTTTTAAAGCAATTTAAAGGTAGACATTTATTACTTATTTGAGAAGAGGGCAGAGAGCTCCCATTCACTGCTTCACTTCCACATTGCCTTGGATAGCTAAGGCTGGGCTAGGCTGGGGCCAGCTGGTCTCCTCTGGATGTGGGTGACATGGATGCGATGGTCTGGGCCATCAATGCTGCCTCCTGGGGTGTGCACTAGCAGGAAGCTGGAGTCTGCAGCCACAACCAGATTTGCACCCAGATACTCTCTGAGATGTGGACATTGTAATTGATGTCTTAACTGTTAGTCTCAGTGCCTGCCCATATTTTTATATATTTACTTGATTCCTATAAGTTAATGCACATGATGCTGTTAATATAAATATTTATGCTCACTGCCTGAAGAACATCCATATACTCTTTTTTTTTTTTAAGAAGAAATGATTATTTGGAAAACAGATTTACAGAGGTAGTGGGGGAAACAGAGGGCTCTTTGATCCACTGATTTCCCAACCCCAACGTCACATACTTGCGCTCTCTCTCTCTCTCTCTCTCTCTCTCTCTCTCACTCTCACTCGCGCTCTCCCGTAATTTTGAACTGCTGGGGATAAGCCAGGTAGAAGCCAGGAGCCTCTTCTGGGTCACCATTGTGAGTGGCAGGAGCCCAAAGACTTGCGTAATTTGCTTTTTTCCATGTTATTAGCCGGGAAATGCATCAGAATTGGAGCAGCTGGCCCCAGGGTAGCTGTTGTGTAGCACCAGCCCCTGACTGACTGCTTTTTAAAATGTTCTTGTTTTTGTTTTAAAAGAGCATCAGAGGTCTTACTTTCTGGATCACTCTCCAAATATGTGCAGCAGTCAGGGCTGGGCCAGGCAGATAGCAGGAGCCAGGAGCGTTAAGGACCATGCTAGCTGTAAGTTTTTGCAGGTTGCCTTGTTCGTGTTGAGAATGTTCCTTTCCATTCCTAATCTGTTCAGAGTTTATGAAAATGATGTTGAATTGGGTAAAATTCAGATTATTTTTCATGAACCGAGATGATGTTCCTATATACTCACGTAATTTGTTGTAAATTACACTGCTTGCTTTTTGAAAGTGCCAACCCTGAGAATCCTGCAGTGAATATAGTTTAGTCATGATGGATTTGGTTTGCTCAGTTAGTAGAGCATTTTTGCATCTGTGTTCTTTCAGGATATTGATCTAGTTTTAATTTCTCATAACGTCCTTGTGAGGTCATGAAACCAAGTTAGCACTCGTATCATAAGTAAGTTGGCAAGTGGTCTCTCCTGTAGTCTGAGAGTTAGTTTAGAATTGGCGTTATTTCTTTGGTAGAATTCAGTGTCACATCTGGGCCTGCAAATGTCTTGCTGTTATGGTTAAAAGCTTTTACTACACGTTGTGTAAGCAGATGCCGGACTGTTGGCCAGTTTCTGCAGTGAGTTTTGCACTTGTCCCCCTGAAGGGACTTGCAGGTTGTTTGTGGTTTCCGCCATCCTCTCAGTGTTGCCGGGACTGGCAGTGGTGGCCACTCTGTCCTTCCCTCTGTTTGTAGTTTGTGTGATTTTCCTCTGGGTCACTGCTATTTGATGTCCTCCCCCACCCCATGAAACTGCTTTTAGTGTCATTAATTTTCTCTAATTTTTTTGCTCTGAATCCATTGACTGATGCTTTTCTTTCCTTATGATGGCTTTTTTTTTTTTTTTTTTTAAATTTGAGACAGAGACTGTCAGAACCAATCCCTTGTTCACTGGTTCAGTCCCCAGATGCCGTAACAGTCTGCTGGGTCAGGCTGAAGCTGGAAGCCAGGAACTTAATCCAGGCCTCTGTCATGGGTGGCAGGGACCGAGTCATTTGAGCTCGCACCTGCTGCCCACCAGGGCACACGTTAGCAGGGACTCAACTCGAGTAGAACTGGACACTCTGAATTAGGGGCTCCAGGGGTCCTACGCAGCAGGTGTCAGCCTCTAGACCAAAGACACACACCCTGTTATGACTGCTTTCAGGTTAATCGATGTTTTTTTCTGGTTTCTTAGGTGGAAACTCAGATAATTGATTTTCTTTTTTTTTAATTCAAATATTTATTTTTAATTCAAAAATTTCCTAATTTTTCATTTGACTCACAATTGTTGATTAGTGTGTGGTTGGCATTCCTAATATTTTCTGCTACCCATTCTTTATATCAATGATTTTATATTTGTTGTGGCACAGAAGTTTTTATACTAGTTTATACTTTTAAAGGTTTATGCCCCAGAATATGATCTTGGTGTTGAAATAGCCATGTACCCTGAGAAGCATGTGTGTTGTGCTGTTAGGGCAAGGTGGTCCATACTGCTGTTAAGGTTTTCTATATCCACACTGATTGCATCATCTGTTACTGAGAGACAATTGTGAAGAAATTTGTGTGTGGTTTTCTATCAGGATATTTTCATGCAGTTGAAGCTCTGACAGAGATACACAGGCACGTCTAGTATTCTTACAACTTTTTGTTCGATTCCTTTGTCATCTGCAATGTCTTTTGTTATCCCACAAAATGTTCCTTTTTCTGGGAGTAACATAATCAAGATTATTAAGATTGTTCTTAGATAGGATTCTTTTTCCATCCTTTTAGTTTTATCCTATTTATATATCTGTTTTGAAAAAGTGAGGAAGTGAATGAGACTTTGCATCTCGTTGTTTGTATCCTAAATGACCACATTCACCAGGGCCTGGCCAAAGCCTCACCCGGAATGCCATTTCTCTATCCCAGATGGAAACAAGGTGCCTCGAGTGGCAGCTTCCCCTGTACTATAGCATCTGTCCTTATATTTAAAGTGGGTTTCCTATAGACAGGAAATAGCAGAGTTTGACTTTTAATCCAATCTGATGATCTTTGAAAAACAGCTTATATTTAATATTGATGTAGTTGAATTATAATACACTGTTTCCTTAGATTAGATTTTCTATTTGTTTCACGTGGTTTTCCTCCTTTCAATTAGTTTTTTGTGGGTTTTTTGTTTGTTTTTTAAAGACTAAAAACACAGAGGCAGATTTTCCATCTGCCAGTTCACTCCCCAAGCAGCCACAATGGCAGGAGCTGAGCTGATCCAAAGCCAGGAGCCAGGAGCTTCCTCCAGGTCTCCCAAGTGGGTGCAGGGTCCCAAGCCCTAGGCCATCCTTGACGGCTTTCTCAGGGCACAAGCAGGGAACCAGATGGGAAGTGGGGCTACCAGGTCACAAACTAGCGCCTACATGGGAACTGTAACTGCTAGGCTACCTCGCCCAGCCCTGAATATCTCATGATCCTTATTTCCTCTATTTTCTTACAACTTGTGCTTCTTTAAATCAATTTCAGTAGTTATGCTACTTTGTGCAACATGTATCTTTAATAACAGCTATATTAATATATACAGTAGAAGGACATTATACTGCATTCTTCTGTACTACGGTCATACAATTTATACTTGTGTCTGCTATCAATATATAATTCATGCTTGTACTCTTAAAATTTATACAAAGTGAGTAGATTTCATATTTTTCACAAAAAGATGAAGAAACACAGGGTTCCCATCCTCTCCGCTTCTCTCCTTACATCCCCTGCCCTTAGTTTTTCCCTAACTTTTTACAATGCTATGTTCATTTGCTTCACAGTAATAAGCTTAACATTCTGGTATTAAAGTATTAACATCTGATATTAAGCTTAACATTCTGGTATGATGATATAGCTAATAGAGACAAAAGAAAAAAAAATGTATATCTTACTATTACCCGGAAGTGTAGACACAGGCTATAAACAGGAATTAATCCTATTAAATTTGGGGGGCTTTATGTGTTGCCATAGGCCAGAGAGAACAAAAGGGTTCAGTCTTTTTGGGACTGCCTTCTCTCACTAAGCATAATGGTTTCCAAACTGGGTCTTTTTTGTTGCAAAAGATAACATTTAATTTTTTTTTATAGAGCTGAGTATTATTCCATACCATGCATTACCACATTTTCTTTATCCACTCATCAGTTGATCTGTATCAGGTTTGGTTCCGTATCTTAGATATTGTGAATTGCACTGTACAAACTTGTGGTAACAAGCAACTCCCTGTTTGCAGATTTCATTTCATTGGATATAGTCCCAGGAGTGGGATGACCGGATCATGCAATACATCTCTTTTCAGGTGTCTGGGGAAATCTCTATGCTGACTTCCTTAATGGTTGCACTGGTTTACATTCCTACCAACAGTGGATTAGAATGCTTTTTCCCCCCACATCACCACCAGCATTTATTTTTTGATTTCTGTACGGTAGCCATTCTAAGGTGACGTGGAATCTAGCTATGCTTTTTATTTTCCTGATAGCTAGAGAATCTGAGCATTTTTTCCTGTTTATTAGCCATTTGAATTTGATCTTTTGAGAAATTAGCATTCATGTCTTTGTCAATTTCCTAATTTGATTGTTTAGCCACTGTTGAGTTCCTGGAGTTCTTTGTAGATGCTAGATATTCTCACCTGTTACTTAGTTTGCAAATATTTTCTCCCATTCTGTTGCCTGCCTCTTGGCGTCTCTGATGGTTTCCCTTGTACTGCAAAAGCTTGTTAGCTTGATGTAATCCCATTTTGTTTATTTTTGCTTTGTTACCTGTGCTTCTTGGGCCTTTTCCAAGAAGTCTTCTCATATGCCCGGGTCTTGCAAAGTGTTCGCGTGTTTCCCACTAGTATTGGTGGTATTAAGGTCATTGATTTACCTTCTTGATCCGCTTGTAGTTGATTTCTGTGATGGGGTGAGGTAGAGAGCTTGTTTGCTTACTCCATGCATAGATCTAGTGTTCTGAGCACCATTTGATGAATTTTCTTGTTTCTTTGTTTTTGCTAAAGATTGTCATTTCTCCCTGGGTTGATTTCAGTTCACTTGTCAAAAATTAGCTGGATATAGAAGTGTGGGTTCATTTCTGGGGTTTCTATTCTGTTTCACTGATCTTCCTGTTTTTATGCCGATACGAGGCTATTTTGACTACAACTGTCCTGTAGCACGTCTGAAGTCTGGTGTTCTGCCCCTCCCCTGCAGCACACACAGGAGAAAACCATGGGTATGCATCCCTCTCGGCTACGTAAGCAATATTAAAAATAAGATTTAAAAAATGGAACTTTAGTATTGTGACACTTCCAGCTTTATTTTTTTAAGATTTCTTTTATTTTTATTGGAAAGGCAGATATACAGAGAGGAGGAGAAACAGAGAGGAAGATCTTCTGTCTGATGGTTCACAAGCCAGAAGCCTCTTCTGGGTCTCTTATGTGGGTGCAGGGTCCCAACACTCTGGGCCGTCCTTGACTGCTTTCCCAGGCCACAAGCAGGGAGCTGGATGGGAAGCGGGGCTGCTGGGATTAGAACTGGCACCCATATGTGATCCCGGCATGTTCAGGGCAAGGACTTTAGCTGCTACGCTATCACGCCAGGCCCCAGCTTTATTTTTTAAGGCATATTTATTTTTATTGGAAAGTTAGCTTTACAGAGAGAAGGTAAGACAGATTTTCCTGATTCACTCCCCAGGTGGTCACAATGGCCAGGGCTGAGCTGATTCGAAGCCAGGAGCTTCTTCCAGGTCTCCCACGTGGGTGCAGAGCCCCAAGGGTTTTGGGATCACTGACTGCTTTCCCAGGCCACAAGCAGGGAACGGACGGGAAATGGAGCAGCCAGGACACGAACCAACACCCACATGGGATCCTGGCACAAGCAAGACAAGAACTTTGGCCACTAGGCTACCAGGATGGACCTTCCAACTCTATTTTTGTTGTTTAAATTGCATTAGCTATTTGGGGTCGCTTACGTTTTCATATAAATCTCAGCATCAGTGTTCTCAAGGTCTGAGGAGAATGTGAGAGGTATTTTAATTAAGATAACCTTATATCTGTAGGTTACTTTTAGCAATATCTGTGAGTGTTAGATTTGCCCAAGTTTTGTATATTCTACTTTAATGTTTTGTAATTTTCGTGATAGAAATCCCTCGGATCTTTAGTTAAATCTATTCCAAAGTACTTAATTTTTTGTTTGATTATTGCGGATGGGGCCGATCTTACAAGTTCTTTTCAGCCATGGGATTATGCAGATATATGTAAAAGCCTCGATCTTTTTGTTGTTGCTGATTGCTTTGTTTATTGGAAAATCAAATTTACAGAGAGAAGGAGAGACAGATCTTCCTTCTACTGATTCACTCCCTCCCCAAGTAGCTGCAGTGGCCAAGTTGAGCCCATCTGAATCCAGATGCCTGGAGCTTCTTCTGGGTCTCCCATGCAGGTGTAGGGTCCCAAGGCTTTGAGCCATCCTCTACTGCTTTTCCAGGCCTCAAGTAGGGACACAAACTGGCATCCATATGGGATCCTGATGCATGCAAGGCAAAGAATTTAGCCACTAGGCTACTACACAGGGCATAAGGCCATTGATTTGTGTGTGTTGATTTTATATCCTGCAACCTTGCTGAACCCTTCTGAGCTCCAACAGTCTCCCATCCAAGTACTAACCAGGCCCGACCCTGCTTAGCTTCCGAGATCAGACGGGATCGGGCTCATTCAGGGTGGTATGGCCGTAGACGAGTTCCAACAGTCTCAATAAGAGTCTGTTGTTTCCTCTCTCCCTAAAATAATCATGTCATCGACAAACAGGGATAGCTTCACTTTCTCTTTTCCAAATTGTATATTTGATTTTTTAAAAAAGATTTATTTTTCATAAGAAAGGCAGATACAGAGAAGAGGAGAGACAGAGAGGAAGATCTTTCGTCCGATGATTCACTCCCCAAGTGGCCACAACAGCCAGTGCTGTGCTGATCAGAAGCCAAGAGCCAGGAGCAAGGAACCTCCTCCAGGTCTTTCATACGGGTGCAGGGTCCCAAACTTTGGGCCATCCTCAACTACTTTCCCAGGCCTCATGCAGGGAGCTGGATGGGAAGTGGAGCTGCCAGGATTAGAATTGGCACCTATATAGGATCCTGATGAGTTTAAGGCAAGGACTTCAGCCACTAGGCCACCACGCCAGGCCCCATATCTCTTTGATTTCTTTTTCCCTTCTGATGGCTCTAGCTGAAACTTCCAGGACTATATTGAATAGCAGGGGTGAGAGTGGGTATCCTTTTAATCAGGTGTTAGCAGAAATGCCTCCAAGTTTTTCTTATTCAATAGCATGTTGCTTTTTTTTCATCCATTGCCTTGATTGTGTTGAATTATTTCTCTATATCCAATTTGCCTAAGATTTTTGGCATGGAAGGATATTTCATCGAATGCTTTATCTGCATATATTGGGATCATCATACAGTTTTTATTCAGCATGTTAATGTGTTTTACTGCATTTATCAATTTGCTTATGTTGAAACATCACTGCGTAGCAGGGGTGAATCCCACCTGGTCCTGCTGAATCATCTTTCTGATGTGTTTTCAGATTTGATTAGCTAATAATTTGTTGAAGATTTATCAGCTCTATTCCTCAGGGATATTGATCTATACTCTCTCTGTTGTATCTTGTTCTGGTTTTGGAATTTATGTGATGTTGGCCTCAAGAAAGGAATGTGGTAGCAGCTCCTCCCTTTCTAATGTTTTAAAAAATTCGAATTAGTTCTTCTTGAAATATTTGATAGCAATCGGCAGTGAGGCCACCTGGTCCTGGACTTTCCTTAGTTGGGAGAGTATTAATTACTGCTTCAGTTTCTAGCCTAGTTGTTGTCTGTCTACATTTTCCGTGTCCTCATGATTCGGTTTCAGTAGATTGTTTGCATCTAGAAACCTATCCATTTATTCTAGATTTTTCATTTTATTGGCATGTACTATTTGTAGTAACCTCTGATTCTCTGTATGGCTGTGATGTCCACTGTTATATTTCCCAATTCATTCTCTGATTTTATTTATTTAGGTCTTCCTTGTTTTTGGTTAGTTGGGCCAATGGTACATCAACTTTGTTTTTTTGTTTTGTTTTGTTTTTTATTGGAAAGTCAGATATACAGAGAGGAAGATCCTCTATCCACTGCTTCACTCCCCAACTGGCCACAATGGCCGGTGATGAGCCGATCTGAAGACAAGAGCCAGGAGCCTCTTCTGGGTCTCCAACGCAGGTGCAGGGTCCCAAGACTTTGGGCTGCCCTCAACTGCTTTTCCAGGCCACAAGCAGGGAGCTGGATGGGAAGTGGGGTGCCAGGACACAAACCGATGCCCATATGGGATCCTGGTGTGTGCAAGGCAAGGACTTTGGCCGTCAGGCTTCCGTGCCAGGCCTGACTTTTTTTTTAAAATACATCTCTTAGATTCATTGATCTTACATCTCTCTTTTTTTGTTTGTTTGTCTCAACTTTGTTTATATCTTCTGTAACATTAATTGCTTCTTTCTCTCTGCTAGTTTTGAGTTTGGCTTGCTATTTTCCTAGAACCTTGAGATGCAGCAGTAGATGTTTCATAGCTGCCTTTCTGTTTTCTTGATATAGGCACTACCTGCCAAGAATGTCCCTCCTAGCACTGCTTGCTGTGTCTCAGATGTTTTGGTGTGTTGTGCTGTCATCATCACTTCTCGGCCTTTTGGCTAAGATCAAGTGTTATGCTGTCATCTTCATTTCCAGGAACTTGTTTATCTCTTGATTTCTTCTATAACCCACAGTTCGTTTGTTCAGCCTCCAAGTGTTTGCGTATCTTCTGGAGTTTCTTGAGTCACTGCTTTCCAGCTTCATTCCCTAGTGGGATGAAATCATGTATGGTATGGCTTCATTTCGTTTGAACTGGCTTTTGGACTGTCATGAGGTCTACCCTGCAGAAGGTTCCATGTACTGATAAGAAGAATGTGTATTTTGTATCTGTGGAACGGAATGTTCTGCAGATATCAATTAGGTCCATTTGATCCAAGGTATAGATTAACTCTGTTTTTGAGTTTATGTCTGCTAAGCCTGTCCGTTGACGAAAGCATAATGTTGAAACTCCCCAGGATTATTATGTTGCAGTCTATGAACCATTTAGATCTACTAACTTTTTTTCTTCTTGAGAGAGTTCACAAACTACCCCAAACCTTTATTGTCCCCACAGTGTTCCTGGGAAGGGGTTCCAGCCCCAGGCAGGCCAAAGCTCCTGCACGCAAGCTGGCCACCCACCCCTGGGCTCACACCTCCCTGGCTGGACCATTGTAGCCACTGCCCCTTTTCCTTGTTCCACAAGTGTTCCCGGTACCAGGGCTCCACTTCACAGGGACAGGCCAATTTGCAGGCAGCCCAAGGGGTGCCACCTCCTCCTGTGGGTCCCCAGGGCTGCCGCTCCCCTTTTCCCAGCCCAGCCAGGGGCCTGCTCCACAGGGTCCAGCGTCATGACCCCTCCTCTGCCTGGGCCTGGCCTCGGTGACAGCTCGGGCAAACCTGCTAAAGAGGACATGGCGCGCCCCCGCAGTTGGAGGAGTCTTGGCTGAAGCAGGGGGTACAGTAGGAGAGGGTCTGGCCATGTGAGCCCAGGAAGGGCCAGGGCAGATTCATGGTTGCCCTGCTCTCAGACCTCAGCCAAGTCTTCCAGGCTGTATTTGGCCCAGCGTTCAAGGTGCACCACGTAGTCCGGGACAAGGTCCTGGGGAGGCCGGCTGGGTCCCTGGGGTCAGCGCTGCCCTCCCAAGACGTGGCCGACACGCCCAGCCCGTGGCCGACACGTCCAGTTCCACGGAAGACGCTGTGGCTGCGCTGGGAGAAGGCGGAGCTCGGCCGCGGGGGAAGGACGGCCGCGCTGTCCGGCTGGAGTTCTCCTGGGCATCCCCGAGCCAGTCGAAGTCCAGGTCCGAGTCGTCGGAATCAAAGGGCAGAGTCCGCAGCTCGGCCTCCAGGCCCGGGACCGGCTGGCCAAGCCCGGCCTGGACCGTAAGGCTCGCCACCAGCCGCCATTCCAGTTCCCTGATGGCCGCGCTCAGCCTTTTGGGAAACTGAGTCTTCTGCCAGCTTTGCACCGCGGGTGCCATGATTGAGAAACTACATTTCCCACAAGTCATCGGGCCTCCGCGCCCGAGGGCTGATGGGATGGGCAGCCTTGTTCCTATAAACACATTTTTAAAAGCTTGGTACACTGGCCGTGCGGGGCATGTTACAGTTACTATGGTCCCTTCTTGTTGAATTGATCTCTTAATAATTATGGAATGGACCCAGCACAGTAGCCTAGCGGCAAATAGTCCTCGCCGTGCAAGCGCTAGAATCCCATATAAATGCCAGTTCTAATCCCGGCAGCCCCGCTTCCCATCCAGCTCCCTGCTTATGGCCTGGGAAGGCAGTGGAGGACGGCCCAGAGCCTTGGGACCCAGCGCCCATGTGGGAGACCTAAAAGAAGCTTCAACTCGGCTCAGCTCTGGCCATTGCAGCCGCTTGGGGAGTGAATCAGTGAACGGAAGATCTTCCTCTCTGTCTCTCCTCCTCTCTGTATATCTGACTTTCCAATAAAAATAATTTTTAAAAAAATTATGGGATGCCTTTTTTCATCTTTTAATAGCTTTTGCCATGATGTCTGTTTTGTCTGCTGGTATAATAGCCACCTGCTCATTTTTCCGTGCTGTTTGTGTGGAACTTCGTCCTCCATATTTTCAGTTTAAGTTTGTGTGTATCTTTATTGTTCCGGTGTTGTCCTAGTATGCAGCAAAAAGAGGGTTCTTGGTTTTAAATCCATTCATCTGGGCTATATCTTTTTATTGGACAATTTAGGCCATTTGGACCATCCTCGACTGCTTTCCCAGGCCATAAGCAGGGAGCTGGATGGGAAGTGGAGCGTCTGGGATATGTACCAGCGCCCATATGGGATCCGGCCGGCACTTTTAAAAATGCGGGTCTGTTGGCAACGAATTCTCCCCCTTTTTGGAGGTGCAATTCATAGAACATGAAATGAACCACTGTAAAGTGTGTGGACCACTGGTGTTTAGTATATTCCCAGTGCTGCACGACTGTCATCAGCTCTAGCCAGTTTCAGGGCATTTTCATCTCTACGAAGATTGGCACTTCCCGTCTGGTGCTCTGGCAAGCCCTGCTCTGCAGTCTGTCTCTATGGAGTTACTGCGTGTGCCGCCTGCTAGTGTGATCACGTAATCTGCTGCTGTGGAGCTGATGTCTCACTTAGCACAGTGTCTTCAGACTTCATTCACATTGAGCAGATACCAGTATTTCATTCCTCAATATTCCAGCATGAGGCTATAGCACAATTTGTTTATCCATTGATCAGCTTTCTCGAACTGTTGACAAGATCTGTTTATTTGAAAGGCCAGGTAAGAGATGAAGCAAGTACTTCATCCCCAAATGGCTGCAGTTGCTGCAGCTGAACTGGTTCTTCTAGCAGCTTCTGTGTCTCCCATGTGCACGGAGGGCGCCCAAGGCATGGGTCATCTTCTGCTCTTTCCCAGGCAGATTGATAAAAAGCTGGATTGGAAGAAGAGCGGGCAGGGGAAAAAACAAATGGGGCCCCTATAGGATGCCAGTACCCGAGAAGGTGGCTTTACCTGCTATGCCATGGTGCTGGCCCCAGCTCTCTTCCAACTTTTGGCTATTGAGAATAATGATGTGTTGAACATTGATATACAAATGGTTATTTAAGTAGTTGTTTAACCTTGTGGTTATGTGCAAGTGGATCACTGAGTCAAATCTAAGCTTAACTTGTTGAGGAACAATCGAAGGGATTATGTGTCAACTGTACCATTTCCTCTTCCGCCAGTAGTGTACAAGGGCACACCCTCACCCACACTTGGTATCTTCTGACTTTTAAGTCCCGACCAACCTGTGGATGTGAAGTGGTCTCTCACTGCAGTTTGACTTGTATTTCTGTCATGGTTGGTAACATCCAGTATCTTTTCTTGTGCTCATTGGCTATTTGTATGTCTTCTCCGAAGAAATAGCTGGTCTTTTGGCGGATATTTAGGTATTGTCCTTTGTTGGGTTGGAAAGAGATGGTACCACTTTCACAGGAATGCATACTAGGTCCTGGTGCAATGGCTTGGTTGACTCATCCTCCTCCTTCAAGCTTCATTGTCCCGTATGGGCACCTGTGCATGTCCCACCCGCTCCACTTCCCATCCAGCTCCCTGCTCATGGCTTAGGAAAGCACTGGAGGGTGAACCAAAGTCATTGGATCCCATACCCTTGTGGGAAACCCGAAAGAAGCTCCTGGGTTTGGATCAACTCAGCTCGTCACTGTGGCCACTTGGGGAGTGAACCAGAGGATGGAAAATCTTTCACTATGTCTCTCCTTCCCTCTATACCTCTTCCTTTCCAATAAAAATAAATCTTTTAAAAAATTTTTTTTTCTGGATGCGAAATCCTTATCAAGGCCATGACAGTGACCCTCATTAGACCCTCTTACATGAGGGTCTTCAAAAAGTTAAAAATTTCAAAATGCATTTTATTTGAAAGGTAGAGAGGAAATATGAACATATGAACATACTTGCACACACACAAAGAAGCATCTTCCATCCACTGCCTCAGCTCCCAAATGCCTGAAACCGCCAGTACTGCGCCAGGCTGAAACCAGAGCTGGGAATTCGGTTTGGTCTCCCATGTGGGAGGCCTAGTAAGATCAGCATAATCAGGAGACTAGAATCAGGGGGGCCAGAAGGAGGTATTGAACCAGGACATTCCAGAGATATGGGTGTAGGCCAATGACCACTCTGGCAGGAAAAAGGTGTCTTTTTGTGCCCTCCTTGAAGAAGATGGACTGCTAATGGCAGAAACAATAGCCAAGATTGGAGACATAGAACTGAAGAACCTCAGTATCAAAATCCCAACCATTTGCTCATGGCTCATTGCTACTAAGAAACTATGAGCTTGCAGGCCAAACGGCCTAAATGGCCTTCAGCACTGATGGACCCCAATTCTTATGAATTAAGGCCCACCTAAGTCTGGTTATCTACTGGTGGCTCCAGGTAACTAAGTGGGTGCTTCCCTTAGTTGCTGGAGGTTGGGCTGTCCAGCCAGACAGGTAGGGAGTGTGTGGTATCTCCCCTCACCTTGCAGACTATTGTGAATTGCCCCTTTTCAAGCTATTGTGGACTGCCCCTATGAAAACGCTGTGAATGTGCCATTTGGGGCCACACTCCCAGTAAGGGGTATTGGTCCCAGCTGGCAGCAGGTTGGCCAGCCAGCTGCCAGCTCTCAACCAAGAACCCAGGCTCGGATGTGCTGAGCTTGAATAAACCATCCTTGTGCACTTGGATCGACCTCAGACTCCTGGTGTTTTCTGGAGATTCTCAAAAATCTGGGTACAACAGAACAAGTTCGGCTCATATAATTCAAAGATCAAAGGGTGTGAATTTCCCACTCCACAGGTGCCAGGGCTGCTGTGTCCAGATGGCCTGTAGGCAAGAGCACAGCTTTGCGTTCAAGTTTGTAATGAGTGCGACAGAAATCCTGAAGAAGTTCTTGGAGGCGGCGTCCCGCGGGTGGATGAGGCTTTAGGGGACAGAGCGAAGTGGAGGCTGCCCGGGTGTGGGCCAGGGGAGTGCAGCCACCCCTGGGTGAGAAGGAAATCAGAGGCAAACCAAGGTGTGGCACTGACCGGGAGGCTCAGGAGGGCTCCCTTGGGGAGTGTGAAGCAGGGTCGCCCAGAAGCCAGAGCCTTCAGGAGGTTATGTGCCAAGAGGCAGGAACTGGGAAAAGGTGGGGAACGCAGTTGTGTCACTGGGGATGTATCAGACAGTATCTGCTGACGTTATCATTGTTGTCCCAACTCTGGTGTCTCAGCAGAAACTTTCCGAAGTGCTGGAACAATCCACGTTTGGCCTGTTTGACGCAAGGTCACGGCCTTCCATTTCCTCAGGTGTAGCCCAAGCACAAGGTCACCTGCTGCTGACCCCTATCAGGGTCCAGGAGGAGGGTCCAGGCTGAGCCACAGTGGGAAGAGGCCAAGGATCAATGCCGCAGCCACAGCTTTTAGGGAAGCTCGACGCACTTTGCTTGCTGACTTTCTGGAGGAACAAAGACAATAATGCTTGTTATAGGAGAGTTTTGAGAAGAGTGGCCAAGGCCATAGCTGAAAAAGAAATTTTAAACATCCCTTTAAAAGCTTCACCAGAACCTTCCACTCGTCCCTTCCTCTCGTCGGACCTGGGGGAGACACGGGCGACTTTGTAAGAGCTTCGCTGGCAATCATCAGGCATCCACCTTGACTCTGGATTGGATTCCCTCTGACTTCTTTGCTTCCTGATTTTTTTTTTTATTAGAAAGTCAGATACACAGAGAGGAGGAGAGACAGACAGCAAGACCCTCTGTCTGCTGACTCACCTCCCATGTGGCAGCAATGGCTGGAGCTGAGCCAACCTGAAGCCAGGAGCCAGGAGCCTCCTCCGGGTCTCCCATGAGGTTGCAGGTCCCAAGGCCTTGGGCCATCCTCGACTACCTTCCCAGTCCACAAACAGGGAGCTGAATGGGAAGGGGGGCTTCCAGGATTAGAACTGGTGCCCATATGGGATTCCGGCACGTTCAAGGCAAGGACTTTAGCCGCTAGGCTGCCACACCAGGCCCCCTTAAGTTTTTTTTTTTTTAGGATTAGGAAGCAAAATTTGTTATACACACATATACATATACACATTTGCTTGTATATCCTTAACAGATGGCTGAAAACATAGAAAGCTGGGAATATTTATTTCTGGGAAATGGACAACTGAAGCATAGGATAGAAGGGAAGTTTTGAGGGTCCGGTGCAATAGCCTAGTGGCTAAAGTCTTCGCCTTGCCTGCTCTGGGATCCCATTTGGGCACGGTTCTAATTCTGGTGGCTCCATAGGCTCCGGGCTTCAGATCAGCTAAGCTCTGTCCATTGTAGCACCTTGGGAAGTGAATCAGTGGATGGAAGACTTTCTTCTCTGTCTCTCCTCCTCTCTGTATATCTGACTTTCCAATAAAAATAAAATAAATTTAAAAAAAAAATTTAAGGGACCTCCACTTCCTTGAGTTAGTAATATAAAGAAGAATGCGTTGATATGGGTAAGATTCCAAACTCAGTCCTTTAGGTATGGACTAAATGGCTGATACCATAATTTACAAAAGTATCTTGAACCTAATAGAATTCATAAAAATGATACTTCTAATTCCATTTTCCTTCCATGTACTTTTAAAAAGGATGTATTTGAAATTCAGAGAGGGACAGATAGAAATCTTCCATCTACTAGTTCCCTCCCCAAATAGCCACAGTGGTCGGGTCTGATCAGGTGGAGCCAGGAGTTTGGAACTCGGCCTGGCTCTTGCACAGGGCTGCAAGGACTGAGGCCGTCGGACCGTCCCCTGCTGCTGTCCCTGAGATGGTAGCAGAGCGGGGCTGGAAACGCAGCAGCCGGAGCACTGAGTGGCCGTCCTCTTGCAAATATACACCTTTTTCATTCTATTATTATTATTATTCTACTCCCTGGAGTGTACCAAAAACGTTCAATTTTGATGACGTCTTTTGGTTGTTAGTGTTTTTTGCTTACAAATCTAAGGACTCATTTCAAGGTCCCGAGGCATTAACCTGTGTAATTTATTAACCCTAAACGCCCTGGGTTTCACAATCTCAGCTTTTCTTTGTAGGCTTTCAGGGAGCGAGTGAAGGCGTACCAATATTTGTGGCAAAATAAGGATGCGCGCAGGCAGATCCCGAGCACAGGTGTCCTGATGTGATGTCCCAGCAGCTTAAAGACACAGATAAAAGGACGGCAGGTCACCGCAGAGCGCTTGCTGCGTTGCGTGCTGAGACCAGCGTAAGCACTGTCTGCTCGCCGTGGATTCCATGCTATTCGTCCCGGAAAACAGCCAGGACCGGAAGCCCACACCCTGTTGAGTTATTTACTTCTTTACGGTCAGTCAGGGAGGACTAACCTGTCCTTCGTGGTCTTGCATGGCTAAGGGATCGCCCGTCGCCCCCGCCCCCCAGGCTAGTGTTTAAGTGAGTCTGGTTCTTATCTGGCTTTAAATTCCTTTCTTAATACACACACACCAGAGTGCAAGGCGAGCAGGACTGCTTTCCTGGAGCACTGCTGTAGGTTTTGTTTCAACAAGTTAGACACCAGAAGGAATACGTGAACCCAGAAGTTTTTTTACATGTGCAAAGCAAGGGATGTGATAGAATAATGAGATTCTTCGTTAATCCACAAAAGCCGGACTGCCTGGCTCCAAATTCCACCTTTTCCCTTGGGTGTCGTGTGATCATGGGCACATTCTAGGACTTTGATGTCTCAGAGCTTCAGCTTTCCCATCTGTAAAATGGGAATGCTGACAGTACCGCCCTGTGGGAAGATAAGCAGAAGCAAATTGGGTTCTTGCCCTCAAATCCGCCAGGTCCTTCTGCTGCCCAGCACCCATCCCTGAGCCAGCTCGTAAGTACACACACGGAGACGTGCTATTTGGGATTCCAAGGATTTTACAAGTTGTTGTCAGAAGTCAGGAGCAAAGATCAAACACGAGTGTCACAAGATGTCAGCAGCACCGAGAGCCGGCAAAGGCTTGCTGGCGAGTATCATGAGACTTCATTATCTGGACTCTGGGCACCCCCCTCGTTGGTGCTGCTGACCACCTGCCGGCTCTTGGGCGTGTCTTCTCTCCCGGCCTCTGGGAGGTGTCTTCCCCAGTCCCTGCCCACCCCAGATTTGCCAGTTCCCCGCTGGACTGGGATTGGTACTGCCCCAGGCGCCAACCCCTCCCCCTGGGGGTCATGGCTTTGTTTTCTTCTAAAGACCCAAGATTTCCAAACTCTGTGGTTGCCTTGCCTAGTTGAAAGGGGAAGAAGAGGATCAGCCTGAGGAGGAGGAAGAAGAGAAGGAGAAGGAAGAGGGAAGCAAGAGCAGCACTGCTGAGGGACAAGAGTCTGGAGGGCCTGTGCCCCGACAGAGCTGGCAGCCCGGGACTCTGTCCTGCCCTGTGCCTGCTGCGTCCGCCAAGGCCATGGGCCCAGGGGCTCTACTGGTCCTGCTGGCAGCCACATCGTGGCAAGGTAAGAGGCCCCAGGGCCCAGGACTTCGGTGGATGTGGGATAGAGTGCCTCCTCTGGAGTTCTGCCACCGTGCGCTTCCAGCTCCCCAGCACAGGACTTCAGGCTTTGGAAAGGCAGTGGGTGACAAGGAGGATGGTGTGGGGGAATTGGGAGGAACCAGCCCAGCCAGTTCTGTGGCTCTGTTCAAGTCCAGCCGTGGATTCTCCCTGCAGATCCTGAGCAGGTCACTGAGATCTGGGGCTCTCATCCTTGACTCTTCGCTGGCAGGTGGCTGGGGCAGTGAAAGCTTAGCACACAGGAAGCTATCTGGGCATCTTGTTCCAGAGCAGATCCTGGATCAGTGGGTGCATTTCCCAGAGAGGGACCTGTGCTCCAAAGAGTTTGGTGCCTCTGATGGCTCTGACCTCCCATGATTCCTCCTGCGACTCTAGGCAGGACCCGGCTCCCACTCAAAGGGGCTGTGTTCCTTCATTGGGGGTTCAAATAAGAGGTTGGAAGGAGAGAGTCAGGCATCCTAGACCTGGCACTTGGGAGAGGGATTTGTGGGGAGATGTAGGCTATACGGCTGGACTGGAAGAGGCCAGTTGGAGTGTCTGTGGCCAGAGCCCTCCCAGCCCTGGCTGCCCAGGGGTTCCCACCCCACCCGACCCCACCAGCAGCCACACTTGCTACAGGATTTTTGTCTATGAGTTGCCCCCAGAGATGAGGGCTGCGTATTTAGAGGGATCGGAGTGATGAGGACGGGGGTGAGGGAGGAGGAAGGCGGCTTCTCTCTGGCTCTCCACAGGAGGACTGTGGGGTTGGCTTTCTGGCCCCAGAGTGGAGGAGAGGGACAGGCTGCCCGCCGAAGGGCTGTCTTGCGCCTGGCTGAGCATTCTGCTGTCTCCATTGAGATATCCTTGACATCGAGTAGGAAGCACATGTGTGGCCAGATGAGCCTTGGCCAGATGCACATGTGCCTGGAAGCGGCACAGGTTTGACTTTGCCACATCCTGTCCTCACCCTAGGAACCTGCCGTGGATCATTGCTGGAGAGAAGGTGGGGGTGTTGGTAGGGAGAGTTTTCCAGGGTCCAGCAGCCCCAGGCAGAGGACTAGAAGTAGAAGTTCTTGACCCAACAGGCCAGTGGTGAGTGAGTGAGCTGGCCTTGGGGATAGGAGGACAGGACAGGAAGGGGTTGGCTGGGCACTGGAGTCCCTCAGAGATGGCAAGTGCCAAGCTGCTCCCTGGGAGCCACTGAGCCCAGCCTTGGGTGTGTGTGTGTGTGTGTGTTGAGGGCTGGGGGTCCCCTGCGGGAACTGAGGGGAGCATGATGATGAGCGGCCTGGGTCCGTGTTTGCCAAACCCCCACCCCCGGGAGGACAGGGCCGAGCGGGCGCCTCTTCCCTTCCCGCAGGCCAAGTCAGCAAGGGGAAGTTGGCAGCAGATGTGTCCTGCATGAGCATCTGCCGCTGCGGGACAGATGTCTGTCTTCTGTCCATGTCAACACATCCAGGAGGCCAAGGCCGGAGTGGGAGAGATGGGCAGGGGGTGGGAGCAGCTAACTACAGGATGGGACGTGTCAAGAGCATGAGTAGCCCAGGGTCACAGACTGGGGGATGTGCAGTCGGAGCATCTGACCTCTGGGGCTGAAAATCCACTTCTGTCCCTAAGGGGCCAATAGCTACGTGGCGATGGAAGCTGTGGCGTAGGGCAGGAGCAGGCGAGGAGCCATTTGTCACCTTACTTCCTCCTCAGCAGTCCTCTGGGATTCATGCAGTGAGGCAGGAGCCCGTGGCTCAGTGGCCTAGCCACTTCCACTTACTTACTCAACCAAACCCCAAACAGCGAGCCCATGTTTTGCACATGTCCTGCAGTAAACCCCAGCTAGGTGCTGCAGCTGCGGTGGGGTGCGCCAGCTCGGCTGAGAACCCTTGACAATGCCGTCATCTGATGCTGTTCCCAGGGGTGCGGGAGTCACACTGCGTGGAAGGGTACAGCCTCTGGGTGCCGGCCTTGATGGTAATCACTGGTCTCTCGGCGTGTTTGCTGATCAGAAGCCTGGGCTGAGACTATACAACTGTCTCCTGGGTATGATCTCAAGACATTAATGAAGCCACCCAGAGGCAGTGGAGAGAGGCTTGGGGTCGGGGGTGAGGTGGCTGCAGAAGTCACCCGACTAAAAGGGGGACCCCGGGGAGTGGTTCTGCAGAGTGTGAAGGAGAGGCCGCCTTGTGCCATGGTCCCTGTCCCAGGAAGTAGGTGACCCTCCCTGTCCTGGGGGCATCTCTGCTCCGGGAAGCAGAAGTGAGAACATCCCTGCTTAAAGGACTGCTGGTTGAGCGGAAACCAGCACTGAACCCAAGCCGGGTGCCAGCAATGTGTTTCCGCCTCTGCAGGCCAGGGGGCGCCGGGCAGCCCCCTCTCCCCCCACCCCTGGAGGAGGCCCTGAATCAGCTCTCACTTCCCTCCTGAGCCCATATTTAGGTGCCAGAGAAGTGCTGACGCTGCAGAACCCGGGGGCCTTCTTCCTGGCGGGCCAGATTTGGGGTGTATGTGTGAGGGAAGGTCAAGTTCTTTTTTTTTCTCCTTCAAGAAAAATTTCCTTAAAAGACACTGGCGCCTCAGTGAGGCAGCCCCAAGGGTGGATGCCTACACCCTAAACACTGTGGCTAACCCTGACCACCAATTCTGTAACACAAGGTATTCTAAAAGGTTGTCGAGCGTTCAGACTGCCCGACAGGTCAACAAATGGGTACAATTGTCTCAGCTTTATACATGGGGAAACTGAGGCACGGAGCCTCTGATCCATCCCGCTGGGCTGCAAATCAGATGTCAAGTGGGAGTTGGAGTGGGCACAACAGCAGATGCTCAGAGCCCGACTCTGCTGGCAAGACCTTCCGCCCTTGTTCATTTTTTCATTGGCTTGTTTGAGGCCTGCTTGGAGCCGGAGACACAGCCCGCCACGTACCCAGGGTTGACCGTGTCCACAGAGTGAAGTGCCCTCACAGAGAATGATCTATTTCTCAACAGGTTGAGGGTTGGGAGCCAAACAAATGCCTTGGTGGGGGGAGATGCTGAGGTGTGTGCGGACCGAGCCCAGCACCTCCTCAGCCAGGGCTGCAGCCATCTGTTTTGGGGGGAGGACAGTGCTAGGACACACACAGGGCTTACCCTGCTGTCTGCTGCCTCTGCATTAGGTGGAGAAGGCGTGCCCGTGATAGAACCCAGAGGCCCTGAGCTGCTCGTGGAACCGGGCGCGACAGTGACTCTGCGGTGCATGGGCAATGGCACTGTGATGTGGGGTGGCCCCATCTCTTCCCACTGGAACCTGGATCCGGACGCCCCCAACAGTATCCTGATCACAAACAATGCCACCTTCAGAAACACGGGGACCTACCGCTGCACGGAGCTTGGAGAGCCCCTAGGGGGCAGTGCCACCATCCATGTCTACGTCAAAGGTGAGGACTCGGGGCACCTTCCCAAATGGGGCAAAAGGGTCAGCCCCTTTGCCCGGCCCTTACCAGTAAACCAGTTCTGGGCTGTCGGAGTAGCATTTCTCAGTTAACACTGCACAATAAACCTGGGTGGTCATTTTGAAGATTTTGCCCATTTCCCAGAGGCTCAGAGGAGTTGAGTCATCTGCCCAAGGTCACACAGCATTGAGTCGTAGGGCTAGACTGCAGCCCAGGTGCCTCTGAGTGCAGGGCAGTCAGGCCTCTGACTGTGCAGCATTGTAGGGCAGCTTCTTGGCATGACGTGCTCTCGGGCAAGCTGTTGGCCTGTGGGACCCTCTCTGTCCCCTGTCCACGACATGCAGGGATTTAAGACCAAACCGAGGTGACTCTGCGCTCTGTCTGCTGCAGACCCCGTCCGGCCCTGGAATGTGCTGGTCCACGAGGTGGCGGTGGACGAGGGGCAGGACGCCTTGCTACCCTGTCTGCTCACTGACCCTGCGCTGGCTGCAGATGTCTCCCTGATGCGCCTGCACAACCGGCCTGTCAGGCGTCAAACCAATTACTCCTTCTCACCCTGGTATGGCTTTACCATCCACAAGGCCGAGTTTCTTGACAGCCGGGACTACCAATGCTGTGCCGTGGTGGGAGGCGAGGTAGTCAAGTCCACCGTCATCAAGCTCACTGTGCGGAAAGGTAAGGGGGCCAGCTGAGGGTTGGCTGGGCTGGGGGCCTGGCGAGCCAGCAGCTGTG
The DNA here is from genome assembly GCF_017591425.1 of Ochotona curzoniae. Classification (NCBI taxonomy): domain Eukaryota; kingdom Metazoa; phylum Chordata; class Mammalia; order Lagomorpha; family Ochotonidae; genus Ochotona; species Ochotona curzoniae. The sequence goes on from NW_024464918.1 coordinate 42,662,965, forward strand.
GGGCAATGGCTGCATCTTGTGCCTGGGAGTAGCTACATTTCTGTCATTTCTTCTGATGTTTCCAAACCTGTCTATGGGGCAATCTGGGCAAGGTATGCCAAGAGCAGGAGCCAGACCGTATACAAATAAATGACTCGGTGGGCGGGTCATCTCTGAGCGTTAGATACGCCATGGAAAGCATCAAGTGTGATAATGAAGGAAGCAGTGTGTGGGGTGCAGAAGGCCTCGGCTCCTGGATCCCACATCAGAGATGCTAAGTTTGACCGTCTCTGTCTCCTGAATCCTGCTGTCTCTCCTCCTTTCGGCCCAGACTAAGCTGTTGAAGGCATTTGATGGGTAAAGCTGTTTCTTTCTGCCTGTCTACCTTTCATACATAAAAAGCTTAAAGATTAAAAAACAAACAAACAAAAAAACCAAAAACCTCTTCTGTGGGGCTAGGGGAGCATGGCCGGGGAGGAGGCATTTTATCTGAGCTGGAACATGAGGAAGAGGTGGCTGTACAGAGGCCTGCCTCAGCAGAGAAAACAGTGGGCATGGGGAAGGGGCAGGGAAGGCCCCAGAATGTTCTAGAAGTGCAGGGAGGGCATCTGCCAGATCTGGACCAGACTAAAGCCCAGAAGCCAGGAATTCCATCCTGGTCTGTCACAGGGGTGGCAGCAGCCATCTACCACTTTCTGAGGCGCATTAGCAGGGAACTGGATTGGACCAGCGTGGTGATACAAGATGCTGGCACTACAAATGGAGGCTCAACTCACTGTTCCTCAGTGCTGGTCCCTCAAAGACACTTTGAGCCTGGAGATCTGAAGGATGAAGATAGACATTCATTAGAAGCCATGTGTTGGGCGAGAGGCAGGGCAGGCAGGGTAGCAGGTGGGTGCGTGTTCAGGTGCCAGCTCTGGCCTGGGCTTCAAGAGGTCTGTTCTGTGGCTTCAGTCCTCCCAGGACCCCCAACCTTGACTCTGGAGCCAACCGAGCTGGTGCGGATTCGAGGGGAGACTGCTCGTATCTCCTGCACAGCCAGCAACCTTGACCTCAACTATAGCGTCCATATGTACCACGGAGACACCAAGGTCAGTTGCTGGGAAATGCTGTGTCCCTGCAGGGTGGTGCCCACCCTACCGCATGGAACCCCAAACCGGCTCTGGAGGCTGGGATCAGAGCCTGGGCCCTGGCAGGGTGGGGCTGTGGCTGTCAGGAGTTGATCCAGAACCAGGTCTTGGACTCTGCTGCCTTGACTGATGACCTCAGCCCTAGCTTGCAGATAAGACGCAGGTGTTAGCCAACTTCCGACTTGCTGAGGGATTCCCGGCTGGCACTGGAGCTTAGAGACATGACATCTATTGCAGGGAAACCGTGGGAAACAGGAAGAAGTCACAAAGGGCATGATGGCGGACTGCATCATGCCCTTCCTTCCCTTCCACCACATCCACAGCGTATCAAGAACAGGCCCAAGCCTCTGCTATGCACATCTCACTTCTCCCTGCAACCCTAGTGGCCAGGAGCCTGTGTCAGTCCCATTTTACAGATGAAGAGCCTGAGGCTCTGCGTTCACTGCCTTGGCCTGGGAATAGGCAGATAGCGATCCTTGCAGACTGAGCCCAGGGCCTTGCCATCCCTAAACAACCTTGGGGAACCATCTCCACTTCTTTCTGCCCACAGCTCGCCATCGCCGAACAGTCTGACTTCCAAAATAGTAACTACCATAAAGTCCTGACCCTCGCCCTCAGCAACGTAAGCTTCCACGATGCTGGAAACTACTCATGCGTGGCCACCAACGCGCGGGGTGCCCGCTCCTCCTCCATGTTCTTCCTGGTGGTAGGTGAGCATCAGGAAGCAGTGACTCCAGGGACCGGGTGGGAGAGGAAGGGCTGGTGGCATGGAGGGAGGGAGACACTGCTAGGGACACTGCCACTTGGTCCCAGGCTTGATCACAGAGCGGGTACCTCCATTCACAACCCCTCTTCCGCCTTGGCGTTTCCACAGTGTATTGCTGTATTTTTGTTCCAGCTTCCTTTTCTTCTGTCTTGGGCTTGGGGTCAGGAGTTTATCCTGCATCTCATTTGCTCACTCATTCACTCCTTCCTCTGGACCCATCTCATGGTCGCCAGAACAGTGGTCACTCAGCATGATCCTGGGGACAGAGTAGGCTCCTCCAGCTCAGGCTTAGAGCTGAAGGCAGGGGGCGGGGAGGGGAGGGGAGGGGACAGCATATGCGGAGCCCAAAGTCGAGTGGGCATAGGGTATTTGCAATACCAACAGAATCGGTGCCCATAAAGGATGCCAGCTCATAGGCACTAGCCCCTTCAAGAACTATGGTGTTCTTGAAGTGGGACAGCACAGGCCCTGTTCGAGGATCAAGCAGGCCAGCATGCAGTTAGCAGGAGGAAGGACGAGTAAAGGAGAGCTGGCAGAACCAGGAGAACCCTGTGGGCCAGTGCCAGGGCTTGGCCTGCTTCTCTTGAGAGACATGGAGGGTTTGAGCAGAGTCACGTGACAGACTTGGCTGTGACAGGGCTTCCTGGTGCTTTCTTTCCTTTTAAAAAATCTACTAGAGGGCCCGGCGGTGTGGCCTAGCGGCTAAAGTCCTCGCTTTGAACGCACCAGGATCCCATATGGGCACCGGTTCTAATCCCGGCAGCTCCACTTTCTATCCAGCTTCCTGCCTGTGGCCCGGGAAAGCAGTCAAGGACGGCCCAAAGCTTTGGGACCCTGCAACCCGTGTGGGAGACCCGGAAGAAGTTCCTGGATCCTGGCTTCGGATCAGCATAGCACCGGCCATTGCGCTCACTTGGGGCGTGAATCATCGGATGGAAGATCTTCCTCTCTCTCTCCTCCTCTCTGTGTATCTGACTTTGTAATAAATAAATAAATCTTAAAAAAAAAATCTATTAGAAAGGCAGATATACAAAGAGGAGGAGAGACAAAGAGAAAGATCTTCCATCCGCTGGCTCACTCCCCAAGTGGCCGCAATGGCCAGATCTGAGCCAATCTGAAGCAAGGAACCTGGAGCCTCTTCCGGGTCTCCGACGTGGTTGCAGGGTCTCGGGGCTTTGGGCCGTCCTTGACTGCTTTCCCAGGCCACAAGCAGAGAGCTGGATGGGAGGTGGAGCAGCCAGGATACGAACCAGTGCCCACATGAAATCCTAGTGCATGCAAAGCAAGGACTTTAGCTGCTAAGCTACTGCACCAGGTCCCTGGTGCTTTCTTGGGGACTGTCTGTGGCATGGAGATGAAGGGACGAGCTAGGAAGTTGCTGCGGGAGTTGAGGCTAGAGGTGGCAGGCAGAGGGCGAACGTTGAGGGAAAGGACAGCTATGGTGGACTATTGAATAACAGAGAGTGAGCTGGTGGACCAGGTGGAGGGAGGAGACCGCTGCTTAAAGTCGGAGACAGGTGCAGGAAGCAGCATGGGTGAGGCCCAGGTAGTCAGTGTGGCCAGGATGGGTAGCAGGAGTCTGCAGGAGCAAGAGCCCTTATGGGCTGAGGGGACACTGGGGACTCCTCGGTGGGGTGGAGCAGGCAGGATGAGGAGGATGCAAACAGGACTGGGCTCCTGGTGGAGGGAACGGTTGGAGGACATCTTCCACAACACCACTGTGCTGTATGGGAGGGATGCTGGAAGACACCGCCAGGGGGCGTGTTGAGCATGTGAGGAATCAGCGTTGGTTGGATGAGGGAAGTGTGATCTCACTTGATTGACAAGAACCCCTGAGCCATGGCTGCCCCACGAGGTGGTGGCGGGCAGGGAAGTGCTGTTGTGTGGGGAGGTGGGGAGGTGGGAAGGGCGAGCTCTAGGCTTTATAGTACTGAGTGAGGACCTCTGAGAGCTCAGCTAGTTCCCACCTCCCTGCCGGGTTCTGGTCATGGCTCCTGGTCCTAGGGACAGCCCGAGCCTTGCTCACAGGATGTTTTATTGGGAGGAGCCAGGCGAGACTCTTGCAGCCCACTCAGACTGGCCGAACCTAGAGTGCTGTGAGGCTTCCAGCGGTGGTCTTTGGGATGACCACATCCAGGGGCTCAGACAGCATGGGAAAGACTTCATTGTGCCTTGATGCTTGGCTTTCTGCTGCTGGGCCTCCGGAGGTGTCCAGCTGGGGGACCCCTCACACAAGGAGGGCTGCTTTTTTCTCAGGGTCCCCACCAACCAGCACAGACTTGTATGCCCAGCCCAGAGGGGTTGAGATCACCCTGATGCCTGGCTGGGTCCGCACGCCTGCTCCAGAACAGCATGTACAAGTCCCATTGATTGACGTGTTAGCTGGCAAATGAATGGGGGCATGCTCCAACTTTCTCAAAGTCAAAACGAAATAGATTCTATCTCTTCATTATCCAGATTAAGGAAAGAGATAGGAATGAGCCCTGCTTCTCCCAAGGCTGGTGAGAAGACTTTACGTCCTGGCACTGAGGCAGGATGCGGGAGAGAGTTAGAGGCTGGCCTGGCTGGGGCTGGGCTCGGGGCCCCTGTGCCTGGTGCTTAGTAGATGCTCAGGGACAACAGAGTGAAGTTGGAGCACCCAGTGGGTGAGCATGCGGGGCATCTCTCCACTAACACCACAACTCCCTATGTTCTCCTTTGCAGAGAGTGCCTATGTGAACTTGACCTCCGAGCATAGCCTCTTCCAGGAGGTGACCGTGGGCAAGACCCTGACCCTGAATGTCAAGGTGGAGGCCTACCCAGCCCTGCAAAGTTTTCATTGGACCTACCTGGGGCCCTTCTCTGACGACCACCAGCCCAAGCTTGACTTTGTCACCACAAAGGAAACATACAGGTACCACCTGTCAGCTCTCATGTGCATGGTTCTGAGGGCGCACAGGGGATGCTTCAGCCAGGAACAGGAGTTCCTGGGCCCTGCACTGACCTTGAGTGATTTCCCTCTCCTCTCAGGGCCTCGCCCTCCTGGAGGGTCAGATGGGAAAGCATTAGTCATCGGTGGAGAAGATTTATTTTATTTATTTTTAATTTTTTAAAAGATTTTTTTGTATTACGAAGTCAGATATACAGAGAGGAGGAGAGACAGAGAGGAAGATCTTCCGTCTGATGATTGATTCCCCAAGTGATTGCAATGGCTGTTACTGCGCCGATCTGAAGCTGAGAACCAGGAACCTCTTCCAGGTCTCAGACGCAGGTGCAGGGACCCAAGGCTTTGGGCTGTCCTCGACTGCTTTCCCAGGCCACAAGCAGGGAGCTGGATGGGAAGTGGAGCTGCCGGGATTAGAACCGGTGCCCATATGGGATCCTGGCGCATTCAAGGCCAGGACTTTAGCCACTACTACACCACATCGTCGGGCCCTGTGGAGGAGATTTAGACCCAAGTGGCTGATCCCTCTGGTCCACGACCTTGGGAAACCCAGCACCCTCCTCTGAAAGTCTACCCTTTGCACATCCCCTGGGTCCCTCACGATCTCTTGGCCTCCCTCTTTCTCCTCTTTTGTGGCTAGCCCAGATGGAGAAAGTGACATTGCTGTGACTTTCATAATGACTGTGCAGAGTGCCTGTCACCTTGGCTTGGTAGGTGGAGGGAATCAACACCCCCAACCCAGTGAAAGTCACGGCAGGCCCTGGGCCACCATGCTGGGGGTCTCTTGCTGGCCACTCTCCCCCATGGGGCCATGAGTCTTCTCATAAGGTGCAGAGTGACTCCATGTCCCGCCTCTCTCCCCTCCAAGTCCTGGGATTCATCCCACACACATTGTACCAATCTCCACCTGAACTGTGTCCTCAAAGATGCTTTACTTTCCTGTCCCAGGTGGCCTTTTCAGGTCCTTTGCTTTTGTATCCTTTGTAAAAACAAACAAAACCCCCACAAAATTTCTATAATGGATGGACAGAATGACAGTCTTCCATCCACTGGTTTGTTCTCAAAATGACCGTAATGGCTGGGGTTAGGCCCAGGTGCTTCCTCTGGGCCTCCCATGTGCTGCAGGGACCCAAGCGTGCAGTCCATCCTTGGCTGCTTTCCCAGGTGCATTAGCAGGGAGCAGGATCCAAAGCAAAGCAGCTTGGCTTCAAGTTGGTGTTCTGATATGGGATGTTGGCATCACAGGTAGTGGCTTAAGCCTGCCATGCCACCACACTGGCCCCTTTGGTTTCCTTCCTTGGAGGGAACACTGGGACTGGGGACACACATGCCAGCTTCCCAGCTTGCCCAATGAGAACGAGAAAGGACAGCCAGCATTTGGCCTGGATGCCACACCTCCTGCCACACGCAGGACCCACACCCTGCTGCTCTCCAGCTCTCTCCTGCAGGGTCCTGTTACTGCCTCAAGTCCTTCCCAACTTAGTCTCCCTGCAGGTGCCTCATGAGAGGTGCCTGCTAATCCTCTCTGAGCTAGATAATATTCAGCCATCTTCCCACAGCAACACACTCTGGACTTCTCCTTCTGCCTCCCAAAGCCTCAGCCTCTCTGACTCCCATGTTTTCCTCTGCTGTGGGCATCCCAAGTGGCAGTTTAACTGGCTGCACTACCATGCCAGCCCTGACAGTCCCAACACTTTACCTTCTTGTGACTGTCACTCCCTCAGGGATGCTTCGTCCAGGGACAGTGGTGGAAGCAGGGCCTCCCTGCATCCCATAGACCTCTGAGAAAGCCACAGTCTAATGAGAAAAGGGATCAAGGAAGTAGGATGGGGTCTCCCTGTCTCAGCACACCTTGCCATGGCCTGGCTCTGCCATGGCCTGGCTCTGCCATGGCCTCTGTACCCCCCTGGACATTGGATCCATCAGAAAGTAAACCCCTTAAAATGCTACCATCTGGGGCCTGTCCCTGCAGGGCTTGGGCTCACCAGGATCACCTGCTTTACCCTTGCAGGTATACATCGAGCCTCTCCCTGCTGCGCCTGAAGCCCACGGAGGCTGGCCGCTACTCCTTTCTGGCCAGGAACGCGGGTGGCCTGAGGACTCTGACGTTTGAGCTTACCTTGCAATGTGAGTGATGGGTTGGGCCGGTGGGGGGGGGGGGGAGTCCTCTGGGCCACTGGTGAGGCAGGCTTGAGCCAGGGTGGAATGTAGACAAAGCAGAGACAAGGTATAAAGCCTGACCCCTGTCTGTTCCACTCAGATCCTCCTGAGGTGACCCTCACAGGGACCAATGTCAATGGCTCAGAAACTCTCTTCTGCGAAGCCTCTGGGTACCCCCAGCCCAATGTGACATGGCTGCAGTGCAGGGGTCACACTGATAGGTAAGTGGGCTCGGCTCCCCTTGCTGGAACCCCTGGGGACCCAACGAGTGGGAGGGTGTGCCCATGCTGGGGTCCCCCTTGCTCAAAATTACCGTTTATCTTCTCAGATGTGACGAGGCCCATGCACTGTTGGTCTGGGAGGACCCGCACCCCAAGGTACTGAGCCAGGAGCCCTTCCACAAAGTGACTGTCCGGAGCCTGCTGCCTGTTGGCAGCCTGGAGCACAATATGACCTATGGTTGCATGGCGCAGAACAGCCTGGGCAACCACTCACAGGCCTTCAGGCCTGTCTCTGTAGGTGAGCCTGTTGTCCCCACAGCCTGAGTCCCCACTGGAGCAGATCCCAGCAAGTACCAGGATGGAGGTCCTTCCCAACGAGCCTCCCCAGGCAGTGAGATGGGACAGTTTAGCACCCCCAGGAGTGAAGGCTGCAGAGTGGCAGAGCAGACAGGAGTGAACAGGATCTGGGAAAAAGCAGCCTGGCCCAGACCTGACCCTTTTGTTTGGGCCCTGCACCTGATAGTTCATTTATCATATCTGTGGCTCATTTGTGACTTTATGCTATGCGCTTGGCATAGGCCTGGTACTGGATACTTGCTCAGTACAAATGACCAGCGTCCTCATGGGACTAGGCCCTGCAGCCTCCAGCTACCCTCCTCATCTCTTCTGCCACTCTGTAGGATGCTGCCCAGGGTCTCATGCCACTACCTTTGTCTGCCTCGCACAAGGGCTCCCTCTGGGCTGTTGCTTCAGTTCTCAGGCAGCCCCAGCACCCTTGGGCCCTTGATGGTCACAGTTCAGCTGCAGCTGCATGCTAGGTTCTCTGGGTTCAGGAGGCACAGAGCAGGCCCCGGCCTTTGCCTGGCTCCGTGGTGGCCAGTCATGCATCCTGCCACTGGCCGTGGAGCCGCTGCTGACGGCTGTGTGCCATCAATGGCAGAGTTGCATTTTGTTGGGATCTTGCACAGCTTTCGAAGGCATGCTCCCCACTGAGCCCCCATGCTGGGAGGAGGCTCTGCTGGCATTCCCATTTGAAGGATCATAAACCTAAGACTGAGAGGGAGTCAGGTTCAGGGTTGCACACCTCCTAGAGGGCGGGGGTGAGAACCCAGGCTCCTCATCTGGGTGACAGGCTAGAAAGTATGTCCTTGCAAATCACAGCTGGGTGGAGGCAGTGAAGTGGCTGTCGCTGGAGGCGGCAAGCAATGGCTGGGCACTAGGCCAGACTGCTATAAAGCAGAGGGGTCCCCCAAAGCCACCGAAGGCAGTGATTCTAGCCAGGGAGTAGGGCTGTGGGTGTGAGAAGGGCTGGGGGGGCCATATTGGGATACACTTGCTGGTTCCAGGCACCATACTGGCCTGAGCTCAGGAGGGAGGGGTAAGGCTCACAGGTCCCTTGGGCTGCTAATTCCTCCCCCTCTTCCGTTCCGGTAGCTCGCTCACAGCAACCTGACGACTCTCTCTTCACACCTGTGGTGGTTGCCTGCCTGTCCATCATGGCCTTGCTGCTGTTGCTGCTGTTGCTGCTCTTGTACAAGTACAAGCAGGTGAGCCATGCAGCTCTGGTACCGGACCCTGGACACTTCTCCCACCAGAGCCTCTGGCCTAGCCGCCTCCCTGTGTGTGATCAGACGCCCAGAAGTGAGCCAGCGTGGGGAGGGGAGGTTGTAGGGAGGTACTGGGCTCTCACCGGGCTGCTGAGAAAGACAGTCTGCTCAGAGCCAGCTTGATCTTGGAGGATGAGGGGTGCGGCAGGAGGATGTGTAACTCGGGTAGTCTACCTTGGGCAGAGGACGGTGCGTGCAAGAGGACGGGGAAGGGCAGGCCTCACTGAGCGATTTGAGGAAGCATTGGGTTCCAGTGTAAACCCCAAATCCATTGGCTGTTCTGGGTAAGTGAGCAGTGGGTCTTGAGGGGTGAGTAACCTACCTGTGTTCCCCTTTGCTGCCTGCTCTCCCCTATTCCTGCCCTGGGGTATTTGCAGGGCTCTGGAGTTCCATGACGGTGCCAGCGCTTGGCAAAGGAAGGCACCTCTGAGCAGCCCCCCAAGAGAATGTGGGGAGGGTTTGGGTCAGAACTTCCAGGATCTGGGCCCCATTTGGGTGCTGCTTGTACATGTGTCCTGGGCTGTGTGCTCCAGGCCACTGTCTCTGTGTAGTGGGACTTGTGGGGTTGATTTGAACAGCTCCTGCTCTGCTATTTAAACAGCTCCTCGTGGCCGAGGTTAAGAGCCAGGGATTGTTTCAAGGCCCTAGGTTCAGAGCCCGCTTCTGCCAGGCTCTATAAACCTCTGTTGGCCATCTTGAAAATGGGATTAATACTATTGGTGGCTGTCCCCGCCCATATTGTCCCATTGTCAGGACTCCGTGACTTAAGGCACGGAGGGGACTGGCTGTGGAGGCCACAACTCTGCATTCCCCCATGCTGCCCGCCCACTCCCGTACACCTTGGGCTTGGGAGGAAGTTGGCTGGGAAGCCACAGTTAGCTCATGCAGTCTTGGGATTGCGGACGTCTGCGGCTGCCCATCTCCCTGACCACACACCCCTCTGGGGCCAGGACCTTACTCACTCACTGGCCAGCCACAGGCTTCCTTATGTGGAACCAAAAGTGCTTCCAGGGCTGCCTGGGGCTGCAGAGCCCAGTAAAGGGCTGGTGTGCCTGCAGGCCCCTCCAAACCGGGCTGGCCATCCCCACCCCCGCCCTCTCCCCCGTTTTCCCCCCTCTCAACACAGTGCAAAGGCATTGCATCCTTGTTCTGTGGGGCAGGTGTGTTAGAACATGGCTCCTCCAGTGCCCATTCCTTTTATCATCCCCAGGTTGAGGCACCCAGCAGGGCATGAGACCTTGGTGGGTCGGGATGCTCATTCCCTGTCTTGCCCTTTCTCACATGTCCACTGAGGGAGAGAGAAATGGTGGGATGATGTTTTTTTTTTGAGGGGGGTGCGGGGATAAGGCCCCTGGAGAGTCTGGAACCCTGGGAGTAGGGACTGAGTTGTGAGGCCAGCAGGAGGCACTCCAAGAATGAGCAGGTCTCTGTTGGGTCCCATAGGGGAAGGGTTGGGGGCTGTATGAGCCTTAGGCATTTTGGGGGAACAAAAGAGGTGACAGGTACAGCCCGGGGCCTGTGTACAAGTGCTCCATGACCTTGGCTGGTTTTGCCCAGGACACTGCTTCCATTATGGGGAGTTCTGGCCCCAGGCAGCCCTTCGGGTGCCTTTGCCTCTCTCTCATTCTCAGAGCTTGGGAAACTGAGGGGGTCCTTGACCCTCTCCTTGTTGCAGGAGCATGTGTCCAGCTGGGCCGGGTGGGGCTGACCAGGCCAGCTGTTTGAGGTGGGGAAGGGAGGCATGCGGAGGAGGGGGCCGAGGAAAGAGAAGTAGAAAGAGAAGGAAGACGGCCATGGCCACAGGGCTGCTGGAGGCGGAAGTGGCTGGGGAAGCCAGAGTCTCCTCACGTCTTCTGGCTTGGATAGTCTCCACCTGCAGGGGTTGATCATCTAGGAAGCAGGAGGCTCACTAGGGCCTGTAACAGACTCTCCTCTTGAGTCATGGCCTGGGAAGTTCTCCTTGATATCTAACTTCAGACTTTTCTCCCCAGTGACCAGTTAGGAACACCTGCTCTAGGCTGTTGTGTAGACTCTGCTCTTAACCTGTCCAGGCTGCAGCCTCCTGCCCCTACCTGCCCCCAGGCCCTTTGGCTTGCCACTGTGATGGTACCTGGGGAACGAGCCAGCTGCCATGCTTAGCAGAGCTGTTCCTAGGAAGCCAAGGCCTGACCGGAAAGAAGGGTTGCTGACCAAGGCCTTGGTTCCCTCTGCCACCCCAGCCCAGCTTCACTTCCCTCCCACTCCAGGCCTCCCATCAGCACTTCCGTCAGCACCCTCTGGCTTGCTGCCTCTGCGCAGCTTCCCTGGCCAGGGAGGCGAGCACTGCTGCCATTGCTGCTGGTCCCCAGCAGCCAGGCTCTGCCCGGCCTGAGAAGGTCCTGGGGTCTCACGGGAGGGACACCTCCCTCAGTCACCAGACCACAGCCTCCATGGGGGCGAGGACTTGGACTTGTCTGACACAGAATGGACAGTGCCCACCGCAGGGAAATCTCAGAGGACTGGAACAGGACTCTTCCTTGGTCATAACATGAGGGGGATTCGCATTCTGTGGCGGCACTGCCTGGGATTGAGTGTGGCCTCTGCTTTTGGTCTGGTCCCCTGCTAACGCAAGGGAGGTGGTGGGTAATGGCTCAAGTATTAGCTCCCTGCCACCCATGTGGGAGAGCAGATGGAATTCCCGACTCATGGCTTTAGCTTGCCTCGGCTCAGCCTACTGCTGGCATGCGGGAATGAACCAGCAGGTGGAAAGTTTGTCCTTCTCTGTCACTCTGCCTGCTTTATTTTTTTTTAAAGAAAAAATTGTTTAGTTTCTAAAAAGATTTATTGATTTTTATTGGAAAGGCAGATACAGAGAGAAGGGGAGAAAGGGGAGAGAGAAAGATCTTCCACCCACTGGTTCATTACTGAAGTAGCTGCAACAGGCAGATGAGCTGATCTGAAACAAGAAACCAGGAACTTTCTCCCACGTGGGCTCAGGGTCCCAGGGCTTTGGGCCATCCTTGACTGCTTTCTCAGACCACAGGCAGGGAGCTGGATGGAAAGTGGAGCAGCTGGGATATGACTTGGCACCCCTATGGGAACCTGGTGCATGCAAGGTGAGGACTTGAGCTGCTAGGCTACCACACCGGGCCCTGCCTCCTTTTTTTTTTTTTAGGACTACATATGGAATATTTCCATTTGTTTTTGTATTTTTTATTTAAAGATTTATTTTTATTATTATTTTTTTTTATTGGAAAGGCAGATATACAGAGAGGAGAGACAGAGAGGAAGATCTTCCGTCCAATGATTCACTCCCCAAGTGAGCGCAACGGGCCGGTGCTATGCCGATCCGAAGCCAGGAGCCTCTTCCGGGTCTCCCACGCGGGTGCAGGTTCCCAAAGCCTTGGGCTGTCCTCGACTGCTTTCCCGGGCCACAGGCAGGGAGCTGGAAGGGAAGCGGGGCTGCCGGGATTAGAACCGGTGCCCATATGGGATCCCGGGCGTGCAAGGCGAGGACCTTTAACCACTTGCGCCACTGCGCCGGGCCCTGTTTTTGTATTTTTTAAAAAATAGTTTTATTTGAAAATTTTTTTACAGAGTAAAGGAGGAGGATGAGAGAAATAGAGGTCTTTCATCTGCTGGTTCACTCCCCAAATAAGTGCAATTGCCAGAGCTAGGCCAGTCCCAGGCCAGGAGCTTCTTCTTGGTCTCCCATGTAGGTGCAGGGTTCCAAGAACATGGGCCATCCTCTGCTACTTCCCCTGGCCATAAGCAGAGAACTGTAGGATAGGCAGGACACTAGAAGGTGGCCATATAGGATGCTAGCACCACAGGAGGGGATCAACCACCATGCTGTGCCCCACCTCTTATTTTTTTGTTAATGGCCACAGCTGGCATTTCTTCTGAGTCTTCCACAAGGGTTCAGGGGCCCAAGCACTTGAGTATCCTCCATGCTTTCCCAGGCCATTAGCAGAGAGCTGGATTGGAAGTGGAGTAGCTGGGATATGGAACCAGCCCCAATATGGGATATTACTGCCACAGATGGAGGCTTGGCCTGCTACACCATGGCGCTGATCCCTCACTCTGCCTTGCAAATAGCACTTAAAATTTGTTTGGATGGATGGCTACATTTCAAGTCCTACCTCGGTTCAGCAATGACCAAGTTCTCATTGATAAAGGGGGTCAACAGGCCCTGTCCTTCAGCATACAGACGGGAACTTGAGAAGGAAGGGTAGCCGAGTGAGGGAGCATCAAGCAGGGACTGATTCTTGAAGCCACCAAGAACCTTGGGCAGTGGAATGAGACCCAGCATCCCATGTTTCCCCTCATCCCCCTGCAGAAGCCCAAGTACCAGGTACGCTGGAAGATCATTGAGAGCTTTGAGGGCAACAACTATACCTTCATCGACCCTACGCAGCTGCCCTACAATGAGAAGTGGGAATTCCCTAGGAACAACCTGCAGTTTGGTGAGAAAGGGCCCCTGGGAAGGAGGCAGGTCCTGTGGTGCCAGGATCCTAAGGATCCTGTGTATTTGTGTGTGCAATAGGTAAGACCCTGGGCGCCGGTGCCTTCGGGAAGGTGGTGGAGGCTACGGCTTTCGGTCTGGGCAAGGAGGACGCTGTGCTGAAGGTGGCGGTGAAGATGCTCAAGTGTGAGTGATGGGAGGGTTTGGGTGGGTAAGGGTCCTGCCCCACAAGACACTCACCCATGGCCTGGTACTGAGGCCTAGGATGCTGCTTTATAAGGTGTGCCCAGCTCTCTTAGAATCCTGGGTCTCCAGGAGGAGAGGCTGAACCATTGGGTGTAGAGGGGCTTCTGACGGAGCCCCGGAATGCTTTGGATCACAGGTTGACTTCCTGCCACCCTGGGACCAGCTGAGTGACAGGCCATGTCCCCCCTTTGTTCCTACCTACTCCCCTTATGCCTGCATTTCCCTTCCCCCTTCTGGCTCCTCTTGCAGCCACGGCTCATGCTGACGAGAAGGAGGCCCTCATGTCGGAACTGAAGATCATGAGTCACCTGGGCCAGCACGAGAACATAGTCAACCTCCTGGGAGCCTGCACTCATGGAGGTGAGTGCTGCTGATGGGATGGGGCCCTGGGGTCTCCTGGGGTGTCTAGAGGCCCCCACTCCATCATATCTTCATCCGCTCTGAGTACTGGTTGGATCCGCACAATCCCTGGGTCTCCCCTGGGCTAGCAAGGGGCTCCTGTGGGTGATGTGAAGCTGCTGACCAGTGGCTTTCAGATGTCTGAGTGTCAGCACTCGGAGAGGGAGAGGAAAGGGCATGTTTCTGGGCCCAGATGCTTGGGCACTCACTCCAGAGCCCAGGGGTGCCTGGGGCTTGTTGGGACCCCCATGCCTACTCCCATGTTCATCACCCATTGCAGTCTTGTCCTGACTGCCAAAGATTTCCTTAGAAGAATGTTTTTGGGCTGAATTCGGCTGAAAGTGCATTCCCTGGTTCAATCCTCAGATGCCTTCTACGGCTGGGGCTGGGCCAGGTCAAAGCCAGGAGCCTAGAGCTCCAGCCCATGTGGTTATACCTGTTGCTGGGCAAGGTGCCAGTGAGCAGGAAGCTGTAGAGGCAGAGCCAAGACACAAGCCCAGGCCCTCAGATATGGGCTAGGTGTTTCAAGTGGTGTCTTAACTCCTCTGTCAAATGTCTGCTCCTAAAAATACGCAAGTGCTGTGCTGGGGAAAGGTAGTAATGCTAAGGCAGGATTAGAACTGGGCTGCTTTTCTGGGGGGTGGGGCAGGGGAAGGGAGGCAGGCAGCATATGGTCCCCAGGCCCTACTACTACTGCCTGCTGCCCACTCCAGGCCCTGTTCTGGTCATCACCGAGTACTGCTGCTATGGTGACCTGCTCAACTTCCTGCGAAGAAAAGCTGAAGCCATGTTGGGCCTTAGCCAGGAGCCTGAGGGGGACATCAGCTACAAGAACATTCACTTGGAGAAGAAATACCTCCGCAGGTGGTACCCGGGGATGGGACTGAGTCTCAAAGCCAGCTTGGGGGTGGGTGGCTATGCAGCCCTCAGGTTCCCATCTGTGCCACAGGGAGGAGCCACTGTGTCTTAGGGGCAGTGCTGTTTTACCACTCGAGTTTGAGCATCCACTGCAATTGGGGACCACAGAGGACAAAATTGCCCTACTGAAGCCATCACTTTCACCTAAAGGATCCACTCACTGGATCCCTGCCTGCAGCTGGGGACTGCAGACTCCCTCCCTGCCAGGAGTGGCCTATGTTGGTTCCTCACATTGCCTCAACAGTGCTTGCTGGCTTGTTGCCAGATGGAGGCCAAGCAGCCTAGCCACAAAGGGTCTCTGGCCTGCTTGGGTCTCATTTTCTTCTTGAGCCACTGGGGTGTGGAATGCCTCCCAGGCTTTCTAGCCCTGCTGGTGCGGTGGTAGGATTCCTGGAAGCCACTTGGAAGTGGAAAGGGGAAGTGGAAGTTTTGTCACCCATGAGTCAGGGTAGAGGCAGAGCTGGGCTGGAGCTCTCAGCCCCTGGGCCACACTGCTTTCCTGGAGGGCCTCATGAGGCCCAAGAGCCCAACGGCTGGGGGGGCGGGCAGCCAGGATCCCAATGAAAAGGGTGTGTGGGTCCTTACTGTAGGTACTGCCAGCTATTATGCAAAGAGGAAAAGAGGCCATCGCTCCTTGGGGACTGGCAGGGTCTACTTCCTCTTCTGATCCTCTGGCACCCCTCTGAGAGGATGGCACATACGTGGCCTTCACAGGCTAAGTAGGCCCGTGAGCCAGATCAAGTCCTAGTGAGTGCCAACAAAATATCTAACCTTCAAATCAAACAGGGCAGGCTTTCCTAGAAAATAGTCCTCTCCAGGGCGAGAGGCGTGTGGGGACCCAGGCCCCAGCAACGGAAGTACTCGATAGTACAAGGGAAGGGGAGCAAACACAAAATACTTAGTGGTCCTCTTTCTGGACCCAGGGTGTGCCTCTAACTGGGGCAACAGGGACAGAGGGCTCAGAAATTGTCTGCTTGGAATGTGGAGGCAGTACTGGCTGTTGAGTGCCAAATATGTTTCCAAGCTCACTTTGTACTTCCAAGTGGGGGCTCCTTTCCATGCGCCCAGGCCCACCAGTTCGGAGTTCACCATCTACCATGCCTCCCAGGTGACACATACAAACAAGGTGCTTTCAGAAGCCTGCTGTAGCCCAGTGGGGCCTTCATCCAGGCTTGCACATCCAGGACCACTGCAAAGGGAACAACTACTTTCTCACTCACTTCTAATGTAGGTCTGGGCACGGGTTACAAACTCCCCAGCTGACTTTACTATGAAGCTTGGGCAGGAGGAGGAGTGAATAAGGGGTCCCTGAACACGCTGATGGCAGAAGAGCTGTTAGGGCGGAAGGGCATGCCACCTTCTCCAGGCCTAAGGAGCAGGAGGGAAAGATGAAGGAGGAACAGGTGGCACTGCCTGGAGGTAGGATGGCTGACGAGCACCTCTCAAGGCATAGCCAGGACATGGCAGAGCCTTGACTCGAGGCTCCCTGCAATCCCTGTTGAATAGGCTAGGTGAGGCCAAGGGTGGCTGGAGGCCCTCTGATGGGAACTGACACCTACCCCCATTTCCAATGCAGGGACAGTGGTTTCTCTAGCCAGGGTGTGGACACCTATGTGGAAATGAGGCCCATCTCCACTTCTTCAAACGACTCCTTCTCTGAGCAAGGTGAGGCACGGGAAGTGCTGCTGGGCCCTGGGTCCAGGTCCGGGTCCTGGTCTGGGCCCGGCTGATGCTCTCTTCCACCCCAGGCATGGACAAGGAAGACGGCCGACCGCTGGAGCTCCGTGACTTGCTCCACTTCTCCAGTCAAGTGGCCCAGGGCATGGCCTTCCTGGCTTCCAAGAACGTGAGCCAAGCTGGAGGGCAGGGGTGGGAATGGTCTTGAGGGGCGAGTTTATTCAGGATGGGTGGAGCCCCAGGCTGGGCCACATTTGAGTATGGTAGGCTCAGAAGGGTATGAAACTCAAAAGGTGTGAATGAAACAGTGTTTCCCCTCAGGATGTCTAAAATACACAGCCCAGTAGCAAGAGGGCAGGGCGTTCTTCCATGAGCACAGGTAGAGCAGTCAGTGGTTTTGATGCTGGCTGTCACCTGCTGTGTGACCCTGGCCAACGGCTTAACTTTTGACCCCTTTTTTGCACCTATAAAGATAGGTATATTCACAGGCTGGTTTGAGGGGAAGCAGCCTTACAGAATGTGCAAATGCTTAAGGGAAGGCCTAGGCAAAGGGAGGTCCAGAAGTGGGCAACAGCTATTAGCTTGTGGTTCCCTCATAAAGTTTGTAGAAAAACACAAAGGGAAAAGGGAGCTTCTTTTGGACAAAGCATACTGTAATCCAGGAGAGGCTTCTCAGTAATATGTGTTTGGCAACATCAACTCTGTGAAGAGGCCTGCTATTAGTCACAAGGAAGGCCTTTGGCTTCTGCTGCCGAGACAGGGCTGGAAGGGCTAAATGTTTGTGGCTTAGGGACACAAAAGATGTATCTCCAGGCTTACACATGCCCAACAACCTGGGCTGGGTCAGAGTGATGTCTAGAGGCTCAATCCAGGCCTTCAATATAGCTAGCAGGACCCAACTGCTGCCTCCCAGGGACTGCACGGACTCGGAAGCAGAGCTGACTCCAACACAGGATGTGCGCATTTCACATGCCATTTTAGTTGCAGTACCAAGTGTCAATGGTTGCTAAACATTGCCTGACCATTCTAAGTTCTCTGGGTCTGAGAACTCTGGTAGAGGTGTGGGTAGGTGTTTGGGAGGCAGTGGTCACCAGTTTTATTACAGGATTGCAAAGCCTTGTGGGGCCTTTGCTGCAGCCCCTCAGCCTGGGCTGAGGTTGCAGAGGGCCCAGCCTAACCTTGCTGTGTTTCCTCTCAGTGCATCCACAGAGATGTAGCAGCCCGCAACGTGCTGCTGACCAGTGGGCATGTGGCCAAGATTGGGGACTTTGGGCTGGCTAGGGACATCATGAATGATTCCAACTACATCGTCAAGGGCAATGTGAGTGCCAGGAAGGGGTGGGCTGGGGAAGGGAGCAAAGCAGGCCCAAAGTAACCCGTGACTGTCCATTCCAGGCCCGCCTGCCTGTGAAGTGGATGGCCCCGGAGAGCATTTTCAACTGCATCTACACGGTCCAGAGCGACGTCTGGTCCTACGGCATCCTGCTCTGGGAGATCTTCTCACTTGGTGAGCTGGGCCGTGGCTCCCTCTGGGCCCATTACCATCCTGTCCCTCATAGAACAGAGCACTCAAGGATGCTCGGTGCGGGCAGTTTCCACCCTGACATTTACTTTCCTGGGCTTTTTCCCTGCTCTGAGGCCCCCATGTCCTTGAAGGCACAGCCTGAGCTATCTACCAGCTCCCTACCACCTCCCCTCCATTTCCTGAGGGCTAGAATAGGAACTTGAGTCCAGTCGTTCAACGTCCTCTATGAGGTGTAGCTTCCTCCTCCCCTCTGTGTCTCCTGACTAATGCGCAAGGGAAGCTTTGGCCTGTCAGGCGTGCAAAGCCTGGCTGAAGGCTCTCTCCCTCCTAAAGTTGACGCTCATGGTGCAGGGCCTGGGATACAGTTAGCACTAGGCCGGGAAGCTGCTGATCCACTGCCACTTCGAACAGCGTAAGCATTGGTGTGGCCTCTTATGTGACTGACCTTGGCCTTCACAGGGGTCAACCCCTACCCTGGGATCCTGGTGAACAGCAAGTTCTATAAACTGGTAAAAGATGGATACCAAATGGCTCAGCCTGCATTTGCTCCAAAGAACATGTAAGTGAAGGGTTTTTCTGGGGGTAGGATATGGAAGGGTGTGTGGCCTGTTTCTTCTCTCTAAACCATTTTAGTTACAGGCTTCACCCCTCTTTGCACTGGACTTGAAATCAAGGTTCTCTGGTTCCTCAGGTAGAAGGGGGAGGTCCTCAGAGAAGAGGCCCCACATTGGGACTGGTCTTGGGCTGCCCACACGGCCCTTTGTCCAGGGATGTCCACGAGGCAGTGCAGGGCCAGGACCCCTGGATTCTGGGGAGCAGCACTGGTAAACCGTGTTCTGTCTGCAGATACAGCATCATGCAGGCCTGCTGGGCCCTGGAGCCCACACACAGACCCACCTTCCAGCAGATCTGCATCCTCCTCCAGAAGCAGCTCCAAGCAGCCACCAGGGAGCAGGTGAGTGACGGGGTGAGGCGCAGGCTGGCAGGCTAGGTTGGGCCTGACGCTTTGGGACTACCTGCCTCTGGTGTCTCCCACCCTCAGGGCTACACCAACCTGCCCAGTGGAAGCAGCAGCAGTGGCAGCAGCAGTGAACCTGAGGAAGAAAGCTCCAGCGAGCACTTGACCTTCTGTGAGCCAGGGGAGATGGCCCAGCCTGGGCTGCAGCCCAATAACTACCAGTTCTGCTGAAGAGCCAGGCCTTGGGAACGCTGCCTCTCCCCTCCTCCATGGATGGGCAACATGGGGAGAATGTACAAACTCTGCCCTCAAGTCATTTCACTTACCAGCTCAGCCCAGCTCTAATACTTGGGAAAGTGAGGTGCCTGTGGAAGTCTCACTCCCAGAGCCTGGGCTACCACTGCCAGTCAGGGGCTGAGCCCCTGCCCTGCTCCCTCCTAGCCTTATGTTTGCTGTGTTACCTAATGCCCTGTTATCTCCATGCCAATAGACTGAGTTTGTGCAATGAGCCCCCAGCAAGCTGCCCTGCCACTGAGGAAAGGCCCCTTGGGGCTGGACAGCCCCCAGACCTGGTACTGCGATCATGAGCCCAATCTGCAGCTAAGAGCAAGGGGAATGCAGCCAGTCCCCTGATGCTTTTTGGGTGGAGACGAGGGACTTCAGCATGAAGCTGGCTAGGCCCAGCCGCCTTAGGATATCCTGACTAACAGATCTGCTGGAGGCTGTTGCCTCAGCATTAAACTAACAGTGTTCATACAGCTGCCTGCACTTCTTCGTACCCTTCTATTCCTACAAGGGACAAGGTAAGGAACAGGACACCAGAATTAACACTTGACTGCAACCTGATAATTTAATAAAGTTTATTCTTGTCAGGGAAGAGAGGGAGAAAAATGCCACTGCCTCCACTTCCCTCAATAAATTAAGTAACACTCAGCCAATTCCAGGGCATGAGACAGACCTGGGGCCCTCAAGCCAGGCCCGCTGTTTCCTTACGGCCCAGGCTGCTTCCCCTTCATAGAAGGGAGTTTTTCCTACTGCTGGCAGGGTAGACCAGGGCCCTCTGTGAGAGACCTCCCTGCTCAGGTCCCCCCAGTGGGGTTGCAGGAAGAGCAACAAGGAAAGGCACCCCTCCTTCAGGGGTAATCAAGTCTAGAGGGACCAGTGGACCTCTCTAGCCGAAGGCAACAGGCTAAGGCCCTAAAGGTTCTTCCACGGCAGGAAGGAACTACAGGCCTCAGGAAGGCCCCCTGCTACACAAAACATGCCCAAGTGCTCTCAGAGCCAATGAGGGGGTTCTGGGCATTCCCACAGGTGTCCCCCACCCCGAGGGCTAAGAATTAAGGACCCCAGGTCCCCCATGTTAAGAAAATGGAAGCTCTTTGGTCAGTCCCAGCAGTCAAGAGGCCCTACCCAGAGATACTGTGAGACCGTCTGTGCAGGTCCCCTGGACCAATGTACCTTAGGTGAGGGCCTTACTATATATGGCTTGAGCGAGATGGTGCAGTTCCTGTTCCACAGCTGGGCTTACTCTGCTGCTGCCAGCTCTTCTTCCTCACCTTCCTCCTCTGTCTCTGTCTTGATCTGAGCGACCCCAAGGCGGTACAGGGTGTCACGGATGACCACCTCACCAGGTTGGCAGCTCTGCACAATGTCATGGATCTGCCGGTTGACAATCTCGCGGCTGGTGAGGAAGTCCACAAGGCGGTTGTAGAGGTAATAGTGGGTGGCATTGTCAAAGGCAATGGGCCGCTGGCGGACACTGGTGGCTTTGCTGTCTACCATGGAGGCCAGGAGGGCTGTGTAGGGTGCCAACTCAGGGCACAGGGTCATGGAGTGGTGCCCAGCACTGGGGTCTCCAGGACTGGGCTGTGTGCCTGCATGCAGGATGCGTCGGGCAGCAGTCCTGGTGACAGGGTGCTGGACTGAGTGTTCCGCTTCCATCATGTCCACTGTGTAATGCTGGTCCAGGAGTTCCGGGCAGGACACACTCTAGGAGAAACATGGTAAGAGGTATGAGCAAGGTGGAACCTGTGGAGAACTTTGCACGGTCAGCCAGCCTAGCTGCCCCTATTTTCTCAGGTGAGGAGCAGCAAGGGGGAGAGGCCCAGGTAATTACAGTGCTGTCCAGCAGCACCTCCTTTCCAGTATCCATCCTGAGGCTCCTCAGGGGGTGATCCCTTCAGTCTGTTTCCCCTGTAAGAAAAGTGGCAGGCTGGCTAAGCTAGTGCTGTGTACAAGGCAGCCTGAGGCCTTACCTGGGTCTGGGATACCCTGAACACACCACCAGGAGGCTGCTCAGGCCTTTTTCTCTTTTTCTCTGGAACCAGTGTTTGCGGACTGGTCCCAGGGGAAGGGGCTGCCTGCTTGTTAAGTAGGAGGGAACTCACCACCGGTGGCTCCGTGGGACTGGAGAAACAGCCCTGGTTCCTTCCCCACATCTGGCTGGTCAGCTCTGGGTAGGAAAGGTCAGCACACAGGGCCACTGGTGTGGCCATATCAACGATGTAGATGGGAGGCCAGTGGCGTGAGGAGGCCAGGAGATCCACGTGATCACGGGCGCTCTCAGCCCGCACGAGGTACTTGGAGCCACAGATCACCTAGAACAGAGAGCAGACAAGGCCTGAGGGTCAAAGCAGGTCAAACCCACAGCCCCCCTGAGTGCACTTCACTTCCCAGGAAGGGGAGCACAGCCATTCTGCTCCCTCCTCCTTCTTGTTTGTTGGTAGCTTATCCTTGCTTACTTAAGAGGGGACAACAACCTGTTCTTAGCTCAGAACATCCTTGTTAACACCAGCCTAAAAAGGAGACTCCTGGGCCACAAATGTACAAGTCAGGGTCTCAACGTATGTACTTACGCTAGCTGCTCACCAGGCCACAGTGTGTGACTCAGCTGGGAGCCCAGATGCACTACATCAGCACTAACAGGCCCCAGCCCTGTTTCACTTCTAGGTAAGTGGATACCCTGCAGAAGCTTGCCTTCACACCACCTTCCCTCTAAGAGCTTAGTCTAGGACTGGAGAATGCTCTGGGAAGAGGCCTGTGGGCACTATGGTTAGAGGCACTGCTAATAACCCCACTCCCTGTGCAGCTGGCCAGTACTGATGGGACTGGGTCCTACCCCAGAGCATACTCTTCTAGAATATGGTATGATCTGTGCCCCACCCAATCACTGGGGTACATCAGGGCCACTCCTTTCCTTACCTGGCCCAGGGCTCAGCCCCTTCTGCTCCCCACTACTTTCTACCTCTGACCTTCCCTGGAGCTACTGCAACAGGCTGGGGTATCTTAAACCTCTCCCCCTAAAATAGCTCAACTGGGGAGAAATGACATGGTGGTTCTTTGCTCCTTTGGCCCTCGGCAGCTGAAGCAGAGCCCCACACTCCTGCCCTAGGCTAAGGGTGGAGCCTGACCTTAGACTGCCATCCCACATGTTCCCAGGCCTCAATTCTAAGAAGGGGCTGGAGCAAACCGGACAGCTGAACAACAGTCAACTCTGCTCAAGTTCCTCTCTTACCTGATGAGGGCACACCTTGTAGATTTTACCTCCTGTGAACTGAGGGGGTGGCTGTCTAGCTCTTGCTCCATTCTGTACAGATTCATAGAGGGCCAATAAGGAGAAGCAGAGCTGGTCCTGGAGGGGAAAGACAAAATTAAAACCACAGGCAAATGGTAAGGAGTCGGTTCTCAGTGCAAACACTTTTAATAGTTAACACAGGAGCTGCACTATGCCAACCTCTGCTAGGGACTGGAGTGCCTTGGAAAGGCAAAGCCAACAGGGGCTAACATTTGAATCTCATCATGAAGGAAGTGAGATTCATAACAGGACTGGCGTAGTGGGAGAGCCACTACCTGCAGCATTGGCATCCCGTATGGGTGTAGGTTCAAGTACTAGCTGTTCAACTCCAATCCAATTCCCTAAAATTGTGAAAGCAGTGGGAGACCTCAATTAAGTTCCTGGCTTTAGCCTGTGATTGTAACCTTGTGGAAAATGAACCAGTGTATCGAAGAGCTATCTCCTATCCCTCTAACTCTGCCTTTCAATTAAATAAAATCCTTACCCAAAAAATGCCTATACGTCATGCATATATAATCATTTTCTAAGAGCTTGAAAATCAGACAATGGGTAAGGTATTTTGGTTATTTCATAGACGAGGCCAATAAAACTCCAAATACAGACTGATTCCTCCAAGACCCCACAGACAGCTGGAGAGCCCCAAGTTTAGACTAGTCAATAGCAGGCACAGGCCTCATGGTGTGACTGCCAGTTTCCTATGTCTGAGTTCACATTCCTGCCAGAAAGTGGACCCCCCCCCAGCCTGTTCCCAGGGTACCAATATTCATGGCTACCTGGGACACTCACCTTAGAGTCTTCTGCCCCAAAGGGAATATCACATTGCTCCAGCAGGTGCCGCAGCTTGTCCTCGCTGTAGGAACCAATATCTTCCAGCCTGCAGGTGCCCTCTTGGAGCAGCCTCACTAAGGCACTGCCATTGCCTGGCAAGACACAAAGGTGCCAATGGAAGGGCACTGCCACCAGCCACCCTTCTGTGCAAGACAGATCTATGACTTCTCACTCTAGAATGTCTAAGTGGGATATCTAGCAGAAAGCTGTTGCAAAAAAAGAAAAATGCTTTCAATTCAAAGTCTGATGTCTTTCTGAACCAAGATCTCAGATGCTTACCGTAGCCTCAGCAGCAATAGTAGCTCCTATTTTTAGAATGTTGTCTATGCACCGCACTCCTGAACCCCGCTGAGTGGGAGAGCTGGGGTGGATGGAGGCTTAAGGAAACCATTCCTCGGCTCTGGAGCAGCAAGTGTGTGGTGGGGGAACCTTAAGACCTAGTGTTAGGAAGCACTACTTAAGAATCAGTGGATCTACTATGCATTTAGCAGTCAACATAGGAAGGCCTATCTAAAGTTTAAAAAAAAGTTTATTACACATAATGGAGAGAGTGTTTTTATGAAATTTTCTTCTCTTATAGATATCAATATATACATACATGCCCAGAAGTGCACAGCCAGCTGTGTCCATCCTACAGAATGGCTGCTGGATCCTGAAAGCTGCACCCTGACTCTAAGCAATTTTGTCACTGGCTGACAGCATCTTTTCCCAAGAAGCCCTCTTGCTGGGCTACTATCCTAGCCTACTGGCTGAGCCCCTCCATGACCTCTATCAGCCACTAGCAGGCCTTACCAGTTACTGGCTGCACATCCAGGTTTTTGTCTTTTTCAGTGTTGACAACCACAGCTCCTCTCATGAGGGGCGGGAAGAAGGGGGCGATAACAGAGGCATCAAACTTGGTGATGGGGATGCTGGCAGGAAATGCCACCTGCTCTATCACCTCTGTTTCCATTGTGGCCCAGAAGTCTTCCATGTTTACCTCATTGGAGCCCATGAATTCAGGCCAAGTAAACTGAAAGATAAAGATAAAAATACAAAAGCCACACTATTTGAGTCACCATCTCAGACACAAGGGAAAACCAAAACCCCTGGGGCTCAGGACCCAGTCCTGCTTCCACTTTTCTTCCTCCCATACCACAGGAGTCTCCCAGGCTCAGATGGGCCTTGGGTCCCTTCTGCTTCTATATTCACATCATTCACCTTGACACATGCCATCTTTCCTGTGCTGCAAGGAAAGCGGAAATACTACTTGTTTAGTTGTTAGGGATGCCAGACACTTCCTAGTTGTTAAGGCAGAAGTCTGGAATAAAATTACAAAGGCACAGACCAAAGACATGAGCGGAAGTTCTGTACCCAAACCCAGTCCTCAATCTCCTGGCAAGAACAACCAGAATACTACCTAAGAGAATTCCACTCACATTTTTCAAGGCCCTGGAATTTCCTTACCTCCTTCCAAGCCCTCCTGGACCGTGTCCACACATAGCCAACTCCTCTACTCCAGGCAGCATTATCTATTTCAGGCACTCAGCACTGTGGCTGGTCACTTTTCCTTACTGGCCCTCTTTTACGGTCCTTGAAGTGTAACCATAATTTCACTACCTGATTACTGCCTTAGTTTGGGGTTATTTATTATAAATGCAAATACCTGAGCTATATGTCAGTCTCTATGGAGTCCAATTCTAATTTTTCATTTAAAACAATTTTCTGGGCTGATGTTGTGGTGCAGTGGATTAGGCCACTGCCTGCAATATGAGCACCCCTATGAGAGCACTGGTTTGAGCCTTGTCTGCTCCTTTCAAATCCAGCTCTCTGCTAATCTGCTGAGACAGCAGCAGATTATGGACTTGGGCCCCTGCCATTCAAATGGAAGACCTGGATGGAGTTCCAGGATCCCACTTGTCTATCCTGAAAATCCAAAGCTCTCTGTGGCCAGACATAATTGGCAAACCAAGAGCTCAGTCTCAGGAGGTACTGTGAGCAAGGGCATGCCACTTGTCTTGCCTTGGCAAGACTGCCCCGGGGGACAGCAGGCAAGAAGGTAGCTACCAACAACAGACTGCACGTAAGCCTGCCACAGTGGGGTGGCTGACCAGCACTAACCTCCATGCTCTTCAGAGCCAGTACGGTCTCCTCGCTCCTCTGGGCCATTTCCACTGTGGGGGCCACCCCGCAGATGCCACAGATCATGTCATTGTAGTCTCGGACAGTGAGGCACTCAAAAGCCCAATAGCCGTTGCACAGCAGCTCCTGCAGCTGGCCCAGCACCTCTGAGGTCAGGGTCTTCTCTGGAAAAAAAGAAAGCAAGAGCTCAGAGGTCACAAAAAGCAAACTGAAGCCACTAGGAACAGGCTGGCTAGAATAGCAACCTTAGAGGAATGCTTCCCCACTGAAGACAGCTAGAGCCCTAACTCAGCTGGCCTTCGAGCACTCAGCGGGCAGCTTGCTGGGAGGTCTGGTCGGTGCTGGGTGGCTGGGTGGCTGGCTGGCTGGCTGTGTTAGCACCAGCAGGGGATCTGCTGAGTGCTCTGAACATTCTCACTGAATTCTTACATTAATTCTTCATGAACTTTCAGAAAGCATTATTATCTTCAGCTAGCACTTGGAGAATTAGAGCAGAGTAAGTATCTCCAAGTCACAGTGCCACTAAACGGACAGCGCCCAAAGGCAGGTGTGTGCACTAGCACCACCTTCACTCTGCCCTGTCTGTCCTCACAGCATGCAGATGAATACGAGCTTGCAGGGATGGACTAGGGAAGCAAAAACAGCGAAGGCAATAGTATCTTCTGGACAGTCTAAGCACGAACTGTGCAACTGGGAACAGATACCTGCAAATGATGCATTCACAATGAACCTACCTGTACTTAAAGATGTATCCTAAAAGTCTACTGTAAGCCACTTGCTATTAAGTCTGTAGATGCATGGAAAGGCTCGCACCTTTCAAAGTTAGCATGGCAGCTGTGAAGCACTGAAGGAAGAGTGCTTTAACGAGTCAACAATTTTCAAAGTATTAGTCTCCTCCCTCAAATGACTTTTCCAACTGAAGTCAACCATGGAAACTTCCAAGGAAGTTTCGGACCAGTGGTGCAGAAGGATAAGAAGGATAACTGGTACCTGTCTGCTCCTGCACCGACTTCAACACGAGGCTGACGGACACTCTGGGGTCCTCTCCCAGCTTGATTTGGTTTCGGATTGCAAAAAGCAAGTCTAGGCTCACTAGCAGCTTGTTCCCCACATTAAAGAGACCTGCAGAGGCAACAAGGAACTTCAGTGGAACACACAGCAGAGGGACAAAGCAGAACATCAACTCAATGCTCAGCAATAGAGGCACAGGGATTTAAATGAGTTTGTGTTTATAAAAGAGCAAAATGTGTCGTTACAGAAAGCCCTAACACATCCTGACAAAAAGTTGTAATCCCAATGCAGTAAGCTAACATGTAGCACAGCACCTTCTTTCCTCCTCCCAAAACAACATCCCTCCTCTGCCCGCACCAACCAGTTCTGTCCTCAGGACAGGAAGTGTGGCTCCTTCACCTCTCACACACAGACACCAGAAGAAAAGCAGGGAGACCTTTAGCCCAGGTAAGTTCTGGAGCTGTAGCAAAGGGTCATCACCCCATCCCAAAATCAAATAACCAGAGAAAATTAAACATAATTTACCACAAAAGAGGGCAATTTTACACTTGTCCAAAAACCACAAATTTACACAAAAGCAAATTTTGGAATATATGTTCCTTGTAAAGAAGGATAGCGAGGACTAGCTAGTTTCTAAACAGGTGTACAAGAGCTGAGACCACATAGAACAAATTCTGGTTACTCAGAAAATGTGAATGAAAATCTGTGTCCAAAAAGCTATCATACAGAAGCCTAAAAGGTAACTGTTGAGATGACATGTAGACATACGTACATCATTAGTCACTAAGAAAAATTAAAACCTCAACAAGACAACTGTATACTCTTATTGGAATGGCTAAAAACCAGCAGCACCAAAAAAAAAATACAAAGTGAGAACAGGCAAAGCTTACTGGAATTCTCACATGTTGGTAGAAGGAATGCAAAATGGTACAGCCACTGTGGTAAAGGGTTTTGTAATGGTTTTGTAACATTAAAAATTTACATGGGGCTGGCACAGTGGCAACAAGCTAACCCTCCACCTTGTAGCACCAGCATCCTGTATGCGCCAGTCCTAGTTTAGACGGCGCCACTTCCCTACTTATGGCCTGCAGAAGCAGCGAAGTATGACACAGTCCTCAGGCCCCTGCGGCTACATGGGAAATCTACAAGACGCTCTTGGCTTTGGATTGACTCAGCTCCAGTTGCTGTGGCCACTTGGGGAGTGAACCAGAAGATGGAAGATTTCTCTCTCTTCTCTCTGTGCAAATATGCCTCTCAAAGAAAATCTTACAATTTTTAAAAAAAGATTTATTTTTATTGGAAAGTCAGATACACAGAGAGAGAGATCTTCTTTCTGCTGGTTTACTCCCCACATGGCCGCAACGGCCAGAGTTGCACCGATCTGAAGGCAGGAGCCAGGAGCTCACATGGGTGCAGGGTCCCAAAACTTTGGGCCATCCTTTACTGCTCTGCCAGGACACAAGCAGGGAGCTGGATGGGACACGGGGTTGCTGGGTTTAGAACTGGTACTTGTACGGGATCCTGGCATATACAAGGCGAGGATCTTAGCTGCCAAGCTACCACGACAAGCCCAAAAATCTTCTCAAAAAACTACCACTGGAACACATGCTTTTAATAAATAAATAAAAATGGGCCTAACACAACAGCCTAGTGCCTAAAGTCCTCACTTTGCCTGTGCCAGGATCCCATATGAGTGCCAGTTTGTGTCCTGGCAGCCCCACTTCCCATCCAGCTCCCTGCTTGTGGCCTTGGAAAGCAGTGAGGTACGGTCCAAGGCCTTGGGACCTTGCACCTGCTTGGGAGACCCGGAAGAGGCTCCTGGCTTCAGATTGGCTGAGCTCCAGCCATTGCTGCCACTTGAGCGAACTTGCAGATGGAAGATCTTCCTCTGTCTCTTCTCTTTTCTATATATCTGACTTTCCAACAAAATAAATAAGTCTTTAAATAAATAAATAAGATATACTTGCCATATGACTCAGCAATGTAACTCGTAAGTATGCATTTACAAGAGAAAGGCAAACCTAGATTCACATAGATGTCCGTATATGAATGTTTGTACCAGCTCTATTATATTTGCCAAGATCTAGTAGCAGTGCAAAAAAGCATTTACTCATCTATTAATGGGTGATATATACACGGGTACACTCACATAGTGAGAAACTACTCAGCAATAACAAGGAACAAATCAATGACAAATAGAAAACATGGATGAATCACTAAGGATTTTGCTTCCTGGAAGATGCAGAGTCAAAAGGCTACATACTATTACTGTATCTGCAAGCCATTCTAGAGATAAGAACATCGCAGGCTTGAAGGAATCAAAGAGTTGTCCAAGGTTGGGGCAGGTTTGTCAGGAAAGCATGATACAAGAGAATGTGTTATGGTGACTGAACTGTTCTGTAAGCGTGACTGAGTTACACAGTTTAGTGCAACTGTCAGGGCTCTCCAAACTGTGTAACAAAGTAAACCTTACTGTAACTAAGTGTAAAAATATATTTAATGAGACACTTGAGGACTAGTTCAAACATAATGGCTGCAGGGAAATACGCAATCTTATTTGCTGTTAACAAGAGCATAAAGTAACAGTACAAACTCAAACTGGCAATTTAAGGCTTACTGAAAACACGGATTCAGAGTAAAGCACTACTAAGAGATGGAAAGCAAACAGAAAACATTTTTTATCTTCAGCACTCAGTCCTACATCTAAAATCTTGGATTAAAACTCTTGCAATACGGGCCCGGCGCGGTGGCGCAAGTGGTTAAAGGTCCTCGCCTTGCACGCCCGGGATCCCATATGGGCGCTGGTTCTAATCCCGGCAGCCCCGCTTCCCTGCCAGCTCCCTGCCTGTGGCCCGGGAAAGCAGTTGAGGACGGCCCAAAGCTTTGGGAACCTGCACCCGCGTGGGAGACCCGGAAGAGGCTCCTGGCTTCGGATCGGCATAGTATCGGCCCGTTACGCTCACTTGGGGAGTGAATCATCGGACGGAAGATCTTCCTCTCTGTCTCTCCTCTCTGTATATCCGCCTTTCCAATGAAAAAAAAAAAAAAAAAAAAAAAAAAAAAAAAAAAAAAAAAAAAAACCTCTTGCAATAGTTAGTATACAGTGTTTGAGAAAATGCTCTATGTTGATGAATGCTGTGGTATAAAGGGTAAAAAGCAGAAGTCACATTTTTCAGCCTCAGCAGTTGTCCAGAAAAAAATAAAGATTTCATTATCTGTAGGACTGTTCATAATAAACACACATCCCTTTAAAAATGGTCAGGTAGGAGCAAGCATTGAGCCTGGCAGTTCACACACTTGCATCCCACGTCACGGTGCTGGAGTTCGGCAGAAGCGCCACCATCTTCCAACTGTGGTTTCAAGATCCTGGATAAGGATAGCCATCTCCTCTGGAGGCTGAGACACTCAGACAGAGGAGCCCCTCTTCCTCTGCAGCCCCAGAGAGGTCTAGTGCTCAAAGCACTACCGAGCACGGAGGTAGTTCCCAAGTCTGCTCACTGTGGTGCTCTGAGGCAAGAGAAGGTGGGCACCCACCTGTGTAGATGTCCATGAAGCTGTGCAGGGCCAGACAGTGGGGGTTCAGACACATCTTCACCTGGGCAGTCACCATCTGCAGCCGATTGGCTGTCAGCAGCCAGCACTCCTGGGGTCCTGCCACAGAGCTAAAACCAAAGCCATCACCAACAAAAAGAGACTCAACCTCTATATCCAGTTCCAGGATCCAGCAATCAATGACAGAACTCTCATGACTTTTAACACAAGCAAAAGGTGCTGGATTTGGATTCTATGATTTTTTTAGGTGTGAGTTTCCACTTTGTTTGAATGCAGTCCACAGTAATGTCCCTATGACAACCACAACTCTCATTTTATTATGTTAAGTTAGCCAACAACTCTCAAACCCAAACAGTATGCTGCTGGACAGTCTAAATGCACACTGAATCCTAAACTCACGCTAATTTTCAGCAGGAATGATACCATTACTGTATTTCTAGCAACTATAAAGGTAAAACAAGAGGTCTAGAGAGCGCGAAGAATCACTTCACAGCTCACAGTCCCAACACTGACTGACACGAGCCAAGCGGGATGCGGCAGCCAGTGGCAAAGAAAAGGGTGCTTACTTCTGTCCCCCTTTGAATAACGGGCTGCCACAGAGAAGGCACTGTGTGGATGGAGACTCATAATAATTCGACCAAGAGGTTTGCTCGATGGTGACTGTCTCCTCACTCACGTTGGACAGGATAAGTCGAGAGTTATTGAGTTCATGAATCAAGGCAAAGACCTCAGCCAGCTCTGACTCATTCTCAGGGATCTGCAGAACTTTGCGCAGCAGCTGCAGTGTGGACTGGCGCTGGATCTCCCTCTGGGCTGCACTCAGGGGCTCCGTGGCACTCAGCCCATCTGGGAGTGGTGTGCTCGCTTCCTGGAAAGAGAAAGGATCAATTAAACACACAGCACAAAGTGCCAGCTTCAGGCTAAACTCATGAAAACCTGGGGTCCTGATCAGCAATGACTAAAGGCTGATGCACCGTTAGGTTCAGTTTCTCTAAAATACCCCCCCACACACATTTATCAGATTTTATTCACCATGGGTGTGTATGAAGGATAACACAGCTTGCCTTTAGCTCTGGATATGACAGTTGACAGCTGTACACAAGGACCCATGGCAATTCAATCATGAAATGGCAGATAAAAATACTAGTATTCTCCTGTCCCTTGAGCTGTTGTACACACTAAATGAGATACTGCAAGTACTTGGCATAGTGTCTGCAATGCAACAGACTACAAATGCTAGTTTTGATAAATAAACAAGTATTTGTACCACTTAAAGTACTTGTCTTTAGGGGCTAGCATTGTGAATAGCATGTTAAGCCACCAATTGAGGTTAGGCAAGTTAAGCAATGCTGCCATCCCGGAGGAGCATCACTCCAAATTTAGCTACTCTGCTCCCAATCCAGCTCGCTGCTCACAACCCTGGGAAAGCAAAGGAAGGTGGTCCAAGTGCTTTTTGCCTCTGCCACCCCAGGGGAGATCCAAATGGAGGTTCCTCACTCCTGGCCTAGCCACAGTCACTGTAACCATTTGCAGAGTGAACCAGCAAGATGCAAGATCTCTCCTTCTGCTTCTCTCCACCATCCCTGTAATTCTGCCTTTAAAAAATAAAAATTTAAATTATATTTGTTTATAATTATATATATGTATATACATATACAAAGAAACAGTATCTGTTTTTAATTCTTTATGGCTTCCAGATTCAAAGGATTTATACACCAAGGGATTAGAGATGAAGAACAAGGTTCTGAAATATTAAAAATGCCTCTGCAACAGAAACTCCTTCCTCATCCTCGTGCCAACACAGCATGGATCCTTGCTCCTTGGTGTGCCTGGCCTGGGTGCAGTGCTGCACTACAGGTCATCATCAAAATCACTGTCCCACTTTCCAGCATGGTTACGGACCTGGGCAATAAGAGATGTAAATTCAGAATTGCTGGACATTTTATGTGCTGCCTTGCAGAAGTGAAATGAAGCCTTGCCCACAGCAGGCACTCAGTAGGTGTTAGCTACAAAAATGTACGAACAAAGGCTGCCAAAGAGTCACTTGGCAGCCACAGTATGTGTTCCCAGTCATGATTATATGGAGCCAGAGGCTACTGAGACCATGTGAGCCCTGTGTACTGGGACACTTGGAAAGTCCTGAGTGGTTTCCCCCATCGTCTCCCCCCTTCCCACAATAAGGATCTTGCCTTTCAATAGAGTGAAGCTCCTAGCTCAAACAGCCAGCTAACATTCAAATCTTTTTTTTTTTTTTTTAATTTGAAAGATAGAGTTAGCAAAAAGGAAAGAAGAGCTAGAGAGATCTTCCACCTGCTGGTTCACTGCCCAAATGGACACAATGGCTGGAGTTGAGCTGATCTGAAGCCATGGAAGCTTCCTCCAAGTCTCCCACATGTGTGCAGGGACACAAGGACTTAAGTCCTAACTCTGCTTCTTTCCCAGGCCATAAGCATGAAATTGGATTGGAAGTAGAGCATCCAAGACTCAAAGTGGTACCCACATAGGATGCTGGCACCACACCTGGAACGTCAGCCTCTTACTATGTCACAGTGGTGACCCCTCAAATCATTTTCTTTAGTAGTGCCTGCCTCACTCACACTCCCTCCTCCAACCAAACGGAACACTCTTCTTCATCCATGTTCAACATGGATTAAGACACACTTCCCTTTGCCACTGGAAGCCCACCAGGGCTCCATCCAGGGCCCTGTACTGTTCCATGTATCAACCCTTCTCCCAAAGCAGACCCCTCACACCTCTCTTCATACCCTCAGTCCAGTCACTCCATCTGCTACCTCAAGGTACTATCACTTTCCCTTAAAACAAACAACCCTAACTCATGGGAAGAATATATGAAGAGCTCTGAAAATATGAAGAGCTCTGAAAATTAAAAAAAAAAAAAAAAAAAAAAAAAAAAAAAAGAGCCCCACAGAGCTAAGGGGAATATTTTACTGGTCAAGTAACTTGGACCATCTTTAAGGCAGATCAGCCAAGACTGCTTCAAGTAAAAGCTTTGCAAGAAACCTGAGAGACAGAAACAGTGACCTAATCTAAAACATCTTGGGGTTAAAAGAATCAATTAGGATCAGAGCTACAAGGATATAACTCTTCATGCTTCCTTCTCCTAAATCCAATGTTGCCACTGTCCTCAGTAAATGAAGTCAAGTCCCCTAAATTCCACATATCAGAATTTTAATCTCAAAAATCATGGACTTGAGAAGTAGAACCTATAGGAGCTGATTAATATATTATATTGTAAGAATGACTGTTATAAAAGTGAGATCACAGGGCCAGTGCAGTGATGTAGCTAGCTAATCTGCCTGCATCCCATATGAGCACTGGTTCACACCCAGTTGCTCCACTTCCCATCCAGCTCCCTCCTGATGAGGAAAGAAGTAGAGGATAGCCCAAGGCCTTGAGACCCTGCACTACATGGGAGACCAGGAAGAAGCTCCTGGCTGCTGTCATAGGCCCAGCCAACTTCAGACATTGTGACCACTTGGGGAATTAACCAGGAGATGGAAGATTCCTCTCTGTAACACTGCTTTCAAATAAAAGTAAAATAAATATTTAAAAAAAGAAAAAAAAGTGAGCTCTCTGGCAAGCTTGCTCCATCTCTACATGTGATGTCCCGTGTCATGTTATAATGCAGACAGAGGGCTCTTTATCAGATGCTGAGCAGATGTAGGCAACCACCTCTTGGGGTACCCAGAATTTTAAACTAATTATGGGCTAATGGTGTCAAACAGTGGGTTAAACTGTTTACTTGTGATGCCAGCATTTCATACGGGTTAATGGTTCAAGTCCTGGGAGCTCCACTTCCAATCCACTTCTCTGCTAATGTGGCTGTAAAGGAGTCAAAGATGGTCCAAGCGCTTGGGGCCCTACCAGCTACCTACATGGGAGATCTGGATGGAGTTCTGGGTTCCTGGCTTCGGCCTGACCCAGTCCTGGCCATTATCAGTGGCTAGAATATACAGCTTTTCCCCTCCTTCCTTACGATAACTCTGCCTTTTTTTCCCCCCAAAATTTTTTTTTGAAAGATTCATTTATGTTTATTGGAAAGGCATCGCTTCTCGGCCTTGTGGCTAAGATCAAGTGTGGAAAGGCAGATTTTTTTTTTTTAAGATTTATTTTTATTGCAATGTCAGATATAGAGAGGAGGAGCATCAGAGAGGAAGATCTTCTGTCCGATGATTCACTCCCCAAGTGACCACAACAGCGGGTGTTGCGCTAATCTAAAGCCAGGAACTTCCTCTGGGTATCCCACACGGGTGCAGGGTCCCAAGACTGGGTTGTCCTAGATTGTTTTCCCAGGCCACAAGTGGGGAGCTGGATGGGAAGTGGAGCTGCTGGGATTAGAACCAGTGCCCATGTGGGATCCCGGCACATTCAAGGCAAGGACTTTAGCCACTAGGCCACTGCACCAGGCCCTGGAAAGGCAGATTTTTACAGAGAAGCAGAGAAAGAGGAGGAAGATCTTCCATCTCCTAGTTCATTTCCCAAATGGTCACAATGGCTGGGGCTGAACCAATCCTTAGCCAGAAGCCAGGAGAGTCTTGGGTCTCCCACATGTGCACATGTTCCCAAGGCTTTGGACTGTCCTCTACTGCTTACCCAGGCTACAACCAGGGAGCTGCATGGGAATTGGAACAGCCAGGACATAAACTGGTGCTCATATGGGATGCCAGAACTTGCAGGCAAAGGATAAGCCAACTATGCCTTTCCAATAAAACTTTATTTATTTATTTATTTTTTCCAATAAAATTTTAAAACAAAACAAAAAAACCTCAAATTTCTACAAATTATCTGTTCTCAAGTATTCTGTCAAAGCAACTAAAATAGACTGCGACACTGATCAAGTCCTTCCTCTGGGCAAGGAGGACAAGGAGGCCCAAAGCAGGAAGACACTTGCTTGCATTCGAGACCTATCATTTAGTTCCAGTTCTGCAGATGTATTAGAAAATCCTTTAATTTTTACTAAAGTTGTTTCACTAAGCGCCCAACCTAAGCCAGAGGATATGTTTGGGGATGGGACTCACGATAGCCTTGGTGGTTTTCTCAGTTCGGTCTTTGGCAAGGTTAAAACCACAGTTGGGACAGATCCGAGGTTTGTGCCTGTTGGTGTAGACATAGCTACAAGAGGGATTCTTGCACTTTCCCCGGCCTCTTGAAGTAGCCAGGCCCAAATCCTGAAAGAGTAAGACCAGCAGTCAATTTCCAAAAGTGAAGTTAAATTTGGGTAGAGCCCACAACCAGGAAGACCAGCTGTCAATCACAGTGGCAACGACAACCCTGAGGGAACCCAACTTCTAAAACAAGACCCCCTTCCCTCAGGCAATCCCT
Source organism: Ochotona curzoniae (assembly GCF_017591425.1). Lineage (NCBI taxonomy): Eukaryota > Metazoa > Chordata > Mammalia > Lagomorpha > Ochotonidae > Ochotona > Ochotona curzoniae. Next base: position 42,698,347 of record NW_024464918.1, read on the forward strand.
CTCATTTTAACACAAGCCATATCAACTCTGCCAAGTCCAGTCCTTTTTCATCTATGAGACAAGTGAGTTGAATCTCAAGGCTCATATTATAAAGACAAACTGTGGCATTTGGACTCTCTAAACTGAAGAGTTCTAGCACCTAGACTCATATATTAAATCAGCCAAAGAGAAGCTCCTGCGAACTTCTCACCAGATTCTAAATCTTGTGGCCATATGCAGCCAAATTGGAGGGGAGTGAGAGTACGAAGCCTATAATTAGGTCATCAGGAAAAGAAGCCTGAGAAGAGCTCTATGACAAGGAACACCTCATTTCCTTAGGCATCAGAATAGACATTAACCCATCACACAGTGCTGTTCCACTCATGATGAATTCCCACTGTAGTGCCCAGCACAGAACAAATGTTTTAACAGTTGTTCAGTGAATGAACAATCTTTTCTGAACCCATCTACTGTCCTCAGGTAGGACTTTTAGAAACAACTGCTCTCTCAACAATCTGTCCATCATACTTATGTCAGTCAAGGAAATTTCCCAAAACTACCTGACTAGTTGACCTTATAGGAAGGTTAACGGAAGCCTCAAAGACACACAAAGCAATGCACCATCTTAAGAGGCGGTAAAACTGAGGACCAGAAAAGCAACAGGCTTTCCCTAAGTCCAGAGAATTCTGACAGGTCAGGTCTCCCAACTGCCTGGCATTTATTCCAGTGTCCCGTGATGCTCCCTGTGTTAGATCAAGCCCAGGTCAACACATTTCTTTATTGGGATATTAATGTGTGTTGATGTGAAGACAGGAGATGGGAGGAAAACTGAGTATTCCTAAGACAAAATAAGTTCCCTCTCCAAAACTCACTGATGGGATATACTTTCTAGGCTAAAGGGTTTAAAGACCACAGAATGCTAAATCTGGCTGAGATTCTCATCACTGTCTACTCTGAAAATTATTCTGATTTCAACTGACCTACAGGTATCCACTGGGTGAAGAAAATAAACCACCTCACAGATTCTCGCTGCAGCCATTAGTCCTGGCAGTGGTATGACATCCAGTACTCATAACCTATTTCCAGTCCTGCTCTCAACTCTAGCTGCCACTACCCTCTGTCCCAACCCCAACAAAGGTAACCGTGCCCATGTCAACCCCGCATCAGGAGGCACACTTACCAGAGTAACAGTGCAGCTATACTTGTATGGAGGAAATATCTCAGGCTTGACCTCCACTACTTTCACCTGAGAGGTTCTGTTGGCTGGACCACTTGATAGCTGTAAATCAGAGCACGTTTTAGTGTTCCTAAGGTCCTACATACTGACACCATTTGAGGAAGCAGTCTTGCAGGGGGATTTGTAGAGCAGTGCTCCAAGTCACTCCCGTGACCCGCAGACTGGTGGTCACCGGCCCACTGAAGGCACAGCAACACACAGTCCAGGTCTACTACTCTCTCCTGCTCAGCCTCTAACACCATAAAATCACAGTCACATCTATGATCAGATGTATGCTAAACACTCAAAAATAGGGCTGAACCACACTGGTGCAAAAACTCTGGATGATTTTTCACTAAAATGTCACAAACAGGAAGATCATGGCTCTCTCCCTCCCCACCATCTATAATATCAAAAGTTTTCAAAGGAACACAATTACTTACATAATTTAAAAACAAAAGATAAAACATTCTAAATTAAAATTACATCATAAAAAATGTACTTAATTTTTAAAACAGAAGATTTCAGTTATCTGTTAACTCATTTCAAACTAGGGGCAGGTGCCATGGTGTACCAAGTTAAGCATCCACCTGCAGTGCTGGCCTCCCATATGGGCACTGGGTTCAAGTCCTGGTTGCTTCATTTCCAATCCAGTTCCCTGTCAATGTGCCTGGAAAAGCAGTGGAAGATGACACCCATGTGGGAGACCTACATGAAGCTCTTGGCTTCAGACTGGCCCATCTTGATCACTGCAGCCATCTGGGGAGTGAACCAGCAAATTAAAGCTATCTCTCTTCTCTCTTCGTATATATTTTGAATAAAAATAAATCTAAAAAAAAAAAAAAAAAAAGAAACTACCAAAAAGTGTAATTTTGAATACACCTCAGCATCTACCCATCAAAAAGCAGCTACTTTTTACAGAGATGGCTGGGAGTTTGACCAAGTGTAAATAAACATAAAAGGAGTGTAAGGATTAGAAATCTACAAGGCTATTGGGTTTGACTAGATACCTTCCTTTTACCCTACAAGCCCTCACATGCACTCAGAGCCAACACCATAGCAAACAGAACCCTCAAAGAGAAAGCCCACCGATATGCCCGTTATATCCAATTCAGAGATGTCAAGAAAACAAAGTGACCTGGCAAAAACACAGAGCAACAGAGATGGCGTATCAGTTTTCCTATTCCAGCTGGGTCTGTATGGAGTTTCCAACTCTCTTTAGGCCACAATCCACTGAGGAGTCTTGACACTAACATAAGGTATTGAAACCAGCATTTTGCAAACACTAATCAGAAATACCAAAGACATAGCTTAACGTGAATACAAATTTACTGGCATATGATATAAAAATGCATGTGTTACTAGCCAGCAAATGCTGAACTGGGGAATTCTAGAAGCTATTCTAGTTACATATGGAAAATCTAATAGAAGAGCCTGAACACACTTTGACACTTGGAAAACAACAATTATTCATCTGACATAGGCAACTTTCCTGCAAAATACAAGATAAACAGATATGTAGGTAAGCTTGTATATACAGATATTTATCTAGAGGATCTGTTCAATGGAAGCAAGTATACCATGAAATAAAGATACACTGCAGTGTGCATCTCAACTTCTGAATAAAAGATGGACTCCCAATGAAACTTAAATATATACGGACATTAGAATGCCGGACTTTATATCATTCTCTATTCCTACAATGTCAGGATGCACTTAAATAGCAGAATGATGGACTTGTGACTTGTTGAGGGACTAAACTATTGTTATAATGTAGGGGAAACGAGGGTAGGGGTAGGGCTGAAGGGAAATTCCTGAGCCGAAGGAACTGTATCATGAATAATAAAAATTAAAAAAAAAAAAAAAGGACAGAGTGGGGGAAAAAGATTGTAAACACACAAATCTTTAGTATTTTTGTTGTACATTTCATCTTTTATACATTTCTTTTTATCCCATATAAATTGATTTTTGTCAAAAACGAATATACTTTTAAAATATACATGTTATCAAATTAAAACACATTCATTAAAGAGAATGGAAAATACAGGCCACAAACCAGTACATGGAAGAAAATTCCTCCTGAAAGGACACACACGGATTGTCAAGAGAGATCAGTTCTAGGCAACAAGATCACCATGGATGGATTTCCCTTTCCTTTACCTGGATTTTCTATAACAACTATGCATTTCTAAAAAAAAGAAGTCAGATACACAGAGAGGAGGAAAGACAGAAAGATCTTCTATCTGCTGCTTCACTCCTCAAGCAGCTGCAACAGCCGGAGCTGAGCCAATCCAAAACTAGGAGCCAGAAGCTTCTTCCAGGTCTCCCATACGGATGCAGGATCCCAAGGCTTCGGGCCATCTTTGACTGCTTTCCCAGGCCATAGGCAGAGAGCTGGAAGGGAAGCGCAGCACCTGGGATACGAACTGGCATCCAAGTGGAATCCCGGCACATTCAAGGCAAGGACTTTAGCCAACAGACTACCGTGCCAGGTCCTTATGCATTTGTTCCTTAAAAGAAGCTAGAGACATAACAAGGAAATGCAGCATGTGATCCAAAAACAGAACAAAAATTGGAAAATGCTGGCTTAAGAACATAACTGGGGAGCTGGCTTGATAGCTCAACTGGCTAAACCCCCCGTTGCAAATGCCGGGATTCCATACAAGCGCAGGTTTGTGTCCCAGCTGCTCTACTTCCCATCCAGCTCCCTGCTTATGGCCTGGGAAAGCAGCACAGGATGGTCCAAAGCTTTGGGACCCTGCACCCACATAAAGACCTGGAAAAGCTCATGGTTCTTAGTTTCACAGTGGCTTATTTTGGGTTGTTATGACCAGTAGATGGAAGATCTTTCTCTGTGTAAATCTGCTTTTCCAATAAAAATAAAGTCTTTAGAAAAAAAAAAAAAAGAACTGGGCAAAAGTGACAAAACTGGGATGTAAATGGGAAATTCAAACATTGTTGTCAGTTTCAATAAAACATACCCTTAAGATATCAAAAAAAAAAAAAAAAAAAGCAGAAAATAAAAGCCAGGTGATTTACTCCGTGTACTTTATACACACATGGTGTGGGGCTTAAGTGCAAATGATTCAGCACAATAGGGTGGTGTGCTAAGCAGACATGACTGGGAAAAAGAGCTGACCACACTATTTAGAGTGGTGCAAATTGTTCTGACAAACTACACATTTTAAAAGAAAAGATTATCTATCTATGCATCCATTTTATTACAAAATACATAAAATCATTTACGCTAACTCCCAACTATCTATCAGTGTAAAAACTGGGGTCTGTGGCTTTGATACTTGAAACAGAAGCAAGTAAGCCTCTATATTGCTTCTCTTGGGGGAAGGGGTCTTACCTTCCCCTCACCGGTGCCAGGTGGCTGCTGCTGGATGGGCTGGCCCAGCTGCTTCAGTGTGCTTGGCTTCAGGCCGCACGTCCTCACAGAGGAGGTCTTATCTGAGAACACCACAAGCCCAACAGGTGACAGATGTGCATCCCGAGTCTCCCACCTCACTCCCATCCCCTTCCCATCAGACAACCCCTTCTGTCAGGTTAGTCCAGCTCTTACCACTCAGGGGAAAGGCATGCCTGGTCCGGGCCAGTCCCATGCTGCTGCCTCGCCCCACATTAGCTGGGGCTGGCAGAATCGCTCTCATGGGTCTTGCTGCAGCCAGCAGCGAGGGCTTGCCCCGTACTCTGCCTTTAAGCTCCGAAGTTCTGGGCAGGTCAACCCTGAAAAATCAAGAAGGGAAAGCTCCTGGCAATTTTGGACTGGGAGATGAAAACCAAAGCACAACCTGCAACTAGCACTCTATCAGAGGACAGTATAATCATTAAACTATCAGGTTTTAGAGTTCAAGCCAACCACTGCAGAAATGTGTACGGCCTTCCTCTAACAATTTCCAATACATAAAAAGTGACAAGAACCATTACACTTTATGGGGTCAACATAAAGAAGGTAAGTAGAAAACAGCACCTACAGTGTATATAACACCGACAGTTACTATAGTTAGAACTCAACTGATACAACTGCAGCAAGTGTATTAGCCCCAAACAGGAAGGCAGCCTAAAGTTCCTGGAGAAGAGTGTTCATTATTTTTAAATGGTGAGCATAGCAACCAGTTTGTGGAACAGTGGGTAAAGCCTGTGACACGGGATCCCACATGGGTGCCTGTTCATGTCCAAGCTGCTCTACCTCAGATCAGCTCTAGGCTAATGGCCCGGGAAAGCAATGGAAGATGGCTTAAGCGTTGGGGTCCCTGCCACCCACAAGGCAGACCTGGATGACGTTCCAGGCTCCTGGCTTTGGCCTATTTCAGCCCTGGTCATTGTGGCTATCTGAAGAGTGAATGAGCAGATGGAAGCTCTCTTTCAAATGTATCAGTTTTTTTAAAAAAGATTTATTTATTTTTATTGGAAAGGCGGATATATAAAACGAAGGAGAAACAGAGAGGAATATCTTCCTTCTGACGGCTCACTCCCCAAGCAGCCACAACAGCTGGAGCTGAGCCAATCCGAAGCCAGGAGCCTCTTTTGGGTCTCCCACGCGAGTGCAGGAACCCAAAGCTTTGGGCCATCCTCAACTGCTTTCCCTGGCCACAAGCAGGGAGCTGGATGGGAAGCAGGGCTGCCGGGATTAGAATCAACGACTACATGGGATCCCGGCGTGTACAAGGTGAGGACTTTAACAACTATGCCATCACGTCAGGCCCCAAATAAATCAATCTTAAAAACAACTATCCAACCAACCAGTGAGCACAGCCAGGCCCTGTCTCACACCAGGTGTTGAGGAACATCTGTGGAAATGTCCCAAACAACAGGTCTCAAGCGCTTGGCTTCATTTTTTTTTTTAGGACACAAACCACCTCCAAGGTACAATAATAAAAATAAAATTTATAAACAACTCTAAAACCAGCAAGATTTGTTATACACACATATACATATACACATTTGCTTGTATATCCTTAACAGATGGCTGAAAACATAGAAAGCTGGGAATAATTATTTCTGGGAAATGGACAACTGAAGCACAGGAAAGAAGGGATGACCAGGCCAGGATTTTCTACAAGGCACTGTAGTTGACTTCTGGTTCCAAATTCAATACCTAGAACCAGTAAGTCAGTTTGTAGCCAACAATGCCTTCAACTTGCACAGCAATACTCTGCTAATTGCGTGGGGAGCCTGACAGGAATCGATGTGCTAGGACCAGCATTGTGACATAAAGGGTTACGCCATCTGTAATGGTAGCACCCCACACAGGTGCCCATGGCTTGAGTCCTTGCTGCTCTGCTTCCCATCTAGTTCCCTGATAATGCACCTGAGGAAAGCAGTGGAGGGTGGCCCAAGTCCTTAGGCTCTTGCACCCACACGGCAGAACTGGAAGAAGCTCCTGGCTCCAGCCTGGCCCAACCCCAGCCGCTGAGGCAATCTGCAAAGTGAACTAGTCGTTAGAAGATCTCTCTCTAACTCTGTCATTATACATACATATCTACACATATGAACGATATTTTGTGTGTGTGGGGGTGTATATATATGTAAATAATGGTCAAAATATCCATCCGTTTGGGTGACTAGAGTTCCTGGTACCTGACTTCAGCCTGGTCCAGGCCTAGCTATTTTGACTGTTAGTGTGGTGGTGGGGGCAGGATGGACAGCAGAGGGGTGATCTCTTTCACTGCCCCTCCCTCTTTCTGTTGCTCTTCCAAGTAAGTAAATCTTAAAGAGCTGAGTTGTGTAAGGACAGCAGGTATGCGGACAGCAGAGTGGAAGGGGAAAGGTATTTATTGGCACATTTCTAGGAATCACTTACTGGGCTCTGCTGCCTCTGTCAGAAACTCTAAGGCTACAGGCTAAAACAACAAACAGGGCTTTTCCACAGCTCCGTCTCAAAAGCAGTCCTACAACACATAACACACACTTACCCTGTTGGTTTTTTAGGAACAGGCAATGGAGTGGAGGTGTTGGTACCCTCTGCCAGTACTGGTATGTCTGGTCCAAGACCGTCGCTGTCAGAAGTAGCAACAGTGACCTCAGGCTGCACACTACTCTGAACCACTGGCGTCTTAGTGACTGGTGTGCCACGCTGCTCAGGTGCTTCCTTGACCAGGACATGGGTATCAGAGATGATGACCTCCTCCCACTCATTCTCCTCACTCACTTTCGGAGGAGCTGCACTGAGGAGCTGGCTTACAGCTTCCGAATTCTCTGAAGTCAGTTTGGAGGCATTTTCCTTAGACGGATTTTGTTCAGTGGTGACAGGCTGTTGATTTCTTTTAACCACAGAGCCTTTGGAGGGGATACCAGAAGTCAATTCCACTTTGACTTTGGCTGGTTTTTCCTAGAAAAAAAAAATAAATAAAATAAGAATACCTTGTATATATCAGGTGTTCTACAGTTGACAACAATATTCACAAATGTGCTCTCATTTGGTCCTCTTCATAATGATGTATGAATAAGAAAGAAAGGAAGAAGCTAATTTAAAGTTCCAGGAATAAAAGTCAAATCAATCAGGGCCAGCCTTCTGCTGTAGTTCAGTAAGGCACTCCTTGTGACACCAATATCCCATCAAGGAAAGCAGGACTCCCACCCAGGTTTCTGCGAATGAGCCCAGCAGGGCAGCAGAGTATGGTACAAGTACTCAGGTACCCACAAACACAAGTGACTAGGATGGAGCTTCTGGCTTTGGCCTGCACCAGACTCAGCCGCTGTGACAATTTGGGAAGTAAAACAATGAATGGAAGATTGTCTCTCTGCCTTTTTAAAATTGGAATTAAAAATAAAAATTAGTATTACTTTTATTGGAAAGTCAGATATACAGAGAGAAGGAGAAACAGGAAAAGTATCTTCCGTTCAGTGATTCACTCCCCAAGCGGCCACAATGGCTAGAACTGAGCCGATCTGAAGCCAGGAGCCAGGAGTTTCTTCTGGGTCTCCCATGCTAGCGCAGGGTCCATGGCTTTGGGCTGTCTTTAACAGCTCTTCCAGGCCACAAGCAGGATACTGGATAGGAAGCTGGGTTGCCAGCACACGAACTGGTGCCCATATGGGATCCTGGCATGTGCAAGGTGAGGATTTTAGCTGTTAGACTACTGCATCGGACCCATATAATAAATCTTAAAAAGAAAAACAGTAAAAGTCTTCTGATGCCAAGCTCTATCTGCTGCAAAGCATTAAGTGTCTCATTTAGCATAAAGTTGTTCTCTTCCTAACACATTTCCTTTTGAAATGGCTCTTCAAATTTTACCAAACAAATGCCAGGATATTTTGGCTTGGATCTTGACTGTTTCAAGTTTGTTTTTCTTGAAAGAAGTCATCAGCAGGCTGCAATGTGTCTGAAAATGCATAGCTGCCTTTGTTGTTTTTTCTTTTTTGCTGGTCCTATTATGACATTCAACTAATCTTAATCTCACATGATCCTCCACTCCCAACATTCGTTCACTTGTTTGCATGTGCGCGCTTTTTAACAATTTACTGGAAAGCTAGAATTACTTCTGGGGGAGAGGAGCAGAGGGCAGTAGGAGAAACAGAAAGATGACTGGTTCCATCTCCTAGTTTAATCCCTCAATGGCCACAGTGACCCAGGCAGGACCAGGCCAAAGCCAGGAGTCTGGAACTTCATTCATGTCTCCCATGCAAGGGCAGGGTCCTACGTACTTGGATGTGTTATTTCAAGCACATTATTAATGTACATGCATGAGTTAACTTTACTCAGTACAAATTTCCTGACATGCATAACACACTGTTCAGAGTCATCTGAAAGAATCTAAGACAAGGGGCCAGCGTGGTTGCCCAGCAGCTAAAGTCCTCGCCTTGCATGCACCAGGATCCCACATGGGCACTAGTTCTAATCCTGCCAGCTCCACTTCCCATCCAGCTCCTTGTGTGTGGCTTGGGAAAGCAGTCTAGGATGGTCCAAAGTCTTGGGTTCCTGCACCCATGTGGGAGACCCAGAAGAGCTCCTGGTTCCTAGCCTTGGATCAGCACAGCTCCAATTATTGCGGTCACTTAGGGAGTGAATCATCAGTAGGAAGATCTTCCTCTGCCTCTCCTCCTCTCTCTCTCTCATATATATACAAATATATGTATATATATGTATATACATATGTATTTTTATTGCAAAGTCATATGACTGCAATAAAATTTATTTGCAATAAATTAAACTTAAAAAAAAAAAAGAAACTCAGACAAAAACAGGGTTTTCTCAGGGTCAGCTTTGTGGCACACTGGCTTATGCCACCACCTATGACAGAGACATCACATATAGGCCCCAGTTCAGGTCCTGACTGCTGTTTCCAATCCTGCTCTCTGCTAATGCACCTGGGAAAACAGCAGAGAATGGCTCAAGTCCTTGGGATTCTGAATCCACAGGGAACACCTCAAAGAAGCTCCTGACTTTTGACTAGCTCAGTTCTGGCTACTGTAGCCATTTGGAGAATAACAGTGCAGGGATAATCTCTCCGTTCCCTTCTATAGAGTCCTTTCAAAAAAGCATCAGCTACTATCTCAGACAGATACACTAAAGAAGATTTGTTTATTTGAAGGACAGAGTTGCAGAGAGAGACAGACCTTTCATCTGCTGGTTCACACTCCAAAAGGCCTCAACTGCCAGGACTGGGCCAGGCTGAAGCTAGGAGCCATGAGCTCCATCTGGGTCTCCCATGTGAGTGGTAGATGTCTAACCACTTTAGTCATCTTGCACTGCTTTCCCAGGTACATTGCAGAGTGTTGGACAGAAAGTGAAGTAGCCAAGACTTGAACCAGAGGTTCTTTGTGATGTCAGCATCATAGGTGGCAGCTTAATCTTTAACCGCTGTGCAATAACACTGGTTCCAGATCTACTTTTAAAGAGCTCTTGGCCCGAGACAGATGTTGGTATAGGCAAGAAGCTGCTTGGCACAGAACATCCCATATCACAATACCTAGGTTAAAATCCTGGCTCTGCTTCTTACTAACACAGACCTTGGCAGGCAACAGGTGAAGACTCAAGTGAGAGATTAGCATGAGTTCCCCTCAGGGGAGATCTGGCCTAAATTCCTGGTGCCCAGGCTTCAGCTTGGTCCATGTCTATCACGCTCTGTAAACTCCAAGAATTAGAAAGGAAAAGTGGAGTTCCAGCAAGGCTTGGCCTCGCTCCTAGTTAGGACAAGCTTCAGCGGAATTGTGATATCCGTCGTGAACAAGAGAGGGTTGGGTTCTCAGTGTTTGTCACCAGGAGTAAGCCTCTGGGGGGGGGCGTGTATCTCAATGTTTCACTGTGCAGGACCTCCCCACATTCTGCAGAAGTTTAGTATTTGTGGTTAATGTAATTAATTTCAATATTATTTTCCAGTTACTGACCACTAAGAATATTTCCAGAGCCATCTGGGTAGTGAACTTCCCCAGTTAAGAATCAGTAACAGATAACCTTCAAGAATTCTCCAATTCTAACACACCAACAGCTCCTGAAGATGAGTAAATAGCATAGGACTTATTCACAGTAGAAGAAAAAGCTGGCTAAATGGGTGAAACTCAAAACAGAGCTGCTAAATCTTAAATTTTCTCAAACTGTTTATTTGCAAATACTTGAAAGACATAATGACAGTGACAGAGAGACTGATTTTCCATTCACTTACTCCCCAAATGCCTTCAAGAGCTAGGATTGAGCCAGGCCAAAGTTAGGAGCTTGGAACTCCATTCATTTCTTCTACACAGTGTGGCAAAGGCTCGAACAGTTGAGTTTCTACCTGCTCTGTCCAAGGTGCATTAGTAGGAAGCTGGATCACAAGTGCAGCAGCCAAACTAGAACCCAAATGCTACAATGCAACACAGGCTTCCCAGGTGGAGATCAACACACCGAGCCACAATGCCCTCTCCGTGAAGTCTCCTGGAACTGCAGACTAGAATCATCTTGAGGAGGATTAGCAAATGTAAGCAATCTTAGCAAAAAACTCACATTCCTTAACTTAGCCTAATTCCTTCAAATATTGCTTCTTTCAAGATGATAAGCAGACCTGTCTACGGCCATACCACCCTGAATGCGCCCAATCACCTCTGATCTCGGAACACGATAAGCAGACCTAACCAGCCGGTAGCTCAGCCTTGTATACCATTTTTTGTTCTATCTAACTCATTGGGAGTATTGCCACATTTCTTAGTCTAATTTCTGCCAGTATAAACTCTAGCATAACAACAGAAAAGGTGAGCAAATTCCTGACCAGCATAGACACCCTGGAGCTTTCAGAAGCCATTTATGGATGTATCAAAGATGGTGGAATAGACACTTCAAATTGGGCAGAGAAGGATTAGTGGGAGAAGAGGCCAACAGGAGGGTGATACTGGGAGACAGGTTCCAGGAAGAAAATAAGCTCATGCTCTTAAATTAACTAGTCTAGATAAGAAACAGGGCACTGAACAGGAACAGAAAAGACTCCCCACAGACCTAAAAACAACACAGCTTAAAAGGCAAGACTCTGCCTGAGGAGAAAACCAGCTAATTTGTATTGCAATGGTCAAGGGTTCACAAGCATCCACTTACTCTCACCCCTCCCCCGCAAGGAACAAAAACTATTTCAATCTTAGAAATGGAAGATGAAGACATTGAGGAAAACAGCAAGAAAACAGATACTCTGAAAACAGCAAGAAGCAGATAAAGGAGTTCAAGGAATTTAGGGAATACCTAATAGAAGATAGAAACAATGAAACAAAATCAAATTGAATTATTAGAAATGAAGAATTCAATTACACAAAAAATACAATGCAAAGTCTCAACGATAGAGTAAGTGTGGCAGAGACTCTCAGAGCTAGAAGACAATTCATGTGAAAATGTCCAGGCTCTCAAAAATCTAAAAGAGGAAACGAGTAGTTAGGAAAACTGTGTAAGAACTAAGTGACATCATCAAATGACCAAACATGGCTCCTAGGTGTTCCTGAAGGCACAGAAAAAGAAGTTGGTTGAAAAATGTATACAATGAAACAATATTAAAAATTTTCCTAATATAGAGAAAAGGGAATCCAAACACAGAAAGCACAGAAGACGTCAAACAGACATGACTATCAGTAATTCTCGCAATGGTACATCACAGCCAAGCTTCCAACGATCAAACAAATATACTCAATGTGCACGAGAAACATTTACAACCTATCAAGGATGTCCAATCAGACTCACGCTAACTTCTCAGAAATCCTACAGGCTTGGAAAAAAAGCAGAAGACACAATCCAGGTTCCAAAACAAACTGCCAGTCCAGAACACTATACCAAGCAAGGCTTTCATTCTTATATGAATATAGAATAAAGAACTTTCAAAGCAAATAGAAATGCAAAGAATTCACCTCTACCCTTACAGATGATCTATACACAGACAATGACAACCACCATAATCAAAGGGGCAGAAGTGAAGCACCCCCTACCCCCGACACAACTATGAACCAAACAACAAGAAAATATTAAAATGATAGGACTAAGTCAATACCTTTCAATAGCAACTCTGAATACAAATGCCCTAAGCTTTCCAATCAAAAGCCATATTAGGGAACTAAATCAAAAAACAAAATCCATCTATTTGCTGCCAACAATACACATTGACAATGAAAGGATGGAAAAAATGTTCCATGCCAACTGGAAGGAAGCTGATATAGCCATGCTAATAACAGACAAAACAGACTTTAGCATAAAAACTATTAAAGGAGATGAAGGGCACTACGTAGTGATCAAGGGATCCTTTCAACAAGAAGAAATTACTATAGTAAATTCATATGCACTCAATGTCAGGGCACCTGGCTACGTAAAACACATGTTTACAAATTTGAAGGGAGACATAGACTCCAATACAGTAACAATGGGAAATCTCCAAACTCTACTACATCAATGAACAGATCAACCAGACAGAAACTCAACAAAGAAACAACAGAACTAACATATACCACAGATAAAATGGACTTAATTGATATCCACAAAACATTTCACTCTAAAGACATGGAATATACATTCTTTTCATCAGTGCATGGAACCTTCTCCAGGACAGACCACATAATAGAACATAAAACAAGCATCAGCAAAGTTAAAATAATTGAAATCATAACATGTATCTTTTCAAACCACCAGGAAGGAAGCTAGAAACCAGCAAGTCAAGAAACTCTAGAATATGTAAATACTAGGAGCCTGGGCAACATGCTTCTGAATGTACAGCAGGTCACAGAAGAAATCAAAATGAAACAATAAAAATTCCTGGGAATGAAGATGTCAACACAATGTATCAATATTTATGGGATACAACAAAAACAGTGCCAAGAGGGACACTCATTGCAATTAATGCCTATATCAAAAAATTAGAAAGGCACCAAATTATCAAAGTTTCTAAAGGATCTAAAAAAACAAAATAAGCAGAAATAAAAATTAGAGAATAAAACTGAAAAACAAAAACATACATAACATCAAGAAACTGAAAAGCTGTTTTTTTTTTTAAAATTAACAAAACTGATACACCACTGGCCCAACTAACCAAAAATAAAACAGAGGGAGAAGACTGAAATTAATAAAATCAGAGATGAAATGGGGACTATAACAATGGATACCACAGGTATACAAAGAATATTAAGAATTTCTACAAACAACTATATGCCTAAGTTGGAAAATCTAGAAGAAATGGATAAATTTCTAGGCACATACAATTTACCAAAATTGAACCATGAGGACTCTGAAGACCAAAACAGACTAAGCAAGGATAGACAAAACAGACTAAACCTGCACATCCTCCAACAAAGAAAGCCTAGGCGTGGACAGGTTCACTACCAAATTCTACCAAACCTTTCAAAAACTAACATTAATCCCTCACAAACTATGCGAAACAAGAAGGAGTCATTCATCTCAAATTCCTTCTACAAGGCCAACATTATCTTAGTTTCTAAACCTGAGAAAAGTAAAATGAAAAAGTCCTCAGAACACTAGCCAATTGAATTCATAACGCATTGGAAAGATCATTCACCCAGATCAGGAGGAATTTATCCCTGGCACATAGGAATGGTTCAACACACACAAATCAACTAATGTGATATACCACATCAACAAAATGAATAATAAAAATCACAATTATCTCAATTGATGCAGAGAAGGTATTTGATAAAAATTCAACAACCTTTCATTTTATAAACCTTAAGCAAATCAGGCACAGAAGGATCATTCCTCAATACAATCAAGGCACTCTATGACAAACTCAAGGCCAACACCATATTGAACAGGGAAATGTTGGAGGCTTTTTCAGTTGGAGGCATTTTCACTAAGATTTGGGACTAGACAAGAATGCCCACTCATACCACTGCTACTCAATACAGCACCAGAAGTATTGGCCAGAAATACTAGACAAGAAATTTAAAAAATACAAATTGAAAAGCAGGAAATGAAATAATTCTTATTTGTAGAATCCTTATTTGTAGATAATATGATTTTCTATACAGGGAAACAACACTCAAATAGGAAAATACTGGAACCATTAGAGATTTTGGCAAGGTAACAGGGTACAAAATCAATACACATCAATTGATGGCCTTGATATACACAAACAATTCCATGGCTGAGAAATAGCTTCCAAGATTAGTCCCATACACAATAGAAAAGAAATTCATACACTTTGGAACAAACCTAACCAAGCACACTAAAGATCTTTACAAGGAAAACTGCAAAACAGTAAAAAAAAAAAAAAAAAAAAAAAAAATAGAAGAAGAAGAAGAAGAAAAAAAGAGGCACAAGATACCAACTCATGGGAACATCTTTCATGTTATTGGATCGGTAGAATCATAATCATCAAAATGTCCATACTGCCATAAGTAACCTATATATTCAATGCAACTCCAATTCAAATTCCAACATTGTTTCCAGAACTAGAAAAACTGATACTACAATTCATATGGAATAGCAAAGAGATCTCAGACAGCTAAAGCAATCTTAACAACAACAACAAAGCTGGAGATAACACAATACCAGTCTCAGGGTGCACTTATAGGGCAGTGGTAATCAAAATATCCTGGTACTGGGGGCGGGGGGGGGGAAGACCTAAAGATCAATGGAACAATATAGACATCCCAGAAACTAACCTGCACATCTATAACCAACTAATTTTTGATAACTAAACCGACATCAACCCAGGAAGAAAGGAAAATCTCTAACAAACTATGCTGGGAAAACTGGATATACACTTGCATTAGTAAGAAAACAAGAGCCCTTACTTTTCACCTTATATGAGAATCAACTCTTGGGCCTGGCACAATGGCTCAGTGGCTAAATCCTTACCTTCCAAGCACTGGGATCCCATGTGGGTGCCGGCTCATACCTCTGCTGTCCCACTTCCCACCCTGCCCCTCGGTCTGCGGTCTGGAAAAGCAGTAGAGGATGGCCCAAAGCCTTAAGACCATGCTGGGAGTCCTGGGAGAAGCTCCTGGCTCCTGCTTCAGATCGGCTCAGTTCTGGCCATTGCAACCACTTTCAGATTAAACCAGTTTTAAAGAATGGATCAAGAATCTAAATGTATGACCTCACACCATCAAATTAATAGAATGACACATCAGGAAAACATTGCAAGACACAGTTTAGGCAAAGATTCCTCAGGACCCCCAAAGCACAGATAAATAAAGAGAACTATATATAAGCTAAGAAGTTTCTGTATTGCTTAGGAAATAGTTAATAAAGTGAAGAGATAACCAACAGAATAGGAGAAAATATTCACAAATTACAGAACAGAGAGAGGACTGACATCCAGGATTTACAAGGAACTTAAGAAACCAACAGTAAAACAAGCAGCCCAGTTAAGAAAGACACAAAGGACATAGATATTTTTCGAATGATGATATTCAAAGAACTAACACACATGAAGAAATGCTCAGGTTGTCTAGCAATTAGGGAAATGCCAATAAAAGCCACACTGAGACTCTACACCAATGATCTACACACAGAAATCAACAAACAATTGTTGGTGAGGATGGAGAGGCTGGGAGGGAATCATAATTCATTGTTGATGGGACTGTGAGTCAGTGAAATCACTGTGGAAGCCAGAATGGAGATTCCTCAGACAACTAAAAACAGATCTACCATTTGACTCAGCCATCCCACTCCAGGGGACATACCCAAACAAAATGAAATCTGTATACAAGAAAGGCAGAAGCAAACCCATGTTTGTAAGCATTGTGTAAGCAACACAATTTGCAATAGCTGAGACAAGTAAACAACCCAGATGCCCATCAACAGATGAATGAATAAAGAAAATGTAGTACACCTACTCTATGGAATACTACTCAGCCATTAAAAAATTAAATCTCAGCATTTGCAACCAAATAGACACAGCTGGAAATCATTATGTTTAATGAAATAAGACAGTCCTAAAAAGACAGTATAATATGTTCTGATATTAGCAACAGCTAATAACACAGAAGACATACACACAGACAAAACCATCAACTTTAATAGGAAGATTAGCATACTGGGAAATAACAAATGTACACAGTATATGTCTTTACTCCTGGGTAATAGCAGGATTCCCATTACTATTTTTTAAGACTTATCTGTTCTTACTGAAAAGGCAGATCTTCACAGAGAGAAGGAGAGATAGAAATCTTCCATCCTAAATGGCCTCTATGGTCACTGCCAAGCCAATCCAAAGCCAGAAACCAGGAGCCTCCTCTAGGTTTCCCATGGGGGTGCATGGTGTCAAGGCCTTGGGCCATCCTCCACTGTTTTCCCAGACTAGAAGCAGGGAGCTGAATGGGAAGTGGAACAGCCAGGACAAGAACCAGCATCCAAATGGGCTGCTAGCACTTGAAGGTGGAGGATCAGTCCACTGAGCCACTGTGCCAAGCCCCCATTACTATTTCTAATGATACTTTTACATTACTTTGCTTTATTTTCTCCCTTTTTCTACATTTATAATGTCATGATCCATTTGTATATCAGAAAGTTAAACCTCTAACAGTGAAACAGACAAAAATGTCATTATAATAACTTGAAGGCAAATAATTACAGGGATTTAGAGAGGCAGGAAGGGAGGGGCCGAGGGATGGTCCCCAATGCACAGAAACCTGTATTGAGGGGAAAAAAACCAAATATGCACATATATGCATATATTTTAAAAATTTGCTGCCTCAAAAAAAAAAATCAAAACTCAAGGAATCTATGGCTGAATAGCACAAAAATGTCTATGTTGCTAAGTGGGAAACAGCTGACACAATTAGCTGTGTGGACTTAGAAAGCTACCTCAACTACACTGAGACTAAAATGCTACATTTTCCTTCTTGTCACACTCACTCTACTCCTTTGGAACTCAGAACTTACACCATCTATTCTTTATATATGTGTGCTGGGAGTGGGAAACAGTCATGACAGGAAGCAAGTGATTAAAAGGGAAAAAAGCTTGCTTTCATGCCATGACTTGAAAGAAGAACAAACATGGCATGAAAGTTAGTTCAAAGGAAAAGAACATAAAAGAAGGCTACACAAGACAAGACAAGCACACAGACTTATACCCTCCCACGGCAAGTGGTCATGGACAGAGCTGTTTCACATCAATGGCAAGAGGCCAAGGACGATTCTGACTTCATTAAATCAATTCTCCTCTTGTGGTGGGGTAAGTGCGTTTGGAGGGGAATTATTAGTGGCAGAATCAATTCTCACATCACAGCGAAAGACACTAAAACTCACTATTTTTGACACTAAATTCACTATTCTCAGGCCCTGCCTGACTTTGGAAGTGATGTTTGTAGGCAACAGTGCCAATCATGATCATGGGGCATGGTGGGACAGGAATTACTACATATCAGAAACCGTGCCATTTATTCTACAGGATATCACTCTATCCCTCCAAATCTCACTTGACCTTTCCAACCACCCAAATGAGGTAGGTACAATTACTAACTTCCATTTACAAAAGAGAGGAAACTTACACCAGAGAAGGCAAACATAAAATGGCCTGCCCATAGATAACACATCTATAAACTGGTGAAGCAGGAATTTGAACTGAGGACGCTAACTCCAGACCTGTATAATGATTAGATTCAGATTTCTATAATTGGTCCTATCCTGAACTTCAACTTTCAAATAGCTCTCAAAGAGCTGTTCCATGGAAACTGCCCCAGAGGAATTTGAAGGTATGCCTCTACACAAGTCATCCTGGAGACCCAAATTGGCCAATTCAGTGTGAGGAATCAGAATCTACAAGAGGAGGGCAGCAGGGAATGTCTCCACACAGGCGGAATAGAACCTGCAGGTGGCCCGTGGAAGTAAGAAGGTAGAGTGTGGACAGCTGGGGAGCACAGGGAGCACTCGAAGTTGTCTGTCACAGACAGACTGTTGGGATGAGGGTGAGCAAAGGGGTATTGTGAGCAAACAACTGATCTACAAAAAGTGGGACTAGCAGAATCAGTGTTTGGACACAAAGGTAGACTGGACAATGAGGCTCCCATGGGCACCTGAATTGGGTGGAGTGCACACCCAGTGACTGTGCCAGTCTGGGGGATTCATGTGGTGGGACACCATGGGTGTGCACCACAGACCCAGCACCAGCAAATGGAGGCGGAGACTGAGTGAGAATTTTGGGACTTGTGGAGCTGCTGAGCACTCATTCCTTCCCACTGGGGAAGGAATGAACCCAAGGAACAGAACAGTGAACGGGGAAAGCCCACCAGGATCCATGGCTTTGCACCCCAAGCCCCTCATGGGACACCAATGCAGACAGTTGCCAAGAGCATGTCACCAATCCCAATACTCACAAAAGGAAAGAGGAGCCAGTGCAGAAATAATCTGTGCAGAAATAATCTCACAATTTTAGCTAGAAAACAATGAACGCGTAGACTCAGGGAACAGGACCTGGCTTCACGGAATCCAATGTCTCCAACAGCACATGAACAGGGAGGAGGAAGTAAAATCAGCCCAACTTAGGTCCATTAGGTGTAGAACAGGCGCAGTGGGCGTGAGTCAGGGAGGGGGAGTCATTCAGGCCGGACAGCAAGATGGGAAACCTAGCAGACACCAGGACCACAGTTCTGTGTCAAGATTCCAAAGAGGGGAGTAAAATCAGTCTGAGCATGTACCACAAGCTGCACCTTGGGTGGGATGGGCAGAAACCAGTTGCGGAGAATGGGTTCACAACTGGACCCCAGGACTGCACTCCCCGATCCCAGCACCAAGATAATTCCGCTCTAACACACATGGCCATAATCAGAGTTAACAACCGCAACAAAAAAACTGAATGTGAAAAAAAGGCAAGGGGAGAGATAAGAAGTAGATTGGTGTTAAAGACTAACCCTGGACACCACAGGACTCTCTTTAAAAAACACATAACCCAATAAGAAAAATTCTTAAAAAAGAAAAATACAAACAAACAAAACAACAACAACAAACCACAAAGTTGAGGCCAGTGTGATCGCTCAATTTGCTAGTCCTTCCCCTTCAAGCACCAAGATCTCATACGGACATCAGTTCGCGTCCCAGCTACCCCACTTCTCATCCAGCTCCCTGTTTGTGTCCTGGGAAAGCAGAGGAGGATGGCTCAAAGCCTTGGGACCCTGCACCCAGTGAGAGACAGGAAGAAATTCCTGGCTTCAGATTGGCTCAGTTTGGGTCTTTGCAGTCACATGGGGAATATATCAGGGAATAGAAGATCTTTCTGTCTCTTCTCTGAATCTCCAACAAAAACTGATAAATCTTAGGCAAACAAAATAAAGCAAAAAGCCAGAGAAATATCACTCAAAGGCAAAACCAAATGCAGCAGCAGCTCTGAAAAGTCAACTCAGAATGCCAAAGGCAGAATGCCAGACCACCCTAACTGTGAATTTTGTAAATAGAGGATAATGGTAGAGACATGGTAGAATTATTTGAAAAGCAATTTAGAAAAATCTTAGAAAAACGAAGACACAAACAGGAGTTTAAGGAATTTAGGTAGTAAGTGACACAGAAGATAGGAACACTGAAGCAAAATCAAACTTATTAGACATGAAAAACACATTTACACATATTAAAAACACAAACAGGCAAAGTTTCAACAACAGAATGAGCAAGGCAGAAACAAGAATTTCAGAACTGTAACACAGTATGTCCAAAACAGCCACAGATTCAAAAAACTGGAAGAGAAACTGAGTAAAGCTGAGAAAATCATGTAAGTGACACTACAAAACACCCAAAGGTATGTGTCACTGAACTCCCTGAAGTACAGAAAAGAAGTCAGGCTGAAAGGGGTACTCAGTGAAATAAGAATGAAGCTTCCCTATCGTTGGGAAAGAAAGAGGAATTATTTTTTCTTTCTTTTTTTTAATTAATTACATTGCATTATGTGACATAGTTTTATAGGCACTGGGATTCCCCTCACCTCTCCCCAGCCCCCCAATGGTGGATTCCTCCACCTTGTTGCATTACCCCAGTTCAAATTCAGTTAAGATTCAGAAAGAGGAATTCAAATACAAGAAATACAGAGAACCCCAAAAACACACAACTGGAAGCAATCCTCACCAGGGCACATCTTAATCAAGCTCTCCTCAGTCTAACAAACAGAAAAGATTCTTAGACGCTCACATGAGAAATGCACAGCATGTAAAGGAATGTCAATCAACGAAGAGCTGCCGCTACAAGGGACTCTCCAAACTAGAAGAGAACGGAAAGATATGATTCAGACCTTGAAAGAAAAAAAATGCTAGCCCAGAACAGTGTATCAAAGCTCACTTATGAAAATAAAAATCTTGCAAAACAAACAAGACATAAAAAGACTTCACTGCTACACAGCCAGCCCCTCAGAATCAAAGAAATAATTTAAGGGAGGAAATAAACCAAGAAACCAACAGAACACTGAATCAAAGAACTGGTTCTAAAAAACAGATTAACACACTGCTAGTTCAAAAAAAGAAAATAAGAAGTGAGAAGATACAATCAATAGAGACAAAAACATGAGGTAACTGAAATCCTAAACAGACTTGTAACCAGGACGGAGATTGAACCGGTAATTAAAGCCCTCCCAGGAAAGAGAAGCCCAGGACCGATGATTTCACTGCTGATTTTTTTTAATTGGAAAGTCAGATATACAGAGATGGGGAGACACAGAGAGGAAGATCTTCCATCTGCTGATTCACTCCCCAAGTGGCCACAACAGCTGGAGCTGAGCCAATCTGAAGCCAGGAGCCAGTAGCTTCTTCTGGGTCTCTCACGTGGTGCAGGGTCCCAAGGTTTTGGCCTGTCCTCGACTGTTTTCTCAGGCTACAGGCAGGGAGGTGGATCCCGGGTGTGCAAGGTGAGGATTTTTGACGCTAGGCTACTGTGCCAGGTCCACTGATTTTTTTTTTTTTTAATTGGATAAGCAGATTAGATTTACAGAGAAAGGGAGCTACAAAGCTCTTCCATCTGCTGGTTCACTCCCCAAATGGCTGTAATGGCAGGAGCTGAGCCAAAGTAGAGAACCTGGAGATTTTTCCAGGTTTCTGACGTGGGTGCAGGGTCCCAAGGTTTTGCGTCATTCTCCACTGCTTTCCCAGGATACAAACAGGGAGCTGGATGAGAAGTGGAGCAGCTGAAACACGAAATGGTGCCCATTTGGAATCCGGGTGCTTGAAAGGTGAGGATTAGCCAACTAAGCCACTGCACCAGGCCCACTGCTGAATTCTACCAAATGATTCAAGTAGAACTTATCCCAATCCTCCACAATTTATTCAAAACAACAGAAAGGGAGGCAATTCTTCCAAGCTTTCTATGAAGGTAATGTCACCTTAGTACCAAAATCAGATAGACATAACACAAAGAATCAGAGACCAATATCACTAAATATATGCTAAAATCCTTAACACTAGCTATACAGCAGATAGATCATTCACCTAGACCAAGTAGGATTTATCCCCAGTGCACAGGAAGGGTTCAGCATACACAAGTCAATAAATGTGATACACTACTTCAACAACAACAAAAAACCACATGATCATCTCAGAAACTGCAGAGAAAGCATTCAGTAAAATCCAACACCACCTTATGCTAAAAATCCCAAGCAAAATAGGCATAGAAGGAATGTACTACATAAAAAGAAAGCGTAACAGTGAACAGAAAAATACTTGAAGCTTTTCCACTAAGGTCTGGAAACAGACACGATATCCATTTTCACCATTGGTATATCACATAGCACTGAAAGTTCTAACCAGAGATATTACATAAGAAAAAGAAACTAAAATAATTAAAGTGGGAAATGAGGATATTAAATTATCCTGGTTCACAGTTGACATGATCCTATGCAAAAAAGAGCCAAAAAACTCGGAGACTACAGAAATTCATAAGAATTTGACAAGGAAGCAGTATACAAAATTAATGAGTATAAATCAATGGTCTTAGTTTATAGATACAACTTCATGGCTGAGAAAGAACTTGTAAGAACAGTACCATTAAAAATAGTAGAAAAAAACCCTTAAATACCTTGGAATAAACCTAAGCAAGGATATGAATAACCCCCTATGATAAAAAACTATAAAACCTTAAAGAAAGAAGATATTAAAAGATGGAGAAATGTACCATGCTCATGGGTAAGTAGAATTAACATCATGAAAATGTCTGTATTACCAAACGTAACCTAAGGTTCAATACAATTCCAATCAAAATCCCAACTACATTCTTCTCAACGCATATAGCCTCAGACTGTATTTTGTTGGATTTTCAATTCATCAAAAGTAGATGCAAAAATTAATCTGGAAACACAAGAGACTGTGAATAGTCAAAGCAATGTTCAACAATAAGAAACAAAGCTGTGGGTCGAACCAGGTCCGGTTGTGACAAAAAGCAACACACAAGTTGGAATGCCAAGGCGAGGTAGCCTGAGCCGGATGCAGCCGCAGCACCCAACCAGCACACGCGAGAATCAGGAAGGGAGGAGGCAGAGCTGACAGGGGAATAAGGGGAGGTTCCCTAGCTGAACAGCAACTTACACTGAGGAGCGTGAGCTGGGCAGGGGGTAGACCAGACCAGGCAGGGACACAGCACCTGCGCACCCCATGTGGACCAGATTGGGTGAAAACCAGGCTGGGCTGACTATTCCCATTGGTGCAAGCTACAATCAGAGTTGGTGAAGGTTGTTGGGGCTTAGTTGTTGGGGCTTAGTTGTAGCATCAGCTGGCGGAAGCTGGTACAAAGGGTTAGACACGTTGAGTTGAACCACAGGGCCAACTGGAGAGGGCACAACTGGAATGGGAGCGACCTGGGAGGGAAATAGTGGGCTCCTCCCTCGTGGGTCATCACCTTCCATGGGAGGGCATGGGAACTAGGACAGGGGCTGGGGTGGCTAGACAGACACCCAACAACATCTGTTAGGGACGGTTGGATGGAAGTAGGTTGCAACACCTGTTGGCAAGTATATGAACAGAAGGGTATTTGGGACAGACTGCCATATATACTGGCAAGCCAGGGTAGGGGGTGGGCCTGGTTGGGGTTACTGTGGGCCACCCTGACTGGGCTGCAACTCCTTACTGGTACGTGCAAGGGCCAAGTGTGTCCAGGGCGGAACCAGGCTGGACTGCAAGAGGACACGGGTGGAGTCAGAACCAACCCAGCAACTGCAACCACCAGCTGATCAGGGCAATGGACTGTGCCGGGCCCTATGCTTACTAGAACACGCAAGACTCTGGACTGGGAATACCTCAAAATTTCTTTGAGGATCTCCCCAGTCGAGACACTGGACTCAGAGTCCTAACCAAGAAAAGACAGAACAAGTCAAGCAACAACCTCAGCTATCTGTTGGCAGCAAAATACTGGGCAAATGGAGACTCTAGAAGGGACTGTGTCAATCAATGGACTCTTCAACGACCACATCGTGCTTAGAGTGGCGAGACTGGCAGCGACCCATGAATGGTGAACTACTGGAACCATCTGATCGAGTATCTCAGAGTATGCCCCACATCCAGGACTTAGGATGGGTGGGAAACTGGGTGGGGCTTCTTCCTCTATATCCCCGTTTAGGCCTCAAACCTTTTTTACCCCAATTAAATATGTAAGGATTGTCAAAATTAAAAAAAAAAAAAAAAAAAAAGAAACAAAGCTGGAGGAATCACAATATAAAATTTTAAGACATACCACAGGGTAGTGGTAATCAAAACAGTCTTGCACCAGTACAAATATAGAGAAAAAGATCAAAGGAACAGAAACCCCTGAAGAGAATCCACACATGTACAGCCAACTACTCCGCAATAAGAAAACTGAAAATAACCCAGGGTTAATGTCAGTCTCTTCAATAAATGCTGTTGTGATCATTGGATATTAGCAGGCAGGAGTAACAAACAAGACCCCTCCCGATCTTTTAGCTTATACAAAAATCAACTCTAAATGGATCAAGGTCTTAAATATGCATCCAGCTACCATCAATTACTACAGGAATACGTAGGGAACACCCTACAAGACATAGGCATAGGCAAAGACTTTTTAGAAAAGACAACAAAAACACAGGTAGCTAAAGCCAAAATAAACAAGTGGGACTATATCAAGCTAAGAAGCTTCTGTACAGCAAAGGAAAGTCAGCAAAGAAAAGTGGCAACCAACAGAATGAAAAAAAATCTTTATACACTACACGATCAGGGGTTAATATCCAAGATCTACAAAGAGCTTCAGATACTCAACAAAAGGAAAGCAAACAACTCTGTTAAGAAATAGACAAAGGGCATGAACACATATTTTTCAAAGAAATTCAAATGGCTAGTAGACATGAAAAAATGCTCAGGCTCCCGAACGATTAGGGAAATGAAAATAAAAATCACATTGAGGTTCTACTCAACTCTAGTACGAATGGCTCTATATCCAGAAATCAACAAACTGCTGGCAAAAATGTGGGGGAAAAGGTACACTAATCCACTGTTGGTGGGATGTGAACTAATACAACCACTACAGAACGCAGTATGGATGGTACTCAACTGAGAACTGACCTACATGACAAGCCAGCCATCTCATTCACGGGAATATATCCAAACAAAACGAAATCTGCATACAAGAAAGCACCTGCAAACCTATGTTTACAGCAGCACAACTCACAACAGCTGAGACAAGTAAACAACCCAGATGCCCATCAACAGATGAATGGATAAAGAAAATGTAGTACACCAACTCTGTGGACTACTACTCAGCCATTTTTAAAAAAATCCATGAAATCTTACCACTTGCAACTAAATAGATCCAATTGGAAACATTATATTTAGTGAAATGGGCCAGACCCTAAAGGACAAATACCACGTTTTATCAGCTATAAGTCAACCTTTAGGCAAATTACAACACAGTTACACGAAACCGAGTGCATACATACACTCTCACAGATGAAGGATAAACAAAGACAAGCACACTGGGAAGTAAAGTTATATTACACTATGTATCTCTCCCCTTATAGCACGATACTAGATCTACCTCTACCCAATCTCATAACTCTTATTAAAGGACTATATACTATTGTGACAATTTGGGGAATAACGATGGGGGAGGGGAGGAGGGACACAAGGAAAGGAGGAAGGGGAGGAAGAGAGAAAGGGAGAGAATTCCTAAACCTATAAAACTGTAAAAAAAAAATTTTTTTTAAGATAAAAAAAAGAGACATTTATATGAAATAAGCAATAATCTACTATGGTTACCAGAAACTGGGGAGGGAAGAGAATATTAGTGCCGCAGTTTATTATTACAAATTCTGTGTCTTCTGTCAGTATAATCACAGGAATATTTCAAACCACTGACTAATAATTATAAATTCTACTTTGCAGGGTCCAGCGCCGTGGCCTAGCAGGTAAAGTCTTCGCTGTGAACATGCCGAGATCCCATATGGGCACCGGTTCCAATCCCGGCAACCCCACTTCCCATCCAGCTCTCTGCTTGTTGCCTGGGAAAGCAGTTAAGGACGGCCCAAAGCCTTGGGACCCAGCACCCGCACAGGAGACCCGGAAGAGCTCCTGGCTTTGGATCAGTGCAACACCAGCTGATGTGGTCTCTTGGGGGGTGAATCATTGGCCGGAAGATATTTCTCTCTGTCTCTCCTCCTCTTTATACATATCTGACTTTCCAATAAAAATAAACGAATATTTAAAAAATTCTACTTTGCAGTTATATCATCTATTAGCAATTATATTTTATATGTGTCTCCATATGCATATGTGAGTTATCACTCAAGATAAATACATACTGTAATTTAAATAAATCAAAAGTCATCCTGGATTGCATTAAATTAAACACATGACAACCACATAGCTAACCCAGGTAATTTTTATAAAAACAATATCCAACACTGCCTTTTCTTACAACAGAGAAAACACACTATACTGAACTACACAGCATTAGAGCTATGATGCTTATTTCTTATCTTCTAAGAGCAAGGGCTGTGTAATGCAAGGGTCGCAAAGAAGCTCAACATGATGTCAACAGATCAATGTTAAACAGTGACAGCTGTAAATGAAAAGTATCAAAATACTTGGGAAAATAGGCATTCTTCCTTAAGGAAGCACAGGACTGTTTCCATGAGGTCAGTGCTGTGGCAGTCATTTACATTACCACCTACAATACCAGCATCCCATACAGACCCCGATTAGACAGAGTCCTTGTTCTTCCAATCAAATTCCCCGCCTATATGCCTTGAGAAAGCAGTGGAAGATGGTCCAACTGCTTGGGCCTGTACCACCCATTAAGGCACCTAGATGAAGTTCCTGGCTCCCACCTAGTCCAGTCCTGGATATTCAGATAAGTGAACCAGTAGATGGAAGATCACTCTGTCTCTTCCTTTCTGTAACTCTGCCTTTCAAATATGTAATAATGAATGAATGAATGAGTGCACACACACTGAGCTAGGTAGCACTGAAAAATGGTTACATCAGACAGAATAATCAATGAGTATAGAAAAACAGACGTAAGTAGGTAGATAGTCCTGCACTGTCAAGTCATACTACCCTGACTCTCAGGTTAGAGACGTGTTTTTCTTTTTGGAATCTATGTATCTATCTAGCCAGCTACCTACTTACCTGAAAGGCAGACTGAAAGAATCAGAGGGAGAGGGACATAAATAGAGAGAGGGATGAGTGAAAGCGAAGGAGGAAGAGATCTACTGGCAGCTTGTTCACTCCTCCCCACCCTTACCCCTACATGGACTCAACAGCCAAATCTGGAGCAGGCCACAGCCAAGAACTCTATCCAGGTTTCCCACGTGGCTGGCAGGGGCGGGAAAACATGGGTCTTCATCCACTGCCTTCCCAGGCTCATTAGTAGGAAGCCAGATTGGAAGTGGAGCAGCCAGGACTCAAAGTGGCACTGCAATCTGAGAAGCAGGCATCCCAGATGGTGGCTTAAGTTACCGTGCCTCAATACTAGCACCTAGAACTTCCACTTCTAATGAGACCGAAAAGGATTTGTAGTCGTCCATCTCAAGAATAACCAAGACAATACAGAGGGCACACTGTTAACATTGATCTTAACAGGAAATGGGTGAATTATGGCAAATCATGCCACAAATGAGGATAGTGCTTCAAAAGAATATTTAATGGCATATGTTATATGAAAAAGACGACAATTTATGGAAAGTAGAATAAAATATTGCAAACTAATAATGACTTTTCTCAATTCTTTTTTAAACAAAATGTTTATAATAAAAATGATTCACTTAAAAAAATTCACTTGTACAGTCAGAAAATTGTTAACCTTAAAGTCACTTGTTCCCAAGAGCAACAGAAAACGAATTCTATGGAGTTTCCAAAGTAGCAATGGCCAGTATAACTTACCTTTGGGATCCACTTCCCTCCCAGGAAGTTCCCACAGGCAGGGCACTTCGGTGGTTTGTGCCTGGTGACATACGTAAAGGAGCATCCTGGGCTGGTGCAGGTGCCATGGCCCCGGCGAGTGTATGTGGTGGTCTGCAAATGAAGAATTTATTAGAATCAACACGACCATCCGTTCTCATTCACAGTCTGATGGCCATCACAACCATAACAGCACCAGGAGGACACTCTGGCCTCCAAGACACCCAAATGGCAGTATCCTCGTAGGTCACAATTGGAAAGGTCCTAAGTACAATATCCATTGGTTAAAAATGGAAAAAAAACAGCTCAAATGAGAAGACTTTCACAGCCACTAGAAGAATGATGTGATAGTTGCTACTGATGAGGCATCAGACAGAGAGAAACGTTTAACCAGTACCTCATTTAATACTCCCAGCAATGCTATTAAGTATTAGTAATACCAAGGTCTTCGTTGTTAAATATTTTGCCGGAGGTTAACACTGACTCCAGGGCAAAGCCATATCTAGAACCCAGATCTCTGATTCCTGGTCCCAGATTCTTTCTCTGCACTCAGCTACTCCATACGTTCTCTGTCTCTGAGGACTATAATACACCCCCCTCCCAAAATTTTTTTTTCCTTCCTTTGCATTCTTACTAAACATAGGAGAACCTAGGATTCAGAGACATAAAACAGACCCATGTTCAACTGGATAAGAAAGAGATCCAGGAGTAGAAACCAAGTTCTTCGCATGCAACAGAATTCCACCTGTAATAATGCACGTTAATCAAGGCAGTCACTGATCTCCCTTTCCAGCAACACGTATTACAAAGGTCATGGTCACCACATCCTTACTACAACAGAAACTCACTTATTAGCCAAGCTCCACTTCGAGATTAAAATAGAGAAGAATACTCCCCATCTCAGTTTATCACTTATGAATGCTTACTAATCTAATATTATACAAACTTTATAATCCTGGCTTCCATAGCTGCTCTATGAAGCAAAAGCTTTCCTGGGGGAATACCCAAATGGTACCAACCATCTGTGCCAGGAAGAAAAGGCAGTTACCACGGTGGTACCAAGTCAAGAGGGAGCGTGAGTGTAATGGCAGCAAGGACAGTGGTTAGGTTTTGGGTTCCATCTTCTCTGTAAACTGCCCTGTTCTTCCTCTTTCATAGGTTTGCCTTCACTTGAAAAAAACAGTCATTTCCAGGAGGTTTTCTACAAATTCAGCTGCAGCAGCTGTTTACATTCTAGGATCCTGCAAAGGTGTCTTTTCTTTTTTAAAGATATATTTATTTGAGAGGCAGGCTGACAGAGAGGGAGACAGAGATCTTCCATCTGCTAGTTCACTTCCCAAATGGCTGTTAACAACTCTACCCAGGTCTCCCCTGTGGGTGACAAGTTGTTTGCTGCCTTCTTAGAGACATGAGCAACGTACTGATTCAGAAATGGAGAGAGCAGTAGGGACTTGAACCCCACTTGGTACAGGTTGCTGGCTTGACCACCATTAGACAACAGCAGCCCCTAAACAATTTTTGTATAAGAAAGTTGGCGTTGTGGCTCAATGGGCTAGGCAGCAACTTGCAATGTCAGCATCCCACATCTGAGTGCTAGTTCAATCCAGCTTCTCACCCTCGTGACTGGCTAGGCAATGGAAGCTGGTCTGAATGCTTGGGCTGCAGCTATCCATGTGGGAGACCCAGGTAGTGTTTCTCCTCCTGGTTCCAGCCTCATCCAGATCCGGCTGTTACAACCATTTGGAGAGTAAACTAGTGATGGGAGAACTCTGAAAGCTCTGCCTTTCAAATAAATTATCATATTTTAAGAGAAAGAGAATACATAACCTAGGGCTATTTAGTGTGGTGGTGAAGATGTCAGAAAGCAGAGCGCTTTGGCTCTAGACTGGGCTCCTGCTCTGGACTCCAGCTTCCTGCTAATGCAGACCCCAGGAGGAGGCAGTGCAGGTAACTAGATTCCTGCTACCCACAAAGGAGACATGGTGTCAATTCCTGGCTCCCACGCTTAGCCTGGCCCAGTTCTGCGCATTTGTAAAACAATGCATGAGAACATATTCATGAGCACTTTTCTTACATAATTTTCTTTTTTTCCCCATAATTTTCTTTAAAAGATTTGCTTATTTGACAGAGTTATGAGAGTGGGAGGGGAGCAAGGAAGGAAGTGACTGAGACAGAAAATGTTCCATCTGCTATTTCACTTTCCAGATGGCCATAATATCCATGGCTAGGCCAGACCAAAACTAGGAGCTTCTTCTGATTCTTCATGGGGGTGTCAAAGGCCCAGGTACTTGGGCCACCTTCCCTTACTTTTCCTACACCATTAGCAAGGCAGCTAGACAGGGAAGTGGAGCAGCACAAATACGAACCAGCACCCATATGAGATCCCGGAATTGTAGGCAGTGGCTTTATCTGCTACATCCAACACCAGGCCCCTTAAATTTTTTTTTTTTTTAGTTATGGGCCCGGGGCAGTAGCCTAGCGGCCAAGGTCCTTGCCTTGCACATGCTGGGATTCTATATGGGTGCCAGTTCTAATGCCAGCAGCACCGTTTCCCATCATGCTCACTGCCTGTAGCCTGGGAAAGCAGTCAAGGAAAATCCAAAGTCTTGGGACCCTACATAGGAGCTCTGGGCTCCTGGCTTTGGATTGGCCCAGCTCTGGCTGCTGTTGCCACTTGAGGAGTGAATCAATGGACAGAGATCTTCCTGTCTCTCCTCCTCTCTATATATCTTAAATAAATCCTTATAAATAAAAGGGTAGAAAGATACTAATAACTAGACTTCAGAGATTTCAGAGCAAAAAAATATTACAGAAGATCATTTCATAGTAATAGTCAATTAACTCTAAATGTTTATGTACTTAGTAAAAGAGTAAAATAATGAGCCAAGGGGAGGACATCTGGTTTGACAGAACACCTCTCGGGATGTCTGCACCCAGGAGCAGACAGCCTGCGTTCAAGCCCTGGCTTTGCTTCTGACTGCACCTTCCCGCTCATGCACACCGTGAGAGGCAGCGGGAATAGCTCAAGTATTTGTGACCCTGCTGGGGTCTGTGCAGTAGGTATGGATGACATGAAGGTGTGAAGAGAACAGCTCCCTGCTTGGCAGGGCCTGGGGAGCTTCCAGCTGTTTGGCAGGGCCCGGCGGATTTCTCTCTGACCACCTTGACGCAGTCTCACCCCGTTTGCATGGACACCCAAGCACCCCACTAAGAATTCTGTAATCTATTGAGGCATTGTTTGCCCCTGTGAGATGGCTTTGGCAACTACTGTGAGCTTAAGAGTTAATGTTATTGATGTCTTGGTGAGTGGGCCTTTAACTGCGCACAGGAGTACAATTAAACCTACAATTAAACCCATGCCATTTCTGGACACCTTATTGTGTGCCTACCCATTGCCCTGAAATCTAGCCCAGACATATAGCATGCCTTCTGGGAAACGGCTTAACAAGAATTTTACATACTAATGGAAGTGATGGGACTAAGAGCTGAAACTGCTATGGCAAAAATATAGTTACTGTGACCTTAAAGGTTAGCCTGTCCTTGCAACTCTTTAGAGCATAGAAAATGTAGCTGTTTTAGCCACTTTCATAATTTTTTAACTAGAAGAAATGTAGGGTGATTCTATTAACATCATAGAGATATACTTTTGATTATTGTTTGATTGTTTATGAAGATGTAGAGGCTGCAGTTATAGGGGGATTTAATGTTTGAAACTTTTTGTCTTACATCTTTATGTTTTTCCCCTTTTGATGTATTTCTCCCATTAAGTGATAAGTTGTGAAAATAAAATGTAGTAGGAATGTTTCACTGTTGAGCAGGTAACCATCTGTGCCTTGGCCTTGGAGTTCAGGCTGTCACCTAATGGCTACTTCTGAAGAATGAATAACGGCTTGCTTTAAAGAAACTGATTATAGTAACTTACAGAATTATCTTTAAGAGCACCTGGTTGACCATGAAGTAAAAATTAATTGAACATCTGTGCATGCTGTCTTAGTTCTAAAGTAAAAGATAAAAAATCAAACGTTTGTGCAGAAGTTTGTGATGTGTCTAAGAAAACAAAAAGAGCAGCTTCTTCTTGAGAAAGCAAGCAAGCAAGAAGCAAGGAAGCAGCAAAAACGCAACAAGTGTCTGTGTCTTTCTTTATTGCCGACTCCACGCACCCTTCCCGAGCTCCGAACTCAGCTGGAGCTGGACTCCGGCATGACCCATTTCACTCAGGTGGGAGACTGGGACTGATCTGGGGGCTCCTGGTTTCAGCCACACCCAGTCCTAGCTGGGTTTTGTTGTGTTTGGTTTCAAGATTTAATTTTATTGGAAAGGCAGATTTACAGAGAGAGAGGGAGCGAGGGAGAGAAAGATCTTTCATTCATTGGTTCACTCCCCAAATGGCTGCCATGGCCAAAGCTGAGTCAATCTGCAACTAGGAGCCAAGAGTTTCTTCTAGGTCTCCCATGAATGTGCAGGTTCCCCAGGCTCTGGGCAATCCTCCACTGCTTTCCAGGTCATTAGCAGAGAGCTGGATGGGAAGCAGAGCAGCCAGGGTATGAACTGGCACCCAAATGAGAGAGCAGTGCTTTTAAGCGAAAGGTTAGTCAGTTAAGCCATTGTGTAGCCCCCAACCCTGGTTGTTTCAGACATATAGGAGTGCACTTGCAGGTGAATGCATTTCAAATAAATTAATTTTTTAAAAGAGTACACGTTTGTTTGTATGTAAGACACAGAAACCATCAGAACTGAAAGAAGAAATAGAAAAATCTACAAAGTTAGTTGGATGTCTTCTCTCAATAACTGATGGAAATATGGGCAGAACATCAACAAAAGTGTATGAGTTAAGAAACACCAATCAATCTGTTTTAATCTAACTTGCACCGCAACATTCCACCCAACAGAAGATGCGTATGTTCTTTCCTGCATCAAGAACATTCAAGACAGATCCTATTATGGCGATAAAATAGACTTGCATTCACATCTTACAAGCCATAAAGTTCTGCACAGAGAAGTTCTAAATCAGTAACAGGAAGATAACTGGAAAATTCCCAACTATTTCCAAAGTAAGTAACACACTTCTAATAACACATGGGTCTAAGAAGTAAATCAGGAAGTATTCTGAGCTGAATAAAAATGAAAACATCCCACATCAGAATTTGTAGTATGCCATAAAAACAGTGCTAGAGGGAAATAATACAGGTTCTAAATACAGTCTGAAGCCAGGAGCTTGGAGCTTCTTCAGTTCTCTCACGTGGATGCAGAGGCACAAACACTTGGGCCATCCCCTGCTCCATTCTCAGGCTACCACAGGGAGCTGCGTCAGCTGGATCAGACACAGAGCAGCAGGAAATAGAACTAGTACCCATATGGGATGTTGGTGCTGCAGCAGACGGATTAGTCTACTACGCCTTGATGCCAGCCCCAATAGATAAGTGTTGTAAAAAGAAAAAAAAAAAAAATCAAGAAAGCAGACTCCTGGTTCTCACTTTGTAGTTTAGTGGTCTTGAACTCAGACCAGGTAATTCTGGAGACCTATCATTCCCAGTGCTGTAACAATCTAAAATTTTGGGAAAACTACTTGGAAGACAGTTCTCATGACACCATTAATTCCACATATACTGACCAGTTTGATGGAGTTGGGGTTCTCTACAACTGAGTAGGCAGGCAGAGGCAACATGATGAACTGGGTGGCTGGTGTAGAGGAGCTAGTGTCACTGGAATCCTGTGGGCAAATGAGAAAAGGACAACCGAGCTGAAACCGAGTGACGATCACCCAGGACCACCTCATGGCAGGCTGCATGAAACCCAACAGGACAGGCAAACATGTTTACTCAGTGAACTTATCAAAAGCAATCAATCTGTGGCCATCAAAAAGTAGAAGTTCAGTTAACAAAGGTGGAGAAAGCCAGTACCCACTAGGAAATGTGCGGTCTTCGTTTTTTAAATGAAGATGAACAAAGGAGGCTTTCAAGAGTCTCAAGCGCCTCGGGGACACCTAGGATCATCCAGGCAGCGAGGGAGGGAACAGCTAACTCTTCTGCACGTGTCAAATGTGGCCCTGTCAAACAGGACAGCAGCCTGTGTCACCGCTACAATCTGCACCAGGACAACAAAACAATAGAAAAGAACCCAGTCCTGGGACAGATCCTCAGCAGAGGTGCCTGCTGTTTTATACCCAGGCTGCGGGCGCCACAGTGAGCCAGTCTCAGGCTGCAGGGAATGGCTTCCGTTCCTAAGGATGGGAGTTTATGTTCTAATGCCTGGTATCCAACCATGTCCACGGCATCAATCGTGCAATCACTGAAATTGCTGCTTTCGCTCATCTGAGACTGCCCAGGCCAGAGAGAAACATGTTCTCTCATCTGCATCCCATCACTCGAGCCTTGAGACCTCTTCCTACTTCACCTGTGCCTTAAGAAGAACCGTTGAGAACTCCTCTATGGTGCTTACTGAAATAGTCGCCAGAGAATATAAAATCAGGATCAATATTAACAGATCCTGGCTTTGACTCATGGATATAATCCAACTGCCATTTTCCTACAAGTGTACCTGATGCACTGTCTCATGTGAGGAAAATCCTGGCTACACTGCCATGGAGGAGGTGGTCAGAATCTCGGGAGAACTCGGAATCAAACCTAGGGGCGAGCAACGTTTAGGAACTCCAATTCCTCCACAAGGACCACAAGGGCACTTCTAACTACAGCCGCTCTAGGGCAACACTGCACAGTGCATGCTGTTAAAAACAAACAAGCAAACAACAACAACAAAACTCCAGGGAAGGCCAGAGTACTTACCCTCATGACTGTCACCACAGACACATTTTCCCCAACCTGAGAGTGGGGCATGGCCAAGCTTCCAGCAGGGAGGTCTGTTGAGCCGTTCACTAAAGTCTCTTCGATTACCAGGCTTGTCTGGTAAGGCTGGTGGCTCTCCCCAGCCTCCAGGGAAGCCTCCTCCAGCAGCACGTCCTGGCTGAGGATGTCTGAGGTGGGCATCTCTTGTACAGCAGCCCCTGGCTGGGCGAGAGTTCCCACCTCCTCAGCCAGGGCCTCCACAGCCAGGCACTGTTCTGCCATGCCGGCATGGCTAGGTACTGTCTCTGGGGCAGTGCTGGATACCAGAGGAGCTCCTTTAGGGGACACCTGGTTCTGAGCCACACACAGCTCTAATTGAGGGCAGCTCCGGTCCTCCTGCAGGCTACTCTTGGGGATGATGATGTAATCGGAGCGGGGGAGGATCTTGCGGAAACCTGGGATGTCCGGAACCACAGCGGTCAGTGCAGAGAGCTTAGAGTTCTGAGGAGGGAAACAAGCAGAAATCAATGCACTGAGGCCACACCAACACCAAACAGATCCGCTAGTGCACATTTGCATATATGAGAGGGACTAAAAACACTCCACCCTCCTGACCTAGCTCAGATAGGGTCAACTTCTAACAAGAGCAATATCACCATCACTTGAGTCACAAATTCAGCCAATGTATTTCAGTCACACAGGAAACAGGCAACCTGACTTGAATTCTGGGCTAGAACCCTGCGTCAGGACAAATCCTGTTTCCTCCAAGACCTCAGGAGCTCATCTATAAAATGAGAAAGCGCAACCTGTTGAGTTCCTTCTGAATGCCGACAGCTTAGGACTGCAAAGTAGAAAGTTTGAATACCAGGACATATAACATTCAATAAAACCCCAAAAGGCACAAAAATATAACTCAACTGGCCAACTGAACTCAGGGCTGCAAGACTTACTTACAAAGGAGATGAACAGATTACAAAGCAAAGGGTGGCCTCATGAGAAAAAGTATATACCTAGGGGCTGTTTGATATGGTCCTGGACATATGAAGTAGGGTCGGGGGAAGCACAAACATTAACACTAATCCAGCATCTGTAGGTTTAGAAACTGTTTTTGAATCCAATACCCAATTTCACCTCAAAAACAGCGCAATTAGGTTAGGCACTATAATTATTCTCAATTAACAAAGGAAAACTGAGGCCAAAGCTCAGGGAGGGGAACTTCTCCAAAACATAAAATATATACATACTCAAGCCAGCATTTCAGACCAAGTCTCCTGAGGACAAGACCACCAGGTGCTAGAAACACAAACAGTGTGACCAATTGGCACCACAACAAGGGCAGTTTTGTTTCCTATTTTGCTTTTCTATTTAAATCAAAATCACCCAACAAGGAAAACCAAAGTTCAAAGTAAACAGTTGAGTGACAAATGAAATGAAATAGAACAGAAAAAACTTTCAGAAGGAACATCTAAAGGGAGTGCTATAGTCAGTTACTAGGAGCCTTAACTCAAAGAAAGAAGTTGAAGCCAAGGCACAGAGGAAGCGCACAGAGGTGTAAAATGAAAAGCAGCATTCAGATGAAATATGAAAGCAGACAGAATTCTTTATGGAACATTTACTCAAGAGGTAATGCGGAAATGACATTCTCAAGTCACCCTTTGAAGCAGAGAGGTTAGGACAACAAGGCAAGGCTAACCAGAGGCACCTAGGATGGTCTGGGCTTAGTAAATCCAAGCACAGACACAGACTGGCCAGGCTGAAGGTTGTACAGCCTGGAAGGAGTAACGCTGGAACCACAGGCTCTGGGCTTGAAGCCCTGAAGCGCTGTCCACAAAGCCCGACTCTGGGGCTCCCAGATGCCCTTCATGCAGGCAGCAGGGTCTCGGCACGTGCAAGAACCCAAGGAGTGCGTGGAAAGCTTCACGCAGTTCTAATCTATTCCACACGCTCAACAGTGCCACTTTTTCTTAACATATGGCTATGGAATAATCTATTAAAGGATGTTGCCTACTGACCAATGTGGGATATACCAAGGACTCAGGCGACCTGCATTAACTATTTTAAACATTAAGAGAAGATACCATTTCTACAGCTGAGTAAAGTGACTCAGCCTACCAGCACCACAGCCAATCTATTCCTGCTGGTAGACATGGAGATGGTGGCAGATACAAAGCTTATGGACTAGAAGGCTCACCAGAAAATTTCAGAATTTTTCAATCTTACAAAGATCTACTTTGTCAAGTCTTAAAAACCAAATTATTCTGGGATTAGAAAAAATGTTTTCAGCATGGACAAAAATAATGCCTTCTTTAAAAAAAATCTATTTTTATTTTTATTGGAAAGATACACAGAGAGGAGGAGACAGAGAGGAAGATGTTCCGTCTGATGACTCACTCCCCAAGTGGCCGAACAGCTAGAGCTGAGCTAATCTGAGGCTAGGAGCCAGGAGCCTCCTCCAGATCTTCCACGTGGGTTCAGGGTCCCAAGCCTTAGGCCATCCTCGACTACCTTCTCAGGCCACAAGCAGGGAGCTGAATGGGAAGTGGGGCTGCCAGGACACAAAAAGGCACCCAAATGGGATACTGGCATGTACAAGGTGATGACCCCAGCCACTAGGTATTGTGCCAGGCTCAAAAATGCCTTCTAATTGGGGAGTGAAGGGGAACAGGTGTGCATTCCCTAGACTCCACCTCTGCTCTTTCCAAAGGGATCCAGAGTCACTGCTGAGCCAGAGTGCAGACTGCAAGTCATCTCCCAGGTCAACCTAGAGGTGGCAGCAGGGGGACACCGACAAAACAACACAGCCTGCTCTGCTACGGCTTAGCTGCTGCATTCCCTAAGAGGCATTGCTCTATTCCTTAAGAAGGAAGTTAGAAACAACTGCTTCAACCGAAAAAAGGTGTTTGGGTTAAAATGTCTCAGCTTGCAATATCAAGGTAATTTTTCCAGCAGGAATTTCAGCTTATAAACAGCAATTTGAACAACTGTCTGCATTTTGTTGCTGTGAACTAGAAATACCCAAATGGTTGACAGAAAGTTTGTTAGTTCCTTAATCTAAGCCCTCAAAGCCTCAGCATCCACCACCTTCATCTCTAACCTTGCAGTTCTGCTTCCAGATTAGTTCACAACCACCAACAGTAACAGCGGAATGCAGGGCTGCATGAAGCAGTTCTAATTACCTGTAACCATGCAAGCCTAACTCCAGGTTAGTGACACTGGAGAGCATGAATTGACTATACCCCAATTACATCTGTCACACGAAAATTCACGATGTCACAGCCATGTCCAGGGAAACCAATACATGAAAGGAAAATACCAGCTACCTGTGACGGTAAGGGGTCCCTGTGACACTGAGATTCAGAAAAGATTTTCACTATGGGGCACTCAGGGCGTGTCTCCGCCCTGGGCTGCTGAACCAAAGGCCTCTCAAAATGGAAACAGTAACCACACATTCAAGACAGAAAAGGATAAAGGTAAAAACAAAAGGGAAAGTAGGGGGCTGGTGTCCCGTTCCCCACCCCCCCCACCTTCCTCAGCAGCGAAGCAGTGACTCACAGGATCCAAGCCTTCTTTCTCCAGTTTGGCCTTCTCCAAGTAGTAACTCCTCTCGGCCACGCTGAGCAGCCGCCAGCTCTCGCTGATCTTCTTGTTAATCTCGGACTGAGGGAGGTGCGGGAGCTCCTGCTGCACTTTCAGGTAGATGTCGTAATAGTACAGAAGGTACGCAGACCTGAGGAAGCAAGGGCTTCTTTTAGGGTTTCCCTTAGTCAACCACTAAGTGCTACGTGTTACGGTTTGCTAGTAAAGACACTGATCCAAGAACCAGCTTCTTGTTTCAAAACATTACCTAAGCAGGGACTACACAGCCAGTAAAAAAAATTTTTTTTAAATAATCCTCCTGATGGTGTCTGGGAAGAGGGCATCACAACTGGTCCAGAGTAAGCAGCTACTCCCTCTCCAGAAATCTGGAAGCAGCTTCAGCTGGCCTCCTTTTCCTGCAAAGGGTTGCTTAAAAACCCAATAGAAACAATGTAACATGGGGGTGCCCTATCCCTACACTTGCAGGAAGAGCCTACTCAGGGGGCTGGTTGCCCAGTCTTGCTAGAACTCACAAGCTTCATTTTTCAGTCTTTGGTAACTGGTCAACACTACTTCCCCGAAGGTGAAAGAAGCAAGCAAGCCAAACTATCAAAATGAACCAATGCCAGTGGCCTCAGGGAGATTATGGTGCTCAGTTAAGATTAGGAGCTGTAATTTAGATTTTGTTTCAAATTCTATAATTTTAATAAGAACATGTTTTACATATCTAAATAGCAATAATGGTATAACATGGCCTCAGCCCCCTTTTAGGCATAGCTTCCATCGCCTGCCTGTACACTCCCTGTGACGACCTGGAACCTAAGCGAGGTGTAGCCAGGAACGGTGACCGCTGGCATCAACCAAGTCCCTGCTCTGCTCCCTCTCACCCACTCCTTCCCACTACCGTCCATTCTAAGACTGAACAACTGCCCACTTTCTCAATAAGCCTTAAAGTCCTCTCAGCTGAACACAGCACTCCAAGCAGCCTGTTTATAAATGCCACCGAACCGTGTTAGCTCACCTGGGCTTCTTGGCCTTTTCGCCATGTATTTTATACTTTTTCTTCTTCTTGGGCGGCCCAGGGGAGGTGTAACAGTAGGCTTCCTCAATTTCCTCCATCATGACAGTTACCTCAGTACCATCATATGACACATCCATGGCTGCAAGAGAAAGGTCAAACACAGAGCGTCAAGAATCTGCCTGAAGAAGGCAACGGCCTCCTGTTCAAAGGCCTCCCTTCTGCTGGGGCCTTAAGGCCTACTGCGTGGGAATCATCCATGCCACAGCAGACAGCGTGTAAGCCTGCAAATGACGTCCTAAATATACAAACGGCCCTGAGCAGAAAAAAGGTCCCCCAGCCCTGGGCCATTTGCCAAATCCCACAGCTACCAAGCAGCACCTGGACTTACCTGTTAACCAAACAGACCCAGCCCTTCTGAATCAGGAGAGGGAATGGAAACCTGTAGGTTAACACATTCCTCAGGTGCTTCCTTGGCCAGCTCAATCTGA
The DNA here is from genome assembly GCF_017591425.1 of Ochotona curzoniae. NCBI lineage: Eukaryota > Metazoa > Chordata > Mammalia > Lagomorpha > Ochotonidae > Ochotona > Ochotona curzoniae. Next base: position 42,738,127 of record NW_024464918.1, read on the forward strand.
GACTAACAACTTAGGGAGCCTTTTCACTTAATATTCACTCATGGGAAAGGCTTGAGTTCAACAACTTATTAGCCTCTTATTACAGAATTCCATAAAGGAACAGGTAAAAAATGGGACCACATGCTGTAGTATTGGCACCCCATATGGGCGCAGGTTCGAGTCCTGCCTGCTGCTCCACTTTGGAGCCAGCTCCCCGCTAATGTGCCTGGAAAAGAAGCAGAGGACAGTTCAAGAGCTAAGCCCTTGCGTGGATGTGGGAGACAGGGAAGAAGCTGCTGGCTCTGACCACCCAGCCCTGCCCATTGGGGTACCTGCGGGGAGAGAATCAGTGAACAGAAGATCTCTCTCTCCCCCTAATAACTCTGCCTTACAAATAAATAAATCATTAAAAACAAACAAGAAAGCTAAAGTAATGTGACTACCAATTCTCCTTTGCTGGCCTAAAAGACAAACCTACCAACAAATTTCATGTCTAGGAAAAGGAAAGGATTAAAAAAAAGACTGAGGTTGGTGCAGGTTAAGCCGTGGTCTGTGATGCTACCCATGCAGGCACAGGCTCTTGTCCAGCTGCTCAATTCCCAGCCAGCTCCTTGTTCATGGTACAGGAAAGCGGGAGGTGATGGCCCAAGTGTGGGGACCCTGATTCCAAGTGGGAGATCCTGAAGAAGCTCCCAGCTTCAGCCTGGCCAAGCCATTTGGGGAGTGAATCAGTGGATGGAAGAGCTGTCTCTCCCCTTCTTTCAACCCTGCCTTTCAAATAGATTTTTTAAAAATGTCTCTTAGAACAATACCTTGGAGCTAGCACTGTTGGTTAGCGGTTAACGGTCAGGGTATATGGGTGCTGGTTCGAGCTCCAGCTGTTCCACTTGTGGTCCAACTCCACGTAAAGTCTTGGAAAGCAACGGAAGACAGCCCTAAATGCTTGGGTGCCTGCACCCACGTGAAGGATCCAGATAAAGCTCTGACTCCAGCCTGGGCCTACCTGGCCCCAGCTGTTGCGACTACTTGGGAAATGAAGCAATGAATGGGAGATCTTTCCCTCCCTCCATCTGCAGTTCAGAATAAATACTAAAACAATCCCCCCTCTCCACCTACCCGCCCCCCAAACCTGAATAACTAGTTCAAGAACAGTTAATTTGTGGCCAAGTTCTAAACTGTAGTTTTATGAGCAGGCTCAATCACCGGAGAGAGAAAGAAGTTCCAAGAAGCCACGTGAATTTTATCTGGGAAATAATGTAGCTGCTCCTGAAACTGAGGACACTGTAGGACTCTGCAAAGAGGCTAATGTACACAACAGGTGGATGAGACTAGAAGCATAAACCATCTCACTCCGACCTCACTCCATGGATCCGGAGAAGCAGGCACTGTGTCAAGCCAGGAGGCTGGATCCACATTTCCCAGGCCATCCCCCAGAACCCCGGCTGTTTCTACTGAGACGTGAAGAGCATGCACCTGGAGGCTCCCGGCCTTCCCAGGACCACAAATGCTTCCACAAACGCTGTGAAAGCCAACAACCCTCCCCCAAGACAGACAGGTGCTCCTAGGAGCTTACCGAGGCATATCCCCAGGTTAAGAACATGCTCCTAAGTTTCTTTCTTTAGTTCTGTCATCTCTAAATAAATGATTCCTATTAAGAATAAAGAAAACCCACAAAGAAACAAACCAACAAAATAAATTAAAAAATACAGAACTTCACATGCTGTGATGGTGCAAGCCAGAAAGAGAACACGGTCCCGACGTGGCTGGGTAACTAGAGTTCAACAAAACTGCAATTTGGGAAGCTGCAGACGAAATCAAAGCTACGCAGGGGGCTGCCTGGGCGGCTCTGTCCCCGCTAACTCCCAGAGAAAGGCCTCTGTGAAGCATGGTGCTGGGGTTTAAGGGGCAGAAGAGGTCAGGACGCAAAGCTGCAACCACCACCTTGGTCGGGGGGTGGGGGGGAAGGCGGCTGCACCAAGGGGCTGCCCCGTCCTGAGCCGGAGTCGTGGGGGACTTTAGGTTCGCTGCCTCGGGGACAGCAATGGGGCACAGCGGGGCCTTGTGAAAGCTGAGGTCGGGGACCCTGCAGAAGAGCACCTCCTCTGGGTTCTGGCTCTTCAAAAGCCCCCGCACCGAATCCCACGAGCTCAAACAAGCTACTTACCCTCTCTAAGCCTCCGTTTTTCTCCCCGTGAAGGACAGTTAAAAGGCAACACCTGGAAATCTGCAAGACACTTTCCTTCGTCCCCTAGGAGTTCTATCCTCCGCACCCCGAGATGACCTCTACCTCCCGGCCGGGCTGGGGAGGAGGCGGGACTTACCCGGAGGAGCGTGCGGGCCGCGCGGGGGCTCACATGCCCGGGGGCTGGCCGAGGGGGCTGGCCGGCGAGGGGCGGCTCCGGGCGTGACAGCGGCACCCAGGAAGTGGCGGCGAGGGCTCGCGCGCGCATCCCGGGGGCCCCGCCGCCCCGCCCGGCGACACACGGCGCGGAGTCGCGGCAGCCGCTCTCGCTCTCCCGGCCCGGAGCTGCGACGGGCGCTGGTGAAGGGCGCACACTCAGCCGACGCCGACCGAGGGCCCCGGGAGTCCCCCGAGGCAGGCAGCGGAGGACGCGGGCGACGCCGCTGCACCGGCTCGGCCACAGCGGCAGGAGCGGCGGCGGATCGCCAGGGAGACCCGTCCCGGCGGCCCTCGCGGCGCGCCGGAAGCAGCCTGCGGCGCGTGACTGCGCGCGACCCCCCGCGCAAGCGCACCAGCCGCCCGGTCTCGGCCGTGGGGGGTGGGCCCGGAGGTCGGGGCGGACGGGCTGCTTCCGGCCGGAGTTCCGGGGCCCGGCGGGAAGCGCTGGCGGCTGACGGTGGGACACGCGGGCCTCCCGGCTGGCGGGCACTGCCGTGGGGCGTTCGGTGACAGCGGCGAGGCCCCACCCTACCGATGCCACAGCCCGGCGTTCACTGCAAGGCTCAGAACGAGGTGGACACCTGCTACTGCTGCGTCAAGCCCCGCTTCCCCACCCGTGATCGGCTCCCGCTGGCCCACCGAGTAACTCAAGCCAAACTGAAGGAATGCATGAAGAGGCTCTTGGGATCAGGGATTTGTCGTCAATGCTGCATCTTAGAAACCTCCCTGCGGACTCCTGGCTTCCTTGCAAATGTCTCCAATCGCCTGCTTCCTTCCCCCTATGCCACTCACCAGCCTCCTAGCCAGGGTCAGCTTGAATACTGTCTTCTGTGAAGTGCATGGCTCATCTGTGGCCCACTTCTGTAACCTGTGTGCTTGTATTTCTGAGGCAGGGTTTGTCTTCCCTGTTTCCCAGTAAGGCCTTCAGTGGTATGCAGTTTATTCCACTCATCAATGTTTGGCTGACATCAAATCCAGTGCTTACTCCTTGGGGGACACCACTGATGGATGGATGGATGGAGGTGGGAAGGAAAATCTCCCTTTGGAAAGGGGCAGTCACAGCGAAAGGCCATAGGCACTCCTTTCCTTTGAGCACTCAAAATGCCTGATTTACCAAAACTGCTACGGCTCAATCATGTTTTTCTTGAACAACTCATTGAGGGGGGTAATATTTTTAAAATGTTAATGCCTATAGCAGCAGACAAACACATTTTTTAAAGACCTTACTCTTAAAAAAATTTTAATTGAAAATTACAGAGAGATCTTCCATCCATTGGTTTACTTTCCAAATAGCTACAAGGGCTGAAACTAGGCCAGGTGCTAAAGTCAGGAGCCTTGTCCCAGGCTCCCACATGGGTGACAGAAGCCCAAGCACCTGGGCCACTTTCACTGTTTTCCCAGGTGCATTTTAGGGAGCTGCACTGGAAGTAGAGCATCTGAGACAAACCATTGCCCACAGGGAATGCTGGCACTGTGGATGGTGGCTTAACCCACTGTGTCAGAGTGCTGGCCCCAAGACCTTACTTCTGTTTCACTTACAACGCTGTCCTGCCCCTAAAGGCAATGAGTTTGGTGTAGTGGTCTTGGGCACAATACTGCCATCTGAGTGGTTAGGAGTGGCCCCACCAAGACAACGGCACTTTAGCTGACAACTCCATGGAGAGTAGAAAGAGCAGCCCAGCAAAGCACATTATCATTGATAATGCCTCTAAAGCAGGGACGAGCCTAAGGTACTCAGGGACCTGAGAGATGTGCATGACTCATCACACAGCAAAGATGGACAGCCAGGGCCAGCACCTGCAGAGATGCGCTGGTAAGAGGTAATCCTTTGCTCTGAGCGCATCGGAAATCTGGGCATATTTCCCAGGAAAAAGCGAGAAATGGAGGGACTGGGCTCAACCAGGGAGGGCATGGCAAGATCTGATGATATTCAAGCCTGACTTGCTAGAATGAGAAATTCTGTGAGGAAGCACTTTGGTCAGAGTGATTCTGCTGCGTCTCATGGCTGCAATCCACAGGACCAGATAACCCCTCAAGTCCCTTTCAGATAGCAGCTCTCAGATTTTTTTTTTTTTTAATTGGAAAGGCAGATTAACAGCAAAGGAAAGACAGAAAAGGATCTTCCATCCACTGGTTCACTCCAAATGGCTGCAATAGCCAGAGCTGAGCCGATCCAAAGCCAGAGCCAGGATCCAGGAGCTCCTTCCGGGTCTCCCACGCAAGTGCAGGGTCCCAAGGCTTTGGATCATTCTCCACTGCTTTCTCAGGCCATAAGCAGGGAGCTGGATGGGAAGCAGAGCAGCCAGGACATGAACCGTTACCTATATGGGACACTGACACCATCAGGCAAAAAACCAGCCCATTGAGCCTTGTTAGAAAGGAACAGAAGAAAGGGAAATAATGCAAGATTTACTGATTGTCTGTGTCAAGAAATGTTTCACTGGGGGGGGGGGGCTGGCAGAGTAGGATAATGGGTAAAACTGCCACCTACAATGCCAGTATTCCATATAGGCATGGGTTCGAGTCCTAGATGCTCAATTTCTGATCTAGTTCCCTGTTAATGGCCTGGAAAAACAGTGGAAGATGGCCCAAATGGTTGGACCCCTGCCATTCACATGGGAGACTTGGATGAACCTCCTGGCTCCCAGCTTTAGCCTGGCCCAGCCCTGGCTGGTGTGGCCACCTGGGGAGGAAGATCTCTTTAAATAAATAAATACACTTGTAAAAATTAAATGTTTCACTTACGGCTTAATTTTTTTTTTTTTTAGTCGATCATAATAGAAAGCACAAACTCAAAGCTTATCAAGTTTACTGCCTTAGGTATTATTTTCAAAAGTAACTGTTCTACCACAGTGCAGCCACCAGAGGGCATGTGCGGGCCACAGGAAACAGCATCAGGAGCAATGATGGACAAGTTTCCTAATGTAGTAACTGATTGGGAGGGAATAGGCATGGATGTGAGAGTTGTTGAAACAACTAGCCTACAAAGAATTGTTTATAGACAATCTAAATTATCTCCCGTTACACATAATCTTTTCATTAGAGACTTTACAAACTGTTGATAACCACAGGCCATGTAATCAACCTGCACAGACAGACATGCTCTGAGAATGAGCCAGTATTAGGAATGTAATGAGCTAATAACATATTCACATATGCAATAACATACTCTGGCCATACACAACCACTGGCCAGAGGCTTTCTAAGAAGAAAGTACATAGGGCCCAGCAGCGTGGCCTAGCAGCTAAAGTGCTCGCCTTGAAAGCGCCAGGATCCCATATGGGCACCAGTTCTAATCCCGGCAGCTCCACTTCCCTTCCAGCTCCCTGCTTGTGGCCTGGGAAAGCAGTCGAGGTCGGCCCAAAGCTTTGGGACCCTGCACCCGTGTGGGAGACCCAGAAGAAGTTCTTGGATCCTGGCTTCGGATCAGCATAGCATCTGCCGTTGCACTCACTTGGGGAGTGAATCATTGGATGGAAGATCTTCCTCTCTGTCTCCTTCTCCTCTCTGTATATCCGACTTTCCAATAAATAAACAAATCTTAAAAAAAAAAAAAAGAAAGAAGAAAGTACATGGGCCTATCCTCAACCTACTCAGCCGGGGTCCAGCAGTCACTAGTCCCTTATCAGAGGACCTTGACTCTGCTCCTGATTCCCAGCTTCCCTGGGAGGCATGTGTAGCTTGGAGGCAAAAATGATGGCTCACGTGATTGGCTTATTCCCACCCGACACAGGAGAGCTGGGCTGAACTCATGGCCTCCAGCTTTGGCCTGACCTAGCCTTGGCTATTGCAGGCATTTCGGGGAGTGACCCACCAATAGAAATTCTTTCTGAAAAACAAAATAAATAAAATAGTTATTTCTAGAAGAGAAAAAGACAGCTCAGAAGAAATAAGGGATTGGGGCTGGCATTGTGGTACAGTGGGCTAAACCCTTGTCAGTGGTATTGGCATTCCATATGAGCACAACCTTGAATCCTGGCTGCTCTGCTTTGAATCCAGCTCTCTTATTCAGACACCAAACAGCCCAGGTCTTTGGGCCTCTGCACCCATGTGGGAGGCCTGGATGCAGTTTCAGGCTCCTGGTTTACGCCAGGGTTGACAGACTTCAGAGTGAACCAGCACAACAGAAGCTCTCCCTTCCATAACTCTTTCAAATAAATCTATCTTTAAAACATTAGCAGTAGGTGTCATTTGAAGCAGAGCCTACAGGAGCCCTTGGATGAAAGTGGAGGACTTTTGTAGTCAAGTTGCCAAGCACAAAGCAGTACCTGGAAGGAAGAAGTAAGGAGTTAGACTTGGATGGGGCTTGGAGTAAATCCTGGCAGAACATCAAGTGCTGCGGTACTGAAAGAACGCCCATTTGGGAAGAACACAGAACCGCCATGGCTCCTAAGTCCATCAAGAGATGTGAAGGTAGATGTTCTGAGATCTTGTAGCCTACACTATTAATTTTGAACTTAACCTGAAAAATACTAGAGAACCACTGAACAAGTAACCTGGGTCAATTTATTAGTAACATAACTGATAACTGATAACTAATGTGAAGGCTGGGTTTAGAGAAGCAAGTAAACCACATCAGGCTGATATAGGCCTGAAAAGAAATAACGAATGTTGAGATACTGAACTTGAGAGACATCTACAAGACAGACAAAACTTGTTGTGGGAGTTGAACATAATGGTAATTTCTGGCACAAGTTATCAGGTCATATGAAGATCAACAGAAGATTTCCTTGTTGGCTGGAAAGGTAAGGCAAGACATCGTTTCTGGCACAGACAGTAAGGTGATTGAACCAGAGATGTGGATGTGGCTTTCCAGAGAAAGCTGTTAATATAGGGTGTTCAAAGTACAGGGGCCCGTGAAGCAACTTTAATGCTGAGTGTAAACCTCCGTATGTGGATACTTCTAGAAGAGCCCTACTCTCAGCAATCTCAACTCTATTTGCAGAAAAATAAGCAGTACTGCCAAGGGAAGAGACGAAGCCACGACGTAAGCACTGACAGGAGACAGGAGGCAGAGCCCTGATGGGGAGCATGCCTGCTGAGTGCCCCGCACAGAGCTCTGGACCCCAGGGGCCGTGTGTAGGCAGGATGCACACGGAATGGGGAGATGCAGGCCACTCTTGGGCCTCTTCAGTCTAACTTCATTCTGCGGGCTGAATACTCAAGGACTAAAAACTGGGCTTCACCCTGTCTCTAAGAGGGCTGAGAGAAGGACAGAGGCTGCATGGCCAACACAGACAGGGGGCAGCTGAGGTCAACTGCTCAAATGTAGGTCAGATTTGGGTCTTCTGAAAATGATATGTCACAGGTATAGGTGAAGAGTTGGAAGGGCCTCAAACTGTATCTTACTGTATGATTTTTAAAAAATAGCAATTTATTTTTTATTTGAAAGAGTTACAGAGGGAGAGACAGAGATCAATCGTCCATCCACTGGTTCGCTCCCCAAATGGTTGCAGTGGCTGGGCCAGGCTAAGCCAGGAGCCAGGAGCCTCTCCCGGGTCCAAAGGACTTGGGCCATCTTCCCCTGCTTTTCCAAGCCAATAGCAGAAAAAGTGAATTGGAAATGGCGCAGCCAGGACTCAGACCAGCAGCTATATGGAATGCTGTCACCACATGCAGCTACTTTACCCACTACGCCTCAGTACTGGTCCAATAACTAGGGTTCTTTATTCTGTGTCTATGAAGACAAATCCTTTATTGTAGGAAGAAAAATTAATGATGTAATCATTCCAAATGTAAAGAGATGGTATTTAAAAATGTGCTGCTACCTAAATGGTGCCCCTCCCCTTGCACTTAAATAATTTAGAAACAGAGAAATGTTTTATTAAAGTATCAATTTATTGGAGAAAAAAGAAATGGCATTTCCACATTTCAACATAAAAAGAAGATATTACATAACAGCACACACATACCTTCCAGCAAAAAGGACCCATTGACCAATTCCCCTCTCCTCCAATAGGCTGCAAGCCGTCATTAATTCATCCCGCTCGCATAGAGTTATGCAAAGATTTACATGACCATCAAGGCACTTGTTTGGATTTAAAAAAATTCCATATAAAAGACATCTCTAAAAGTCAGCAGCCTTGATAAGTAAAGATATGGCAGCATATTTTGGGGGTGACTAGAAAGACCGAATTTTTAATTTCAATCCCTTGTCACCCTGACATTGTCTTGATTTGTATACAAAGTTATACAGGAGACCGAAACAAGAGGCCGGTTACTGATGAGCGTGTGTACAAGCACTTGCCCCTGGCGACAGTGGCCAGGGCAGCATCAGGACCCGAGCCGCAGCTGCCCAGTGGACAGGCAGTGGGAAGCAGAGCTCTGTGATTCCGAAGGCTTTATTCTTTTAGGGATGAGGCATGGAGTAGAGCAAGAGACTCATCCCCAAATAAGTTTACACAATTGAAAGCTCTTTCTGTTCAGTTAAAAACTCACTGGCTCAAGTTACTTATAAACACAGCATCTCTACTAAAGCTACTTAGAGTCCTTTATTATCCCAGTTTTCAGAATTCACCACATTTTTCCAATCTTATATCACTAACATAAAAAATTAAGTACACACCAAATGATTCACTATTTAATATAATGCTTATTTTCTAAGTGTTTTAGCATACTTACTTTAAAACTTCACTTACAAAAAAAAATTCTTCAAATAGTCCCTATCAGAGTAAAAAATAATTTTTTAAAAAAATTCTCCTTCACTCTCACATCGAAATTCTCCAGTCCAAGTTAGCTAAAAATATTTTTACACTTGATCTTAGCTAAAAGCCTAAGAAGCAATTAAAAAAAAGCCTTTAAAATCTTAAAAATTTATTTTTAACATTTACTGTTCCAATAGCACTTTAATACCTAAGCTTCAACAAAACAGCTGGTGTACATCCTGTGCCGCTCCATTTTAATTTTCATTGCAATTAGCACCCAAATTTTCTATCACCTAAAATCTTTATACAAAAAAGAGGGAGTGGGCCCAGTGCAATAGCCTAGTGGCTACAGTCCTCACTATGCAAGTTCTGTGATCCAATATGGTTGCCGGTTCTAATCCTGGTGGCCCCGCATCCCATCCAGCTCCCTGCTTGTGGTCTGTGAAAGCAGACAAGAATAGCCCAAAACCTAGGAACCCTGCACCTGTGCAGGAGACCCTGAAGAAACTCTAGCTGTTGCAGTCACTTGGGGAGTGAATCAGTGGATGGAAGATACTTTTCTCCATCTCTCCTTCTCTCTGTATATCGGATTTTCCAATAAAAATATAAAAATAAATCTTAAAAAAAAAGAGGGAGTAATAAAGGCCAAATTTGCTTGAAATGTAACAGCTTTCTAGATCAAATTTTACTTTTTTTTTTAAATACTTTTCAAGCCCAGTTTTGAATAAAGCCATCAGGAGCTAGTATTTGTGAGGTGGGTTAAGCTGCTGCCTGTGACACCCACATCCCATATGAGAATTAGTTCACATCTGGACTGCTCCACTTCTAATACGGCACCCTGCTGACGTCCTGGAAAAAGCAGTGGAAGATGGCCCAATGTTTGGGGCCTCTGGCACCTACACGAGAGGCCTGGAGAAAGTTCTGACTCCCTGTTTCAGCTGGGACCACCCTTTGATGTTAAAGCCATCCGAGGAGTGACTCAGTGACAAAAGATCTTGCTCTGTGACTTTCAAAGAAGTAATAAATCTTTAAAAAAAAAAAAAACCAACCATATCACTAGAATAAATGAATGAAACATCATCAGGGAAGAAACAGAAAATTCAAATAAAATTAAATCCTATCAATCCGATTTTTACCGTTTTTCTGTGGAATCCTTTCCTGGCACACACCATGGGCATCATGACCTCCTGCTTAGATCTCAGCTCAACGCCCCGCTGAATCCCTCCTGTCTAAGTGCCCCACTTGCTACCTGGGAGAGTTATTAGACAATACTGCATTTAGTAACACAGTACCAGTACCTAGCCCAGGGTCCCTGACTCCTGGCTAGGTCCTTAGAAATTTCTCAAGTAATGCCTTCATGAATGCAAAGAGAATCTATGGTTCATGCATGGCAACAGAAGGAAACAACATCTTAGGAACATTAATAAGAGTTATAGGATTTGAATTTTTTCCCACAAAATGCACTCTTCTTGCTTTTATATCAATGCAATTATGTGCTAATCAAATATATTAATATCATTAATAATTCTGACCACATGTTCTTAAATGACAAATTATTAGGAGAAAACAGGCATGGTGGCATAATGCGCTAAGTCACCTTTTGGGACACCACCATCCCAAATCTGAGTGCTGGCTACTGTTTCTATTCAGCTCCCTGCTAATACACCTGGAAAGCAGCAAATGATGGCCCGAGCACTTGACTTCCTGATACCCATGTAAGACCCAGAAGGAGTTCCTGGCTTCTGCTTTTGGCCCAAACCAGGTTATGCCACTGCAGCCATATGGAGGGTAAATTGGAAAATGCAAGATCTCTCTCTCCTCTCTATCACTCTTTCAAATTTCCTCTGCCTTTCAAATAAGCAAATACATCTTTTTAAAAAATTACTAGAGACTGATTTATTAATCTTTTAAAAATCTAGTCTTTAGCACAATTTTTTTTTTTAAAACTGTGTGTGTGTTTGAAAGGCAGACTTTTACAGAGAAAGAAGGCAAAACAGAGACGGCCATCCATCTGCTGGTTGACTCCTCAGATGGCTGCAATGGGCAGCGCTGAGCTGATCCAAAGCAGGAGCCAAGGGCTTCCTCTAAGTCCCTCAGTTGGATGTAGGGTCCCAAGGACTGGCCATCCACCACTGCTTTCCAAGGCCATAAAGAGAGAGCTGGATTGGAAGCAGAGCAGCCAGAACATAAAGCAACACCCATTTGGGATGCCGGTAGCAAAGGTGGGAGTGCGGGGGAAGGAGGATTAGCTTGCTGTGCCACCATGCTGGCCCCAACATTAAAACAATTTCTGAGGAGTTCATCTATCATCCATGCATTTTTAAAGTTTACCATTTACCATCTTGTACACTGAGCATCAAATTTTGGCATCAATGTCTACTCTTGTTTAAAGCTGTCAGAATAAGTTGTACCTTGCTTACATTTGGTGTGCCTTCAAAAAGGAAAGGAAAGATCAACTGAAAACCCATCAGGCAGCGTGCGGCAGCAGCCCAGTCAGCAGCTGCTCGGTGCTACAGAGAAGGAGCTTTCTCACTATCCAAGGTTTTGCCCTGCACTACCGTGTGCTCCTCAGCCCTCAATGTTTGCCTGAATCTGCCACTTTGCTCTCCCTGAAACAGAGCCCAGTTATGGCCTTGCTCTCAAATATATGTAGCTTCTGATTCTGATCTCTCACTATCAGGTGGGGCTAAACAGGGAATGGGTCCTATGCAACTGGTTCCCTCCTCTTCTCCCACTAGTGGGTCACACGCTCTGTACAATTATCTGCTCCCGTCTGCTCCTTCAAATGCTCTCCTCGACCTGCTTGTGCACTGGCCGGCTCACTGTACTACTCTGATTATAACACACTTGAAAGTTAAGTATGGTTGTAAGAGTTTCAGCTCTGAGCAGTATACACATTGTATTTCAGCTAAATGATAGCCATTTTAAGATACTCAAAATTTTGTATATTTGTCCATAAGCAATGAGGAAGTGCTTTATTTACACTAAAAAATTTAGGGTAAGGTATTTTTATATCAACAAAGTTTTTAAGGTATCCCCTAATAAACTGAAGCCCAAGCCTTGTGCAAGGAAGCAAATGAAAACATGCATATTGTTATTGGTGCACGAGGCTCACAAAATTCCAGGTGTGATTGCTTTAAATGCCAGCAATCAAAACCACTTTAACAACGTGCAAGTACAGACAGGCTTCAACCCAAGCAGAGAGGGTAAACCTCAATTCTAGTTAAATCTTCAAGAGTTTTGCAAATGGTTTCTAAAAGCAGAATCACTTAATCCAAGTAGATGGGACAGATCAAACTAGAATGCAATTCAAGAATTTGCTAATTGTGTGCATAAAGCTTCAGAATTGTTTAAAAGCTCATATGGACACAAACCTTAAGCAAAGGTCAAATTTTGTTACTACTTCCTTCTGAGGGACTCCTCTAAATTCTCTGACTTGACAAAAATTCTTTTGCTGGGCCAGTACTAGATGAATTATAAGGCTTGCATTAAACATGTATTGATATCCTTCAATGTCACATAAATGAGTCCACTAGTCCCAAAGAGTTAAAAGCTATCACTGTCAATAATTATTGTATGTCAACAGGATGCATGGCAGTAAACTTTGTTTTCATAAAATGTCTACAAATTATGAAAAAATTTTGAAAATACTGTCATTTCTGTGAACTCTTTTCCATTGGTTACAGTAAGTTTTTCTTACAGCATCTTCTAGTTGAGGAAAAAAGTATCAATCCCCAGCAGAGTTTTGCTAAAATCCATAGATATAAATAAAAATAAATTTCCTGCTAAGAATGCTGTTTTTTTTTTTTTTTTAAGTTCTGGGTTTAATTTTTAATTAAAAAAAAGTTTGAGAGGCAGAGACAGAGAGACAGAGCTAGAACTCCTATCTACCGCTTAACTCCCCAGACGGCATCTTATCTGGCAGCAGGTGGGCCAAGGCCAAAGCAGGGAGACAGAAACAGCCAGGGGATCACCCATCACCACTGGCTCCCAGGCTACATGTTAGTTAGCAGCAGTCAGGGGCTACAGGCAGGAATTGCACCCAGCCACTCTGCTTTGAGAGACTGATGTCTTCACTGCCAGGCCAGATGCCAGCCCTAGTGAATCAATTCTTAAGGGAAACTGTAAGTCATTTCTTTTAGCAATCTGTCTGTGACGGTTTGGCTTCAGTTCACTTTTCAAAAAATGTTGTTCAAAACTGCTGAAGCATCTCCCCCACTTGTCTGGCGGGGCTGCCACTGACAGACCAGGTTAGGACAGAATCCGTGGGAAAATACTAAAATAACTGAAAGCTAAGGCAAGCTTAATGGAAGAATTCTCCAGAAGCAAGAATACAGAAAAGCACAAGGATGTCTGCCACTGTCTTCTTTCTCACTCTGAAGAGTTCTTTGTTTACCTTTTATCCTGCATAAAAAGGCATGCCCACAGCTGTATCACAAAGGAGGCTGTGTATAATGCAAAGCCCAATGTCAAGATAGCACAAACCTATCTTGTCATCAGAGCCTTGTGCCATAGCTCCCAGCCTGAAAGAGCAGGAGTGCGGTTTTCCTATAGAAAGCCAGAGATCCTACTGCACCCTGAGAAGCAAAACTTGGGAACAGAGCAGCACAATTAAGAACAAACCTGTCTTGTTATAACCTTGTGTTCCAAAGGCTCTTGACCTGCTAGTGCAAGGGCAGGGGCAACATTCTCTCCCACCTCTTTTTCATCGTTCTCCAGAGCCAAGCAAAGGTGAGGCAGCTCAGTACTTCTAAAGCGAATCTCAACTTCTCTTTTACCTCCGGGAGAAGGACCATTCCAAGTGTAATACAGCACCTCAAAAAAAATTTGGTAAATATGGTTTGGGGTTACTGCATTCATGAATATTTTCTACTTACAAGAAAGCTTGAAACCACAATGTTTTTGTTTGGATTCTGCTCAACTAACAAGCTCGAATACATTTGAGTGTAAGCAAAGGCCTTTGTTTTCAAAGGAAGAATAATGTCTAGCCAACAGGTTAATAAGTGTTGCACACTTTAAATTTTAACTGTCAACTAGACATCATTTTCCGTTCCATCCATATTATCACTGGCCAGGCTCAGACCATTGGAGATACATGTTGCTTTCTGCTTCTGAGATTCTTCTGCAAAAGCCACAGCTTCATACACACTATAGAAGAGCAGGTTTTCTTCTTCCTTCTTGCAGTACTCGCCCCTGGCTAGGGAATCCCTCACAGAGGGATTGCACTGAGCCAGCAGGACCTGGACACCAATGGCTTCATAATCTCTGCGAACTTCTTTCAGTGTATGGATGCCTGCTGTATCTAAAAACTGTATTGCACTGCAGTCAATCACGACAGTATGCAGCTCCAGCAGATCTGGGGAAAGGTGCGCTGAAACTTCAACCTGTGCGCTCCCAAGGTTTATTGCTCCCTCTCGGAGCTTTCTTTTGGCTGCCTTCTTCTCAGCTGCCTTTACTAAGACTGGGTTCAGAGTTTTTTTGTATAAAGCACTCTTAAAGCACTCTTTGTTTATGTAGTAGAGAGGCGCTACAAAGCGGAAAATCTTGATACCTGGCTTCGTCTGAAGGTTCTTGTAAGCAGACATGGATTCAAAGGTTTCAGATTCTTCCACCAAGCCAAGCAAGGAAGCCTTGGGCTTCTGGGTCCGCAGGATGACACAGAACATAGAAAAACACACCCCAATAAGCAGGCCAATTTCAGTACTTAGCAGTGCAGAGGACAGCATAGTGACAAACCAGATAACGGTATCTATCTTGCTAACCCTCCACATCTTGGGCAGGTCCCTAAATTTAAGAAAGGCTCCCCGCAGATTCACAATTGTGATCACACCAAGGACACATTTCTGAAGGGAATAGAACAAAGGAGCGATTACCAAGAGGATCAACAAAAGAACAAGGGCTGTTACCACGCTGGAAATCTGAGTCTGGCAGCCTGTTGATTCCTTAACTAAAGTCTTTGCCAGAGCTGCGCTAGTAGTAATGCAGTGGAAAAAGGATGGGATGATATTGCAAAAGCCAATGGCATACATCTCCTGATTCGCTTTGACTGTGTAGCCATGTTTCTTGGCAAACATCTCAGAAAGTGATACGGTGATGGCAAAACCAATGATGGAAATAGCTATTGCATCTCCAGCCACGTTGGGAATGAGCTTCCAGTCTGGTGCTTTGGGTAGCATAAACCCAGTGGGAATATGTCCAGCTATACTAGAATTGTGTTTCTCGTTTAGTCGTCCAAAATGAGAAGCTGACGTGGCTATCACAACAACAATGAGTTCAGTAGGAATTGGTGCCTTTAGCTTGGCCTTGAAGTGCTCATTGAGCTCTTTGGTTGGCAAAAGAACCAGAAGGCATAAGAGGCTGGTGATGAGGTCACAGATATTGGTGTGATGGATGTTTTTGAAGACATTGATCCAGGTAGTGATGAGTGAGCCCACACCATGACTCCGAGGGAGGCGGAGCCCAAGGAGATACTTGACCTGAGATGTAAGAATAGTGAAGGAGGCACCAGTAACAAATCCACTCAGCAAGGCATCTGAGAGGTAGACAGAGATAAAGCCCACTTGAAAGAAGCCCATCACTACCTGGAAGGAAAGATATAAACAGATATAAGAAGGTACGCCTTAAATATAAATAAGATATTAAAAATATAAAGATAAATACAAATGGAAAAACAGCTTCTAAACTTTGCATTACCCCGATCTTTCTGGCATGGAGACACATCATCAGAATGATAAAGAATACTAGAGCTATGGCGGAGTCCAGATAAGCCTGAGCAGCGGCGCAGGTGACTGGATCTCCCATTATGTGGTTGTGGCTGGGGGTACATGTGCTGGCCCAGATTTCCTGCTGGGGATCCTAGCTCCCCATCTACCACTGCTAGGCTGAGGGGAGAGTCCTGGGCTTGTGGGCAGCCAGCATGTAAACCATCAGGTGCCGGGCTCTGCCTGCTGACCGCCCAGTAGTGAGCTCTGGGATCTTGGGGGTATGGAATTATTGCCTCGGGAAATCCATGGATAAGGCCACTATATGTGTAAGTGAGGAATGAATCCTGAGGGACACCCAATGACAGGGCTACTGTACTTGCAGGTAAGTGAGGGGACTGAAACTTGGTGGTTTGGAGGGGAAAGACCTGAAGATCTTTATGAGTCAGACTGATGTGGAATGCAAGAGTGGGCTAGACTCCAGCACCCATTGGAGCTTGTAAGAACGAGGACGGGTATAGGATGGGCTGGGCTAGGTCTCTGTCCCTGCTGGAGCCATGCATGAGCTGTATCTGGGTATAGACCAAGCTTGGCTGGGCTGGGGTACAGCACCCAACAGTAAGAACCAAAATGGGTGAAGGATGGTCAGGAAAGGCTACTGTTCCTGCTAGGACAGGAGGCAGACTAAGCAGGGATGGGCCATGGACCCACTGGTGTGTGTGAGATCTGGCACTGGGAGAGAGGTTCTGATGGAGGAGCTGGGCAATTCCTCTGTTGGGATGCAGTCTCTGCAGGTAAGCACAAGAACTGAGAAAGGGAACAGCCCAGATCAGGCCAGGTTATGGTACCCACAGGTTTACCTTTGGTTCAGGTCTGGTGCAAGCCAGATTAGGCCAGTTCATATCACCTACTGGCAAATCCAAGAGCCAGAATGGTGTGTGGGTCATGCCAGGTTGGGCCGCAATACCAGTCAGTCCACATTAGGGCCTGGACTGGGGGTTGGCTGGGCTGATTATGCGGTAGTCCCCACCAGCACGAGCTGGAATTGGGGTGGCCAGGCTGGGCTGGGCTACAGCACCCACTGGCAAATGCTGAGATGTGGCGGGCTATATCAGACTGGGTTGCAGTACCCAACCAGCACATGTGAGACCTGGGGGAGAGTGGGTGAACCCGATGGAGGGCTGCAGGGAACTCCCCTGCTAGGCCACTATTCCCACTGGTAAGTGTAAGAGCTGGGACTAAGGGCAGACCAGGCAAGGTAGGGTTACAACATCTGGTGGCCTGCATGTAAACTGAATCAGGGACAAGCCAGGCTGGGTGGACTGTACCTACTGGTACATGCATTAGCCAGAGGGGGTGAGGGTTGATTGGGCCTTGCCACAGCATCAGCTGGCAGATACTGGCACAGGGGGAAAACTTTATAGAACTAAACCGCAGTATCACCTGGAAAGTGCAAGATCCAGAAGTGGGCCAGTAGGGAACAGTGGGCACCTCCCTCTTGGGTTGCCACTCCCACTGGAGAGCATAAAAACCAGGACTGGGACAGGCATGGCTAGACAGAGAGTGGCAACCACCAGCACATGTATGGGCTGGATAGTGGGGCTGGTTGGGTTGAACTAGGCTACAATGCCCATTGACATGTATGAGAGCTGAATGAAATGTGGGACAGACTGAACCAGTCTGCTGTACATACTGGCAAGCATGGGAACCAGGGCAGGGAGTGGGCCTGGTGGGGTTGTTGCAAGTTGCTCTGACTAGGCTTCAGCTCTCATTAGTTTGCGTAGGGGCATAGTGTGCAGTGGGCAGGATTGGGCTGGATTGCAATACCCATTAATTTGCATAGAAAACAGGGCTGGAAGACAAATGACCCAGCAATTGTGACTAATAGTGTGCACATAGGCCAATTTGGGAGATGGACTATGCCAGACCCTTTGTTGGCAAACACACACAAGAATCAGGTCTGGGATCACCCCAGATGAAATTTCTTTGGGAATCCCCCCAACTGAACCACTGGACTCAGAACTCCAACCATGGAGGAAATCGCAGGTTCCATGGTCTGACTGTGGAATGCACGTGTCAGAGCTGGGTCTCCTCAGTGGCTTAGAGCAATGGACAGTATATCTAGGTGCACATGGAGGATATGGCAGTACAAATGGAGCCTGCAGGACACCTGGTGCCATAACAGAGGATGGAGGACAGAACAAATTGCTCCTCTACCCCAGCCATGTGTCGGTAGTGAATACCTGGGAAAACAGACTCTAAGGTAGACTATGTCAGCCAGTGCAGTCCGGAGAGTTTTATCGTGATTGGAGTGGAAATACTGGCAGCAATACAGAACTGTTGAAGTGTCAAAGCCACTTGAGCAGGACCCTCAGAGTATGCCCCACTTTGGGGACTCTGGGATGGTGGGGAGGTTGGGTGGGGATTCTCCCCTTATTTCTCCCCTCTCCCCAGATAAGGAACGTAAAAAGAGAATGTCAAAACAATGGTTTCACCCAGTTTCCTCTAGCCCTTGACCTTTTGTACCCTAATCAAATATGTAAAGATTATAAAAAATAAAATTTATACAGAATATCAGAGCTAGAAAAATCCACTTACAGACCAATCTTCATTTTACAAAGACAGGAATTGATGCTTATAGGGCTAAGCAACTCATCCAAACTCACAGTTTATTCACTGGCCTCAACTGAACTATTTTCTACTTGCCTGACTGCTCATGTTGAATCTGTCAAAAACCATCCATGCTCAATCTCAACCTAATCTGCTATTTCCTGACATGTAAAAAAGTTGCAGAATGACTGTTCGACCTAGAGGTTAGGATGCCAGTTAGGACACTCACATTCCTATCAGAAATGCTTGGGTCAGAGTTCGGGCTACCCTCGAGACGAGCTCCGGCTGATGCACACACCGGGGGAAGGCAGGTGATGGCTCAAGTGGCTGGGTCTCCGTCAGCCCTGCGATCCCACCTGGATTAGGTTGCCCGCTCTTGGCTGTGACCCGCCAGCGCCAGCTCTTATAGGCATCTTGAGATCGAACCAGCAGGATAGGAGCTTTCTCTCTTTCCCTCCAATACTATCTGATTTTCAAAAAATTAAAGAGCTGTCTGTAGTAGTAAGTCTAAGGATCACTTCTTATCTAAATTTTTACAAACAGATAATTAAAACATGGTTGACGGAAACTCGCCGGGTTAAGAGGTAACCAAAGGTTAGGTGAGAAAACCTAACCTTTCATTTTTGGCTCAAATGTTCATGTATCTCAAATATTCACTATGATCCCTAACATCTCTCAGAGATACGATTTTTTATGAATAGTGATTACTTTTGCCAGGAAAAAAAAAAAACTGTTCCAGTTTTTCTTACCTGATAAACTCCAGCCATAAATGTTACAGTGCTGCCAATTTTAATTGCATAGTAACTTTTGTTAACCATATCTGATGTGTGGTTTAATAATGTGGTCCCAACTGTAGAATTAGGGATAGTCTCAGGGAAAGCTTTGTGTAGTTCTCGGTCAACTACTTCCCCAATCATAAGGCACAGTACTCCAAAAATTCCCACAGAGATATGACGTGAGGTTCCAAACAGGAAATAAATGATGCTGGCAAAAAAAGATGTGTACAGACCAAAGATAGGTTCTTGGCCAGCTAAAAGGGAATAAGCAATGGACTGGGGCACCAATAAGATGCCCACAATCAAGCCAGACATCAAATCTCCTAAAAGGTTTTTCTTTATATCATATTTTGGAAGCCACCGCAAAACAGGAAGGAAATCAAAAATCAAATTCTTTGCTTTGGCTCGACTGCAGTGGCAGCTCTTCTGTAGCTTTCTGATAACAAACTGCTTGAAGTTAGCATTTGATTTCTCCTGAGGTTCCATATGGATCCTAGAATAAGGTCTGCAGTGATCACTGGTCTCAAATTGCTTGTAGTCAGTACTTGATTCTTTTTGAGGCTCTGGATCGACCCCAGATAGAAGCTGGTCATTTCCTTCAGCTGAGTCCCTAGGTGACAGGTCATGTTGCTCAGTCTCTTCTGAAGACATTTCTGGAGAGAGGCGGTTCAGTTTCCTACCCCAGAGAAAACATCAGTATCAACTGTGAAGTATATCTCAATGTTCACATAGACTAACGCTTGTACTTGTTGTACACAAGGAATTAAGAAGAATTCAGTCTGGGGGCTGGTACCTCATATGCACTTCTCCTCATCAAGCCTCAACTGTCTCGTTCAGGGTTAGGAAATGACAAGACCCAAATCAGAATATAAACAGCTAAGACACAGCATGTAACTGGCTCCGTCTAAGAATTCTCCTATACTGAGAACCAATCATTGAGGGTTTGTCTTCAAACCTGGCTGAGCCTTCCATGCAATCTTTTTCCCCAGAAAATGTATCAGGGCAGCCTTTCTACTCCTTTCTATATGCTGCCTTTTCAGGTGCACAGCAAAACAGAACTACTCCCAAACCTTCTCCCCTATTAGAAGTCTCTGAGAAAGGAGCCGGTATGGTGGCACAGCAAGTTAATCCTTCGCCTATGGCGCTGGCATCCCATTATGGGGACCAGTTGTTTCCCAGCTATTCCACTTCCGATCCAGTTTCCTGCTTATCAACTGGGAAAGCAGTGGAGGATGGCTCAAGTCTTTGAGCCCTTGTATTCATGTGGGAGACCAGGAGAAGCTCCTGGTTTTCAGCTTCAGAATGGCTCAGCTCCACCCACTGCAGCCCTTTGGTGAGTGAACCAGAAATGGGAAACCTCTCAGTCTCTCCTTCTTTTTGTATGAATCTGCCTTTTCAATAAAATTAAAAATCAATATTTTATTTTTAAAAAAAGATTTATATTTATTTTTATTGCAAAGTCAGATATACAGAAAGGAGGAGAGACAGAGAGGAAGATCTTCCGTCTAATGACTCACTCCCCAAGTGATCACAAAGGCCGGTGCTGCGCCAATCCGAAGCCAGGAGCCCAGATCCTCTTCTAGGTGTCCCACATGGGTGCAGGATCCCAAAGCATTGGGCCGTCTTCGACTGTCTTCCAAAACCACAAGCAGGGAGCTGGATGGGAAGTGAAGCTGCCGGGATTAGAACTGGCGCCCATATGGGATTCCAGCGCATTCAAAGTGAGGAGTTTAGCTGCTAGGCCACTGCACCGGGCCCAAATCTTTTATTTTTAAGAGGAAAAAGAAATGACTTAAAGAGAAAGAAGATGGTCGCAGATACATGCACACCTGTGCGTGCGTCTGTGTCTATATCTGTGTGCTCCTTTTCAAATAATCCACTGATTACTGAGATTAAACACAAAGAAAAAGCAGGCGACAAATATTTTTGACAATAAAAGAAAACTAGAGCATACTGTTTGGGTCTTTGAAGAACATTCCTTTATTCGGCAGGGCGAGGAGGAGAAGTTGTTAAGAGGGTGCCTAAATCTAACAAATGTCAAGAAAGTCTGATGGGGCAAATGTCTAATACACTCTGTAGGAGGTTTCTGGTCCATTCCATGGGATTCTAGAATGCACCTGTCTGCCCCTGGGCACAGCTCACATCATACACAGCAAGGCCCTTCATCACTCAAGCAAGCATTCACAAACAGGCTGAATGGGCAGTAATGCTACCCTGTTCTTTCAACTGGAGGGTACACAGGTGACCCCTACATCTCTGAACATCAGAACTAGTACCTATCACTAAGAACTATAAGGAAATACATGAGGCAAAATCAACTAAAAGGAGAAATCAAAGGCTTGTAACAAGAGTAAAAGTGGGGGGAAAAGAATTAGTCTCTAAAGAGTGTAAATTCTTTACCAAATAATGCTCAGATTAGAGCCTCTGCACACCTGTCTGCACAGCTCAGACTGGCCACCCACCTCACTGCCTGTCAAGATCCTAACCATTTTTTAAAACCCACTTAAGATACTGCCTCTACATAGCATCAGTCAATCACTACACCCTCCCAATCCCATAGCCCTTGTTCCCATATTATAGTACTAATCATAATCTTCTGTTAAAGTAGGAATTTTCCCAGCAGTCAGAGTGTTTGTTTTTTTTTTTAAAGAGAGGAAGAAGGCCTGGCCTGGTAACCTAGTGGCTGGTGTCTTTGCCTTGCGCGCACAGGGGTCCGATATGGGTGCTGGTTGACTGGTTCGTGTCCCAACTGCTCCACTTCCCTTCTAGCTCCCTGCTTGTGGCTGGAAAGGCAGTCAGGATGGCCCAAAGAGTTAGAATCCTGTACCACATGGGAGACCCAGAGGAGGCTCAGCTCTAGTCATTGAGGCCACTTTGGAATGAACCAGAGAATGGAAGATGTTTCTCTCTGTTTCTCCTTTTCTCTGTAGATCTGACTTTGCAGTAAGAACAAATCAATCTTTAAATAGAGGAAGAGGGCCAAGCACAGTAGCCTAGTGGCTAAAGTCCTCACCTTGCATGCAACAGGATCCCTTATGGGCAACAGTTCGTGTCTTAGCTACTCTACTTCCCTTCCAGCTCCCTGCTTGTGGCCTGGGAAAGCAGTTGAGGATGGCCCAAAGCCTTGGGACCTGCACCTGCATGGGAGACCCAGAAAAAGCTCCTGGCTTCTGGCTTTGGATCAGCTCTGCTCTAATTGTTGCAGCCATTTGGGGAGTGAACCAACAGATGGAATATATTTCTCTCTGTCTCTCCTCTCTCTGTAAATCTGACTTTTCAATAACAATAAATAAAGTCTTTAAGGAAAAAAAAAAAAAGGAGGGCCCAGTGCAACAGTGTAGTGGTTAAAGTCCTCACCTTGAACATGCCAGAATCCCATAAGGGCACCAGTTCTAATCCTGGCAGCACCGCTTCCCATTCAGCTCCCTGCCTGTGGCCTGGGAAAGCAATCAAGGATGGCCCAAAGCCTTGGGACTCTGCACTCGTGTGGAAGACCCAGAAGAAGCTCCTGACTTTGGATTAGCTCAGCTCCAGTTGTTGTGGCCACTTGGGGAGTGAATCATCGGACGAAAGATCTTTCTCTCTGTCTCTCCTCCTCTCTGTACATCTGCCTTTCCAACAAAAATAAATAAATCTTAAAAAAAAAAAGAGGGTCAAGAGTTAAACCTTTTCATCTGTTGGTTCATTCTAAGTGCCAAAATGGCCAGGGTAGGGCAAGGCATAAGCCAGCAGCTTTATCCAGTTGTCCCACATGGGTGCAGGAGTCCAAGTCATTAGGCCATCTTCTGTGCTTTATAAGGTGCATAAGAAGGGAGCTGGATCAAGAGGGAGCAGCCAGAACTCTAACTGATGCCCATGTGAGGTGCTGGCACCGCAGACAGCAGCTCTATGCCACAGAACCAGGACCAGGAGAGACGTCTTTCTCGTTAGGGTTAACATCAGCTAGCGTAGCAGAGTAACTCTGATAGCAATCTTATGAAATTTTTGAATAAAGGAAACAGATGTAATAACAAATTTGTAACTGGCTACTCAGAGACATTAGATATACTAGAGACATATTAGATGGGAGACTCAGGAAGTTTCCAGCTTTATTTCCTTATTTTTTATTTTCCTTATTTGAGAAACAGAGAGACAGAGTCCCCACTTACTGGTTCACTTCCTCCATGCTTACAATGGCGAAGACTAGACTGGCTGAAGTGAAGGCCTCAATCCAGGTCTCCCATTGGGATGAGCAAGCACCCAATTACTCGAACTGCTGCTTCCCACGTTCACATATACACAGCAGGCAGCTGTAATCAGGAGCTGCAGCCAGTATCGAACTCAGGTTTTTAAGATTTATTTATTTATTTTTACAGAAAGGCAAATCCACAAACAGAAGGAGAGACAGAAAGATTCACCCACTGGTTCACGCCCCAAATGGCAACAACGGCCAGAGCTGAGCTGATCCAAAGCCAGGAGCCTCTTCCGGGTCAGCCATGTGGCTGCAGGGTTCCAAGGCTTTGGGCCATCTTCTATTGCTTTCCCAGGCTTCAAGCAGGGAGCTGGATGGCAAGTGTAGCAGCTGGTATACGAACTGGCAACCTTATGGGATCCCAGCACATGCAAGACAAAGATTTAACCACTGAGCCATCATGCCAAACCCTGAACTTAATACTTTAATCTGGTACACAAGCACCTTAATCGCTAGGCTAAATGCCTACCCCATTTAGAAAAATGGGCTCTTGGGGATGGTTGTGTGGTATAACAGGTTAAGCTGCAGCTTGCAAGGCCAGCATCCCATGTGCACTGTGGTTCAAGTGCCGGCTCCACTTCCAATCCAGCACCTTGCTGCCATGCCTGGGGAAGCAGCAGAGTGGACCCCTGCGCTTACATGGGAGACTCAGATGAAGGTCCTGGTTCCTGGTCCAGCCCCAACTGTTGTAGCCATTTGGTAAAGAACCAATGGATGGAGAAATCACTGTACTTTCCCCCCTCCCCATCCGATTCTTTCTTCTCTTTCTCTGAATTTGAAATAAACAAAATAAATTAAAAAAAAAAAAAAGAAAGAAAAATGGTCCCTTGTAAGGCTGCATAAATTTAACATTATTAAAGTGTTTCAATCCAGGACCCTCTTACCCATTCTTCAAGAACACAAGAATTGAAAAAAATAACCCACATTTTTTTTTGTTAAGATTGAATAAGAATAACCATCATTTTCATAGTCATGTGAAATGAATAAAGAAAATGAGACTTTGAACTAAACTTTAGTAATCATATAGGGGAACTCAGTGGGTGGGGGAAGGGAAAAGGGAAATCCCAGGGCCTATGGACTGTATCATAAAATGATAATAATAATAATAATTTTAAAAAGATGTAAAATTAAAAAAAAAAAGAAGAGACTTAGGTGACCACTGACCCTGAGCAGGCCAATCAGCTTGGTGGATGTATTCTGTAGCTCTGTGTTCCTGGATTCTCCTGGACTGCAGCTGTCTCCTGTCTTCTCAGCTCCAGCTCCGAGTTAGCTTGAGCACACTAAGGTTCTATTCTGGAGCGGCACTCAGGGAGCTCTGGGTCAAAAGCCTTTTGCAAACCTAAGACATGCCAAAGAAAAGAAAAAGAAATGAGTAAATCCAAACCATATACTCTAGGGCTATTGAGAAAGAAAAAGGAAAAACCTAATACCAGAAAGTACAATACAGGGATGGAAACTAAAAAAGAAACAAGCGAAAAGCCTGAAGGTGAAAAGTAACAGAGATGGACAGGCTTACCAGTAACTTAACAGAGTCAAAGAAAGAATCAATGAACTCAAAAACAGATCAACAGAAAATACCTATGCTGAAACACAGAAGCAGAATTTAACAAACGAAAGGGAAAAAAAAACTTAATACATGCAAGCATTGTGGAATAACAGGTTCAGCTATCAACTGCAGTACCCATAGAAGCACTGATTTGAGTCCAAGCTGCTACACTTCCAATCTAGCTCCCCAGCCAATGTGCCTGGGAAAGCTATGGAAGATGGCCAGGTGCCCAAGCACCTGCATCCACCACATTAGAGACCCAGAAGTAACACTGGGCTCCCAGCTTCGATGTAGCCTTGCCCTGGCAATTGCAGCCACTTGAGCAGTGAATCACTGGATGGAAGATCTCTCTTCCTTTCCCTCTGTAACACCTTTCAAATAATGTAAAATAAACCTTTTTCTTTATAAGATTTATTTATTTTTACTGGAAAGGCAGATCAAATTTACACAGAAAAGGAGAAACAAAGATCTTCCATTTACTGGCTCACTGCCCAAATGGCAGCAACAGCTGGAGCTGAGCTGATTCAAAGCCAGAAGTCAGGAGCTTCATTCATATTTCCCACACAAGTGCAGTCCCAAGGCTTTGGACCTTTCTCCACTGCTTTTCCAGACCATAAGCAGGGAGCTGGATGAGAAGTGAAGCAGCTGGTATACGAATCAGTGCCTATATGGGATCCTGGCACTGCCAAGGGAAGGATTTAGCTAGTAAGCTATCAAGCCATCAAGCTGGGCCCAAGATAAACTTTTTTTTTTTTTGAAAGTCATATATATCAAGAGGAAGAGAGACAAAGAGGAAGATCTTCCATCTGCTGATTCATCCCCCAAGTGGCCGCAACAGCTGGAGCCAAGCTGATCCG
The DNA here is from genome assembly GCF_017591425.1 of Ochotona curzoniae. Classification (NCBI taxonomy): domain Eukaryota; kingdom Metazoa; phylum Chordata; class Mammalia; order Lagomorpha; family Ochotonidae; genus Ochotona; species Ochotona curzoniae. The sequence goes on from NW_024464918.1 coordinate 42,763,872, forward strand.
AAGCCAGGAGCTTCTTCTGGGTTTCCCACGTGGGTGCAGGGTCACAAGGCTTTGGGCCATCCTTGATTGCTTTCCCAGGCCACAGGCAGGGAGCTGGATGGGAAGCAGGGCCGCCTGTGTGCAAGGTGCAAGGTGAAGATTTGGCCACTGAGTCATTGCACTGGGAAGCCCAAAGTCAGAAAAAAATTATTTTTAAAGAGGAAGAAGAAATAAAAACGTTCAGATATTAACGCTGATTGTATTACTGCTGGCCAGTATTACATGTATTCATTCTTTGGTTTAAGTTGCATTTCTTGTGAATTGTAAGAGGTGATGAAACCTGGATTTACCAGTACAATCTGAAGACAAATCACCATCAAAGCAATGGATACCAAGAGGCAAGGTGACCTTCTCTAAGGAAAAGCCAAGTAGCTGAGCACAAAGGTCATCGCAAAAGTTTTTCTGGACTCAGAAGTTTTCCTTGCTAATTTTCTAAAGGTCAGAGGATGCTAATATCTGCTTACTTGGAGGGTGTTTTGACAAAGTTAGTCAAAGTTCTAAAACAGAAAAATGCATAGAGGAACTTGGTCAGAGCGTCCTTCTTCACAGCAATGCTCTTGCTTGTTCTGCTGATCGAACAGGGGTGATTTTCTAAGAGTTCTGACAGGACATCACTCAGCTTACAGTATTGATTTAGCTGAATCTGACCAATTTCCAATCTTCACCTTGCAAGTGCTGGAATCCTATGTTAGCACCCAGCTGCTTCACCTTCCATCCAGCTCCCTACTTGTGGCTGGGAAAGCAATGGAGGATGGCCCAAAGCCTTGAGTCCCTGCGCCCACATGGAGACCTGGAAGAAGCTCCTGGTTTCTGGCTTTGGATTGGCTCAGTTCTGGCCATTGAAGCCATTTGGGGAGTGAACCAGTGGATGGAACATCTTTCTCTCCTCTCCATAGATCTTACCTGTTATTCCCATTAAGAATAAATAAGTCTTTTTTAAAAAGTAATTTTACTTCAGCTAATAATATCATTATATACCCAAAACTCTCCATTCTTTTAGGAATGGACTAAATGGTAGTGGTAATAATTACAAAAATCTCCTAAATTTAACAGAGCCTATACTTACAGAAAAAGTTTATGTATGCATGCACATACAGGTCTCCAAATAGGATGGGGAGGGTTGAGGCATGGAAGAAGGTGGGTGGGACAAATGTTTCAAAATTTTTTTTATTATTGCAAAGTAAGATATACAGAGACAAGGAGAGACAGAGAGGAAGATCTTCCATCACTCCCCAAGTGAGCGCAGCGGCCGGTGCTGCACCAATCCGAAGCCAGGATCCAGGAACTTCCTCTAGGACTCCCACAACAGGTGCAGGGTCCCAATTCTTTGGGCCATCCTTGACTACTTTCCCAGGTCACAAGCAGGAAGCTGGATGGGAAGTAGGGCTGCTGGGATTAGAACTGGCGCCCATATGAGATCCTGGCACATGCAAGGCAACCACTATGCTACCACGCTGGGCCCTCAAAATTTTTTTAGTTGCTATTTTATTTCGATAATTTTTACATAGTTGATTAGTGCAGAAAGGGTCAAGGGCTACAAGAAAGTGGGTAAGACCATTGTTTCCACATTTTTTTTCCCCTGTATCTGGGGTAAGGAGGATAAAGGGAGAAGCCCCACCCAGCCTCCAACCATCCCAGGGTCCCTGAGGTGAGGCATGCTCAAGATGCTCCAGTAGTTTGGATAGTTCATCAGTTCTGAATTGCTGTCAATCTCACCATCCCAAGCACAATGGAATCTCTTCAGACTCCACTGACTGACATAGTCCACTTTAGAGTCTCTATTTGCCCAGATCTTCACTGCCAACACATGGCTGGGGTAGATGATCAATTTGTTCTGTCCTCCATCCTCTGTTGTGGTACTAGGTGTCCTCTGCAGGTTCTGAAGGACTGCCATATCCTCCATGCGCACCTGGGTATGCTGTGCACTGCTCTGTCTGAGCTTCTGAAGAGGCTCAGCTTTGACACATGCACTCCATGGTCAGATCGTGGAACCTGCAATTCTCTTCACAGCTGAGGTTCCAAGTCTGGCACCCCAAAGAGGTTATGCACATGCTGGTGGTTCCAATTGCTGGGTGAGTTCTGTTTCCAATCCTGTTTTCTACATGAATCAATGGGTGCTGGAGTCTAGCCTGATCCTGCCCACTGCACACTCGGCCCTCACACAAACCAGTGGGAGCTGAAGCCTAGTCAGAGCAACTTGCAACAACTCCCACCAGGCCCACTCCCTGCTCTGGTTCCCATGCTTGCCAGTATGTACAGCAGACTGGTTCAGTCTGTCCCACATTTCAATCAGCTCTGCTCTCCAGTGGGAGTTCTAACTCTTCTCTTGATCCTCTCTGGCAACTGTAATAGGTGAGAGAACTCCTTGGGGAATTCCTCTAATGGAACATTAATAGATATTGATGTGGCACATGAACCCAATTCTAGAAGCCTGGCGCTTTAAACTGTAGAGCAGGGAAGAGCCTGTGCAGTCACTGACGGAATCTGCCACCTCCACTCTAACAGCAGCATGTTCATGGAAAGGTTCATTAATGATCTTTGCAGCTAAAATTCATGGTTTTTCAATCTGCACAGAAGCAGTCTATCATTGCTTGGGAAACTGATATTTGAAAATTGATATCTGGGAAACAACAGAGTACAATCTTCCTTTTCTAGGGAGCAATCTACTTGAAATATGCTTCCAATTTTGCACATGCAGATTGATGGATCTGTCTGTTGTAGAGGCTAACAACTTCCCCCAGTGGCACTCAGCTATTGGCACTGACTGGTACTACTCCAGCTCATGAGATGGATGCGAGTAGATGAGATAAGGAGAGATTTCCAAACCTGGGACCTGCAAGGCATGTGTCCGTAATCAGTAGGAAGTAGCTGCAGAGCACGTATGAGTCTGCATCCTTTGGCAACTCTTAAGATGGATGAAAATCTCTGAGGGGGAAATGAAATGGGATTGGCAATAGCAAGAAGAGGGTCATAAATTAGAAGCCACATTTCACCCACCCTATGTAACACAGTCTGCCTGTGTGTCAATCAAATGAGCCCTTTCCCCACTTAGTACTCCCCTTCACCTGGGACTCTGAGGTGGTCTAATGTAACCACTCCCCTTTCAGGTCCATAGGACACCAGGCAACAGGAAGGGACGCTCTCTTCCCACAGACACAAGGTGAACGTAGAAACATCTCTCTCCCACTTTTCCCTACCCTACTCATTTTATCCCTAAGTACGGCCCTGTATGTCTATGATTTCCACATCTTATAAACAAACATTACGAAAAAAAGTAAAAGAATCTCCACAATCTAGGAATTTATTTTGGCTGTAAATTACTTATGTAATAAGATTCTTATTTTAGGATTCCCAGGATAGTTTTTTTCTTGAGTGTGGTATTACCATTATCTATTTAATTAGTTTCTTTACTTTCAGATACTTCGAAACAACTTCAAATTCAGCCACTCTACAGATTCAGTTTCACCTATAGCTACCTAGAATGATCCATCAGTATCAATTTAAAATTCATCCCATCTGTCCCCTCCTCTACACTCATTCACAGCTCCAGCTTCCAGAAATGAGATATTCACCCAGAAACAGTCCCAGAAGCAGAACTGGTTCACTCATCAGTCTGAATCCTCAATTCCCATAATCATGCTTTGCTGTAACTGTGTGTGCACACTACAAACTCAAGGTTAAATGAAAGCAGCTGACTGCTTCGATGTTAGCACCTAAGCAGGGAATAGATCTGAAAGAACTGGAATAATTTACAAGGACTTGTGAACAGAACCTACCTTAGCCAGCTCTAGAGTTTGGGTCAAAGCCAAAGGGATCACAGAGAAGTAAATATAAATATTAACCATTACAAGGTTGGTGGAAATGAATAGAAAATGAGAATAGTATGTTTACACATTTTTTATTTTTTTTTAAGAGGGAGAGAAAAGACAAAGAGAGACAGACATCTCCCATCCCACATGCCTGCAATGGCTGGGGATGGGCTTGGGGCCAAAGCTAGTAGCTCAGAAGGTGGTCCTCAATCTCTCTCATGGATGACAAGAATCTCATTATTCATCTACACTGCCTATACCCACGTGTACACTGGCAGGAAGCTAGAATTAGGAGCCAGAAACTGAACCCAAGTCTTGATGTGGCATTCAGTTGTCTCAACTGCCAGGCTGAAGGCATACTCCAGAATGTTAGATTTAAAAGCACAGAACGCTATGGGAGGGGGAAGGAGGAATCAGTGACAAAAAAAAAAAAAGGCTGTGAAAGTACCTGGAGAAGATCCTGGAGAGCCTCTGATGCCACATTAAGAACCAAGGTCTTATGGGAAGGCCTCTGATGCAGCTTAAGCTGGCTGTTTGGAATATCTGCATCTAATACGGTAGTGTCCAGGTTCAACTCCCAGCTCTGCCTCTGATTCCAGCTTCCTTCTGACATTCAACTCTGGAAGTAACAGGTGACACCTCAGGTGTTAGGTCTACCCTTAGGCAAGACTCAGGCTGAATTCCAGGCTCATGGTCTGGCCTGTCCACCCCGAGCCACTGTAGATGGCAATGAACTAGTGGATGGAAGAGCTCTCTCTCTGTCCTTAAAGTAAATAAGACCTTCATCTGCAGGCAGAACACAGGCCCTGAAGGGTTTTGAGAAAATCACTTATTATATAATTATATTTTCATCTTCTGGCCTCATATTATCCCACTTTTTCCATTATACAATTATATTTTACTTTTCACCTTCTGCAGATAAAGCAAAAGTTTAAGGTAGATTCAGAAAAACAAAACTAGACCATAAGCAGGTACAACCAAGACAGGGTCTTCATGCAGAGAGCTGTGTCTGATCCTCAAACTCGCTACATGCACGGAAGATCACCACACTGTAAGACTCACAGGAGCTGAGTCTTCTGTGATGTGGCTCTCTGAATGGAAAGAAAGGACTCCCAAGGCCGAGCACGATAGCATAATGTGTTGACCCCCCAAAATAATTAATACAATGTTGCTGAGAACATAAAATTGCATACATAGTGTAAAAACATTTTGGTGGTTCCTCAAAAATTTAAATAGGGCTGGCACACCCTGCCCCCCCCCCGCCAAAAATTAGAACAGATAGACAGAGATCAATAAGGAAAGTGTAGAACAGACAGGAAATGGTCAGCTTGGACTCACATATACCTTACTAGTTACTCCTCATTAAAGTACTGAAGATTCCGCCGCACACCCCTCCTAAAACTGTTCTGCGCCTCAAGTGTTAACATATACCTTGTTAGGGTTATAAGCCTGTTTGGGCTATCCTAAAATTTGCTAAGTTCAGTAAAAACCATACTTTAATACTATAAGCTGCTAAACATAAAAACGAAAATAGACACAAGATAGCTAAATAGTACCCTATAGCCATTTTAAGGTGTATAGCAGCTGGTTGTGAATAAGCTAAAACTGAAATGTCAATGAAGTAGTCATAGGATGTGGTTAAGAATTTACATTTTCTAACATGTTGGTTTTACAATACCATGTCAATTAACTCCATGATGTTATAAATTGTTATTGATGTTGTGTTGTGGCATTACGTTGGAGAGGATGATATTCTGCCAGCTATACTTTCAGACCAGGGATGGTCACCCAATGAAACTGTTGAATTTATCTGGACAACAGGACACTGGACTCTATGCATGGTACATGCCCTCAATGAAGGAACTATGACTGGATATTAACTGTACTACTGCAACAATGTGGAGGAACCCAACATACAGGGAGGGTTTGGGGGAATCCCAGAACCTATCAAACTGTGTCATAAAATGAAATAAAAAAAAAAAAAGTCAGACCCAGAACAAAAGAAAAAGAATACACAGTGTAAAGTTCTCTTTAGACAGACACTAGAAAATGCAAGACTCTAAAGTGACAGAAAACATGTCAGTGGTTGTTTCCAGAGCACAAGGAAACTTCTGGGAGTGTTGGATACCTACACCATCTTGACTGTGCTGAGAGTACTATGCATGTACATACAAACACACTTCATGGTGAATTCCTTGAATGTGGACTACACCAAGGTGTTCTTTTTTATTTAATCTGATTTTTGTCTGATGGGTGTCGGGGAGGGACTAGTTTGATTACATATTGTTACACAAGCATTTTGCCTTGTGTAAGATTCTATTGCAATTCCTACGGAAATCTTCACATACTGTTACTCTGGACATGCAGTCTTCAACAATGTATTTCATAAGTCCTCAAATGATCAAAATTTATCTTGAGAGAGAGTAACTGAGAAAGTTTACTCCTTTTTTCTAAGATTATTTGTATCTGGTTTTAAAACATGATTCATTAAATATATATACTGGATAACATAGTATTAATCACATACCGCAGTTTTCCTAAGAAACACCATTTAAAACTGAGCTTGACATCCTGCTGTATTATGTGATGTCCAGGCTTGGGTATTTGGTGCCTGCTTTCAACAAGGAGCACAATCCATAGTCACACACAGGAGACTTGGAATCTAGACAACCACAGTTGTCTGTACAACCATGGGTCTATTTCTCACGGACAAAGTTCCATTTCAGGATCAAGTCAGGAAGTGATAATTTTCGGACAAAGTTCCATTTCAGGATCAAGTCAGGGAGTGATAATTTTCCTGCATCACAGGACTTCAAAGATAGAGATCATAAAATATAACCTTCATTATTTTTAGGTAAGGAATAAAGGTTCAGAATAGTCGGTTCATTTTGCTTGTTTCAGGGCAGAGCCAGAGCTAGAACCTCTAGCTCCTGCCCTGCACCTTTCCTTCTGGCGGGCTGTGCCTGCCCAGCCCCTGGAGGTGTACACACCATTAGACATCACACACTAGCTAGCATCAACCCCCAATAATCTAGAGATCCAAAAGTTTGGAAAAAACTTAACATATTGACATTAACCCAATATTATTGTCAACAAGCTGTCTACCAAATATAAATTTCCTCTTTCAGGAAAAAACAAAAACAAAACAAAACACCTCAGTTAAAGTAGGCTAGAATGGGTGTGAACTGTGGGACCATGCAGGTTGGAAAGAAATTTTCATTGCTCATATACCACTTGTAAGCACAGGACATAACTTCAGTTCAAGCCTAACTCAGACCTGAAGCCTATCTCTTGATTAACTAAGCGTTTTAGAAATTTGAAAGTTAAAAAATACAGAGTACCTGCACCTTCACAGCCCATGTATTCAATGACCCACCGACTGTTAACATCTTGTTGCATCTGTTCTTTTGAACTCTCCACACACACAGGTTCGTTTTTCTGAACTATTTCAAAATTGCCACTCTGCTAACTGCTTCTTCCAAAGGGGCATTCATTAACAACAGGAGGCCAGGCTCCCTAACTTCTGTTAAATAAACTCTAAACACTATCGTATGGTCTTCTAAAAAATAAGTCTGAATCTGCCTTTCTTTTGCTTTTCCCCAACACTAGGTATTCAAATCAGTAGGTCATGAAACACAAAAACTTTAACTCCTTTGGGCTTCTGTTTCTGTTGAGCTAATGCTACAAGACCCAATTCAAACACCGTAGAATAAGGGGCCCTTTAACGTCTCAGGCTATGCTTCCCCAACATAGTACTCAGAAGTATTTAAAACCATACTAGGGATGGCATGATGGCATAGCAAGCTAATCTTCCACCTGTAGTGTCAGCACCCCACATGGCTCTGGTTCAAGTTCTGGCTGCTCCTCTTCCAATGCCAGCTCATAGTTAATGTCCTGAGAAAGCCGTAGAGAAGGGCCCAAGAACTTGGGCCCCTGCACCCACGAGGGAGACCTGGAAGCGGCTCCTGGCTCCTAACTTCAGATCAGCCCAGCTCTGGCTGTTGCAGCCATCTGTGAAGAGAACCAGCAGATGGAGGATTTCTTTCTCTGTCTCCCACACCACCCTGCCCCCTCACTGCCTCCCCTAGTAACTCTTTCAAGTAAAATAAACCTTAAAAAACAGACAAATAAGAACCAAGTTCTGCTTCCCAAACTATAGAATATTTCCAGGCTAACAACACATCACCCTCTTTGTGCATAATCCATTACCTAATGCAATGTCCCACATTATATGTATGGCTCCATTTATAATTATTAAAACAAACAACAAGTGTTATTCAGATAAATACGGATGAGAAAACTTTCTCATTTTCCGGTTATCACAAACAACAAGCAACATTAATACCTGTAATGCAAAACAGAAAGAACCGCAACGAGGTTTAAGCAGTACAAGCATTATGCAAAACTGTTTCCAGTATCAAACGAAATCTAAGATGAAACAGCTACATACCCAAAAGGAAAATAATTTCACATAAACAAATAGTTCCTCAAACACATCGAAATAGTGCCTTGCCCATTGCTTGTAGAAAAATTTCATATATATTGACCTTGATAAATCTGGGAAGGACACAGCATGAATTCCTATTCTCTAGGAGCAGAAAAGTCAAGGTTCAGTCACCTGCTCAACTGGTAGGACCAGATTCTCAAACCTCATCTTCCAATTTCCCAAGTTTAGCTTGCTTTCTACAAAACCACAAGGTCCCAAGTGTGTTTCTTGCTAAGACATCTTAGGAACTGGTTCTAAGCACTAACCTGTGGCCAAGTACTCTGCTCATTCCTGCATCTACTAGTAATTTTAATAACATAACAAACTGTTTTGAGGAGGTTTGGTAAAAGGATCAAGACCGACATACCAGGGCCTGGCACAGTAGCCTAGTGGCTAAAGTCCTTGCCTTGAACACTCCAGGATCCCATTTAGGTGCCAGTTTGTGCTGCACGGGCCCCGCTTCCCATCCAGCTCCCTACCTGTGGCCTGGGAAAGCGGCAGAGGATGGCCCAACGCCTTGGGACCCTGCAACCCTTGTGGGAGACCCAGAAGAGGTCCTGGCTCCTGGCTTCATACTGGCTCAGTTCCGGCCATTGTGGTCACTTGGGGGGTGAATCAGCAGGTGGAAGATCTTGCTCTTTGTCTTTCCTCCTCTTTGTCTATCTGACTTTTCAATAAAAATAAATACTTCTTTTAAAAAATGACATGCCTTTTATCTCTCCTACTGCACACATACATTGGAGCAACAACATCAAGTTCACTCCTGTATCTGGATTTTGGTTAGAATAATTAGCATCATAGAGAAAAGGGAAACAAGCCAAGCAAGCACCTGTTTTCTCCATACATTTCCCTCCTAGCTGGAATGCTCCTCTCTCTTCTAGTCATGGCACGCTCTCTCTTTTGTGGGTCAGCTGCTTCATAGACATAACATACAAAACAGCACTCCGGCCACCCCCATGCGTGTCTCCTGAGCCCATGTTGGCCGGACACTCCTGAGCCTGGGCTTTGCTATACCCTCACCATTGACCTTCCTCCCAGCCCATACTCCTCCTCACTTTTCCTTTTCGTCCCTCCCCTTCCACCTCACACTCCATAATGCAGCTCAATTCAACAAAACCTCAACTAGCAACTAGCAATCTGGGGTCTGTGCTCACTCAATGCATAATGACTACCCTCAAATATTAACCCTAGAAACTTCGAGCCTTGAGTTTGTCCATTTCTAGACCTTCCCCTAGGAGGCAGCGCGGTACAAAGTTGTACAAAGAGAGAGCCTGGTAAAATGCAGATTCTTGGGGCAGCCTCCTGCAAATCTAAGCCTCCACACCCACGGTCCCATGGCGACAGTGGGCCGAGGGTCCTATCTGGGGTCTGGAAGCCTGGCTGTCCGGTCAGATCCTGGCTGATGGTGCTAGGTGGAAACATCACTGGACTCTGCTCCCACTTTCTGCCCTGTACAATGGGTATGACACTATCTAACCTGCAGGGCGCATGAAAGTCTCCCACAAGCCAAGGACCCAGCACAGTGCCCGGCACGTAACCTTTGTTCCCTGCCAGCCCTTCAGATTCTTCAAGAAAAGAAAATGTGCTTACCTCTCGGCACCAGGTCTGGCTCTCCCTTGCTTACCCTACAGCAAGCATTTCTGCCTAGCTCCATCCTGGATATTCACAGGAGTTGTAGATTTCACATAAAGAGCCAAGGAGGGAAAGAAAGAAAGCAGGAGCAAGGAATAGGTGCCGGGGGGACGGTGGAAGTTCTGAACGGTTCCAGTCACAACAAGGATCGCTGCTTCGCATTCTGTAAGAGTGGGAGAGCTGGGTACAAGTCCTGGCTCTGCAAATGACTTGCTGGGGGAGGTTTGGGTACTTAACAGGAACTTAGCACTATGGGTTCAGGCCCTCAGGACATATGGGTCTGGAAGAAGCACAGGTTCCGACTTTGTAGGCGATCAAGCAGTGTGGAAACCAAGCTAACCGTCTCCTGTCCTCTCCGGGCCGCTCTCCCCATCTGTCCTTCTCTGATCTGCTCCGTCCCCCGCTCCGGGGGCAGGGAAATGCGGCCCCAACAGCAGCGGCTGAAAGCGGGCGGGGCGCTCTGCATGCGATGTGGATGTGCAGGGCGGCGAGCGATCAGCTCTGGGTCCCCACAGCCCGGCCCGACCCCAGGGCGCGGTAACCCCGACAGCACACGACCCGGGACCCCCAACACCACGCCCGCCAACTGTAGGTAGCGGCTTCCCTCAGGACGAGCCTGGGAGATGCCGCCACCCGAGTGGGAGCCGCACCGTCCCTTCCTTCTCACCTTTCGGGTCCCGGCCGCCGCACGCGCCCAGGCTCCCGTGGCCAGTCTCCCGCCGAGGCCGGGCTGAAAGGACAGCGCGGCGCCAACAGAAGCAGCACGGCCGGGCGCCAGCCTCCCTTTAAGCGGCCCGTCCCCTTCCCCGCCCATCGTCCTGCCCCGGGAGGAGGCGGTTAGGATCACACCCGACAGAGGAAAGGAGGGCCTGGCCAAGTGGCGCGGAAGCCCGACCCGGGCGAATGCCCTCGGCCCTGACGGTCACGTGGCCCTCCCGACCGAGCGACGCGGCTGCCAGCCAATGACTAGGCCCGCAGCAGCGAGAGTGCCGCCTCCTGGCCGCTTTCCTCGTTGGTGATTGGCTGCTCTGGGCAAACGGGAGCACGGGGCCCGGCGACCGGCATCCTGATGGAGGCTCCTCCGGCTGCGAGTGCGGTGGGCCGGTGGCAGGTTCTGCCACCTCGGCTGCCAGGGGCGAGTACGGCGAGCTGCCCGGGAACATCAGCTGAGAGGAGGAAGCGCTCTGCCTAGTGTGGGGCAAGGTCGTTGTCTGCTTCCCTCCCACCGCCTTGGTGAGAGGGTACACTCAGGCCCACGCTCCACTGAAGATCCCAGTCACCAGAAGAGACTTGTAAAATATAAATTGTGAAAACAGGCAAAAAAAAATTAAAAAATAATAAAAATTTTAAAAGAAACAATCTGGATCCGGCACGATAGCATAGTGGTTAGAGTCCTCGCCTTGCACGTGCCAGGATCCCATATGGTAGCCGGTTCTAATCCCTGCAGCCCTGATTCCCATCCAGCTCCCTGCTTGTGACCTGGGAAAGCAGTCGAGGACGGCCAAAAGCCTTGGGATTCTGCACCCACGTGGGAGACCCGGAAGAAGCTCCTGGCTCTTGGCTTCAAATTGGCTCAGCTCCAGCCGTTGCAGCTGTTTGGGGAGTGAACCATTGGACAGAAGATCTTCCTTTCTGTCTCTCCTCCTCTCTGTATATCTGCCTAATAAAAATAAATAAATCTTTTAAAATAATAATAATAAAAAGACACAATTAGAGTCATTGCTTAAAATTCAGTTGCTTTTCCCGACCTCTAGAGAGAAAAGTCAAACCTCCTGGCCAGCTGTCTGCCTCATTCCCTTCCCTGCCTGCCTTCCACCCAGCTAGACCTCCTCGGCCAGGCTGGCTCTTTCACTGTACAGCTGAGTGCCGGCCTGCAGCTACCTGGCTTCTTCCGACCTTGCAGGTCTCAGCCCACGCTCACGTCCCAACCTGTCCTGTCCTGTCTTGATTTAATTACCTGATGTTGACAAGTGTGTTCATTTGCTCATTCTTCACCTTGTTTGTAGCTTGCTGGCGCCACTGGAACCAGGGTGGAGGAGGACCTGGACGGTGAGAGTGGTGGGAGGCTTCCCTTCCCGTGACGGCACAGCCAGTTACAAAACTCCGTTTCTTATTTAGAGATGGCCCCAAGTTTCTGTCACCCGTGGGATCACACTCTGAAAGCCCCAAAGCCTCAAGAGGTGTCAGGAATCAGAATACCTTCTCCTGACGCCACCCCTCAGGACAGGGAGAGAGGCGTCACTGTTCTCCCGAGGCTGGCACGGTGGCACAGAGGTTAAGCCACAGTCTACAGTGCTGGCATCCCGTTCTGGCACAGGTTGGAGTTCCTGGCTGCTCTGCTTCGGACCCAGCTCTCTGCTAGCGTGCTAATGGCCCAAGTGCTTAACACCCCGAGAGACCCAGATGAAGCTGCTGCCTCTGGGCTTCCTACATTGTGGCCATTTGGGGAGTGAACAAGTGCATGGAAGGTCTGTCTCTCTCTCTCTCTCTACACACATAACTGACTTTTAAATAAATAAATCTTAGAGAAGGATTCTCACCTTTCAAAATGTACCTGGTGGTCTCTGCAGAGAACACAGTGGTGGTGGATCCGTGTGTGCCTGTTCAGAACTCTTGCTGTGTTCCTTGCTTTATTCAGCCCCCCGTAGCGCCCTCAGAGCAGGTGCTGGCTTATGATTCTTCCTTTGTAGGTGAGGACCTGGATGTGAGAATCGTTCTACAGTCAAGGAGCCACAGCAGCAGGACTGTGACCCAGTCACAGAAGATTGCGAAATCCATTCTGATGATCACACTTCACTGTGCTGCTGTTCATATAGAACAGACCCCAATGACACTGGTCATCTTTAATCATGGCAGTTCTGGCCTTGTATTCCGCACCTAACACATCATCGTGACAGATGAAGAAAGCGCAACTGCAAACACCTACCTGCCAGCATCTGAAAGCTGACTGCAAGTAGTAGCTGTTGAGATGGGACAGAGGTGGATTTCAGTCTGGAATCTGTCAGATGACTACACCCAAAACACGCACTACGCCTCACTGCTAGGGGAAGGTGCTGGAAACGTTGGAGCTTCTCCCTCCCAGTTCAGCAGGCTACATTGCTGTCTAATATTGTAAACTGCCCTGCACACCCCCATCCACACACACGCATCCCAGGGTGCCCCAGAGCTGAACTTTGGTCTGCCAAGCCTAACTCATCTTCCTGGTATTCCAGTGTCAGGAACAAATGACCGGTTGCCTGTTATCGAAGAGCTCATTAATCTGTTTTCGCTGATAATAGCAAGTCAGAGACCAATCACACCTGGGTCTTTTTACCGAAATGTGGGTGTTTTCCTTCCTTTTAACCCCAGGGATGACAGTGAGTGGTCAGCAGGCCAAAGGTCACTACTCGCTGTGCAGTCATTTCTCTGCTGTAACCTTTTCCAAAGACGAATGCTGTGTAAACTGAGGACCTTGTCAGCCCGCAAAGACATCATTTCAGGAAGAGATCCCTGTAGCGTTCACCTGCTGGACACTTCCTGTACACTCCTCCCTCCCAGGTGGGACGAGCCACCTCCCTGGGTCCCATGGGACTTTGAACTGACTCCTGCCATTCAATGGACTATCTTTCAAGACACAACTCATTTTCATCATTATAGGTGTTTTACTTTGTTACAAGAGTTAACTTGATTGTTCTTGGAAACACTAACAAAATCCAGCAGGCAAATTCAGACATTGAGTTTAGAAGGGAAACCTAATTTCCTCCTACCCTACCCACTCTTCCTGTCTGGCCCTGAGTCCCTGAGGCCCGCTCCCTTCTCCCCACAGCCTTACACCCAAGTACATGTTGCTGGAGGTGAGCTCAGAACCTGTCTCCTGAACTAGCTTCCAGGTTCATTTTGTATCAGTAGTTCTGAATTGCCTTCCAGGTTCGCTCTGTATCAATAGTTCTTGATTCTGGATGCACATTAGAAAAACTTGAGGGAATTAAAAAAAAAAGTTTGTGTTCCCACCATAGATAACATAAGATTGACACTGATACAAAATTTAAAAATTTTTTTATTTGAAAGGCAGATTTACAGAGAGAAGGAGAGAGTGATAGAGAAAGATCTTCCATTTACTAGTTGCTCCCCAGTGGCTCCAATGGCTGGAGGTGAGCCGATACAAAGTCAGGGGCCAGGAGCTTCTTCTAGGTCTCCCATGTGGGTGCCTCAGACCATCCTCCAGCGCTTTCCCAGGCTGTAAGCAGGGAGCTGGATCAGAAGTGGAGCAGCCAGGAGTAGAACTGGTGCCCATATGGGATGCCAGAGCTAGAAGGTAGAGGATTAGCCTCAGTGATGCACTTGCCCCCACCCCCTGATACCGTTTTTTAAAACTCTCCTCCCCCTTCCCCTGTCAACAGGAAATCAATCATCAGCCATGGTAAACACTATTCAATTCATATACGTGATATACGTGACTACCAGAGGTCTTGGAAAAGTTCACAGACAATACTTATTGTGAAAAAAAGTGCATGGATTTCAAATGTCCTGCACCAAAATAAACGTATCTTTTCATCTCATTTCCCCATAAGCTTTCTGAAGTACTCTCTGATACACTCATTTATTTTTTTTTAGACAAAATGGGACATGTAATGTACACTATCTCCTGTACTTTAAATATATATATTTCATCCCTTGGAAAACTGCTTGTTTCATGGGCGTGCACAGAGAGCTGCCTTTGTCTCTTTGTTGCTGAGGAAATCACCCCCAAAACTCAGTGGCTTAGAACAACAATCATCATCTTGTTGTTTCCAATAGTTCCTGTGAGCCAGGAGTTTGCCGAGGGCCTGGCTGGCTGGGCCTTGCTTGGGAGCTGGGATAGCGGGTCTCTCGCAGAGCTGCAGGTCACTCTAGCCGGAGGCTGGAGTTGGGACAAAATGGGGACAGAAGCTCCTGCTGACTGTTGGCACAACCTGGGCTTTGCAGGATTCTTGAGTGAAAATTCTCTGGGCCACTCTACCCTCGGGGCCGCTGGCATCTCCTTGAAGGAGCTCCCGGGCACCGATCCCTGAACCCTGGCTAGAAGAAGGACTGTGAACCTTTCAGGGGCCATAGCAGCTTGGATGAGGCACAAGCTTGTGGAAATAGAAAGCTTTCACAGGCTGGACCAAGGCAAACCAACCATCACATGGCCCGGGGTGGGAAATCGATTTGTCTTTATTGAGCTCAAAATTGCTGCCAACTCTGTGGGATAGGGCTTGGAGCATACAAAATTTGATTTGGAGTACAGAAAAGAAATTGTAACCCTCATACCCCAGGGTGATGAAGTACAAATCCTTCTGATAAATATTTAGGTATGGAAAGCAATCACGAGCCCAGCATGCCAGATCTGTCCTTTCAGAGTCATGGTCACCAAAATGAAGCATGATCTTAACCTTAAAAATATTGACTCCTCCTTTGTTTCTTTATTCATTTAAGTTCAGATATCTGAAGACCCAGGACAACATCTTAAATGATTATTAATGATCTTATTCTACTTTGGTCAAATTTTTTTTAAGATTTTTTTTTAAATTTGAAAAGCAGAGAGGGCCCAGTGCAATGGCTCAGTTAGCTAATCCTTCCCTTACAAGTGCTAGGATTCCATATGTGTGCGGGTTTGTGTCCCAGCTGCTCCATTACCCAGCGAGCTCCCTATTTGGGTTCCTGCACCCATGTGGGAGACCTGGAAGAAGTTCCTGCATCCTGGCTGTGGCTTCAGATCATATCAGTTCCAGCCATTGCAACCATTTGGGGAGGAGTGAACCACCAGATTGAAGATCTTTCTGTCTGTTTCTCCTTCTCTCTATAAATCCACAGTTATGATAAAAGTAAACAAATCATTTGAAAAAAAAAAAAAAAGGTAAAGAGAAAGTGAGAGAGAGAACAAGAGCCAGGTAGAAGCCATGAGCTAGAACTCCACCTGGGGCTCTCATGCGGGTGGCAGGGCTCGAGTACTTGGACTAGTTTTTGCTGCTTTCTCAGGTGCATTAGCGGGAAGCTGGATCAGAAGGTGCAGATTTGAGTTGATCCCAGGCACTCATGGAATATGGGCATCCCACGCAGAGGCTTGTTAACATGCTGCATGGCCACGCCAGCTCCTATATGTGTTGCATTATATAGACAAAATTAATAAGTTTCTATTAACAAGAAAAAAAAAAGAGGGCCTGGCATGATAGTCTAGTAGCTAAATCTTCACTTTGCTTGAGCCGGGATCCCATATACGTGCTGGTTTGTGTTCTGGCTGCTCCACTTCCCATCCAGTTCCCTGCCTGTGGCCTGGGAAAGCAATATAGAACAGTCCCAAACCTTGCAACCCTGCACCCCTGTGGGAGACCCTGAAGAAGCTTCTGGATCCTGGCTTCAGATAGTCTCAGCTCTAGCCAATGTGGCCACTTGGGGAGTGAACCAGAAGATGGAAGATCTTTTCTCTGTCTCTCCTTCTCTCTGTATATCTACCTTTACAATAAAAAAAATTTTTTAAAGAATTGAAAGATAGATATATCTGTATTACTTTTGCTTCCCACTGCCTTATACTTAGCTTGTTATCGTTATCATTAAAGGCCAGATTTGCTTAGAGCCAGCCATCAACCAACTTCAGTACACTCACAAGCTCTCATCCTTACAACAGTTCTGCAAAAAGAAGTGATTACTGTTACCTGCTACTTGCAAATGAGGAAATTGAGACCAGAGATTCATTTGTCTAAAATCAAAGCCTGCAAACTACAGAAAAAGATTCAAACCCATCTCTCTCTGGTTCAGGTGCCTGAGTGTAGCCTCCACCTGTTGCCTTTCAGCTCCATGCCCCAAAGCTATGTATCCATTGCCTGATTTCCCTTAACTTCCCAGGATTGCCATGCAATAGTGCAGATAGGGCCTCCATGTGTTCCCTAGTGGGGGCTAGGTCTAAAACGTGGCAGGGTTCAGGAGGAGCAGCCTTGTATAAGAGTTGGATCCTAAAGGAAAATACTGAGGTCCTTTGACGCAGGCCTGTGGAAGAATACACTTGATTCTTGCTGCAGCATGGTTTATTCCCAAGACAGCATATACCTGGACTTGGCATGAGAGCCTAATGGCTAAAGACCTTGCCATGCACACACCAGGATCCCACATGGGGGTTGGTTCATATCCCAGCAGAGCCACTTCCCTTCCAGCTCCCTGCTTGTGGCCTGGAAAAACAATAAAAAAGGCCCAAAGCCTTGGGACCCTGCACCTGCCTGGGAGACCCAGAGGGGGCTCCTGTTTTCTGGTTTCAGATCAGCTCAGTTCTGGCCATTGCAGCCACTTTAAAGGGAAAAAAAAGCTAGCATACAGCTATAAAGAGAGCAAGCCTGGGCCTGGTGCTTGACCTCATGGTTAAAATGCTGCTTTGCTTTTGAGTGTCTCATATCAGAGTGTCAGAGTTCAGGATGGAGTTCCAGACTTTTAGCTTTGTCTTGTGCCAGCCTGGCCCTCGTGGCCATTTGAGGAAGGATCCAAGTGCCAACAGATGGATGATCTCTCTTTCTTTCTCTTTCTCTAACTTTGAAATAAACAGAATAATTTTTTAAAAGTTAGTTATTTTTATTGGAAGGGCAGATTTACAGAGAGAAAGACTGTCACTGATTCACTCCCCAAATGGTCGCAACAGCTGGAGCTGAGCCTATCTGAAGCCAGGAGCTTCTTCAGGGTCTCCCACATGGGTGCAGGGGCCCAAGGTTTTGGACCGTCCTCTATTGCTTTCCCAGGCCATGAACTGGCATCCATATGGGATCTCGCAGATGTAAGGTAAAGATTTAGTCACTAGGCTATCACACCAAGCCACAGAACAAATTTTAAAAAAAGAAAAATTAAAAGAGCAAGCCTATCCCCTGAACTTCTCTGGCTTCCTGCCTTATCACGTGATCTCTGTCACACACACTCCCACCATGGCATTTTCGGCCAGGTTGTGATAGAGTTGGAAGCCCCTCTCCAGAACCAGGCAGGTGCCGCCACCATGCTCTTAACCCTCCAGATCCATGAGCTAGATAAAGCTGTTAATAAGGTACCCAGCTTCAGTCTGCTGTCAACAGCAATAAAAAACAGATTAAGACAAGCATGCCGTTGACAACCCCACTTGATTCCAGGAGCTTTTGAGAAGGTAAGCTTTAGAACAATGCACACTGGGACTTGTATGCGGCTCACCTATGCACCCAGGCTGCATGCCCCAAGATAAAACAGAAAGGACTTCACCGAGTAAACACCAGGGACAGACCCAACAGGAAGCTCACGGGGAAGTCAGACTACAGATGGCCAGGAGTCATCATCAGCTCTAGGGTAAGGGTAAGAAACCATGGAGCTCAGGAGTGAGCAAAGGTCAGTACAAAATGAGGCTGCGGCAGTTCTGAGATGACTGACAGGGCAAAGTAGACGGTTTTTCCTTCAATGGCTTCTCAGAGGCGGCGGGGTTTGCCAAGCCAAGAGGGGAAGGCGTTCCGGCAGAAAATGGATGCTAGGCCAACCCTGAAATGCTAGTGACATGTCCGAAATGGGAACACTCAGGGTTCCTCCAGGGGCCCAGTGACACACGCACGACCAGGCTTGCACCCTGTTTGTCACATCTCCCTCTCCCGGTCATGCAGCGTGTTCTCTACTTCTTTTTGCTTCTTTACTTGCTTGTTGCTTTCCATTCTTTCTGTCCACACCACTTCCTCCTTCCTCTAGGAAGAGTTCAAGGGCATTCTCACTGACTTAATAGTTCCTGATTGATCTTCATGTATAAATGCTAATGTCTGAATTCTCTCTGCCATGTTCTTCACTTTCATTTCTTCAGTGACCTGAAACTCACTACCTGCGATTGTTATGGTAATATATGCGATCCCAGTGCTTGCAAGGTGAGGATTTAGCTATTGTGTCATTGTGTCAGGCCCATAGATAAATAAATCTTTTAAAAGTATTTATTTAATTATTGATTTTATTTGACAGGCACTCCTGTATGAGAGGCAGGCATCCCACACAGCACCTTAACCACTTCCCCAAATGTCCACCTGCTAGGAACATTTTGAAACTCCCTCTGTATATGTTTTCTTCAAGAATACATTTCTGAATTATACAAAAAATATTGGCAAGGGTTTAGCTGGGGTATGTTTGATTTTAATTTTATACCTAGCATCTTCTGTGTCTTCTAAATTATGATCGAGAACATTAAAGACTATGGCCAAGTAGCACGCTAAGTACCTGGGGCTGGCTTCTTATATGGGCGCCCATTCATGTCCTGGCTGCTATTCTAGGACATGGGAGCCAGGAGCTTCTTCCTGACCTCCCACATGAGTGTGGCCATCCAAGGCTCTGGGCTTTACCCTGCTGCCTTCCCAGGCCATCAGCTTAGAGCTGGATTGGAAATGGAGCTTCCAGGACACTAGCCAGCCCCCATGTGGGATGCCAGCACTTCAAGTGACAGCTTAGTACACTAAGCCCAACACTGGCCTGATTTGAAGTCTAGAAGTGGACAAGGACAGCTAGGAATGAGCTGTGACAGGCTATTGTAGTTACAGCAGGGTTGTTTGGAGGAGCTCAAGTGGCTGCCAGATCATGGGGACACTTATTTGTTTTAAAGTTAGAATAGCTCAGTACATTGTGACCCACCCATTGCATGAAATACTATGGAACTCAAGAATGAATGAACTACCACTATGTATAAGAATGCAGATTAATATTATAAAGGTAATATTGGATTTAAATATCAGCCAGCTACTCTGTAGTACTAGGGAGCCATCAAGTGTTCCCCTGAGTGGAGGTCATCTTGGCACACAGTGCTGGGTGGCTGTAGTGCTCCAATTTTATTGTACTCTCCAACAGAGGAAGCAATCTACTTTCTAATTAAGCTCATTTACAACTTCTTAAGTTTAATTTACAAAGTTCAACTGTCCGTAGTCACGTATTCTACAGTTCTAAGGCATCAGTATTTGCAACATGGGGATGTCATGGAATCAACAGTCAAGTTCATCCAGAAAGAAGAGTGTTCTTTGCCACCTCCCAGGGTGAGGGGATACAGATTCCCTGACAGCTTCTGGCCTAGCGTGAACACTTCCAACACAATCCAAGAAGGTGCAAGTGGAGGCCAGGAAAGGTGCATGAAGCACCAAGGGAAAGATAAAGTAGGCTGCAAGAAAAGAGATTTTTTTTAAAATGTCAAGCCCTTATGGAGGGGTCAGTGCTGCGAAGCAGCAAATTAAACTGCCACCTGCAATGCCGGCATCTCATATGAGCACCAGTTCAAGTCTTGACTGCTCCACTTTGAATCAAGCTCCTTGATAATGGGCCTGGAAAAGCAGCAGAAAGTAGTCCAAATACTTGGGCCTCTGCACCCCTGAAAGAGACCTGGTAGGACTTCACATTCCTGGCTCAGCCTGGCCCAGCCAGGTTTAGTGGGTGGATGGATCTCTCTCTCTCTCTCTGGCTCTCCTTCCTTTCCTCCTTCCCTTCTTTCTCTCTATCTCTTCCCCTCTCTTTCTATAACTCTGCCTTTTAAATACATTTTTAAAAAATAAAATAAATCTTAAAAATAAAAAGCTTTTGTGGGAAGAACAGAAAACTCTTAACTGGAAATTACCTTTGAATGGCAGAGTTCAGGGTGATGCTAATTGACTTAGTGTATTTTCCACAACAGATATGTACTATTTTGTTTTAAAAAAGAAAGAAACTAGGAAAGGTGTGTATGTGTTTGCTTCAATTATGTATTCACTTGAAATGACAGAGAAGGAAAGACAGAGAAAAATAGAGCTCTTCCATCTTATGTCACACTCTCCAGCTGACCACCACAGCAGGAGTTGGAGCAAGCCCAAGCCAGGAGCCAGGAACTCCATCTTGGTCTCCCATACGAATGACAGGAACCCAACTACTTGGGTTACCACCTCGCTACCTCCCAGGTGCATTAGCTGGGAGCTAGATAGGAAGCATATGCGGGATTCAGGCCCAGGCTAATGTGAGATACGCCAAGCAGCAGCATAACCCACTGTGCCACACAACACGCATACCAGGTGTGCCATTTTAATGAGCGCCCTTAGAAGGCTGAAATTTGAGTCACTAAAATCTGAAGCTGGGACAGATTTCAGTGCAAGCCCCCTGGTATGAGATCCATAATGTTCATGAGGATAACAGGCTGAGCAGTGGCCACACAACAGCAGGTCTGCACGGGGAAGGCTTGGGGGAAGGGGAAGAACGAGGCAGGAATGTGGATGGATAGTGAGAGCTGCTGCTACTTGGAGAGAGAGGCCAAACTGCCTCCTACCCACGACTGCAGGGCACATGGCTAAGAAAAGGGCTGTAGGGGACAGCAAGTATGCCTAGCCATGGCAGTTTGAGCCTGGGCTGCCTCTGCCTCACTGGTGGCTGACCCCTGCCAGTCCCACCCCAGCTCTGAACAGAAATCTCTTCCCAGTTCCCTTAGCAGCCCAAGGTGAAAAGGGAGCTCTCTCCTTTTCCCATCTGGGGCCCGGAAGTTTCTGGAACATACTGATCCTCATAATCTTGGTTCTTGGGCAGTATTAATGATTTAATCTCCTGAGCTGGCTCCTGCTCCCACGTGGCCCTCACTGTATAACTTGCAGCTAGACCCAGAGAGGCTGAATCGAAAGAGAACGTTCGCAGGGCTGCTGCACACCTGGATTGCAAAGGCATCTGCCTCAGCTCCTCCAAGGAAAAGAACTCCTAGGATCTCCAGCCATGGCAGAGGTGACAGCGGAGGAGGTAGAGAAGTTCCTGGACTCTAACATTGGCTTTGCCAAACAATACTGTGACCTTCACTTCCGGGCCCAGGTGCTCTCAGACCTCCTGGGGGCCAAGGAGCCTGCCGTGGACCTGAGCAACTACCACACCCTGAGCAGTGTGGAGGAAAGTGAGATCATTTTTGACTTGCTGCGGGACTTCCAGGAGAACTTGCAGGCTGAGAAATGCACCTTCAACGTGATGAAGAAGCTGTGCTTCCTCCTGCAGGCAGACCGCATGAGCCTGTTCATGTACAGGACCCGTAACGGCGTTGCTGAGCTAGCAACCCGGCTCTTCAACGTACACAAAGATGCTGTCCTGGAAGATTGCCTGGTGGTGCCCGACTCTGAGATTGTCTTCCCTCTGGATATGGGTGTCGTGGGCCACGTCGCGCACTCTAAGAAGTTGGTCAACGTCCCCAACACAGAAGAGGTATTCCCTTCCCCGTGCTGGCGAGCAGAGAGAGGCTGTGTGCCATGGTGGTGGATGTTGGTGTGCCCTGGGGATGAGAGCTGCTGGTCACCCAGGCTGGGCTGGGGAGGGGACACAGAACATCTCCTGATGCAGGACTTAATGATGTAGAACTTTTGTTCTGAAGATAGCTTTCCAACTTCACAAAGGAGTTTCGAATAGTACGAAGAGCTGTATCTCTTACATCCAGATTCACCACATTTTGCCACATCATGCCATGACTGCTGGCTGTATTTCCCCCACCTACTTGGAACAATGGTGTAGCCATTATAACCTCGCTTTCCTCATTAATTCACTGTGTATCTTCCAAACTAACAGTCCTTTTTTTTTTTAATCTCTAATACAACAAGCAAACTCAGAAAACATAACATTGCCACAACACAAGGATCTGATCA
The DNA here is from genome assembly GCF_017591425.1 of Ochotona curzoniae. Taxonomy (NCBI): domain Eukaryota; kingdom Metazoa; phylum Chordata; class Mammalia; order Lagomorpha; family Ochotonidae; genus Ochotona; species Ochotona curzoniae. The sequence continues at coordinate 42,786,422 of NW_024464918.1, forward strand.
ACAGCTCATATTCAGTCTTAGCCATCTATCTAACTGCATCATTTAGTGTTATTGCTCTGCTTTCCAGAAATAGGAAACAGTCCCTCTGTATGTCAGGATTCCACAAAACTGATGGATCAACATGCTTGATGTTTCTTGGTGATTCAATTCGGCTGATGTGTTGCTGGCAGGCCTATCACAGGGGTGATGCTATTTTTCTTCATGTGTCCCACCAGGAGATGGGCCTACTGGCTGAGCCACTGCTAGAAATGCTAACAACTAGTCATTCTTTCTCTAAGCATACAGTGTCTCATGGGATTCTACTGGCAGTTCTAACAAGGTTCTAGCAAACCTCTTCCCCTATCTGGACACCAACTGCTGGAGGATGCAATGCAGTTGTCCCCACAGTCCCTGCCCAGGCCAACTCCTACTCATCCTTCAGACTGCAGGTGAAGAGCCCCTTTCCGGGGGACACCCTCTCTGATTCACCTGTTACAGTGTCTATCCTAAATCAATTGCCCATAATAAGCCCCAGAGGCCAGGGATTACATCTGCTTTTCTTGTGTCTGATATAAGGTAGGTGTGTACTTAACACTTGGCATAAAAGACTCACAGTCAAGTAATTAGGCAAGAATTTCCTGAAATTTTTTATGTGTTAATTTTTATGTGGTTGAGAGGCAGGAGGACAGAGGATTCTCATGCACTGGCCCAACTCCCAAATGCCGATAGCAGCCATGGCTGGACCAAGCCAAAGCTCAGAGCCAGGAACCCATGAGGTAACCTGAATTGAGTTCCTAGTGCCAGGCTTCAATCCTGTGGATGTCTAGGGAGTGACCCAGTGGAGAGGAGCTCTCTCTCCGCCTCTCAAATAATAACCTAAAAGTCAAATAAAAGAGAAGCAGGTCATGGGGCCCCTGTGGGAACTATACTGGGTGGGCTCCCCCAGGGGTTAATCTTCCCTTGGGCATCTGAAGGGACCAGTTGCTCTATCACCCAACCAGATTAGAGTCAACTTTCTCTCTAGACTTTGTCACCAGGATGGACCATCTCATTCATTTCACTGTCATGAGAATCTTGTGTTGTAATTCTTATCGTTTCTGTTCCACAGATAATGAAGCTAGAATCCAGAGAGCTTATATAACTTGCTTGAGTTGCACAGAAAGTGGCAGATTGGCCATTTGAATCCAGATACTGCAGCCTTGAGTCCCTAGAGTTCATTGCTCTGCTATTCCACACTTCCTGCTACGACTCCAGGCTTTAAGAAAAAAAAAATTATTTTTCAATCTGCTGGCAAAGAGCTCAGATCTGCATTGGACTGAGCTCCGGGTGTGAATCTTAACTTGTAATCTAAGTATTTGGCCTTGGCAAGTCATCTAGCCTATCTGGGCTGATTCCTCAATGTATAAAGTAGGCTGATAACAGCTGCCTCGTGTGATGTTGTGAGGATTAAAAGTGAGAATTATTGCGTACCTAGCAGTGATCTGGCACACTGAATGACTCACATTAGCAGCTCCTGTTGCTTGCCGCTCCTGTTACTGCTTGGTGTTTGTTATGAGGACTAAAGTGGAATTTGGCAAAGAATCCAGCTTCGCCCATGTGAAGCTTTCAGTTTGGACTACTTTTTCTTTAGTATTTATTTTTTACTTATTTGAAAGGCAGCGTTTCAGAGAGATGAAGAGAAAGAGAGACAGAGAGAGAGAGAGAAAGAGAGGGAGATCTTTCTTCTGGTAACTTACTCCCCACAAATGGCCACAAATGTTAGAGTGGGGTCAGACCAAAGCCAGGAACCCAGAGCTTCTTCCATGTGAGTACAGCGGCCCAAGGAGTTGGGCCATCCTCTGTTGCTTTCCCAGGATGTTATTAGGGAGCTGGATTGGAAGTGAGGAAGCTTGGGCAGGAATTGGCACCCATATGGGATGCCACACTGTGGGTGGTGGCTTTACTAGCTACGCCACAGTGCCTATCCCCCAGTTTAGATTGTTTTGCGAGAAGGTAGAGAAAGTTGGCAAAAGCTTCTCTATCCCTGATGTTAAAGGCCCCAGGATTTAAGAAGTTTGTCTGGTTGAAAAAGATGATACCTATCCATGCTGGGATTCTGCTAAGGGAGGCCTGCTGCTTTGCAGTCAGCCCTCAGTGCTCCCCCTGGAAGCCTGGCCCGCTCTTCCCTGCAAGCTCTCGGCCCGAGTTTCTCTCCTTGGCTATAACCCTGGCATGGGGATCAAGGCCATCTGGGCAGTCACCACTGTCTACTTGGTTTTTGCTTCTGTCCTCCTTGAGAGTTCTTTCTGAGTTCTTGGCTCTGGGCAGGACAAAACCTTCCTTGCCAGTCAGTGACTGGGAGTTGGGTCAAGAAGGAGAAGGAAGATGGTGTGAACTGGGTTTTGGCTCCGCCCTGCACTAACACCAAGGGATGCTTTTAGACTCTAGAACCCTCGATAGCCTTGGAAATGGTTACACATGCTGCCTTGTGGGCTGCAAATGGACTTTTCCAGGGCTGCAATGCTCCTTCCCACTCCCTGGCAAAACCTTACGCACCCTCACTATCGCCTTGCCATTTGAACTGCAAGAGGTTCAATTTGGATAGTGCTTAATGCTCCCCATGCAATAGGTAGGACATAGTTACACTGAACATTTTCTTCTTAAGTATCACAGATAAAACTGGACTAGGATGTTTGTATCTCTGAATTTGGGATCTCTACTTGTCATTCCTTATTTATATCAGTCTCATGCCCTTTCTCCTGGCAGAAAAGCCCTGTCTTGCTCACCATTAGTCCAGTGCCTGGGCTGGAGGTGGCACTGCCTAACACTCGTGGTGTCCAGCCAAGTCCACTTTTATAGACTGTGACTCTAGAAACTCCCATATCCATTGCCTGCCTTTACTTCCTTCCCTTCCTGGGAAACCTGTCTTACTGTGTTAGACCAGAAACTTAGAGTGAGACTTGATTCAACATTCTGATGACCAAAGAAGGGACTTAGGCTAGGGCTGATTTCAATCACTGATGACATATTGAAAGGAACCCCGAAGTCACTCACAGAACAAGTCTATTCTCTGGTGGCCCAGCTTAACCTTCCTATTGGGGTTGTGGTGTCATATTGTGGTTTGATTTGTTCATGTTTCACATGATTTCTCAGTATACTGTGAGAATCCAAGGAAAATATTCCATATTAGTAGTCTTGAATGTCCAACGCCTAGCTTGGAACCAGTGCTCAGTAAATATGGGTGAATGAGTGGATCATCAGTAGGTCAATGAGTGAATCAATGAATGAACGAGTGGAGCAACTATGCCAACTGGCAGCTGTACATGGCAGGGCTGATGTGGAGTTACTGAGAGCCTGGTGTAATTATATCATTCAATGAACAGTAGGTCTCATCACAAGACACCCAGAACTTGGCACTGTACCTGACTGAAAATGGCAATTGGGGAACCTGGAAATGAATGCAAAGCAAGGATCCCCTGCACTTTAAAATCTGAATTCATTACCATGGCCTCTGAGGCCCTACTGGATGGGTCTCTACCAACCTCTCTAACTTCTTTATCCTCCATTCTGTGTCTGCCACTCCATTCTTCAGCTACATAGACATTTCTGTCCTTAAATCAGTTCTGCCCTTTCCCATCTCTTGCCTTGGCTTTCACTGTGCTCCTGCTTGGAATGTGCCTCCAGTACTGGTTTTTCTGATACTATGGTTCCCAACCTGACCCCCATGACCAAAGAAAGGCCCAGCCCATTCCCCCTACACTTTCTATCGTGATGCCAGAGGAAACATGCTCTAAAGATTAATTTACTTATTACAAAGGCAGAGTAAGAAAGAGAGAAAAGGAGACAGACAGACATTTTCTATCTGCTAGCTCTTTCTCCAAATAACTGCAAGGGCCATAGTTAGGACAAAGCCAGGAACTAGGAACTGCATCCATGGCCATCTTGTGGGTGGTGGGGTACCAGCACTTGGGCCGTTCTCCAGAGCTTTTCCAGGTGCATTAGCAAGAGCTGGATTTTAAAAAGGGTGGCCAGAACTTGAGCTATTGCTCCACTATAAGATACTGGCATTTCAAGTGGAAGCTTAACTTGCTGAGCCAGGAAGAACACTCACTTATTTTTGTTTTCTGGGTTTTGTTTTGATTTTGTCTGTCTCTTCCATTTAAATGTGAACCTAACTGGAGCTAAAAGGCCACCCTTCTGGATATCCTAGGCCCAGGATAGTGCTTAGCATACACAGGGAGACTTCAAAACATTCATGGGAAGGGGGATGAAAAAGTAAATTTCTTGTGGTGTAAAGAACTTTGAAATCCATGCATGGTTTTGCCTGATGTGTACTTTCTCTGCACATCTGGAATCTCCCTATGGAACCCCTCATTCCATGCTAACTGAAGGGAAGCACAATGACCCTAGGCTCTCCCTAGCCAACCTCGGACTTTAACATAAGTCATTGAGTTAAATAACTTCTAAGTCCTCTTTCTCTGAACCAGTTTGAAGGTGGATGGCATGGTTGTTGAGGACACTTTATGGACTGAAAATATCAGACTGGCAGTGACTGATGGTGTAAATGCCCATGAATGGGGAGCAGGCGAGCTTGGAGGGAACTCCAGGGCAGAGAGCTCAGGGGAACAAGGGTTCTGTTGGACTGAGTGTTGTATGTACAGATGCTGGCAACGCTCAGGGTGCTGAGCTGACTGCATGAAATGAATGTGAGCAAACCCCAACCAGACCTGGGCTCTGGAATTCATCAGCACCCCTGGGAATGACACAGTAAACTGCTCTTGGCTAATGCCTGTTTGGAGACCTTCTTTAATCTTCAAATGCTAATTCCAGCAGAGCTCTGCCAGCTTTTCTTAATTCCTTTACCCTTCACCTGGTTGGAGACTGACAACAAAGCTCCTGCTTATTTCATCCCACCCTAGCTGGAAAAGATGTAAAGCATCCTGCTAGATTTCTGAATTGTGGCAAAGGTTCTGCAGATTTGGTTCCACAGGAGTTGTGGAATTGGCTCTGTAACCCTAGTGTCCTCTCTTAGAAGAGCATGAATGCTGCTGGGTTGGGCTGGCTCGTGTTCCAAGCTGTGCTGAGAGCTGGGAAGCTGCATGTGACACAGAGAGACGCATTGCTTCGAACTGGAGACAATTCAGGCTCTGTCACCTTGTGCTGACCAAATGGGCCACGTGGCAGTTTCCTCTGATCTCCCAGGCGGCAGGGTGTGTTAGTGTGTATTTCTCTATAGCCCCAGAGCTTTGAGACAAGCCCTTAGGGTCTCGATTACTATAACTGACTTATTTGGGAGTGGCCTAAAATTTAGTCATCCTGTATCCCCTGTGCTTAGCTTAAGGCCTGACACATAGTAAGCTTTTATAACATTTGCAAAAGGGTGGGACAGATTTTTTAGTAGTGATTAAGAAGCCACTTAAGACACCAGCCTCCGGCTTCCCCCTCCAAACCACTTGGTCTCAGCGGTAGAAATCCCCCCAAAGCCATTCCTCACCTGCAATATACTCCCTCCTTCACAATCTCATACATCCTTCCCTGATCAATCAATAGTCCCTATGCCTGGGAACACATGAATTCCCCAGGCAAGTCTTCCCAAGCCCAGTCCTTTGGTGGGGTAGCATGCTGGCCTGGAGCTCTACCAGAGACCCAAGATCACAGACAGGTTCATAGACATGCATGAAGGTCTGGGAACTTACCTCTCCACTCACCTGGGACACAAGTGCAGGTGAAACACCCCAGACCAAGTCCACGTGCATATTATACTTACCTGGGTCTTCCCTTCCCTCCTCCCCACCTGCCCTTGGGACTGAAACACAAAACATGAAACACATGCACAATCTCAGGCCTGCTCTGACAGCCCCCAGCACGGGTCCCCAAACCCCAGCACTCTCATAAGACAGTAAAGCCACCAGTGGCTCTGGCTCTGATCAGAGATCCTGGGATGAGAGGACTGAGGCAGATGGGAGGCTGGGTGCAGCTTCTCCCTTACTCCAGATACAGGAAGAAGAAAAAGAAAAATTGGATCTCTGTGCATCTCATGCATCACAGTGATCTCATGCACTTTCCCCTAATCCTCAATCCTTCTTACCATAATCATAAAAAAAAAAAAAAAAAGACACCAGCTTTCCATATTAGAGTGCCCGGGCTCAAGTCCCACCTCCACCTCCAATTTCAGCTTCCTGCTAATGCCAACTCTGAAAGGTAGTACGGAATGGTTCAGATTGTTGAGTCCTGGCCACTCAGTGGGAAACCTGGATCAAATTCCTAGCTCTTGGCTTTGGCCTGGCCTAGGTCTAGCTGTTGTAGGCATTTGAATAAACTTGAGAAGGAGAGATCTCCTTGTATCTTTGTGTTTTTCTCTACCTTTAAAGTATAATGAAAATATAGCAAAAAGATTTATGGACTATGGAAAAATCCATTGTACTGGCTGCATGATACTAGGACTGGAGGGTCAGAAAAACTGAAAATAAAAAATCTTTCGTCCAATGACCTGGACCCCAATCTAACCTTGTACAGTCTTCTCTGAGCAGCAGCAGACTTGAGGCAGATTCTAAACTCATACACACGTGCAACACAAACTGTCTTGAGTTACCGTTTTCCCTCTAAGATGAGCTACTATTGGCACTCATCTCCTAGGCTGGGGGCGGTGGGGCACTAAGGGGAGGGTATGCAGGTGAGGCTAGCAGTTGTCACTGTGACATGCACTCAGGTATTTTCCCAACTCCCTTGCAGCTCTCATTTGACTTTCCATCTGGGGCTAATTGTTAAGCTTCTTTCAGAAAACTTCTCTAAACGTTCCCCGATGACACCCTCCTGTCGCTCACTCCTTGTCCACTGCTGTTAGTGGGTACAGCTCAGGCCATCTTCTTTTCCTGGGTTTCGGGGGTTCTGCTTCCACTAAAGGACTGGAGCTGGGAATGTCTTCATTCCCTTGCCAGTAAGGGTTCTGGATTGTTTTGTCATCCTGGCTCCTCATGTTCCTCCCATGCTTGTCTCTGACTCCCTTCAGGATGAACATTTCTGTGACTTTGTGGATAACCTCACGGAGTACCAGACCAAGAACATCCTGGCCTCCCCTATAATGAATGGGAAGGATGTTGTGGCTGTCATCATGGCCGTGAATAAAGTGGATGGAACGCACTTCACCAGGAAAGACGAAGAGGTAAAGACACTGCAGAAATTGCTTGCACATTTTCCTTTTTTGTCCAGTCTTTGGACCCTTGTTATTTGGCCTGGCCTCAGGTTCCCCAACACTAAGTCTGATGGAGCTTAGGCAGGATAATGGTTAGTAGACTGACCTCTAAAGTCAGGAGTGGAGGAATTCTTGCTCTAACCCTGTCAATATCCAGTTGTTTGACTTGGGCAAGTTGCTTTCAAAACCTATTTTCTTCTTTGTAAAATAGGAATGACTGTAAAACACCTATATAATATGATACATGTGATGATATGATAGCATACATAAATGACTTCCCAGAGGGACATCAAATTTAATAAGTGATTGTTTTTTTTTTCATTAACACACTATCAACATCCTACATTCTATGTATTTTACACTCAAACACTTTGAGCCTACAACTCTGCCCAAATGTTTGTGAGAAAGCTTCTAAAATATTCATGTTTGCTGATGATAGAAGTGGCCAGAAGAGGAGTTTTTCCTTCTAAACTTCTTCCCTTTATGCTGTGTGATTTCTAGATTCTTCTCAAATACCTCAACTTTGCAAATCTAATTATGAAGGTGTTTCACCTGAGTTACCTGCACAACTGCGAGACTCGACGTGGCCAGGTAAGCGCTTGACGTTAAGGGATGCACTGGACATTTCCTTTCATTAAAGCAATGATGAGAGCAGTGCTGGCAGGGCAAGGGGTCATGAAGGTGCCAGGGAGACCCTGAACGGTCTCTGGCCAGCACCACTAGTGTTATGGGATGTAACAGTGGGCATCAGGGTATGTAGATTCTCAAGGCAGCTTGGCTTTTTGAGCCCCTGGCCAGCCACGTTCTAGCTCTACGACCCTGAACAAGTCACTTTTAATCTCTCTAAATTTGTGTTTTCATTTGAAAAAATGGGGATAATTATCATGCTTCTCTCAAAAGACGTTACCAATGGTAAATGAGATCATCTAGTGAGACAGCACTTGTACTCAATTAGTGTCTATTATTTTATGAACAACCCATGCCAATTATCCTATTTCTCTAGGTCATTGGGAGGATTCATGGAGTTAAACTTGAGAGAATCTTACAGAATTGTCAAAATTCCCCAGCTAAGTGGGCTGCTGCTTTGTGCCTCAGAAGTTTTGAAGGTTTTTTCCCCCTATTTCTTCAGATACTGCTGTGGTCTGGGAGCAAGGTCTTTGAAGAACTTACAGATATCGAGAGACAGTTCCACAAAGCCCTGTACACAGTGCGTGCCTTCCTCAACTGTGACAGATACTCCGTGGGGCTATTGGACATGACCAAACAGAAGGTAAGAAAACTGGCGGGGGCAGACACTGCCAAGAAAGGTTTCACCTGACACCGACTGGACCCCAGAATCCTGTCTGGAGTTGTCAGAGGCAGGGCAAAGGCAGGTTGAATCTGGATGGCCACAGGTACTTCAGCCACGTCTACACTAGCAGAGCAACACCAGGCATGAAAGTCAGTCCAGGGCACAGGTGAGCCAAACCCATTTGTGTATTCCCCAGTTCATTGGAAAAATGAGCACAAGAGAGAATAAGGATAATGAACAGGCAGTGGTAGGTAGTGAAGAAGTTTTAGGGGATCTTCAGTGGCATAGCAAGTTAAGTCACCACCTACAAGGTGTTATAGATGCTGGTTTGAGTCCCAACTGCTCCATTTCCCCATCCAGCTTCCTGCTAATGCATCTGAGAGAGCAGTGGAGGATGGCTCAAGAGTGTAGGCTCCTGCACCCATGTGGAAGACACGGAAGAAGCTCCTGGCTCCTGGTCTCAGACTGACACTGCTCTTGTCATTGCAGCCATCTGAGGAGTGAATCAGTGGATGAAAAATCTCTCTCACTCACTCTCCCTCTGTTTCTCCCTCTATCTCTGTAAATCTGCCTTTCAAATAAATAAAATCAATCCTTTTCAAAAAGCAATGTCTAGGTAACGGGAAAGTGCAGAGAAAGTTTCCAACTCAGGAATTCTCAGAACATGTATTGAACGCTTTCCCTACAGTTGGTTTGCCCAAGGCTTCCCAGGACCGTTGAAGCAGTTAACTGGATCAGGCTCGTTGGGGGCCAGGTGTTGAGTAGGTATGGCAGCTGAGGAGGCAGAGTTCAGTGTAGTCCCCAGTGCTGTTTTTCCATGACACTTTGCCACACCACCTCTCCCATTGCTCTTAGTTTACCTGTTTATGCCTCACTGGGCTGGTCATTTTCCACAACAGAAAAGATGACTTTACTCCTGGCCAGTTACTAGTGTAAAGGCAGATTACTTGAGCCCATCAGAGATGGAGCTGATCTGAAAGCTGGTCGGCACACTTTGTGGAGAGGGGTCCTCCTGGGGTTCACTGCCACTTCTACATCTCTGCCTGGCGTCTTTTCAAGGACCCCCATCCTTACAGATTCTGAAGTCTAGTTGTGTCCTGCTTGCCCACTGAGTTTTCTGTATGCTTTGTTCAGCTTCTTAGCTCATCAACAGCATCTCGGCTGTCAGCCAGTGGGTCAAAAGGAAAAGCAGAACTTGATGTCTGGCTAATAGTTCCAGATTTTCCCTCTTTCCTGAGATTTTGGTACACTAAGTCCTTGTGCCTTGTCAGTTTCATGATTTCTCCAAGTAAATGTCTTATATATATATATTTATACACATACATATATACATATGTACTATGTATGTATGTATGTTCGGGTATACACTGTCCAAATTTTATAATTATTTTAGTTGGAGGATTTGTCTGAAACAAGTAAATCACCATTAACAGAAGTGGAAAATCCTCTTTGTTCTGTAGTTCATGTGGGTTTATCTCATTCTTTCATAAAACACTTCTAATATTTATATATTTGAAAGGGAGAGGGAGAGAGATTGAGAGAGTGAGCGAGAGAGAGTGCACACTCCCATCCATTGGGTCATCTGACTGCCTTCAATTGCCAAGACTCTGCCAGGGTGGGGACTGGGAGCCAGGAATATACTCCAGGCCTGCCACCTGGCTGGCAGGAACTCAATCACTTGAGCCATCACACTGTTCCTCAAGGTCTGAATTGGTAGGACCTGGAGTCAGGAGCTGGAATCAGGGACTATATTGTGGGACACGGTGTCTTTACTAGGCTAAGTACCTATGTCTTTAATTAAGTTTTATTAATATACTATAATTAATTTATCCTTTCCCGTATAGCTGTGTGTTAAAATCATTTTTTAGATACTTGGGCAACTAAAGATACTGCTACATTAAACAGCCTTGGGATTGAATATTTACATACTCAAGTGAGAATATCTATGAAATTGAGTTGGGGTAAAATTACTCTGGTTTTTCCCAGAATTTTGATTTTTGAGTGTTCCATTCCCTAAAGCTTTTACCAATATTTTAAATATCAGTGTTTTGAAAAAATTTCCTATGCAAACAGCAAAGTAATATCTTTTCTTTCCAATTGTATTTCTACTGATTATCCACGGGGTTGTGTAAACATTTTATGTTTATGAACTTTACTTGCTTCATGTGGTTCCCAAATGTATATCTATCTTCAAAATGCAATTTTCTATTTCTTGTCAACGTATAGCAGTGCTTCATATAGAAAGCAGATTATATATCTGTAAAGCATGCTGCAAACATTTTCCTCCTGTCTCTGGGTTATATTTTAACTTTGTTTATGATATCTTTTATTATACGTAAGATTTAAAATAGCTTTTATAGCTTCTGAGTTCAGGATTTTACTTAGTAAATATTTTCCTATACCTAATATTATAAGGATCATCTGAAATAATGTTCTCTTTTGGTATTTTATGGTTTTGCTAAATATAATATATTGAATCTTCCATTTAAAAGACAGAGAGAGATAAATTTTCCATCTGCTGTTTAATGGCTCCAATGCTTGTAACAGTTAGGGCTGGGCCACATAGAAGCCAGGGACCTGGGCCTCAGCCTGTGTCCCCCATGTGGAAGGGTTCCCAGTCATTGGCTATCACTTCCTGCCGCCAGACGTGTGCTTTAGCCAGGAGCTAGATTAGAAGCTGGGGAACAAGGATATGGGGTATGGAAACCTCAACCACCATGCCAGATATCCATCCTTATTTATTTGGAAATTTTAAAATGTATATATTATGATTTGGAGATAAACTTTGCTTCCACCCCCTACCCATTATATTTCTCAACTTAACTTAAAGAATAGTCTACCCATTGGCTGGCACAGTGGTCCAACAGGCTAATCTCTCTGCAGTGCCGGGATCCCAGATGGGTGCTGATTCTAGTCCCTGCTGCTACACATCCAATCCAGCTTCCTGCTTATGGCCTGGGAAAGCAGCAGAGGACAGCCCAAATCTTGGGCTCCTGCACTCATGTGGGAGACCCAGAAGAAGCCCCTGGCTCCTGGCTTCTGATGGATTTAGCTCTGGCTGTTGCAACCAGCTGGGGAGTAACCAGTGGATGGAAAATCTCTGTCTCCTCTTCTTTCTATAATTCTGCCTTTCACATAAAAATAAAGAAATATTTTTTTAAAAAAGATAATCTACCCAAGAAGGGGTACAGCTCAGAGATAGAACATGTAATTACAAAAGAATAGTCTACCCATTACTCATTATTTTCAACACCATCATTCTGGTAAGACAATTTCTCACATACTAGATTTTCAAATACATTGGGACTTATTTTTCTGAACTTTGCCTTGAAGATGGCCTCCCGAGTGATTCTAGTGCAGTTGAGCTGTACAGTGATTTTAAGGAACCTTGGATTCTAGGGTAATCATTCAGGTGGATTTTTGCATAATCTTTTTAAAAAGATCTATTTATTTATTTGAAAAGCAGATTTACAGAAAAAGAGGGAGTGAGGGGGAGGTAAAGAGGGAGAGAGGAAGGGAGAGAGGAAGGGAGAAAGAAAGGGAGAGAGAAAGAGACAGAGAATGATTGAGTTTTCTAGCCACTGGCTCATTCCCCAAATGACTGCGACTGCCAGGGTTCAGCCAGGTCAAGCCAGCAGCTTAGGACTCTGGGTCTCCCACATGGATTGCAGTGGGCCATTTTCCTCTTTCCCAGGTACATTTGCCAGGAGCTGATCAGATATGGAACAGCCATGTCTTGAACCATGGGATGCTCACATGGGATGTTAATATCGTGGATAGTAGCTTACCCTACTGCACCAGACCTAATTTTTGCATATTCTTGATTCTAAGTATCATATCAAAATTGCCAATCCTAGCAATATGCCCTTTACTTTTCGCTTATGAAGTTGCAATGGAACGAACTCATGTGAATAAAAGATTCCTTTTCAATCAAAAGCATTTCTGAGTGTTGAGATTGAAAAGATCCCATTCCAAGGTACTGAACTTGCTATAACCTCAGGTCACTTTGTCATGTAGTTCTGTCCTCCAGTTCTTTTGAACTACCTGTCAAAAAGGAAGACCTCGTGCAAACATGAGTTTTCCGAGTTATTCCATCATCTCCTAAGATCAAACAGTTTAGCAGTCAGAAGTGCACTAGGCTGCCTGTAGTCAGGCAACAAACCTGTCCCCACATAGGTAAACTTTGACCTGAGTTTCTGACCCTGTGGAAAGGTTCTTGAAAACCTTTGGTTTGTGCTCTTTAAGTGGAGGAACTGTATGAGGTCTTGTCACAGTTTTCTGTGGCTGAAGCAAACACCTTCAGTAAAGCCAGGAAGAGCAGGAGGAAGGGGGAAGGCTGCTAGGGAGCCCCCACTGCTTATTGGGGTGCCTGGCCTTGAGTCCTCACTTGCCTTCTTCTTCTTTTTTTTTTTTTAAGATTTATTTATTTATTGGAAAGTCAGATATACAGAGAGGAGAAGGAGACAGAGAGGAAGATCTTCTGTCCAATGATTCACTCCCTAAGTGAGCGCAACGGCCGGTGCTATGCCGATCCAAAGCCAGAAGCCAGGAACCTCTTCCGGGTCTCCCACACGGGTGCAGGGTCCCAAGGCTTTGGGCCGTCCTCGACTGCTTTCCCAGGCCACAAGCAGGGAGCTGGATGGGAAGCGGAGCTGCCGGGATTAGAACCTGCACCCATATGGGATCCCAGCACACTCAAGGTGAGGACTTTAGCCACTAGGCCACTGCACCGGGCCCTTCACTTGCCTTCTGATTCCAGCTTCCTGTTACTGTGTCCTGGGGGGCAGCAGCTGATGGCTTAGCACTTGGGTCCCTTCCATCCATGCACAGGACCAGCACTGAGTTCTGGGCTCCTGGCTTCAGTCTGGCCCTACCCTAGGTGTTATAAGCATCTGGGCAGTGAACCATCTAGCTATCTTTCAAAGATAATCTAATTTAAAAATTGAAAAAAAGAAAGCAGGAGGAGGAAAGACAGAGGGAGAAATCACAGACAGGCCACCACTCTCCATCCAACTTCTCCTTTGATAATATCTCTCCACCTCGGCACAAGCTTCGGATTCACTCAGTGCATAGCCACGCAAATTACTAGACGAGGATACACATTTTTCTGGGCTCCTGTGGCATTCACACATTCCTTCCTCTACTGTATTTTTTTTTTAAAGATTTATTTATTTTTATTGCAAAGTCAGATATACAGAGAAGAGACACAGAGAGGAAATTCTGTCCGATAATTCACTCCCTAAGTGACCACAACGGCTGCTGTTGCACTAATCCGAAGCCAGGAACCAGGAACTTCCTCCAGATCTCCCATGTGGGTACAGGATCTCAAGGCTTTGGGCCATCCTCAACTGCTTTCCCAGGCCACAAGCAGGGAGCTGGATGGGAAGTGAAACCAATGGGATGAGAACTGGCACCCATATGGGATCCTGGTGCATTCAAGGCAAGAAATTTATCCACTAGGCCACCATGCCGGGGCCCTCCTTTGCTGTTTTGGCTGTTGCTCAAATAGCTCACTTTTGCACCTGTGTCTTTGACCATCCCCTTGATAAAACATTAAGTTTTTTAAGTGTCTTATTCACTTTTACATGTTGGTAACAAACAGCAAACAGGGCTTAGGGAGGCCACCATTCATACTTTTACCTAACAACAGAACTTTTCCTGTTGTCATGAGTCTCAACAATGAGCCCAATAGGGCAGGAGTCTCATAGAGCACATGGAATCTCTTCTGTTTGTCTTCCAGATGATATAAGAATGAGCGAAGTACCAGGATAGACATGTTCAAACAAATGAGAGGTAAGGAAACAGGAGCAAAAGGGCTTGGCTTCCTATTCTCAGTAAACCATGGCTCAGGATTACTGTTTGTTCCTAAATATTAGCAGATGAGTGAACAGAGAGGGCCCTGGAGGTTGGAGGCCGCATCTGCCTAACCTGGCCTCGGCCCAAAACTAGTTGAGCAGCTCTGTGTGCAAAGCAAACCTTTGCAGAAGGTGCCTGGCCAAGGCCTCAGCGGCTTCTTCTCCTGGGTCTGTGCGGCTGTGTGTTTCCTCCAGAGGTCCTTGGGTATCTTCTGTTAAAATTAAGATGTTGGGCCCGGCACGGTGGCCTAGTGGCTAAAGTCCTCGCTTTGAATGCACCAGGATCCCATACAGGTGCCAGTTCTAATCCCAATGGTTCCACTTTCCATCCAGTTCCCTGCTTGTGGCCTGGGAAAGCAATCAAGGATGGCCCAATGCCTGGGGTTCCTGAAGCCATGTGGGAGACCTGGGGGAGGTCCCTGGCTCCTGGCTTCGGACTGGCGCTGAACTGGCCATTGCACTCACTGAATCATCTGATGGAAGATCTTCCTCTCTGTGTCTCCTACTCTCTGTATATCTGACTTTGCAATAAAAATAAATAAATCTTAAAAAAAAAATCAAAATGTTAGGGACCCAGAGTGCTAGCCTAGTGGCTACAGTCCTTGCCTTGCATGCACCAGGATCCCATATAGGTGCTGGTTCTAATCCTAGCAGCCCTGCTTCCCATCCAGCTCCTTGCTTGTGGCCTGGGAAGGCAGTTGAGGACGGCCCAAAGCCTTGGGACCCTGCACCTGTGTTGGAGATCCAGAAGTGGCTCCGCCTGTTGTGGCCGCTTGGGAAGTGAATCATTGGATGGAAGATCTTCTCTGTCTCTCCTCTCTGTATATCTGGCTTTCTAATAACAATAAATTTGTTTAAAAGATCAAAACATTAGAACACAAAATTCTCAATTTTGAGAAACTGAATAGGGCAGCACTGAGGCCTGGAAGAGGCTCAAAGTGCTGTGTCCCACAGGGTGGGCAGGGAACTGCCACAGAAGACACTTGATGGGCTCCAGCTCCTTATATGGTCATGGTCTGATCAGGTGGCTCTTGTGATTGGCTGAAACTTTGCTGAACTTTGCTATCTGTGACAACAACTCCTAAAGTAGATTGTGGTTTTGTTCACATATGAAGTGAGCTTGCAGGTTTTTCATTTGTGATCTCAAATTGCTCCCTTGCACAGATGCTCCAAGAACTGAGGCAGCTGCAGGCTGGCGGCCTCCGCTTCTGTTGTTTTCATAACTGATAGACTTACAGGTGTTAGTACTTCCTGTTGGCTCTCAGATAAGGTGTTCATATTTGGCACTACTGTATGTTCTTGCAAGTAAGTTTATTATGAAAAACACATCTAATGGCTGGTGTTATGAGAGTATATTAAGACACTGACTGGGATGCTGGCATCCCTGACCATTGTGGCCATTTTCGAAGTAAACAAACAGGTGAGGAACTTTCTCTTTCTCTCCTCTCTTTCTGTTTCTCTCTGTAACCCTGTCTTACACTTAAACGAATCTTTAAAAAACACAATTAAGTTTCCGTCTAGTCCCAATCACTGACATAAAATTAGTTGCTAGCGTTTAGCTCTGCATTTTTCCTGAACATTTTTAATACAAATTTAACAGTGAGGGTCAGATGACTTTTTTGACATCTTACATTTTTCACTCATCAGTTTATCATGGATGCCTGTTAAGCAACACTCATGCATCTGTTACATCACTGTTAATACATGTGCCACAATTGAGTTAGTGTAAGTTCCCTCTTGTTGGGCACTTAGATAATTTCTAACTTTTCACTATTATAAGTAATACTGCAAGGGGCATTATTTTAGGTAAGTCTTTGATCACCTGTTTAGCCTGTCAAAATAAACTGGTAAGTCCTGACAGTCTACTTTCTCTCTCAAATCCCATAGCAATGAGGGTGTCCCAACTCAGCCCTAAAGCTTTTAGGGAATGATGGGACAGGTTTGCTCCTTCACTGTGTGTACGAGGCAGGCGTGGTTATCCTCTAGTTCTGGCAAGTTTCAGCATCCTTCCAACGCTGCGTCCCCCAGGGAGCTCTGCCCACCTTACAGGCTTCAGGGACTAGTGACTCAGCTCAGCAATAATTCTTCATCTCCCCTCTTTGATTTGTTGTGAAAACATGTCGTTACCGTTTTCTTCTCTCTTAGGAGTTTTTTGATGTGTGGCCAGTTCTGATGGGCGAGGTTCCACCTTACTCTGGTCCCAGGACTCCGGATGGAAGGGTAAGATCTCTCCTTGGGAACTTGCAGTATGAGCAAATCTTCAAGGGAATCCAAATGCAAGACATGGTGGTCCCATTGAAGATCGGGGCTTTACTGCACAGGTATTCATCTTTGGGTTAGGTGAGCTCCTGAAAGTATCCTAATGTGCCACATCTGTCAAGCCAACCTTCTTGCAAGGGGTTTCAGTGACTTGTGGGGCAGACCATGAAGGAATCAACCACCCACTTCACAGATGAGAAAAGCATGTCAGAAAGGACAGGCCTCCCATTCAAGGACTCACCAAGCAGGAATTTAGGATTTTGGATTATCAGCTCCGGGAGGAAAGTTCATATCTTATCTAGAAGGAGGGAGCCAGAGGGCCAATTCCAGGGAATAAGCATGCTTGCGTTATATCCATCTGAAACATTTTTTGTTTGTACTTTTAAAAATATGAATTGGTGCCTAAGCCTTACTAATCAAATTATCTCCCATAGACTCTTAGTTTCTTAGGCCCTTTTGAAAATGGGGAAGGAGCAGTTGAAACTGAAACAACAGTTCTTCAGGGTAGGTTGCACTGGAGCTGCACATTTGCTGCTTCCTTGCAACGCGGGCTGAATACTCTCACCTGTTCCCATCCCCACGTCTTGACGTGAGGAGCAACTGCCCTGCTCACAGAGGTCCCTGTGAGTGGTGGATCTTTGGTCTTCTGGCATTGTATGGCAGTGAACAGGAGATACCCTGTTTCTGGAGATGCTGGGTGACAGGATGCAGCCACAAAGTGGGCTGAACAGCTGCGGCCCCCACCCAGCCTGTGGAGCCTGTGTGGTGACAGAAAGGCCATGGCTGAGGCTCACAGGATAAGCGAGCAGGAGGGCCATGCCCGGATCCACTCGGAGGGCTCTTCCTGTCACACCTTCTTGCCCAGGTGAGATGATGTATCAGTCTCTCCCAGGAGAATCCTAACCTGCCCCAAACAAAGGGCCTGGTGTGGGTGCCCGTGTGGATGTGGGAGTCCCAGCTGATGCCCTCCGAAACACAGCCCTTGGAGAGGAAGAGGTGGGGAGTTAGTGACCAAACTCTGTGCCCCTGACAGGAAAGGGGTCTATCAGGAAGATCAGCAAGGTCACAAGAGCTTGGAGGTGGTCCATGAAAAGGGCACCAGGAACACATCAGTGAGCATTCCTCCCAAAGACAAGATTTCATCAGGGGCTACAATGTCAGCAAGTGAATCTGGAGCTACATCCGAGGTCAATTCCAAGCGAACCACAGTTCCGTCCCGGAAGCCACTACATCTACCAGTAAAGACTCAAACTTTATAACAAAGAACCTCTGAAAGGTCTGTTTGCTGTGAAACAACTACAACAGGAGGAAGAAAGGAAACAAAGTCAACATTGACCTTAATCTCTTAAACCAATTAATACGTCAGTGTCTTTGTGTGGCAAGACCCACCCTCACTGTTTAAAATCTAAAAAAAAAAAAAAAAAAAGGAATGATGTTAAGAGGGGCAAGGAAGAGGGAGCAGGGGAGATCTTTCACCTGCTGGCTCACTCTCCAAATGTCCAGAAAGCCAAGGCTGGGCCAGGCCATAGCCAGGAGCCAAGAGTTCAACCCAGATCTTCCCACAGGTGGCAGAAATCCAAGTAACAACTGCTTCCCAGGGTGCACATTATCAACTTAGACTGGAACCTGGACACTCTGACCTAGGGTGCGGGCATGCAAAGTGACGTCTTAACCACACCTGAACCCAGCACTGTTTCTGGATGACACCAAGTCTGGGTCATTGTAGGAGATGGCACTTGTTTCCTTTTAGACGCACTCTGCGGAGAAGTCCTGCCCCAATTCCATGTGAGTCTGCCAAAGCAACACAGTAGAAGAGTCAATCTGTTTTGTATTTTGCCCATTTAGGAGTGAAAAAGTGGCATTAACTGTTTATTTCTGATGAAAAAGTGAATGCGAAATGTGCCACTTTAGCAGAATCAGCTAACCTTAAACTACACGAATCTGCTTTGTTGATCAGAGACTGAAGTCAAAAGCTTTAAGATCAGCTGATAAATTCTATAGTGATGAAAAATCTATTGTTATGTCTACTGAAGCTATTTCCAACATGGAATTCATTCACAGTAAGAAATTGATAGGATGCTATTCTGATGAAATTTATCAGACACAGGTAAGCACCGTTCTGGAGCTGAAGATGCAACTGAAGGTTTTGGATACAGAATCAGTAGAGGCTGTTAATTGAAGAAAGTAACAGATAGCATGGGCTATGTTCTTCACTACCAAGGCAGAGCAGGGGAGACAAGTATCCAGAGCATGACATGATTGGCCAGAAGTGGATCTTCTGAAAGAATGTACTTGGGGGCCTGGCAGCGTGGCCCAGTGGCTAAAGTCCTTGCCTTGAGGGTGCCCCTGGATCCCATATGGGTGCCTGTTCTAATCCTGGAGGCCCCCTTCCCATCCAGCTCCCTGCTTGTGGCCTGGGAAAGCAGTTTAGGACAGTCCAATGCTGTGCCATCCTGCACCAGTGTGGGAGACCTAGAGGAAGTTCCTAGCTCCTGGCTTCGGATCGGCACAGCACTGGCTGTTGCGCTCACTTGAGGAGTGAATCATCAGATGGAAGATCTTCCTCTCTCTCTCTCCTCCTCTCTGTATATCTGACTTTGTAATAAAAATAAATATATCTTTAAAAAAAAAAAAGGAGAGTGGGCTTGGAGAGAGACAATCAGAGCTCTGTATCTGGCTGGTCTCACTTTCTCTAGCTGGTAAACTGGTGTGATCAAACAGACCTATCTGGTCTGTAGTAACTAAAGGGAATCCCAGCATGACACACAATTGGTACTTCAACATGCAGTCATAGCTAGCTGGCTTGACCCTCACTGTCTGCCAGCTACTCTGCCTGGATTATGTCACTTCCTCTTCTCAGCAAGTTCACCCAGCACATGTCCCCACTGTCCCTGCTAGACAGTTGAGAACAGTCAGAGAGGCCATGCATTCAAACACAGGGCACTTCTCCCTCAGTCCTTAAACCACGCCTTGGACGCTCACTTTGGCCTCCTAGCAGGACTCTGGCTCTATACCTGCCATGTTCTTGGTAGAAATACAGCTTTTGTCTGCATTCTAACCCATGAGCCTCTCTGACAGCCACTACATCTTCCTCCCTTTCCTTTTAAAAATGAAATAGTGTGTGCATATGGTTTAATTTTTAAAAAGTTGTGTGTGTAGGAAGTGTTTTAAGTTTTAAAAAGTTATACAGGCCAATTAGGCTTCCTGGAGAAAAACAACAAAAAGTGGTGTTCACGTTTTCAGCCTGGTAAGTTTCCATGGACCATGACGTGGCTGAGGCAGTAGCGCCTTCAAAGCCCCTTGTGTTCCCAAGTTGGTGGCTCTGCAGAAGCTAACAGAGGTGATCTTGATGACTCGGCTTTGACTTTCAGAGGCTCCTGAGCACACACATGAACGCGGCCTTGTGGGCCTGCTGGCTAAGCAACAGGGACGGAAAAACCCAACTCATGAAAACACACTGACTTTTTTGTTACATTTTGTGAAAGCAAATGGATCCTCCTGTAGGCTTTGCAAAATGTCTGTTTCTGACTTTTCTAAAGAGCCTTATGGTCTGGCACCTCCTGGCTAGGGCAGCCTGCCAGGTCCAGGGAGCCCCAGGTGTGCTTGGGTGTGCAACCTAGCAGCAACACAGGACAGCTGGGCTTTAGGAAAGACTAACAAAAAAGAAAAAAAAAATCAGAACAGTCCTGGTCCTGGAACACCATGTCTGCCCCTTCCAGCCGAAGTCCCAGAAGATAATGCAGCCATCTTTGCTTTACAGAACTGCTTACAGGGCATACATACTGTGAGGAGCCAGAAATGTGTTTTGAGAAAATTCATTCACGTTTATTGGAAAACCTCATAAGTAATGATTTTTACAGGAGCATGGAAGCCACACCTTCCCTGCTGGGTGTTATCAGCCCATCTTTCCAGGAATGCCTATGCATATGCAGATTTTCAAGAAGTATGAGGGCACTTAAGAAAGGTCATGGAGTTGAAGCCAAGAGTTTACTTTAACGTAAGACATGTTTCTCATAATATGTGGAAAATTCATACTATGAAAAATGCTATGCATGGATTTCTCAGTTGTTTTTGCACCAATACGTTCAATTCTGCTTATCCAGGCAATTTACACTTCTTTTTGAAAGGCAGGGAGACAGACAAAGTTGCTTCTATCCATGAGTTCACACCCCAAATGCCTGCAGAGGGTGAGTGCTAGAGCAAGTGGAAGCTAGCCCTGTGGACTCAATCTGGATCCTCTTTATGAGTGTCAGGAAGCCAATGAATTGAGCCAGCACCACAACCTCAAGGAGTCTGCATTGGTGGGAAGGTAGAGTCAGCCACCACAGCTAGATACCAAACCTGGACAGTCAGTCCTAAATAGGATGCGAGAGTCTTAACTGGTATCTTAACTGCTATGCTAGCTAGGTTCATGGTCCCCAGGAACTTTGTAAAGTACTGTTGCTATGTTCCACTGTCAACCAATATGGTGATGGTATTTTCTTTTCTCATTTCACTGTATGTCTTGTCACCTCTCCCAAGAGCATGGACTAAATTGTCTCCTGAAGGAAAAATGCAAAATATCCATTTCATTCAGGTATAGCTAGTCCCTAACTCATGACTTAAGTTAGGCCAGCTGGCTAATGATTTTCCCACTTTGCAATGATGCACAACTGACAGGCATGCAATAGAATATTTTTAAAATTCTGAGGCACGTCAGTCATTTCTCCATGGGACCGAGGGGCCAATGGGCCACATCAGCTTGCTCTGCCAGTTCCCAGCATAGGCAGAAAAACAGAGTGCTGGTTAGGAATTTCTGCCATTAACCCAAGATACTAAGATATCATTAACCCAAGACACTATACACAGTGAGTCAGACAGGAGGTCTTTATTCCAGCGAGGGAGGAGGACAGTGGGAAGGAAGAGAAAAGAGGGCAGAGGAAGATGGTTGTGGGAAGGGAGAGAGTGCAGAGGACAGAGACAAAGAGAGGTCTCCTGACAGTGACAGGAGAAGGCTTCTAGGAAGAGAGAGGGAGCCAAGAGCCGGGGAGAACTGAGGGTCAAGAACCAAGAGCCTCCTGAGTGACTTGCTGCATAATGGCGAAAATTCCTAACAGTGCCACAGATTCCTTTTAACCCAGAATTTTAACCAAAATTCAAAGAACAGGGCCTGGCGCCCTGGCCTAGTGGCTAAAGTCCTCACCTTGAACACAACAGGATCCCATATGAGTGCCGGTTCTAATCCTAGCAGGTCCACTTCCCATCCAGCTCCCTGCTTGTGGCCTGGGAAGCCAGTCGAGGACGGCCCAAAGCCTTGGGACTCTGCGTCCACGTGGGAGACCTGGAGGAAGTTCGGATCAGCTGAGCTCTGGCTGTTGCAGCCACTTGGGAGTGAATCATCAGATGGAAGATCTTCTCTGTCTCTCCTCCTCTCTGTATATCTGACTTTTTAATAAAAATAAAATAAACCTTAAAAAAAAAAACCACAGAGGGCTGCAGTTGCCGCCTTGACCTGGGGTTGATGAGAAAGACAGAGAAGAAAGGCAATGACTAAGAGTGAAGCTGGGTCTCTGTGTCCACTCTGCATCTCTTAGGGCAGCTTTACACAGTTAGGTGCCAGGCTTTGTCTGGGGACACACATGCCCACAGGGGCTCAATGTATGTCAGGAGAGGCTGAAGTCCAGAGCACACATAATCAAACCAAGACTATAACAAGGAGTCTTTTAAACTCTGAATTAGTCTTGGCTTCCTTCCATTCATCTTGCCTCCCCTCTCGGATGTTTCCTGTTCTAGAGGTTGCGCTCCCCAGGAGTTGGGCGGGGGGCAGCCTCAGCCACCAGCTATGCAGTTCTAGCTCCTGCTCTACCTTTAGCCAGAGCTTCCTCCTGAAGTGTGGGGATGCTACAGCTGCCAAAGGCTCAGGGCTCTGAGAAGCAGGGGGTGTCTGCAGGAGGCTGGGGTGTCTGACTGCGGGGTGGGCTTCAGACCTCCCTAACTGTCAGGAGTTCCTCTCTGTGGAGTTTCTGAGTCAGGAGGCACTGGATGGGGCCCGGGTATCTGAGCAGTACCTCTCAAAATACCTGCAGGAAAGGAAGAGTTGTCACATCGGGGTTTCTAAGGTGACATCAAGGGGGCTAATATAATTTGACAGCAAGAAGCAGCCCCTCCCCCTCCCAACTCCAACAGATATAAGAGCAAAAGAAGAAAAAATTGGAAACATTCGTCCCACTTACCTTCCTCTGCCCTCCCCACCCTGATCAGTAGCCCAGATGGGCATATATCCTTCTCAATTACGTAAATAATATTACCAATAAAATTCAACTTGAAGAAAGAAAGGAAGGGTTGGGGGTTTTGTTTATTTTTTAAAAAGCTTCCAAGCCATTTCAGACTGGTACTTTTCAGTATATGACAAAAGCACAGTTGCAGAAAAATCAATTATGTAAAGACAGACAACATTTGCGTTCCTTTTTATTTTTTACTAAATGAGATTCAGCAGACCTAACCTAACTCAGCTTTTTAAAAGTTTTGAGTTGGTGATTTAGTTTCTCACTCGCCACGACAAGGTTACAGACTGTCACTAGCTCCGAGACCCTGCTTTGAGCAGCCCTGTTCTAGGCAATAGTGCCACAGATGCTATGACATGATCTGAAACTATTAACCTTGTGTGCCAAGCCCCATGTTCTGGCCTTGGTGCTGTCTTACTGTGCTTGAGTCTTTTCCTCTTCCTACTGCTAGGTTCCCCTTTGAAACATATTCTGGGGAGTACAGAGGACCACAGAGGGTAGCAGAATTTTCCCTGGAGAGTTCAGGAAAGGAGCCACTGGCCAACATCCCAATGCAATTGGATGAATCGACTGAGAGAATGGGAGTTTGAGTGGTGCTAAGAGGCTAAGGCAATACAGAAAACTCATTTAGAGTAATGAAGTAGGATTGGGGAGGCAAGCCTGTAAGCAGTGACCCAACGCAAAGAACAGCTGAGTGGTAGGCTTGGAGGAGAAAGAGGACCATGACTACGGACAGTGTTCTGCATGGGGGCTGACCGCTAACCCTGATTCTAAATAGGCGGACGGCTCCAGTTCTTTTTCACTCTCACTGTGGATCCTGGTAGCAGTCTTTCTCTCTCTTTGCCATCAATCTCCAGGGCCCTGTAACAGGTGCCAGCTGATACCAAGGAGTTCCAGGAGTCAGCACAGGAGGCAGCCGTGGCTGCCCTTAGAGGGGGCTGATGGTCAGATGACAGTGGAGAAGCAGAACTGTTTCAGGGCCACACCCCTGTTGTGGTTTTGTTACTCCTGATATACCATTGTTGTTTTTTTTCTTTTGTCAGGAGATCAATTTCTACAAGGTCATTGACTATATCTTGCATGGCAAAGAAGACATCAAAGTGATCCCGTAAGTGTCATCTCAGAGTACGCTGAATTGCTGATGTGTTATTATTATGTGCACAAAATACTCATTCCAAGAGCAGCATTGACCAATCCCAATAGAGTTGTACTACCCTCGGTGAGAGGCAGAAGGAGCAGTGTGGAATGAAGAGGCTCTCCTGGGGAGAGCAAGAGTCCCCAAAGGGAAGACTCAGGCTGCAGGCCTGGAAGAGAGTCAGGTGCTCTAAGCTCCAGCCCTAGACCCTGTGTTGACACGTAGCCTACCTGGGCCTCAGTTTCACATCTATAGAATGAGACTTGGCCATCGAATGAGGGAACTATGAAGGAGACAAAGCAAAAGCAGGAAGCTGGCAAAGAAAGTAACTCCTAGTATCCTCTTTCAGTGTGGATGATGAAAAGAAGAGGGAGGAACTCTCTTGAAAATATTTACAGCTGGCTGGAATTCAAGAACCATTTGAAGATCTGACTAGTGGTCCACCACCTTACTATACTCTAGGATGAGTTCCTTTTTTGGCCAGGGGCAGGGCAAGGAAGAGGTTGGGGCCATTCTTAAAAGTGATGCTGCCTTCAATGTATTGAATGTATCAGATAAACTACATGGCAGCTCCATTTGACCTGGCTCTCTTTTCACTTAACAGCAGACTCCTGGAGGCTGCACCCTGGCTTGTGGGTCAGGGGAAGGTGGGATGGGGACAGGAACAGACACCTGTTGTAGTCCCAGAGCCCATTCCTGCAGTGGGAGGGATCCACTGTGAGTCACCCTAATCCTCACACAGTGAGCAGGACAGTGACACTGACTCCACCCTGGTCATGAGACTCAACATGAAGACACCCCTGTCACTTAAGAAAGCAGGTTCTCAGGTTTCCCTTTCATTGGTTGAATATAAGATGTTGCCCTAAGTCTAGCTTTCTGGGTGCTCTCTGTTCCCTTGCATTCCTGCTTGTGTAAGGACAGATTCTTGAATTCTTTTCCAGCTTCCTCTTTGTCTTTTTTTTTTTTTTTTAAACCAATGCCTACTCTTTAACTGTTCTAGTGTCTGTTTCTAGGGCTGGGTTTGATGACATTCCTTTACCTTGTCTTGATCATGGTCATGGTTTGATCCTTACCTGTCAAGTATCACATTCTACTAGCCTTGGACAACATTCACCTTGCTGCCTTCCAACCAGTTCTTAATTTATGTCCCCTATTGTGCAGTTTGTTGTTATGGGCACATTGTTTCTAATGCAAACTGCTGAGCCAGCCAGGGCAGGCGAAGGTTGTGCTGTGCTAACATGATCTGGAAGCCTCAGCAGCATGACCAACAGTTACTTTACCACTTCATTCAGTGTCAACTGACAGTTGGTGGGTGTAGCTGGGGACAGAGTATGTGGATTGTAGTCAGGCAGTACTTTCTGATATAGCATCTACTGAAGAGTGACACCTTGATAAAGCATCCATCCTTTTGAATCTTGCAAGATTGGCAAACCTCGCCAGGGAGAAGAGAACACACAATGGCTCTTAAAAACAGTCCATCTGGAGGTAACATGCATCACTTACCCTCAGTTGCATTGTCCAAAGCCAGTCACTTGGCCAAGGTTTACTTCTAGCAGTTGAAAAGTACAATCTGACCTTGGACCCAGAAGGAGGGGCTTCCTTAAAGGCAGTCACAGCATACCAAAAAGCAGTAGTAGAAATAAAACTAGACATTTCCTCATGATAAAGGGGTCAGTCCACTCTGACATGACAGCCATCATTTTGGGGCACTGCCTGATTACAATCTATACATTCTATCCCCAACCACACCCACCAACCGTCAGTTGACATTGGCTATTCACACTGCTTGGCTTCATGATCTTGTTAGCACAGCACAGAGGAGGAAAATTAAATAGTAAGCAAGTGACTAATTCAGGCCTAAACAAGACAAAGCAAAATCTTAGAACATAGAGCAGAGGCAGGCATTTGGAGCGTCTCACTTGAGGCCCACACTCCTTATTATGGGGCCTGGGTTCAAGTCCTGGCTCTGCTTCTGATTCTGGATCCCTGTTATTGTGCATTCTTGGAAATACCAGGTTATGGCTCAACTACTTGGGTCCCTGCCTGCCATGGAGGAAGCTTGAATTGACTTCCAGGCTCCAGACTTTAGCCTGTACAAGTACCAGTTGGGGAAATCATCTGGGAAATGAAGCAGATATCTCTGCATCTTCCACATTCTCTCTGCCTTTTAAATAAAAACAAATAAATTTAAGAAATAAAAATTAACACAGAGAAGTTAGGGGAAAATACAAGGTACACATTAAGATATTCAACTCCAAATACATCAAGTTTCTTTAACTATAAATCAACAAGCTGTTCTACTTAAATGACAAAGATTGCCAGCATGGATAAGGAGTTCTATCACATTTTGTTGATTCTAAGATGTAGAATTTACTGGTTTTGGACATTTCTTAAATGGAATCCATCACATTGTACAACAGCTGTCAGCTGTCAGGCAGTTGTGATGTAGTTGTCCTTGTTTGCCTAAGTATGGACTTGATCATAACCATCTATGTTGTAACTTCAGTTAATAATGTTGAGCAACCATTGCTGGATGCTACCCACATTGAATTTAACTGCTACACAAAGTCATTTAAAGAGATTGTGCAATGAAGCAACACTGAAATAAAAAAGTTGTCTGAAGTGGCACAAAAAGACAGGGGAAAGGGCAATATATGATAGTAATCTGTAAGCAAGTGCTGAAAGTGTAATGATATGAATAAAGTAAAAATTAAAAGTGATTTTAAAAGCATTGCATTACAGATAAACTGACAACATTCTAGCTTTCTCAGGCACACCAAAATGATCCATCAGAAATGATTACTTCCTATATATGATGAAATATCATATATTCTGTTTTTGGATGACTCATCTGAAAGATAAGCATATAGAGAGGGCAAGTGAAAGACTGTAAAAGGTACATCATGAACTTGTCAATCAAAAGAAAACAG
Source organism: Ochotona curzoniae (assembly GCF_017591425.1). Lineage (NCBI taxonomy): Eukaryota > Metazoa > Chordata > Mammalia > Lagomorpha > Ochotonidae > Ochotona > Ochotona curzoniae. Next base: position 42,813,305 of record NW_024464918.1, read on the forward strand.
TTTAACTGTATTAAGCTGAGGCAGAAATAGATGTTGTGTCAAAGAGGATTAGGAGCGATAAAGATAGTCACTTCTTAATGATAAAGGGGTCACTCTACCTTAATATTACAGGAAGGTATCAAAACCCTAAGTCTACACACGCCTCCCAACATGACCTCAGAAAGTATAATGAAAGAATTGATAGAAATATAGCTCATATTCACTGATAGAAGCAACAGTTTAAAATAAATCCAATGTAGAATGAATAACATAATTAACATAGCCAAATAGATAACACTGCTCACTAACTCAGGAGCTCTTCCGGGTCTCCCACAAGGGCGCAGGGTCCCAAGGATTTGGGCTGTCCTCGCCTGCTTTCCCAGGCCACAAGCAGGGAGCTGGAAGGGAAGCAGGGCCGCCGGGATTAGAACTGGCGATCATATAGATCCCGGCGCGTGCAAGGCAAGGACCTTAACCACTATGCTATCGTTTCAGGCCCTAAAAGAATATTTAAAAAGGCAGTTATGATGCAGGGATTGTGGTGCAACACACCAAGACATTTACAGGACAGAACAAAAAGATCCCCAAATACATATATATATGACTGCTGTTCAAGAAAAACGCTGTTGCCAAGCAGTGAGGGAAAGAATGGTCTTATTTAACAAGTTCTGTTTGTGGAAACATGTTCCTATATGGAAAAAAAAGGAAAAACACTCATGAATAAATTACATAAGCATAAGTTCTAGGTCTAAATACAAAATGAAAAACTATAAATCTTTTAGAAAGTAACCTAAAAGGACTGCTGCACGATTTAGGGATAGAAAAACAAACACATCAATAATAAACAGAAAGATACATTGGACCACATTAAGAGTGAGAGCTCGGGCCCAGTCGTGTGGCCTAGCATAGTGGCTAAAGTGCTTGCCTTGAACGTGCTGGGATCCCATATGAGCACAGGTTCTAATCCTGGCAGCTCCACTTCCCATCCAGCTCCCTGCTTGTGGCCTGGGAAAACAGTCGAGGACAAAGCCCAATGCTTTGGGACCCTGCACCCATGTGGGAGACCTGGAGGAAGTTCCTGGCTCCTGGCTTTGGATTGGCACAGCACTGGCCGTTGCGCTCACTTGGGGAGTAAATCATCAGACAGAAGATCTTCCTCTCTATCTCTCCAGCTCTCTGTATATCTGACTTTGTAATAAAAATAAATATATCTTAAAAAAAAGAATGAGAGCTTTTATTTAAATGGAAAAATTCCTTCTAAAAATGTGTTTATCTATTTTAACACAAAATGTTGTTTCAAAAACCATAGTGGCTTAAATCATCAGTAGCAATTTATTCTGTCCTGATTACATATTATTCTGTGGCTCAGCGATTCAGTGGCTGGACTGGGTGGTCTGAGTTTAGGATAGTTGTGAGGTTGTCGTTAGATGTGATCATGAAGGTCTGCTGCCCGTGCTCACTGGTGCTGCCGGCGGGGCAGGAAGCTTCATTCCCTTCCAAGGAGCCTCTGCAAAGGGCCACCTGAGTCACCTCACAGCATAGTGGCTTCCCCAGAGCAAGCACATAAAGGCCGCAATGTCTTTCCTGATCTAATCTCAAAAATGACATGCTCATTTCCACCATATTCTACTGGTCCCAGAAAGAAGCCTTCTGTCATCAGAGGGGACTAAGTAAAAGCAAAACACAGAAGGGGAGAGCCGCTGAAGGCCAGCTAGGAGACTGGCTACCTCACAGAGTGAAAAAGGCAAACTCATGGCATGAAGAAGATAATTGCAGCCCAAATAATGGATAAAAGGCTCACGGCAAAAATATGTAAAGAACTCCTATAAACCAATAAGAAATAAAAGAAAGAAGAAGAATTTCACAATAGAACAATCTAAATGAACAATATATGTACGGGGACTCCACTGTAGTTATTTTTCAGAGACAAGCAGAAGAAACACTGGAGGAGAGGCCTTCAGTCCCTAGCAGAAGGGCTATAACTACTGAACACTGGCTGAGATAGGCAGCAAAGGAAGGTAACAGCACGACTGGGCATGTACCCATTCGTAACATCACCTTTTAGGAGACAGAGTGGCTTTATCAGAGCTGAAGAGATGAGTGCACATCTGATGACCCAGTATTTTTCTTCCTACGCATGGGCGACAGAGTGCTCATGGCAACACTGTCTATATTAGCTCCAAACTGGGAGGAGATGTGCATTTACATCTTAAACATCGTTTATTTACATGTTTGAGAGGCAGAGAGAGAGAGAGAGAGAGCGAGAGAGAGAGAGAGAGATTACACCCATTTCACACCCCAGATGCCAGCAACAGCCAGTCTGGGCCAAGGCCAGAGCAGGGAGTCAGAATACAATCCAGGTCCTTCATGGGAGTGGCAGGATCCCTACTTGAGTCATCACCGCTGCTTTGCAATGTCCCAGGCTGGAGTCATGGATGGCACCAAGAGTCAGACTCTGGGCCCCTGTCACAGCAGGTGGTCATCTTGCCCACTAGGACAAACAGAAGCCCCCATGAACATTTCAATGGAGAAACTGTGCTCCAGAAATACAGAAGAAAACTAATTCTACACAATGAGCAAATTATGCCAACATGAAAATAAAGCTAAAGTGATTGCATCATTCAGTCTAGGTTAGGTTAAGAAGAGATAAAATTAAACAAGGAGGTTCAGGAAAACACACTTGGGTGGTAAAATTCTATGGCAAGCACAATTATTATATTAGCATAATGGTTACCTGTGCAGTTAGAGATGAGGATGTGACTGGGAAGGCAGGTGCTGACATTGCTATTCCTGGTGTGCATGTGGTTTCATAGATATTCGCAGTCTAAGGATTGTTGACAGTTTCATGTGTGTTACTATTTGTGGGTTTGTCCTCTTGGTGAAGAAGCAAAAAGTAATCAGCCACCCTTGGCTTCCAACAGGGACACATGAGAGACGCATCACTAGGTGGTTTTGTCAACATGCCTACATCACAGAATGGACTTAGACAAACTGAGAGGGCTACAACGTCACTGAGTGGTATCATCTTGTGAAACTGTGTGGTCTGCTGTTGACCAGAATGCTGTGTGTCACATGACTGAAACAGCCTAAGCCACAGTACACCCTGGTGGGGGTCAATAACTACAAACAGCACTTCGAGTGCTTGGGGCATGGAGTTTGCCGCTGCTTTCACAGTACAAAGCTGCCAAATTCCTGGCAGAAGCGGCTGCTTCTGATTTTGCCCTGCAGCCAACAACAACCTCTGGAGTGAATGTTGTCTTTCTGTCTTTGGATAGTTAAACTCTGCAGGCAGCCCCTAAAAGAGTCTATTCATTACCCTCTTCTGGGTGTCTAAATGAGGATACTGAGGTAGCTGCCAACATTTTGGGTTTGGTCAGGTGTAAAGAGCACAAATAAGTGCAGAAGACCAGCAGAGAGTACGGGGAGCGCAGGCCCACATTCAAGGTTTTAGCCCAACAGTCTCTGCTTTGAAAGTCATGCCATGCCCTCTGTCTGATTTTTACAGGAATCCACCTCCTGACCACTGGGCTTTAGTAAGCGGTCTCCCCACCTACGTGGCTCAAAATGGCCTGGTAAGTAAAAATCACTTGGAAGGGGGAGTTTTGAGTCACAGGGAAGAGCTAAAGAATTTCAGATTTGGGAGTGAGAAAATGATACAAAGTTTAAGTCTCTAAGACTCTGGGTCTCTCATTTCTTAACTCATTTGATAGTTAGCCAAAGCAATGATCAGGAAGTGGTGTTGGAGAAAATGCTAAAGGCTCAGAGATCTCAGATAGAAAGGTGCACACTCTCTCTGACAACTCTAGAGGCTCACGAGTGTGTGTCAGGGACAAAGTCACAACTGGCTCATCTGTGGGACTCCTCCTCCAAGATGAAGTCCCAACCTCACTCCCTGCTGCATTTCCAGTCATGCCACATTCAGTGGAGCTCCAATTCACTCCCTGCCCTGTACATCCCCCTGTCCCCCTCCCCCCCCACCAACTCTGCAGGGTGATGGGTGGAGTGACAGCATCCCTGTGCCTGCGAGGAGGGCTGTATCTGCCAGCTGAACATCCCCTATGCTCAAGCCTAGTCACACTGCATCCTTCCCCAGGCACACTCCTTGTAAAGCTGTCCATATTGCAGGTTTTTTTTTTTAAGATTTATTTATTTTATTGGAAAGCTAGGTATATAGAGAGAAGGAGAGACAGAGAAGGATCCATCTACTGGTTCACTTCCCAAGTGGTTGTATTAGTCAGAGTTGAGCTGAGTCAATGTGAAGTCAGAAACGAGCCTTTTCAGGGTCTCCCACGTGGGTGTAGGGTTGTAAGGCTTTGGGTTGTCCTCAACTGCTTTCCCAGGCCACAAGCAGGGAGTTGGATGGGAAGTGGAGCACCCCGGATATGAACCAATGCCCAGACAGGATCCTGGTGGATGCAAGATGAGGATTTAGCCACTAGGCTATCACACTAGGCTCTGCATCATAGGGTTCTAATGCACTGAATCTATTCTACATGTGATGTTCTTTGGAGATGCAAAGGCAGAAGAATCGGGACTAATCTCTGTTATGCGATCCATTATCAGTGGAGCAGATGTCTTTACTAACAGGTGTGCCTGTGAGATCATGGTAAGGAAATATATGGTGTATTATGAGAACACAAAGTCTGGAGCATTTGAGTTAGCCTTTAATTCTTAGAGTGCACTGGCCTTGACTGAGGTTTATTTCTTTATTGGAAAGACAGATTTACAGAGAAAACAGAAAGATCTTCCATCTGTTGGTTCACTCCCCAAGTGGCTGCATTGGCTAGAGCTGAGCCAATCCAAAGCCAGGAGCTTCCTCTGGATCTCCCACATGGGTGCAGGTTCCCAAAGCTTTGGGTCATCCTCTACTGCTTTTCCAGGCCACAAGCAGGGAATTGGACGGGAAGCAGAGCAGCCGGGATACAAACCAAATCCCACACAGGATCCTGGTGCATGCAAGAAAAGGACTTTAGCCACTAGGCTACCATGCCAGGCCCTCAAGTTTCATTTTACAAAGATAGGTATGGCAACTACACAGGGGCAGATAAATCAGTAGCACATGCTCCAAGAATGAAGTGAAAATAATCTCAACAAAGGCAGATGCACAGAGAAAATATCCACTGGGGCCAGAGTTCAGCTTGGCAATGAAAACTCTTGATAAGACTCTGATGTTAGGTAGTGCAGTACCTGAGTTTACATTTGGCTCCTAATTTCAGCTTCCAACTACTGTGTACCCTGGCAGTGGTGATAACTCAGGTAACTGGGTTCCTGCCACCCATGTGGGAGACGTGGATTCAGTTCCTGGATCCTGCTTCAAGCCCTGGCTTAGCTCCAGTTGTTACAGCTATTTCGGAGGGAACCAGCAGCTGGGATATACAGCTGTCTTGCTGTGTGTGTGTGTGTGTCCATACTTCGGTGTCTTTGCCTTTCAAATAAATAAATATAGAACACAACCATTATGCTCACAGCCACTGAGCACTTACACTAAGTAACTCACTAAATAAAAATATTCAGACTTAATACTCATGGAAACTTCCATGAAAGTTAGATGGAGAGCAGATAATGTATTAGATCTAATGCAGAGAATATAACACTGGTAAGGCCTCATGAATGATCATAAATGGAGAGCGAGGAAGAGAGGGGTCAAAGTTCACAGTAGGCTTCTGGGGTGGCTGGGCAGTGCTGGCATCTGGTCTGCAGGTAAGAGGGTGAGGTCCATTTCAGACCAGGTATGATGCAGACATTTTTTAGGAGCACATGTCTGGGAGACAACAGAGGATAAGATTCTAATGCTGCAGAGAGGTGAGGGATGGAGATGGAGATCTGGAAACGAATGGGACCAGATGGCACTTGAATCCATGTGCACAGGTGTAGAGCAGTGAGGCCAGGGTGCAACATCAGAGAACATCAGCCCATACGGAGGGGGTAGAGCAAGAGGAGTGTGTGAAGGAGAGACAAGAGCATTCAGAGGTAAAGTCTGGAGACCCAGGAGAGGCCAGGGTCATGGAAACCGAGCAAGCAGAACATTCCAACATGGAGGGAGCCCCAACTGATCTAGTGATACAAGCACTGAACATTCTCCTTGGGTTTGGCAATTCAGAGAGATCATTGGTCCTGTTGACTTGTGACCACCACAATAACATCCTTAGGAAACACTCCATAAAGAGAAAATATTGAGTTAGCTGATAGTATTCAAGTCCAGGATTGGCTGTCCCTGTGGGTTTGACTTCTGCTGAGGGTAGCAGATGGTGATGATGGAGCTTTGCAAAGGAAGGCCCCCGTAGGGAGCAAGAGAAACAGACACACACACACACACACACACACACACACACACACACACACACACACACACACACACACACACACACACACAGCCTCCCTCATCGTTGATAAGCAATCCTTCTGTGAGAGCTAGCCCCTGAGTTCACACCCGACAGTCACAAAGACCTCCTGCTAGACCTGACCTCCTGAAGGTTCCACCTTCCCTTAGCATCATCCTGGGGAGCATGTCTTTAACACTTAGGCTGCAGAGGGCCACCCATGCTCATATCCAAAACAAAGCAGTAGCCCTGATGAAACAGACCTGGTGTCCAGAAAAAGGCCAAAGCTGCTTCATGGTTCACTGAGGAGTGAATGCCCAATGAGAAGGTCGAGAAGGTGAGAGAAAAGAAGCAGGGGATGCCAGTCTGGATGGTTGCTATAGAGATCATGTGGCAGGTAGGGAGGATCCCATTTTCAAGAACTGGAGAGCAGTCACAGGCTGGGCAGAGGGCGGAGCCGTGGGAGCAGTTTCCAGGGAGACTACAAATCAGGATTAATTGTTGACAACTGGGCCAATCACAGGACAGAAGGACATTGCAGGGACAGCGCAGGCCTTGGACAGGGGCAGGGACAGCTCACCATCTGGAGCCTGATGGGCCACTGCTATAGCGACAGAGAGGGCTGCTGCAAGCCTATGGGGCACCTTTCTGAGAATGAAAAGGAGACACCTGTTCTCGATGACCAGAAAAACTTGGTCAGGCTCTGGCACTGTAAGAGGAGTGTAGACTGGGCAGTAGTGCAGGTGGCCTCTCAGCTGTCCACACATAATACAGGTGTACCCAGTGGTGCCATGGGCTAGTCTCTAGGGAATCATCTAAGTACCATCTGCTCCTTGTGTAGTAGAGAGAACTGGTCCATTTTTCAGAAGAGGAGCCTGTCAATATAAAACCAGATCTATACCACTTTACATTTCTTATTCTACATTGGAATTTATAGCCCTGTAAAAATCCCTCCTGTTAAAACAAAACAGAACCCAAATGTAATTGGGTCAATGATGTTTAGAGTAGCATTACTGATAAGTATCAACCTCTGTCGGCCTTGCAAGTTTCCTTGTGGGAAACCTGGGAGGAAAGTGACCAAAGGATGGGGCAGACTGACGAAATTTATTTCCAGGTTTTAGTTCTTACACATTCAACAGAGCAACAGTTTAAACTGAGTTTAAACAGGTAAAACTTTAGCAAAACATTAGTTACTGTCCTAAGGTTTAATTACATCAGTTTAAACTTATGTTGTGTCACTAGGATTAATCGAAATAGTTCAAACTCAGCATTCTGTCACAAGATTTAATTGGTTAGAGATTTACATTTCTTATATGGGCCGGGAGTTCCAGGAAACTTAACAAAGCTATTTTGATCTAGGATATTGCTTTATTCTTGGCTAAACTATCAACAAGAGCACCAGTGTTTATCAGGAAAGCACAAAATCAGGTCCAAGGAGTCATTGGGGGCAAAAGTGCATTCTGGGTGGGGAGCCCTCTGCCTTCTCCTTCCTGAGCCCATTCTCAACAGGTTCCCCTAGGCCTCTGCCATCCAGCTATGTTCTCAGATGTGATCCCACAGATAAAAATTTTAAAACATGAACATGCCCTAAATTGACATCAAAGAAGAACAAGAAAATGGCATATTGTCGCAGCCATTACTTCTGATATTTTCAGAACTTGGGATGAATCCAGGAGCAGGGCAAACAGGAAGAAGCAAGGTTTTTAAGTATTCGGTGGTTCTCCCCTTCAATATTATCAATTAGTAAGTCAGTGCTAGTGTATCTACCCCACGGCGAGAATGTGATGCCCAGGGCAAGGACATGGTATTTCTAGAAATGGCACACAGAGCCTTACCAGGTGTTCTATCAGCTCTGATCACAACTCCTTATTCCCCTTCATGGCTTTCAGATCTGTAACATCATGAATGCACCAGCGGAGGACTTCTTTGCATTTCAGGTAAGTCCTGTTTTATTTGCTGTCACAGTGGTAAAGTTGGTTCTCGCTCTCTCGAGCTTTCTCTCTTGAGCTCTAGAATTCATTAGATTCCACCTACTCCGCTAGAAACCAGTCTAAGTAGAAATCTGAGTGGAAACAGCCATGTTCTGATGGGAATGGGGAAGCAGCTACATGGGTGATTTTAAGATCCCCTTTGGTTCTAGCATCCACATGCTTTGTTTTCTAGCCCCAGGACCTTGGCTTCTACTGTTCTCTCTGAAATCATCCCAATTAGCTCTGCTCCTCAGTTACACCTTTAAATGCTGCCAGTGCTGCGAAGCTTCATTCTGATCCCTTGGCTGAATACCATTCCTTTCTTCTCAGGGTTTTCATGGACTCTTGCTTATAGTGTTTTAGTACCGGAGATTGTTTTAACCAATGTTTATGGAAGACATCCTCTGTGCCAAGCTTTGGCATAGTGCTACACTGGTTACAGCGGTGGTCCACATCAGCATGGTCTTCATCTCCATGGGGCTCAGCATCACAAGGAGAGACAGACACACAAGGGGGCCAGAAGAAGGGTAGGGACCCAAGGAACCTGACTTAGCCTGAGAGGAATCAGGCTACATGAGGAAAGTAAGCTGGGCCACGAGAGGGGACAGAAGACCACAGAAGACAGATGGTGCACTGAAAGGAAGCTGACAAGTGTGAGCAAGAGACTGAGGGGGCAGGTGACAAGAGCACTATGTGGGGGGACGCGGAGGCCAAGAGATTGAGGCAGCGTGGGACCAGGTGACCGCGAGGAGGTCAGGCCCTGATGGGTTCTTGTTACATCTTTTCCTTACTCTGCCTTTTATTATCCTTACCTCTGTTCTGGACAAATTCCCCTCCATAAAACATAAGCTTTGTTTGTTTTACTTGATAGAATAACTGAGAGAAAGGGAGAGACAGAGAAAGAGCGTGATCTTCCATCCATTGATTCACTCCCCACATGGTTGCAATGGCCAGAGCAGGCTGTTCTGAAGTCAGGAGCCAGGAGCTTCTTCCAGGTTTGCCATGTGGGTGCAAGGGCCCAAGGCTTTGAGCCACACTCTGCTGCTCTCCCAGGTCCTTAGCAGGGAGATGGATGGGAAGTGGAGCAGCCATGACTCAAATTGGCACCCACATGGGATATAGGTACCACAGGCAGAGGGCTATGTAATACACAACTAAATCACCCCAAGGGTCTTTTTTATTTTTTAAAGGTTTATTTATTATTTTTTTTTTGGAAAGTCAGATTTACAGAGAGGAGATAAAGTCTTCTATCTGCTGGTTCACTCCCCAAGTGGCTGCAACAGCTGGAGCTGCGCTGTTTCAAAGCCAGGAGCCAGGAGCTTCTTGGTGAGTAAACCAGCAGAAAGAAGTTCCTTCTGTCTTTCCTTCTCTCCGTAAATCTGATTAGTCTTTCCAACAAAAATAAATACATATTTAAGGAAAAAAAAGAGTATGGAAACAGTTTTGGCCAAATTTAAGTTCCTAAGCACAACTTAATACTGGTCTTGAGCAGTTTAATCCTACTATAGAGCAAATTTGATCACTGCTCTGGATTTTAGTCTCCCTCTCCAACTCTCTCCAACAAAACATTGGAGTGATTGTTTTGAAAGTGCAGACTGCCTTGAGGTCTGCCCCTGTGGCAGAGGCTGGAAGGCGGCTCTGCCTTCCACCCAGTCTGCCTCTCCATTATAGCACTCAGAAGGCAGAGAGGCCTGGAGACTGAGGAGACAACTGCAGGAAGACAGGGATGAGGCTCAGTGATGCCCGCTACTCTCTGGGCCACATTCTGGACCCCTGTGGGGACACTGTCCCACCAGGTGCTAAGACAGAGGTGCCTGTCTCTTCCTACTGTTTAAGCAAAAATTATCATTTCATGATCTTAAGAATCTTTGACTTTTAGAAGCTGGAGGCTCATCTATCTTGGAGAACTTCCCATAGGGCAGTGTCACTGCTGGCTTACCTTGCAGATTTTAGACAACCTAAGGACAAGATCTCTGTCTCATTTTCCCTGGTTTCCCCGACTCCTAAAAAAGTTTCTTCCATATAGTGTGTGTTTGAAGAATTAATGGAAAAGGAGATTTGAATTAATCTGTTTATCTCCGTGTTCTATACGATGAAAGTGAGGCTCAGACAGATGGGAAATGACTCAACAAGCCATCTTGTGGGTGACCAGGAATATTAGTTGATGAGAAAATTTAGGCCAGAAGAAATCAAAGGACATTCCAAACATGACATGGAAGTTCAAGTCCAGATGGTATCTGGTTGATGAATTCAAAGTTATGAGAAATACCTGTATTACCCTGCAGTCACCTCCTGAATGGGAAAGGCAGGCACTACCTCTGTGGGCTGACCCCGTCCAGAGTGATATCTCCAGCACGAAGCCTGCCACCTGGGACACAGGCTCCCTGACACCCTAGCGATGGACACACTATGGCTCTCTGGCTCAAGGAACTTCAACCAGAAGGACCATTGTTTCATGGCATTTGTTGGTGATCAAACCCACATAAAATCCAACCAGCTGTCTCCTCCTTGCATCCCATCTCAGCAAAACAGGGGTGCCTTGCAGGCAGCAGGCTCAGAAAATCTACCCTGGCTCTTGTCTTACATACAGAAGGAGCCCCTGGATGAGTCTGGATGGATGATTAAAAACGTCCTCTCCATGCCCATTGTAAACAAGAAGGAAGAAATTGTCGGGGTGGCCACGTTTTACAACCGGAAAGATGGAAAGCCCTTTGATGAGATGGACGAGACCCTCATGGAGGTATGTGCACCAGGAGACTTTGTGCTATGGGGATCCAGCCGGCTTTTGCCACCAAGCCTGGCCTCCAGAGCTACTTGGTGGAGCCAGGTGTGCAGTTGCCCCGTCACCTGAGGACTGGCTGACCCAGTGCAAACACAGCTTCCACAACCACTCTCCTGGCTTCTGCTTTGACACTGTCAGGTTTGTAGCAACATCCATAGTCCCTTCCTCAAACAGTTCAATCGCTAAACTTCTCAACGTAGGGCAGTTTCAGGTTCACAGCAAACTTGAACGGAAAGTACCAAAAAAGTTCCTACTTACACCTGTCCCCAGACAGCAGCTTGTGAAGTCACTGCTCAGAAGAATGTGTTTTCCACTGTGTCTGTGCTTTATGTCACACATGCTCACACTAGGTGGTTTACCTGGCCCTCACAACTGAGCAAAGAGGCCAGCCCACAGTCTAGCATAGCCATTTCACAGCTGAGAAAATGGAGGTCCAGTTAAGAGTCAAACCAGAGAGTTTTGTCTCTGATTCTCCCTTCCTCTCTTTTCAGTCCTTGACTCAATTCCTGGGCTGGTCTGTCTTAAACCCTGACACCTATGAATCCATGAACAAGCTTGAAAATCGGAAGGACATTTTCCAGGACATCGTCAAATATCATGTGAAGTGTGACAATGAGGAAATTCAGAAAATCCTGGTGAGTCACACCCTTCACTGCCTCCTGCTCTGGTAGAGACGGCGCCTCACACAAGCAGCCAGACACAGGCAGGATGTGACATCAACGCGGGCACAGCCCGGGTGAGGATTTCCTGAGTCATGGGAAGGTAGCAGGCCTCAAACCTAATGAGTGGATGGATGGGTGTTGACCACTGGGACATGCCTTGTGGAACTGGAGCTGGTAAAATGTGGCATACAGGTGTACTGAGAGCTCAAAGTGGTATCACCGCTTGGAGATAGCAATCTCTTGCAGGGCTGCCTTGTCATGGGACTGACCTGACCCTGACTTCACAGTTCTAGAAAACCCCATTATCACTAAGCTCAGGACTGACTGGGGCTAGAGCCCCTTCTCTGAGATAAGGCTGTGTCTGACAAGCCCATACAGTGGTCAATTTCTCAGCACCTCCCTGCTCTGGGGTCAGTTCACTTAGAGGAAATCAAAGCAAAGTGAAGTCTCGTGAGCCAAGAAGTAGTTCAGAAGAAGTGTGGATCCCTCACCGAGTTTCCTTACTTTACATTTTCAAGAGAAATACACACCGAGGACCTTTACTGATGCTGACAAGAGTTAGACACTGAGGGGTCAGTTTATCTTCTCACTGTAGTGGGGAACAAACTGACACTCCAAAAGGAAGAGGGCCTTGTCCCCAAGTCTCCCAGTAGGGAAAGAAGTTATCAGGACAACAGACAGGGTCTGTAGCACTCTTAAGAAAGGGCTGCCCGAGAAGCAGGGAGCATCCTTCCTAGGGAGGCTCCCTGGTGTAGGCCACAGACCATCGGAGCTCAGGCAGGCTCCACAGAAGAATCCTGCCTGGGGCAGTGACGTGGCCTGGGAGCTTTCAGAAAAACATGAGCATCACTCCCAGGGGTTGGGTCTCTGAGAGCCCGAGCTCTTAGAAGCAAGTTAACTAGCTGGTGTGGGACAGGGAATCAGCAGAGTTCCCAAGCTGAAAGGCATGGGCCTTTCAAGTTCAAGTAACCAAGGCCCACGTGTCCAGCTAGGAAAAGATCACAACAGATGTGGTGCTTCCTCCCCATAACCAGTTGATTCCAAGGAAGACACAGGCAGGGCCAGAAGAGTGGCCCCTCGGTGAGCTTTGCTTGGTTCACCTCAGCCCCGCGAGGAACATGTGGACAGATTTTGCTCTAAGCCAAGAAACCAGAAATAAGGAAGTGGGTCCACAGCTCCCACTTCTTATGGCCCAAGAGAGGAAGGGACCGTGCCCCCAAGGCACATGGAAAGGGACAGGAAGAGCCAGGAATATGGCCAAGGCTTCTTTACCCCCAATGAAAATAATAACATTCTTTGATTTTAGTGCTTGCTCTGCACCAAATGCTGTGCTCAGTACTTTACCTGGATCGTTTAATTCAGGCACACCTACACCTATGCTGTCCTAAAAGCACTTCGTACACACCTGAAGTCATCTGTTCAGTCCTCCTCTCATCCCTGTTTAACAGATTGAAGATCAGCAGCATTAAATAACACTGCCAGTAGGTGGCAGAGCGTCGACTGGGATGCAGGTCTCAGCAGTTGCCCAAGGTCATGTTTGCTCATCCATCAGTGCTGGAGGCAGCCTCCCTGAACCAGTGGTTTTGTGGAAAAGATGTTAGAGGAAGAAAAAATACAGATAATAGAAGAGTGGAGGCTGAGCATGGCCTTCAAGGTTATAACTTGCTGTATTTTCTCTGCTTTTTCCGGGCCCTGACAGAAAACTAGAGAAGTTTATGGGAAAGAGCCATGGGAATGCGAGGAAGAGGAGCTGGCTGAGATCCTGGTGAGCTAAGTCGGGCAGCCCTGGCCCTGGTGTCTCCCTGGCAGGTGCTTGGAGTACACACGAAGTATTCCCACAATGCCTGCTTCCCACTGCTCTGCTCTGGTCCTCCCAGCACACCCAGGATGGAGACAGGGATGAGGGGGGCCAAGGGAGGGGGTAGTCCAGGAACAATTCTTGATCACTTGACTTTGTCGTTTATATACAGCAAGGGGAACTGCCAGATGCAGAGAAATACGAAATTAATAAATTCCACTTCAGTGACTTGCCCTTAACGGAACTGGAGCTGGTAAAATGTGGCATACAAATGTACTACGAGCTCAAAGTGGTAGAAAAATTCCACATTCCACAAGAGGTGAGGTCAAGCAAACATCGCTGGTTTCCCTTTTTCTGTTTCCTTTTCCTGAACCTTGGATCTGTAACCACTTTAAAAAGAATCCGCCCTTGGTGCTGAGGGGATGAAGCCTCAGGTCACAGTGAGGTCACAGTGGGGTCACAGTGGGGTCACAGGGAACCCTGTAGTTGGGCCACTGTGGGCTCCCAAGCAGGGAGTCTCAAAGGCTGAGAATGATTAAGTGCACAAAAAGGCCCTCTGGCCAAGCAGGGGTGAGAACGGGGTGAAATCCACTCACACTGGGCTCTCTCTCCACAGGGAAGGCCTAAGGGGCACTGCGAATGCAAGGGGAGGGGACACAGAAAAGGGGGTATATGCAGTATTCAGAATTTCCCAGGTTCTGATTAAAGCAGTGCTTTGCAGAAAGCGTTGCCCTGGACCACCTGGTCCACAACAGAGCAGTTAGCAGAAACACAAGTGTATCACACACTCACATTCCCAGCCTGAATCAGGTTACACAAGCTTCGATCGTTTCGATAGGTATCCCAGTTGGAGAACCCCAGGGATGAAGAAACCTTTCTCCTTTTCTTCCTGTGAAACCACTGCCGGCTTTTCCCAGGATAGCTGCACTCCGGGGTGCAGTTTGAGACCAGCAGAATAACAACATCCATGTTCATAGCAATAAGCAGCTTGAAAAGCGCACCTGCCATTGCTGCCTCCCACCTTCTGGGCCATTGTTGGCACTGGGGGGACCTCAGGAGGGCAGGTCCAGGGCACCTGGCCAGGAGTGCTGCCTCACGGATGTGCTTGTGTTTGCAGGCCCTGGTGCGCTTCATGTATTCCCTGAGCAAGGGCTATCGCAGGATCACCTACCACAACTGGCGGCATGGCTTCAACGTGGGCCAGACCATGTTCTCCTTGCTGGTGGTACGGGGGCTGGACGGGCTGGCTGCACGCTGGACAACCTCATGCAGACTCCACAACGTGACGGCCTCTGGGCTGCCATCCTTTCTGATTATGGCCCTAAAAGAAATGCCAAAGGGGCACATGCTTAGCATCAAAGAATTACAAGGATAGGGGAGCCTATAAAATAAAAAGTGAAAGCAAATTGCCCCTGTAGTACTGCTATCACTAGTAGTCCAGCTATTTGAAGGAAGCTGTGGCACGAGTTCTTCTAGAGGTTCTTTAGGAAGCCTGGAGGCATATTTGGGAACACACGAGTGTACAGAAAATACACACCATTTATTTCATTTTTAACCAATGAAATAGTATTATTCAGTATTTCTAAAAATATAAAAATATATGAATCTTTCATTTTATCTATGTGTGTGTATATATATATCAATTACATTTTTCCAATATGTAGAAAGACACTTTACCACTTTAACTATTTTAAAAAATTGATAGTAATTCAGAATTACTATGTGAGGGAATGGGAGGAGAGACATAGAGGTCTTTTCTCTATTGGTTCAGTCTCCAAATAGCTGCTGTGGCCAGAGCTGGATCAATCTGAAGCCGGGAGCCAGGAGCTTCTTCCAGGTTTCCCACACGGCACAGGAGTCCAAAGACTTGACCCATCCTTTGCTGCCTTCCCAGGACATTAACAGGAACCTGGATCACAAGTGGAGCAGGAGCAGGTGTTATGGTGTAACAGACTGTTCCTCTGTCTGCAGCCCTGGCATCTCATCATGTCTGGCCCAAATAAAATACTTCAAAAAAAAAATTAGTTGCACATCCTAGAAAAGTCAGCTCCAGGAAAATCTCTGGCCACCACAGGGAGTCAGGGATAGAGCCAAGGCAAGACCCAGGTTCCCAAGCTCCAGAGCCCCCTTCTCCCGACACTTCAGTCCTGCTTCTAGTCCCGCACAAAAGGAGTGATTTGCATCTGTGGCTGACCTTCCAGACAGGGAAGCTGAAACGATACTTCACGGACCTGGAGGCCTTGGCCATGGTCACCGCTGCCTTCTGCCATGACATTGACCACAGAGGCACCAACAACCTCTACCAGATGAAGTGAGTCAGCCTTAACCAGATCCCTCCCTGCCCTGGCCCCTGGCCCTTAGCCCCAGGATTCATTGCTGAGGGCTACAAGACCCCCAGACAGACTCACTGCCATCAAGAAATCCCACTACCCCCAGCTTCTCACTTCCTGCTGCCTTGGTACTTCAGGCCACCCTGTAGGAGACAGA
Source organism: Ochotona curzoniae (assembly GCF_017591425.1). NCBI lineage: Eukaryota > Metazoa > Chordata > Mammalia > Lagomorpha > Ochotonidae > Ochotona > Ochotona curzoniae. The sequence continues at coordinate 42,829,303 of NW_024464918.1, forward strand.
ACAGTGATCCCCCAAAGATGTCCATAACCCATAGCCTGGATCCCTGGGAATACGTGGCCTTACATATCAAAGGGGACTTTGTGGGTGTGACCGGGTGAGGGAGCTTGGGATGTGGCAGGCAACCAAGTTGGCCCAAGTAGTAAGAATTTCCTTATAAGAGGCAGGAAGCCTGAAGGAGTGAACATGCTACCCTGCTGGCTTCGAACATGGAGGAAGGGGCTGCAGGTAGCATCTGGAAGCTAAAGGGGTCAGGACACATTCCCCTTCAGAGCCTGCAGGAGGAAAGTATTTCAGATTTTTGAATGCCAAGGCTTTGAAAAAACACATTTGTATTATTTTAAGTCATGGCTGCAGTCTGTCATGGCAGCCACAGGAAAGCAGCACAATCAATGCCTCCTCTCGCCTCCTTTCTTGTCCCACCTGCTCACCTCCTTGGAACCAAGGTGCCAGGAAGAGACACGAGCCCGTTCATTCCCTTTCCTTGATAAGACTCTGTGCTGGGCAAAGCAGGTGCCATGGGAAACAAACTCCCTTCCCCCTGAGTATTTTTTTCTTTTTTTTTTTTAATTTATTTATTTATTGGAAAGTCAAATATACAGAGAGGAAGATCTTCTGTCCAATGAAGTGACCACAATGGTCACTGCACCAATCCGAAGCCAGGAGCCAGGAACCTCCTCCAGGTCTCCCATGCAGGTGCAGGGTCCCAAGGCTTTGGGCCATCCTTGACTGCTTTCCCAAGCCACAAGCAGGGAGCTGGATGGCAAGTGGAGCTGCCTGGATTAGAACCAGTGCCCATATGGGATCCCAGCGTGTTTAAGACAAAGACTTTAGCTGCTAGGTCACTGTGCCAGGCCCACACTACTGCTTTCTTTTCTTCTTCTTCTTTTTTAAAGATTTATTTATTTTTATTGGAAGTCAGATTTACAGAGAAAAGGAAAGAAAGGGAAAGATCTACCATCTGCTGGTTCACTCCCCAAGTGGCCACAAAGGCCAGAGTTGAGTCAATCTAAAGCCAGATTCTGGGAGCTTCTTCTGGGTCTCCCAAATGGGTGCAGGGTCCCAAGGCCTTGGACCATCCTCCACTGCTTTCTCATACCACAAGCAGGGAACTGGATGGGAAGTAGAGCAGCTGGGATATGAACCACTGCCTTCATGGGATCCCAGCACATGCAAAGTGAGGACTTTAGCTACTAGGCTACCATGCCAGGCTCCAAACACAATATTTCAGACTCTCTACGGAGTCGGTGATCCAAAAGAGGTTCAGAATCATTTGTGCAGAAAAGCTGGAGCCAGATCAGGAGACCCCATATATAGCCCAGTTTTCCTGTCTCATTCCTGGTCTTCAGTCCCTCTGCCTGCACAACGAGGAGGTGACAGGACTGTTAATGACTTCAACCTGACCTTGGCCATTCCCACATTGATATCCTATCTGTTCTTCCTCCTCTCCCTTCCCTTCAGATCCCAGAACCCACTGGCCAAGCTCCATGGGTCCTCCATCTTGGAAAGACACCATCTGGAGTTTGGAAAAACACTGCTGCGAGATGAGGTAGGTTGAGGCCCTGTGTGCTGGTCCTGGCCTGGCCTGGAGGTCCCGCACCACAACAAGCTCGAGTTTACCCAGGCAGCTTTTCTCCCTCTGCCCTGGGCTACCTCTACTGTCACTGTAGACGGCAACTGGCTGGTGGACGGCTTTGTTGTCAGCACCACATCTCACAGCCCTCCTTGGATGTTCTCTGTAGAGCCTGAATATCTTTCAAAACCTCAACCGCCGGCAGCACGAGCACGCCATCCACATGATGGACATCGCCATCATTGCCACAGACCTAGCCCTATACTTCAAGTAGGTGTTTCTTTTCTTCCTAATAATCAAAATAACAGCAACAAACACCATTGTTCCAATTGACCTACTCTGCATCATATGCTAGGCCCAACCCAGAGACCCTGTGGATCAGATATTCTATTCTCCAAGTGGGGAAACTGAGGGCCAAGGCACGAGACCTGCTAAGTGATCGCACGTCAGGGCACAGTCAGGGTTAGATCCTAGGGCTTCACACCCAGGCATTGGTTCTTGGAACATTACTGGATTAATTACACTGATTAATAAGACCTTGTATGGAATAATCAATAGGGGCTGTCTGATCTTAAGATTGGCTCCACTGAATACACTGGTATGTCTTGTAGGAAGAGGACAATGTTCCAGAAGATTGTGGATCAGTCCAAGACATATGAGAATGCCCAGGAGTGGACACAGTACATGATGCTGGAGCAGACCCGGAAGGAAATTGTGATGTGAGTTGAGGCCGGGCGACTCCTGACCCTCTTCTGCTCTGGGTTGAGGGACTGACAGCTCTGGCGGCTCTTAGCAGAGCTTTGCCACACCTGCCATGTGGGGGCCTCTGATCTCCGAGAAAATGAAGCCATGCCATAGCTGAATTACAAGTTATAACATACAAATATGTTTAATCTTTATTTTAGCACTAGACTATATGATGATTTATTAGTGTTGTATTTCTCTATATAAACAAAATATTCGAAGTATTCGAATCATGAAGTCTAGGATTTGGGGGGCAAAGGGATTTACCTTTCATGCTTTTGAGAAAACAAAATGCATTAGACTAATTATGGTTTGGGTGATAACATATAGGCTATTGCTATAAATCGACTTAATTATCTTTCTTAAAAATGATTTATTTATTTGTAAGGCAGAGTTATAGAGAGTGGAAGAAACAGAGAAAATGAAGGAGGAGAGGGGAAAGAGCTATCTCCCATCTGTTGGCTCACCTCCAGATGACTACAACAGCTGCTTCCAGGTCTTCCGTGTGGGTTGCAAGAGCCCAAACAGTTAAGCCATCTTCTGCTGCTTTCCCCAGGCCACTAGCAGGGAGCTGGATTCAAAGTAGAGCAGCCAGCACATGAACCAGCATCCATACATGATGCTGATATCACAGGCAGCCTTTTTACCCACTATGCCACAGTATCAGCCCCAGATTGGCTTCATTTTCTAAATCTTCATTTGCATATTTACAATATCCTGCAATACTACTGTGCTAGATTCATATGATTTACATGCAATTAAAGGTATGTACCTAACCGACCATGAGACTCATCCGTAAGTTGCCTAGTGAATACCTCTGTTTGTTTCCTCATTGTTCTTCCACAGTTCATCCCAATGGGCCATGGGGTGAGGAGGATACATGTGAGGTATTTGGTGGCTGTAAGTGCAGCCAATACCCTGAGGGCCCTGGCTTCCCTGTGATGGGTCCTGAGTGTTGATGGTAATGGCCGGGAAGGATCTCAAGTGGAGAAAGGCCTGACCCATTTTCTAAGAAGCCTTGGGTAGTTTATCCCAGAGGCTTAATGGAAACATGGTATGATTAAGCCAGGTGTTGTAAGTGCCTGCCATGGAGAAGCGGCAGCTGCTGGGACTGGCAAGCGGCTCCTCCCTGTGTCCTGCACTTGTCTAATCAGGCCTTGAGAAAGGCGTGCAGGTCCTAGGGAACAATATGACCGTCCCTCCCAACGGTGCAGACACATTTAGGTCACAGTTCTCCCAAGCAGTCAAGGAACTTCCTCACCATCCATTTCAAAATGGTACATCAGAAGAACCAAATAGGTGCGAGGAACATCTTGTTCAGGAATAAGAGCACTCAATATTACAAAGTTGTTGAGGGCCTATACCCCAGCATAGTGGGTAAAACTACTGCCTGCAATGCTGGCATCCCAGATGGGCAGTAGTTTGCATCCTGGCTGCTCTATTTCCAGTCCAGGTCCATCCTAATCGCCTGAGGAAACCAGTGGAAAATGGCCCAAGTGTTTAGGGTCCCTGACATCCACACTGGAGACCCAAAAGAAGCTCCTGGCTCCTAGCTTCAGCCTGGCCCAGTCCCAGCCACTGTAGTCATTCTGGAGAGTAGATCCCTAGATGAAAAATTTTTATCACTTCCTGTCTCTCTGTAACTCTGACTTTCAAATAAATGAATAACTTATTTAAATTAATTCTGCTTAAATTCTTTATTTGAGGTGATTTACAAGAAAAAAAAAAAACAAAAAACCTCTTTTTATTTGGGGCTAGTTAGGAAGAAGATCTTTCTTGCCTTCTTACAAGCAGACAAGAATGCCTGGCAAATTCTGAAGTAGAAGAATAATCATGGGAGCCAGTAGAACTGAGAGCAGCTCAGGATGACCACGAAGCGCTGGTCAGGTCAAGGCACGGACTCGCAGGACTCTGTACGTGCTCCAAGTGCAGAAAGTGCAGAGAGCTGCGCGCTCACAGATGGTGTGGGGACAGTGGGGTGCCACGAGGGAGATCCCTCCTTCACTTCGCACCAAAATAAATCCCAAATGAATCAAGAATGTTTAAACGGTGGGAGAGGGAGAGAAAAGCAGGCAAGGGGAAAGCATTAAAGACTTAAAATAATTTCAGAGGGAATTTCTTCAAGAGTACTTTGAATTTACAAGCTAGAAAATAGACACATTTGGCTATGCAAAAATTAAGAATTTGGGCCCAACCCACAAATAAAGAACCAAAGACAGAAGGCAAGATAAAGTAAGATAAGAAAACGCTTTCAATGTTTTTGACAAAAAGCTAATTTCCTCAGTAACTGAAGTGTAACACAATTCAAGGGAAAAATGAATAGAAAAAGTGCAAAAGGCACGAACAGACACTTCCAAGAAAAGGGATTACAGTGGGATGTAAACGAATGGGAAAATGATGACTCACATGCAGAGGAGGGCAGAAGGAGGCGATGCAGTTCTCAGCAGTCCTGTTGGCAAAGATGCAGTGTTTGATCGCACGCCACCATGCAGAACAGAGGGGAAGAAGCACATGCTCTCAGTCCGTCTTTATGGCAGCATCGATCAAAAGTCTCCATACACTTTGCCTCAGTCATCTCACATCCAGGACCTCCCCTCTACACATTCTCCCACATGTGCACCACAGAGAAGACACCAAGTTTTTTTCTCCTGTTGTTTGCAATCACAGCAAAGATGGAAAACAGCTCAGGTAACCATCAGTAGGATACCAGTCAAGTAAGTCACAATCCTCTCATGCAATGCAGTGTCATAGGCTGCACAAAGAAATGATGTCATGTAAGACATGGAATAATTAAAATGCCAGAATAACACTCCGTGAGAGAACTCAATAACAAATCCTGGTACACAGAGAGAAGGCAGGCTGTTAACCCAGGGCAACAAAATTGGTTGGTGTGTTTTTTGTCTTTGTTGACAGTTGGTGTCAAATTGCCATGCTCTTTAGATTACTTTGCAGTTAGAGGATCATATAGTAGCTTTAATATTTATCAAGTGCTGCAGATTAGCTGTTTTGTGAATATCGGGTCTATGATGAAATAGTTTTAAATGCTCACTTTCAAGTGTGTAAGAATTAAAATTAAAAAGTCCAAAAAGACCTGTAAAGGTGGTTTCTCGATCCCAGGACTGTTGACATTTGAGGCGGGTAACTTGCTGTACCTGTGCTGGGTGATGCAGGATGTTACACAGCTCCCCTGGTCCCTGCACACTGGAAGCAGCCTCTGTCTGCCAGGTACAACAGCCAGCCATGCCTTCAGACATTGCCCAGCATCTCGCCAGCTCAGAAGCATTGCCATAGGGCTCTCTTGGGTCCATCCTGTAGTCTGATGATCAGAACAGTTTCTCACCCAAGCAGGATGGAGCTGGTACACAAGTGGGTCTTTGGTGCCAAGCAGTCTGCAGGCTACACGCACTGCCTGTGCAGGTGCCTTCACGTGCCTGCTCAATGGGGAGTGTGGTTATAGATGCTTTCTGGATCACAGTGGGGGCTGAGCTGGAGGAGCTGCTGGTTTTAAGTGTTTCCTGTTATAAAAGACCTTTGCGTGTGGATTTTGGCCAGCGTCTCACATGGAGTTCCTGAGTATCATTGGTTCTGACCAGGGGCGCTCTCGGCAGGTCCCTAGACAACTTCAGGGACAGGGCACTGTGTAGAGCAAGCCTTGATAGGTGACTTGCTCCCACTTTCGCCCCACCCTCACCTCTTCCGAGGAAAAAGGATCTGGAGGCTGATTTGATTGCAAGATGCTAATGATGCTGTCAACCACCTCTATGAGACAAAAGCTCCCAGCACAGGGTTCAGGGAGCTGCTGGGAGGGTGGCACTCACCGCTCCCCACACCCTCCACCTAGGCCCCTCTTCTCTCTGGCTGTTCCTGAGTTGTGTCCTTTACACGAACTCAATATATGCAAATGAAGCTTTTCCCTGACTTTTGAGAGCTGATTCAGCAGACTGCTAAGCTGAAAATGGAGGAGAATCCCAACTTTGTAGCCAAGTCAAACAGAAGTGGTTTTAATCTGGGGACAAGGCACCTATAATTGGCTCTGACATGAGGCTGGCTGTACCCTAAAAATCTGTACTGTCTGGTGCTAACTTCAGGCAGCTGGGGTGAGGGCTGAACTCAACTGCAAGCTATCTGGTTGGTGTCAGAATTGGTTCTTGGGAGAAACAAACCCAACAGCACCTTCCTGTGTCTGGGTCTTGTGGCAGGCTTGTCCGAGGGCCCACAGCTAACTCTTGCACAGGCCCCAGCCGACTGGCTTTGGTTAGACTCCTGCCCAGCTATTTCTTGCATCTCACTACTTGTGTGTCACTACACAGGAACAAGAGTCACAGTAACTCCAAAGCAAAGGTATGACAGCTCCCTCCTCACTGAATCCCTCACCTCAGATTTCATTTACAAATATACTTATTTATTTATGTATTGGAGAAGTAGATTTACCGAGGGAAGCAAATGGTCAAACAGCCAGAGCAGAGCTGAGCTGATCTGAAGTGGCACCCACATGGGGTGCCAGTACTTGCAGGCAGAAAGTACCCAATTGAGCCATTGCAGTAGCCCTCAAAAGCTGAAAGGGCTCAGCAGTCCCCTGCTGCTGAGGAGTGACATAAGTTGTCTTCTAGGCTAAGCATAACACACATTTTTGACTGGCAAAAAAAAAAAAAAAAAAAAAAAATCAAAAGAAGAAGGTTTCATGACCAAAGGAAAATGATGCGAAATGCAAGTTCCAGTGTCTATAAATAGAGCCTGTTTTTCTGCCTAGCACTCCATTCTGACTTCTGCAGGTCCTGGGCATTCCTGTCTTCATGATTCCTATCTCCATTCAAAACAAGTAAGGCGGGGTATTGTGACACAACTGCTCAAGCTGCCGCCTGTGGTGTCAGCATCCTATATGGGCACCAATTTGAGACCCGGCTGCTCCACTTTCCATCCAGCTCCCTGCTAATGTGCCTAGGATGTGCAGAAGATGGTCCAAGCCCTAGGACCCTTACATCCACGTGGGACACCTGGAAGAAGCTCCTGGCTTCCAGCCAGTTCTGTTTCAGCCATTGTAGCCATTTGGGAAATGAACCAGCAAATGAAAGATCTCTCCCTGTCTTTCCCTTCCCTAAGTTTATCTTTCAAATAAATAAATAATAAAATTATTTTTTTTAAAAAAAAGCTTTTAGAAAGTAAGTAAAAGATTTTATGGCTATGGATACAAATACAATTATAATCAAGGCTAAATTCAATATTACATATTCCTTATTACTGTATTACATTTTTCTGCTTTTGAAAGAAATTAAAATATTTTCCTGGACCCGCAGCGCTCTGCTGAATGGAAAAGCCAACCTTGCTTTCAGCCCTCAACTGGTCTGGGAAACAGAAATGTTTCCTACCGGGCCCTTTACAGAGACTGCTTGCCGCCTCCAGGTCTCGTGTTTTATAAACCAGGACAGCCAGGCCCAGAGAGACCAAGTGGCTTACCTGGTGCCACGTAGGCGTCCGTGGGGCTTCAGCTCCGGAACCCAGGTCATTCCAGCTCCCTTCACGCGAAGGCTTCTCCGTGGCCTTCCCAGCAGGCAGGGGTGGTGAGCCAGTGTCCTGTCAGAGCTCAGCAAGGCAGCACTTCCGCCAGGGCTCAGGGAGAAGACGCTCTCAGCCGCGCAGCTGAAGCCGGCCGGAAGACACGGCGCTCCGGGCGGATGTGAGGACTGCTTGCTTCCGGCACCCTGAATCATCGATGGAAGGAAGGTGGCTATGATGAACAGAGCAACAGGTGCATGACAAGGTCACCCCCCGTGATCATCACAATAACCCTCAGGAGCAATCGGCATGTCAAATCCAAGAAACTGCTGGATTCTGTTTTTGAGAGCAAGATCAGAATTCCTTTTTTAAAAAATATTTATTTTATTTTTATTTGAAAGGCAGAGTTGCAGAGAGGAGAGACAGAGAGCCTCCATCCTCTGGTTCACTCCCCAAATGGTTACAATGGTCAGGGCTAGGCCACTCTGAAGCCAGGACCCTGGAGCCTCCTCCGGGTATCCCATGTGGGTGTAGGAACCCAAGGATTCAAAGCATCCTCCACTGCCTTTGCAGGCCACAAGCAGGGAGCTGGATGGGAAGTGGAGCAGCCGGGACTCATACTGTAGGCCGTATGGGATGCTGGCACCACAATTTGAAGATTAGCCTACTACACCACAGCACTTGCCCTGCAAAATCCAAGTTTCATGGGTTCAACTTACTGTGATGCTCACGCTTTACAAATGCCCAGCTGAGGCTGAAAGATCCTGAGTTTGCTGACACTGCGTACAGCAAGTCAGGAGAGGCAGAAGGTCTAGTTCAGCTCTGACTCCAAGGCCCTGCATAGAATCTTAAGACTTGCCATTGAACTCCATCCCCTCCTCTTGACTACTGTGGCCAACCAAGAGGCTAGATTTCTTCTTTATTTTAAAGATTTATCTTTTATCTATATGAGAGGCAGAGTTACAATGGAGAGGCGTAGAGATCTTCCACCTGTAGATTCACTCCCCAAATGGTCACAATGACTGGCATTTAGAGAACCCACCTCCTAATATCACACAGGAGGAGGTCAGGGATCCAACATGTGAATTTGGAGGATCACAACTTTTTGATCTATAACAGAGAACTCCTATACATCCCTCAAAACTTGATCTGTCATTTCATAGATGCCCACTGTGCTAAGCTGCTCCTATCTTGGGTACCCATACTTGTTCTTGCTGTTGCACGAGGCCACTGTGGGGACAATGTTTTAGGCTGTGTGCTCCTTGAGGGATTGGGAATCCCCTGTGAGCCTCTCTGGACTATCCAGGGCCCCCCAAGCAAGGGGTTGGTGCTGAAGTGGACAGAAGGCTCATCCTAAGGCAGGGGCCCTTGGTGCACCTGGCTTCCCTGGTGCCTGTGTGTCCTTGTCCTCATGCCAGCAGGGAAGCTCTGTCTTGCACACACCCAGGTGTTTCCTCAGGGTTGCAGGGTCGGCTGCTTTGGATCTTTCCCGCTCCATCCTACACAGCCTCCTGAACTGTCTCCTGAAGCCGGACCTGTGAGACCCCCAACTCCTAAATGGCTCCCTTCCAGCTGCTGACTTCCCGGAAATGCTGGGTTCTCCCAGAAGAGAAGTCCTAGCACACGTGGTCCTAGGTGACCCACCCTGAAATGCCTCCTCCAGTGCCCCACACCACCTCTTGTTTCAGTTCCTTGTCTGTTCCCTCCCATCTTATTGCTATAGTCCCTATCCACGTAGTAATAATATTCCTCAGCCTTTCCTATTTCAGAGTTCCCTTTCAGAGTTTAGTTTTGAATTATTTCTTTTCCCCCATTCCCTTCAGCTTTATCTGGGATTTTTGTATGTTTATTTCTTTTTAATTTTTCAGTCACTGCCTCCCTTATGCTACCTTTTTAAAAAAGATTTATTTATGGGCCTGGTGCAGTAGCCTAGTGGCTAAAGTCCTCACCTTACACGTGCTTGGGTCCCATATTGGTGCCGTTCATGTTCCAGTGGCCCCACTTCCCATTCAGCTCCCTGCTTGTGGCCTGGGAAAGCAGTCAAGGACGACCCAAAGCCTTGGGACCCTGTACTGTGTGGGAGTCTGGGAAGAAGCTCCTGGCTCCTGGCTTCAGATCGGCACAGCTCCTGCCATTGCAGTCATTTGGGGAGTGAATCATTGGACAGAAGATCTTCCTCTCTGTATATCTAACTTTGCAATAAAAATAAAAAATAAATCTTAAAAAAAAAAGGAAACGGGCAGAATTACTAGGAGAGAGAAAGGAAAGAGGGAGAGATCTTCCATCTGCTGCTTCGTTCCCCACATGGCTAAACCAGGAGTCAAGAGCTTCATCTGGGTCTCCCACATGGGCGGCAAGCACCAAAGCAGATGCGTCATCTTCTGTTGCTTTCTTGGGTGCATTAGCGTGGAGCTGCAATGGAAACAGAGTTCGTATGGATGCACGTGTTGCAGGCAACAGCTTAACTTGCTGGGCCACAACGCCAGCCCCTCCTGCTACTTCTTAATATGGGCCTCCCCTAGTTTTTAGCAATGGTCACACTTGCCCACCTTTCCATGGGGGAATGTCATCTCCAGCATGGCAAAGAGTGGTTCTTGAGGGACAGGAGCAGACAGTCTTCGCTGTGAGCTGGCAATCCACAGTGGTGGCACTTCCAGAACAAGCATCCAGAAAGGTTCTGGCAGCTGCTGTGTCGGGTGACACAGAGAACAGGTCTGAGAAACGTAGCTCTACCCTGAACAAGGGAGGAAGGACCCTGGAGACACGATGAGCTCCACGTAAACGTTTTAGATCTATCTGATTCATTTGAAAGGCAGAGAGGCAGAGGTCTGTTATCCTCTGGTTCACTTCCCAAATACCTACAAGGGTTTGCAGTGCGCCAGGCTGAACTCAGGGGTCTGGAATCTGATCTGGGCCTCCCACATGGTGGGAGGGACTCAAGTACATGAGGATTCAAGTCTGCTGCTCTGATGGCACTTACAAAAAAAACTGGTGTTTAAACTTGCCTGATACATACCAAAGCCCAATATGTGTTTCCAGTGTACACACCAGGTACCACGTGAGATTTTACAGATTACACATCACTTAACCTTCCACCCGCTCTGATCATGGAAAGTACCATTACCAACACAGGAGGCTTAGAAGGATGGCTTGATTTTTCCAATGTCAAATCTCTGAAAATTGGCAGAGGCAGGACGCCAAGCCCTATCCTCAGATGCCATGGGGCAGCTAGCCCTTTGCCCACCATGGAGATGGAGAGACCCCCACTGGCAGAGGCCAAGAAACAACAGAGAGGGTAGCACTAACTGGCATGTGAGCGTACACAGCCATCAGTGGCTGCGGGCTGACGGAGGGTGTTCTGTGTGTGCAGGGCCATGATGATGACCGCCTGTGATCTCTCAGCCATCACCAAGCCCTGGGAGGTGCAGAGCAAGGTAGGAACCCCGAGGTCAGGGCACCCCGAGCCTGCTGACTGCAGCAATGAGGCCTGGATTCTCCTGGCCCAGCCCCAAGGCCAGTGACCCTATGCTTCCTCCTCCTTTGTGGAGACATTTAACCAAACCGGGGCGGCAGGACAGGGGTGGGCTTTTCTTCTTTGCTAAGTTGGAGGTGCAAGTCAGGCGGGAGCAGGGCTGGGTGGAGTTGGCTGGGATTTGACTCTGTGTACTGTGGTGTGGGGGTGGTGGGCTATCTATCTCTTGCAGGTGGCCCTACTGGTTGCTGCAGAATTCTGGGAACAAGGTGACCTGGAGCGCACAGTGCTGCAACAGAATCCCATTGTGAGTGTGTGTGTGAGCATGTTTGAGTATGCGAACGTGTGTGTAAGCATACATGCAAGAATATATGTATGTTAACATTCATGTCTGAGTGAGCATAGGGCATGCAATCATGTGTGAGACACATGTGAGATCATGTGCCTGAGCATGTGTGAGCATGCAAGTGTATGGTCATGTGTGTGAGCATGCTGTGTGAACATGTGTGTATATTTGTGTAGGGGGAAGCATCAGCCTATGTCAGGTGTGTAGGATCTCTTCCTGACCCACACACGTGAACCCCCTGGCATATAGATGTAAGACCTGACCCCGGGGATGACCTCTGCCTAATACAGTGGTTCTTTATCAACTCCATTCCTTGAGCACACGTTAGAAACAACACACAGGCTGTACCTGACACTTACCCAAATAGAAGCTCTAGAGTCAGAGCCTAGCAATGTACAGCTCCTAAGCTTGGCCAGGCCTGCTCCGGTGTCTGTTTTGGGCTCACCGAGCACCACAGAGCTGGAGAAGTGGACCTCCACGCTTACACAGCCCTCATAATGCCAACACCACGGCAGCCCACCACCCCAGCTCTGTTCGGACAGCACAGACCGAGCCAGAGCTCTCGGTGTGTCTACAGCCACATCTATAGCTCAGACTGACTCAGCAGAGGCAGTGAGCGGGCTTCCCAGTGGAGGAGGGGCACCTGCCAGACGGTTTCCTAAAGGCCCTGGAGGTGGAGCTAAAGAGATAGAGGCGGATTTGGAGAGGATGGGTCAAAGGGAGTAAAGCTTTGAGGGACAGACAATTGGTATGGGGATGGGTTGAACCTATTTGAACATGCTAAGGGGCAAGGGAGCTGCCATGTGAAGTAGCTGGCATGTGAAGTAGCCGCCAAGGGAGAGTGGAAGATGGGGAGAAGGCAGGCGCTGTAAACAGGAACAGGACTTGTAGTTCTTAACGTATTGTAAATGTAGAAAGAACAGCTGATGATTGATGAGGCATCAGTCACTAAAAACAGGCGCTGTTCTTGCTTTATCTGCTTCCTCCAAGGCATTTCCCCCACTTTGATTGGAGTCTTTTAAAAATAAATCCCAGGCAATATCATTTCTCCCACCAGTGCTTTAGTATACACTCCTAAGAGGTTAAAAGCTCCATATAGATAGACACACGAACAACCACAATATCGTTATCATATTCACAAAATCATGGACACTTCAGTGTGATCCAACCCCCAGCCTCCATTCATTTTGCCTGAGAATACAAACTCAGAGACCCAGTCCAGGTGCACCCTGTCTCTGCTGGTTATGCCTGTTAAGTCTCTTTCCTCAATAGCATCCCATCCCCTATCCTGAATTTTTTTTCCCCTGAATCCCATTCATGTGTGAAATACTAAGTCTCCTAAATGCAATGTCTCCCACTTTCTGGATTGTTTGCCTCCGTGTGGTGGTGTTGGACATGTTGCTCTGCCCCCCATATTTTCTACAAAATGGCAGTCAGATCTGGAAACCCAATGAACTGACAGCTCAGGTTTTGTTCTCTGAGGAAGAATGCTGCCTCGGTGAGGCGGGTCCCTCTCACTGCCCATTGCACTAACTCTGCCTCCCGCTTGGCAGCCCATGATGGACAGAAACAAGGCGGACGAACTGCCCAAGCTGCAGGTCGGCTTCATTGACTTCGTGTGCACCTTTGTCTACAAGGTAGGGCTTCCGCTTCCTCCCGGACTGCCTAAGACAAGAGCTGCTTCGTGGCTGCCATGTGCCATGCTCATGGGTGGGCTTCTCCCCATCTCAGCACAAATTTACAGGGTGTCCCTGTGCCCCAGCCCCTTGCTGTGCTGGGCCAGGGCCAGCCCAGGGAGGAAGGCAGCCTGGGTCTCTGCCCTCTCCAGGGACGACAGACGACAGGTGAGATGTGGTAAGACAAGGCTTTGGAAACCTCCAAGAGGGTTTTGACTTACCTATGGGGTCAGAAGAGAAGGAATTTCTGAGATAGTGACAAGTAGGTAGCCTCAGGAGCAAAGGACCTTCCAGTGCTTCCAGCACAGAGTACAGCTTGTGTGAGGCCTCCAGAGAGGCACAGAGAGGCTTGGAATCCACCGCTTCATGCTAGACAGCGGTGCCAGGTAGGTTTGACATGAGAGAAGCCCAGGGCTATGGTGACCAAGACAGCGCCTTCCTGGGTCAGACCCTTCCAGCCATGCCTCCCCCAGGGCCTGGCCCCAGAGGTGCGCACACTCACACATGCCGTCTTCCAGGAATTCTCCCGTTTCCACGAGGAGATCACCCCCATGCTGGATGGCATCACCAACAACCGCAAAGAGTGGAAGGCGCTGGCTGATGAGTATGAAGCCAAGGTGAAAGCACTGGAGGAGGAGAAGCAGAAACAGCAGACAGCCAAGCCAGGTCTGTGCAGGCAGGGAGTCCTTCCCTGCACCCCCAACACACAAACACACACACACACACACACACACACACATAGAACCCAAAGTGCTAGCAGTATCTAGGCTTGGATTCAGCCTTCCTGATGACCTGCTGTTGCCTCCATCAGTAGAGGAATGCAATTGAGCATGGCAGAGAGGAGGGGTCAAAGATAAGCCACATAGTTAGCAAGTGGCAGAGCCTGCCTACAAGCCTGGGGCTGAGGGGTGCTCCGGTCCTCGCAGCCAGTGCCCCCTACCACTTAGGGCAGACTGTTTCACATGCCTACCCCAGGGCAAAGGAGAAAACCTGGAATCACTGGTCAGATGCCCAGCCTCTGTGTGATGTCTGAATCCTTTTCATACCATCAGGAGCAGAGGCTTGCATGCTGCAGTGACAGATGGCTCACTACCTTACCAACACCCTCATTCAGTACTATGATCTGAAAGGGCTTCCTTCCTCGGATTGTTCTTGTGGAAGCTTCCAGTAGCGGCCATAGTTCTGCCTTCAGGAACCAAATGGGATTTGTTTGTTCCAGCTCTTCCCTGCCGAGGGTACTGCCCCCAGTCATTTCTTTGAGGGGGGTGGGCTGCTGCTTCCTCACAGGATATGGCTCTAGACCCTGCCCCATCCTGGCTTTCTGACCCTCTTAAATCATATGTGGTTTGGAACATGGACACTGTCAGGCCCCCAGCGCTGCTGGGCCAAAGAGAGGGATTTAAACAGGCACTGCGAATGTGAAGCCCCGACATGGGATTCTGAAGCAAGTCCCACTCTGTATGGCTTTGGGGACAGCCCATGTGTTGCAGACACCACAGTTTTCCAACAGAAGGCAACAGTGGGGTGTCACAAGAAGGGTCTTCTGTTTGCAGATCTTTGGGGCTAGAGACAGACTTGTGCAAACATGTAGTCTGCATTTATTTATTCTCATTTTATTTGAAAAGGGGTAGGGAAGAGAGAGGGAGAGGGACAGAGAGAGAGAGAGAGAGAGATAGTTTCATCTACCTGTTCATTCCACCAGGGCTGGGCCAGGTGAAAGCCAGGAGTGAGAAAGCACCCCTTCCCATCTCGGACATGGAGGGCAGGGAGCTGAGCCATCCGCTGCTGGCCCTTAGGGTCTGCATTAATTAGGAGGCTGCTGGAATAGGGAGTAGCTCCAGGACTTGAACCCACTACTTACTTCAATATGTGAAGCAGGCATTCTAACGCTTTTAACCACTGTACCAAACACCTATACCACTTTTTAAAAAATGCATATTTATGCTCCGTATTCTAAATCTGGGATATTTCAGATTCAAAAACCCAGCACTCATCAGCTCTCATGTTGGCAAGATCAACACTGGTTTTCACCAACTGCTGCACTTTTTTCTGACAAAAACTGGTTGGAGATGAGTGGCAACTGTCACCTTTGCATGGGACAAGGGTCTTCTCCTTTGTCAGTTTCCACTACTCCCTGATTTTCCCAGACATTGGTATTAATGGGGTAATTCCCATTTTTCATGTTCCTGCACTGCTTTCTTCAGAGAAATATTGTCAGTATCCCTGATTCCCTTACCTCTGGATATGTACTTACTGTTGACTTCCACAAGTCCTAGAGTTTGCAACTGCTGGTCCACACTAGGTCCCAGAGCAGCACCCCCTGCAGTCTCCCCTCACCTGCCGTGTTCTCTTGTTCTCTTTCCTGCTTGCAGCGGCCTCGGGGAGTCAGCCTGGGGGGACCCCCAGTGCAGGGGGCGCAGCTGCATCCAAGTCCTGCTGCATCCAGTAGGCGACCAGAGATCTCCTGACAGAATGACACCGCTCTTTCATGGGGAGAGGCTACCCAAGCCAATGGAAAATCATGCACCTTCTAGAAAGGCAAGAATCACAGAATTTGAAAGCTGACCGAGCATTTAGCCTAATCTTGACCAGTGGCTTTAATATATTTTTCAGCCTTGAGAAGTACCGACTAGCTAAAACCAATGTTCTAGCTTTTGCAGACAATTAATGCCAGACCCACCTATTCACTTAGGAACAGTGTTGTTTTCATGCTTTCATTTAATGTTATATTGTAGTTGTTCATTTTTCCAAAAAGTAGAGAGTTGTACACTGAAGGCCCATGTATTCATCACTCAGATTCCAATATCAAGATTTGGGTGCATTTGCTTCGCTGTTTTTTTTTTTTTCTTTAACATTCACATCTTTTTCTTCCATCTATCCTTAGTGTTAAGTGTTTAAAGGCAAATTCCAGATGTGTGACTCCACTCCTCTACCACACATAGTTAAAGGAACAGGGCATTTCCCCATGTACTCACATCTTGCCACCTGCAACAAGGGAACACCTGACAGCTGGTTTTGTCTGTTGTGATGGGTCACACACCCCCTTCAATAAAGGAGTCGTGAGTGTCCCTGGCAGAGAGTCCTCTGTGCCACTTCCTTATGCTGGGGGGCAGATGGGGGAGTCACCCCAGCTGCAACGACACTCTGGGCCTTCCCTGAGAAAGTCGGGACCATCTTAGTGCAACCCAGGGACCACTGTGCAAGGCCAGTTATCCCTGGCCTCCATGTGGGGCCCCCAAGGCTGTGGCTGGACTCCCATCACAGCTCAACTTCTCCCTCTGCTCATTCCTTCTTCCCTCCTTCAGCGCACTCCTGAGCAAGCAACCCACAGTGTTCATCCATTCTAGAATCTGCTTCCCTGGGGATTCCAGCTTGTGACACCAGCCCTTAATCAACTTTTCCCTGTAGCAGTAAACTTGTCTTTAATAAGTGGTTGGCTGGAATCTAATGCAAACAGCTTCCACACATTTTTTTTTTCTTTTTAGGAAAAAAACAAGACATACTGTTCATTTTTAAAATTTTCCTTTTGTTTTAAGGAGTAAACATTTAGGCAAACTGTTTTCAATTTCTAAACTTTTGCCATAATCAATAAGTTTTTCTGCTGTGTACAGTTTATCTTTGTCTGGGCGGAGTTGGCCATGCTTAGCAGGATGTCACTGGCTTGATCAGCATTCACACCACAGACACTGATGTTAAAAACAGCACAACTGAACCAGAACCTGAGAATGACTGCCACATGCTGAAACGTTTGCAGGAAACGCCTGCTCCACTTGCCCCAATTTTAACTTTCCATTTTCTGCTGTTCCCCCAGCTTTACTGATGCATAGCAGACAAGTCAAAAGCATATGTATTTAAGTGATAAGGTGATATCTTTTTTTTTTAAAGATCTATTTATTTTTATTACAAAGTCAGATATACAAAGAGGAGGAGAGATAGAAAGATCTTCCATGTGATGATTTACTCCCCAAGTGAACGCAACGGTCGGTGCTGTGCCGATCTGGAGTCAGGAGTCAGGAACTTCCTCCGGGTATCCCACAAGCAGGATCCCAAAGTGTTAGGCCGTCTTCGACTGTTTTCCCAGGCCACAAGCAGGGAGCTGGATGGGAAGTGGAGTCGCCGGGATTAGAACCAGCGCTCATATAGGATCCTGGCGTGTTCAAGGAGAGGACTTTAGCTGCTAGGCCATGCTGCTAGGCCCCGAGGTGATGTCTTGAAGTACATATATTATATGTCTCCTTGAACCCACAACAGCCCATTTTTCCTCTTTTTTTCCCTTTGCAAATGACTTGTTATGCACAGGATCAGTTGTCCACTGTTGGGGATTTGTGTTTGGGATGACGTCTGAGACATTTCCTGTCTCACATTCTCCTACAGTCACTGCAGAACTGTTCTTTCTCCCAGATGGAAATAGTCTGCAGAAGTGAACCTGTTGGCACAGTTGCTGTGAGAGAAGGGGACCTCATGGCTGTCCTCGGCTGTGAACCGTAGTCTATGCTAACCTCTCTTTTTATACAAACAAGGACACAGAGGGCCAGTGAGAGAGCAAGGCCAGGGCCAGTCCACGGTACAGTTCCTTGGCTTCCTTCCAGACGGACATGCCCAGGGTCAGACAACACAGCGTGACAGGATGCACATCCTGGTGGCTTCCACGGTGGGGCAGTCCGGCTCCTGGCATACGAGCACTGACATATCTGCAAGCTGTGAACCTGTGGGAGCTGGATCTGCTTTTCCACATTGGTCTTTTAAGCAGTTATGTGCAGTGGCTGAGCGGAAGGCAAAGAGGCGATGCAGGTGTCACCCAGGAACATCCAGTCATTGAAGCTGCAGGTCCTGGCTCCAAGGCTCTTTGGCAAATTGCTCTGCTCTGCTTCTCAGCCTTTTTCATGAGCCCTGTGAGGCTCACAACGCTGGCTGGGCCACACTTGCTGAGTTACAGTTAGTGCCCAGTGAGACTGCCTGACAATGTTACCACTAATGGTTCGAACCGGTGATGGCCTAGGTTGGGCCTGACGTTACCAGTAATTCCAGCAAGGCCTGAAATGGATTGTTTCTGGATCAAACACTAGCATTCATTGAGGAAACGATGTTTTTGCAGGGAGTCCTTGGAATTCTTCAAAACACTTGGTGAAACATGCCCTAAAGGTTTTTTTTTTTTATTTCCTTGTTATTTAAAATACTGCCTCACTGAGAAAACCTTTAGAATTACTCCAAATATTAAGTAATAATTCCAAACGACAAAATATCCTTGGCATATTAAGATTTTGCTCTCCCAGATATTTATAAAATGAAAAAAAAAACCAACCAAAAAAACCACCTGTAAATTTTAATCTTCTCAGTCTGTCATTTGATTCCTTGTACCACAGCATAACCCACTCAGAAAAAAAATTCTTAGAAAATACTTACTTATTTGAAACTTGGAGTTATGGAAAGAAAGGGAACAATCCTATCTGCTGATTGATTCACGGTGGCCAGGCCTGAGCCACACCAGAGCCTGAAGCCAATAGTTCTATCTGGTCTCTGGCGTGAACAGCCGGGAGCCCAAGCCCTTTGGCCATCTTCCACTGCTTTCCCCAGGCACATTAATTAGCAGGAGGCTGGACAGGAAGTGGAGTAGCCATGACACAAACTACAGGAGATACCATCAGCCATAACACCAACCCCCCACCAGAAATTTTTGCTTGCAGATGCCCTGCAGTGCAGGGAACAGTCTTGTCCAGGAGCTTACCATCTAAAGAGTGAAGGGAGCTGCCGTCAGTCCAGCTGTCTTCTCCACCAGCTCTGATAGAGTGAGGCAGAGATGTTTTAGAACAGAAAATCATGATGCCATCTCTTCCAACCTAAGAAATCCAGCTGATTTTCAGTGAATGAAAAAAACAAATCACCTGAACAAAGGCCATAATAAAGAACAATCGGAAAGCAGTTTACATATAACATGAAATAGCATGGCTGATTGCACCCATTCTTATCTCAACCCTTTGGGAGGGATTAATGGCTATCTTGCTATCAATTGCACTTAAAGTCCAAATTACCAACTTTAAGACAAAACAAAGGCACAACTCTTTGAAATACAAGTAACACAGGATCCAAGGATATGGAAGGAAGTCACTTCTTCACCCCACTCCCTGGATGTCTGCACACAAGGAGAAGTATTTTGCATTCACCCCACGCAGTGTACACCTCAGACCACCCACCCAAGAAATGATCAGAAGCAACTGTCATCAGAACCTGGTGTTATTGCCCAAAACCATCATGTCAGTCATGCCTCACACAGCACATCTGCCTAGTGTGCCTAGTGAGAAAGCTGATCTACATAAAGAAACAACACAAAGTCCTTCAAAAAGAGCACGGCTCCGTCAACGTTAAGACAAAAGTGCCACTCATGATGAGCACGAGCTGTGAAGAGTGCCAGGAAGGGACGGCCAATGAAGAGGTTTGGTGAGGCAGAGGCCAACACTGGCCCGAGGGCTCCCCTTGCTGAAGGCTCCCCCCAAATGGTGCAAAGGGCGCCCCTCCAGGAGCTCGCAGGAACAGGAAAGAAAGACACACACTGGCAGGGCTGTGGTGGCATTTTCTCTTTAATCTCCATAGTGTATTTATTTATAAGCAGATCACTTCACTATTTACAGTACATGAGCATAGAGATTCTACAGTTTTTGTGATGTAAACAATAACTCCACAGGCGGGAGTTCTGAGAAAGAAGCCAGTTCTGAAGTATTTACAGACATTAAAATAGAACTTTATACTCACAGAATAATAATACATAGAGCAATTTGGTTAAATTATCTAGGAAACTATAGAATCTGACAATGTACAAATACAGGAAAACATCTTCTCATTTAGAAGGTAAGACAGATAAATCACACCTGAAACAAAATAGGGACGATGACAACCACGATAATTAAAAGCAAAGAAGGTGTCTTCCTTGCCGCTTACGGATATTTATATAAATAAGGACACAACCCAACGAAATGGAAAATATATAAAAATCCTCTACCAATTAAAAAAAATAGCAAAACTAAAAACTCGATTCTCAATCATTAGCAGTGTCCTTTAAAAAATTAAAATTTAGCTTTCTATTATAAATAACAAAGCAGATGTGTCCCTCTGTGTAGGTGAAATTCTTGCACCTTTCTCAAGAAATGCATCAATGTAATTCCACAGACACACATGCACACACGCACACACACGCACGCACACACACACCCACCCCGCAAACACAGCCTTACAGTCACACACCCCAGGCTGTAGTTACCTTGTTGAGCTTCCTAATAAATAATGCCCCCTACAGTAGTACCCCTGGGGATGACAAAACCTCACAAGTTTAGCCATTCCCTGGTTTGACCCTGTCACAGAGCCAGGGAACGCCCTGGCTCCCTATTGCTCAGAATTCTCTAGGCTGCATGGTCACACCAAGAGAAAAGGATTTGAGTCCAAGATTTGGAAAAGCTGAAAGGGACCGTAGGGACCACCTGACCCAGTCGATTAAGGCTAGCAACAGACACTGTCTCTAAACACCTGGGGTCGGGAGAAGGATCTCACTTTGGGTTCAACACCAGCTTCCAGAGGCAGCAGGTGCACCACGCCTATGCTAACACACAGCACAGCAAGGCAAGGGCTGCCCACGAACTTCTGGAAGCTCGCTTCCCCAGAAGCCATCTACAAACCCAACCATTCTACATGCCGCCCTGACCACTCTCCCCTGGAGATTTCCAACCTGTTTCCATTGGAATCACAACATCCCTCAAGAAACAAAGTTGGGAATAATTTATGACTTTTTATTCCTAACACAAAAACATTTGACAAGATTTTTAAAATACAAAATACAAGGACAAACAAAAGTAATCAAAGGTGTTTGGCTATTCAGTGGACCACATCAAAGGTCATGGCCAGGCCCCTCCCTTCAATGCTCACTCTCAACCCTTTCACCTGTCCCGAAGGTACAATGCAGGCCACCTCCCAGAGGTTCACTTAACAAGGTCAGCAGCCACCCGGCTGCTGGTATTGCAGTTACAGTAAACCCCTCCTGGGCCCTGGATGCAGGGTCTGCTCCTGCTCCTCTGCCCTCAGGAGTGCTGGTCTGCATGCAAGTCTTCCAAGTGCTTACTGATGGAGTCTCCTGATTCTAGTGTCACAATAAGCGCTGAATGCTCAAGCTGTTCCTTTCATTCCTGGAGTTAGTGTGTTGGGCAGCAGCACAGGGGCCCGAAGGATTTGCCTTCCATCCCAGGAGCTGGTGGGTACGGTCTTTGACCACTAGATGGCGGCCACAGCTGGATAAGGCAAAGTGCTCAAGTGGAAACTGACCACGCTCCTTCAACCCATTGGTAAGGCTGGCAGATTGAAAAAGAAGGCCCTTTCATTCTCTAGGCTCCCTGGAAGAGATTCTATGATAAGAGCAACTTGCTGAAGAATTTTTTTTTTTTTTTGCACAGCCCAGGGACTGATCATTTAACAAAGTTATATTTTTCCAACTCCCCCATTTGGGTCCTTCCCATGTGCAAGGAATTCTGACAGCATACAGTTATCTGAAAAATCCACTCCCCCCCCCCCCAACTAGACCCCCAAAGCCTCAGTCACTGCTGCTATAACAGCCGGGAAATAAAAAACAAAAGCTGCCCCAAACATATGCAGTGTGATGGATGCCTCCTGTTGCCCCATATGGTTTACAATCATTTGAAGAAATGTGTGAAAAGTGCCTAAGTTAAGCTGTTTAAAAAAAAAAGTATATTGCTAGTATTGTCTGGGAGAGCAAGAGAGAAACAGCCAAGTGGTCACGACATTCAGATGAAAAGCTCCTCAGTGGGGCCAGCGAGAAGGCCAAGGTGAGAACTGGCACCCTCCCTCGGCCAAGCTGGGTGCCTCACATCATCACCCCCACTAGGAGCTATGGCTTAGGTCCGTCCTGAGGAGAGCTGGCCTACTGGTGGAAAGCAGCCCCGCCCAGGACTGTGTGTGTGGACTGAGCCTGCTGCTGGCCACATGTCCTGCAGAGAACCCTCCCTGTGAACTGGAGCAGGGGTGCAGCCAGAGACAGGGCAGGGGGAGTCCCTAGGCCCCAGGTGAAGTGAAAGCGTCTCTTATGCTCACACCTCTCTGACATGCTAGATGAGGAAGGAAGTGGGGTGGGTCTGAGGTCACGCAGCAGGCAAGAAACACGAGAGCTGCTTACTCTGGGATGGCTTAGAGTTCAATGACTTTGCCCCATAAACTACTGGGCCGTTTTCCTCTTTCTGAAAAATGCAGCTGCCCAGAGCTTTACTCAGCTCCCCATCGCCTGTTTGTAGGGTTTCAGCAGAGACAACAGCAAAGAGCTGGCTCCCATGCTGGTTTTCCCACAGCCGAGAGCTTGGAAGGCACCTCTGTTCACAGCAACCATGTTCCGGGGTCTAGGAGAGCACCTCACACCACCACAGGGGACCCGTACTTGCCAGCATAGGAACATGGAGCCAGCATGAAGCAAGGGGATCTTCTAAGTGCTTTGGTTGCCTAGTGCAAAGCTAGACGCTGACTCCTTCCCGGACATCCTCACCTGTATCCCAGGTCGATTCTGGACCGCCAGTGTCTCCTCACACATGGGTCTCCCAAGCTTTCCTCCCATTCACCCTGTACCCCAGACTCCACACACAGTCCCAGAGTGCCGCACTCACCACCACCACTGTGTGGGGCCAGGGGACCAGCTTTAAGGTATCACACTCAAGTACCAGGTGAGGCGGCAAGAGGGCCCCTCTTCTCTGGCTAATGAAATCACTGAGTTTACTTCATTTGCAATTTTTCAACAATTCCTCTCCTTGGTCACATCTGGGGTGTGAGGAGTTCCCCCAAACTGGGGGCAGCTGCTAAATCTCAAAGACTAAGAAAAATCTTCCTATCAGTGAGTCAGATCAACCCTTCTCCTGGGGTTGACCTGCCTTGGAGTCATGTTGAGTATTTTGTCAAGCTGCAGGCTCAGGTCAGAGATCAGTGGAACTCAGTGTCTGGGATGAGCCCTGTGTGCAGCTGTCCACACAGAAGCCCGTGGCCTCCAAAGCCTTCCACACCTCACCACCCATCACCCACACAGTGGCCTCAGCATGCAAACTGCATACATCTAGAGGCCACTCCCATAAACTCAACAAGCACAGGTTATAGGCCACACAAGGCATCTTATGGCACCTCTTCCCCCTCCCACTTCAGTACGCTATGTACTGAGTCTTTGCAGCTTAGAGCATTGCTTCTCTTGTCCCCTCCCCAAATCCCTGCCTCTTTCCTGAGCGTAGCACACTCAAAGCTGCAAGACCTCAAGGCAGTTGCACATGACAGACAGGTGCTTTTTGACTCACAGCAATTTTCTGGCTGGGGACAAGGTGCAATGGGGATTGAGGGGGTGGGACCCTTAGTTACACTCCATCCACTCAGATTCTTTACCTCTTTGATGCATTTTCCTTCAGCAACCAGAGCACCCCCAAGAACAAGGGCTCTGATTCAGCCTTGTAGCGACTGAGGAAGGAGATGGAAGAATTCCACAGAGCGGTTGGATTGGACATTGTTGGAAAACACCAGCATGGCACACAAGACAGACAGTACGACTGGTCCTGCGTGGGTGACTATCAACGCGGTCTGCAGAAAGCTTGGATGGTGATTACATGTAAACATCATCAAGAGCGGATACTAGGAACACAGCCACAATGAGATGGTTGCCAATGGCAGCTGCTCCCTCTGGGTCACTCCTTAATTGGGTGGGAAGGAGACCAAGGTTGACTCGTTTTCCTCGAGAGACCTTGGCATGTCCTTGGTAGAGAGTACACAGCACCGAATGAGTCTTCTGGAGAAAGGTCATCTATAGGGCTGATCACTTTGAGACCTTGTAGCCTTTTGGGTCTGGGACAGGAAGCAGAGACAACTGCATGCCTGTGGCTGGCCTCCTCCCTCATCAGCAGCCCCCAGCCCTCACCTGAGGCATGGCAGCTCCCAACCCCACACTCAGGGCTCTGTGCTGGTCAAGGGCCAACGTCTCAGTCACTTCGAGTGGACCTGAGAGGACAGCTCCTGTAGACCCCAATGGAGGGAGAGGACACTTGTTCTGCCTTAAAACCTGCATTTCTTTATTCTAAAGTGCCACCAGCTCTGCCCACGTAGAACCCATGGCCTAGTGCCAGAGGAGGAAGCCAACAGAAGGGTCTAAGAGACGGTCCCAATAACTCCTTCTAACACAAAGGAGCCAGGGAGGGAAGGGACCCAAGTAACCAAGGGCATACTTGGTGGGGTCTGAGTCTGGAATCTGCTGCTCTTTCTTGTTCCCAGGAAGAAGATACAGTTTCCTCCTGATGCAAATCGGGACTTAGTGAAGGCAGCAGAGAATTAAAATTCTGTCCTATCCCATAACCACTTATAATGTGCCTACTATGTGCTAGGCAGTGAAGAGCTGTAAAGGAACCTAGAATGACCAGGTCTGTGCTGTGGGAAGTTCCTATTTTGGTCCATCTTTATAAGCCCTGCCTTCCTCAAATGTGTCCCTGTATGTAATCCTCTCCCCTACCCCACCGGTGGGCACTGGGACTGACCACGATGTCAGGCTGATTCACCTCTGACCAATTAGGCATGGCAGCCCAGAGCACTGGGTGGAAGAATAATGACACATGCTGTGATACGTGTTATGTCTACATTGGCCAAGAATGGCACCATAGAGGTGTTGGAACTGTTTTTGCAATCCTGACCTAGACATCACTTCAATCACTTCAGCAGAAGCTAAGACTGGTGGAACTTGTCTAACTCTCCTTCTTAGTTTCCTTTATTGGGGTCCAGAAAGGTCAAGCAACTTGACACACAAGAGCTCAAATTCCCTATTCCTGCTTTAGCCTGTTGTTTCCCAGCTTTACTAAAGAGCTGGAAGTGTGTTCACCCTCAGGACAAGATTGTGGGCTCAGTTTACCTAGAGGTATTTGATAAACTTAAAAAAAAAAAATCAGCTACCAATTCTCAAAGAGCCAGGTCTAAACTGACAACCACTTCCAAGCTCTTGTAAAGCAACAGGACCCTTAAAAAAAACCTCTGCTGAATGAAAGGAATCAAGGGGGTTGGCAGGGACTTCCACCCTGCCTGGTCTCAGCCCCCCGGGCTCCTGCTGAACATCAAGCTGGATGTCACTCAAGAACCATGCTTCAAGAAAAATCTCAGCTAGGATGCTTTCTAATGGTAGGACCTGCCTTGTCCGGCCTGAATCTCACATCCTCTCCCGGCTCCCGTTGCCCTACCCGACCACCAAAACACCTCTACAGATGAGGACCCTGGCCTTGCTGGAGGGAGAGGAGGGGCTGGTGGTTGACAAGGCTGTCCATCTGTACCACTGCCTCATGCGTCACAGCCCATGCAGCTGCTACATCATCCGCAGTAGAAGCAAACCACAGGATCCCTGGACTCACACAGTAACAGTGAGTCAGCTGTTGACTCAACTTTCCCCAACAAGCCCTGAGCCTTCCAGCTTGGTGCCCAGTGTAGCCCGACTTATCCCTGAAATCTTTTACCCTAGCAAGTGTGGGATCATGGGGAGGCCATTTGTAGACTCTCAGGGCACTGTCCCCATCGGGTACAAAATGGGAACAGTGCAGCTGAAGCCTCTCTTTCCTTACAGGTATGTGAGGCTCTGGGCATGAGCAGGTGGGCTTGCACTCCAAGGGAACGCTGGACACCAGATGGGGGATGTCACCGTAATTTGCCCCAAACTCGGCTCAGGGAGAGGCAGAGCAGGGCTTGGCAGCAAAGATCTGAAACCCTCTCTGTGCTGCTCAAGGTGTGGCCGAAGGCCACGCAGCACCTGCAGGGCAGTCTGGCAAGGGAAGCAGGGCAGCTCAGAGGCAAACATCTCATGACAGTGCATAGTTCAAACTCATGGAAGCGATGTAGTCATCCCAGGCATAGCACATCTGAGCCATAAATACAGTATTGTAAGGTTATACTTTTTGTTTTTTTTTTCAATTAAAAAAATGCGTTGATAATCCTGATTCTATTCACAAGTAACAAATTCATCATCACACGCTACGGACCAAAAAAAAAAAAAAAAAAAAGTGATGACGGACACAGCTTCAAGGCTACGCGAGGAAGTTGGGAGGGGGAGGGTGACCGATCCACAGCACTTGGAGGCGTGCACCCGGACACCTGGTGGGAAGCAGGGACACTAACGTGGCAGTGGCACATCAACACCATGGGAACTCACAGACAGAAGCAGCTTTGTTCAATGTAAACATTGATTGTGTTTTTAAGAGGACAGCAGTTTCAAGTCTCTCTTTCTCTCTTTCTCCTACGTGTGTACTCTCACTTGCTCTCTCCTCCTTCTTTGAAAACGTAAACATATTGGAAGGGCCTTGTCTGAGGTATTGAGGTATTCCTCGAAGGTTAAGGCTGTGGTCAGTGCAGGCTCTGCTGGGCCTCCTTCAGCAAGCTGTCAAAATCCATGGCTTCATACTTGCTTTTCACTGACGCCGGAAGGGCCTCTTCGGAATTGGAATCTGGCGGGGATGGGGAGATATGGAAGAGTTGGGGGAGTGGGGAAGGCGATGAGCAATTTACAGAGACCTTGCACCCTTGAGTTGTCTGCCCCTGGGAGCACCCGTGGACCAAGCTTCCCGGGCAGGGACCAGCACAGTGCTGTGTTGACTGTCCCTCTGCTGTGACAGCTCATTGGGTCACCAGCATGTCAAGGCCTTGGCTGTTCTGACTGTAGAGCAAGGTGCAGTCTGCACTGGGGCAGCCCAAGCCCCTGTTCAGCTCCAGGATCCTCAGACTCTGCTGCAAATCTTACAAGGAAAGGCTAACAAAACTGGCTTCTCTGTTTTGTACACAAGGGGTAACTGAGTCCCACAAGTACCTGCAGCAGAGTGAGCCCCCACCTGGGTCTGCTTGCTACCAGCCCTGGAGTATGGAGGACACCTTGTATTCGCCCCTACAAGGACTCACTTCCTACATTTGGTTTCTTTGTCCCTTGCTGGCCTGTCCCTTGCTGGCCTGTCCACAGATGGCAAGGGCATGACAGTGACATTATTCCACCGCAGCCCATCAATGCACATGGCTGCTGCCTTGACAGGGGGCATCATGGAGAAGAGCATCATGGAGTGCCCTTCAAGAGAACAGGGTGTGGCCCTGTTGGGTCAAAGAGACACCAGCCATGCTTCTGCCCACTGATGGTGAGCATGGGCCTGAATCCACCCCAGAAGCCATGGGAAGATGGACCCAAGACCAGAAGAAAAGCAAGATGAGAGCCCCCAGGCTAAGTAGCTGCTGGGCACCTGGGAGCCCTTCTTGCAGGAAGGGCCTTAGGTCTTGCTAGTAGATGCAGGACCTGGGACACTTACCATAGTCAGTATATCGGGGCCAGCGGAAGTGCTGGAGCCCTCCATAACTCAGCTGCAGAGAGGGCTCATGGCACTCCTGCAGTGCTGCGCCGTTCCTCAGCGACAGGGCCGCATGCTCTGAACGCCGGTAGGTGATGAAGCCGCACTTCTCGCCTCTGGGGAGGGGGCAGAGGCACAGTGTTCCCAGACCACCCCACCAGCACCCACCACCACATGAGGGGCAGAGGGGCCTCAGTGACACCAAACCCACGTGTGGTGGTTATTGTCCCAACGACAATAACCCGCCTTCCCCCAGGCTGACTGCCACAGCGCTAACAAAAGCTGTCCATCTGTGGAATTTTCTCCACTGCTGCCTCCCACAGTTGTATATGACCCTGGGAGGTGGTGCTGCCATTATCGCCACTCCTGGGTGTGGAAACAGCGTCCAAGCAGGGACTGAGTCCCCGGCCTCCTTGACCTCACATCCATCCCCATTGTCTCACAGCCCTGTGCTCTCCAAAGCTGGCCTAGGCCACCACTTCCTCCACCACAGTTGGTATTGTGTAGACATCCCCTCCTTCCTCGGGAACCCCACAAGCTCTGCCTGCTTGGCTTCCAGTCCCCTTCCTCTAACAAAAGCATCGGGGGTCTACCAGACTCAGAGAACCGGGGGAGGGGGTATTCACAGGAAGGTGGATGAGCTGTCACTCCAGGTGAAGTCCCAAAGAACCAGCCCAGATCTCTTCTGAAACCATGAAGGCAACTCCTGCTACCTACAGGGACACTAGGCCAGCACGGAGGTCAAGCTTAGTGCTGGAGGCAGACACTCTACGAACAGGAGGAAAGCCCGCCTGGAAAGGTTGGCACGGCAAGGGGCCCCACAGTTAGCTCTATTCTGACATGGCTGTTCCATGAACAGAAATCCCAAGAATCCGGATGGATATAATCCAACCACTATGCCAGCTCAACAGCAGAGACCAAGGGGTGTTTTCTCCTGTCCAGCAGGCACCTAGTAAACATCCAAGTGCATTGCATTTCCTGACACCCCTTCTGTCCCTTTAGATGCCTGGAACTGATATGGTTCTTTTTGAAAGATCTTGCCTGCTTTGTAAATCTGAACAAATCAGGGCCAGCATTGTGGAACAGCGCATTAAGTCATTAAGTCACTGCCTACAAAGCTGGCATCCCAGATCAGAGTCTCAACTAGCGTCTCAGCTGCTCTATTTACAGTCCAGCTCCCTGCTAAAACACCTAAGAAAGCAGCAGAAGGTGGCCCAAGTCCCTGGGCTCCTGGCTTTGGCCTGGCTCAGCTCTGCCTCTGGTGAGCATTTAGCGAGTAAACCAGCAGACAGATGATCTTCTCTATCTTATCTTCCATTCTGCATCTCAGATAAGTAAATCTTTAAACAAATCAATCTTAACAAACTGACCTTTCTTTTTTATGGTTGAACTGCATCTGCCTTGTTTTGCATGTTATTTTCATTCTGATATTGCTAAGACTTAAAAGAGTTCTATGTGTGTATTGAGTCATTTTATAAAAATGTGATAAAACCTATGAAATTCACAGTGGACAAGTTGAACAGAAGTAGAGTTCCACTGGTTTGCATAGATCTCTAGAACTTTTCTGCCTTATGAAACTGAAACCCAGAACCCATTCAACCACAACTCCCTTTTTCTTCCTCTGCCAGCCCCTGATAGACACCATGCTTCCTTCATTTTCCATTAACTTGACTACTTCAGATACATCGTATGAGTGGAATCATACAATCTTCCTGTGATTGACTGATACCACTTATTTCCTCAAGGTTCTTAACGCAAGAGTCAGAAACAGCCTTTCTTTGTAAGGCTGCGTAATATCCCTCTGTGCGTATGCACCATTTTGTGTATCTGCTTTGTCGTCACTGGACAGCGGGCTGTTTGCACAGCGCAGGTGCCGGTGAACAACGCTGCCATGAACTCCAAGGGGGCCACCCCAACTCTGCAATACACACATCCACAATGGTACTGCCACATTACATGGCAGTTTTCTATTTAACTGTGAAAGGTCAGGCAGTCTTGCACATCAGCTGCCTCATTTGACATTCCCACCAGTCTCCAATTTTTCCACATCCTCACCAGCGCTCTCATTTTCTTGACACCAGCCAGTTCTAACAGCTAAGAAATGCAAAATGACTCTCACATAAGAGTATTTCCTGCTGAGACTCTTCATTATTATTAAGACTTAAACATCTTAATAAACATTGTTTGCAGGACTAATAGGAAATAACTTAGAAACTGACAATGTTTGACATCTAAAGGAGTGTTTTCTCTGCAGAGTCCCTTGACAGAACACTGGTGTGTGTATGTATAAGCAAGTTGCCTAATGGAACAGAAGGCACAGGGGAAGGGAGGGACGGGAGTGGCACAGGGAAGGCTCGGTGCAGGTGTGTCTTCACCACTGGAGGCTCTGGCTGCCCTGAGCTCTTTCCAGGCAGGCAGGCAGGCACAGGGTCTGCAGTTGTAACTGTGTGGTCAAAGAGCTGCTTAGCTAACTTGTCTGAGCTGCCCAAAACAGCAGAATAGCAAGAAGTGGAGTGCATATGTAGTGTATGCCACCTATGTGTTGGTACATTTCCCTGAGAAAGTGTGGAAACCAGCAGGCGCGTGAGACCAGACAGCATGTGCCTGCTACCTCTCCTGATGGCTGCACCATTGCAGGTGCTTCTTCCGTGCCAAGATGTGCTCCACACATTTCGGGCATGTGGGTTGGGAGTGGAGTCCTCCTGGCATCCCTCATAGGCGATGGCTGGATTCTACTCACCTCTTACTCCGTGTCAGCACCTGGCACTCCACAATCTCCCCAAACACCTCAAAGCGCCTCTTCAGCTCCCTGGAGCTCATATCACTGGAGAGATTTTGAACATACACCACACGGCCTTCACCCTGCTCGAGAGGGGGCCAGAGGGGGGAACCCATTATGCCCTGCCTTCTTGGCAAGCCCAGGAGCCCTTGTCCTAGTGCGTGGGGCCTGCCAAGTGGTGCCACCTACTGGTGGTGGTGAGAGGATGACACGTGTCTGGGGACAGCGGACTATCAAGGGTTGATTAAATCAGTGGCCCCCAAAGGAGGCAGCCACTTCTGGGAAGAAAATGAGCAGAGCCTGGGCCAAGCAGGAAAAGGGACTTGTCATTGTGGGCCTAAATGCACATTCAGCAGCTTCTGCCCTTGGGCTTGCAGCCTGAGCAGGAAGCGGCTGGAGTGGGACTGTAAGCGGCTACAATGGTGATGGGTAGGCACTGAGAGCCAGGTCACCTGCAGGGATCAGAGTGTGTGAGAAGCAAAGGAAGGGTACTAGTGGGGAGGGGGGCATTAGGGCATTGGGCATTGGAGCTCCTGTTCTCCAAGTGGCTACAACCAAAGTACACATGGTGACCATGGGGTCACCTTCAGGAGGCAGTGGGCTGGGCAGTTCAGGGTGCAGCCTCCTCTCCCATTCTTCTCCCCTGCTGTAAAGCTTACAAGAGAAACTGCAGCCTTATTCCTGCAGCCTGTGCTCCTGCAGCAAAACCGACCATGTGTGCTACGAATGGGTTCTGTCTGGGCCCAGAAACAGCCTCAAAGCCCAGTTGGCAAGGATGCAAGCACAGACCTAATGTCTGCAGTAGGCTGTGCAGCCAGGCTCCTGCCGTTGCTCAGCCCGTTCCTTACGGGCCCAGCCTCGGTTCAATCGGTGGGCTCCCACTCCCAGCCTCTGGAAGGCTTCTCCTGGTCCCACAGCGCTCCCCTTCATCCTGCACTCACTCCTCTTTGTCCCTCAGACACTGGCTCCTTGCAGACGCCCCGTCCCCCTTTCCTTCCACTGCAGTCACAGAACGACCGCGGTGTGGCTGTGCGTCTGTTTATCTCAAGACATCTGAGCCAGACGTGGCTCATTTCACAGCACTTCTTCCCATCCGTAATTACTTTGTTTATTCCTTTGTCTACTGTCTCCTTCTCGCTCCTGTCCCAGTCACAGGGGTGAAGTCCCCATCTGTTTTGCTCGTCATGGCTAGCACGGGGCTTGTCAAAACAGCTACACAGGCTCCAAGCGGAGACCCAACCCCAGCGGCCCTGTGCTTCAGGTCCCAGCGGGCCGGCAGCTGCTCACCTCTGTGGAACACACACTCTGGAGGTCGTGGGGTAATTCCCATGGCCTGAAGCACAAGTCATGGGGGGCTGACGCCAGCGTGGGGAGAGGCTGCCTCCCTCTGTGTCCGTCCTGAACTCTGCCTGTGACATGGCATCACTGGCTGAGATCCTGTGCCCCACTGCAGGCCCCTGACAAAAGTCTCTCAACGGAGAGCTTGGCACAGTTTCACAAGGTGAACTTGCAAGGCCCCAGTCTGTGGACCTTGTCAGAGCAGATTAGGGAAGTGAGTGGGGAGGAAGGGGCAGGGTCTCTTGGTCCCCTAGCCCTGACCAAGCCAGAAAGTAAATCCTTAGGAAGTCTCTGGCCCAATGACCAGATGACTAAATGGAGACCCAGACAAGATGGGGACCTGCTTAGGTCACACGGAAGGTGGTGGCAGGGCTGACTTGTGACCTAGGCGGCCTGGCTCCACTCTTCGTTCCTGTAGGCCACCTTCACTGGGCCTTTCCAGGGCCCTGATGCTGAGCTTTAAGTTGTCACCAAGTGTGTGCACCATGACCATTCCTTAGTGGACTGTACATGGTGACCGCTGTGCTTCTCAAAAGAAACAGATGACAATTCTCCCTTGCAGGCCACACCCCCGGGTCCTCCAGGCAGAGAATGACAGGAAGGAGCCTCCCAGCCAGCTCCAGGGCCCCAGCTCACTTACGATGGCTTTCTCCCGCCGCTTCCTGGTGTGCCGCACGCTTGGCGTTCCTCCTGAAAACGGTCCTCTGCCATCACATCTGTCAGAGGACAAGCACTCTCTGTGAGGAGGGACACATGACTCCAGGAGGCGTCCACAGGCCTCACACAGGGGTTAGAAGTGGCCAGGCCCCCTCCTGTAGAAACCCAGCCCTGCTGCTGTAGCACCAACAGCCAGGCTGTGTGGGGGTCTCAACACATGGGCCCCAGCTTCCTTGAGCCCTGGGAACCACAGTGTGCCCCTCCGCCGCAATCCCTGTATCTGGGAGGGAGGGCTACCAGCTCAGTCAAGCCACACTTCCCAGGCAAGGCTCCCAAGGGTCACATGCTGGCCATCCTTGCCCTTCTGTTGGTCTCTATCGCTGGGAAACACAGAGGAGAACATTGGCTGGAGCATGCATGCAGATCCTAGCTCCATGGCTTTCTTGCTGGGGGACTTCAGCTGCTCCACCATGTCATGTCTTCATCCACTGATGGGTACTACAATGCCCAGCCCAGGACTGCTCAATGAATGCTCCCTTTGCTTTTCTATTTAATCTCGCTGAGCCTCTGCCTCCTTCTCTAGAATGAAGAGAAGTAGGTGTCTCTCCCAAGGCACCTGGGAAGTCCCAGTCAGGTAAGAAAAGGCTACGATTTGCCAAGGTTAAGAACCACAGAACAGTAGTATATAACCCAGCTGTGATAGGAATCAGTCCGTTTTCCTCACCTGAGGAGCAGAGTGACTGGAGATGGGCTGCAGGGCTCACAGTGCTCCACTGTGAAACCTTTTGGTTTTCATGGGTGTTATTTGAAAGGAAGGAAGACAGAGATTGGCCAGCTGCTAGTTCATTCCCCAACTGCCCAGCCAGGCTGAAGCAGGGGTCTGGAGCATGGTGTGGGTCTCACATGGGTGGTAGGGACCCACCTATCTGAACCATTATTAGTTGCCTCCCAGAGTGCTCAGTAGCAGCAAGCTGGATTGGAAGCAGAGACGGGACTTGAACCCATGCACTTTGATTTGGGATGCAGGTGCTTTCACCAGACGCCCGCCCCAAGGGTTCATACTGTTAAGGCAGCACCAGAAGCTCCCCGCTGATGGGCACTTGTGGGCGGCAGCTAGGCAAAGACATGTAGATCTAGAGAACGCTGCATCCTACTTCAGCAGCTTTCCAGGTGCCAAGCTGTGCCAAGCAACTGAGTTCCAACTTTCTCCAACAATCAAGAAAAGACAGCAACTGGGATTGTGCCAAGGCATAGTAGGTTAAGTCTCCACCTGTGGTGCTAGAATCCTCCTTTGGGTACCGGGGGCTCCACTTCTGATCCAACTCCCTGCTAATGGCCTGAGAAAGCAGTAGGGGTGGCCAAAGTCTTGGGCCCCTACACCCATGTGGGAAACCTGGAAGAAGCTCCACGTTCCTGATTTTGAACCAGCCCAGCTCCAGTCATTGCAGCTATTTGGGGAGTGAACGAAGCAAGTGGAAGACCATTCTCCATCTCTTTCTCTCCCTGTAAAATCTGCCTTTCAATGAAAAATAAATAAATCTTTTAAAAAAAGATGGTGATGGCCCAAAGCACAGATGTAAACAGGAAATGAGGTGGGACATTCTAGAATGGTTCTCAACTCTTCCCAGGCAAGCCTGTGGAACACAATTCTGCTCCAAGCCCCTTGCGTGGGCAGGGCAGGGCAGATGGCAGCCAGGGAAGTTGTGATATCAGCCGTAGGATGTATCTTCCAGCGCAAGGAAGGTGGGACTCTGAGCAAGCCTTTGCAGAGAAACTGCCCTAATGGGGAGACCAGGTAGCTTGGCTCACAGCAGAACTGGCGAAAACCGAACCCTTGACAGGGAAGAACTGTGGAGACAGAAGCTACCCTGGGCGAAAAGCAGCCAGAGTCACATAGAGAAGCTCCGAGAGACCAGGCAGAGTGCAGCTGAGACTAATGGTACAGGGAAGGGCTTGTCGCAGAAACTGCTGGGACCTGGCTAGGAGGAACAGCTCATTTAGGACTTCTAAACACTGGGTTCCCTGGGAGTCCACCCCAGAAAATGGAACGTCCATGGGTATGCCTACATACGTTTTCATTGGATGGGGCCTTTGCTTTCATCAGTTTCAGTGAAGAGCCCTTGGGGTAGTCATGCAATTAGCAAGGTGAATTTGAGAAACATGATAGGACCTAGGAATGATGCTCAGGTAGGCACATGGGCACTGGTTGGAAATGCACATTTTCACATCCACCTGGCCCCAGACCTACACAGTCAAAACAAGCCCTCCTAGGGACCCTGCAGCTCTGCTCCAGAACTGAGGGCATCACCCAGTGGCATGGGACTGGGTTGGCATCGGTGGCATTAGCCCTACTCTGGGCTGCCAGGAGGAACCAAACCCTCCCTCAGTTCTTCCCAAACCTCCATGGTTTCTGCCCAGCTCCACTGTGGACTTTCGGATTGGCTCTTTCTGTAGTCTGGTTCAGCGAGCCCAGCTGGCAGGAGCCCACAGATCCCTGCATCACTCCTCCATAGAGCCAGGAAGGTGACAAGCACAACCCAGCCAAGCGGACAAATGCACCAAGATATCTTAGCACTCTCTTCCACTCAGGTGTTTTCACAGAACCAAATTAGAATCCTGCCAATTTTTCTTTGTACGTGTTAATTTCTTCTCCATCTTGAGCATGCTAATGTCACACAGGTTTAAAGTCACGTGGGGAGGCCTATGCTTGTACAGTTTTTTGCATTTTACAAATGTAAAAGCAGAAAACAGAGTTGCACGGGGCAAGCTGGCTGGGGCGTAAGCCCACACACAGCCAGGAGCTGGGCTTGCTTCCTCTCCGAGGCCAGGGGATTTGGAGTTTCCTGACTGTCACATGCCCAGTGACCACCAAACTAGCCCAAGCTGCAGGGGTCCCTGACTGCAATGAGGCACATGCCTGGAGATGCAGCCCCAGTTTCAGAGAGAGCTTTCTGCGGCTCCTCCTTCCCCTGTCATGCTAGGGACCAGGCGCTTCAGCTGCCCTCCACCCTCCCGAGGCCATCTCCAAACCTTAAGCTCCTGCGGGTGGCTGGTGACCAGGAGCGGCAGGAAGAGGAGCCAGAGCTGGAGCGGCTGCGGGAACAGAGCTGCCGACTGGCCTTGCTTGGTGGGCTCTGGTAGGGGCAGTGGTCAGAGCGAGGGGGACTGACCCCTGAGTCCTCTCCTTCATCCTCGTCGTCCTCCTCCTCTCTGTCCTCATCCTCCTCCTCCTCCGGGAGGAAGCTGCTTTCACCACTGCTGCTGCTGCCGTCCTCAAAGACAGTGTCATACTCGGGGCTCTTGCATGAGGCCAGGTCCTCATCCTCCAGGGCAGTCTCCAGCAGCCCAAAGTGCTTGGTGAGGCTGGCACGGATTTCATGGTCTCTCAGCAGCGCGCTGTCCTTGCGAGGGGTGCTGGCATCACAGCTTCCGTCTTCCTCCTTGCCGGGGACCCCCTGCGGGGTCCAGTCCTCAGGGTGGACCCCAGCAGGCTCCCAGGACCTCAGCACCTTTCTCTGCAGGGTGCCCTCCGGCCTAAGCACCTGGCAGTAGTCATGGTCTCCGAAGGAACACGAGAAGGGGCGCTTCTGGCCAGCCTGGGAGGCCGGTGCAGCTGCAGTGTGCCGCAGGTGGGACAGGAGTTCACTTCGCTCTGGGGGCTTCTTTGGCAGTTTGTGGGTGGCCCCTGGGGTGGCCCCAAGCTGGAGAGCCTCAGAGGAGGGGAGGCCAGGAGCTGCGTCTTTGCCCAGGCTGTGCTGGCCATCAGGCTTGAAGGGGTCCTCCTCCATGGGCTTGTACGGGGGCGTGGTGGGTGGGGTGAGGCCTGCAAGAGCAGACACCTGTGAGGGAAGACACCTCTGCCCCCTGGGGCCACCAGGAGCCTGAGAGAAGGCAGGTCCCCAAACTAAGCTGTGTGCTGCTGGCTGAGCCTGGGGGTAGCCCCAGGGGCCCTGCAGTTGCCAAGGGATGGAATCCACCTGCACCACTCTTCCTGCTCCACATGGAAGCACTCAGTGAGCTCCCCCAGGCCCGACCCCAAAACAACTCTGCCATCTCCCCAAACAGAGGGAAGCCAGGTGCCATAGGTAAAACTTCCCACCTACATTTGACTGCCATGGTGACCTTCAGTGCTTCCATGTTTGACTTTGGTTTCTACTCTCTCCAAGCACCAAAAGGAGCTCATTCAAGTGTCTGTTCCTCTCACAAGCTCCTGAAGCCACAGGCTGGGACCCTGACCCTGTGGCCCTTGGAGCCTTTCCCCTGTGGATTCTGCTGCCAGGCATGCCCCTCTCCTTCTGAGTCTTGCCAGAGCCTACTCATCCAACTCAAACAGTCCTTCACGGGATACCCTGTAAAGTCTTCCTGGGTCATACTCCCAACACAGCCAGGTCTCCTGTGCTCTTGTAAAACACTTGGAGATAAGGGCATGTAAAACCATGCCCACCAGCTGGCCAATCTGGAGAAAGAACTCTGCCTCTTTCCTTCTTGCATGCCCCGTACTGGCCCCCACACCCACACCTCCCCCTTACTCTGTATCTCAGCACCTGGCACAGCCGGTGGGCTGGCAGCCGGGAGGGCTCAGGGGGCAGCCCAGGGGTCTCGCCAGCTCCCCAAAGGGCACCCACCAGCTGAACCATCCGGCTCACCTGCCGTGCCACACAGTTCCACTGTCAAGGTCTGCTCAAAACTCTTCTTGCCGAAAGGAGCCTCGCTGCTGGGGTAGGAGGACAGAAAGCAAAGAAGCCGGTGAGCAGCAGCAGTGTCTGCTTCCCTGGACACCCACTAAGGCAGACAAAGGGACATCGGATGGACCCTGGCTCAGCTCTCTGTGGGAACAGGGCTGGGGAGCATTCGCTGGGAGCACACCCAGGTCCTGGCTGCACAGCTCT
Organism: Ochotona curzoniae; assembly: GCF_017591425.1. Lineage (NCBI taxonomy): Eukaryota > Metazoa > Chordata > Mammalia > Lagomorpha > Ochotonidae > Ochotona > Ochotona curzoniae. The sequence continues at coordinate 42,866,630 of NW_024464918.1, forward strand.
TAGGAGATACAGACTTGCTTAGACAGAGGACAAAGGCTGGTAGCCTCCTTCCCTTACAGAGGGAGCGGCTGTGAGGCTCAGCGGGGAAGCCATATGGTCTGGATCATTTTTCCCCGCAAAGAAAAGGGCTCTTTCCTTGGTCCGGAAAGGACAGCTCCTGCAGTGACATTGAGACCATAGAGCTCTGTTGCTAAAACCCCAAATTCCCTTCTCCTGGAGCCCCCCAGATGGCAATCAGGGCAGGGACTTGGGGACAGGGTCAGGCTCAAGGGTCCATGAACACAGCCCTGCCCCTCAACACCCAACAAGGCAAAGTTTCGCAGGTCTTTAACTACACAAGCACCACCTAGGAGATTTACCTTTGTGACAAGGCCAGCATGAGGCACCTGGGAGAATCTGAGAAGACCAAAAAAAAAAAAAAAGAGAGAGAGAGAGAGAGAAATGAGATTCCCCTCCAGAAAGATCCCAAACTCCCACAAGTGCCTAACACAGGTGCACTTTAAGCAGGTGGCCCTAAGGTCTTAGCCGGATTCAGGGAAGTACAGATGGGTCCGAGGGTGACCCCTTCTGGTCAGATGGGGAAGCACCACGGCAAGGTGTGCCCAAATCCCTCAGGGTGAGCACTGAACAGCGTCCAGCAAAGGACTGATCACCCAGGAGCCTTGTTGCATCTTATGGTCAAAGCTATCAGCTGCCACCATGTGGGAATAACAGAGGGCACCCTAGATCAGCCTGGCCTGAGAGTAAGTGCTCGGTTCCTCTCATTCTCATTAGCACTATACCCAGCACTAAAGTCACCCTCATTGTAGAGCGAACTGCGAGTGCACACAGCTGTCACATCACCCCAGAATCACTTCATAGTACCACTGGTGCAGTGTGTGGCTCCCTCTTCATGCCTCCCCTCCCCACTAGCTCCACGAGGACAGGCACCTGACCCCCTTGCTCATGAGCAGTACCTTGTCGGTGGCAGGATGAAAAGCCTGGAGCCATGCAATGCTTCCCCTAAGGCCCACCCCTTCTACAGACAGGGATGGTGAAAGCCAGAGAGGGTGGAGGGACTTGGTGAGGAGCTGGGATGGGGGGGCAGTGGAGTGCTTAGGCCAGGGCTCCCATCCTCCCAGCCCCCTTTGCACAGGCTACCAACTCTACCTACCTCCAGACGGGAGCCGCAGGCAGCCAGGGTCCTCATCGGTGTCCCCGCACCCACTCTCACAGGGGCTCTCCAGGGCAGGGATCGGGGGTCCTCGCAGATGGTGCTGGTCTTGGCTACTGTCTTTATCCGTGTGGCTGCCCCCCTCCATGGTGTAGGTCTCAGAGGCTGGGCCCAGGGAGGGCAGAGCACCTGGGGGCTCAGCAGGGACCAGTGACTCAGTGCATGTCAGCCAAGGACCCAGCTGGGGATTCAGTCTCCGGGAGCGGCGAACGGGGCACAGGGAATTTTCCTGTTTCCTCCCCAGCTTGGTGCATGGCAGGCCTCGGCCCAGCCTCTTTCTGCCCCACTCCTCCTCATCATCTTCCTCCTCTTCTGCCTCTTTTTCTTCCTCCTCCTCCACCTCTTCCTCTTCTTCCTCTTCCTCCTCCTCCCTCTGATGCAGGCTGCCAGATGGGCCAACCTCCTCTTTTACATCCAGCCGCAGTGGCCGCAGGCTGGGTCTTGGCCCTGTGCTCTTGGGCGAAGCTGTGATCCTCACCTCCTCCACAGGGGCTGCACCCCCAGGGGAGGCCCGGCTGTCCCTGGGGGCTGTGGGCCTGGCCTGGGGCGTGAGAGAGGCATAGACAGGCGTGGCCAGGCGGTAGGGCTTGCTGACATCACAGAGCACGTCCTGGGCCAACAGTTCCCGCAGGATGGAGAACTCTGCCCAGGAGCCCTTGGAGGGGTGCCGGGTGCCAGGTTGGGGTCTGACCTGCTTGGCAGGGCTGCTGCAGGGCTGGGAAGGTGGCTCTGGAGCATGGGGGGGCAGTTTCCGCAGTGGGAGGCAGTAAGTATGCATGTAGCGAATGAGCTGCACCATTGCCTGCACGTCTTCCTGGGGAAGCTGGGTGCCACAGCCTGCCTGGCCTGGCGCTATAGAGTCTTGGGGAAAGGCTATGGTGGGCTGGGGGCTAGGACAGTCCTCCCCCAGCTCGCTGTCCTCCTTGCCAGGGAGCCGAGGACTCAGGGGGGCTGGTAGCTGCAGGCCCCTCTCTGGGGAGCAGGCTGCGGCCCGGGGGCAAGAGGGTACCGAGGTGAGGTGCTTATGCAGTTCTGTGCAACTGCGGCTCTGCAGTTGCGGCCCGGGGCCCTTCTTGTCTTGAGAGCTGTCCATCTAGGAAGGGAAGAAGGCTGCGGTGAGGAAGGTGGCCCGTAATCACTCCTCCCTGTTTCATTGCCAGCTCATCTAGGCTGTGGGAATACTCGGGCTCCCTCCTGTTACATTCCCACCTCTAGCACATGGCCTGGCTCTGGCCAAGCCCAGTCCAGAAGAAGCAAAGGGGCGTCCAGCCTCCCAACCAGTCCCCAGCCCTGGTAGACCCTCCCTGCTCTGACCAGGGCAGGGATGCAAAGGATTGGTAGGGGTCAAATGGTGGTGGTGGTGGTGGGAGGAATCCTTTTGGGATGATGGATCTGTTCTAGAACTTGTTTGTAGTCATGGTTAGATTGATCCCATAAATGGGGTAAAAATCATAAGGCAGTTTTCAAATAGGTGGTGTTGGGACCACCAGACTGGTGCAGTGGTTTAAGCTTCATCCCTGATGAACATGGGTTTGAGTCTGGATAGTTGCAGGTTCTTCGCTTCAGCGTGACCCAGCCCTGGCCTTCGTGGTCATTTGGGGAATGAGCCAGCCAACAAAAGAACTGTTTTCTGTCTCTCCCTCACTCTGTAGCTTTACCTTTTAAATAAACACGTCTTAACAAAACCAAATAGGTGGCATGTTACAATATGTAAATGGCATCTCAATGAAGTTGTTTAGCCCTACCTGTGCACACAGGGGCTTCCCTCCCAGGGGGACTTGAGTCTCTGCAGGATTAGCATGGCTGTCAGGTGTGTTAGCCACCCAGAGGGCAAAGTGCAGGTTTCCTTGGAGGGGCTTGGCTGCTGCCCCTTGAACAAATGGAAGACAGAAAGGTGGGCCTTTGCTTCAGGAGCCAAACCAGAATTAACAGGGAGTGCCTGTGCAGGGGACTCAGTCAGAGCTCCAAGTCAGAGCCAGAGCCTTGGGTACCTCCTAGTGGCCACTTAGTGGGATCCAGGCCAAATTGGGAGCACGCTGAATTACCTTGACACAAGGCCGCTGACTTTTAGACCTGAGGCCTGTTTGGCGCCAGGCAGAACCTTCTTTCTGGCTATCAGAGCTTGACGCTGGGTAGGATGTGGCAAGGAGCAGCTTCTGTAGCTGGGAGAGAAACAGAGGGGATGGCAGGTGGGGTTAAACCAGGGGGACAAGCCCTGGTCCCCACTGACAAGCCACACCCTGACCCCAGACATCTCATGACCTGAAAGAATGCTACCGATAAGTTAAACATAGAAAGCAAGTTGATTCACATTCACACACGGCATTGTAACACTGTGCACATACCAGTGGGAGATACATACCTATGGCTGGCACACGCACGCGTACACACACACACACACACACCAGTGATGCATAGATCCTTATCAGAGCTGTGACTGAGTGACCCAAACAGGCCGTGGATAATGTCTGTCTGTGATGACAGCACGGCATTGGGACACTGCACATACCTGTGGGAGATGCACACCTGTGGCTGGTGCACGCCAACACACACACACACACATGCAGACTTGAGCTGGGAGGTTCCACACCAAAATGATTCCCTGATGTGGGATTCCAGTTGCTTTTCACTTTGTTCTTTTTTGCGTATTCATGTGGCCTTTTTAAAAAATTAATTTCTGAAACAAACAACACCTGTAAAAGGTCAAAGGAAAATAGCTCCATGCCAGAAACACCAAAGGAAGACCATGAAAAGCATCTCCCTCCTGCCCAGAGGTAGCCCGCATGAACACCCATCCTTGTATACCTGTCAGGAGATGAGCTTGATAACATCTGGATAAATGTGTGTACATGAGGGTGCTTCAAAAAGCTCATAGGAAATAGAGTAAAAAAAAAGAGTTTTATTCTGGTACAAAAGAGAACTTAAAAATCCAGAGCTGGGAGACCAATCTCCACTTCGGATGCTGGCATCCTATAATCATAGTGAAGTTGGTTCAAGTCCTGGCTGCTCCACTTCCAATCCAGTTCCCTACTAATGCTCCTGGGAAAGCAGCAGAGGATTGTCCAAGTGTTTGGGCCCCTGCAACCCACATGGGAGGCTTCAGTGGAGCTCTTGGCTACTACCTGGGACAGCCTGGTCTTTGGGGTCATCTGGGGAGTGAGTCAATAGGCAGACAATCCCCCTGCCCTCACTGCCCTTCTAATAAGTGAATGAACTCTTTCGGTTTCACTTTCCACAAAGTGATTTAGAAGTACCTGTGTAGTGTCTTTGACTCAGTTGGCTGTTTTCATGCAAGAAGATCATGACCCTTAAGTTGGAGTTTTAAAAAAAGATTTCTAACGTCCTGGGATCATGTTCTGCTGCCTCGCCAGGATCAGAAGTGGAGCAGTCACGACATACAGAAACAGCACTCCAACAGGGGACTTCAGTATTGTAAGTGGTGCCTTAGTCTGCTGTGCCACAACACTGGCCCAGACTTCTTTCTCAACAAGAACTGTTGGACCTCTTCTGCCTGTTCATCCCGAGGGCAACATGTCCAAGGAAGAAGCCAGATGCACCTCGACTTCTATCAGGCATCCTATCACCGCCAAGGTAGAGAACAAAGTGCTTCCTGGGAGTGAGGACAGGTCACCTCAACCACCCTGGCAAGGAGACTGAAGACCAAGGAACCACAGAAAGAGCACCTGCCTGCTCTTCGGAGGAGCTGGAGGACAGACACATCTCTGGCTCAAAGCAACACACACATGCTGGTTCTGACTCTGGGTACAGAAGGAGACATGGGCCCAGCCCCGCTCAGCTCCAACTCACCTCGAACATGGCATTTTCTTTCCTGGGTCTCAGTCCCTCTGCTGGTATGACAAAGGGCAGGCGGCGTCAATGACTTTGACTTCTGACAGAAGCTGCTGAGCTCAGAAATGTATGCAGATACGCACAGGTCCATGGGTCATCATATAAGCCATGGGTGGACCCTCCAGGATCCAGGACAAGGCCTGGGGTCTGCATGACTTCTCAGGGCCCTGCTAGGGGTCTGCATGACTTCTCAGGGCCCTGCTAGAGCTCTGCAGGGCTTCTGGGAGTCTAGGGTCTGTTTCCTGTGTGTCTAGTGAACACCTGGGCAATGAAGGCAGCACCAGAGGCAGCAGTGAGAAACACCCTCAGGCCAGCAGAGGTCGCTGTTTGCTTCTCCAAGGTCAGGGCTCATGGCAGTGCCCATGTGGAAATGGCACTGGGACGGGTAGCTGCTGTTACTGTTACCGAGTGCGGTGCCAGCACGGTTAGTTGGTGCTCAATGAGCAACCCACCAGACACAGTTCCAAGGTAACTGCTAACTGACAGGCACCACTCTTCATTCCCCCTTATAGGCCGTGTGGTTGAGTCACAGGGGTATGGTGGGAAGCTGTATGCTTAGAAGATACAGCAGTGTTCACTGGTAGGCTGAGAGGCAAACCCAGGCAGGCCAACTCCAACAGGAAGGGAAGCAGGACCCTCTTCCCACAACCCACCCGCCATCAGCAGGAGCCACATGTGCAGCTGAATCTATTCTGTGCCCAGCACACAGCAGGTGTTACTCAGTGTTTCACCTTTGGGGACCTTGTAGAAAAGAAGGCACACGAGTCCTACACTGGGGGTCAGAATAACTGGGTCCAGGACCCTGATGGTATGCCAATACGCTGACAGCCATGCAAGAGGTTCACCCCACTCCAGGCCTCGGCTTGCCCCGAGTCAGGCCTAAGGGTCACCAACAGTCTTTCTGGCTCCTAGCCTCCTCCACCTAAGAGCCTTCCCAGGGTCTATTCTGCGGTTCCGCCAATACCCAGGAGCCCCTGTACCAAGGTGAGGGGCCCTGGGCAGATGAAGAGAAGGTAGACATCACCCATGACATTTTGGCTTTGGGAACCCTCAGCTTGAGTCAAAGGCAACCACAGTCAGAATTGTTTGAGGGCCAGAGGCCTTTGGAAATCTGATGAAAGCTGACATTTTCTACCTGGAAAACTGCTGTTCCATACACACACAACTCCACCTTCCACATCCAGCCACACCAACACCATGTAAACAAGTCCAGCCTCCTGGAGAACAATCTGGAAATGTCTGTCTAAACCAGATAATTACATATCTGCAGCCCCAGGAATTCCATTTCTAGGAACTCATCCACTGCCATGGGCAAAGGCCAACGTGATGAGATGTTCTCACTGGTGCACAGCATAGCCAACCAAAAGGGGCAGTTTCTTTTCTTTTCTTTTTTTTTTTTTACATTTTTATTTTGAGCTTTTAAATTATGTGGTACAAGGCAGTTTCTAAGTCACACAGCTAAGAGAAGGAAGGTATAGAACAGTCAGTGCAAAATGCAGATACACTTTTGTAGTTAAAAAAATAAGTAGAAGAGGAAGTCTAACAAACCAGTAACCATGGTTACCTCTGGGGAAGGAAAAAGCAACAGAAACAGGATGAGAAGGTTTTGCTTGTAACTATCTACACTTATGCATAGATTGGTTGTGTGTGTGTGTGTGTGTGTGTGTGTGTGTGTGTGTGTGTGTATGCAAGCCTCATGAAAATGTTTTCATGTGATTTCAAAAACTTAGCACCCTACTCAGGTCAACCCATGCAAGCTCACACAGCCTACGCAACGCAGCAAGTACAGCTGGTCCCGCCACCCAAGTGGGAAAGCCAAGGCCCAGGAGAAGGCCTCCCAACTCCAGTGCGGGCTCTGTGCTGGGAACCATGATGCTGTGAAGGCTGGAATCTCCCTGCACAGCACCCACCACTGCCCCCAGAACTGCCACTGCCCGTGGGTTCTCACCAGTGAATGCTTGTCCATTGCCGGAGCTGGCGTTGAGGAGCTCTCCAGGGTGGGGCTGGGGGGTCCAGAAGAAGGAGCAGGTGACACCGAGGTGCAGGATGGGGTGTCTCCACTGTCCAGAGCTGAGAAGGCATCCAGACCCACATCATCTTCGGGGATGTCGTCCAGGGTCTTGGTGAGTGCAGCCAGGAGGGCCTCATTCTCACTATCGATCTACAGTGAGGAGTCAGGAGGGAAGGGGGGACATCACTGTCTGGGACTCAGCCATCTGCATGGGCCCTAGTCCCAGTGTCACAACCCTCCTGGCCAAGCCTGCCTTCATCAGAGCTACTCTGTCTTCCTGGGAAAGCAGAGACCCAATAAACGTGCTTCCACTCCAAGAGCCACAGAAGCTCATGAGCAAGCAGCAGGTGCTGATGGAATGGCTCTGTCCCGAGTCCTGACCTTGACTCTCCTGCTGTTCCTTAGCAAGTGACCCAGGGCCAAGGCCTGTCCACCTGGGAGACACTGCCCACTCCACGAAGGACCAATGCTGGTCTCCAACACTGGTCACAGCACCCCAGAGAAGGCCCTACTACCCCAGACCCTGGGATCCAGGCATGGGGCAGATGGGAAGCAATGGGGTGAGTCACAGGCAATGAAGACCCCAGCTACCATTTCCTCATGGGAATCCTAGGGCTTGCTTTTGTTCCTCATTCCCAAGAGAGGGAGCAAGCCTGGAGGGCTCAGAGCTCCCACACTTAGCCACTCTGGGCACAAGGGTGAGTGTTTCGTCCTCTGTCAACTGTGATAGCAAATAGAACCGACTTCAGAAGAGTCTTCTTGAAGACCAGATGAGTCCACAGAGGTGGGATGCAGAGGGTACTTAGGAAAAAAGTCCATGGAGTTAAGAGATAAGCTTATGGGATTACTGTTGTGGCACAGGTTACACCACCTCCTGCAACTCCAGCAGTTCCACATGAACGTCAGTTTGAGGTGGCTCCACTTTTAAAACATCTGCCTGCTGAAAGCAGCTTAAAGCAGCCCAAGTGCTTAGGCCCCTGCAACCTATATGGGAATCAGAGATGAAGTTCCAGGCTCCTGGCTTTGGCCTGGCACAGCCCCCAGCCATTGTGGACATTTGGGGAGTGAATTAGCAAATAGAAGATCTCGCTTCTCTGTCTCTTGCTTTCTCTTTCTTGGGCCACCTTCTGCTGCTTTCCCAGGTACATTACCAGAAAGCTGGATGGGAAGTGGAGCAGCCGGGACTCTAACTGCCCAAGGAATGCTGGTGTTACAAGTGGTTACCCAACCAGCTCCACCATAATGCCAGCCCCTTACCTTCTTTATTATTACTATTGTTACTAAGTTAAAAGAAGGAACTCAACCTAGGCCTTCCAGGTGATGCCTGGCCATCACACACTGCCATTCACGATGTGCATTAACAAGAAGCCAGAGTCATGGCAAGGAGTTAATCAGTGAACCCAAGTACTCCAATATGGGATGGCAGGTGTGTCAGCCACTATGCCAAATGCCCACCACTAACTTTACGTTCCTTTTTTTTAAAAAAAAGATTTATTTATTTGTAATTGAAAGGTAGATCTCACAGAGAGGAGACAGAGATGTCTGCCATCCTCTAATTCACTCCCTAAAATGGCCACAACATCCAGAACTGAGAAAATTTGAAGGCAGCAATCAGGAGCTTCCTCTGGGTCTTCCACGTGGGTTTAAGGGCCCCAGATCTTGGGTCATCATCAACTGCCTTCCCAGGCCACAAGCAGGGATCTGGGTCAGAAGTGGAGCAACAGGGATTTGAATCAATGCCCACATAGGATCCCAGCACCACAGGCAGAAATTCGCCTATTGTGCTATACCACCACCAACCCCCCTTTAAAAAGATTTATTGATTTTTAATGTAAAGGCAGATTTACAGAGAATGAGAGACAAAGATCTTCCCTCCACTGGTTCACTCCCCCAATAACAGTTGCAACTGGCCATAACAGCTGGAGCTGAGCTGAGCTGATCTGAAGCCAAGAGCCAGGAGCTTCCTTCAGGTACCTTACACGGATGCAGGGTCCAAAGCCTCTGGACCAACCTCTGCTGCCTTCTCAGACCACGAGCAGGGAGCTGGGTGGGAAACGGAGCTGCCAAGGCACAAAACGGTGCCCAGATGGGATCCCGGCACTTGGAGGTAAGAATGAATACTTAAGCCATCAGGCCCTTAAATCCATTTTCCATAAAATTTTGGAAGTCCACTCCTCAGGTCTAACTACCATGATGATCACAACACCCACCATGGGGGTGACAACAGCAACAACGTGAACTCTCCTAACCTGCCCCATGGCCACCCTCTGCCCGGCTTCCTGCTACACATGGGGACATAGACAGCATGCCCAGGACTGAGCTGCCACTGAGCCTTCCCTGTCGTGCCCAACAGTGAACTTGAAGCAAGGCTATTTCACGGTGAGAAAGGCTGGGGTGGACCTAGAGGGAAGCCGTGAGGGGCAATGAGACCCTGGGTAGGACTCCACAAGGGACTCGGACGTCATGTTTGTACAGGCATGAAGCGTGGGCTTAATAGCCACCAGCAGGCAGAGCAGATGGCCCTGGCTCAGCCAAGAGGGGGAGAGAAAGGGTACGGTCTCAGTGACTCTGGCATAGTAGGGCAAGGAGGACCCCATTCCACAGCTGAGCGATGGTGGGAGCTTCAGCAGTGTGTCGAGGGTCACTGGACAATGGCGTGGTCCGTACACAGTGAATCAGATTCCTCCTTGGCTAGCAGGCACAGCTGCAGTCCCTGGGCACTTACACCCTAAAGCCTGGGGTGCAGACGGTACTGTTTGTGGATAAAGGCCTGAGCATCCCATGAAGGAACCCTGCTTCCCGGGGCTGCCCTGGCAGTGGCTCAGCCGTCACATGATGCCTCCCGCCCCGCATGCCTTCCCATCCCAGGTCAGGCTGTTCATCCTTTCTTGAGGAAGTTCATTCGAAATGCACATCTCGTGACGGCCTTTTGGCTGCACTCGATCTGTTCCAGACCTTGCAGTGGCTGAGTAACTCAGGCAGGGAGCAGGGAGGGGGGTTGAGGCCGAGAGAACAAACGTGGTTGTCATTTTTAGAATGCAGCTAAGAAGAAAGGTTACAAGACTGTTTCGGTGGAGCCTGACCCAGGCTCATGGGCAGATCAGGGCCATGGAGACCCTCATCATTCTCCCCACCCCATAAGTTCCTCTTACCCCTTAGCCAGGCTACTGCCTCTGTGTTCTCCTCAAAACAGGGCATCCAGCTTGACATAGGAGCCCCAAAGCTGGAACCTGGGCTTTCATGACCACTCTCAGGGCTGACCCCAGGCAAGCTGTCCCCTCCCCCAGAACTAGTTGCTTTTCCTGTGATGTGGCAGCTTTCCTGCCAAGGCCATGGTGAAGGCCAAATCTGGAAGTGGCATCGGACTTACTGAAGGAAAGAATCAATGCTCTGAACAATGAACAGTGGCAGGAAGCTGGCTTCCCTGTCACAAAGACCAGATCCTAGTGGGAAGTCATCCAGAGATGACGTCAGTAGCCTGGTGTGGGGTGGGAACTCTGTCCTTCTCAGGAACAGCGGCGAATGGACCAGAGGTGCTGGGGACTGTCTCAAGACTGCAGGACCTTAACCATGCAGCCAGGGACTTGGGGCTACTCTCCCCGGACGGCTGCGCAGTCAGGGCTCCACTCCTCCTGCACCTGCAACCACTGTGGAAGCTCCCAGGAAAACCGAACTGACATTCTTTGGTACTGGTGGGGTGTGGGGAGGAGATGGAGTGAAGCAATTTCTCAGTCATAGGACAAGTCAGGGGGTGGGGTCACTCAGACCACCCTGATTGGTTTGGTTTCCTGAGTGCCAGGTCCCAGGTGGCTGAAAGGGGGTGCAGAGGTGGCAGAGACCTCAAGAAACACCTGACAGGCCAGATGAAACCAAGAGGGGCTGGCAGAGGCCCTGGGTTCCCTGCGCTCCACCAAGAACAACACAGCTGAGCCCAGCCGGCTGGCAGGAACGGGAAATCCTGTCCCACGGTCTGGGCATCCCGTGCATCCCGCACATCCCTGGGAGCAGGCCGCCCTCTCCTCTTCCCTGGTCCCATTTAGCACTGTTCTCCCTGCTCTGTATGGAAACTGAGTGCGAATTAATGGAGAGTTAATCAGCCTAGGAAGGGATATTAATAGACCTGGCCCTACCCCCAGCCTTCCCAGAGCCAAGGGATCTGTAGGCAAAGGGAAAGGAGCTTTCAGGAAATCTGGGGAAAATGCTTCGCCAGAGGACCCGGGTAGCTTGGAGCTATGTCCCAGAGGATGCTGGCTCTGAGAGCCCACATGGCCCAGGGCTGCGGGGCTGGCTTCCAGAGGCCTGAGATACCCCGAAATCAGTCTCCCCAGTTTTCTGGGACTAGATCTACCTTTTCATCTGCATCTAAAAGCAACTGGTCTCTCTCTCTGCCTTCCAAATAAAAGAAATGAATAAATGTCAATAAACAAAAAATAGAGACCCGGATGGAGTTCCTGGCTGTGGCATGGCTAAGCCCTGACTGGGAAATGAACCAGTGGATGAAAGATTTCTCTGTGTACACATGTATGTGTACCTTCCTAATAAATGAAATAAAATAAATGGAAGAAGCTGCAGAATCTCCTCCTGTACCTCCAGCTGATTAAGAACCTCCAATGGAGTCTGTGTTCCTTCCTCAGTCCTCATGTCAGAGTCCCAGCCAGAGGGAAACACTTGCCCATGTGGGTCACAGCACAGAACAACCAACAGTTGCTTGTTCCAGAAATATCCCCTAAGAAACAAAAGACAATGTCCCTGTCTGCTAGGAGTTGTCAACCCTGGTCACTCAAATGTTCCCACTCTCCCAGTCTGTTCCCATAGCAGTGGTGCCACCAGAGTGTTAAGACATGGCCTGAATGCAAGCAGGAGGTTCCAGGACTGCCCCCTGGCTCCTGGAGGCAATCGCCTGAGCCAGCAGCAGTAGCAGGAATAGAACCCATGACCCTGGCCCATAGCTCACTGTCTGAAGGGCTCGTGTCTGGCCCTTGGCAGGAAAGCAAACAGTACCCTCCATTTCTTCATTCAACATGTGTGATCTGGATCCTAATGCTGTGTGTGGGCCCCCAAGAAGAATAAGATGATTTTGTCCCCAAGGAGCTTGGAGTCCACAAGACATACACACATGAAAATTGTAATGGCCCGATCGATTGCCTTAGGAGGGGGTGATCTGGGAGCTCAGGTTCACCAGGGACACACTCATCTGATGATGTTTACCAAGGCCTGACTGGGTACCAGGCACTGGACACAGCCCTGGGAACACCAATAGTGCACACAAGGGACAGGGTGTCCACATTCATGGTGTTTACAATGCAGGAGGCGGGGGTGACAAGGACAGGCCTTTCTTCAGTGGTTGGTGGGGTGCCACCCAGGAAATGGTGAGGGGCTGGCTGGGTTGATCTCAGGCAAGACTGGGGACCTGCAGGCAGCACCAGACTCCCCCATAAACATTTCACCAAATGGTAGGAGCTCAGTGGGGGCTTGCTGGGGGCCAGTCCCTAGGTGGTCCAGATGGGATGGTCTCCAGGTAGCATCCAGCTGCCCTCTGCAACCTGAACACATTTTCTGGAAGTTTCTGTCTCTACTAGAGGCAGTTAGGGAAATGGAGTCTCTCCATGAGGAAACCAGAGCAGAGGCCAGCCCTGCCAACTCCCCCACAGGGTGGCAGCAAGAGTAAGGGTTAGTGAGGCATGGAGAGTTCATGTTCCTAGGCGAGCATCTACTCCCCAACTCTTCTCAGCTCTGTGACCTTGGGCAAGTTACTTAACCTCTCTGAACTTCACTTTCTGCAAGGATACTCGACTTCCAGGTCCAAACAACCCAGTGAAGAACACACTGGTCACTTAGCCCACAAGACCCTGCAGGACCTGGCGCCTGCCCACCTGCCTGTCTGCCGCTCAGCGCCTTCCTTTCAGCCCTCTGTCCCTCCACACGGCCCCATGTTGGCCACTCACAGGGCTACCCACTTCTCAGCCTGTGGCCAGCACATGCCTTCCTCCAGGGGCCTCTCCTGACCAACCGGCCGGCCCAGGCAGCCCTTTCCCCAGGCTTATCTGCTTTCCCGTCCAGTCAGCAACAATAGCTGCTGTTTGTTTCACTCATCTGCAGCCAAGTCTCCTCTTCTGGACTGAAGTCCACGAACAACTCAGGGCCCGAGATGGACAAGCTCCTTTAGGAGACATGATAAACCATTGCCCCACTGCCCAGGAGTGCCACTAACCAGGACACAGCAGCACCCGGGCCCAGCATCTGGCATGCAAGGGCTTTACTGTTGCTAATGTTGCCAAAAAGGCACAGGTGGGCTACGGCTTCTGCCCCCAGTCTCCATGGGAGAGGAAATTTCCAGAAGAGAACAATGGATTCAAATGCACCCATCACCCAGCTTCGACACGGCCAATTTCATCTCCTTTACCACCCTGCATGCCACACACCCACACTCACACCTGCAAATGTGCACAAGGCTGGCTTCAGTGGGAAGCAAATGCAGACAGCCCATTATTCCAACTTGGGGGGCAGGGAGTGCCTGCTCAAAGGAAAATGTCAGGCCCCGTGTGGCCCCCAGGCTGCACGCCCAGCACAAAGGGTAGCGAGAGGCACATGCCCAGTGGCTTTTGGCACTGCCTCTTGCGAAAGAACCCCTAGGCTCCAACTGAAAAACGGAGATAAGTGCCTTTATGACGGAGGGTTGTGAAGAGAATTACACGAGTTCCACATACAAACAGGGCCAGCCTCCTGCAGAACAGTTGCCCAATAACCATGACTCATTCTCATTAGGGTGTCTCTGTGGCCAGAAAACATGGGCACAGGCGAGACAAGAGGACTAGGTTTAGGTACCTTGCTCTAGGAGTATAACTCAAACCCTCCAAGTCTCAGTTTCCTTATCTGTAAAATGGGAAAATGGAGGCACCTGCCACACAGAATAAGGATGAAAATCTGATGAGACAATTCAGGGAATGGAGGACTTGGGGCTGGATTCTGCTTTGGGTGGGGTGGTGAAGCAAGGGGTTCCATAGAGAACAGCTCACACCAGCCCTCCCTTTCCAGAGGTGATCATAACATCAATGACATGGGAGGTGGCAGGGAGGTGAGTGTCGTTCCGGAGCAGGAGCCCACCTAAGCAAACGGCAGCAGGGTCCCCTGAGCTGGGTGGGTGAGGAGCCTTCTCAGTACAAGTGAGAGCAGAAGGCGGAGCCGGGCAGAGCCAGATTTGAGGGACAGAGGGAAGCATGTGGGGTAGCAGGTGGCCAGACCAGGGGAGTGTACCTGGAAGAGCTCCGAGTCGTCAGGGCTGTACTGGCCGGGCTCGGTCTCGCCGTTCTCGGGGCACCACTGCAGCTCCCCAAAGCAGGTGGCTGAGTCAAAGTCGCCAGCATCCAGCTGGGAGAGGTCAAGCTCCGGAAAGTCGGCACAGAGCTGCTCCTCCCCGGAGCCATCAACCTGAGGACACAGGAAGGAAGGAAGGATCAGAGCTGAGCAGGGCTGGACCCAAGCAGGGCCCCTCAGACACCCAAGGCTACCCACCTGGACCCTCGGCTAAAGCCCAAGCCTGTCAACTGGCCAGGAAATGCAACAGTCTGCCCCACCCTTTGCAATAGTTGAATGCCCAGGGAGCCGAGCCAGGCCCTGACAAGGCAAAGGCCTCTGTTGCTCTCTGCTCTCCTCCTCTGCACTCCTACACAGCCCTCAGGGCCCTGTCCACCTGAAACACTGGAGCCCAGAAAGCAAGGCATTCTTGTACATGATTGTCCCCACTCTCTACAAGGGGATTTCTCACAGCTAACAATTCCTCCATATGATTGATGAAATCAAAGCCATTGTTCAGCAAGAACAATGGCTGATATTATTGAGTGACTACTGGGTTTTTGTTTTGCACAATTTATTTGAGAGAGAGAAAGAAAGAGAGAGAGAGAGCCAGAGAGAGATAGCTTCTACCTGCTGGGTTCACTCCCTAAACAGCTGCAATGGCCAGAGCAGGACAAGGCTAAAGCCAGGGGCCAGAACCTTCATCCAGATCTCCCTTGCAGGGGTCCAAGCACTTGGGCCACTCGCCACTGCATTCTTAGGTGCATTAGCACCAAGCTGGATTAGATGCAGAATAGTCAGGACTCAACCCAGCACGCATATGGGATGCTTAGAGCCACAGTCCACAAATCAACCTGCTGCACCACATTGCTGGCCAGCTCCATGCTTATGGCCTGAAGAAGCAGTCAAGGATGGGCCAAAACTCTGGGCGTCTACACCCACATGGAAGATCCAGAAGAATTCCTGACTCCTAACTTTGGATCAGCTCAGCTCTGGCCGTCACGGTTATTTGGGAGGTGAATCAGTGGATGGAAGATCTTTGTCTCTCCACCTGTAAATCTACCTTTCTATTAAAAACAAATAAATCTCAAAAGAAAAAAACAAAAACCCGAATACACTTGTACCACGAAGTACGAGTGTTGTTGAAAAGAATGGGGCAAACATCTGTGTTCTCCAAGACATGCTAAACAAACAAAACTAAAATGCAGTGCTAGGAACTTGGCCTAGATAAGATACTGCTTGGGATGACCACTTCCTATAACAAAGTGCCAGTTCTAGAGGTCCTGGCTGGACAATGTGGGCTAGATAGTAGGTCAGTTGGGCTGAGCTAGGCTGTAGCACCCACTAGCATGTACAAGAACTGGATGGGATGCAGTACCAACTGGACCAGTCTGCTGCACATACTGGCATATGCACAAACTGAGGCTGGGGGCAGGCCTGATGAGGGGTTTTGGGGAGTCACTCTGACTAGGTTGCAGTTCCTGCTGGTGTGCGTGAGGGCCAAGTGTGTGGTGGGAGCAATCAGGCTCAGCTGTTGGTTGGTGTATGAAATGGGGCTGGAGATAGAACTGACCAGTCAACTGTAACCACCAGTGTGTGTGTAGGCTGATGTGGGTGACAACCTGAGCTGGACTCATTATTGGCTGGCACACACAGGAGTCAGGTCTGGAACGAGGTGTTTTTTTTTTTTTTTTCTTTTGAGGGATCCCCTCAGCTGGACTGCTGGTCTCAAAACTCCAACCACAGCAAAAAAAAAAAAAAAAAAAAAAATCATAGGATCTGTAGTCTGACTGTGAACCACATGTATCAGAACTGGGCCTCATTGGTTACTGAAGCCTGTGCAGTGGATGGCATGCCCAGATACACATGGGGGACATGACAACCTGTTCATTGGTGCCTGCAGAGGACATCTAGTACCACAGAGGGCAGAACAATTTGCACAGCTCTCCTGCCAAGCTTTGATAGCAACAGTCTGGGCTAGTAGCAACCCCAAGGTGGATTATGTCAGCTAATGGACCTTGGAATGATTTCCTCAACCTTGAAACAATGAAATCAAACAACATCTCTAAGTTACCGAAACCACTTAACCACTACCTTTGGAACATGCTCCACATCCGGAACTCTAGGATGACATCAAATGGCCTTGTCCCATTCCCGGGTACTGATACAGTTAGGCTGCTAGCAGTAGCCTTCTTCCCTTCTCTCATCCCTTTCTCCAGATCCAGGAAGAAAAAAAAAATGGAAACTGTCTCACCCACTTTCCCTCATTCCTTGACTCTTCCCACACTAATCAGTGGTCCACATGGGTGTCCACTCTTCTCAACTATGTAAACATCATAAAAAACACAATAATTTTTAAAGTCCCAGCTCTACTTGCAAATTCCAGTCTTGTTAATGTTACATTCTTAGGAGGCAAAGGTGCTGGCTCAAGTATTTTAGCTCCTGCCAATCACGTGAATTCCAGGCTCCTGGCTCTGGTCTGACTCAGCCCCAGCTATTGCAGGCATTTGTGGAATGGATCAGATGATGGCAGATTCCCCTTCTCTTTCAGATAAACAAATAACTAAAAATTAATAAAATCCAAGTTGTATAACAGCGGTATGTGGGATATAATCCTGCACATGTGGAGTAGAGACAAAAGCCAAGACATGCATTTCTTCGTGGATGTGAATTAGAAGCAAATGCAAATTCCTCCTGAACTTTGATACTCTGCATTCATGCAATCACTCAGGAAATGGTCTAGATGGTCACAAGTCCATCTGACAGAGGTAGGTGGAAAGAAGGGGTGCCAGTTTGGGAACAGCACTGCCAAAATTGGTGGTTTTCGAAGTGTGGTCCTCCAGGCACATATTACATCAGAAACAGGGCAGATCCTCAGGTTTACTCCCCAGGCCTATCGAGTCAGTTCACGGCTTTCTCGTCCATGGTCGCCCAAGTCTAACAGTGAGGGACAGAAGGGCACCCTACAGGTTCAGAAAAAGCCTGGGATAGGAGGCTGACCCAGAAATCAGACACTGTAGGGAAAAAGAGACAGGACAGCCCTGGGATCAAACCCCCAACTCCCGAGGACTGAGGCCCTGGGCAAGTCTTTGCACCCTCCTGAAAATCACTACCTGTTCTATAAAACAAGTATAACAACGTGGGCCTCATAGAATTGAGCCACAAAATGACATTGTGGTTCTATAGGCTGAGTCACTACTTGTAACACTGGCATCCTATATGTGAGTGCTGGTTCAAGTCCCAGCTACTCCACTTCTGATCCAACTCCCTTG
Organism: Ochotona curzoniae; assembly: GCF_017591425.1. Lineage (NCBI taxonomy): Eukaryota > Metazoa > Chordata > Mammalia > Lagomorpha > Ochotonidae > Ochotona > Ochotona curzoniae. The sequence goes on from NW_024464918.1 coordinate 42,884,268, forward strand.
GGAAGGCTGCAGAAGATGGCCTGGATACTTGGGGTCCCCACTACCCATGTCAGAAACCCAGCCCTGGCTGTTGCAGCCATTTGGAGGAGTGAACCAGCGGATGAAGATCTCTCTGTCTCGCCCCCTTTCTCACTGTGCTAGTCTGCTGTCAAATAAGTAAACAACTAAAAAAAAAAATCTTTAAAGAAGTAAATAAATAGACATTTTTAAGAGGCAGCATAATAGGCTGGTTCAGTGAGGGCTTGAGAACTATCAGCTAACAGTACAAATACAAATAATGGGGTGACAGGAAGGATGAAAATAGCCACATGTCTCGGGGACAGGAGCGGGGAGCTCTCTGGCAACACAGGGCAAGCATATATGGCACTTAAAAGAAACAGGTTTTGCCCAGGCCTTTTCCTTAATTGTTCCCACTTACTAGACCTCATAAATTATGAATCAATGTATATTATTAGCTCAACTTGACACAGGAAGAAAAGGCTTTTATCCAAATTTGGGTCGAATGTCTTAATTGGCATTTTGTGAGAATCCCGCCTGTCTGGGGAAGCATCAGGGCCAGTTCATTGCAGACAACCGTCCCTCCTACTCTCAGGCCAGGCAGCACAGGGCCTCATGAGCCTCTGCCCCCCCAGGACTGGGACCCTTCTCCCAGTGTTCGGCACCTGCCCATTCTTCCCCCAGTGCACACGGACCCTATAGCCCTAAATATTGAGCAGGAGGTCACTCTGAGTCAGGTACCAAAGGGCCAAACAGACAGGGCCAGGGGCCTCTCAGAGCTCCCAGCTGGGAGTGGGAGAGGATGACATTAAACAGATAACCACACAGATAAAACATGTGATAGCAGTGCCAGTGATCAGTACTCCGCAGCCAACCATACTCTGAAAGTATTCCATGGAAAATTCCAGAAGTAAATAAGTAAGTTTTCAAGCAGACACTTATCTGAGTGATGTGATGAAAACTTGTGCCACCCTGCTCTGTCCCACATGGGAGACTGAAGGCATCACTGCCCCAGCACTCCCTTTGGCGACCTACCCTCTTAGCAATCAGTGCTATGTTCAGGTACCCACTCCTGCACTTCATAATGGCCCCAGAGAGCCAGAGCAGGGATGCGGGCATTTCAGATATGCCAAGGAGAAGCCATAAAGAAGTGCTTCCTTTAAGTGAAAGGCTAAAGCTCTTGATTTAATAAGGAAAGGAAAAAAAAACCTTATGCTGAGGTTGCTAAGATTCACGATTAAGAACAAATCTTCTATCCATGAAATTGTGGAGAACAAAATGTGTGCTAGCTTTGCTGTCACATCTCCAACTGCAAGTTACAGCCACAGTGCGAAAGTGCTTGGCTTAGATGGAAACGCATTACATTTGCCTGCGTACACTTGGGGAAAACACAGTGCTCAAGAATCTTTCGGCTCTGTACCCGCCGTGGTTCCACGGACTCCACATCGAGTATTGGAACGCCTCTCCCACGGGTCTAAGGACTGCTTTACAAGTTCAACTCTAGAGAATGGTTACATGGCGGAGAGTTGGTTTGTTTCCTGTCCAATGACACTGCCATCACATCTGTAATGCTGTGTACAAGCTGGTGTGAGGACATACACACATCTTCATTTCTCTTGGCAAACAACAAGAAGCAGAATTGCAGGGCCATATGGGAAGTGTGTGTGTGTGTGTGTGTGTGTGTGTGTGTGTGTGTGTGTGTGTAGCTTTATGAGTTACAAACTGTTCTCCAAAGGCACACTCCCATCAGCCAGCTCTGTGCAAACAGTCTAATTGTTCCGTCTCCAACACTTGCTATTGTCAGCTGCTTCCATGTTTGCAGATGTGTTCAAGCATCCACTCATTGCAGCCAGGATCTCAGTTCCTTCCTTCAGCAGGGGAAGAAAACACCCAACGCTTGCATTTTAGACAGGGTAAGGAAAGAGAGAGAGAAATATAAAGCATGAGTCCCAATGGAGAACAGAGGCTGTGGAATCCATAGGCAGGGAGGACCTGTGACAAGGATCCCAAGTGAGGATGGCTCCCAGGGTATAGGTGCTGAGCTCAACAAGGAGGTAGAGCCAGCAAAGGACGGCACAAGACATCAGAGGGGTGGGTGGAGGCTGGGTCAGATGCAGATTGTAACGGATTTGGGTTTTACTCCTAGTGCGATGGGGGTGGGGCCAGTGTAGAAGTAGGGAGATGGATGAGGCCACAGTGGCTTCCTAGGGCAGAGGCAGGTGGCGGGGCAGGGGGAGGCATCACTCAGATACCCCCATGAGCTGGAGGGACAGGAATGCGGGGCCCCAGGGACGAGCTCAGGGCTGCTCTTTCTCTGTGTACCAGATCCTCCGGCCCCAGGAACTTCAGAGAAGCCATCTCTGTAGGCCCTGCTTCCCACAAACAGCCCCAGAATTAGCAGCCTGGGGATCCCAGCACAGCCAGGAGCCAGTGGCCCAGGGAAGTGGGCCAGGCAACTCAGAGGACACTCTTAGGAGTCGAGGGGGAGCACCTCAGGCACAAGATACAGGTGGGGGACATGCTTCTTCCACAGGATGCAGGTGCAAACTTTCAGACCTCCACAGACCCGGCTTAAGAATTCCTGACCCAGAGTCCAGCATGGTAGCCTAGTGGTAACCCTTGCCTTACATGTGCCAGGATCCCATATGAATGACAGTTCTAATCCCAACGGCTCCACTTCCCATTCAGCTCCCTGCTTGTGGCCTGGGAAAGCAGTCGAGGACAGCCCAATGCTTTGGGACCCTGCACCCGTGTGGGAAACCCAGAGGAGGTTCCTGGTTCCCGGCTTTGGATTGGTGCAGCACCGGCCGTTGCGCTCTCTTGGAGAGTGAATCATCAGAGGAACATCTTCCTCTCTGTCTCTCCTCCTCTCTGTATCTAACTTTGTAATAAAAATAAATAAATCTTAAAATCAAACAAACAAACAAATAAAAAAACCTGAACCAGTGGGCGACCTGTCTGCAACTGTGGAAACTGAAGTACAATGGAGAGAGAGAGGCAAGATTTACAGTTAGTCCAGAAGTGTCCTATCCTTGAAACCATTCCCACAAGATGGCCCAGAGGAGTGCACAGATTGGGTACTCCCTAGCTGCTCCGCCTACTCCACGCACACCTCACTTCGTGGCCTTGTCCATCCGCTAAAAACCACCAAGCTCCGCATACACACTGATGTTTCAGGCCTCCTCCGCATGAGAGAGGCTTTGAAGGATGTATACCTTGGGTGACCCAGTTCCCTCTGAAAAGGAAGAATCCAGGCCTTCTTGTCCTGTCCTGGCTGACTCCCGCAGGCCTGAGAGCTGCTGCTGTCCCTGAGCGCCAACCCCAGGCAGCCCCTCATTGGAGTCTCCCAACAGCCCCGCAGGGAGCAGCTGCTGTTGTCCCTGGGGCCACAGTCATGAGATGTGAGATGAGCGTATCACTTCTGGCTCCACAACTAGGCAGCTTCAACAAGCAGAAACTTGCTGTTCCCCCCCGCCCCAGCTCCAGAGTGGGAGCCTAGGATCAAGCAGGGGGTGAGTCTACCCCACCCAGAAGATGACTGCCTATTCCAAGGTCTTCCCTCCACTCCATGCCAAAATCTCCCCACTTTGGGACACTCCCAAGGGGCTGTGCCCCACCACAAAGGACTTCCCTGCAATCTGAGTGCCTCTAAAGACCCAGATAAGATCACATTGTGAGAAAGTGTGGATTAGGGCTCAAGGAATACCCCTAATTTAGAAGACAAAAATGAAATCATAGCACTTCCTAGGGACCCCAAAAGGTGAACCTGGAATTCAAATTCAAGTCTTCTTGCCCTGCAAAATCCGTGCTACCATCCATCACTCAATCTCTGAATGGAGAAGGAAGATTCTTTATTCCCACATACAGACAGAGACCTATAGCTTCAGACAAGTTTGTGGCAGTCTGGGGCCAAACACTCCACGTGGTGCACCAGCCTCGTGTGTCTGCTCACACCCCACTACGGGGCCCTCTCTGGCTGCTGTATCTTTTGGGCTCCTTGCAGCAGCAACACACACTTCGTATCCACAAGGGCTACGTCTGCCCCAGCCAGAAAGAACAATGATCCGGCAGCGGATTAATGTGGTTTTTATCCAGACTCACCTAAGTGGCTTCATTGGCAGTCTGTATATCTTGTTGGAAATTGATTCCCTGCTTAGAAAAGAATGCATCTTCAGGGGAAAATGGTGGCTTCGCTCTCCTGCCTGCAGTCAGTCAATCACCTACTAGCTTGGTGCCTTGTCTAGGGCACAGTCCCAGAGTTTCTGAGTGGAGGGAAGCAGGAGGAAAAGGAGGTGGAATGGGCTGTGGTGACAGCTCAGGCTCCGGCTGTCCAGGATTCCTGATGCGTCCTTCTCTGGGTAACTCTGTGACTCAGATACTCACTGGTCCCCTCTGGAGAAGAACATGAAAATGCAACAGACCCTCAGGGCCCCACTTGCCTAAACATCTGACACAATCCTGCACTTGGCTTCATTTCTGAGTTCCCCGTTAGTGTTGGGGAAACATTCAGGAAAATGTCATCACTTTGTGAACAAGTGAGTGAATGAATAAATAAATGAATGGACTTCCAGAGGGCAGACAAGAGTGCAAAAAGGAAGGGTGGTTTCGAAATTTAACAACAACAACAACAAAAAGCCTAAACAAGAGGCAAAAAGAGCCAGGTGGTAGTTTAGCACTCTCCCCCTCGATCACACTTGCTTTCAGCAGACAAAAATGGGGTAATGAGAAGAATCCTACTTGGCACAGTTCTTACAACAACAAAGTAACAGAGGCTGGGAGCCAGAAGGGTGTCAGACAACTCATGAAAGGTGATTGTAGACTTTGCAACACCCGTGGGGATAGTCTTCAGTAAGTGATGAGGTCATGGAGGCAGACCCCTGGCAAATGGGATTTTAGTTCCCTACCTGGCCCCTCTATGGGGCGGCACGGGCAGACAAAGCAAAACGCTGCCACCTAGGAACCAGGAAATATATTCTCATAAATCAGGAAGAGGAAGGGCTTTGTCTCACAACAACTGGTTGGACTGGACGGGTCAGGGCAAATAGGAGGAATTTGCTGGAGCATTTGAACAATGCCCCTCTCCCTACTCTCACTGGTTGAATTTGATTGGTAGGCAGCTTTACTACTACCTGCCAAGAGCCCACCTGAGAGTGATACCAGTACAGGGGACGTAGAGCCAAGAAACAGAGACGGCTTCCAATAAAGTTGTCTGAACACTTGGATCCAGCTGTGCCTGAAGCTGGCTGTTCCTGGTGTTCAGCAGATACACCAGGGAATAAATTTCCTTTGTAGATTGCATGCCAGTAGGAGTCTCTTTCATCCAGCGGGCAAAAGGGATAACAAATTCATCTCTCCTACATTAGGGGAAAAAACTAATCTTCCATCACCTTCCAGAGGAATACAAAACACCCAGTGAGGCTTCCAGGAGATCAGCACAAGGAGTAAGGCTATATCCCCGCCCCCCGCCAAAAGTCCACACAGCCTCATCTCACATGAGACACAAGCCACAGACACAAAGCACTGGCCAAAGCAGATACAATGGAGCAGCTCTGAGCCCAGCCTCCAGAGCTGGAACAGAACACCTGAAAGCAGAGACAGACCAGCCATCGCCAGGCTTCCCATCAAAGCATCCAGACTGAGCCCCTCCTGCTGGTACCGCGCCCTGTGGACGCCTCTGGCCTGCCAAGCACAACCTTGGTGATGCTCAGCCCTTGCTGGCCGGGATTCTAACCCCAGTTAACCCAGTGCCTGGTCAGGCTTTGTCAAAAAAGTCACCAGATCAGCCAATGAGGGAGGCTGGGGCCCCCTCACACTACCCGGGGGCATCAGCTTCAGGATCCAAGATGCAACCTGGAGCTGCTGAACTTGTCATTTCGGGGAAGTTCTTGCTTCCTTGTAGCCAAACCTAAGCCCACCCAAGGTTTGCAGGCCTCAGTACACCAGAAGGTGTCCTACCCAGCCTCCTCCTCATCAACCAGCTAAGGGCTCCACCCTGTCCTGTGGTGACACCCATCACTAAGGCCCAAGCCTTGCTGGTCTGTGCCTGGCAGCTGACTGTCACCTGGGAGCCAGCTGTTTCTTCCCAAACCCTTTGGTTACTGCAAATAAGAAATGTACTTGAAAGGCTCATAAACACAAGAGTAGAAAAGAAGAGATGTCAATGTCAGCTAAGTTGAAGGTTGGGATTCAATAAAGTTGCATTACTTTAAAAAAAAAGTGTCAGGGGGCAGTTAGGGTGCTAGTTAGGTCCCCCACCAGAGTTTTGTGCTTGATTCCTGGTTCCAGTTCCTGACACTAGCTTCCTGTCAGTGCGGACCCCGGGAGGCAGTAGTCATGCCTTCAGTAACTGATGTCCTGTCCTGTCATCCACAGGGAAGACCCTGGATTGTGTTCCCAGCTCCTAGCCAAGTCCTGGTCATTATGTGAATTTGGGTAGTAAACCAACAGATGGGCGCTCCCTCTCCCTCTTCTTTCTCAGTCTCTGTCTCTGCCTTTCAAATAAATTTTTTTATGCTGCTGTCAGATGTCACGTGGATAAAATCACGGTAAAAGATAAGGAAAAATGTCTAAGACCCTGGAAGCGCTTGACAAGAGCCTCAGTTCTTGATGCAACTGAATTCCAAAGCTGAAAGCTGAGGGACTGGCGTTGCAGCTGTGAACCAGGCAGGAAAGCTAGAGTCACAAATGATCCTATGGGGAAAGAGTGGCCAGAAGGAACAGCTGTGTCCCAGGACTACAGAGATGGGGTTTTATTTGACTTCTTCATAGGAATCCCTCACCTTGCCTCCCCCTTAGCCCTCAGCTTAGTCCCACCCTCATCAGATAAAGTGACACTTGTATAGGCCTCCAGAGCACAGCTCCTGATAGAGGAACCTAACACTGAACCAGGGGCTTGCTGCTAGAAGATTCCACTGGAACATATTTGTGGAGAACAGTCTGATTTGGGAGATAAGAAAATACAAGCTCCCAGAAAAAGGGCTGGGGAGGGGGAATGGTTCCTAGATCTAACTAGCCAGCACCTGGCAAGTCACAGCAAAAACTGGGATCAGCCCAGTCCACTGTCCACAGCTCTCTGCAAAACAACAGGCCCCTTCCTTAACAGCTCCAGCCCAGACACCCTAAGTTCTGCACTAGAGCCTCCCACTTTCAAAAACGAGGCAGGTGCTATCAGGCTTCACCATCTCCTCTCCCACTCCCTGGGGGTTGCCTTCTTATCCAGCAGAGATCTGCAGTCTCCTATTGCTGTACCTGCTAGATACCTGCAATGGAGAAGGTCTTGGCACCTGGCCAGGCAGAGCCCACAAAGCCACCCTATCCCAGCTCATGAGGTCTCAGTGGTCACACCCTCACCCATACCCCCATCTTCAGCAGCACGGATTCAGGCATCTGTCCGGATGCCTCTCAGCAGCCCTGGGCTGCCTAGCTCCAGGGAGGCAGGGTTTGTTGCTGTGTGTTTGTCTTTAAACAATAAAAGGCAAGGGACTCTCAGTGACACAGGCTCAGGTGCTTTGTGCAGTGTAATACACACATCGTGTTTGCCAGCACTTGGACTCAATTTCACGCCCTTGAACTCGAGGGCCTCTTGAATTCAAAGGACAGTGGCAGCAGAATCACCTGCCTGGCCATGAAGGCAGGGCTGGCCCCGACTCAGGCCTCACTGGTTACAGGAGTGGCTCAGCTTCCTGCGTGTCTGGACACCGGATCCCTCAGGGGAACCCTGTGCGGCTGGGGTTTCCAGCACGGGGGGCCTCTGGGTGGGTGGCTCTCTCAGCCTGGTCCACCTCTTCTTTCTCCTGTTCTTCGTAAGAGCTGCTGCCTTCTGATGAACCTCATCATCTTCTCAACCCAGATTAAATGTCCCTTCTAGAAGGGCCCCTCCCAGGCCCAGCACCCTGAGTTCTAGTTCCACCTCCTGTATTCTGTATTATCCACCTACCCCCTCCCTGGGTTGACTTTTTAAACTGTGGTGAAATACACAGAATATGAAAGCTCCCTGGGAAATGTCCTCATCAGTGGTGTTAAGGACAACCACACTGCTGTACCAGTATCACCAGCCCACATCGGCAGAACCTTCTCCCTTTTAAAATGTATCCTCTCCCAGCAAGGAGATCAGGTAGGTGGGGACAGTCTGTCCAGTTTCCTTGCAGCCCCATTTGCCTTGGACAGTGTAGGACACACATATAGCAGGTGCTATACAAGATGGGTTTCACAAACCAAATGGCTGTCTGGTTAAATATGAAGGGTAATGCAGCCAAACAAGAGAATGGGACGTGTGCATTTTTTACCACATGGCTACCCTGCCCACCAGATAACAAGTTCAAATTTTTTCAAGCCCCATTGCGGGGCGGAGGGAGGGGAAGCAAAACCGTGGCAAGCTCTTTTTTCTACCCCAGTTCCATGCCCCTCCCTGAGGTCAAGAATGAAGATAGATGATCACACATACCACCTGACATCAACACTCACCATTTCAACACATCAGCTCTACAGAAAGCAACATTCTATCAGGCACTGAAGGGCAGGCACAAAAATAGATCACAGAATCCAATGCCACCCTCAGCTGCTCTCCTCACTCCCGGGAGTGGTACAGGGGCCTCGGACCAGGCACGGGGGACCTTGGAGAGGGGTAATCTGGCACAGCAGGGCACAGGAACCGGAAGGTAGAATTAGGCCTGACAATAGGGTGGTCGAGGGCCCCCAAATCCTCAGCAGTGAAGACAGATCATCTCTTACTCCACTGGAGTTCTCCACCCCAACTAGAGTCTTTTAAAATAAAAACTAATGCAAAAAAAATTCCACCCATAATGAACAAAACAGCAAAAATGTACACAAAGGTGTGGTGCTGACTTTCCCTCTGCCTCAGGCCTCTATGTGACTACACAGGGCATGCATCCTGTTCTTGCCTTTATTTTTAAAGAGTAACTTGCTTGAAAGAGAAACAAAAAGACAGAAGGAGATACAGAAAGAGATCTTCTATCTGCGGGTTCCTCCCCACATGGCCGCAGCACCGCAGCAGCCGGGTCTGGATCATCCTAAAGCCGAGAGTCAGGTGCTCCATTCGCATCTCCCACGCGGATGGCAGGGGATCAAGTGCTTGGGTCGTCTTCTGCTGCCTTCCCAGGCACATCAGCAGGGAGAGCAGGAGCAGAAGCAGAGCAGCAAGGACTCGAGCTACCACTTTGATAGGGGATGCCACTTTCGCAACAAGCTGCTAGACAGGCTGTGCCACAACGATGGTCCTTTCCCCTTAGGTTATGGTTTGATGTTTAGTTCAACATGGATTTTCTGCAGCAACTATTACCTTTAAAGGCAGAATGAAACTGATTTCTCTTCATTCCTAGATATTCTGGCATCACCTTAACTGTTGTGCCATCAGGCCATCTCTCACCTGTCTGGAATGATACTGGGAAGAGTAACTGCTGGGCAGGTATAATGCAAATGGGGCTCACACCCCTTAGCATGGCTTCAGTTTCAACATCTCTGCACTGGGGCCGTGACCCCCAGGCTTTCTTTAAAACTGTTCTATCCCTGTGCAACAAGGTATTTGGGATGGGATAGCATGCCAAATGTTATCTCCACAGGAAACTTCAAAGTGGAGTGGCAGAGTGGTGAATAGCAAAGCAGTTGCCTGAGGAGGCAAAATGAAGGGTCTGCTGAAGGGGAGAAAGATCAGAGAGAACCCAGATCTCCCTGAAGTTGAGATGTCCTCAGGCCACCTGTTTGGACCCCGTTCCTGAACAGGAAGGCAAGCAAAGGGTTACGGCTGGCCAAGGATCACGTAGTATCCCTGTGGCAGAAAGCGGTGTCCACTAACATTCCTTCCCAGTCACACTGTGTGGGGGGTTCTTCAAAGTTTGACGATGTTGGAGGCTGCAGGAAGCGGCTTAAGCTCTGGGGTGATAGAACATTCTGGAAGTGAAGATGGCTGAAAGTTGCACAACAGAGTGGATGGCCTGACTAGCCCTGCTTTGCACAATAAATCATTACAATAAATCATTGTTTCGTGCATTTTTACCACCATGTACCACAATAAATATACAAAGCTCCTGATTAAAATAAAAACAGCATTCCCTTCTGGAGGTGTCCTCTAGAGTCCCCCACTTCTCTTGCCCTGGCTGGGAGGAGAGAGGGCAGGCATCGGGCCAGGGCTCGGCTGAGAAGCCCTCTGGCCTGTTAACACTGTTATAAATAGCCCAGAAAGAGGGGCCTGGAAGCAGCAGGAAGGTCGGGTAGGCCCTTCGTGGCATCTGAGGAAATGTCACACTCAGCTGGTGAGGTGTGAGCACGCCTCCTCCACCTGGAGCTGCCTGGGCTGACCGTGGCCTTGCCGTGTGCTGGAGCCCTGGCTGGCTCTCCCATCCAGGACAGACAGCCATGAGGTGGCAGACTGAGTGGCATGGAGGTGACGGTCCTGAGGAGGAATGACCCCTTCAGGTTGATGTTGGAGGTGGGGGGGCGGTCAATGGCATCTTTCTTTCCTGGAGAAGCAGTCACATCCCCAAGAAGCCAGGCCGGGGCTCCACAGCAGCCCGGGCGACCTGGGGGAGAGATGAGTCAGCAAGACTCAAGCTGCTCAGCGTGGGAGCTGTAGGGGCCTCACAGCCCATCTGGTCCTATGGTTCCCACGCTGGGCTCCCTGGGGAACCCCTGCCTGGGATCCACCCCCACTGCCACTCCATGCCCCGGGCTTTGAAGTGGGAGGGATTATGAGGGAGTTAATTAGATTTTCCATTTTTTATTAACCAAGAGCCGTACAGCGGCAAATCCTGAAGCATTCCTATTTAACCTGGATGAGTTCAGCATTACAGTTTTCAGTGCAAAACAAATAAAAGAAAAGCCAAATTTCTATTTCTTCCTTACACATTAAAGCTGTGGTGGCCTGTTCCACCTGTGAATTCCATAACTGCACAGACCCTCGCACACACTCTGCTTTGTGGGCTATTTCTGGGCTTCAGGAGGCTGGCTGGACACAATAGGAGCCCCCACTCAGTGAGCCACAGTGGCAGCCCAGCAATGTGGCTAAGCCCTGGATCGAAGCTGCAGGTCATGCACTGTGCTGAGAGAACATGTGGGTCCAACCCCAAACCCTGAGCTCCTGGTTGCCCCTTTCTCAGGCTGCCCACAGACAGCTACTAATAACACTGTGGGAAAAAGTCTCTTTCCCGCTCCATGCAAGTTTATTTACTTAGGCTACGAAAGGGAGGCGGGGAAGGGCTCAGTTCTCAATGCCTGCTAGTGTCTCACAGGGTCTCTCAGTTAGGAAGCCCAGGAAATATGTCAGGGACATCCACTCGGCGAGGAGTAAGTCAAAGCTCCCTGTCAGAGGGCAGGGGCCTGCCCAGCGAGCCAGAGGCAGAGCTGAGCACAGGGTTGCCAGCCGCTCAGCCCCTGGAACGCAGAACCCCTAGATACAGTCTCACGGTGTACATCCACCGGCTCCCACCCCACCACTTGGACTCTCCCTTCCTCCCCAAGTCCCAGGCTACCTTGCCACCCTTCAATCTCAGCCAAAGGGTCTTCCCAATGCCCCAGGCCCCTGCTCCCTGTGACTTAGCTACAAGACTGTTATATTATCCTGTTTCCCCTGGTGCTAGATGTAAACTGAGCAGTCCTGGGCTTGACAGTGGCACCAGCCACAGATTAAGTACTCTCCAAATGCTGGGGGTGTGAACAGGGGGCGGGGGACCTTGGCCACACATTGCTGTGTAAGGGGGGGATCCGTGGCCACGCACTGCTGTGTAACAGGGAGGTGGGGCACTTTGGCCACGCACTGCCTTGTGGCTCATGCTCCCCCTCAGCACAGCCGCATCCAGCATTTCCTGTTCGTGCGCTCATCCCTTTTCCTGTCCCAGCAGCTCAGATGATGAGAAATGCAGACGCGCAGGCTCCCAGATAAAACTGGTGGGAAACAGATGGTCCAGGGCCCCAGCAGGCCCTCCTTGGTCATGTGGCCAGGAAGGGCCAGACAGAGGCCAAGGAGGCCTGCACAGCAGACCCCCCACTCACTCAGGTCCTACAGGCCCAAGGCACTGGCCAGCCTGCAGCTACCGGTGACCTCTTGGACATGTGCTCTGGAGGGAAGGCCTAGGCAGATCAGATCACACAGCTCCCCACCCCAGGGGTGGGGGCTTTCCAACAATCACCCCCAAAGCCAGGGCCTCATTCCCATGCGCTTGCGGTGGAGTCACAGGCACTGGCACTCAGGCAGGAAGCAAGCAGCTCTAGGTTCCAGAACAGAAGCTATACCAAAAGGAGAGCCAAGACTCAGAGAGCGCAGGAAACTTGCCTGAAGCCATTCAGCACGTTAAGGAGAAGACCAAGGCTTCCAACTACCTAGCTGGAGCAGAAATGGAAAATTCGGATGGGGAAGTTATAAGCCGGAATCCTGTGCTAACGTCACAGGACCCTGGACAAGTCCCTCTCCTTCTCTGAGCCTCGGGCCACCTCTTCCCAGCAATTGCCAGCTTTGGAAACTATCATCAGTTAACTATGACCCCAGGACACACAAGGTCAGCCCATGACCCTGGGACTCAGCAATTCCCAGTAAGAGGAAAGATGGTGGTAAGAATGGAGGGGACGGAGGATCTTCCTCTCTGTCTCTCCTCCTCTCTGTATATCTGATTTTGTAATAAAAATAAATAAATCTTAAAAAAAAAAACAACGGAGGGGGACAGCGTCATGGTGGTATGTGCCTGCAACATGATAGAACAGATGGATCTGCTAATTTCTGGCTGTGCTGTTCCCTGTGTGCTTCACAGACCAACACTGGCCACAATGGCCTCCCACTGAGCCCCAGGACTCCTTGGTCACAATCTCCATGGTTTTAGACTTATTGATTTAAAAGGTAGAGCGACAAAGAGACCTTCATTTACTGGTTCACTCCCTAAATGACTCCAACAACCAGCCAGGGCTGAGCCAGGCAGAAGTCAGGAATGTGGAATTCCACCCGGGTCCTCCATATCAGTGGCAGGGACTCCACCACCTGCTGCCTGCACAAGTACATTAGCAGGAAGCTGGATGGGAAATGGAGGGGCTGGAACACAAAAAGGAGTCCCAGATGGGATCCAGTGCCCTAAGCTGGGCCACAACACCTTTCTCCACAAGCTACATTTTAACAAAGAGTCCAGGACCTGGCATGTTAGCCAAGTGGGTCCCTTATGAGTGCCGGTTCATATCCCAGCTGCTCCACTTCCCTTCCAGCTCCCTGCTTGTGGCCTGGGAAAGCAGTCGAGGACAGCCCAAAGCCTTGGGACCCTGCAACCTTGTGGGACATCCAGAGGAAGCTCCTGGCTTCAAATCGGTTCCGTTCCTGTTGTTGAGGCCACTTGGGGAGTGAACTAACAGATGGAAGATCTTTCTGTCTGTCTCTCCTTCTCTCTGTAAATCTGACTTTCCAATAAAACTAAATTATTTCTTATACAAAAGAGTCCAGGGAATCTCTTCCCAATCAAGCTTGAGAAGCAAGAATTTTAGAGCCAGAGTCAGATCTCAGCATGTGATCACAGGGCACCAGCTGGGTCCTCCCAATCAGGGCTACCCAACCTACAAGGCAGAGATGGCATGGTGGGAAGTGTGGGCATTAGCAGGACACCAGCACATGAGCAGCTCGTCCTGGAGCCCAGAAGGGAGCAGCAGCCCAGACTGTGAGCACCTTCCCTTCCTGAGCAGCCAGCAAGAAGGAGGACTCTGCTTCCATCCCAAGGTCTGCTTGTACATCCGCTCCCAGGAAGGAAGAGCCCACAGGGCAAGCAGTCACAGATGTGCCAGAGAAGGAAAGGAAAAAAAAAATGAGCTGAATCCCAGGAGGCAGGCAACAAGTGAGACCCAGAGACAGCCTGGGGAAGCTTCTGCCCTAAGCCAGGGGTGGCCAGAGGCAGCAGGCTAGGAGACAATGTGCCTTGCAGCCAGGCATGACAAGGCCTCCTCAGCCTGACTCTGAACTTGGGGGCTGGGGCCTACATGGACGGGGTCACAGGACAGTAGCTGGAGCCTACCCTAACCCTAACCCTAAGCTGGAGCCATGGGCTGAGCCCAGAGAAGAGTCAGGTTCAACCAGAGACCCATCCTGGAGACTGTCAACCAGTGGTGCCAGCCAGGGAGGGGCTAAGCTGAGGGCCCCCAGGACAAACACGTGAATCTCTCTGGGTCCCTGGAGAATGCACCAGGACAGCCCAAGGCCATCGCTCAGAAGCCACGGCCTTTACCAACAGCCTAGGAATCCCAAGGCAAGGGCTGGAACAGCTGCAGCCTTCTCAACACCCAGCTACAAACTCAACGCCCTCCTCCACAACAGCCCCAGCCCACATCACTGCCAACTCACACTCAAAGTAGCACAGCCTCCTGGCTCTACCAGAGCCGCCCTCCCCCCTGCCCCTCGCCTCCCCACTGAGGACTGCTACACACACAGCAGTCACAGCCATTTGCTCATGGAGCAGGTGGGTGCTTTTACTAGCTCCCTGAAGCTTCTCTCGGTAAACACCACAATTCTTCCTTGTACCCGTGCTGTCCCGCATGTCCCGCTCACCTGTCAAGTATCATCCCCACCCCCTGCCACCCCATGGAGCCTCTGCACCTGCCACCTGCTGTTCCCTTTCCCTACAACATCCTTTCCCACACACAGATGCTGTGTGTGCTCAGTTTTCACCTCTTTAGCCTCACCCTCTGCTTGCTCAGGGAAGCTCCCTTGGAGCCTGCTGGCCCCAAGAGGAACCCTCTGACACTCCCTCCCAGCCCTCTGGGCCTCCAGAGCCTTCTGGGGCTTAACACAGTGGACAATAAAACGTCTGTTTACAGGAGTATTTCCTTGGTGCCTAGCACACAATAAATGCTCAGTAAACCCTTCGAGAACAGTGGATGAGGAGCCTGGCCAGCACCTCGCCCACTCATGCCACAGGAGCCGGCCTTCCCTCCTCCCGCCTCATCCCCCCAGCCTTTGACACTGCACACTTGGGACAAAGCATAACCAACGCTGCCGGGTCCTCAGCCGACATCCGTGACCCACAGGCCTGGCGCCAGAGATCCAATCGTTTCTAGATGTGATTTTCTTGAAAGCAGCTTTGGGCAATGGCCAGGGGAGGCGTGTGCCGCCGGCCGCCTCAGCAGTAAACGCTGATGAAGCTGTCTGGGCCAGCTGAGCCAAGATCAGGAAATGGCAAGATTTAAAAGCATCCGGAACCCATGTATTTACTGTTGTTCTTGCACTTCCAGGCTATTTTCAGCTTCAGATCGATTAGCTGGCCCTCCCCCTTCCAAATTTCATCCTCCAAACACCCATTCTGCACCTGGTCCCACCTCTCCGGGCCAGGCACCTCCCACCTCAGCCATCACATGTTACCAGCAGTCACGCAAACAAGGGCAGCTGTCCTTGTTCGTTGAGAACCTCTGAGTGTAGTAGGTACTTTCTCAGGAAGTCCCTACATCACTTGCTCTGTCCTCAGAGAGGTGGACGTACTGTTCCAAGGTGGCCCAGCCAGGAACTGGGATCTGATCCGTCTAAGGACTTGGCTCCCAGCACCTGACAATGCCTTTTCTTTTCTTTTCTTCTGTTAAAGCTCTCATGCATAGAATGGACTGTCCTGTTTCCATCCACCTGCCATGCCCCAGTGCTCCCATACTACCGGTCACAAGCCACCCCTCTCCGTGTACACCACCTTTAGCAAGATGGGCTGCTGAATGAAGAATAAGTTACTAGCTATGGTCCCGAGAGTGGTTCCATAGAGATGGGTGCGGGGGTGGAGTGTGAAGGATGGGGGAGATCATGGAATATCTATCTTGTATTTAACACTCTTCTCTCACACACACTCCAACCCATTCTTTAAAGCCCAATTTACATGTTACCTCCCCCATGAAGCCAGCCCTGGAAATCTTCCTAGAAATCTCTTACTGGGTCCTTAGGCCACTGAGCCTGTGTCCTCAGTGTACGCTCAAGGGGTCTTTAGAACATTCATGAAAAATGGGCATTACGAAAAACTATACATGGATTGCATTATTTTTTTGCACACAAAAAATAAATGTTTCTTTTCTTTTCCATGAACTTTTGGAATAACCCTTAGAGAAGTGGGGGCTTGCGGGGAGGGAGGTGGGAGCCGTGCAACAAGGCAGGAGGTCCAGGGTTTGGACACATCTCAGGCCTGCCAGGGTCTCTCTGCATTGAGCCTGGGCCTCTGGGGGATGGGGACCCCCAGGGGGAGAGGACAGGGAAGCTCTGGGGAAAGAGTAGCTGTTTTGCTTTCTGTCTATGTCCCTGGCCTCCTAAAGCCAAACAAGTCCCAGACTGCAGTGCAGTGGAGCCGGGCGGGAGACAGCAAATGGAGGGTACATCAGCTGCTGGAAGCCTGCCCAGTGCCCGGCTCTGGGAAGTGACTCAAGCACCGCGTATGCCAGCAGACAGTCCACTTGGGCTCTGAGGTCATCAGATCTCACCACGGCCCTGCATATCACATACAGAGATGTGCAAAAGAGAGACGCCGCATGGCATCCTGGACACTGTGAGGCAGGAAACCGCTCCTCTGTGGCCCCACCCTTCACAGTTTGCCCAGGAGGCTCTGAGCTGCAACGGAGGCTGGCCACTAGGTCACACTTGGCTCTTGGCCATGACTGGAGCTTAGGCAGGGCTCCATATTGCCTCACAGGTAGCAAGCAGCTATTTGTTCTCTGCCCACCACCCAGCAGCAGCCAATGCAACCTCCAAGGGCTTGATAGTATATAGCCCATAGTAGCTTCCTCTTCTTAGGGGCCCTCTGTCTCACAACAGCCCATGACAGATGCCTCACTGACCCTGTCCATCCAAGGAAAGGCATGCCACTACATCATCCAACCCATGGTACAGTTGAAGAACCTGGGTCTCCAGGACACATACACAATCAAAGCCAAGTTAGTAATAGTTAGAATCTCAAGATTTGTCGATCCATCCAGGAGTCATAACAGGGTAACCCTGAAGCAGAACTCCACTGGCTGGAGTTGTGTGACCACAGGTGAGCTGCCCCACAACCTGGGTCTCCATGTTTTATTTGTCCAGCATGCTGCCTGCTCAACCCAAGTCATGGTTCTGCTTCTCTCTGCTCATGTCATGCTCTTGGGGCCCCGAAGGAGTGAGATAGAGGTAGAGCCTGAAAAACACACAGGGGAGTGGGATGGCCACATGCCTCTTTTTAGAATTCCATTTCCCCCATGGTTTTCCATACCTGAAGTTAAAACACATCTCTGGCAAGGAGAACAGGGGATATAGAGCCCGTGTCATGGCACAGAGTTTAAGCTGCCATTCCATTTGGGAGCTGGACTGTGTCCCAGCTGCTCTACTTCTGATCCAGCTCCCTGCTTTTGGCCTGAAAATCAGCAGAGAATGGCCCAAAGCCTTGGGACCCTGCAATAACATTGGAGATCTGGAAGAAGCTCCTGGCTCTGGATCAGCTCAGCTCTGGCTGGTATGGTCATTTAGGAGTAAATGGATGGAAGATCTTGCCCTGTTCTTCTCTTTCTGTAATTCTGCCTTTCCAATAAATTTAACTTACAGAAAACAATACAGGAACTGGGCTGCCAAAGCCATGGCCATTTATCTCCCAGGTAACACATGAATATCCCCTGGGATACAGACCTTGTCTAAAGAGCAGAGATGGGTTTGACTAATGGAGCTGCTTTGGGGCAGTAGTAGACTGCTGAGAACACTGACTGTGGAACTGGAAAGAGCTGGGTAGCCCTGGCCAAAGTCCTCCACTTCTGAGTCTTAGCTGCTTTTTCAGTACAATGAGGCTGAGAAGATGGGGCTCACAGGGCAGGGGGGTCCCTCATCCTCCTGAGCCATGCATCTCTCTAAAATCTGGTGATGCTCAGGAACATCCCAGAATGTTTATGAACACAAAAGGTTTTAAAAAGGAAATGTTTTGGAATGCATAAAACATAAGATTACTCAGGAAACCAATATCAAAATGCACTCATAAAATATTAAAAAGTGACTTTATATTGTAGCAATAGATGTTTCCTTATTAACCTATGAAATAATGAAAGCTAGTGGCAGGTCTAAAAATTTCCTAGAATTTCAAAGTAGCAATGAATGTAAATATCTCTAGACATTTACAACAACTATAATGTGATAGAAAAATATCTGTGCTTGCCACTGGCAGCCAAGTCACAAAAATTTATTAGGTACCACTACGACATTTCTTGGTGCCTACTTTCATCATTAAAGGAATTCTGGATTTCAGTTTAAGGTTAAGGAAAATAGAAATAGTCGGGCCTGATGTGGTAGCCTAGCAGCTAAAGTCCTAGCCTTGCACGCACCAGGATCCCATATGGGTGCCAGTTCATGTATCCTGGCCGTTCCACTTCCCCTCCTGCTCTCTGCTTGTGACCTGAGAAAGCAGTCAAGGATGGCCCAAAGCCTTAGGACCCTGCACCCATGTGGCAGACCCAGAAGAAGCTCCATGGCTCTTAGCTTCAGATTGGCTCAGCTTCAGCTGTTGTGGTCACTTGGGAAGCGAATCATTGGATGGAAGATCTTCCTCTCTCTCTCTCCTCCTCTCTGTATATCTGACTTTGGCCAGGAACCAGTGTTATGGCACAGCTAGTTAAGCTGCAAAACATCAGCGTCCCACATTGGAGTACAGATTAAAGTCCCAGCTGCTCTGCTTCCATCCCAGCTCCTTGCTGATGCACCTGGGAATGAAGCAGGAGATGATCCAAGTGTTCCCTGCCACCCACGTAGAAGATCTGGACAGAGTTTCAGGCTTTCAGCTTCAGCCCTGCACCAGCGCATCCACTGTGGTCAGCCGTGGAGTGAGCCAAAGGATAGAATCCGTCAGCCAGTCTCTCTCTCCCCCTCACTTGCCATGACAAAAAGAGAAAAAATCTTAAGAAGAGGAAGACAGAGATGTAGTTTCATTTCCTACCCAAGTACACAGACCTCATGCACATGAAATTGCCAGGCATTTACACAAAGCCTAGCAATTTTGCTAACATTCCTGAGAACTGGCTAGTTCAGTATACACCAGGCCCTGCCCCCAGGCCCGGCAGGACTCAGTGTCCACACATGTGCCAACAGCAGCAGGATGTGGGTCATGAGAGACTGTTGGGTAAGCGAGGGACATCTTATAGCTAATCCAGCATCTTAGGGCTGGAAGAGGGCTAAGCCCCCTTAGACATGCACACAGGCTGTCTGAGCTCAGAACAAGCTGCGTCCCTCCACACATTAGCCGTGTCCTCAGCTACACCTGTAGCAGAGCCCTCTCACTTCCTGCCCCCAACTGATACCTCCAGTGGTGCATCAGCATCTTAGTCTTAGAAGTGAGCCAGCTTCCACCCAAACAAGGCTCTCCTTCATCCTGTCCCATGTCAGCAGGTGCCCAATCTCTCACCCAGCTTCTCAGAGTCCACATTTAGGATTTCTTATTTTCCCTCAGCCTCACATGCAGTCCATCAGCCAGTCTTGTCGACACTCCAAAATACAACACTCACCTCTCCTCCTCTAGTCTAGACTCATAACAGATGCCCACCTAGCTGCCCACCCCCACACTCACCACCCTGCTTGATGCCAGTCTCTCCTGTAGTAGCCAAATTCATCTTTAAAAAAGAATAAGGCAGGGTCTGGCGGCGTGGCCTAGCAGGTAAAAGTCCTCGCCTTGAACGCACCAGGATCCCATATGGGCGCTGGTTCTAATCTCGACGGCTCCACTTCCCATCCAGCTCCCTGCTTGTGGCCTGGGAAAGCAGTCGAGGACAGCCCAATGCTTTGGGACCCTGCACCCATGTGGGAAACCCAGAGGAGGTTCCTGGTTCCCGGCTTTGGATTGGTGCAGCACCGGCCGTTGCGCTCTCTTGGAGAGTGAATCATCAAAGGAAGATCTTCCTCTCTGTCTCTCCTCCTCTCTGTATCTGACTTTGTAATAAAAATAAATAAATCTTAAAAAGAAAGAAAAAGAATAAGGCAGGGGCCAGCACTGTGGCGTAGTACGTAAAGCTGCTGCCTTTCTGTGTGGGTGCCAGTTTGACTCCTGGCTGCTCCATTTCAGATCCACACCTTGGCTCAGGCTGGCAGGCGGCTCCCTGTTAACTTCCTCCGTGCCTATTGTGGACCTCTCACCTCCAGGTCAGATTTCTGGAGCTGTGGGGTGGGCCTCCACGTCAGACATTCCCCAGCCAACGCGGAGCCCTGGGAGACCTGCCTGAGCAGTTTGCAGGCCTGGCAGGTAGCCCTGTGGGAATCCCAGAAAGAGCTGGACGAGCATGTGGGCTCCCTGTCCCCTGGTGCTTCAGCCACAGGTGCCACCTGGGTTCCATCCCTGTTGAGTCCCACAGAGGTCTTCAGCTCAGTAGGTAACTGTGCGGGACTGGTACCCGTGAAATCCGACACCCTAACCAGGGCATTTATCCCCCACGCTGGAAGAAGAGGAACAAAACCCTTTTTTGCTTCAAAGTCATGGCAGTGGAGGCTCAGGTGGCAGAATCAGGGAGCAGCAGTGCGAACAGCGGCCTCTGCCACAGCTGGGTTCTGCTCTCCCACGGCACGTGGGCAGGCACAGAGGCCCACAGAGAGGCAGGCTCTCAGAGAACAACCACCTGGGCCCCTGCCTGCACCAAGCAGCATTGTTACATGGAGCACATGCTGGCACATGTCAGCACGCCGGTGGCCCCCATCAGGGATGCACCCGAGGCGTGTGGCCAGCAGGGAGCACTGCACCGCCCTCTGGCTGCAGCGGGTAGGGCAGGTGCACGGCAGGCAGCTCTGGCAGTGGCTCAAGCCACTGTCACCAGGAACTTGCCTTCTACAGAACTCCCTGTGACCATTTTAGCCCTGTTGCCATGGGTTAGACCTGGATGGGACAACAGCTTCCTAATATAGGGCAAAGCAGGAACCCTGGCCTCCCTCTCTCCGCACAAGGGCACAGAAAAGACAAAACAGGCAACGGCCCTTTAGAGGCAAACACGTCTCGTTACCATTTGACTGCTCAGGGAATTTTGTGCTGTGCGTGTGTGTGCATGTGCTCATGTGTCTGCAACGAAACAGCAAATCAGAACCAAGTGCTCTGGCCTGGGTTCCAAGACTGAGCTCTGCCCCCTGCCTAACAAGTCCCTCAGCCTCTGTTTGCCCACATGCCAAGCTAACACACTGTGGAACATCCTTCTGGACTGGCACATTTGCAAAATCTACAGAAACTCGGCCACGGACCCAAGCCCGGTCTCCCAGGCTTTTTCTAACAGAAACTCAAGTTTACCCTTGCTGGGGAGTCCCATTACCAGGAACAGCCAGACTTTCCCTGTTAGGGACCAGAGGGAAAGTCATGCAAACTTTTGGACTGTTAGGTCTCTGTTCCAACTACTCTACCCTGTAGCACCAAAGTAGCCACATATAAACTTGTGCATGGCCAGATTCTAAGTAAGTTTTATTGACACAAACAGCATGCCCACTGCGGCCTTACACATAGCTTGAGATCCCTGGAATCATCCTCCCACCTTCAACACACACACACACACACACACACACACACACACACACACACAGGTCCTCCACTTTGACTTCGCGTTGCTCTCAGGGCTCCAGTTCTGCAGAGCCCCCAAGTCCTGCCCCATCCGTCGGTCAGTCTGTGCAGCTGTCACTCACAATCACATGAGTCCACAGTGTGCAGAGAGGTGCAGCCAGCTCAGCTCCCCATGTCCATGGCTGACGCTCAAACCAGAGGGCTAGGCCCCGAAGGAGAATTGTGCTGGGCAACAGAGCTGAGTCTATGAAAGGACGGTCTTGGCTCCAGGGTGCAGCCAGGCCTTCCCTTCCCCAGCCGCAGCACCAACACCCAGGGAGGCAGGGGAACTCTCAAACGCCACCCTGGGTTTTGGAGAAGGCAGAGAATGAACGCCCTGATGAACCAAGTCCCTTCTGTTTCCTGTCCCTTCCGCCCCCTTCCCCCACATCCCCCAGGACTTGATGATCAAGAACCACTTCTCTCTCTCTCTCGGACAGGAAAACAGCTCCTGTGAGTCAGGGGCAGATACCATGGCCCAGCCCAGGAATGGCTGCACCACGGCTCCAACCCAGCCCAGTTCTGAGGCAGGAAAGAGGAAAGAGCAGGCAGCAGCACCACCCCCACAGGATGTGCGAGAGGACCCAGCCGACCACAGGCAGGCAAGTTTGCCCTTCTCCCCACACACCAGGATGGTTGGCCTAGGGGATGCCAGTGTGTGACCCACACGTGTCTGCAGAGGCAGGAACCGCTGCAGGATCTCCAGGGGCCGATCTCAACTGGCAGCCATGGAGCCCCCCTGTTGCCTGCACAAGAACTGGTGTTTCCATAAAGCAGAGTGTTCCTCACGGCTAAGGAGAGCCCAGCGCCGGACACTGCAAACCTAGTGAATGAATATTCCCCGATGTCCCCCAAAACCTCGGTGAGAAATGGAATGAGATTACACTTATTTGGGCTCCCCAGATAAAAACCTGTGAAACCTGTCAACAGTTCCCTTGCTAATGTCCATTTGCCATGAGTTTCCGCTGAGCCCACATTCCATCTGCCTCTTCTCCTTTATCAGCAGATTCCTTTAAGCCTCCTGATCATCCTCAAGGAAGAAATTGGTATTATTCTATATTGCAGGTGGGAAAATGCAGGCACAACAAGGTTAGAGTAGCCATAGAATAGCCAGCTGGAACTAGAATCTCAGCCGGCATCTACAGAAAATCACATTCCATACTTGAAATCAAGAATCGAGGGGTCAGGGGAGGGGCGCAGTGGGTTAAACTGCTGCCTGGAATATGAGCATCCCATATGAGCACTAGTTTGAACCTTGGTTTTAGTTCTGCCTCTGATCTGGATTCCTGATAATGCACCTGGGAGAAAGCAGCAGAGAATGGTTCAAGTGCCTGGGTTCCAGTCACCCACAGGGGAGACCCAGATGGAGCTTCAGGCTCCCAACCTGTTCCAGTCCCACAAATGGTCCCTGGCTGTTGGGACCATTTGTGGGAGTGAACCACAGGACGGAAGATCTCTGTCCTGTCTCTGTGTTCGTCTGTCTCTCTCTTTCTCTCTCTCTCTTTTTCTCACACGCATGTGTGCTTTCTTGCTCTGCCATTCAAATACACAAAATATAACTGTAGGTAGGAGGAGGTTTGGAAGGAATCTGAACTCCATTCCAACCGCAGACCCCTTCTCTCCATCCCAAGGCAATTCCCAGGTCCAGGAGTTGAATGGATTCAGTCTTGGGAGACATTGTCTTTCCTTGACCTCTGTTGCCTGAGGGAGCTGCTGGAACTGAGGGGACAGAAGCTTCCCACCTCAGGTTCCAAAGAGGAACTCCTCCCCGCCTCTCCCGCTGCTGCCAATCCACCCAGGCCAAGCAGCAGCCTGTAAGCAAGGACCTCTGGATGGGAGAGCCCTGCCAGCAAGGGACGGCAAAGCAAAGTCTGTCTGCTGATCCCCATTTACAGCCTCACAGCCTGCCCTCTGCACCATCCCTCCTGCACCAAGCCTCTCTCTCCTTGGCACCTCTGTACCTGTAGCTCCACCTCCTGCCACCTCACCTGCCTTCCCGCCAGGTGACTTTGTTCCGGGCACCCTGCCCTTCCAAGTCGTACCAATCTGCTGGCTCTCCCCTGGCGTCTGTGTAACTGCCCCACAGGGAAACATCGGACCAGGCCATCAACATGCTGCCCTGCCTCCCCTCTACCTGGGGCTCCCTGAACCTAGCAGGCAGTCAATCACCTTGTGCTTGTTGACAAAGTAAAGCTTTTATAGACGTTTCCTTTATACTCAAACAGCAAAGCCATAAGGCTCTGGGATCCAGCCCTCATTATCGTAATCTGTTAAAAGGTATAAAAGTGAGGGCATTGCTGGGCACCTCCCATGCGCAGCTCCACTTGGGGGCTCCCTCCCTCCTGGGGCCTTGGTGCCACATTCTGTTTGCAGGCAGCAGATAAGGGATTCCCAAGGTGAATAGCTCCTTCCAGCTCTCTAACACTGTCTGCCTCTCAGGCTGCAGAACTTGACTTTGGCTTGCAAAGAATGAAACACCACAGCCCCACAGCCCCAGCCCAGGTTAGGCAGGCAGGCAGGCAGGCCTAGACATTAGGGTTTGTCTCCAGAAACTCTCTAGCAGGGGCTCTGGCTGCCTCTTTCATCTGCCACTTGTCCTCTCCGCCCCAGCAGTTAGGAGCAAAGTGTCTCAGAGAGCAAGAGGCAAAGACAAGCTCAACAGTCAGAGAATATGCTTAGCAGGAGGCATGGCATTTCTCCTGTTGGTTCTCTGATCACCTGCTGTGTGACTTTCTGTGGAATCTTGGAGAAATGCAGAGTCCTAGGCCCTTCCCAAAGGTCCTGAGTCCAGGTCTAAGGCAGACCCCAGAAACCATGGTGACAGGCATTGTTGCTGTTCACCACCCACATGCCTGGAGCCTGGGCATCTTGTGTAATTTCCTGCATTCCCTATGGACTGCCAGGCCCATTCACAGCTGGAGTCACGGAGACCCACCCAACAGAAGGGAATGCAGTCTGAATAGACAACAGGAAAGCCAGTCACCAAGGAGGTCTGTCATTCATTTCTCTGCTTATCTCATCAGGTCCCCCACACAAGGGCACTCGGATGATCTCAGACACTCGGGCTGTGGATGGGAGTCCCCGCCAGTGGTGTTCTTTTTATCATGACTCTGTAAGCAGCAGAAACCTCCAGGAAATGCAGGCCACAGACTGACTTGCTCTGGATTTGACTGCTCTGGGGCTGCAAGCAGCATGAACACGGATATGTCTCTAGCTGTTGACAGCAGAGCAATCTGTGCTAGGAAGAGAGTTGCAGGGGTACAGGGCTGAGGGTAGGGGCACAGAGGAACTTGTGAGCCCCAGATTCTTAGGGCGAGGGCCTGGAGGAGGGGCGGGGAGGAGGGAGGATCTGCTCAGAGTAGCATCCTAAACAAAGCAGCAGATAGGCCCTGGCGTGGAGAAGGGCAGGCCACATCCACCTCTTCCAGTCCCTTGCCCCCTCCACCATGACTGTCACCACCCCTGTACGGAGTAATTCTTTTTTCTATTTACTTGAGAGAGTGATCTTTTTGCTGTTTCATTCCCCCTGATACCTGTACCACCAAGCCTAGGCCAGATCAAAATCGGGAGCCAGGAACTCAATCCAGAATGGCAGGGCCAAGTACTAGAACCATCACCTGTTGCTTCCCAGGGTGCGTACTGACAGGAAGCTGGATCAGAAGCAGAAGCAGGACTCCAAAAGGAGATGCGGGCATCCAAGGGGCATTTAAATGCTGACCCAAACACCTGCCCGAGTGTGTTTCCATGTAATAAGTCACATAGCACACCCCCCGTGCTTCCCCATATGTGCTCCACAGTAGCCCCACACAGTATCATCTCCACTTACTGCTGAAGATACTGAGACTTGGAGATGTAGGTAATTTGCCCCACATCATCCAGGAGGTGAACCCGACAGCATGATTGGAGATAGAAGGAAGGTGCTTGCTTCCGTTCTCCCTGCTTGTCCTTCCCCATCTCTTGGGAGATGGCAAAGACCAGCACTCAGCCCACAGCCAACCAACCTCACCTCCCAGGAGTGCTGAGGAGGGACTGATTAAGGAGGCACGTCCCAAGCAAGAACTGCTTTGTAGAGGCTTGGGATGCACAGCACCCCCTTTCAGATGCACAACCCTTTGCAGTCCAGGAAAAGGACCAAAGGCTGGTGAACAGTGGGATAGCAGAGCCAAGTGGCTCTGCCACAGCTGTGTGACTCTGGGCATGTGACTGACCGTTTGTGCCCGAGTGTCATTTTCTGTGAAACAAGGACCGTGGTCACAATGGCCAGTTTTGAGGAATATAGGATGGTGTAAATGGAGCACAGAGAATGGTACCTGACACACAAAAGGTATCATTTAACTGCTTGCTGCTATTATAAGCACAAGCAAATGATTCCTCGTTTATTACTTCCTTGGATCCTTGGAACAATCCTGCTTGGTTCACAGGGCCAGACCATCTGGCCCACTTTATAGATGCGGAAAGCAAGATTCCACAAGAAAGTAACCTTGTCAAGGAGATACAACCAGCAACAGAAGTCTGTCTGAATTCTCAGGGCATTTCACCTTACACCTGTTAGTCTTTGGAGCCCCAAGGTTGCTTTCATCTATCCTGTTGATTCATGTCTTAAGTGAGAGAGCTGGGAGAAAGACTACCACGCAATCACTTTCAATGTCCTTGCCACGGCAGGCATCAGTAACCAATCACAGGCTTTTCTCTAATTGAGCAAGAGCACAACTTTGGACCCTTTAACATACAACACCTGACAGACATTATCAACCTACTGCTGATGGTGGAAGACCAAACACAACCCTTCCGTTGTACTAACTGTCTCATCTATCCAAACTCAGGTAATTTCTCATCTAATTATGACTGTGGGCCAGACATAAGCATTGCCATGACATGGGTGTCTGGGAAGAATCTGTCCTCTGGATCTCAGCTCCTATCCTTTGGGCATTCCCCTCTGGCCCAGATCCATGGGCAGCTAATCTTGTAGATGTCAGAGACTGGCCAGCAAAGCATTCTACACTGGCTCTCTCTATCATTCAGTGCCAGCCTGGCTGGGTGTACTACCAGACCCTGAGAGTCACAAAACTGACCCACAGAGGACAAACACACTGGCCCACTCATGTGTACCCTTGGGGGACCAAACAGGAGGTGCTGCCTTTGTACATGGAAATGGAGCACTGAGCAAGGAAAAGACCTAGACTCTGTTAGGCTCTGAGATTTAGACTCCAGATAAAAAACCTTTATGATGGAGGTGTGAGAAACAGCCAAACTACTGAGCCCCACCTTCACAGCTCAAAGAGAGGGCCCCTGACTTTGTGCCTACTGCTGACACAGCTGTCTCATTTGACACTTCCAGCCCCAGGAGAGGCGAAGAAATTAAGGTCAAGGGCACCCTGCAAGGGTATACAAACACCTGGCTCTTTCCTGAACCGCTAGTTCTATGCCAACCTGCACAAGGCTCCTCCCTTGTGATAAGATGATGGATTCCTGTCATCCAGTCAGATAGAAGGGCCCCCCCGCTCCCGGCCCATGCAGGATCCAGGCATTGAGAACACAGCAGGAGAAGGAACCAAGAGGAATTCAGTCTTTGGCTGGAGTGGAAGGTCAGATGCCAGGCAAGGACAAGGGCAAAGTCCACAGGGCCAAATCCTGATGAGACCTCCACAGGTCTGGGCTGCCCTGAGATCAGGGACTCCCCAAAGGGATTCCGGCAGAGTGATGTCACAGATGTGCACTCAGGCTGACACTGGAGGAGGTGGGGACAAGAAAACAGCAGGCCACGGTGAGATAATGGCCTCTGGGGAGAAGGAAGTGAAAAGGAGAGAAGTAGAGAGATCAGTATTCTGTTTATCTATGTATTCTGAGCTGGGAACAGCAAGATGGGGTGACCCAGCTGTGAGCAGCAAGAAGGAGGCTCCTGGCTCAGAACTATGGTCTGCCTGGGAGAGAAAGGAGGAACAGGGCTGGGAGAGGGTGGGGAGAGGGTGCTCCATTTTGGATTCAGTGACACTGAAATACCTGCAGGCAGGAGAGCAGTGCAGTCAGCATCAGCCAGGCACATCTCCCATGTCCACCTCACCCATGTGCACACCTGCAAGGCCAGACTCCTGACCAGAGAGCCAGGCCAGTTCACATACCCTGATCTGGTCGTCAAAACATCCCCAGAGGCCTGGCATTCTTCCCGGTCACCACCAGCAGCCCTGGGTTTCTGTCTCCCAAGTCGCAGGCAGACTTGGTTAGAGCTGCCCGATCCTGCTGATCCGGGGCACCTGGCCTCTTGCTGAAAAACCTCACACAGTCTCCAGTGAGCTTCCAACAGGGCTGAATGGAACACTGGTGGCCGTGTGCTTGAAGGCAATTCGCTCACCAGCCTCTGGAGTTTGAGCTTCTTGCTCTCTCTCTCCAGTGTGATATCAATGCTTATTCCAAAGACCTCTGCCCTAAGCATCATGACCTTCTGTCCACCCTGCAGGCTTGAAACCATTGGCCTGAACAACTCCCACCCCAGCCCCCAACCTCTCTTTGCCAGCCAGTTGCCTGTACACAACCCCTTTCTTCTCTTGTCCCCACCTCTGTCCCAGCAGATACTTGGCACATGTGTGTGTGCACACACACGTGTTCTCTCTCTCACACATACACACACACACATACACACACACACACACACACACACACACACACACACACACACACACACACACAATCAGAAGCCTGCTGCTAGGAGTCAGGAAGGAATGCTAAGCATCTGGTCAGAGCCCAGACCAGCCCCGGTGAGTTCACATTAGGGCACCTGCTAATGTGCAAGACCCTGGGTGCAGTAGCCTTGTGATTGGCTGGCCAGGCCAGGCACTGGGCCATCCCAGCACCCAGAGCCACCTGACTCCAAGTCCCAGCTATAAATAGCTGAGAACCTGTCAGCGCCCCCGTGCCCAGAGCCAGCCTCCCCTCCTTCTTGGACGAGAATGAAAGGGTGCCCTGAAATGGTGTGGAGTCCAGCTCAGCTGCTTGGGCCTAAGCCTTCTGCTGACCTCAGAAAAAAGCCCCCATTCCATTCTCTTGAAATTCGGGGCTCCGTCCTCTGGCCAGGCCCCACACAGCCCATGTCCCTGCGTCTTCCTCTGCCCCTTGTAACCATCCTGGTGTAGCTACTGCTTCCAGCCCCACCAGATCTCTGAGTCATTCGGATCTCTCTTTCATGTACTGCCACCATCAAGGCATACCTTTGGAGCCTACTGCCTGGAGAAGGGTGTGTGTGTGTTGGGATACTGGTGTTTGCAGGGAAAAAGCCCTATATGCCTTACACCAGGGGAATGGCTTTCCCAAGGTCACATAGTAACATGGCAGCAAGGCAGGAAGCAGACTGCCAGGCTAGGTGCACTGTACCAAGCCCTGGCCCCAGCCCATGGCTGCCTGCTCTGTGCTGTACTAGGCTAACAGCCCACAGCACCTTACTTGTTGCTCTCCTCTTCTAACCTCCCTCCTCTCCTCCTTGAGCTTAGCCCACTGTCACCTCCTGCAAGAAGGCCAGCCCAACCTAATTTAATTCAGCTCACTGCTGTCCCAAATCTCACTTCCTGCTCACCCCACAACAGCCTCCAGTAGTTTCACGCACATTAATGAGTCACTTGCCTAGTGATGACCAAGAATGGCATTAACGATCATTTTTCTTTATTTAGAGATGGTAAATACAGTCTATGCCACAGGCCTTGTCCTACCACATAGACATCACTGTCATTATAGGGTGAAGATTACAAGGCATTGTATCCAGGATCAGCCAGAAAGAGCACGGTGATTGATGAGTGATGTCTGCCCTGGTCAGGGACAACATTGGCACTCACACTAGGTTTTTACAATCCCTCCTGTCTGCTGCCACCAAGACTAAATTCTTCCAAACGGAAATTTGTTGGTATGAGAGAGCAGGGATTTCCCTCCCTGCCCAACATCCAAAAGCCAGCTAGCTGGCAAATAATGCAGAAGGGAGACGATTATTACACCCCACTCTCCTTGGTGGGGGTCAGGTAATCTGGACAAGAAGCCCTAGAGTGAGACAGGAACACATGTGAAGAAACTGACAGCTGAGCTCGAGGTGGCCTTCCGATGCCCCCTCCCCACCTGGCCCCACCATTGACCTGGGGCTAATCTAGTTTCCTGCTAATGTACCTGGGACAGAAGCACAGGATGGACCATATGGGAGATCAGGATGAAGCTGCAGGCCCTTGGCCCAGACCTGGCAGTCCCCACACTTTGTGGGAATCAACCAATAGATGGAAGGTCTCTGTGTGTGTGTCTGTGTTGTGTGTATTGTTCTGCCTTTCAAATAAATCAATCTTTCAAAATAAATAAATCAATGCTGATGGTTTGCCTGGTCCCTGGGAAATGGGCTTCATTGGGTTACTCACTTCTGCAGCCCCCACATGTCTTGCTTGCCATCTGCTTTTCCTGATGGCTGAGGGTCTGCCCACCCTCCTTTGGCCGCAGAACTGGCTCCTCTCGTATTCTGGGCCTCCAACTTCTAGTAATGTAGCCTGGGGTCCAGAGGTGGCAGCAGCTCCCAGATCCACCTCACCTCACTCTCTCCTCTCCTCTCCTCACCCTCTAGAAGCTCCAGGTACAACCAGAATCACTGGCAGGACATTCCCTCGGGCAAGAACACTCTTGGACACCCTTGGTTCACAGCTCACTATGCAGCCGGGGAGCGCAAGGCCTGCAGTGGGAAATAGAGCCTTCCCACCAGTCTGGGACTCTGCTCAACAAACACTGGACGAGAAATCCTAACCTTGAACCTGGGTCACACCAACGTGAGGAGAATCTGAAGCTTTCAGAGCCCCAGGGCCAAGCCTTGGCCACACTAGGCTCCCTCTGCCCTTGTCCCCAACCCTCCCCCAACTCACCCATGATTTACAACCTGGGCTCACACTGTAGCAACCTCATGTGGCTCAGCCCCACCCCCTGCCCGCCCCGGGATCGAGTTCAACCCAGGTTCCTGTCCCTCCACCCTCTCCAGGATAAAAAGCCCTTTCCCCTAGACCCTCTTTCAGCTTCTTGGGCCAGGGTCAGTGGCCTGCTGCCAGCCATGGGGTGCTGGGAAATACCACTGTAAAATGGGAGACACTGGGACCAGACCAAGCCCATGCAGAAGGCCCACCAAATAACAGGGAGCATTAAACCCTGGCCCTCAAGGTACTCAGGACCAAGCCCCGGGTCAAGGTCCCAAGAGGGCACAGGCCTGCCTCTCCAGGGTTGACACCTGGCCTAGTGGCCAAGATGAGACATCCCATGTCGCGGTGTCTGGGTTTGAGTTAATGTGTATCCTGGGAAGCAGCATTGATGACTCAAGTAGCTGGGTCCTTCCATAGGGGAGCTCAGATGGAGTTTCCGACTCCCTGGCTTTGATCCATGTTGTTGCAGGCATGTGGGGAGTAAGCCAGTGGATGACAACTCTTTCTCTGCCTCTCAAAAAGAGAAATATAAAGCCAGTCTCCCCATGGGCTGCACTCAGATTCAGTACGTGGCTGGAGTCATTTAGAGGCAAACTTTCAACACCCTGAGTTGCGTAGACTGTCTTGTTGCTGGAGGGACTGACATAGGCCCCTGGGATCTGTAACATCCAAGGTTAGGTTTCACTGAGGCTTCCAGAGTACTTCATTCCTAAAAGACCAGTTCGGGAATAAACTTCCTGTCAAACATGATACAAAAAAGTTTCTAGAACTTTCCGGATCATTCTCTTTCCATGGAATCCTAGACACGGGGGAGGTCCAGGCAGCGTGATCACACTTGGTCAGCCAAGTTTTCCTTTTTTCAAGCAAGGACACTAAGGTCCTAAGGGCTAGGTTTTTTCTGAGCACCCCCCTCCGCCCCAGTAGCAGTGGCCTGGGGTACCTGCTGGGGAAAGGGAATGCACAGGTGGTATATGGTAGGCAGGGGCAACTTGGGAGGAAGGGGACCTGAAGAGCCTTAACCTGTAGGAGGGCTGAGTTCAGGCCGGGGTAGGGAGTTGAGATTGCAGCTCATTTCTCCCAGAGCCTTTGTGACAGTAAGAGCTGGCCAAAGATGGTCATGGCAGCCATACAGGCACCCAGGACTCTAGGCCTGGCGTGTGCCTATGTGTGCGCGTGTGGGAGCCCTCTCCAGCAGGCAGCCTTGGTGACAGTCTTTCAAAATCCCCTTTGCCTAGAGACCTTGACAGCCCTATGAACCTACTCTGACCCTACTTTAAATCCTCACTGCCCCAAGTCAGGAAAAGCCGTTGACCCCTTCCCTTGCAAGCTGCAAGCCTCAGGGTGGAATGAGAGAGACAGACACACACACTGCAGCCTTTTCTCTCCACTCCTGCCCACCCAAGTGTAGCCAAGAGCCTGAGACCCAGCAGAGGATGGGCCATGCCCAAGAGCAGCTGGATGCTCTGTGTGTGTGTGTGTATTCAGAAGGGAATTTTCAATGCCTCCAGCCAAATGTGCCCTCCAAGGGGAGGAGGACTGGGTGATGCAGTCCTCAGGAGGCAAGAGGACCAAAGAAGGCAAGAGTAGAGCTGCTGGGGGAGGGGCTGATTCCCGAGGAGCCCCGGCTGTAAAAGGAGTGATCCAGGAGGCACCCGCAGGCCCATGTGGGAGGTGGTGGAATTTCCCCTCACATTCCTGGGCCCGGGGCCAAGCGGGGCCCCCTCCTACTCCCAGCTGTCGCCACCACTCAGGCCAGGCCTGGCTACTGGGCGGGCAGCAAAGAGAGGGAACAGGCCCCGGAGGCCATCTTGGCATGTGTTTCTGGAAGAGAGGTTCCTGCATCTATACAGTGGGCGCAGCATTATTGTGCTGTGACGACAGCGACTCCAAAGTGACACAACAGACCTCCAAAGCTCCCACAGCAATGGGGAGAAAAGGGGTGGTGCCTAAATCCAAGCCCCTCACCCTGCCACCTCAAACAAGTGAGTCTCTGGCCCAGCATATGCAACATGCACATCAGAGGGTTCATTGGAGAACTGAAAGAGTGTCAGGGGTTGGGAGTAGACGACACAGATGGAGGAAACAAGAAGCAGAGTGCATGCACATGGGACCAGGAGCTCCCCGCCCAGCCCTACCCTTCCAAGGCCAGAGGGAGAAGGTGGCTGGTGGTTGCCCACACCTACACAACCTTGCTCAAATTTCCTGGGGAGGGGGGTGGGAAAGTAAGCCAGCAACACAGCAGGACTTAGGGATGCAGGGCTACCCACTGGGGCTCCCCTGTTACTCTACCCAAGAAGAAGAAGGGTCCTTCCCAAGGCCCCTGGGTGTGTCACAATGCCTTCCCAGCAGCTGCAGTTGGTCCCAATAGCCCAGCCACCTCTGCCCGAATCAGCACCAACCTCCCCATGATCTTGGGACCCCCAACCCTGCTCCACGAGTGCCAACCACAGATGGGACCACTGCTAGGGAGCATTCCAGTGCTGCCTGTGGGCATAGTGATTTGTTTTGAGAGCTTGGGGGTGCTAACATGACTGTCTAGCCTCAACGGTTTTTAGCACTCCTTTTTGGAAACACAGTACAATGTCCCTTTTTGTCTCCCCTGTAGTGCCAAGGGGAAGCCTAATGCCCAAAGAGGGAAGGGAACTTGTTCTTGATCACACAGCCAACCAGCAACAGAAATGAGGCTATAGAACAGCTCTTACTACTCCTGGCACAGAACTCTTTCACCATCTTCCTCATGGATATTCTGCTGTCTTTTCTGCAATACCTATTAACAGAATACAGTGCAGCTATGGTCCAGAAGAACTCTACTTGCATCAGGAAGCTACTAACAATAGGAAAAAGGATGGGGTTGCGGTATGGACAGGAAGAAAGGGCTCCTATCCGTGGAGGCAGGTCCTGGGCAGGTTGTGCGTTTTTAATGATAACCACTAGGGGAGCGTTGTGGGCATCAGGCAGCTTGGTTGTACTGCAAGAATGCAAAAAGGCCAGGGAAGAGAAGATAGGGAGACACTACTAAATATCCCCTTCTTGTCACTTGACTGATTCTATAGGTGGTCCAGATGCATCTAATCCCACACCTTGACCAGCACGGTAGCTTAGCGGCTAAAAGTTCTCACCTTGCACACATTGGTATCCGATGTGGGTGCCGGTTCTACTCCCAGCAGCCCCACTTTCCATCCAGTTCCTGCTTGTGGCCTGGGAAAGCAGTCAAGGATGGCCCAAAGCCTTGGGACCCATGTGGGATAGCCGGAAGAAGCTCTGGGCTCCTGGCTTCAGATCAGCTCAGCTCCAGCCATTGCGGTCACTTGGAGAGTGAATCAGTGGATGGAAGATCTTCCTCTCTGTGTCTCCTCCCCTGTGTATATATGACTTTCCAACAAAAATAAATAAATCTTTAAAAATAAAGTAATCCCACAACTGCCTTCAGAGTTGCCTGAGGACAGAGCTGGAGGGACAGAGATTTGAAGTGGAGAACCCCAAAAAAACAAATGCCGATCAGAAAAGCCTCAGATACCGTGGCTTAGGCAGCTGCTTGGATCACCCATGCCCCCTAACAGAGCGTCTAGTTATGATCCAACTTTCTGCTAACACCCATGCTGGGAGCAGCATGACTCTCAAGGAGCTGAGTGTCCATCATGCTTGTGGCGGATCTGGAATTCCAGGCTCCTGATATTGGCCTGGCCCAATCCTGACTGTTATGGCTATTTACAGAGTAAACCAGAGCATGCAGATCCGTGTGTGTGTGTGTGTGTGTCCCCGTCCTTTTAAAATAAAGTGAAAAGCAAAAACCAGGTGAGCCACACAGTCCCAGAGCCCTGAGTCCTTCCCTCCAAGAAGAGAGGATGGGGAGGGGGTACCACCAGCCAAAGCTACAGTACAGCCCTGCTTCTTCCCAGCTCTCTTAGGAAAGGTGTGTCTCAAATGGCAGCTCCAGGTAGTTACAGCACTGCAAATGTCTTTCATAAAAAGACGAATTTTCTTTTATTTAAAAGGCAGAGTTACAATAGAGAGAAAGGAGACAAAGATCTTCCATCGGCTGGTTTCATTCCCCGAATGGCCACAACAGCCAGAGCTGAGTTGGTCCAAAGCCAGGAGGCCTCTTCTGGGTCTCCCACGAAAGTGCAGAGACCCAAGGCCTTGAGCCATCCTTCACTGCTTTCCCAGGAGTATTAGCAGGGAGCTGGATGGGAAGTGGAGCAGCCAGAACATGAACCAGTGTCCAAATAGGATGCTGGCGCCAAAGGCACAAGCCTAACCTGCTACACCATGGCACCAGCCCAACGGTAAGTATCTTGCAAAGGGTTCCAAGCCTGTGCAGGCCCAGGGACAAACATGTGATGACTATGGAGTTCTATCTGCCAGGGTAGTGACAGCAGAGTTCTAGGTCCCAGGCCATCTCAGTGCTCATCTTGACATCCTGCACAGAGCCACCACCTGCTGGCTCTCTTGTATTCTCCAAGCAAGCTAGGCAGGGCAAGAGAGACATATCCACCTCTGCAAAGAAGGAATCCACAGGCTCATGTGACCAGGAAAACTCAGGACACCCTGGAACTGCCCCACCTCACCTAAGGCGCCTGCCCTTGCAGTCCCAGAGAAGGGTGTGTTCATAACTCGAGTTATGGCAGTTAAGGCAGTTTTCCTGCAGTAAAACCCTGGTGGGTTCAGCCATGTGAGACTGTCAGGAGGCTGTTCAAGGACTCTGCAACAGGGAGGTGCCCTGCCCTGCCCTGCCCCTACACACCCTTTGGCTACATGTGAACACACCTCCAAAGGTGAGGGGTGTGGCCAGAGCTCCAGCCCAGGGCAGGTAGGCTCCTGGAGGCAGAGCACCAGCTTCCTAAGGGAGCACCAGGAAGCCTGGAGCCACAGTCACCCGGCCATTCCAAGGTTTAATCTGGCCACATATGCCACCAACACAGCAGTCCCTATACTTGCCCTACCACCATTTGGGCCTGGAAAGCAGCAGTCCAGTCTCCACTGCTCACCAAAGTCACCCCAACAAGTCCCGGCAGGATGATCTCCCAGAGAAAACAACATGGCACAAAAACCACCTCCCCAATCATCAATGGTGGATCTGGTTAGGGAGGCAAGGCCACAACAACACACTCAATCCCCACCACCACCACCACTGCCTCTAGAACAGCAGTTTGAAAAATCATCATTCCACACAGCCTCAACCCCGCACCCCGCAGGTGGCTGTCCTTAGAAATGGGGCCTTGGAAGAGGAAATTACCTTAGACTGAAGGGGGCATGGTGAGCCCTAACACAACTACTGGTATAGCCACAGGAAGAGGGGATCAGGACAGACGCAGGCATACAGAGAAGGCCACAGGGAGACCATGGCCACCATGGCAAGTCAAAAGGAGAGGCCGTGGAAGAGCCCATCCCTGCAGAGTCCCCTGGAAATGAAGACGCCAAAATTCTCAAGGGTGCTGTTGTTCAAGTCCTCCCATCAATGGTGCATCATTACAGCTGCTTTGGCAAACTCCTACAACAGATCCCACTACAAGATTGCCAACCTTTGCCCTGACCCACCAAGCCCCATGACAAGAGACAGGCCGCACAACCAGCATCCATGATAGCTGGCACATCCCAAACATCATTTTATCCCAACCCACCATGGACAAATCCCATCCACTGCCCTGCCAAGCACCCCCACAGCAATCTATCACAATCACCCCCAAAAGCTCAGCAAAATGGTCATCAGGAAAGCCACTAGAACAAACCCTACTCTAGCCATCTACCCAAACATAGGTCCCAGGCAACCCCAACCCTGACAGCAGGACCCGGGGAGGTATTTGCAGCCTGGCACAGTACTGGACCATGGCCTGGTCCAACTTAGTTCTTGACTGGTTCCTGACACTAGGCCCTCTACTGTTCACCCTGACCACAGCAGACCAGAGCCTGCTTCTTACCTAGGATAATGGCACCTGAGGATTAAAATAAGGAATAGAGTGACACCACAGCAACGAAATGCAACTGGTCACAGTAGAGATTATTTCATCATGAGAACTGCAAGTACAGTCACCCACACTGAGGTGTGCAGTACCTCCCCAGGCAGGCAGGGAATCCTCCTCTGTACCCTTACCCTAATATGTCAATAAACCAAATGATCAATTCCTTCAAACTTCTAGAACAAAAACTCAGAGATGAAGGTGATGAATTGTATGAGCCTCACACACACAGAACACTCACAGCCCATACCAGCATGGTTGGGATCAAGATCCACCTACGCCTCCAGTTCCCATCAAACTTCCTCCTAATACACCCAGAAGGTGATAGATGGTGTCTCGGGCACTAAGATCCTGTCACTCATGTGGAGACCTAAATGGAGTTCCTGCTTCCTGACTTTGGCCTGGCTGAATTGTGTATGTGTGTGTTGGGAAGGGAAGAGGTATCTGCCTTTCAAATAAATAAAAGTAAATAAGCACACATGTAAAATAAAACCCTGGGACCTCATCTCCTCCAGAGTGGCTCCCAAATCATAATGAGCCCAGACCCTGTAGTAAGTCTGCATCACATTTGTTCATCAGTTATTTGTCTGAAAGGCAGAGTAACAGATTTCTCATCCATTGATTCACTCCACAAATGCCTACAACAGCAGGGACTGTGCCAGGGCAAAGCCAGGAGCCAGGAACTTCATCTGGATCTCCTCTGTGGGTATCAGGAACCCAGGTATCTGGGCCATCACCTGCTACCGTACAGGTGCATTCCCAGGAAGCCTGGTCAGAAGCAAAGCAGCTGTACCCTGGGGGTATCAGCAGGTCCTGAACTTCCATTGCATTCTCCCGTCTTCATTCTTAACACAGTCCTTTATGGGGAAGGCCTCCCATTTAACAGGTAAAGAAACTAAGTGTAAGAGACCGATTACTGGTCCAAGGTCACACACACAGCTGCTGCCTGGAGGTAAAGCACCTTGGTTCCTTGGGCTCTCTGGGCTCCCCTGCCTTCCCTCAGGTGGACGGGAACTTTTGGAGGGGAAGGGATGGTGTTTTATATTTCCTTGTACTTTGATGGACTCCTGGGAAAATAGGAACACGGCTCCAGGAAGGAAAACAAATCAGATCTTTTTAACAACTCAATTCATGAGACACTGAATAGAATCTGACGACTGAAGAAGGCAGTTCCAGGAATGAAGTGTTGCCATCTGCCTCTCTTCCCTGGACAAAGACCCAGCCGGAAGGCAACAGGGAGGAAGGCAACTACAGTGCAGACTGAGGTGGCTGGGCGGCTGGGCGGCTGCACGGCTGTGGGAGTCCACTGCTACAGCACAGGGAATACCTCCTCCACAACCAGCCCCCAAAGTCAAGAACAGGTTACCTTAGGGGCAGAAGGTGCACTGCAGATGGATTTGATTTTGGGGCTGGAGATGTGGGTGGGAGGGCTTTCTTGGAACAGGCGGAGAGGCCAAAGGGTCAGCGCCAGCAAAGGAGCTGTGATGGAAGCAGATGCTGGAGAGGCGTGCAACTACAAGTCAAGGACCGCAGGCAGCCTCCGGTGGCCAAGGAAAGCCTGAGCTGAGTCTCAGGAAGAAGTGCATTCCTGCCCACCTCCTAATGCGAGCCCAGTGGTCCTGTCTGAAACGTCAACATACTAAGCCTACGTTGAGCCATCTGGAAGGCAGTCATCTGTCACAGAAGCCCCAGGAAACTGTCACAATCCCCAAATTAGGTACAAGTAAAAGAGCTGAGGTCTCCAGCGATGGAAGGTGCGTCCAGGGGACACTCAACTGCGAAGACAACAGAAGAGAGGCAATGCTCACACCCTATGGCACACAAAGCCCACTGGGACTGTTGTGACCCTGGGTGTCCAACATCTTCCAGGGACACAGATAGACATGTCCTGACCTACACCGGAAAGCCAGCCCAGAAGACGTCCACAAATTCAAAACGGCAGAAGTTTCCAGAACATTCTGCTGCCCTGTAAATGTGGCCTGGCTTCCCCTGGGATGCTGACTTCAGGGCCTAAAGAGCCAGGCCGTGGAAGGCCTCTCTCACCACACTTCCTTGTTGTCTCACAGACTCTGAGGAAAAGCCAGGAAATAGACTCTTCCTCCAGGAA
Source organism: Ochotona curzoniae (assembly GCF_017591425.1). Lineage (NCBI taxonomy): Eukaryota > Metazoa > Chordata > Mammalia > Lagomorpha > Ochotonidae > Ochotona > Ochotona curzoniae. The sequence goes on from NW_024464918.1 coordinate 42,922,756, forward strand.
CCCTGAACAAACCATTTCTCTAAACAATTATTTTATGATCAAGGAATCTTTCCATCTTGCCTCACACAGACTACATCCCCTGGAGCTGAACAGGAGCTGGAGGCACAAAATTGCAAGCACTGAGCTCTGGACCCTGCCTGTACACACACACACACACAAGCAGGCACATGCACCTGCCAAGTGCTCCAGAGCTCACCTTCATGAATTTGAACCCCATCTCCCCTTCCAGCGATGCCAGCGTGGGGAATGGGCTGAGATGCCCAACTCTCCAAAAAAACGGGCTTGTTGTTCTCTAGGACACAGCAGGCTTCCTCTCCTGGCACCGGGGATGTCCTTGCCAGGGGTCAGGATACTGCTAGAACAGCTCCTCCAATTCAGGGTGGGGATCTGGGCCCCATCTCTATGGCAGCCACACCAGGCCTGTACTGTTAGCCAAACAGATTTGGCAAAGCACACAGGGGTTTTACTCCTCCTCATTTCCCCACCTCGCCATGGCTGGCTCCTAATGCAGGTCCTGGAGGTACAAGCAGGAAAGCCGTTGCTCCCCCGGAGCCACTATCTGCTCCCAGGAGCTCACTACCTGCCTCTGAGGATGGGGAAGAGGCAGGGGAGGGGCACAGCTGAGTTATCCAGCACTAGCTTTCAGTGGGCTCCAATGAGGTTGGGACCATCGTGACAGAAAAGACATGGCCAGGACTGCAGGGGACAAGCCCAGGCCCATGGCAAAGACCAGGAGCACAGGCCCCAGGAGCAGGTCCTTGCTGGGGTCCCTCAGCCTCAGCTGAACTCCCTTATACTGCAGCAGGTTGAATCACATTGCCTGGTTCAAACTCCAGTCGTGCCATAGGTAAGCTGTGTTGTCAGGATATCTGGGCCTGTTTTCCACTTTAAAATGTGACATATCCACATAGGAGACCCAGAGGCAGCTTCAGACTCCTGGTTTCAACCTGGCCAGGCCCCAGCTGTTGTGGCCATTTGGGAAGTGATCCAGAGGACAGAAGATTCTTATTCATTCATTCTCATTCTCTCTCTCTTTCAAATAAATAAGTAAATCTTTTTAAACAGTAATAAAATGTGATACTGTGGCCTAAGCCTCCACCTGTGGCACCAGCATTCCATATGGACACTGGTTCATGTCCCACCTATTCCATTTCCAATCCAACGCCATGTTTATGGCCTGGGAAAACAGTAGAGGATAGCACAAAGCCTTGGGCACCTGCACGCATGTGGAAGACATGGAAGAAGTTCCTGGTTCCTAACTTCAGACTGGCTCAGCTCCAGCTAGTACAGCCATTTGGGGTGTGAACCAGCAGACAGAAGATCAATCTGCCTTTCACACGCAAATAAAAGACATAAATCTTCAGAAATATAATAAGTATATTATTTATATTATCTTTCTATAAAGAGCAAGCTACAAAGACTGGATACAAAGTACTTACCAAATAAATCTACAGAAAGGGCTCAATAAGTGGTACTTTTTAAAAAAGATTTATTTATTTCATTGGAAAGACAGATTTACAGAGAGGAGATACAGAAGGATCTTCCATCTGCTGACTCACTCTGCTAGGCCTGGTATGCTAGTTTCTTTTGGCCTGTCTCCCCAGGTTATCATACAACCACATGAGATTTACATTTTCTCATTCTAGCAAAAAACAAAATAGTAATCATAAGCCATAAAAATCAAGAATTTGAGAGATGTAACTCTAAGCCTGCAATTTGGGCAAGTTGCCACTAGGTGGTGGACTCCCAGATGGCAAGCTCTAAGCTGTGCCTGAGGCTCTGCTCTGGTCCCACAGAGCAGCATTCAGGGGATTTCTACAGGTACTTGTTCTTCGGAAAAAAAAAAAAAATAATATATATATAAACAGTAGCCTTGTATTGTATTGTGAGTCCTAAAAGCCCATGTTTGAAAGAGGTATGGGGAGATATGCCTCTGGCAATCAGAACCCCACAGAGAAGCAAGAAATGTGGCACTGTCCTTTCCCCCAAAAAGAAGTGAGGACATGCATGGGTAGGTCCTGTCAGCCTTGATCAGGTCAGTAACCTGGTTTCCATGGCAACCTCCTGGTAGTTACTACAGCTTTACACTTGCCACTATCTTCTCACTCAAGTCTATCATGAAGCCCATTCACTTTTTTCTTAGACTTCTTGTTAGCTAAAAGTTATACGTACTAGACTATCTTCTCGAATGGGCACCTAATTAAGCATTCAAGCTGATAGAATGAGTGAACATGAGTCTCCCCATGCAAACTGCAAAGGCCGCACGCAAAGACTCTGAGTTAACTCACCCATGTGCACAGGCCTTTGCAGAGCCACTGGCCCTGGCTGAGCCTTAGCTTTCATCTCTAGAAACTTTGACAACAGCAGCAGTGATGAGGGCTTCCCTTGATCTTGCCATGCCACTGCCCCGTGATGCCACCACTCCTCCACCAGAGTCGGTCTGGAGGTCACAGACGGGGCCCACCAGCCCAGTCCAGCTCCCACCAGCTCCCACCAGCTCCCACCAGCCCAGTCCAGCCTCCGGGTTTAGATGCAGCATCCACTACAGCAATAGACAGCATTACTCCAAGTCCAGGCCCTTCGGGTCCTCTTCCTCCTTCACCTCCCCCTTACCCTGCTCCCATCCACACAGCACTCAGCCTGCCCCTGGCTGAGCTGCCCCACACCTCCTCTGCCCTCCTGCCAATCACTGGGAGATCGTGCTGTTTGAGGAAACTCCTCTGGCCTTAGCTGCTCTATCCATAAAGGAAAGCAGAAGGACTCACAGGGCAGGCCTTAATGTTACAAAATTGAGTGCAAACTTTTTGTGTCATTTGATGTTACTTGAGGGGAAGGGGGCATTCTCATCTGCTACTTGATTCCCCGGAGGAGTGCGCCCCAGGCAGGGCTTTTGCCCAGGGCTGGGAACACAATCCAGTCTCCTTTGTGAGTGGCAACACTGCTGCCCCTCTGGGTTTGCATTAGCAGGAAGCTGGAGGCTGAGGCTGGAGCCAGGATCAGAATCCAGGCACTCTGGCTATGGACACAGTGTCCTACTCACAAACTAAACATCTACACCCTCTTCAAAGCCTTGGTTGGGGCTCATGGCCAAAACAAGGCAGAAGTCCCAGGAACTAATCTCTGGATGTTCACATTCCAGCTGGTCAAGCCCGGACAGAGCATGCACCAGCTTAAAATACCCTCTCTGCCTCCAACTCCACCCATCGTGACCAACACACCTGATGGTAAGAAAAACACACCATGTGTTGGAGTCCATTTATTTAGTTCAGGAGTCAAAGCATGCTGTCACTTTCATAGGGGAAAAACAGAAAGGTTCAAGAGTCATGCAGGAATCTGTGCTTCCCACTCTGCCCCCCTACCCCTTGGGTAGGGTGGAGGGAAACTCCTCTGGGAAGTCCAGCACAGGAGCTGCAGGACCAAAGGAGGGCACAAAGCTGGCACCTGAGGGGGCTCAAGAGCTGGATGGGAAGACCAGAACATAGAAGCTGGATTCAGTTTAATTCTCAAATAAAAGCGTCTGCCAAGAGGACAGAGCGTGTCCTGGGCAGCTGCAAGAGCCTCCAGCAGGAAGAGAATGGGCCAAGCCTGCCCGCAAGGGTGTTAGTGACACACCCTCCCACTCCTGTGGCCTGGAATTCTCCCTCAGGACAAGAAGGCTGGGTGGGCCAGGCCACATTGAGCAAAGATTCTGTTTCCCATGGAAGGTCATCTCACCCACGCATGTGCCTGTCACTGCTATGTCTGACACCCATCCATCAGCACACAAAAGCCCTCGCGAGAAGCCAGTGAGCCCCAGCCAGGGCCAGAGAAGGCAGGGAAAGCAGACAGAACTATACCAAGGAGGGAAGAATGTCAGCCAGACAGAAAGCCACGAGAAGAGCAAAAGGGCTGGCTGAATGCCTTCCAACAAGCAGGATCCCTGGCAACACCCCAGGGCGGCTGCCACTGCTCTGATCCGTGTGTTCCTGGCAGCTCTAGGTGGCTACGGCAGGCCCTGCCAAGGACAAGGGGAGTGGAGACGGCAGGGACCTGGAGTCCATGGAGTTGCTGAGACAGACTCCGTTGAGGTCCACATAAAAGTCTGACATGCACAGCATGTCCCTCTGTGCACCTGACTGACTGCACTGAGCTTCAAATCCTCTGAGTCCCCCAAATGGGGAGTCCTCCTTTTTAAGGGCTGAATAATATTCCCGTGTGTATGCATGTGTACATGCCTGTGCAGGTGTATCTGTGCACACATATGCATCTCACTCACATGTTACTTATCCATGCATCCACAGATGGACACTTTATCTCCACATCTTGACTGTAATGATTAATGCTCTGAGTTCCCATTTTTGTTTTCTTCGGATCTAAGTGGGAAAGCAGTGGGTAGAAGAGTGTTTACCAGGGACAGATGTAAGCTCTCAAGCACAATATGTGATTATAGTAAATGCTGCATTGTATATTTGGAATTTACTAAGAGAACAGATCTTAAATGTTTTCACCACACACACACACACACACACACACACACACACACACACACACACACACATACCTGCGAGGTGGTAGGTACATTAACTGACTTGACTATGGCCATCATTTTGAGATCTACGTATATCAAATCACCATGCACAGTTTAAATATGTACACTTTCCATTTCTTAGGTTACTCCTCAATAAATCGGGGGGAGGGGGCGTCTTTAAGACAGGATTCGACGCCACGTGGTCTCTACTGCAGGGCTGAGGAGGGTCCAGACGCCAGCCAGCATCAGTCACTGAACAAACTCGCCCAGAAGCCCTGTGCTGTTTTAGTAACTAGAGCAGCAGGAAATAAGTCTGCGTTCCAGAAACTTCTTGCTCCTCCCCATCGCCTAGTTCAGGGCATGAAATGCCTCTTCCCTTGCCTTGACTTCAGGAAGAGCTGGTTGTCCTTGAAAGCTCAAGGGGCCTGGCTGTGTACCGTGCCACCAGGTCAGTCCCTGCTGCCCCTCGGTGTAGACCCCAGCGGTCACTCCCCTTCTCCTCCCTCAAGGGAGGGGCATGAACAGCCCTCAGTCCCATCATAATGTGTGCAGCAGGGGCACTGGCTTCTGGCTGCCACAGTGGGGCATACTCACATTTTGCTTTTGGACTCTACTTGTGGTTCAGTCTACGATAGCCAAGCAACATCAACACCAAATGTGTCCCAGACTTCTCCATGCCTTCTGCCACACCCATGTGCACCAATGGCAATGCAGCAGCTGCTGCCGATGACAACCACTGCTGAAGACATTCTTATTTAATTCCTGCACCCACGTCTTGCAGGCCCTTTAGTGAGGGGGCAGAGGAAAGCCCAGAAGTTGCTCAGAGTCACCAGCATGTTCCAGTTGTGCCTCGCCAGACCCAGCCCCCAAGTCTTGACTTCAGCTACCATTCAATGCCAACGCTGTGCCCCTGGGTTCAAGGTCACTGGGCAAGGGCAGCAGAGCCTTAATTTCCAGCCCCAGCAATTCTTCCCTGGAGTGGCTGCCTGGGGCCCTCTGCTGCTGACACACTGCTGGTTCCTCCCTGGACCTAGCAGCCTGCCTCCACTGACAGCCTTCTGCTTGACGATCCACTGTGGTCCGCAATACTGTGCCTGGGACTCATGTCAAAAGGACTCGATCAGTGGCTGCCTCTACTACAGCTCTGGCTCTCACAGCTACTCCTGCACTACATGTGTGTGCCGCTTCATCAAGGACCATGTGTGCTTTGTGCCTACCCCTCTGACTTGCACGTGAATTAAGTCCACCATAGGTTCAAAGCCCGGCTCTGCCCTCAACATGCTGCCTGCCTTGGGCAAGCAGCACAGCCACTCTGGGATACACACAGCAGGTGTGGCTGGGCCCTGGGCTCAGGTTGTGGATGGCCAGACCCTCACTAATTCAAAGTAGCATCCTTGCAGCTGCTCTGACAGGTGCTGGAAGCATGTCTGGTGACGGTGTTGTGGGTCACTCTTAACCAACTGCACTTCCTCTGGTTTCTGGGGGAGTGGGGGGTTGGGAGAGTAGGAAGAGCCCATCTCTGCTGTGAACCATTCCACTCAGGCCCAGGACTCAACTCAGTTGTCTGCACACTGGTCAAGGCCAACTCTGGGCACCAGAGGCTCAGCGTGGATGCCTTACCCTCCAGGCTGCGGCTGCCGGCTGTGCCCTTGGCCTGCACTCTGCTCCTCTGCACTAGCCCTTGTGCTGGTGGAGTCCTCACAGAACTCCAAGGAACAGCGTGGTTATTTTCCCCATTTTACAAATAAAGAGGCAAACGAGACTCTAAGGTCATGAGTAAGACTTCACTGGTTCTCAAAATAGAAAGACTCACACTGTCTCCAAGTCCCACCCTCTTGTCATCACCATGGTGAGTTACACAGCTTAAGCCCGGGGAAAAGTCCTTCCATAAAACTTAATAAAGATGAAGTAGACCCTAATAAAGATAGAGCTTCCAATATAACATAATGCTATGTAAAAACGTCACCACAACAGTGGGATCTCTTTTTTAAAGGAAAATGTATGCATATGAGGAGAAAGGAAGATGTTCATGGTGGCCATTTCCAAACAGTGAAGCCATTTCTATGTCTTTTGGAGGTAAGGGATACCCAGATTTACTTAAGTTTCTTCAATAAAAATTGAAATCTGGGACTGGTATGATGGCATAGCCGGTTAAGCTAGCGCCTAGCCTTGGGGAGCCAGTATCCGCTATCTGAGTGTTTGAACCCCAGCTGCTCCAATTTCAAGCCAGTTCCCTGCTCCTGTGTCTGGGAAAGCAGTGAAGGAGGGCCCAAAGTGCTTAAGCCTCTGCACCCACACGGGATACCAGATGAAATCCCAGACTCCTGGCTTCAGGCTACACCAGCCTGGGCTTTGGCAGCCATTTGGGAAGTGAACCAGTGGATAAAAGACATCTCTGTCTCCCCCAAGCCCCACTCTGCCTTTAAAATAAATATACGATTTTTAAAAAAAAACTGAATTATTTCATAATCACATTTTAAAAGTAAGATTTTTAAAAAAAAGGAAAAATACTCCTGTGAACCACAGGAACTGTGAATGTCTAAAATTAATAAAACAGTTCTTTATAACTAGAAGTATGAAATCTAGACAGTTATTCTATTCTATTAAATTAACACAACAACCTTAACAGTAAGAGGATACCACTCCATAGTTAAGACGCGCACAAGATACGACATGGCCCCAAAAGAAAGTTCCAGAACACAGGTGAAGAGGTAAGGCCTTGAGAAGACATGTCCAAATTGCCCACCCTTTGCTCCCAAAAGATGGCCCCTGCCAGGAAACTGTGATCCCCTGCCAGGTCCCAGTACCTGCGAGGGAGGTGAGTACCATCATACGCAGCTGCAGCTATGAGTACTGGCATGGCACTAGCAAATGGGCAAAAAGCCAGGGCTGTGAGTCCATGAGCCTTTGTGGACACACCATATGAACAAACAGAAGGACATCAGCAAGACAAGGCAAAAGCAAAATGGGTGGGCAAATGAATGAGTAAGTGCAGTTTTGGCAAGAACAGGCAAAGAGTGGGCTTTGCCCCCAAGGACTGGCTTACCCAACAAGCTGGCTGAGTGACCTTTAGCCTCGCCACTGAGAGCTGTGCACCCCTCACATGCACTGTTTCCACATGCACTTGTTTCCAGCATTGGCTGCTACTGACCACAGACCATGCTAGGGGTAGGGGAGTAGGTTTTAGGGAGATTGTGTTGAAGGGAGAGAGGTTGCTACTAGGAGAGAATAACTCAAACCAGAAAACAGCCTAGCTGCCCACTTAGCCTTTTTCTAAAACTCAAATCTCTGGGGCTGCATGGGTCCCACCACACCCCAGCCCAGGACAGTGGTGTCCAGGGGAGTCCAAGGCCAGTCTGAGCTGCTCCAGCTGGGCCTAGTTCTGGGTCTGGCTGTGCCTGTTTCCAGGCAGTGTGATCCTGCCTAGGGCCAGGCTCTCCAATTCCAGGAGCCTGGCTCTTAGCAAGAACCCAATTAGCCCCACTGACCTCCACTCTCTGGAGCTCTCGGAGCAGCCAGGCATTAAACCACACACCAAGGAGGGGAAATTGACTTCTTGTTGCTGACGGCTACAGGAGCTGACACCCTTAGATGGAGGGCCAGAGTGGACACCTTCATCCGTCAGGACAGATGGTGGGGGCCTCTCTGAAGTCGAGAAGGCCTCCAGTCCACGGCTCACGGAGGCTTTGTGGAAGTTACTTATTTCAAACAAACATGGCAGCTCACACAAGGACTCAAACTGCACCAGCCACCCAGCTATCCCTCACTCCATGCCAGGGCTGAGTTGGCCATGCCCTTGGGTGGGCAGGACCTGCAGGCACCTCACCTGCTCTAAGGTCTGCAACCTTCTTGGGAGTTGCTTGTTGGAAGGACAGGCTGAGTGGGCCCATGATCCCCTCCCCTGCTTCTCCCACTACCTGGACCACTCTGACCCCAAGAGACTGCTTCCTCCTGGCTCTCATGCTTTGACAGGTGGCCCTACCAGCCCTTAGGCTCAGTATGAGGCCTGCTTTGGTGTCAGCTCCCAGGGTCCTCCAGCCCAAGCTGGAGGAGAGGGGCACTTCCCTGGCAGGACACTGCAGGAACCAGGGAATTCCAGGCCTGGGGGTTCAGGGTCCAGGCTCAGCCTCACTGCCACTTGGAGCAAGTCACCAGGGCATCATCCAGATGCACAGATGGCTTCTGCTCACAGACCTCCTGGGGCACTCCTTCACCAAGTGGCTCACTGGAAATGAATGGGAAGTGCACGGGGAGGTGGGGGGTGGGCAGGAAAACCCTCTATATCCCATATCCCATATCCTCAGGAGGTGTGTATGTGTGTGTGTGTGTGTCCTACAGCTTCAAGGAAGTATCCAACAGCATCTGCATCAGGACTCCCACTCTTGGGAGGCCAGTGTCCCTGCCCTTTTTCTGCTAAATCCCCAACATCTGGGGCAGGGCCACCATATAACAGGCACTTTGGGAAGTGAGCTCTCAACATTCATTGATGAAGCACCTGCTATGTGGTAGACCTTCTGCACACAGCCCACTGATTCTTCAAATCGTCCTGTACAGCTGTGACTTCTGGCATCACCCTAGAGAGAAATAACAAGTCCAGGCTCAGACAACCAACTAGAGAAGGCAGAGTGAGTACAGAACCCTGGCCCCTCCCCTGCCGCCTCACCCACCACACCCAGAAGCAAGGATGACGCCATGGATGCACCAAGCCCCTGACATGTGCCACTCAGGCAGGGCCTCACCACTGTGGCCTCAGGAAGCCTCTACAAAGCCCATGGGTCTCCAACCACGGCCCAAGAAGGAAGGTTAGGGCCACAGCCCAGGGATTCCTGCCCAGGCATTTGCTTTTCAGCTCTGTGGGATGGGGCTCCTGGGGGCCCAGGCATGCCAGTGAGGGCTGCCCTGGAAGCTGCAACCCCTGAGTGAGAATCAGAATGCTACTGGAGGAACTGCACCTGGCCATAGCTGCGACTGGAATAAGGCATATCCGGCCTGATCACCTGTCAGGTCCACCCCACAAATAGGCAGGTCCATTCTCTTCTGGGCCTCCCTCCGCACACCTGCGTACCTAGATGACTCCGCTCGAGGGTCTGGGAGGTGTCTAAAACCTTATCCCTCATTGCAGGTGATACTCTGTTTTGGCAGCTTTCTCCAGATTATAAAGCAATCCTAGTGTCAAACTAATTCCCCATGTGACAGGGCAGGAAACAGTGTCCCAGAGAGGTTAAGTGACTTAGAGGCCCATAAAGAGGGAAGGAGGCAAAGCCAGAAAGTGAACTCTGGCCCAATCCAGTGGACATTTTCCTCCAAACGGGGGTTCCTGGGTAACATGGGGAATATGTGGGGCAGGGAAGGCAGAGGGCAGGGAAACCAGCTCATGCAATAAGAAAAGGATTGGAGCAGAAGCTGCCATGCATGGAAGCAGGCCAGCTTCCCACACGGGAGTCCTGCCTTCTCTGCACTTCTAGCTACCTGTTCATACGTTAGCATGTTGATATTCAGCAGATGATGGCTCAAAGCCTTGGGCCCCTGCCACAGCCATGGAAGACCGGGATGGAGTTCCCAGATCTTGGACTCAGTGTGGCCCAGCACCTGGCTGTCACAGGCATCTACAGGATTGAAACAGCAGATGGAATTCATTTCTCTGTCTCCTATTCTGCCTTTCTAGTACATGAAGATAAATAAAATAAACATTAACATCCCCCCCAAAAAAAATCAACATCAAAAACACAAGCGAGTCTTAACTATGGGACAAAGACTGCAAATTAAGACTCCAATGAGACACCAGCTTGACAATCAGTCTAACAACATGCCAAGTCAGTGAAGGTGTGATGCAACACAGTTCTCATTCATGTTAATGGAACATGAACTGACACAATTCTGTGATGTGGCAGGTGGCAACAGTCATCGATGTTTAAAGCACACAACCTTCTGGCAGCAGAATTCCTTTCTGAGCTGCTTACTGTCCACTCACTACACCTATCCTATGAGTCCGAATGATGCTCCAGGCAGCACAGTATCAGCAATAACCTCCACACTGAACAGAGGACTAATCCAACAAACGATGACCAAGGCCAAGACTCAAATCTTTACCTATTCACTCAACGTGGCAGCTAAGAAACAAAGCAGGGAAAAGTAAGTTGCAAGCCAGTGCTCTTAGCTTGCTGCGATTTGCACAAAAATGGAAGCAAAGACTCAGGTGCCCACGTAGTTTATTTGTAACTTTAAGGATTTTTTTTAAAAGACCTATTTATTCATTATTTCAAAGGGAGAGTTACAGAGTTACAGAGAGGGAGAGGCAGAGAGATAAAGAAAGAGCTTCCATTCAGTGGTTCACTTCCCAAGTGGTTGCATTGACCAGGGTTGGGCCAGGAATAGAAGTTTCATACAGATGGGGATCCATGGGTGCAGGGATCCAAGGACTTGGGCCATCCTCCGCTGCTCCCCCAGGCAAGGAGTTAGATCAAAAGAGGAGCAGCCAGGACTCGAACCAGTGCCCATAGTGGATGCCAATGCTGCCGGTGGAGGCTTAACTTATTGTGCCACAGTGAAAGTCCTATCTTAAACCAGAAATCTGTATTACATCTTCAAAATAAATACAAAAGCAAATCCATTTTGTTTTCTCCTCTGGACCATGAAGCATGTTGAAAACAGGATGAAGACAGGTTTGTTAGGCACCTGGATCTTGCTGGGGCTGGCTCCCTAGGCCCCTCACCGGTCTCTCCCCTTTGGGTCTGCTCCAGACACAACTTGAATCCTAGGATGGATCAGCTAATGCTTCAAACAGTCCAGCTGAGTAACAGATTCTAAACCTGGAAGTCTTCCTTGCCAGCAAGTGTGTTTATGTGGCACTGCACACATGAACAAACTGTGTATGCAGACAAATGCAGTCCACAGTGTGTAGCCTGAAAGTCACGCAAGCCCAAACTTGGGGTATGATGGCCAGGGGTCCCAGGAAGGACTTGGCAGTGTTCCATCCAGTCTCACTGTGGCATGGCTTGAGCTGCAGCTGGCAACAATAGCCAGGGCCGTAATGGGCACAAACAGGAGAAGCCACAGCAGGGGCTCCCACCTGTGTGTGATTCCACAAGCCAGGATTCACTTTCAGACCCATTATAAATGCACTTTCCGAGCAGACACTGGTCCCAGCTCAGGAAGGAGGACAGAGAGGTTGAAACAGGCCCTGCCGTGGACCATGGTTAAACTACAGTCTAGATGCTTTTCTTCTAGGTCATAGAGGCAGGGACAGGTACCCAAAAAGAGACACGTCACTAGAGGTGGGGACTACAATATTCCTTCTCCCTCTCTCTCTCTCTCTCTCTCTCCTGGGAAGAGTGGTGAATTTAATTATTTATTTGAAAATCAGAGTTACAGCAAGTGGGGGAAAGACATCACCTTCTGGTTCACTCCCTGGATGGCCACAATGGCTGGAGCTGGGCCAAGGTAGAGCCAGGAGACAAGCAACTTCATCTGGGTCTTCCTCATGGGTGCAGGGCCCTAACCACTCAAGCCATCTTCCAGGGTTTTGACCAAGTCATCAACAAGGAGCTGGATCAAAGGGGAGCAGCTGGGACAGGAACTGCTGTCCATATGGGATGCTGGTATCGCAGTGGTGGCTTTACTCGCTACGCCATAAGCAAGAGGCTGGCCTCCTTTTTTCTTTTTAAAGCACTGCTTTGTAACTGGTTATTTCTGGGTGCTTGGATTATTTTTATTTTCCTTCTTTTGCTCATTTGTATCCTTTCAAGTTTCGATAAGCCAGTATCTACTGCTTTTGTAACAAGAAAAAAGTTAATAGATAAAAATAAAAGAGAGTCACACATTCAGCTGACAGGCATTTAAACACACCAGGCACTAGGAAGGGATTTCTTAGGGAGAAGAAATCATAGGGCGGGCCAGCCTCACACTCACTGACCAGCCAACTAGTCCCTGACACTAGAAAATCATGAATTACTTTAAGATGTTGTCAAACATTAATTTAAAAATATAAAGTAGTCCTTCCCCATCTGTGGCCACCACAAAACTTTACTGTAGATGTCAGAAAGCAGACAGTACTATATATACAATGATAGAATTCAATTTGTAAGCGAGGCATTGAAAAAGAACAAAACAGTAACTCAAATACAACATATAGAACATAGGGGCCAGCATGGTGGAGTTGCAGTGTTAGGTCACAGCACCTGACTCGAGCAAGCTAGTGGGCATCCCAGGTACTGCGTTTCCGATCTGAACACGGAGATGACAGCTACTGTAGGACTGGCAAGCGATCAGCACACCCAGCATGGGTACATGGACAAAGGCATGGCCTGCCTGGGCACAGGGAGCAAAGCAGGACACCACATTCAGTTCTTCAGAAGGACAAAAAAACTTCACAATTGTTTCCTTCTGGAAATTTCCACTTACAGTTTTCAGAACACAGCTTACTTCAGGTAACTGAAATCTAGAAAGTGAAACCCTGGGTGTGGGATAAGAAGACTACTGTGGGTACAGGTTGAGAAGTCCCGTTAAAAGTTTTGTTTTAGAGCCCAGCACGGTGGCATAGCGGCGAAAGTCCTTGCCTTGCACGTGCCGGGATCCCGTATGGGTGCCGGTTCTAATCCTGGCAGCTCAAGGATGGCCCAAAACCTTGGGACCCTGCACCTGCGTGGGACACCTGGAAGAAGCTCCTGGCTCCTGGCTTTGGATTGGCTCAGCTCCAGCCGTGCGGTCACTTAGGGAGTAAACCATCAGATGGAAGATCCTCCTCTCTGTGTATCTGACTTGCAATAAAGATAAATAAACCTTTTTTTTAAAAAAAGTTTTGGATTAGGGAGTGGTGACGGGGGGCAGGGTACTGATGTTGTGGCAGAAAGGTTGAGTTTCTAGTAGCTGCAACACTAGCAACCCCTATAGATACCAGTTCAAGTCCAAGCTGCTTCACTTCTGATACAGCTCCACGCTAATGTACCCGGAAAAGCATTGGAGGATGACCCATACATTTGGGCTCTTGTACAAACGTAGAAGACCCAGATGAGGGTTCCACTTTCTTTCTTCTTCTTCTTTTTCTTTTACAAAGATTTGTTTAGTTTTATTGGAAAGGCAGATCAGGATTATAGAAAAGAGAGACAGAAAGACCTTCCATCTGCCAATTCACTCCCCAAATGGTTGCAATGACCGGAGCTGAGCCAACCTGAAGCAATGAGCCAGGAGCTTCTTCTGGGTCTCCCACACGAATGTGGGGTCCCAAGGATTTGGGCCATCCTCAACTTCTTTACCAGATCACAAGCAGGGAGCTGGATGGGAAGTGGAGCAGCCAGAACACGAGCCGGTGCCCATGGGATCCCGGCATTTGCAAGGTGAAGATTTAATCAACTGAGCCATTGCACTGGACCTGAGGTTCCAACTTCTAGGCATTACAGTTATTTGGGAAGTGAATCAGAGGATGGAAGGTCTCTCTCTGAGAGTTCTGTGACACAGCCTGTTGAGCTACCACTTGCAGTATTGCATCCCTTATGGACACTGGCTCAAGTCCTGACTACTTCATTTCTGATCCAGTTCCCTGCAGATGTATCAGGGAGAGAAACAGAAGGTGATCCAAATACTTGGGTCCCTGCACCCATGATGGAGAGCCTGGCTTCAGCCTGGCCCAGTCCTGGACACTGTAACCATCTGAGGAATGAACCAGCAAATGGAAGTTTCTCTCTCTCTCTCTCTCTCTTCCTCTCCCTCTGTAAATCTTAAAAAAAAAAAAAAGGGCCCAGCACGGTGGCGCAAGTGGTTAAAGGTCCTCGCCTTGCACGCCCGGGATCCCATATGGGCGCCGGTTCTAATCCCGGCAGCCCCACTTCCCTTCCAGCTCCCTGCCTGTGGCCTGGGAAAGCAGTCGAGGACGGCCCAAGGCTTTGGGAACCTGCACCTGCGTGGGAGACCCGGAAGAGGCTCCTGGCTTCGGATCGGCATAGTATCGGCCCGTTGCGCTCACTTGGGGAGTGAATCATCGGACGGAAGATCTTCCTCTCTGTCTCTCCTCTCTGTATATCCGCCTTTCCAATGAAAAAATAATAAAAATAATAAAAATAAATCTTTAAAAAAAAAAAAAAAGGTGGGGGCCAGCATGCGGGGTATAGCGGGCTTAACCTCCTCCCTTGATGCTGCCATCCTATATGGATACCAGTCCACAACCTGGTCGCTCCACTTTCCATTCAGTTCCTGCTAATGGCCTGGAAAATCAACAATGGATGGGACCCTGCACCCATGTGGGTGACCTGGAAGAAGCCCCTGGCTCCTGGCTTCAAACTGGCCCAGCTGTGGCTGTTGCAGACACTTTGGAAGTGAGTCAGCAGATGGAAGCTCACTCTCATCTCTCCCTCTCTCTGTAACTCTGATTTTTCAATTAAAATAAATAAATATTTTTTAATTAAAAAACTTTTTCAATTAAAATAAATATTTTTAATTTAAAACTTTTTCAATTAAAATAAATAAATATTTTTTAATTAAAAAACGTTTTCAATTCTGGAGTATTTCAGATTTTCAGGTCAGGGTAAAATTCATAAATATTCTAAAATCTGAAAGATTCTGACATTTGAACTACTTCTGATCCCATGCATTTTGGACAAGAGATTCTCAACCTGTATATCAGATAAAACAACCAAAATACAAAATAAAAGAACATAAGATAATAAAGTTACTGACCCAGAGCACTTTGGGATTCCTGATAAAAAATGGCGCAATTTAACAAATGTCTGAGTTGAAGCAATATAAAATCTGAACATGTTCATTTCACTATCTGTAGCTTCTTTGGTAAATGATAAAGCTGCTTTCATGGTCACTTGTTTTGTAAGGTTCAGAGTAGAGCTTCTCCTGCATGTGGGCAGATCCTACAGGGCCACCTGCATGGGCACCCATGGTGTGCACTTGGACCTGCCTGTCAGGTCCACAGTCACCTAATCCACTGCCTGCAAAATCCGGCAGCTGGCGAGGGAGTAAGGTGGCTGCAGTGTTGAATTGCCTGTTGGCATTACGGTCTCGAGGAGCGCTTGCTCTTTTTCCACTTGTGGAGAGCTTTCTTTAAATAATTACCAACCTCATCGTTGAGCCAGCAGCAGCTCTGTAAGAAAGACACCAGAGGTTGGGGCCCATGGTCGGTCACCCTGAGCACTGTTACAGACCCCCAGGATACCTTAGAATTCACTGTACCTTCCCTCCCCTAATAAAAAAAAAAATCTAAATGCTTATTTATGGACCGGGCACAATGGCTCAGTGGCTAAATCCTCACCTTGTATGTGCCAGAATTCCATATGGATGCCAGCTCATGTCCCAGCTGCTTCACTTCTCATCTAGTTCCCTGCTTATGGCCTAGGAAAACATCAAAGCACTGTCCAAGTCCTTAGGACCCTGCACTCACATGGGAGACCAGAAGAAACTCCTGACTCCTGGCTTCAGATCAGCTCAGCTTTGTGGCCATGTGGGGACTGAACCAGCAGATGCAAAACCTTGCTCTCGCTCTCCCCTCTGTAAATCTGCCTTTCCAATAAAAATAAATAAATTTGTGATAAATAAAGAAAAGAAAGTGGAGCACTAAAAGGCAACTTTTGTAAGCAAAAGCCAAGCTTCTGGAGAGAGAAAACAGTGGAAGCAGGGTAGATGCGAAGCTGTGTCATCTGTCAGTAGAGGATTTTGAATGACTTGCTCTGCTAAAAATAAGGATCTGGTCCGAAGTTTCCAAATTTTCCCCCAATCTTTCCACCCCCGTGAGTGACTTATCCCATGTTCCCTGACTCACCAGGAGGCTGCCAATGGGGGGAATTCTCCCTCTTGGAGTGCCTCCTCCGCCTTACCCGCCTCCTAAACCCACTCCTTTAAGGCACATGATCCCGTAACAAATTCCTTCCAACTTGCAGTTCACAGAGAAGTCAGCACCTGTCACCAAGACAGGGAACAGCACGTGGGGAGTGAAGAATCTGCAGCTGACTCCTCCCCCTGGATGGAGCACATCACTCACCTGAGCCCACTGGTGTCCAGGGAATGACCACCCCTTTCCATCTCCACTCTGAGCAGAACTGACCAAGGCAAAACAGCCCCTACAACTCCTAATGGGCTCGCCATATTAGCAAGTTCTCCACCCATTCCTGGGCTTGCCACACTGGCACAGGAACAGCTCCAGCACAGAAGCACCATGTGTCACAGGGACACTCAGGCCCGGAGAAGGGAGCAGTACGTGCCCAGGGCTCCACAGCAAAGATAGACTACCCTTCAGATCCCCAGGTGTGACAATCCCACTGAGACGCTCTAACTCCAGGTGCAATCTCCTCTACAGATTTTCCTTGCCCAACTCTAAAGAGCTAGCAGTGAAAGTTTTTTCCCTCAGGGGGTGGGGCAGGTTTCCAAGCCACCATGGTTGCAAAATCACACAATGGACCGATCTGCAACTCCAAAGACACCAGGAATTCCAGCTCCAGGAACTCAAGAACAACTCTGGGAACTCTGTCTGACCCGGGCTCAGACACCAACAGTGACAGGCTTCTTTCAAAAGCCAGCCTTTCCTGAGGGGGACAAAATCCTCAGTCCTAGAGACATTTCACAGCGGTGACCTCACAGGATAAGCCACTTCAGCACCATGGGCCTAGGGTCCTCCATCTTTAAAACGGAAATGTGGACTCGGCAAACTGTGAACTATAGACATGAAAACGCTGCACGAGTCCCACAGTGACAGGCTACAAGGCCTAGCAGGGATGCTTCCAATTATTCTAGCAATCATCATTTCCCTCACAACTGCATGTATGGAGAAACCACTCCATAAAGCCATGAACCTCCCTGTCTCCATCAGGCACCAAGGGGGTCCTGGCCCCACCAATCCTTGCTATGCTAGGGCCAGGGGACACACACGACAGCACATGAGGAGCAGCCTGCTATGGCACTTCTGGGGCATATCCATGCTTCCCTCTCCCTGCCTGTAGCCTGAGGATGAGCCACACAGACCACAGGCCCAGGAAAAACCCAGTCACTGCCCAAGTCACCTTCCCTCTGAAACCTCCCCAGCCTTCACTTCCCAAAAATGGCCTCCTGCTGTTCCCTGGGCTAGACGTCTCTGGGTGCCTGCCTACAACTCTTCCAGCTACCTGGCTCACACTCTGCGCACAGAGTCTGCTGCATAGACAAAGGAAAAGGGGACTGGCATTTGGCATTGTGTTAAACTGCCAGCTGGGGCACCATGTCCCATAGAGAGTGCCTGGGCTTAAGTCGGTCCCCCACCCTATCAGCTCCTGATTCCAGCTTTCTGCTCATACAGACCTGTGAAGCAAAAGTGATGGCTCAAGGACTTGGATCCCAGCTACCAGCAGGGACCCCCATTTAATTTCTGGCTCCAGGCTTCTGTTACCCCAGCTGTTGCAGGCATCTGGGAAGTGAACCAGCAGATGGGAACCCTCTCTCACTATCTGTCTTTATTTCTCAAATCAGGGGGAGGGGAAGGGAGGTAGGGAGGAAGGAAAAGAGATCAAATAATTGTCCCTGTGACTTAGGAGGTCTTCTAGCTTCCTCCACCACACCAGCTAGTAGCCAGTAACCGCCACTACTGTTGATGATAATAATACCCAGACAATGACCTGAATAAGCCCTCAGACACTGTATTGCTCAATCACTCACTGAAATATAGATTATTATCCCATTTCACACGTGGGGACACTGAGGCCCAGGTGGAATAAGCAGCATAGCCTAAATCACTGTGCTGCTACATGACTCAGAACTCTGTCCTTCACCGCTGCACTGCAGCCTCACTCACCCTCCACACCCAGGCCCTGGGGCCACATCCATCACCTGGACCTGGCCCACACAGCTCCCCCTCTCACTGCCTCCTGAGTGGATTCAGCCTGCCCCCACACCAACCCGGGCCTATTCTGGCTTGAAGGAGCTGGGCCCTGTCCAAAGAAGGCACCAGAGCGGTGCCTGGGCTCACCTCCTGCAGTGCCTGCACCCACCACCCCCCAGGAGGTGGGGCTCCAGGCTCCTGGGAGAGATTGCCACATTCCTGCTGGGGGCTGGACCAGAAAGGGCAAACCAGGCGGCCTCTCCCTCAACCACTGGGACAAAGAGCAAGGCTGCAGAAGGCTGGCAGTCCCAGGAGCTGCCGAGTGGGGGACAGGGTGTCATACCCACAGGACCCAGAGTAACTATTGCCCAACTGTGGGGAGATGGTCACGTGAGGTCATTGGGGCACCGGCGCACGACTTCTGGGGGAGATAGAGCCCCTGGGGGTTTGGCCAGCAAAAGAACCTTAGACCTAGCCCCACCATGACCTCCTGTAGCCTCAAGTCCTTCCTAGGCAAACGAGGTTGTCTCTTGGGATTCTTGAGTTAAGTGTGCTGGCTTGCTCAGCACAGTGGCCTGCAGAGCTGGAACACTTTGCACATTCATTCATTCAATTCATAAACTATTCAGCGATGCCAAAGTCAAACTACTACCTAACACTACACACAAAATTAACTCAAAATGCACCAAACAGGGGTGGGCACTGTGGTGCCACCGGCTAAGCCACCACTGGGGAAGCCTGAATCCCATGTCAGAGCACAAGCTGGTAGTTACAGCTGGTCTGTTTCTGATTTAGATTCCTGTTAGTGCACCTGGAAGGCAGCAGACAGTGGTTCACTGCTTGGGCCCTAGCCAGCCACGTGATGACCCCGGTGGAGTTCCAGGCTCTTGGCTTCAATCTGGCCCAGCTACGACAGTTGCAGGCATTGGCGGGGGGTGAGGTGGGAAGTAAATGGAAGACCTCTCCCTCTCTTGGCCTTCCAAATGATGGTAATAAATAAGAAGAAACATTAGAAAAAAAAAACTAAACTAAATATAAGGCCACGAGAGTGGATTTGACAACGATACCAAAAGCACAGGCAATCAAAAAAATCAACAAGCTAAACTTCATGAAAATCTCTAAAGGATACAACCCACTAGAAGATATTTGCAAATCATACATTCGAAAAAGCATTAATATCCAGAACACATAGAAAATGCCAAAAACTCAGAAGCTGATTCAAAAATGGGCAGAAGACTTGAATAGACATTTCTCCAAAGCAGATGTGCACACGGCCAATAAGCACATGAAAAGACACGCGATCATTAGGAAAAATGCAAATGAAACTGACAACAGATAGCACCCCATACCCACGAGGAAGACTACTATCAAAAGAAGAGAAAAACCACTGCATTGCAGAGCAGGTGAGACACTGGGAGCCTGGCCTGCAGAGAGGGAGGCGAGAGGCTGCAGCTGCTCTGGACAGCAGGACCTCAACACATTAAAAATAGAACGAGCAGTTCCACTTCTGGGTAAATCCCCAAAAGCATGGTGAGCGCACATGCTTTCTGGAATATATCAGTGTACTCTTAGCAGTGCCACTCCCAAGAGCTAAAACACAAGAGTCACACCAGTGTCTGTCAAACAGAGAAGAGGGGAAAACAAGCCTGAGTGCATGGCATAATGGGGTATTTATTCCACCTTACGAAGCAAAGGAATTATGATACCTGCTATCACACGGTGGATCTCAGTCACAAGCCAACACTGTAGGATTCTACCCCTGTGAGGCACCTGCAGTACTCAAAATCAGAGAGACAGAAATTAGGACGGTGGTTGCTAGGACTGGGGAGGGTGAATCTCAGTCACAAGCACAAAGCCAGTTTTAGAGGATGAGCAGTTTTACAGAGCAGGACAGGGCAGATGGCTGCAGAACAGGAACGCGTTTTAAACGACAGGCTCACATCCTTAACGATGCTGCAGATAGTCCATTTTTTTGTGTGTGGTCCCCTCTTCCAACCCATCCACTTCTTGGGATAATCCTCCTAGGAGCTCCCCACTAGGTGAGAGAATGTAAGAGAAGGAGGATCAAGGGGAATAGGGACAAAATGAAGACAATTTTTTTTAGGTTTATTTATTTTTATTGTAAAGTCAGATACACAGAGAAGAGAGATAGAGAAGATCTTCTGTCTGATGATTCATTCTCCAAGTCACTGCAACGACCAGAGCTGAGCTGATCCGAAGCCAGGAGCTTCTTCCAGGTCTCCCATATGGGGGCAGGGTCCCAAGGATTTGGGCTGTTCTCAACTACTTTCCCAGGTCACAAGCAGGGAGCTGGATGGGAAATGGAGCTGCCGGGATTAGAACCAGCGTTCATATGGGATCCCAGCATGTTCAAGGCAAGGACTTTAGCCACTAGGCTACTGCACCAGGCCCTGAAGACAAATATTGAAAGTAGATTAGCTACAGCAATCTAGCAGTTCATCCTCTGGGCCTTCATTTACCCATCTGTGAAATGGGAATGCTCTCCACTTGCCTAATATCTAGCAATGAAATGAAAACCAGATGGATGGACATACAACACAGCAGTTTAGATACCCAACACCCCTCCATCACGTCCCGTGGTTTCCCATCCCAGTTCTACTTCCCATATCAGCTTCCTGCTAACACTCAGCCTGGGAGGCAGCACATGATGGCTCAAGTATTTGGGTTCCGGCCATGGAACAACCAGGAGCTTCTGGCTTCAGCCTGGCCTGGTCCTGGCTACTGCAGCCATTTAGGGAATGGGTCAGCAGATGAAAGATCTCTCTCACTGTCTCTCTTACCCCCTCCATCATGTCTCTGCTTCTCAACCTAGCAAATAAATAAAATCAATCAAATTTTTTAAGTCAAGGAGAAATGGCAGTAGGAAAGTCATTCGGTTTCACCCAGGCATTATAAAGGGACTTGCTGTCTGTGCCCTAATCTTTCTATACCAAATGCCATCCTGTACCACAGAGGCAAGGAGGACAGAGTCAAGGCCAGACGCTCTACAAATAGCATCTGCTCTTTGCAACCAAAACAGGGATGGCATCAAAAAGAACCTTTTAAAAGCACACACTTAAGGGCTACTGTCACAAGATTTTCATCCAATACGTCTGAGACAACCTCAGATGTGCAATTCTGAGTTTCCTAACTATACTGTTGACTGTGATGTGCATTCACGGTTGAGAACTACTGATTAGTGCTACCAAACCTGGCAGGTACATCACAGTCTCCCATTTGTGGACTAACTCCTTAGATCACACGGCTACAAAGTCGTAAAGAGGTGGGTGTCGTATACGGCTTGGAACGCAAGCATCCCATAATCAGGCTGTATCTTCAAGTCCCAGCTGCTCCATTTTTGATTCAGCTTCCTGAGAGCTGCACGGCTACAAAAGATGGCTCAAGTACTTGTGCCCCTGCCACCCATGTAGAAGACCCAGATGGAGTCCCCACCTCCTACTGGCTTCAGCCTGACCCAGTTGTTGAGGACATCTGGGGAGTAAACCAGTTGGTGGAAGATCTGCCTCTCCCTTTCTGTCACTCGGCCTTTCAAATCAATCAATCAACAGAAGAGCAATACAGCTAAGACTTGGCCCAGACAAGACATTCAAGCTCTCAGCAATCGCTAAGCTTAACAGCCATGCCCCACAACCAGCCACCACACACTCTCTTCCACCCCTGCAGCCTTGGAAATCTGAAGCACAATACCTCGGTATCAGCGATGCCATTAACTTTCAAAGAAACTAACTTCATCTTCTGGCACCAAGGACTCATTGAGCTCACAGTATGCAAAGTCTATAAATTATTTTGAATGCCATTTTTTCCCCTGATGTTGGTGGACTTATTTTCTGTAATTCACACTTCCAGCAGGTGAAGGTCTAAGGGCTGGAGGCTCTACTACCTATGCAGGAGACCCAGATGGAGCTCCTGGCTTCCCCCTACCCAGTGCCCAGCCGTGATTGTTACGTGTGGGTGTTTGGGAAGTGAACCAGAGGATAGAAGATTCTCTCTCTACTTCTCTCTCTCTCTCTCAGCACCAGACTTTCAAATATATAAATCTCTTTTAAAAAATAAAAGATAAGCTGATTTTAGCAACAAAATGCTTGACAGCTACACAAGGTCTTTTTCAGAATATTGTATTATTCATGAGCTTTCAGAAGATGTCTTCCAGCCCTGGACACTGGGGACTTAGGAACAAGGTGGGTGGGGAGGACACCTTGGCCCGCTCCTTCTCTAAACCACACCAGCTTTCCTTGGTGCCACTGTGCAGTGTGGGTCTATGTGAAAACTTCACCCCTCACCCTACGCCTTCCCAGACACACACCAACCGCATACCTGCTGCTCCCAATGTCACGAGGCCTGGCCACCACTGCCAAGTTGATAAGAACTGTGCACAAGGGCAGAGTGTACCAGCTCAGTGGGGAAGGTGAGAGGCGACACATGCCAGCGGATTCTAAGCATGTCACAGAGGGTGTCCTCTGTGTCTGGGGATTGAGGTCATGGATCCCAGACCTTCCTTGTCCTTTCACCTCTCTGGCTGTCTCTTCCTTCCTCCTGGGTGGAGGCCAGCCTGCCCAGCCCCTCTGGAATTAGCAGTTGGATAAGGGCACAAGGCCTGGTGGAATCTCCCCAGAAGACACGGGGACTTTGAGCAGATACTTCCCTGCAGGTGCCTACACGCCTAAAGCTGTGGGCCCTCCCACGTGGGCAAGAGCAGGGCCCTGCAGCAGCTTGCATTCCTAACAGTCCACAAGGACACACCCACCAGACGTGGATCCTGATGGGGAGTCTGGAGATTTCCCCCAAGTGTCTGCCCTGGAGTCCCGTGTGTACACCACTGGGGACCAGGGCAGCAGACTCCTCTTGGGGACAGACACTCAACTCACCCTCTCAAGCTGGTACCCACCCAGCCAGTCAGCAGAGTTGTGCCTTTGTTGGTGCATCACTCACCCAACAGATGTGTACTGGGGGCCTACACTGTGCCAGGGACTTTCCCAAGTACTGGGGCTTTGAGGGTGACACAGCTTGACCAGGTCCTTTCTCACACAGGGAGCCACAGTCCTGATCCAATAGAGGAGAAGAATAGCAGGGAGTAAAAACACAAGCAAGGTCCATAATGGACTCAGGCCACCGCACTGCATTTAACCCAGTTCTGGGAGGGCCTGACCTGGCCACAGATGGCACACAGTGACCCCTGAGCAAAGAGATGGCCCAAAACAAATATTCTTTTGTACCCCCACCCTCACCCCAACTTTGAGTTCCTTGCACCCTGTGCCTTTCCTCTATATTCAGCAGTCACAGCCAAGTGCAAGCCCCATCACCCACACAGTCTGCTTCACAAATACCTCCTGTCACTTCCATTCCAGTCCTCTCCACATGCACACCCAGATAAGCTGCACTGCAATGAGGAGAAGCTGGGCAAACCTAGGTTCAAATCCCAGCCCAGCCATTTCCTAGCCTGGTGACTTACAAAGTGACTGAGTTTCTCCTTTTTGCTTGTGTCATAGCACCAGCCTCTGCAGATGGAGGTGGATTGAACTAGCCCTGGTTTCATACCTGACACAGGCCAAGTAGACTGTTACTTCATTTCATATGATCATTGTTATGATGATGATGATGATGATATGATGAAGAAATCCTCATTGCCCACCAAGATCAAATTCTACCCCAGGCCATTCAAAACCCTCCACATTTATTATTATTACTATTATTATTATTATTTGAAAAGCAGAGTTACAAGAAAAGAGACAGATGGATCTTCCATCTGCTGGTTCACAATGGCCACAACACAACCAGTCTGAAGCCAGGAACTTCCGCTGGGTCTCCCACATGGGTAGCAGGGGTCCAAGAACTTGGGCCATTTTCCCTTGCTTTCCCAGGCACACTGGCAGGGAGCTGAATCAGAAGTGGAGCAACGGGGACTCAAATTGGCACCAGTGTGAGGTGCCAGCACTGCAGGTAGTAGTGTTACCAGTTGTGTCACAATACCACATTAGCTTCCCACATTAGCCCATTTTCTCATTTTGTGTTTTTCTGGGGTGGGGTATTGGGGGTGGGAAGGATGCAGATTTAAACTCACCAGGATGACAACAGCACTGAGTAAAGGCTAGGAACATAGGACATTTGGACCAAATGGTGCATCACATAGCAAACGGGGGCACATGTGAGGAGGGTGAGCCCAAAGTGAGTCTTGAAGGATGCAACTGAAGACAGGGAATAGCTAGGGGGCCAGTGTCACCTGGTGTGGGGGAAGAACCACAGCATCAGCCCCGCGGAGAGATACAATAAGAGTAGGAACCACCTCCTAGGGCTGTTCCTTTGAAATTACACGGAATTGTACAGATGCACAAGAGGAATTTCTGGAAAGGGTGAGTAGCTAATTGTTCTCAGCACCATCACTGCTTAAAATGAGACCAGACGGGGAAGACCTAGCAGCAGGCTTTAAATTAAGATGAGGATGTGTGGGCTGGAGGGTATAATGGCTCAAGTGCCTAATCCTCTGCCGGCATCCCACATGGGTGCTGGCTGGTTTATATGCTGGCTGCTCCACTTCCCATCCAGCTCCCTGCTGATGGCCTGGGAAAGCAGTAGAGGATGGCCAAGTCCTTGGAACCCTGCATCCACAGCGAGGACCTGAAAGAAGTTCCTAGCTCCTGACTTCAGATTGGCTCAGCTCCAGCCATTGCAGCCATTTGGGGAGTGAACCAGTGAATGGAAGATCTTTCTGTCTCTCTTCTCTGGAAATTTGCCTTTCTAATAAAAAATAAATAAATATTTTTTTAAATGATGCTGTTCTGTTCCTACAGCAGAGCATGGTGTGGCATGCCCGTGCCTATGGTGGTTGATGAATGGAGGTACATCTGGACAGATGGCAATGACCAGGAGTCTGTTCCGGCAGCTATGTGGCCTGTGGATGCTCTGAGTAGGGGTTGCTGGAGTCTGGGTGGGCAGGATGGTAGGGATGTCCTCCAGGGCAGCACCACCGCCCAACAATGTTCTGGGTACCATCCTTCCTTTGCGAGGAGCCTGCAACCAGAAATAAAGGCGCGAGCAGCCACGTTGCCAAGGCTGTTTGCCATGGCAACATCAGGGAGTGACTCGTGGGCCGGCTGCTGCAACTGCTCAGGGCCTGGTTTCTAACGTCTCTTCGCTCTCCCTCTGCTAAATGACTGTGTTCTGCCAGGCAATCACAAGGAAAAATACGGCTGCAGAGCTGTCGGGAGCCTCCATCTCAGCTGCATAGGAATCGCCCTGCTGGGTTCCCAGACATGGGTCCCAGACAGTGGAGGTCCCGCTGGGCAGAGCCAGCCCTGGCCAGCAGACAGCAGCCGAGAGGTAGGTCCTGCCCCTGGTGCATGCCCTGGTCTCCACCAGGCCCCTACCCTGCTTCCAGATGATGGTCTCCAGGGTGCTCCCCATTCTCTGAAGGCTCAAGTCTATCCCAGTGTGGTGCTCTATGCTTTTCACAACTATCATTGTCACAACTATAGTGATTATCATGGGTCACCTGCTTACTTCATGTTCAGCAATGTTGCAAGTCTTACTTGGCCCCTGCTGTTATACTGGACGATTATCTTCACTTCTGTATAGGAAGCAACTGAGATTCCAGAGTATAAGTCACTTCCTCAAGGTCAAGAACACTGGCATAAAGCTTAGGCTTAAAGCTTGAGACCAGTATGTGTTACTTCTTCGCCTGTCTTTGATGGCAGCAGGGTCTGTACTGTCTATGTATCTTCTACTGCTCAGGGGGCTGCCCTGCAGAATAGGCCCTGCTCCAGCCACTGTGCCTCCAGACCCCACAGCACTCACGTAGTTCTTTGCCCCACTTCCTAGGTAAAAAGATAAAGGCACAAAAACTTCCAGTATCAAGGTCATAGCACTTCCCCCCACTCCCTGTAACATACAACTACAGCAAATGTTTGTTGCCTTACCTAAAACACCCAGCAGTAATGACAGGCTCTTACCCTCTCATCTGTCTCTGTAGGAGCAGGGCAAGAGGTCCAGGAGGTCAGCTGTCACCAAGAGCCTACAGACCTCTGGCCAGGTAATTCCTCTCTGAGCACCCAGGGGGGCCCACACCAGGTGGTCCTGCATACCTGAAGATTCACACTCTGTGGCAGGGGTGTGGACAACGGGAACAGGAAGAAAATGCAACCTGTCCAGGAGTTCTTACTCCAGAGATCCACTGGGCCCCCAAAGTCCAGCTGCCCTGGACAACAATGCCTCTCAGAGGACTACCCACCCTGCCCCTCACCCAGAGCCAATATTGCTACCCAACCCTCCTCAATTCCTTTGTGAACCAAGAGAAGCCAGGAGTGTCCGTTGGCAGCATCCAGGGCCTAGGGGCTTCACTGCACAGTCCTCCCTACCATCTCCTGTGGTGCAGGTCTGAGACATCCCCCAGTGCAACAAAGACCAGAACCCCACATGCAGAAGGCATTCTACCCTGAAATGTCCCTGCTTTACCCACAACCACTGTGCTCATCCAGGGTAACTCTTTCCTCCTCGCCCTCCCAGAGCTTGCAGCACAGGAGCAATGAGCAAGGTGCCAACAGGCGCCATAGGTCCTAAGCACCCACTCCACGTGTAGCAGCAGGCTGGGAAACAGCCTAAAAGGCTTCACAGGCAAGTCGGGTTAGGAAGAAGTGACAATGACAGGGCCAGCAGCCAGGAGAGTATATTCTGGGTGATCACACAAGTGCTTATTAGTCTGTCCCTTCTCGGAGCCCACAGACTGATGATTGACCGTTAAGAAACCATGTCCTAAAGAGGGTCACAGTCTAGCACATTCTTCCACGCAGTGGGGACTCCGAGGCTGTGGCGTTCCAGGTATGCCTTGGCAGTGAATGAAAACACAACAAAATCTTTGCCCCTTGGAACTCAACGTGCTAGAGTGTTTTTCAACATTTAGTGGGATCCACACAGGAAGGGTTGCTTCTACCACTTGGGGTGGATCAAGTGCCTTTCGGGCATGTGCTGCTCTCAATTCTCATTGTCAGGTTGATTTCCATTGCCTCTTCACAACCACTGTTTGTGGGGAGTGCCTTGGAGACCATCATGCTAACACTGTTCTCATCCTGAAGCCGGGTAGGGGTCTAGCACAGGCCAGGGTATGCATTCTGGCAACACACCAGGGGCAGGACCTAGCTCTCAGAGTCTTTCCTCTCTACACACGTGGAAATGGGAGCTGAGTGAGACTGCATGACCCACTCAGGGTCTCTCAGCCAACAAATCTCAGAATAGGAGCTCAGCTCAGGAGGACTCTGCTGACCCTGCATGGTATGACCAGGTACGCTGGGGCGGCTAGGCCTGGCCAAGGAACAGAGGGTGGTTTGAAAGCTGGACCTTGCAGGGGACGTGGGAGGCCCAGAAGAAACAGCATGGAGTAACAAAAGATGGGGCAGGGCTGGGGTCCCAGGGGGAAAGCAGACAACTCAAGTACCAGCACTGGGCTAGAGTGCAGACACTAACTAACGAGTTAACTAGTTTTTAAATGAATGGTGTTTTTTCTTTCTTCAAGAGGCAGAACTACACAGAGGCACACATAGAGAAAGAAAGGACTACAGAAGAACACAGGAGCTTAGAGTCCTCTCAGCTCTCTACCCAACATAGCTTCCCTTGGTAAAGGTGTTAGAAAAATAACCAACAGAACCCCAAAGGAGTGTCCGTATTAAGGAAGCTTAGGAACATGAACCCCCAGTCCTTCTGGTTCTTGCTCACCCTCAGAGTCCGTGCAGGTAGAGTCTAGAAGCAAGCACTGTGAATTTAGGAAATCTGGACCAACCCATGTGCCATCTCTGTGAGAGGGAAATGCAGCAATGCGAGCAGCAGGTTCCACTGGGGTCAGGGATCTACAACTGGCTCAATAAATGTCACTGAAGAAGATGATGAAGAAGACAGTTGGTAACACCGGAAGGCCCTGGCTAAGATTTCACTGCCAAGCCACAGCCCCCATCTGCAAGGCTGCTTCTTACTCCAGGCAGTATGCTTAGGCAGTAGAAACTCTCCTGGGGAGAGAAGGGAAAGAGTGACTCATGTTGCGGCTTAGGCGACCCTGGGGCCGGCCTGCACCTGCTGGGACTGGAGGCCCCAGCATAGAAGGGAAACATGAGCCTCCGGAGTCCAGCTGCTGAGCCACTGCCTTTCCTGGGTTTCATGGGTTTCATGGGCATAAGCCAGAGAACTCAGGCCTCCAGTGAACATGCCTCGTGTGACCTCCCTCCTGCTCCTACCCGCCCCACTGGGTCTCACAGAAATGACGGTGGGCAAAGGATGCATGTCCATCTGCTCCTACGTGTAGCTGGAACTTGGACTTGAAAAACAAGTTGACCCTGGCCTCCACGACAGCCCTGACTTAGCAAACTAATTCCCTCCTTTCTCTATGTGGCAGTGGCCCCTTCTGGGTGCTCAGCTCCAGCTCTGTGACATGCGGACAGCATACCAATTGCAAAATGGGCCAAGTTCACACAAACACTTTACAGAACAGAAACACCGTCATGGTGTGGGCAGGCGGGAGTTCAACATCGCGGTAATCAAAGAAATACACATGCAAATAATAATAGTGACAGAATTTATTGATGAACAACCTGGGGAAAAGGAAATAGCAAGAAAATGCCAGGAGTCCTGTGAGTATGGAAGGCAGCCACGGCCACTCAGCACCTCCTTCTAGAAGGCAACTCAAAGCGTGTTTACCACATGCCCGCACAATTCCTTTGATGGAGCCATTTCACCTCTAGGAATTTAAAGAAAAGAAAGGGGGTGGGGGGGAGAAAAGAAAGGAGACACGTGTGCAAAGATATTCATCTCAACATTACTTACAATAGCCATGAAACAATTGTAAATAACTCAACAGGAGTAACAATGACAAAATGGTTAAATACACTGTGTTCAATCTCCCAAAGACATGCTATATAACTAGGAGAATATCAAGAATATTTATTGATATGGAAGGGTGTTCATTGCATATTATTTGGAAGAGAAAGAAGCAACTACAAAACAGGTGTTCCCAAGTCACAAATTAGTATGTACTGAAGGACTCGTGGGGGGCAGTGATCTACAACAATAAGAAAACAGTCAAGAAATACATACGAAACATCAAAAAGTGTTATCTTCAGCTAAAATTACATACTTCTGTCTCCTTTATGCATAGAATCTAGTCTAAATTTTGTAATTAAGTATGACTAAGCAATGAGGATCTAATACATAGTCCTAGCCGAGTCTGACATCTTAGGCATCCAGGACTGACTCTCCAGGTGACTTCCAGCTGCCCACGTTTAGCAGGGGCTCGACCGTGCTGCCTCTGGAGCCTAAGCCCTGGCCCACAGCTGCAGCCCTCTGCATGCCTCGCTCCCCAGCCGTCACCCCTACCACCCTGGAAACTGCTCCTTCGCAGGGCCTGCCTGCACTGTCGCCCATAATCCATGTGCCAGACCTACCAACCAGGCAGAGAAACATGGCTCAGCGTGCTGACAGGTGCCATGTGGTCAGAGAGAAATGGAAGGCACAGCTGGGTCCATGGTTCCACACATACCCAGTGCCTAGCTATGTAACACACACTTGGAAACCCAGGGGGGAAAAAAAGCAGGCCAAGCCAGGCTGGAAATGCTGGCCTGGAAGGAGGGGGCCTGGGGGTGGCAGCGGAGGCCATGCAGGATGGGGGTCATGACGGATGGGGGCCACAGGACACTCCAGGCAAGGCACAGCCTGAGCAAAGGTGACAGCAGCCCCAGAGTCCCTTGGGAAACATTCCTCAACCCTTTCCAAGAAGCTTTCACAATCTCTGCTCAGCTTCATGTCTGTACTTTGGCCCCGGTGGGGGGGGGGGGTAAAAGTTAAGTCTTGTACTATAGTAATAATACAGTGGAACTTGGTTGGGGAGGGAACTTGAGGAGGGGGTAAGCAAAATCCCAGGGTCTATGAAACTGTATCATAACATGATAATAATAATTTTTAAAAAGAAATTTCTTCAGCAGCAGCCCTGATAGATAATCAAACTCTGTATTAACAACCAAAAACAGCAACAACAAAAATCAATGAATGGTCACTTTCCCCAACCCTCCCGGAGGGCGGGAGAAGAGAGCAGAAGAGAGGACCAAGGGCAAGGCTGGGGAGGGGTGGGATGGGGTAGGAGGGGGGCTACCGACGCACCGCACAGCTCGCATGCAAACAACGCTCACCCCACAATCAGGTAGGTCCTGGCCCTTGTACGGCCAGCCCCATTTGACAGCGGGAGGACCAAGGCGCGTAGAGTTCAAATGGCTTGCTCGGGATCACCCAGCCAGAGAGTGGGGAAGACGACTCCACTCAGGCCTTCTGACTCCAAGTCCAGTGCTATTTCAAGGTAACACACAGGACCTGGGGTCAGGAGCCCTGGGTGGCTCTGTCACCCGCTGGCTGCGTGGTCCTGGACAAGCCGCTCACCCAACACTGCCTCTTCCCTCCAGCTGTAAAATGAGGCGGCGCCGCGCCACGGCCCGCCCAGCTTCTCTTCCGGCGGCGCGCTGGGAGCCTTGTAGGGCCGGCCGCAAGACGCGCCCTACCCATTACATTTCCCAAGTTGGGCCGGCGAAGATCCACACAAGATCCTCGACCTGTCACGTGGCTCCATAAAAAAAGGGAACGTCCCAGATTAACTTTCACTGCACTGCCTTGGCTGACATCGGATCACTCACTTCGCTAGCTTCCTAGGGGGTAAATATTCCCCTTGGGTGGGCAGGTTTGCTCCGTGGGTCTCAGAGGCAGAAAGCAGCAATAATCGCAGTGCCAAGGCTAGAGTTAAAACCGGGGTGGGTGGGAGAGCCCAGCTCTGGGAACCCGCAGTTCCTGCCGTGGCGCCAACTGTGTCAGGCTTCCTCCGCCTCGGCTCTGACTCCAGGCTTGGAGACAAACCCCTCACCCCGGGCATGGGCAAGGCCTTAGGAGCAGGGTCTTCCCTACTCTGCGACACCCTCTTCCCCCAGCCGGAATCCAGCCTTCCCTTCGCCACAGGTGTAGGCTCCGGGGGTGCAGAGGCTTGGGACTCGCCTCGGCAAACACGCGGGCGCGGGGCGTGTGACGGAGCCGGCGACAGCGGCGGGAGCTCTCCACCGCAGTTTCGTCAGCGGCAAAGGTACGCGCCCGGCGCGCGCACACACACACCCGCACACACACGCACCCACGGGCGCGGCCCCCGACCCGCAGCCGCGCGCAGTCACACGCCGCCAGCCCCGCTCGGCCGCCGACCCACCCAGGCGCGCCCCCCGCCACCCAGCACGCGGCCCCGCGGCTGGACCCCGGGCGCAGGCTCGTCTGCAGCGCGCGGGCCGGCCTTCCCCGCTCAGCGCGCCGTGGGCTTCCACTCGGCGACACCCGCCAAGCCGCGCTGTCCCGGCCGCCAGCCCGATCGCCGCCCGGAGCCTGCCCGCAGCTGAACGTCTCGGCGGCGGCGTCCCCCTCCAAGTCGCGTCTCACCGCAAGGGAGTCAGCTAGCGAGCCTCTCCCCGCCCACCCGGTCCCATGACAGCTGCTACCGCCCAGAGACTGGCAGATTATAACAAGAAGCAAAGTTTCCCTCTCTCTTTCTCTCTCTCTCCTCCCACCTCCCGGCCCCTCCGCCTGCCCCCTCCCTTCCCGTGTTATGCAAAACGGGCCAGCACCGGCGTTCCCACTCCAGGTACCCAACCAGCCCCCGCAAGCCGCGCCCGGTTCTACCCGGCGGCCCTTCTCGGCGCCCAGGCGTGTCCCCGCATTCGGGGTCTCCTCCAACGGCCCCACAGTTTCCTCAGTCTCTCGGTGACCCAACAGCCGCCTGCCCAGAGAAAAAGCCCGAACTCCGTTGTCAAACTTTATGCTTGCAACAGGCATGGGTGGGTGAGGGTAGATTGGGGAAGGGGTGGAGGGGGGCTCAGGCCCCACACCAACCTTTTCGAGAGCTGCAGGTCCTGGCAGCACCCCGTCCCCGGCTCTGAGCTGCCCGCTTCCTCGCCCTCCCCCACACACCCGGCACACCATAGCACCGTCTCCTGTCACGCGCGTGTCGCCGGTGGGGTTCCTGGGCTCAGCCAAAACCCGGGACGCCGCCTCGCCTTCCCTTCCCCCTGCGTCGTGGAGCACGCGCCGTGGCCGCGCGCCGCAGGGGGACCCAGGAGCCCCCCTGACAGTGCTTCCGCCCCCACCCAGCTTTGCCTTGCGTGCCTTGCTTTGCCCCGGGGGGCTCCACGGGATAGCGAAACCAGGAAGGCGCTAGCTATCTCCGCCTGCAGATCCACGTGCCCGCAGCCCCCTTTGCCCTTAGCCCGCAACTGGCAGGAAACTCCGCGCTGCGGGCTCCAGTAGGGAGCTGTGGGGGGTCAACAGCAGCAGCACACGGTGTGGAGTGGCGGGGAACCGGGGATTAGGGGTTCAGACGACTCCGGGGCCCGGGTACAGGCGCCCGTGCCGGGGCCCCAAGTACACGTGAAAGTACGGCAGCAAGTGCCGGGCGCTGACGGCGCGCCTCCAGCACCCAGTGCCAGCCGGAGGGTCCCCTACACCTTGGCATGGCTCCACCTCCCCAAGGAGGCGCGGTACCCCTAGCTCGGCTCTCGGGCGGGCGTACTGCAGGCGGCCGAAGCAAGACCCTCTCCACCGGACGTAGCGCCCCTGGCGCTCCGGCAAGCGTCCGGGAGGACCACGGGCTCCGCGCCCCCTGTAACGGAACGCAACGCAGTGCTCGTGAAAGCGGGGCTCTGCAGCCTCGAACCCCAATCTCCCCAGCGCGCCCACCGCTGCGTCCCCAGCCTCCGCGGCTGCCACTGCAGCCCCCGGGGCTCAGCACCCGGGCCCTGGGCCTACGGCCCCCGCCGGCCTTACCTGCGTGTCGGAGAGATAGTTGAGGAAGAAGGAAGACAGCTCTTCGTCCAGCAGCGCGCCGCAGTCGTTCCCCGCCATCTTCCAGCCGCGGCTGCAGCGTGCGGCGGAATCAACGCCGAGCCGGCCCGGGGGAGGGAGCGGGCGAGCGAGCGAGCGAGGGAGGGAGGAGAGAGCGAGGCCGGCGGGAGGTGGAGGGCGGAGCTCGGGCCCGGGGCTGCCGCAGGGCCGCTGGCTGCGGGGGCGGGGCCTCGCGGCGCCCGCGCGGGCCGGGGGTCGCACCCCCCACCACTTCGCTGCGCAGAACCTGACGGCGAGACCCGCTCCCGCAGCCCCCCGCAGGCAGCAGACAGCCTGCAGCCGAGTGGCAGTGCCCCAGCCTAGCAGCCCGATGCCTGCGCAGCAATGCGGGCAGCCCCCCGCTTCTGCCAGGACGAATCACGTTGCGTTAGCGCTGGGCGGGCCCTGCGAGGCGACCTGCTCCTGCACAGCTGGGGAAACTGAGGCTGGGCCGGCGGGGAGTTGCGTGTGCAACCTCCGTGTACTTCAACCGCGGGAAGAGAAAGCCCTGGAGGCTTGCATTTCTCAACTTAAACTGATTTGCTAGGAGGGAGAAAGAAAAGCCAGAGGCACAATCAGGGAAGGCTGCTCAGAGGAGGTGGCATTTTTTATCTCTTTGAGGAATGTATTGACCCTTATTTTTTAAGACTTGACCATTTCTCTCATTTCTTCCTAACACTCTCCTCTTCTACCAACTGCTCCCCCTACCCCCACCCCCACCCCCACCCCCCAAAAAACACACTTCTAATACTTCTCTTTTCTAGGCCCACGATGCCTGCACGTAGAAGTTTTCAGCCAGCAGAGTCCGTGGGCCTTTTCTCAGTTGCTGTGACAAGGGACCCCTCCACCAGCAGCCCACCCGCAGACTCAACCCACTCTCTCTCCACCTGGACCACCGCCAAAGCCTTGTAATTTAGCTCTCCTTTTCCTTTCAAAGCCTGGTCACATTTACTACTTTGAGCTTGTTCCTATGAACCTCTCCTT
Source organism: Ochotona curzoniae (assembly GCF_017591425.1). Taxonomy (NCBI): domain Eukaryota; kingdom Metazoa; phylum Chordata; class Mammalia; order Lagomorpha; family Ochotonidae; genus Ochotona; species Ochotona curzoniae. The sequence goes on from NW_024464918.1 coordinate 42,956,916, forward strand.
ACTGGACTCTACGGCCCACAAAAGCAGGGCTCTGATCTGTGTTGGCCTGCACACAGTAGGTGCTTTGTGAGTCATGTATGAGCTGAAAAAAACTGCAGGATTTTAACCCTCACTAGCAGTGCTTGTCCAGATAGAGAAGCTGCCAAGAGTGCACCTGAAGCCAGCAGTGAACTCAGGTCCCTTGGCTTCAACCTTGAACTTTCATTCTTGTGCCTGCTCTTTATCAGGCAGGAGATCTTCAAGAAGGTGGGGAGATTTGCGCCTGTTTCATTGGGCACACCTGCCTCCTGCCCTCCTCCCACCCCATCCTGCACACCCAGCCCAGGGAGGAAACTCACAGCCCTGCAAGTACCTGCTCAGACTTGAACACCAGAACATAAACTTCCTCCATCCCCAGGCGGAGGTTCCCAGAACCACAAGGCGTGATTTCACGCTTTGGGCGTGCAGCCCACATGCTTTTAAAGAACAATGCATAATCTGCAGAAAGCCTTCCTCCAGAGGCCTGGGTTCTGGTCCAGCTCCTACCACTTCTTGGTCAGCTCAGGAAGAGCCCAGGCCCTAGAGTTCTACTTTCTGGTTACAAGAGTCATTTAGTCTTAGGGTCTGGCCTCTTCATTTACACCAAAAGGATCACAACTACTTACATCATAGGATGTTAGGAGATATGTAAAGTGCTTGGCTGATGTCTGGCCTCCTAGGGCAGACGCTAAATTTTCTGGCCCTCTGTATTCTCATTCATCAGAATGGGAATAAAGTAGCTTGCATGAGGATACTTCAAAAGGTTTTTGAGAAAATGGGATTCAAAGAATTACATTATTTTGGTGCAAAAAAAAAAATTGAGTGCCAAGAAAGTTTTCTCAAAATGGAAAATCTGAATTATGAATTGTGAGGAGGGGTCTATGTATGGATTTCAGGGTTTTTATGCACTAAAATAAACCCATCATTTAATTCCATTTTTCCATGAGCTTTGGGGAGTGCCCTCATAGCTATATGCACACACATACGCATCCTCTGAAGGCACTGACCAGCTTGTTCCTTACCTTCTTTCTGCCCCTTACAGACTGCTGGTTTACCTTAGGCTCCTATACCTTTAGGTTTGAATTCCGGTCATTCACTTAACCTGAAACTCAACTTTCTCATCTGTGAAATGGGGGCCATATTGGTGCTGCTCCATATAGGAATCTCATCAGGATGGGGGACAAAGCATGTGTGTGAAGTCAATTGTTTGATCCTATACCTGGCTTATAGGAAGTGCCCACTGCCATCATCATCAGCACCACACGACCACTCAGCACTCAGGACTTGTCCTCCCCCAGGGCCCCTGAGCACCAGACTCAGAGTCAGGTGCGACAATCTCCGGATGTATTCCTCCTAGACCAGCCTGCAAAGGCCTCAATAGCACTTGCCCAGAGCCCTCTCTGTTTGGGGATTTTTGGTTGGTTGGTTGTTTTTTAAGATTTATTTCTTTTCACTGGAAAAGCAGATTTATAAAAAAGAAGGAGAGACAGAAAAAAATATCTTCCACCTGCTGGTTCACTCCCCAAATACCCACAACAGTCAGAGCAGAGACAATCCAAAGCCAAGAGCCAGGAGCTTCCTCCGGGTCTTCATTGCAGGTGTAGAATCCAAAGGACTTGGCTCATTCTCTGTGCTTTCCCAGGCCACATGCAGGGAGCTGGATGGGAAGTGGAATAACCGGGGTACAAACTGGCACCCCTATGGGATGCCAGAGCTTAGAATTGGAGGATTAGCCAGTTGAGCCATTGTGCTGGCCCTAGCTCTGTTTTTTAAAAACTCTGGTGTTCACAGAAAGGCCACAAATGGCCCAGGCTCAGGGACTTCCTTTTCACAAGTGTCTTTGTCCCAGGAGTCCCATTACCACACACCACCTGAGAGCCTCAGTCCATCGCCCATCCAGTCTGAAGAGGAACTGGGGTTTCTTCACTGCGATATTAAAAGCCCTAAAGAGACTAAGGTGTGCGCAGAAGGCTAGTACCACCTCTCTCTGGGGCTGTGTTCCTGTCTGTGACAGAGAAAGACCCAGAGAGATGAACTTGTGCAGAATCCTCTAACCCAGACGCCAAGGCAATTCAGGCTTCTGCAGAACTTAGCGGCTTTTTTGTACCAAAGCTGCTGGCTTCCTGAACCTGTCACAGTTCTAATCCCCTCAACAACACTAGAGAGGGTGAATCATGATGTCCGTTTCTGCCTGGGGAAACGAAAACTTAAAAGGGGTTAAAGTGATTAGCTCCAGACCCAGCAATTAGAGACATGGCTGAGATTTGAACCCAGATCTGTATATGCTCCAAGCCACAGACCTTGAAAGGTAATGAGGGAAACCTCAGACCAACTACACAGCCGCAGGAAAGCTGGAACAGCAGCACGTTCTTGGCCTACCACTTCCAAGGGATTGTGGCAAGGATGCCACTTCTCCAATTCAACTGGCTCAACTCCTACTTTGCTTTCCTTCATGCGTATGTTCATGTGTGCATATGTGCTGTGTGTCATTTTATCATTGTTTTTAATTTTATTTAATTGTGATGCAAACAGCCATCTTTCATCCACTGGTTCACTTTCTAAACGCCTAAAACTCCAGCTGGACCAGGATGAAGTGGAGAGCCTTCCGTTAAGGTATCTCACATGTATGGCAACAACACAATGATTTGAGACATCACCACCACTGCCTTCCTGGGTCTACATTAGCAGGAAGCTGGAGTCAGGAACCACAGTTGGGATGCAAATCCAGGTGCCGGACTATGGAAAGCCTGTGCTTCCTCTGCCTCTATATTGGCTCCACCTCTCCAGGGTGGTGGAAGCTAGCTGTGTGCTCACCCAGTGCATGCCCAGAGCTCCCTGGGTGTCACTGAAATGCTGCAGCAAAGTGGACTTGCCACATTGGCCTTGGAAACTTCAGTCCAAGTACATCGGCACCTTCTCCTTTCTGACCAACAGAAAAAGCTTTATTCAGGTCCTTACGACTGTGGTCTCAAATCCTTGAGGGTACAACTCATAAGTCCTGCCAAAGTTTCCAATTCAGTAGGTCTGGGAAGTCGGAGGAGCAGACCAGCTGACTCTGCTGCTGGAGACTTCCCATCAGCCACAGCTGTTGCATGGCACCTGCTGTGTGCTTGTCTCTACACCAGGTGCCACCCACCCATGTTTTATGCAGCAACATAAACCCTTTGGAAACTGTTATGGGAGGACACGGATCTTGAAAATGGCCCCAATTTTTTGCCAGCCGCCTGTGACTGTGATTCTGACTCAGGTCAGAGGGCCAGTTGATGTAGTTCTGCTGCTGTCCATGGCTGGGGATCAGGGCCACAGGAAATTAAAAGGGTGCTGCTTTGTAGTGGTTGTTATGAAAGCCACCTCAATCCTGCGGGGAGTGAGGAACCTTAGGACTGCAGAGGGGCAGCCCAGAGCACTGTGGCCACTGGCTTCCTGATGCGGGCCTGGGTCACCCAGCCCATTTAGTGGTTGAGCTGGGACCAGAAGCCAGGACCGGGGCTATGTATACAGCACCCAAGTGGCTTCCAGTGCCAGGAAGTTGGAACAGGTGGAGACAAAGCACCCGTATTTTAAGATCCCAGAGTCAGGGACCAGAGCCTTGGGCATTGGAAGGCCCACCTAAACAAGGCATTTTGTGTGAGTTAAGCAAGGCCCTCTTTCCCCTGTGGGATTAACCCATGTGTTTGGGGTGGAGGGGAGTGCAGTTAGCACTCTGGCTCCCGGCAGCTGATGAGTCAGCTGTTTCTGTGCCCCAACTGTGCAATGCTGCTCATAGTTCATTCTCCCCAGCCTCATCAGAGGCCATGTGGATGGAGCAGATCTCAGTCAGGGAACCTCCTGATGCCCATTTCATAAAGGAAGCAACAAAATGCTCTTGACTTTGGAGCTAGTTTTGTGAGGCAGCACATTAAGCTGCCACTTATGTCACCAGCAACCTGTACCATAGTGTTGATGTAAATCCTGGCTGCTCCGCTTCCCATCCAGCTTCCTGCTAATGTGCCTGGGAAGGCAACAGCTAACAATGGCCCAAATTGTTGGGTACCTGGTACCTATGTGGCAGACCCCGATGGAGTTCCAGGCACCTGGTTTCAGCCTGGCCCAGCCTCAGTCATTGCTGACATTTCGGAAATGAACGATTAGATGAAAGATTCTCTTCTCTCCCCCTCTCTCCCTTTCCCCTCTCTGCCTCTCCCCCTCCCATTGTCTCTCCCTCTCTCTGGCACTCTTCCAAATAAACAAATAACTCTTTGGAAAAAAAAATGCTTCCATATCTGAAACCTGTGAGTGCTGACATGGTAGCACAGATGGAAAATTCCACACCTGGAAACTTTGTTCTGCACACAAAATCACTAAAACTTCTGTATTAAAATTACCTTCAGGCTATGTGTATAAGGTGTATATGAAACACAAATGAATTTCCTGTTTAGACTTGAGTCCCATTTCTAAGATATTTCTTGTGTGTGTGTATATGTGTGTGTAAATATTCCAAAATCTGAAAAAAAAAAAACTAGAAACCCTTCTGCTCTCAAACATTTTGGTTAAGGGATTCTCAACCTGTGTATATTTATGTCTGAACAGCAATATTGATGAGATAAAGGGCAACCAAGTTTGTATCTAGTTTATACTAAACTAAATTTATTATATCTAGTTGATACTAAACTAATTTTATTATACCCAGCAAAGAAGACAAGCAAATAAAAATATTACTTGAACCCTCTGCACTGCCTGGCTTTGGGAACCTAGGAAAACCACTCCTTGGCAAGGATCATTCCGTCTGCCCCAGGTGCCCTAGAGTTTCCTGTGGAGCCAGTTCACTTTACACAGGACTTTGAACTTGACATTCATGGCCCTAAGTTACCAGTAATGCTTCTCTGCGGAATGTACTCTAAGAGGCAAATTCAAACGGTGGCAAAGTACAGCGAGGCGGCTCCACATACTCAGTAGTGTAGTGCAGCACATTAAGCCACAGCCAGCAACTCTGACATTTCATACTGGAGCATGTCTATGAATCCTAGCTGCTCCACTTGTCATCCAGCTCCTGCCTAACAGGCCTGGAAAGGCAACAGAAGATGGTTTACACATCTGGACCCCTGCCATCCACATGGGAGACTTGGATAGAACTCCAGGATCCTGGCTTCAACCTGGTCTAGCCCTGGCTGTTGTGGCCCTTGGGGGAGTGAACCAACAAATGGAAGATTCTCTGTATGTGTGTGTGTATCTTTCAAATAAATAAACCTTAAAAGAGAGAGAGAAATGGTAAGAAAAAGGATGCATGGTTTCTGGATATAACGGATGACAGATCTTAGATGAATAATGACTTAAGTGAAACTCCCTGGAGAAGAAGGATCAGATGACTGTGAGACAGCTAAAGGGAATGTATTGGTGCCATGCAAACACTTGGAAATAACTTCAGCATCTAGAAAGGCAGTTCCATTCACAACTGGCTACTTATAGGAGACAGAAGCCTACATACCTGTACAAAGAACTATATCTGGAAGCATTTGCTGCGATACCATTAACAATGGTGACAATCCAGGGCACTGGGAAAAGACACTGAGCTAGTCCATTATCCAATAGTGAAAATAGGGGCCAGTGCCATGGTGTGATGGTAAAGCTGCTATCAGTGATGCTGGCATCCCATATGGGTGTCAGTTTGGGTCCCAGTTGCTCCACTTCTGATCCAGCTCACTGCTAGTGGCCTGAGCTAGTGGGGGAAATATGGCCCAAATGTTCAGACCTCTGTACCAATATGGGAGAGCCAGAGGGAGCTCCTGGCTTTAGCCTGGCCCCAGACCCAGGCATTCCAGCCATGTGGAGAATGAACCAGCAGAGTTACAGAGATGATATCGCTCGTTCTGTAACTCTGCTTTCGGACAAATGCATATTTACAAAAAATAGTGAAAATAAGTAACATCTACATGCATCCATACAGATGTAACTAGGAAACAACAAGACAGCAAACTACCTAAAGCTTCCCACTACGTGATGCCACTTGGCTAAGAGTTTTAAATATATGACATGGTCTCCATAATATTGCTTAACACAAGTATGTGAAGTAAAATATGAATATGGGCCAGCAAAGACAAAGGCCAGTCTTAGGAAAGTGGGATTAAGGGGAGGTCCGGGACTGGCTCAGAGGGACTGTGATGCAACTGTCACACAATACCTGCCCTTAGGGGGCCTGTGCTTAGAAGGCAGCACTCTGCTCCCCTCTATGGAAATGCATAATGGCTTGTACATTTATTTTACTTAATCTAAAAGCAGAGAGCGCGTGTGCCCATCCACTGGTGCGTTCTCCAAGTGACTATAAGGACCAGGGCTAGGCTAGACCAAAGATGGGAGCCAGGAACTCAGTCCATCTCTCCGATTGGAATGTCAGGGACTCAGCCATATGGACCATCACCAGCTGGCTCCCAGGATGTACATTAGTAGGAAAAAAGAAATGGAAGGGGAGTGAGACTTGATCCCAGATACTCTGATGTAAAATGCAGCTTAGGCCAAAGCCTGCGTCCACACTGGCATTAGTTTGCTTACTTGCTAATTTGTCTGACAGGCAGAGTTACAAAGCAGGGAAAGATACTCACAACTGGTGTGGGGGGAGTTAGGGAGGAGGGGGATAAAGTAACCTTCCACTGGCTAGCTCATTCCCCAAATGCTGCAATGCCCAGGGCTTGGCCAGGCCAGTCAGGAGCCAGGAGCTTCCAAGTCTCCCACGTGAGTGTCAGAGGCCCAAGTTCCTCCCGTCCTTTGCTGCTTTCCTGGGCACTTTAGCAGGGAGATAGATCAGAAGTGGAACTGCCAGGATTCAAATCAGCCCTCATATGGGATGCTGGCATTGCAAGCAGTGGCTTAACCCACTTATGTCACAATGCAACCCGCCCACAACCTCCACTAGCCCTCTATGTTTTTATTTTACACAAGGCCCAGCAAATTATGCAGCCTAAACTGGGGACTGAGAGTATGTCACACAGAAGAGAGCTCAGGGAATTGTATCATAAAATTTAAAAAAACTAATAATAAAATTAAGTTTTAAAAAGATGAGAGCTCTAACTGTACCTATAACATTTTCATCTTTTTTAATCCTAAAAATACATTTCGGAGTTTATTTATTTATTTATTGAAAAGCAGAGTGACAGGGAGAGATCTTCTGTCTGTTGGTTCACTCCTCACAGGTCACAGCAGGCGGAGCTGGGCCAGTTCAAAACAAGGAGCTTCATTGGGGTTTCCCAATTGACATGAGTGACAGGGGCCCAAGCACTTGAGTCACTCTCCATTGCCTTCCCAGGCATATTAACAGGGAGCTGGATCAGAAGCGACACATCCAAGACTAAAACCACCATCCATATGGGATTCTGACACTGTAGGCAATGGTTTCAACCATAATGCCACAGAGCTATCCAAGTTGAAAAAATATTTTTGGACTGGTGTGGTTGACCTAGCAGCTAAAGTCCTCGCCTTGATCACACCGGGATCCCAAATGGGCACCGGTTCTAATTCTGGCAGCTCCACTTCCCATCCAGCTCCCTGCTTGTAGCCTGGAAAAGCAGTCGAGGACAGCCCAAATCCTTGGGACCCTGCACCCACGTGGGAGACCTGGAGGAGATTTGGAAATTACTGGCTTCGGATCGGTGCATCACCGGCCATGTGGTCACTTGGGGAGTGATTCATCCGATAGAAGATCTCCCTCTCTGTCTCTCCTCCTCTCTGTATATCTGATTTTCCAACAAAAATAAATAAATCTTGGCCCCGGTGCAATAGCATAGTGATTCAGGTCCTCACCTTGCACGTGCTGGGATCCCATATGGTCACTGGTTCTAATCCCAGCAGCCCCACTTCCCATCCAGCTCCCTGTTTGTGGCCTGGGGAGGCAGTCGAGGACAGCCCATAGCCTTGGAACCCTGCACCCGCTTGGGAGACCTGGAAGAAGTTCCTGGTTCCCGGCTTCGGATTGACACAGCATCAGCCGTTGTGGTCACTTGGGGAGTGAATCATCGAACAGAAGATCTTCCTCTCTGTCTCTCCTCCTCAGACTTTGCAATAAAAATAACTGAATATTTTTAATAAATAAATAAATATTTTAAAAAAGGAAAAATATTTTTATGGGCACCAATTCTAATCCCGGCAGCTCCACTTCCCATCCAGCTCCCTGCTTGTGGCTAAAACCTTAGGATGCTGCACCCGCATGGGAGACCCAGAAGAGGTTCTGGAATGCTGGATTTGGATCAGCACAGCTCTGTCTACGGCCATACCACCCTGAATGCGCCCGATCTCGTCTGGATCAGCACAGCTCCAGAAGCTGCGGCCACTTGGGGAATGTACCAACAAATGGGAGATCTTCCTCTCTGTTTCTCCTCCTCTCTGTATATTTGACTTTCCAATAAAAAAATTAAATAAATCTTCAATAATATATATAATTTTTAAACACCTATTGTTACTACATTTGTGTAGTGTATTGTCCCTTTTGCTTTTCTGTATAATTGAGATAGTTTACAGTATAAGAATAAAACTACAGTTACATAAATAAGTTTACTTATTTGACAAAATATTGTGCAGAAGATAGAAAGCTATAGGAAAAGATCGATAGGAATAGCATTCATAATAGTAAGTGAAAAGGATCATAAAATGCGCATTAAAGTATTGCATATGCATGCATGCCATTAGAGCCTATGTTAGTGACACTGAGGAATGTGAACAAAGGAAATCATAGGGTGGCTCACATCATTTCTTGTAGTGTTCCCACTTCTGCTCTTACAATTTTGCTTTTGTCATAAATAAATTAAAATGTAGCTATCATCCTTCTAAATTAAAAAAAAAAAACAACAGCTTCCTGTTGCATGGCCCCAACTGTTATTTTTAGTGACAAACGGGCATTGGAAAACAGGGTCAGTTGGGAGATCCAAGAGGCAGTGATGAGTGTGGAACCTGTGGAATCCCTAACTAAAGCAAGTGAGGCTGGCATCCCACCCTGCTGGCACAGAACTCACAGCTGGATAAACCCCTACCTGCTGTGATGCTCAGACGCCACGCCATGACTGGCTTGGCTTGGCTCAGCTGCAGGTGGGCCCTGCTGACTATGGGCTGCTCTGATTTGCTCTCCCACTTGCAGGAGGACTCAGCTGGGCCACAGGCAGTTTGACGGCAGAGGCGGCTGGAGTCAGGATGCGGAGAGGAGAATTCAGGTCAGTAGGCCAACCTAGGGATGTTTCATGTGAGGAGGAATCTCCATCTACTCAGTCGCTAGAGCGAAGGGGAGAAATGCAGGAACCCAGTGGAAGGGTGTGGCCCTGCTGAGCATCCCATGCCAGCAGGACGTGTGGAAACATGGAGCATCCTAGGTGCTACAGGGCACCATGGGTCACCCATCACAGCCATGGCACCAGAGGTACAGCCCCACATCCCTCAGCTTCCCTAAGCACCCTGATAGACACCTTGAAAAACAGCAATTTGAGGGGAAATATTTCACCTTCTTCAGAGTTGCTTTATTATTTCACTTTTTAATTAGATTATTTTAAACTATTCAAGTGACACATAATTACTTAATCTTTGCATAAAAACCGGAAACAGGGGCCAGTGCTGTGGTATAGTCTCTGCCTGCAGACCCAGCATTCCCTATGAGTGCTGGTTTGAGTCCCAGCTCCTCCGCTTCTGATCCAGCTCTCTGTTGATGTGCTTGGGAAAGCAGCAGAAGATGGCTCAGGTGCTTGGGCTCCTGTATTCATTTAGGGTACCTGGGTACTGCCTTTAGATCAGCCCAATTCTCGCCATTACAGCCATCTAAGGAGTGAAGTAGGAGATAGATACCGCTCTGTGTCTCTCTAACTCTGTCTTTCAAATGAAAATAAATAAATCTTTTTTTTTTTTTAAGGTGCTATTGTGGTGGCTAGCAGGCTAATCCTCTCCCTGCAGCACCAACACCCCATGTGGGCTCTGCCTATTGTCCTGGCTGCTCCACTTTCAACTCAGCTCTCTGCCTATGGCCTGGTAAGGCAGCAGTGGATGGCTCAAGCACTGGGCCTCTGCAACCATGTGGGAGACCCAGAAAGAAGATCCTGGCTCCCAGCTTCAGGTCAGCTAAACTCTGGCCATTGCAGACTTTGGTTTTCCCCAAATAGAAGATCTCTCTGTCTCTTCTTTTGTCTTTGTAAAATTTGCCTTTTGAATAAAATGATCTTTTAAGGAAAAAAAGAAAAGGAAGTTACTGTGATTCCTCCCTCTCCAAAAGTGTTTTTATGAGCAGCCTTCTAGAACTCTTTCTTTAATTCACATTTATCTGTGCTTATAAAGAAACCCAGTTTTGCTTGGGAGAGTTTATAAAAAAAATTCGGTATGATGACTTTTTAAAAAATATTAATTTTTATTGGAAAGGCAGATTTATAGAGAGAAGGAGAGACAGAAAGACCTTTTATTCACTGATTCACTCTGCAAATGGCCACAATGGCCAGAGGTGAGCTAATCTGAAGCCAGGAGCTTCTGCCAGGTCTCGCTTGTGGATTCAGGGTACCAAGGTTTTGGGCCATTCTTGACTGCTTGGCCAGACCACAAGCAGGGAGCTGGATGGGAACTGGAGCTGCCAGGACATGAACAGGTATCCATATGAGATCCTGGTACATGTAAGGTGAAGATTTTAGCCAGTAGGTTACCACGCCAGGTCGAGTATGATGACATTTTACATGCATATTTTTCTTCTACAAATTGTTATTTACCTTCATTTGAAAAAAAAAAAAAAAGAGTTATCGAGAGAGAGAGACAGAAAGAACCCTTCCATCCACTGACTCACTACCCAAATGGCCAAAATGACCAGGACTGGGCCTAACCCAGAAGCCTAGAAGTTCATCTGGTTCTCCAGTGTGGATGGCAGAGGCCCAAGCATTTGATCCATCTTCTGCTACTTTCTCAAGCACGTTGGCAAGGAGCTGGATCAGAAGGGAGCAGCTGGGACTCTAATTGGTGCTCACATGGGATGCTGGCATTGCAGGTGGCAACTTAACACACCGTGCAACGCCTGTAATTGATATTTTATAATTTCCTTGTCAGTGTGTCTCAGCGGTCTTTCGTTTTCATTGTATATTGGCTGACATCACTCCTTTAAATTGCTGCATGATTTTCCCTTTTTTGCGTGTGTATAAATTTGATATGCAACTGCAAGCTCATTATGATTTTAGACTTGCATTCTCCAGGTAGTTATATCACTGTAAATGATGCAAAGCAGAGAATAATTGATGAAAATAAAAATAATGGATGAGTTCCTCTATTCACTCAACCAACAAAAGTCTTGAAAGGGCTTACCATTCAAGACTTGGCTTTTTTTTTTTAAAGATTTATTTGTTTGAAAGGCAGAGTTATATAGAGAGAAGGTGAGGCAGAGAGAGAGAGAGATTTTCTATTTGCTGACTCACTGCCAAATGGACTCACAGTCCAAAGCTGGGAGCCAGACACTTCATCTGGGTCTCCCACATGGATTCACCTCCACTGTCTTTCCAGCCCATCAGCATGGAGCTGCATCAGACGTGGAGTCACCAGGACTCATAACTGGCACCCACATGGGATTGCCAGCTTGCAGGCAAAGGCTTAACTTGTTATATCATGGCAGCCCCAAGGCTTTTTCTTTTCACACACAGTCAAACCAGATCAACACATGTGATTTCAGAGAAGAGTATCAATCATGCTGGCTGAAATATCAACACTGGTTGAAACTCTTGTCATTCCTTCATGAACAACCAATCTACTCTTTGCTGAACACCATGCTAAGGGAAGTGGGACTATGTAGCAAGGTAGTGGTCTAGGCAATTAACAAATTAGAGGAAGAAATGCAGTTGGGAAAATGGGGCTTCTCCTTTGTCAGCTTTGCTTCCCTCCATGTTGGTGACATTTGATATTGGCGTGTCCCAGTGAGCTAAGGTGCTAAGTACCAGGCCTAAACCCAAACCTCGAAGAAAGGCCAGCATAAGCAACTCTCTTTGCTAGGCGAAAGTCTTAGATACACTCCAACTGCATTTGGTTGGCTCACATGCCCATTATGCAGCCAATCTCTGATCTAATTGGAGAGAATCAGGCTATAGATCCACCTCAAATTCAGGAGTCAAGTCCTGAAACAGCAGTTTCATAGTGGGTATTCATCATTAATTTGGATGGAGAAAAAATGTATATCTCTTTTCACCAGGCTTGAACTGAAATCTAGTATTCCCTACCACTACAGAGTGATTAAATCACAGTGGTGTTAACTATCTATACCTTTGATAACAATGGAAGCCAGAGATTTTCCATCACATCACAGTTGCTTCAGATATCTCAAAACAACATTTCTATTCATCAGCACTTGGAAGTTATATAGGGTTGGATATATATGCCACAGCAATGTGGCACAGTGGATAAAAGCCTATGGCACCAGCATTCTCAGGGGCGCCTTCTGATTCAGCTCTCTGCTAATGTGCCTGGGAAAGCAGTGGAAGATGACCCAGGTGCTTGGATCCCTGTTCTCACATGGGAGACCTGGAAGGTGCTCCTGGTTCCTGGTTTCAGACTGGTTCAGCTCTGGCTGTTGTAGCCATTTAGGAAGCCAGCAGATAGAAGATCTCTCTGTGTCCCTCTCCCTCCCTCTTTCGCTCTGTAACCCTGCTTTTCAAGTAAATAAATAATTTTTTAAAATAATCATGTAGCTAGTAAACCAACTGTATTCTTGTTATTTAATGTGTTAATAAAGACATACAGATACTATCATATCCCAGATTTGTTTTTCTAAGAATTTTATAACTACAGGGGACTAAAAACACTTATGGAAAGATAAACTTAAAAAGGGGAGGTGTGCCATGGTTTAACAAAGTAATCTTCCCCCTGCAAGTACTGGCATCCCAGGTGCTCCACTTTCAATCCAACTTCCTGCTTATTTATCTTTAAGCTTAAAAAGATAAGCTTATTTGGGTACATTTTAAAAAATCCATACATATTTGTTTCCAAAATATGCATTTTTCACAAATTATTCAAGGACTTCATGTATGTCAATATAATGTTTTTTTTTTTAGAATGTATGCTGTATGGGCACGGCGTGGTGGCCTAGTGGCTAACGTTCTCGCCTTGAATGTGCCGGGATCCCATATGGGCACTGGTTCTATTCCTGGCAGCTCCATTTCCCATCCAGCTCCCTGCTTGTGACCTGAGAAAACAGTCAAGGATGACCCAAAGCTTTGGGACCTTGTACTGCATGTGGGAGACCTGGAGGAGGTTCCTGGCTCCTAGCTTTGGGTTGGCGTAGTACCGGCTGTGTGGTCACTTGGGGAGTGAATCGGACGGATTATCTTCCTCTGTCTCTCCTCCTCTCTGTATATCTGACTTTGCAATAAAAATAAATAAATCTTTAAAAAAAAAAAAGAATATATGCTATATGTATCTCACACGGAAAGGCATCCATCTGAGGAAAACTATTTGCTTCCACACACTGCCAGAGGGGAGCAGCGCATAAAAGATTTGGATATGATGTGGTAGCCGGATTCTCCTCAGAGGGAAAGCAGGTGCCTGCGACAAAGTAGCAGAAGGAGTTCTAAGGGGCAGAAACCATGCTGAGGTGAGTCAGGTGTGAGCCCAGCCCCCACCAGTGTGACTGCACAGCCCCTGAGGGTATTAGGCTTCATCTGTTTACTATACAAAAACCAAATCTCAAGAGGGGTAAGGACTCAGCGTAGGTCACTTAGCAAGCGGTAGGGTCAGCCACATGTGCTGACTCCAGATCTGATTATTTCTCTCCGATCTCTTTCCAGGAAGCATGGCTATAGTCTGTGATGAGCTCTCATACTCCCAAAGTGAAAACATCAGTGTACAGGACAGCAGGGAATGAACAGCAACGGCTGCGTACGTTAGAAAAGACGTGCACCAGTCAATAATCTAAGCCCCCATCTTAAGATCCTTGAAAAAACAAGTAGAAGAAAAACAGACATCTCTGCAGCAATGAACAAAACAGAAAATACAAAACCATAGGAAAAACATCAACACAGTCATGTCATTGTGGGTTCTTTGAAAAGCTGAACAAAATTAGCAAAACTTTCATTAGCTCGATCAAGAGAAAGAGAGAAGACTCATATCACCAAAATAAGAGCTCAAAGCCTTACAGAAATAAAGTGGGTCATCAAGGAACATTGGGAACAGCTGTGTGGCAGTCAGCTGGAAAACTCAGAGGAAATGGGTAAATTCTGAAAAAAGACACAAACTGTTAAAACTGATGTGAGAAGAGATAGATTCACAGCAGCCTTAAAGGCAGAGGTTGAGCTGGTAGTCAAAAAATACCCACAGCACCCCTTCAATAGGCTGTAGCTCCCACTGGTGAGCATGAGAACCAGGGCTGGAGGCGGGCCTGGCTAGACAGGCAGTTGCACCTTTGATGTAAGTGTGGGCTGGATAGTGGGTCAGATGGGTTAAGCTAGGCTCAGCACTTATTGTTATATATGAGAGCCGAATGGGATGTAGGATGGATCAGAACAGTCTGTTGTACAGATTGGCGTGCACAGGAAGTGGGACTGGGGGCAGGCCTAATGTGGGTTTTAGGGAGTCACTCTAACTAGGCTGCAGTTCCCCCTGGTGTCATGAGGGCCAAATGTGTGGTTGGTAGGCTTAGACTGGGTCAAAGCTCTGTTGGGTTGCATACAAGATGGGGCTGAGGACAGAACTGACTGGGAGACTGCAACCACCAGTGTGTGTGTAGGCTGACGTGGGTGTCAGACTGAGTGGACCCTTTACTGGCTGTCACACACAGCAGTCAGGTCTGCGGTCACCTCTGGCGAGGCTTCTTTGGGGACTCCCCCAACTGGACTGCTGGACTCAAATCTCAAACGATGGGGAAAACTATAAGATCTGTGGTCTGACCACAGAATGCATGTATCAGTGTTGCTGAAGCCTGTTCAGAGGATGATATGCCCAGATGCATGTGGAGGACATGACAACCCATTGAGGACTGCAGAAGACGTCTATGGAGGGCAGAACAAATTGCACAGCTCTCCCAACCAAGCTTTGACAGCAAGTATCTGAGGGAGTAGAGGCTCTAAGGTGGACTATGTCAGCCAGCAGAGATTGGAAGGATTTTATCAACCTTGGAACAACAAAATCAACATCTCAGAATGATCAAAACCACTTAAGCAGTATCCTCAGAGCACACTCCACATCAGGGACCCTAGGATGACATCAAGTGGCCATCCCGTATCTCTGGGT
Source organism: Ochotona curzoniae (assembly GCF_017591425.1). Lineage (NCBI taxonomy): Eukaryota > Metazoa > Chordata > Mammalia > Lagomorpha > Ochotonidae > Ochotona > Ochotona curzoniae. The sequence goes on from NW_024464918.1 coordinate 42,972,117, forward strand.
ACAGTTAGGCTGCTGGGACAGCCCTCTTTCTTTCTCTCTCCCTTCCCTTAGATACAGGACGAAGAAAAACAATTGGAAGCAATTATCTCATCCACTTTCCCTCATTCCTCAACCCTTCCCACCCTAGTCTTGGACCACATGGGTGTCTGTCCTTCTCAACTATATAAGCATCATCAAAAATTTTTAAAAATAATAAATGTATTTTTTAAACAAACAAATAAATAAATAAAAAAACCACCCACAAAGCAATGTCCAGACTTGGAGGGCCTCACTAGTGAATTCCATCAAAACGGTCAAAGAAGGATTGATTCCAATTCTTCATAACCTCTTCCAAAAAGTAAGAGACGGGAGGATACCCCTCACCTCATTCCATCAGGCCAGCACTGCTCTGACACAAGCCACACAACAGCATCCCAGGGAAAGAAGACAACAGACCTATTCCCTTATGAATACAGATCTACAAGTTGTACACAGGAGGACTTCACTGCGGAATTAAAGATCGTAATAGATATGTATAAAAACGTCTCTGGTTCCCAAAAGATTTCCATCATTAAAAGCAATAAAAGATAATGGAGATATATTAAATTTAACTGTGGAAGTATAGTGGGACCATTTTGGAAAAATACACGTAGACAATTCATAAGGCATTTTATTTTTTTTTAATTCCATAAAGGAAAATTGCTAACACTTCTCTGCCCTGCCTCCCCAGTCTTTTTGGAATTATTTTGAGGCTCATTAAAGATAAAGGATGTAAGATTATTTAAAAACCTCCTAATAGGATAAGTGCTGCTGAGGCTCTCATGGTTTCTAGAACACGACCTCACTCATGAGCTGTGTTCCATTCCCTGTGTTGTCTCCTGCCCCATGGTTACACTTGCTATTCCCTGGACCTCAACTGCTCTTTCCTCAACACCCCCCTCATAGCTTGCTTGTACCTTTGCTCAAATCTCAACACCCTCACAGAAACCCTGCTTGACGGCCTGATTAATGTCATTGAAATCTCCAAAACGCTCCCACTTGCTTCCTTGCAAGTCAGTGCAGGGATCTTGAGATTACCCACAGTACTGCTAAGAGCCCAAGACAGCTCCAGCTCCAGAGGGATGCTGTGAAATGGAGAATGAGCTGCAACTCTAAACACAGTAGCAGGGGCCCATGGTATAGATGAGGAAGCTTAGGCTTAGCAAAGAGGTCAGACCCACCCGAGTTCCTCCAACAGGTAGGATGGTCTGATAACTCCAGCCCTGAACAAACACCTACATTGTACAGGCCACGGGGCCACAGGTGCAAGCACAGAACAGCAGAGCTGCACTGCAGAAGCACTGCAGCAAATCTAAACCAAGGTCTTCCCGCTACATCCCAATCTCTATGAGACATCACTTTCAGCAGATTGCTCTTATGCCCCCGCCCCTGCCTGGCTCCAGGGCGGCTGGACTCCGCTGGCTTCATTTTTACCCACAAGTCTAAGGGAGGCTCTCCAGCCTTCCTTGTTCAAAGTAGCTACAACAATGGACTGTGCACAATGAAACCCAGAGCTCTCTTGCCAAGAGAAAGGCAGAGGTTGGGAGTGCGGGGGAAGGGAAAAGACTTAAGTCACGCACAGTCCTTAAGGAAAAAAGCTTCTGAGATCATCTGGCTGTTTGATTCAACCTAGAGCCCAAAAAGGAGCCTCCCCACTGGCCCTCTTGTCTCTCTGTTTTTGGGAATCTGTCCTAAAAATGAGCAAAAGGAGGGAAAAAAGCCAGTAAAGTCCAAGTTCTATTTCCCAGGCCAGGACAGTGGAGGACAGGCACGGAGTGGGGAGCTTGCAGTCAGGGCTGTTTTCACAGGAAAGTTGGCAGGCACTAGCTACAACCAACCCTGGAGTGCTGCTCCTCTGAGCAAGGAAGGGCAGGCCTAGCTCCCTCTCCTTGATCTTGGACTCAACTCATGACATAACAGTTTTTTTGTTTTGTTTTGTTTTGTTTTGTTTTGTTTTACAGAAAGAGAGATCTTCCATCTGCTGGTTCACTTCCCAAATGGCTACAATTGCCTAGGTTCAGCCAGGTTCCAGGCCAAGAGCCAGAAACTCCATCAGGGACAGTTAAGTTTTCGTTGTTTTGCTTTGTTTTGTTTTGTTTAAGAGGAGGAGAGGGCTCGGTGTGATGGCTCAATGGTTAAATCCTCATCTTGCAAGCACCAGGATCCCACATGTGGACCGATTTGTGTTACTGCTATTCTACTTCCCATTCAACTCCCTGCTTGTGGCCTGGGAAGACAGTGGAGAATGGTCTAAAGTCTTAGGACCCGGCACCCCTATAGGAGACCTGGGAAGCTAGACCTCCTGGCTTCAGTTCAGCTTAGCTCCCACCATTGTGGCCATTTGGGGAGTGAACCAGTGAATGGAAGGTCTTTCTTTTTCTGCATAAATCTCTCCTGTCTTTCCAAAATAAATAAATGAATCTCTTTTTAAAAAAAAAATTTTATTTATTATTTTTTTTATTGGAAAGGCGGATATACAGAGAGGAGAGACAGAGAGGAAGATCTTCCGTCCGATGATTCACTCCCCAAGTGAGCGCAACGGTCGATACTATGCCGATCAGAAGCCAGGAGCCTCTTCCGGGTCTCCCATGCGGGTGCAGGGTCCCAAAGTGGGTGCAGGGTCCCAAAGCTTTGGGCCGTCATCGACTGCTTTCCGGGGCCACAGGCAGGGAGCTGGAAGGGAAGTGGGGCTGCCGGGATTAGAACCGGCGCCCATATGGGATCCCGGGAATGCAAGGTGAGGACCTTAACCACTTGTGCCACCGCGCTGGGCCCAATAAATGAATCTCAAAAGAAGAAGAGAGACCTCGCCTGCACACCTCCTCAAACTTGTCATGTGACCCTTCCCACCAGGTTGCACTGCAACCACAGGCCCTCACCAAACACCAAGCGTATGCTCAGCTCTTGAACTTCCCATCTTTAAAAGGACTGTGAACCAAATAACCTTCTCCTTACGAATCACCCAGGCTCAGGTATTTTGTTATAGCAACAGAAAATAGACCTATGATGTGGATTGAGTTTCCTTGTTACTGGCTGGATTCCACTAGGTAGAATGATTTAGAACCATTAAAAATTACAAACACAAATCTATGTTCATTTAATGACTTGAATAATTATTTTTAAAACATTTTTAAATATTTATTGTATTTATTTGGAAGACAATGTTATAGAGACAGAGGGAGAGAGAGAGGGAGAGAACTTACATCTGCTGGTACATATCCCAGATGTCAGGTGATGGGCTAAGTCAAAGCCAGGAGCCTGGAACTCCATCTGGGTCTCCCATGTGGGCGCAAGGGTCCACGCACTCAGACCATCTTTTGCTGCTTTTTCAGGTGCATTAATTGAGAGCTGTTAGAAGTAGAGCAACTAAGACTTGCTCAACTGAGATGCCAACATAGTGAGTGGCAATTTCATTTCCCTGAAAATTTTTTTAAAAACAGTAACACAGAGATTCAGCATGTTAAGCCACTACCTGTGATGCCAGCATCCCATTTGAATGTAGGTTGGAGTCCTAGCTACTCCACTTATAGTCCTGCTAGTGTGCATCTGGTAAAGCATCAGAAGATGATCCAAGTACTTGGGCCCCATCCACCCATATGGAAACCCAAAAGAAGTTCCAGGCTCCTAGTTTCAGTCTGGTAGCCCTAGTCACTGAAGGCTGACTGGGGAGTCATTGTATGGAAAGATCTCCCTCTTGGTAAGTCTGCCTTCAAAATAAATTTAAAAAAAGAAAAACTAAAAAAAAAAAAAAGGTAACACAGATTGTTATTATAATCTCAACAACAACAACATACACATACATTCCTGACTAAATGCTGGAAAGCAATGTGGAGAAATTAAATGTGTTAGTTCATTACATAAAAATTTGCTTAGGACCTCATTTATCTAAAAAAGTTCTTTATTTTCATTTTTTTTGAAAGACAAAGAGAGACAAATCCACCCTCTGCTTCACTCCGTAAGTGTTCACAATACCCAGGGCTCTGCCAGTCTGAAGCTAGAAGTCTGGGATCCAATTAATTGAGCCATTAACTACTACCTCTGTTGTATACCATTAGCAGGACAATAGACTGCAGAGCTGGACCTAGGCACCTGAATAAGGGGTGTGGGGCATTCCAAGATTGTTTTAGGTGTTACACTAAATGCCCACCCTGTTGTCAAGTTCTTAATACAATCATCTTTAATGCAATTCCCAAATAGAGACAAAGTTTAGGAGGAAAAAGTACATAGATGCGAACTAAACATTTGAGTTAAAATTTTAGTGAAAATGTTTTCTGCCAACTATCCTGTAATTTGATCTTCATAAAAAATAATTCAAGAACCCAGTGCAGTAGCTTAGCGGCTAAAGTCCTTGTCTTGCACACCCCTGGATCCCATATGGGTGCCAGTTCTAATCCCGGCGGCCCCACTTCCCAGACTGGAAAAGCAGTCAAAGACGGCCCAAAGTCTTGGGACCCTGCACCCATGTGGGAGACCTGGGAAAAGGCTCTGGGCTCCTAGCTTCGGATTGGCGCAATTCCAGCTGTTGCAGCATTTGAGGAGTGAATCAATGGACGAAAGATCCTCTCTGTCTTACCTTTTGTTTGTATATCTGACTTTCCAATAAAAATAATACAAAATTAAAAATAACTCAAGCACAATTAATATGTTCAAAAGCTGGGCATTGTATAATCTTTCCAGTGTTATTAGAGGCCCAGCAGGGAGCTAAGCGTCTCATATTTTTTTCATTTATTTAATATATAGCAGAATCCATAGCTCAGGAAGGAGGGCTTTCCAAGCATTTGGTCTTTCCTGCCTCCCTCCCAGCAACTCCACTGTGTCATTGCTGTTATTCTTCACATTGCACAGACACAGACGCTAAGATTGGAGAGGTTAAGCTCCTTGTCAAGTCATTTGGTTGAGATTTCAGACAAAAGTCTAATGACCACAAGTAGAGTCTGGGAGTGGGAGGACAGACTGACCAAGAAGGAGCCCAGGCAGCATTTTTTTTTTTTTGCCTTGACAAATTTACATTAAAGCTGTGTTTGATGATAGTTATGTGACTGTACCGATTTGTCAAACTCACTGAACATTATATGTTCACATGCGTACGGCTTACTGTATTTAAGTTTGACTTCAATAAATTATGCTGATTCAAAAATGCATGTTTGCTTGCTGTTGTGTTCCAATTTTTAAATAAGAATTATTTCTTGAGGCAGGGGTATCCTAGAGAACTCTAAAGGGTGTGGGGCATCTGTTGAACATGTTATAGATGACATTCCTGAGTGTGTATAAGCCAAGAACCCATGGTCTTTAGGATATTTAAAGGTACCAATATTGGTACCTTCAAACCAGTCCTATATGCAGTAGGAAAAGAGTGTCCAGCCATTCATCACTTACTGAGCACCACCCATGTACCCAATGCTGCACAGGGGTGTTGAGCTCTGGCTAATTTGCATTGGCTGCTATGCAATCATACCTAAAAGAAACCTGCCAAATCAGAAGCCCAGAAATGAAAATCACTTTGAGGGATGCTGGTGGGAAATGCCAAAGATGTGATGGTGAGGCTGGAAGGTGTCAAGGAAACCATCACCTCCCTTCATCTCCATAGCTACAGCCAGCCCCTCTCACCTGGACAGCTACAGCAGCAGCCACCCTTACTGATGTCCCTGAAGCCATTCTAATTCCCTTGGGACTATTCTATGCACAGCAGACAGAAGGCTGCAGTGGCCACCTGAAATCTAGATCTGCCTAAGAATTCTTCTCTTTTTCTTTTTTTTTTTTTTTTTTGACTTTCTCAAAATTCTCATGAGGCTTCTTTATTCATTCAAAATTCTAATTGCATTAACAATGAATCCTTCCTGGAAATTCTCCCAGGAAATTGGGCCTCTTTTCCGCTGTGCAAACACAGCATGGAGGACAGATGACAATGAATGGCACATGAACACTAAAGAAGACTCACTAGCCGCAAGTTTCATCTTTGGGATTCATCTTTCATCAGTTTCCTGGGAGAAGTTCCAGCTCCAAGGCAGGTTTGTTTGTCCTGGGTATCACGGGGTCTCAGCCCACCCTGCCTACCCTGTTGGGGGTTCTGGGTCTCTCAGGGACATCAGTGGCAGGGCAAAGCTATCCCCAGCACGGCCCAAGCAGAAGGGCGTTCTCCTATGACCTGGGGAAGAGGAACCACCCAGTGACAGCAGGCACTAACATGCAGCTCCCAGGTCTGCCCCACAGCCCTGCAGCAGCCTGAGACCAGTATTATAACACAGCAGGTCAAGCCAGCACTGCCTACACTGGTATCTCCTATTAGAGTGCCAGTTCCAGTCCTGACTACTCTGCTTCCCATTTAGCTTCCTGTTGGTGTGCCTGGGAAAGCAACAGAAGATGATCCAAGTACTTGAGCCTCTGCCACTCACTCGGGAAACCCAGATGAAGCTCCCGGCTCCAGGTTCTGGCTTGGCCCAGACCCAGCTTTTGCAGCCATTTGAGAAGTGAGCCAGTGGATGAAGATCTCTCTCTCCCTCTCTGTGTCACTCTTCCTTTTAAATGAATTCTTTAAAAAATAAAATGTTGGGCCTGGTGCGCTGGGCCTAGTGGCTAAAGTCCTTGCCTTGAATGCACCTGGATCGCATATGGGTGCCACTGGTTCTAATACCGGCAGCTCCGCTTCCCATCCAGCTCCCTGTTTGTGGCCTGGGAAAGCAGTGCAGGAAGGCCCAAAGCCTTGGGACCCTGCTCTGTGTGGGAGACCTGGAGGAAGTTCCTGGCTCCTGGCTTCGGATTGGTGCAGCACCAGCTGTTGCAGTCACTGAATCTGACTGAAGATCTTCCTCTGTCTCTCCTCCTCTCGCTATATATCTGACTATGCAGTAAAAATAAATAAATCTTTTTTAAAAATTAAATAAATCTTTAAAAGTCAAAAATAAAATGTTAGTGTCTAATTGCTCCAGCTCAAGGTTCGGATTCTCAGCGTCACTTACAGGTCCCTTTGTGATACAATCCTAGGTTGGAAGAAGGTCAGCTAGGGAGGTGTGGGGGGTCTCTGTGGGCCAACGTGGAGGCACAGCAACGCACAGAATGAAGAGGATGTATAGAAGACAAAAGCACCTGGGTTTGGTCTTGGCTGGACAACCTTGGCCTTGATCTCTTGGATGACTCACCTGGTACTAATGAAAAGCCTGTGAGTCCCAGGATTGCTGAGTTTAGCCTTCCCCATTTGTTTCTCCATCTCTGTCTCTGAACGTTTCTATCACTCAATGAACGTCGTAAAGGAAATTGTCTGCAGATCTGAATCACAGCTGATCACTGCCTCAGTGTGCAGGAGGCGTCACAGCCCATCCTGCTCACAGGATTCTCTGCCCATGCAACTGATCTTTAGAGAAATAAAAACCTGGTTGAGTGTCCTTTGAAACAGGAGAAGAAGGGATGTGCTTGGAGCCTCTGCCACGCTCCTAGGCGATGATTGTTCTCTGAAATCTGTAGCATCAGCGGGTGAGTGAAGGAGAGAAGCAGTGGTCTACCTCTCTGATGCATCTGGATCGATCTGTGATCCTGGGGCACTCAAAAGGCAGCTAAGGAGGTGTCTTCTCGTAATCAAGTGGAAAGGTCACTGGATCTGGTCATAAATCACCCAGCCACTCTGTCTTGGCTTGACCTCGGCAGTGTCCTTTGATCTGTAGCTCAATTTCTTTACTAACCAGTCAAACACAATAAGGACAGCTCAAGCACATCCAACACATCACATTGTTTTCACAAGCAGTAGATGCCATTCGGAGGCAAATATAAAAATTGAAAAATCAAAGAAAAAATGCTCCTCAATCGCACCATCCAGAACTGAGCAAATGTTTTTCTATTTTCACCAAAATGGGACTGCAGCTGCACAACACCTTCTAGACCCCACTATTTTAACAATATATGGTGAACATTTTTCCATGTCATTAAATTGGGTTTTTTTAATATTTATTTTACTTTTTATTTGAAAGGCAGAGTTACAGAGAAAGGAGAGACAAAGAGAGAGAGCAAGATCTTTCATCTACTGGTTCGCTCCCTAAATGGTAGTAACAGCTATAGTTGAGCCAATCCGAAGCCAGGAGCCCCCTCTGTATTTCCCAAGTGACCGCCCAGGGCCTAAGGACTTGAGCTACTCTGCTGTTTTCTTAGGCAATAAGCCAGGAGCAGGCTCAAAAGTGGAGCAGTGGGACCCAAAGTGGTGTGCATATGGGATACTCACGTTGTTGGCAGAAGCCTAGCCTGCAATGTCATGACACAGGTCTCTCAATTGTTTTCTACAGGATAATACTCTAGTAACTGGATGCCTGTGGTATTCTCCAGGTTAGGCCTGTGTCTGCAGTTCTTTCTCATTCATTTGGAGTTTAAGTGCATTTTATTTCTAAATAACCAACACGAGAATCTGTTTCTCTATAATGCAATGCAGCACAGTCAAAATAATTGAAGAGCTCAAAGTAATGTTAGTCCGTTCCCTAAGTCCTGCTGCGTGTGGATGACAAGCAGCAACTGGTTATGCTGAGCAGCGACAGACCCAAAGTCATTGCAAACCTGTTATCGTTTTTTCCATTTCCAAGCCAGCCTTAACAAAAATCATAAACAGGTTCACACCATCCTCACTGTAGTCCAGCAGAGGCAGTGAGCCATCTGGCTTCCCGTTTTCACCCATCTAGAACTGAAATTAGCCAGGATGTGCTTGATTTGTTCTGCAGCCTCTGTCATAAGAGATTTCACTCTTCCTCCACGTTCTCTCTGATGGGTTGCATGTAGTCTGTGCGATACACTTCTTGCAGGTCTCTTTTGTGGAGCTCATTTCCTGCAGTGATTGTTCATGACAATACCAACACTCTGAGGACTGTGCTTTGAAACAAGAGAACGTTCAGGTGCAGTCTGACAGTCCTTCAGGATTAGCAGGGAGAGGAAAACCTCTGTGTTTCATTGAATCTTCCAGAAACACCTCTAATTGCAAAAGCCATGCCAGGCACTATATATTTGAACTTTGTGGGCCATGAAGGAGAGTTAGAGTGCTCACCATCGAAAAAGCACCCGAAATAGCCTGCTCTATTGCTCTGATTAGTCTGTAGTCTACTTCCCTGTTCCCCACTTCCTGCTGCCCAGCCCCCATGCGGCCTCTCAAACCTACCCCCAGCTCTTCTAGGCTCCTTTTTTAGCCCATGCAGCAATGTAACACCCAAGTAGATGCCTCCTGGAAATGAATTTTCCTTCATTTATTCATTCATTTGTTCCTTAGTAATATTGAACACTTATTATATGGTTGATATTGCTTAGATGCTGAAGAATTTCATTCAGAAAAAAATTAGTCATGGCACAATGGGTTTAGTTGTTACTTGCAGAGCCAGCATCCCATATGGACACAGATTCCAATTCTGGATGCTCCACTTCTATCCAGCTCCCAGTTAATGTGCCTGGGAAAGCAGTGGAAGAGAGCCAAAGTCCACAAGCCCTGGCACCCATGCGGAAGACCTAAAAGAAGCTCCCAGCTCCTGGTTTCGGCCTGCCAAAATCCCAGCCATTATGGCCATTTGGGAGATGAACCACCAGATGGAAGACTTCTCTCTCTCTCTCCCCCTCCCCTCTCTCTCTCACTCTGCCTTTCAAATAAACTGTTTTTAAAACTCAGGGGGAAAAAGGTTCTTTTGAGACCTAAGTTCTTGCTCATTTACAATTCCCCTTAAAGGAAGCTCTATCATTTATTTAACTATTCCCTCTCTTTGGACATCTGTGTTATTTACAGCTCCATACTTATCCATGCTAAACAACACCGAGATGAACATCTTATCTGTAGATTTGTATTTCATAGGGTTCAGAGACCTCTTGATAGATCTAGCTTTTGTCAAGATGATCTGCCTGAAAAAGAAGTGCTAAGGAAAGCCACATAATGTCCTCAAGGTGATGTATTTGGGTATTTGGTGGCAGATAAAAGACATCTTCTCTGGAAGAAAACATGAATTGATGCCAGCTTGTGTTAGGGGCCTCTGGGCCCTGTCCCACAGTGCTGGCATTTACACAGCATTCAGTGTATGTCGCCAACCCCAACATACATCATCTCACTTAATCCTTCCATTTTATCAGCCTTACTCAAAGATGAAAACCATAGCAGGGTTTGGGTCAGGTGGGTCTGGTACCTTGCTTTCTCATTCTTTCTCTCTCTCATTTTCTCTCAAAAAGATAAAAGTATATTTGTTTAAAAGAAAAGAACCTTAATCATCAACTTTCATGAAAAATTGCAAACTCTTGACCTCATTGACTTTTAACTACTCTATAAATCCTACAGGAGAAACTGGATGAGGCAAATTTAATTTTCCACAAAGCAAACATGGCCATTCTTTCTCGTTGGCTCCTCCTTCCAGTCCTCCTGCACTTGCCAAAGCAATGCTGGGTTCCTTTGGATGTTTGGTTAGCTGGGTGGCTTCCACACTTAGTAGACTCTCCAGATAGGTGGTGCCTGCACAAGATTTTCCTGACACCGGATATGCCACTTTTGCAGCTTTGAGAACTATCTCAGCCAGCTCTTGTTTCCCATGCTTTGCTCGTGGAACAGGCCAGGTTCTGAGAAGCACAGAATCCCCACCGTGCACTGCTGAAGGATATTGTGAGCAGGGCAGGGCTTTCTCTTACTCGAGGAATTTAGTAAGCAGGGATCCGACACAAGCACAGTCTTTCATGTGAGCAATTTTTGCACTGCTGTCCCTGTTGCCTTCCTCACAACCCATTTGGCATGAAAGGATGAAGTATTTAGTGACATGACATGGCTTTGGTCACCTCCTAGTCCTATGCTCAGCCCTTGCTCTCAAGAGATCCTCTACCCTGCCACATTGCTTGCGTCTGACTCCAACCACAGCCAATCAGTCTGACAGTCCACAACTGCACAGGGACTGCTGATGCTCCTGACACATATCTGTCCCAAGTTGATCAGGTGTTACAAACCAGAACATTGCCCCTGCCTCTCTGTGACATTTTTGCTTTTTGCATCTCCCAATGCTGTCACTTTTTTTGATGCTCCCAACAAACATTCAGCTTTCAACTCCCATCCAAGCATTTATTCCTCCAAGAAATTCTCCTACTATCTCCTAAGGGTTCTACTCATCACCCTCATAAAGGCTGCCACACTGAGTTTGTTTCAAACTCTATTGATAATCTTGAACTCAAAGAGTAGACACTAGGTTTATTCACTCCCAGTGCCTGGCACTGTGTCTAGGTAACAGCAGGTATTTTGCAAACTTCTGTGACAGAAGGAGATCACTAGCCAGTCAGCAGATTCCTGGGAGGCAAATGAGGGTGAGAAACCAGGGCCCCTCACTCCAGCTCCCCACCATTCTTGTCTTGAGCTCAGCTATTTCAGCAGTTTGAGCCCCATCTGAAGTTCCATTGTTCAAAACAGATGGATAGGCAATAGGAAGGACAGAAGAGCAGGAACAGAGAAAAGGAGATTCTGAGAGAAAGGAGGAGGTAAAGGCAGATAAATACAAGTACAGAGGGATGAAAAGGAAGAAGAATAGGATGGCCAGAAGGATGTGTGATGATGATTAATGGAAAAGAATAAAGGAAAGGAGGTGACAGGAAGAAAGAAAAGAAGGCAGGGAAGCAAGTAGACTAGAAGGATGGGTAGAAGAGTACATGGGACAAAGAGATGCTCTCTCATAGATAATATGGTTGGACATATATAGTCAGGATATATAGGGCTGGATAGAAGAATACTGGGAGGATAGGAAGGAGGGAAAGGGAGAGAAAGGAAGGAAATATTGCCCTGGTCAAATAGCTGATCCAGAGTTGATTTATCTCTAGAAGCCGTCTTTGGGAATCACATATTCCTAGGAGGAAAGGGATGGGAGCCATACTTTGCTGACATTTTGCATTCTAAGCCTTAAAACCAATATTCTACATTAACCCAGGGATTAGAGAAATACAGAGTTTGTTCCTATGAAAAACATTATATTTGTGTAGCTAGGCCAAGTGGGTAGTTAGAATGCAAAAACTAAATCTCTATAGGACAATGAAACCAATCTTTAAAGAAGTCTTTGTCAGCTCATAGAAGAGACAGCTGTATGAAGCACAGATGATTAACAAGGAAGCAGATGTCTTAAACAATGCTGGAAACCAGCCAGACCTCATAAACATCTATAGGCCACTCCAATCAACCAGCCTAGAGTACACAAGGCACATTCTCTAAGACAGATCATGTGTTAGACTCTAAAGCAAAGTTCACTAAGTTTATTTATTTATTTGTTTAAGGATTTGCTTTATTTATTTTTTTTATTGGAAAAGCAGATAAACTCAAAGAAGGAGATACAAAGAGAAAAGACCCTCTGTCCGCTGATTCACTCCCTAAGAGGCCAAAATGGCAAAGCTGAGCTGAGCCGAAACCAGGAGCCAGGGGATTCCTCTGGTCTCCCACTCAGGTGCAGGGTCCCAAGGTTTTGGGCTGTCCTCTACTGCTTTCCCAGGTCACAAGCACGGAGCTGGATAGGAAGTGGCATAACTGGTACATGAACTGTTGCAGCCATTTGGAGAGTGAACACTGGATGAAAGATCTTCATCTGTCTCTCCTCTCTGTGTATCTATTTTTCCAATATAAATAAATAAATCTTTTTTTTTAAGAGGGGTAGGCAGACAGGAATTGTGGTTCCACGAGTTAAGCCACCTTTTGGAATGCCTGCATCTTATATCAGAGTACCTGGGATCCAGTCCCACTCTGTCTCACACATTTGATCTTAGTCAAAAGGCCAACAAGCGATTCCCACTCTGTCTCAGATCCAGCTTCCTGCTAATATGCTTGAGAGGCAATAAAGATGGTCCAACTGCTTAAGTTCTTGCCACCCATGAGATTTAATTTGTGGATTCTGGTTTTGGCTTGGCTCAACTCTGGCTATTGGGCCTTTTAGGGAATTAACCTACAAGTTAACCAATCCTGGGGCTGGTATCATGGCTCAACAGGCTAATCCTCCAACTGCAGCACTGCCAGATGGTTCAGGTCCCAGCTATTCCATTGCTAATCCAGATTCCTACTTATAGCCTGGAAAAGAAGCAGAGGAAGACTCAAATCCTTGAGCCCCTGCGCCCAGGGAGACCTGGAAGAAGCTCCTAACGCCTGGCTTTGGATCAACCATTATAACTATTTGGAAAGTGAAACAGCAAATGAAAGGTCTCTCTCCCCCTTTTTTCTTCTCACTGTAAATCTGCCTGTCATAAAATAATAAATAAATAAATCAGGCCTGGCATGGTAGCCTAGCAGCTAAGGTAATCACCTTGAATGCTCTGAGATCCCATATAGGCACCGGTTCTAATCCCAGCAGCACCACTTCCCATCCAGCTCCCTGCTTGTGGTCTCGGAAAGCAGTCAAGGATGGCCCAAAGCCTTGGGACCCTGCACCCGCATGGGAGATCTGGAAGAAGCTCCTGGCTCCTGGTTTCAGATCAGCTCAGCTTTGGCTGTTGCGCTCACTTGGGGAGTGAATCATCTGATAGAAGATCTTCCTCTCTGTTCCTCCTCCTCTCTGCATATCCGATGTTGCAATACAAATAAATAAATCTTTAAAAATAACTAAATCCTTTAAAAAAAAAAAAGTAGAACACCTCTCTCCATGTCTCTCTTCTTTACCCTCTTCTCTCTCTCCCTGTCACTCTACCTTTTAAATAAATAGATAGATAACTTTCAAAACATGGCCTATTTTTATTGAAAAGGCAGATTTACAGAGAGAAGGAGAGACAGAAAGATCCTCTATCTGCCACTGGTTCACTCCCCAAATGATTGCAACTGCCAGAGCTGAGCCAATCCAAAGCCAGGAGTCAGAATGCAGGAGCCTCTTCTAGATCTCCTACGTGGGTGCAGGGTCCCAGCACTCCCTGCTAATAGCCTGGGAGAAGCAGTGGAAGATTGGCCAAGTGTTTGGAATCTGCTACCCACATGGAAGACCTGGATAAAGCCCCCGACTCCTGGCTTCAGCCTGGCCTAGCCCTGGCCTAGCCCTGGCCTAGCCCTGGCCTTTGGAGCTATCTGGGAAGTAAATTAGCAGATGGAAATCTCTTTTCTCTGTTTCTTCCTTTCTCTACTCCTTTAAAAAACAAATAAATATGTATTTTTAATTTTGAAGAGACATAATTAAAATAAATTCAACAAAAATACACAGACCTGAAAGGAGATATTATGCTATTAATAAAACTACATACAAAGAAAAGATCAGCTGAAATAACATCATTTCTGAATCATATCAAACATCTAATATCAACCAAATAATTGAAGAAGAAACACTTCCCAATTCATTCTGGGACCAGTATTTCTCTTATGCCAAAGTCAAAGACAAGGCAAGAAAACTACACATTCCTCTTGTGAATATAAACATAAAAATCCTTAGTACAACTCTTCTACATAAGAAATATTACATACCATGACCAAGTGGGATTTATCCTGGCAGCACAAAGTTAGATTAACATCTGAACACCAATTAATCTAAGACTCCTTGTGAATTGACTAATGGGGGTATAACCATTTTATCATCTTCGTGGATACAGAAAAAGCATGTGCTAAAAATCCTCTTTATAACAAAAGCACTTAACAAACTAGGAAAAGCAGGAGACATCCTTAACCTAACATGGACTTCTACAAAAAACCTACAGCCAATCCATCCTCCATACCAAAAACTCCATCTTCCCCAAGTCAGGGGAAGATGCTGACTCTCATGTTTCCATTTGAACTTGAACTTCTTGTCAGGGCAACTGGACCAGAAAGTGAAATTAAAGACACTCCTCCTCTCACCATTCAGGTGCACAGAAAGTAACTTAGTTGGGCATGCTGACAATCACCTTCCAGACGAAAAGTCCAACACTGGGCTCTAGGACACAGGATGACTCTCTGCTGGAGCTTGCCCTTAAGGAACTTCTACACCAACACACTCCTTGGGGTGGAAAGTGACCAGAACTGGGGCAGGGTGCTTAGAGGAAAAGCTGTGTGTGGGGGGTGTTCTCTGGCCACAGGCCCCTGGAGTCACAGCAGCTGAGCTGGATCTTCAGGGTTGGGGATTCCAAGAGCAAGGTCACACTTCCAAAGGGCTGTGGCCTGTTAAGACTTCAGAAACTGCAAATAGTGGCTATAGCATGTAGTAGATGAGAGTGAGAGCTGAAAGTGGGTCTGGACAGATCATTGGGACTTTGCAGGACCCAAGGCTTAAGTGTATCAGCCTGGAAAGCTCGAAGGTGTCCTGGGTAGACATCAGTCCCTCTGCTCCCTTCATGAACTTCACACAATGCAAGTTTGATAAAACATAGATCTCCAGATGCAGGCATGGGAGATTTTGACCCAGTTGTCCTGGGATGTGTTAATGGATGCCTGGGTCGTGTCTGGACAGGGACATGGGTAGATTTGACCTGTGGTCTTCAAAAGCTTCCATCTGATGTGCGTCAAAACTCACAGCCTGAAGTTGAGCTGAGGATAGGGGCTATTTCAGTGATGTGATGTGGAAATGTGTCCTAACCCCGTGACCCCAGTCCCAGCGAGGCTGGCCCAACACTCCTGGGAATAGTCACCATTCCTCTCTTCCTGCCTCTTGGGTGCTGAAGAGGGAGCAGCCTGGCAAGTGAGATGAACTTTGGCCTTGTGTTATCGTTTTTCCTGAGAAACCCACAAGTGGCCAAACGACTCAAAGGTCTTTTGTATCAGGAGGACAAAAGTCGGCTGCGTCCATTAGCCACTGATGACTCCACCACACCTCAGGTGATATTCTGGCACTGCTTTTACAGAGTGAAACCAAGGCCTCAGAGTTACTCTTCCTGTGTTCCAGTGTGATGCCAGGATGTCTCCTCGGACTCTCACACAGCTGTGTTCGGAGAGAAAAGACTTCCAAGTTCACATGCACTGAAGCTGTGAGTGTGGGGATCAGGGACAGGGACTCAGAATCATGACTCCCAGGAGACAGATCACTCTTGAACCCTGGGTATGGTTTCTCCTGGTCATTGGGAGCGGCAATGATTCCTGAAACCAGGAACCTTAAGATCCAGACCCTTGGGGCCCGGTGCGATAGTGTAGTAGTTAAAGTCCTTTCCTTGTATGCGCCAGGATCTCATATGGTCGCTGGTTCTAATCCCAGCAGCCCTGCTTCCCATCCAGCTCCTTGCTTGTGGCCTGGGAAAGCAGTCGAATATGTTCCAAAGCCTTGGGACCCTGCACCCATGTGCGAGATCCAGAAGAGCTCGTGGCTCCTGGCTTTAGATTGGCTCAGCTCCAGCCGTTGCGATCACTTGGGGAGTGAATCATCAAATGGAAAATCTTCCTCTCTGTATATCCACCTTTCTAATAAAAATAAATCTTTTTAAAAAAAATCTAGACCCTTGGATTTGACAATTCCACTCCCAGGAATCCCTTGTAGGAAATTAATCCTCCATAAGAACAAGGCGCTAGACAGAGTGGTGTTCAGTGCATCATTCACTCTGGCTGTAAAGCAGAATTACTGTATCTATGCTAGCTAGCTAAATTGCTAACTTCCTTGTATGGGACTCTCGCTAAAGCGTTTTATCTGTCTCATCCATTGAATGCTTGTAACGGTTTGATCCTCATTTCACCGATGAGGAAACTGGGCTGCCCAAGATGACACAGCTAACAGCACAACAGAGCCAGGACCTGGAGCAACATAAAAAAAAAATGTTTCTGTGTGGGCTGGTGTTGTGGAATAGTACTTGAAGCTGCAGCCTGCAACACTGGCATCCCCTCTGGGAGCTGGTTCATGTCCCTGAAGCCACCGCTTCCAATCCAACTTCCTACTAATGATCCAGAAAAAGCAGCAGCAGATGACCTAAGTGCTTGGGCCCCTGTACCCACATGACAGACTTGGATGAAATCCTTGGCTTCTGGTTCTGGCCTGGCTCAGACTCAGTTGTTGCAGGTACCTGGGGAATGAATCAGTGGATGGAAGACCTTATTGTCTCTTCTCTCTCTGTAATTCTGACTTGTAAATAAATAAATCTTTAAAAACTGACTTTCTGGATTTTTTTTAAATAAGGTTAAAGTTGGTATGTGAAATAAATGATCATAGCTCTCTATAGCAGTAATAAAAGTGATTTTTTAAAAAAAGATTTATTTTTATTGCAAAGTTAGATACACAGAGAGGAGGAAAGACAGAGAGAGAGACCTTCCGTCAGATGATTCATTCCCCAAGTGATCGCAACAACCAAAGCTGAGCTGATCCGAAGCCAGGAGCCAGGAGCTTCTTCCAGATCTCCCACGCAGGTGCAGGGTCCCAAGGCTTTGGGCGGTCCTTGACTGCTTTCCGAGGCCACAAGCAGGGAGCTGGCTGGGAAGCAGGGCTGCTGGGAGTAGAACCGCCAGGCCCCCCAAATGATCTATTTTTAAAGATCTCAGAGATACTACAGAGATTCTCTATAGGTACCAGTTGTATGAGTGATTTCTGACTTTTTAAAAATAAATTGATTTTAAAGGCAGAGTTAGAGAAACAGACAGAAAGACAGATCTTCCATCTGCTGGTTCGTTCCCCAGACTGCCACAAAAGCCAGGGCTAGGCCAGACCAAAACCAACAGCTTAAAGTAGGGCTGCCAAGGGACTGAAACTGAGGTCTAATGGTTATTGCTCACCCCAAAATCTGGGACAACTTCCATGATGTACCAGCAGGGACTTGGATTAGAAGTCCCTTGCTAATGTGCCGGGGAAAGCAGTGGAAGATAGGCCAACTCCTTGGGCCCCTGCACTCATGTGGGAGACCTAGGAGAAGCTCCCAGTTTCAGATTGGCCCAGCCCCAGACAATCTTATGACCTTTGCGGAGTTTCTGTTTCTCTGTCTCTCAATCTCTCTACATGACTCTGCTTTTCAAATAAAAATGTCTTCTTTTTAAAGAGGTACATAGAGTTATGGCACAAAAGGATAACTCTAAAATCATGCGATTATAAGCAATGGGGAGCCACTCCCACTGGAGCAGTCCCTGCTCTGCCCTGTGTGTGCTACAGACATGTGTGTGCAGGAAACAGCAGCCCAGAGAAGCCAGGAGGGGAAAGAGGCCCACAAAACAAGCCCTGGGGAAAGCAGCTCTGAGTCCCTGGGTCAGGATCCCTGGGGGGCCCAAGGAGGACTGCCTGTTCCAAGTGGGGCATGGTGAGGCTGCCGAGCCTGCTTCCTGTTTCCTTGCAGAGAGCCCCCAAGGCCGTCAGACACAAAGATCCCACATAAGTTAGGGACAGGGAGGCTGGTTCAGGTGGGGCCCACTGCAAAATCCTGCTCTCCACCCCAGCCCCTAACTGGGGCTTCTTTTGAAAAGGACAGTGTTTGCTTAACCTAACATAAAGCATGAATTGTAAACTTCTGAAGCTTCTTTTTTGTTTGTTTATAATATATGATCAAAGTAAAACCATTGTGCTCCTGGGATCAAGACAGCCTCACAACAGCCAGCGGCGTGCTCTCCCAAGCAGGGCAGAAGCACCCTGCTCTGTCCCGCCCTAGTTGTCGACACTGTGCCCTGAGGTTCAGGGCTTAGCAAGCTGGGTGGACTGCATGAGGGGAGCAGGACAAGCAGAGCCCAGGATCTGGGCCAAGAAGTCTGCAGGGATCACACCCAGAGGGAAAGGGTTCAGGGCTATGTGTAGGTCAAGGTCAGGGCAACACTGCCTCACCAGCTGTACTTTACACTTAGAAACTCTGCTAATTACAGGCTTTTCCACACAAAAACAATGGATAGCATTATAGAAGAAAAACCAACGAAGAAGTTAAAAAGAAGGCCTTTTCCTGATAGCTCTGTTATTTTAAAAAGACTTTATTATTATTATAAATATATTGTTTCTGTGAACATAAGGAATGCTCTGTTTTTACTTTATAGTTTCAGTGCTGTTTGTGTTGAAGAATAACTGCTTTTTTTTTATATGGTGACTAGTGTCTATTGTTGGGGAAAAATTTGGTCCATGCAAAATAGAGCAAAAACCAAAAGAAAATTACATTATACTTACATTATACTTAATCCAAATATCTTCCAAAGTTTTGGAAACTTTGTTTTTAGGAATAAAGTGGAGACTGGGGAAAGAAGTGTATGTCTTGGAAAATATCCATTAGTAAATACAAAAGCTACAGATGGGTAGATACAAGGGGAAATTCAGTTCCCTTTCTCTGTCTTGTTCTTAGTCACCATTGGCTTTCCCTGGGGAAAAGCATTCATGCTGGGCTTTATTCATTTACGGAAACAGGAATTTTACAAATTTTACACACTCTGGTATCTGTGTGTTTATGCAAGTGTGTGTTGCACTGATTCTTGCTTTTTACACAATATGTCTTCATAGGAGATAGACTTTCATTGGTTGGCGACTTTGGCCTTAAAGGTCTAATAGAAACCTACCTCTCCAGGCGGATGAGAGACACCAGGCACTGGAGGATGGGGGTCAAAGACACCCATTTTTTCTTCCTTCTCCCTCTCCCTTCCTCCCATGCTTTTCTTCTTGCTTCCTAAAACAACTCATTATGGCTCTTATCTATTCTGATGGTTAGTTGCAAAGCATGCTTTTTGTGAAATGTTCAGTTAACACTGACAGAAAACAGGAGAGACTGTGAAGTCACCTCTGCTGTCAACCAGAAATAATTGCCATTAACAGTTTATTGCCCATCCTTCCAGTTATTTTTTTTTCTTACAGTTATTTTTACACCATACCTACATTTGGTCTCACCACCTTATAGTGCAGAGCTCTGTGCCACTTGATCTGTCCCCCGTATAGCACCCTTCTACAGCCCCAGAACATTCCCATTACCCAGATGTCATACCCACCCAGGAGTTGCACCCCACGCCACTCTCCCTTCACCACTCACTAACTTGCTTTCTGTCTATATGGATGTGCCCAATTCTGGATATATTTTACATAAATGGAATCATTATATAAGTATTTTGCATCTCACTTCTTTTGTTTTATTACAAGGTTTTCCAAGTTCATCCATGTCGTAACATGTATCAGTGCTTCATTTCTGTTTTAAAGACTTATTTATTTATTTGAAAATCAGAGAGTGACAGACATAGATTTTCCATTTGTTGATTCAGATGCAAAGACCTGGGCTGAGCCAGGCTGAGCCAGGAACCAGGAGCTTGAGGGAACCAATACTTGGGCATTTTCCATTGCCTTTCCCAGGCCATTGGCGGGCAGCTGGATCAGAAGTGGAGCATCCAGATAACAAACTGGCACTTCTCCTATATGTGTCACCAGGGGTCATATTATGCCACTATGCTGAACTCATGTCATTCCTTTTTACAGTTTGCAGATAGGGGTTGTGGCTCAGTGGGCTATTTCACTTTTTGGGATGCCTACACGACATATTGGAGTGCCTATTCAAGTCCCAGTTTCTCTGCTTCTGATCCAGTTTCCTGCTTATTTGCCTAGGGGAGGCAGAAGGCAATTTAAGTACTTGGGTTTCTGTCATCCATGTGGGAGACCAGCATTTCCTGGAGTTTAGGGAGCGAACCAACTAATGGAAGATCTTTCTCTCTGTCTGCCTTTTAAATAGATGAAAACAAACTTTTTATTTAAAATGGGGGGGGGGGCAGGTGTAGTGGCTTAGTGGCTAAAGTCTTCACCTTGAACATGCCACGATCCCATATGGGCACTGGTTCTAATTCTGGCAGCTCCACTTCCCATCCAGCTCCCTGCTTGTAGCCTGGGAAAGCAGTCAAAGATGGCCCAAAGCCTTGGGATCCTGCACCCACACGGGAGACCTGGAGGAAGTTCCTGGCTCCTGGCTTCAGATCAGTGCAGCACCAGCTATTGCGGCCACTTGTGCAGTGAATCATCGGACGGAAAATCTTCCTCTCTGTCTCTTCTCCTCACTGACTTTGCAATAAAAATATGTGAGTATTTAAAAAAAAAGAATGAAATTAAAGGTATATACACTTATATTTAAAAATTTTCACTATATGAATGTGTACATTTTATGTTTGTTCATCCATTGCTTGGGGGCTCTTGGAGTTGTTTCCATCTTTGGACTAGTGAATAGTGCTGATGTGAACCTGCCTGTGGTGTCATTTGAAAGTTGTTGTCAATTGTTTTTGGTGTTAACTTAGAAGGGGAACTGTTGAATCAGACAAGCCATTCCACGTTTAGCTTACTGAAGAAACGCCTGATTGTTTTGCACAATTTTCCATTGCTATCAGTGGTGAATGGGGGTTCCACGTTTCCTACATCATTGTCAACACTTGGGTTTCTGTGTGTGTTTTTTGGTATAGCTGTCCTCATTCATACGAAGTGGCTCCTCATTATGACTTTGAATTGCATTTCCCTAAGACTAACAACATTTCACATATTTGCATGGGCCTATTGACCATTTTTATCTTTCCTTTCTTTTTTAAAAGCAGATTTATTTGTTTTTACTGGAAAGGCAGATATACAGAGAGAAGGAGGTACAGAGACAAAGATCTTCCATCTACTAGTTCACTTCCCAAGTAGTTGCAATGACCCGATCCAAAGCCAGAAGCCTGGAGCTTTCTCTGGGTCTCAAGTACAGGGTTCCAAGGCCTTCCTCCACTGCTTTCCCAGGCCACAAGCAGGGAGCTGAATGAGAAGTAGAACATCTGGAACACAAATCAGCACCCATATGGAATCCTGGCATGTCCAAGGTGAGGATTTAGTCACTCGAACATTGTGCCAGGCTTCTATATTTTCTTTGATGAAATATCCATTTAAGGCCTTAGCCCATTTTAAATGTGGGGTTGCTTGCCTTTCTTTAGATTCCAGTCTTATGAGCTATCTGATTTGCAGATATATCCTTAGTTAAATACATTCTTAAGTATTTATTCTTTTTGGCACACAGTTTAAAAAACGAACTTGCTAGGAAACTTCACATCATAGGTTCAGATCTCCCTGCCAGTGCCAAGAACGGCGAAAATGATTTTGTAACCCTGTACGGAGACACTGCATTGTTTTTCAACAATCCCTTATTGTTGACACTCTCGCTTAGGTCAGGTTTGTAACCATCATTAAGTAAAGAAGCAATGAGCTTTTTATAATGTACTCCATTGTACATCTTTCCAATTATTTCCTTTGGATTAATTCCCAGGAGTATTTTTATTAGGTCAAAGGAGAGGCACACTTTTGAAGTTTTGATGAATGTTGCCAAATTTTCTGCCAAAAATATCAGAGCAACACCTACTGTGAACAGCAGTAGGTGAGGCGCTGCCTCCTCACATAGGGTCCAAACCACTCTCCCATCTGTCCCTCCCAGGGACAGAGAACAGGGATCTTGACATGGCTTTTACCCAGGATAGACTCCTCAAACAGAATGAGAAGAGCCCCATTAACAGGCAGGTCCCTTTCTTAGCCCTGTAAGGCACTTAGTGAAACTTTAATGGCGTTTTATTGTATTAGCAATTTGCCTGGGACATTTTCTGCTACTGTCTCTCCCTCCATCTGGATTGCAAGAACTTGGAGGCCAGGGACTGGGGTTTGCTCACTGTGGGTGCCCCAAGCCTCATCAAGTGTCTGGCACAAAGACGTTCTCAGTGTAAGTGACCATTAGGATGGGAGACAAGATCATCTACAAGCTCAAACTTCATAAGGATATCAGGAACGCCTGTGATTCCCTTGTGCGTCCCTAGTGCTAACATCATCTCTGGAACTCAGTAACTGCTGCATACATGTTCCCTGAGTGAGTAAATGAATGTGGCTGGCTCCGGACAGTCAAGGGTAACAGCAGATCTGAAGACTACTGGTGGAGTGCTCTTGTTGCATGTTGTACCCTTTCACTCACTTTACTCTAACGCTTGCACCATGTGTCCATACCCATGGTCCCTCGGTTTCTGTGTTTAAGCAAAGCAGCCACACTTCTGCTGCTAGACAGAGAAACATGGGAGATCACCATCTAGCACTTGTAAATGTTTTCCCCAGTGGTGAAGACCAACAAGGAACAGAGTTTCCCAGGTGTGCTCAGCTCTGGCTCATCTGGGCCCCCTTTGCTTGGATGCTGTGCTGTGGGCTGGAGTCAGCACTAAGGCTATTTTTGACTAAGTGGCTACCTAATCTTACATAACCCTTGGTGATTCAGGCCAAGGTCATTGGGCTTAGTGCCTGAAAAACACTTGTGCGAGCTGTGATCCCCTGGGAGGGTTGTGCCCATGATGGCCACTCTAGGTTTCCACTCCAAAGTCCACCTGGGACCCCCTGAACACAGTTCTGCCTCTGCAGCCCCCAGGGAGAATCCCCAAGTGTCCTGTTCCCCGGTGTCCCCGGAACTTAAGTGGGATTGCAAATCCAGGAATCAGCAAGATGGAAAAACCTTTCTAAACACACACATACACACACATACACACACACACTCTCTCTCTCTCTCTCTCTATCCTGCTCCATCACTCCATCCTGCTTCTTCACCGTGTGGAGCATGCAAACACACTATTCAAGAGAGCCCAAGGTGGAGGAGGACTTTGTTCATCCTACAGAAGTGACAGATCCACATTTTTTAAAGATTTATTTACTTTTGTTGGAAAGGCAGGTATGCAGAGAGAAGGAGAGACAGAGAGGAAGATCTTCTGTCCACTGATTTACTCCTCAAGTGGCCACAACGGCCGGCCAGAACTGAGCTGATCTGAAACCAGGAGCCCAGAGCCTCTTCCAGGTCTCCCATGAAGGTGCACGGTCCCAAGACTTTAGACTGTCCTTTACTGCTTTCCCAGGCCACAGCAGGGAGCTGGATGGGAAGCAGGGCCACCAGGATTAGAACCAGTGCCCAAATGGGATCCCAGCACATGCAAGACGAGGAGTTTAGCCACTAGACTACCACACCAGGTCTAACAAATCCACACTTTAATCTCAGTTTTGTTCTATTACAAGGGAAAACAGCATTCAAGGCCCTTTGGACTCTGACACCAAATGCCTTTACTATCTCACCAGCAAGCCCTCCACCAATAAGCCTAACATGCATAAGCTGCTCATCAGGTACATGGGGAATGGAATTTGTGGCCTTGTTCCCTTATACTTCTGGCACCCCAGCCACGGGCTGGTGAACCCTCCATGCCTCTGCTCTCGTGGCCTTCTCCACCTGATAAGTGCTCCACTGTGTGCACTGCCTTAATGGCCCAGTGCAAAACCTAAGGCCTCAAAGCCGCCTTTCTAGAGACCTCTGTGATCAGGCCCAGAGATCCTGTGGCCACTGTGTTGCTAAGCACATAGCTCACACCTCCATCTGGAGCTTATAACCTGACTAGTGAAGCTGTCTCAGGTGTCTCTTGCACCAGACTGCCAGTTCTGGAGTGTGGATGCTGGCCCTCAGTGGTTATCAGCTTTCTAGCATTTATGGCTTCCTGACACTTATTGGACTCCCCACCCCGTAACTATCCATTTGTGTGATGTGTGGATGTCTGGAGACATGAGAATAGCTACTTGAATGCATGTGCCATGGATTCATGGATTCAACAGAGCATTTCTCTAAAGTGTTTTAATCTCCCTAATAATCAGTGTTCAGCATACAGGACACAGTGCAATCAGAAGAAAGCTACTTTTTTTTAAGAAGATGGACAATTTCATAATTATTTTTATTAGAGAGTGAGAAAAGAATGGGTGCTCCCATTTACTGGCTAGCTCTCAAAACATCAGCATAGTTCGGGTTGGGTCAGGCAGATGTCAGTAAGGAGCCTGAAATTCAATCCAGGTTTCCCACATGGGTTGCAGGGGCCCAAGTCCTTGAGCTATCACCTGCTGCCTCCCAAGATGTGCACTCCCAGGAAACTGGAGTTGGAAGATGGAGCTGACTATGAAAACTGAGTATTCTGGGGGCCAGTGCTGTGATGCAGCAGGTATAGCCACTGCCTGTGATGCTAGCTGTTTTGCTTTTGATGCAGCTCCCTGCTAATGACCTGGGAAGAAGTGGAAGATGGTCCACGTGCATGGTCCCTGTCACCCATGTGGGAGGCCCAGATTAAGCTCTTGGCTCCTGGCTTCAGACCAGTCCATCTCTAGTTGTTGTGGCCATCTGAAGAGTGAACCAGAGGATGCAAGACTTCTGTCTCTGTCTGTCTGTCTCTCTCTCTCTCTCTCTCTTTAATTTTACAGCAGCTTTATCTGGCTACATCAGAGCATCAGTCCTTTCCCATTTTCTGTTTAAAAGAATCCCATGTCCTGATCTTGGCTAATTGGTCCAGAAGCAGGTCTTGATCCAAACTGGACTCATGAAAGTGGCTGGCTGCCTTGTTGGTTCAGATTTGGGTACTTGACCTAGGACAGAAAGATAGTCCTTACTTAAGGTTTCTGATTGTGTGAGTGTGGAGGACAGACCAAATCAATCAACTACCCTAGTCATGTGTTGGCAGTGAAAATCTGGGCAAACAGAGACTCTAAGGTGGACTACGTCAGCCAATGGATTCTGGAGAGATTACATCGTGCTTGGATGGCAAGACTGGCAGCAATTCAGAACGGTAAACTATCAAAACCACTTGAACAGAACCCTTGGAGCATGCCCCACATCAGTGACCTGGGATGGGTGGGAGGCAGGGTGGAGCTTTTCCCTTTATCTCCCCTCTTACCCTAGATACAGAAAATAATAATAATAATGTGGAAACAATGGTCTTAAATGTTTTTTTCTGATTGTGTGATTAGAGACAACTTCATGACTCTGCTATGTCTCAAACTTTGCTTCTCACCATCCAGTCTGCAGTGAGAGAGTGAGGCTGACTCAGGGAGAGGCAAACTCAGGGAGAGGAAGTCCTGGGGTCATCTGAGCCCCGGATTCCAGTCATTCTTTAGATTTGACCACAATGTGTCCCTTTCTGGTTGGTCAACTGTCTCCAGGGTTCCACAGTCAATACTTCACCCCCACACTCTTTCCATTGCAAAACAAATTTCTGTTACTGTCCCTGGACACAGTGTGTCACAGACATAATTCCACGTCGATTACAAACAGGCACATGGGTACAGAGGCCCAAGAACTTGGACCATTCCCCCATGATTCCCAGACCATAAGCAGGGAGCTTGGTGGTGGTAGAGCAGCCAATACTAGAACCAGAGCCCATATGGAATGCTGATACTGCAGGCAGAGGCCAAGCCCACTACATTGCCATCACAACAGCCCTATTTTTCTGTGTCACCACCCCGTCATTGAACACCTTCATAGAATTGCATTACTTCAGACTGAGTTGGCCCCACTGACTTTGGCCTTCATCGGTCCTTTGGAAAGATAGTGCAAGTTTTGGTTTCAAACTGTTTGTAAATTGGGCAAAATTCTAACCAAAAAAGTAGGTGTGTGATCAGTCATGCTCATAAAAGTTTTCAGAGGACTTTGTAAACACAAAACAAGTTCCTGTGTATGCACTGGACATTAGGTCCAGCTGAACCTTTACATGTGTACAAAGGTGTGCCTTGCCTTGAGGTTACTGGTTGGAGCCCAAGAGTCTAGCCCAGAAAACAAGGAAAAGACATGGCTAAGAGGACATAGCTGGCACATGAACCAAGGGACAGAGAGCAGTCCTCAGTGTGAGAGGCTGAGGAACAAAATGAGTCCAACCTCCCTGTTCTCAGTACTGTGCTCAGAGCTGGGGTGGCAGCGGGGGACAAGGCAGTCTTCACCTTCCTGGAGCTCACAGTCTGCCAGCAAATGTAGATACTGAAAGAGGAACAAGGGTCACTTCAAGGTCAGTCCTGAGTGCCCTGGACAAACATGTACAACTAGGATGACACTTAGAGGGTGTACTGCAAGTGCAATGAAGAGTGTGTAATGATTCAAGAAATACGGAAAAGTCTATGAAAGTGCCTGGAAATCAGAAAGAATGGAGAGCATTAAATGGACAAAGTTATGCATGGCTTGAACACACAGAATCCAGTAGCAAGAATGGACCCTGTAGGGCAGGCTTAATGGCATAATGAGTTAAGCTGCTGCTTAGGATAGCCACATCACTCATCTGAGTACTGGTTCAAGGTCTGGCTACTCTGCTTCTTTTTTGTTTGTTTAAGATTTATTTATTTATTTTTATTGGAAAGGTAGATTTACAGAGAGAAGAATATATAGAAAGAAAGATCTTCCATCCACTGGATCACTGCTAAGTGACCACAATGGCCAGATTTGAGCCAATTCAAAGCCAGGAGCCAGGAATTTACTCCACATCTCTGATATGGGTACAGGGTCCCAAGGCCTTGGGCCCTCCTCAGCTGCTTTCCCAAGACACAAGCAGGGAGCTGGATGGGAAGTGGAGCAGCCAGAATTAGAACCAGTGCCCATATGGGATCTCAGTGCATGCAAGGCAAGGACTTTAGCCAAAAGACTACTGTGCTAGTCCTTGGCTACTCTGCTTCTAATTCAGCTTCTTGCTAATATACCTGCGAAAGCAGCAAATGATGGTTTGAGTGACCCATACTAAGGACTGTTTTCTGGAACACCTTGGAGGGATACAGCAGGGGAGAAGCATGATCTATGATTCTTCTTCAGGAGAGAAGGAGCTAGAGACCGAATCACAAGAAATGGAGCCTGCGCTTGCCTATGGTCTACCCAACGCTAAGGCTGTAGGAAAATGTCTCTACCTCCCATATTTGGGTCTTAGACCTTGTGGCTCAGCCCCATTGAACACAGATGCCTTCTGTAGGTTGGCCCAGGCTCCCATCCCAGGCCTGCTCTCTTTCAATAGATAAATGTGGCATGCTCAAATGACGGCATGCCCATAAATATATCTCTAATTTCTATCTAAAGGTACAACATTGCTCCACCCCACCCACACGTTGTCTCCCATAGAGACAAATAGTCTGTCATAAAATTAAACTGAACAAAACAATGGTACTGAAAGTGCTTTGGGGAAAAAAAAAGACAAGAATGGTGACTTCAACAATTATTTTTCTTCTAAGCAGCAGTCTAGTGTTGTTTTTTTTTTTTCAAATAAGATCATCACACTGTCCACCACTTAATCCATCTGTTTCTATGATGTCATTTCTTGGAGGCCTCTCAAATATGATCTATCCAAAACAGAGGTCCTAGATTCTTCCAGCCTCTTAAGAGCAGCTCCTCCCCTACCTCCTCCATCTCAGTTCTGACACCTCGTGCCACACAGGTGCTCATGCTGGAAGTGGGAAGGCAGCATTTATGTCCTCACTGTCACTGTCCCACATGTGTCATCCATCTGTCCTTATTGTTCCATTGCTGCCACCACCCTCCTGGCCAATCATCACTCACATGGGTACTGTACTAGCCTCTACTTTGTCTCCCCAGATGGCACCGGCCCCCTTCCAGTTCAACACTCATGTACTGGCCAGAGCATTGCACACCCAGAAATCCATGCACATACCATATATGTTTGCCTTGATGAGTTTGTCTCAATTGGACATACCTTCAGTACCCAAATCAGGAAACACAACATTGCCAATAACCCATAGCCCACACTGTTCCCTGTCCATTTCATAACTCATCTATTGTAACTTTTAATGTGGCCTTTTTTTTAATTCTGTGTGAAAGGAGCTATAATATGCACTATTTTGTGCTTGTCTTAATCGACTCCTAATCATGTTTGTGGAAGCCACCAATATTCCATTTTCATTTCTACATAGCATTTTCTTATGTGCATACATCATGATTTATTTAGCTAAGTCCTAAAAGGCATTTAAGAGATCTATAGATTGGGGCTATTACAGAAAGGCTATTACACAAGTTGTCAAAGTTTGTCTTTGCCTTGGTACACATAAGCATGCATTTCTGTTGAGAATCTACAGGGAGTATAGCTACTACATTGTAAAGCATGCATATGTTCATAGAGCAGCATTTTTTAAAATACAATCATATTGCAGCATTCCCCTACTTAGTCTGCCTTAGCTTTTGCATTTAGAATGCAGCCCAGGCTTTCATCGGAGCCTGAAGGACCACACATGTCCTGGTACCCCTGAGCTACTCCCTTCCGTCTCAAAGCCTGCCCTCACGCAGTCTGCTTGTCCTTCTTCCCATTCCTGGAGCCTGCCAAGTTCTTCCTCTGCCAAAGAGCCCACCCACTTGCCATGCTGCAGCTTCCAACTGGCCTGCCTGGCTCATTCTTTATGTCAGGTCAAATGGCTTTTCTCAGAATGGCCTCTCTGAAATAGTAATCGCCATTACTGTCTCTTGTTGCTCAGGGCACAAACTGCACTTAGTAACAATTGGAAATCATCTGAGTATTGATCACTGCCTTCGCCCCATGGACGGCAAGCAGAAAGAGGCTGGGATTGTCCCAGACTGGGATCATCCACAGACCCATTCATCTGTACCCCTTCCTCAGCCCCCAGATATCTTTTCATCCCCACAAGGTCCTAAGCTTAGGAACACAGTACAAAAACCAGAGATTCACAAACACCTGCGGTTATTATTAGCCACAAAGGGAAAAACAGAAAGAACTGATCACCTAGCACTAGGCAGGAATATAGTACATTTCAATAAATGTCAGTGTAGCAAACAAGCGGGAAGGGATGCTGTGGTGTAGTAAGCTAAGCTCTACCTGTGATGCAGGCACCCTATCTGGACGACAGTTCATGTCCTGGCTGCTCCACTTCCCATTCACCTCCCTGCTTGTGGTGTGGGAAAGCAGTGGAGGATATGGAGGCCCAAAGGAGGTTATTGGCTCTTGGTTTCAGATCAGCTCAGCTATGGCTGTGGTGGCCATTTGGGGAGTGAACCAGTGAATAGAAAATCTCTCTCTCTCTCTCTCTCTTTCTCTCTCTAACTCTGTCTTGGAAAAACTAAGTAAATCTGTAAAAGGAAGGAAGGAAGGGAGATAGAGAAGAAGAAAGAAAGAGAGAAAGAGAGAAAGAGAGAAAGAGAGAGAGAAAGAAAGAAAGAAAGAAAGAAAGAAAGAAAGAAAGAAAGAAAGAAAGAAAGAAAGAAAAGAGGAAGAGAAAGAAAAAAGGGAAAGAAGGAAAGAAGGAAGGAAGGAAGGAAGCCCACAAGAGAGGAGCCAGCTCTGAGACTCACCTAGAGACCAGAATGTCGCCTTGGCTTTGCCACCCACTGCCCTTGTGCTTCTCAGGCAAATTCTCTAAAACTTTTGGGGCCCAGCCTCCAATCCTGTGGGCTCCTAGGGGAATGCGCCATTACAGGGAGTGATTGAAAATACACAAGCATGTGTGTACATGGATTACATGGTGTACAGCACACAGTAAGTGACAGCGCGCTCTCTGTTTTGTTTTGCTTTGATTTTTTATAGGCCTGTTAATCAACCTGGTGTTCAAACTCCAGCGTTCAGGTCAGGATATTTAAGGATCCAGACAATATTTATTTATTTTTAATGGAAAAGGCAGATTTTCAAAGAGGAGAGACAGAGAAATATTTTCCGTCTGCTATCTGTAGCTTTACTCCCCAGATGGTCACAATGACAAGAGCTGAGTCCATCTGATGTCAGGAGCCTTCTCTGGATTGCCCATGCACGTGCAGGGTGCCAAGACCTTGGGCTATCTCTTCTTTCCCAGGCCTCAAGCTAGGAGCTGGATCAGAAGTGCAGTGGCTGGGGAAACACAAACCTGCTTCCATATGGGATGTCGGCACTTGGAAGCGGAGGATTAGCCAATTGAGCCAACTCACCAGCCTGACAGCTCTCTTTTGTATTGGCCTTTTGAAAGCACATGGTCTTAGAGGCAGACACTATTCTAAATCCTCATGCGATAGGCAAAGAATCCAAGGCCCAGGGAGATTAAATCCTCTCCCACAAAGTCTGGCTCCAGCGCTTAGACTCTCCCAGACCAGGGGAGCAGTTGTAGCAAAGGAAGGGGCAGTGGCACACCCCTGAGAGCCAACAGCCCACTCAGCCAGCTCCCCTTAAAAGCCATTCATCCCCCGAAGCCCTAAGCTTAGGGACCCAGAATGAAAACCACTGGGTTACACAAACATCCGCAGTTATTAATAGCTATAAAGGGAGAAAATAGATCTGATCACGTACAAATTTTAAACTTCTGGATGCCATAAACATAGTCGACAGACATGAGCATGTGGGAGAAAATGTTTCAGCTTCACATGCCAAAGGCTTACTATCCTGATATGAACATGTACCTGCTAGTTCACTGGCAAAACTGTAAATGACCCAGTAGAAAAAAAATGGGCAAAGGAGGTCAACAGTTGATCTTAGAGGAAATGAAAATGAGCAACACATACATGTATAAGTGGAGAACTGAAAATTAAGAGCTCTCCAGGCCTGGCGCGGTAGACTAGTGCGTAAAGTCCTCGCCTTGCATTCGACAGGATCCCATATGGGTGCCAGTTCGTGTCCCCGAGACACTGCTTTCCTTCCAGCTCCCTGCTTGTGGCTTGGGAAAGCAGTTGCGGACAGCCCAAAGCCTTGGGACCCTGCACCTGTGTGGGAGACCCGGAAGAAGCTCCTGGCTTCAGATTGGCTCAGCTTTGGCTGTTGCGGTCACTTGGAGAGTGAATCAGTGGACAGAAGATTTTCCTCACTGTCTCTCCTTCTCTCTGTATATCTGACTTTCCAGTAAAAATAAATAAATCTTAAAAAAAAAAAGAGCTCTCCTATGTCTCCTAACATTGGAAAAACTGATAATATGTATAGCTGAGGACAGCATGAGAAAACCAACTCTATTATAGCTATTGTGGAGCTGAAAATAATACTATCTTTTTAGGAATTTTTCCCAAAATATGATGACAAACAGCGTGAGACAAATTTCAAGGATAAAAATAGTCCACACATAGAAGTAGACTGAAAGGTAGGCAGTTGCAAGGCTGGTAGGTGCATTGTGTTTGTACTTCCTGAACCTAGCCACATCCTGCGCCCATCCAGAGCCATGGTATGTAGCTGTGAGAACATGTGAGGCAGTCTCCATGCATGAAGTGGTAGCTCTTGCTGGCTTCTTTACCCTGATGGCTTTCCCATGAGCGTTACTGTGAGCAACATCTGATCCCCTCCTAAGGGTGAAGAGGCCACGCCCCAAACTCCTGGCCATCCATGCCAGCAGTTTGAATCTCCCAGGTCTGCCATAGGAAGCTAATGTGTTTTGGGCACGTTATTGAAGCTGTGTCTCAGGGTTCTCATCTGTAACACACGACAAAGTAGAACACCAGCACCAACCTCTCAGGAGTGTAGTAAAAACTAAATGAGCTATAGGGGGAGAAGGTCAGTGCAATGGTGCAACTGGCTAATCCACCACCTCTACATACCAGGATCCCATGTGAATGCCGGTTCGACAGCTGCTCCACTCCCCATCCAGATCGTTGCTTGTGGTTTGGGTAAGCAGATAAGGATGGCCCAAAGCCTTGGGATCCTGTACCCATGTGAGAGACTCAGAAGAAGTTCCTGGTTCCTAACGCTGCAGCTATTGTAGCCACCTGGGAGTGAACCAGTGGATGGAAGATCTTTCTCTCTGTCTCTCTCTGTGTATCTCCTTTTCCAATAAAAATAAATACTTTTTAAAATGAGCTCTATGAGCTGGCATAAAGAAAGAAATAAAAACACAATAATATTAGACCAAGAGTTTTCCTAGAGTAGATGTCAAAAATATACTCTACCAGAGAAAAAAACAGAAGAAAAATTCTTCATCAAAATCAGATATGTTCATGTGATGACAGACACTCCCAAGACTGGGAAACGACTGGAAGAACAGAGATGCAAATCACATATCTCCCAGAAGATTCGTATACAGAATGTAAAAAGAACTCTCCAAACTCCTCAGTTAAAGAAAAAAAATAATCCAAAGAAGAAATGACTCCAAGACTTCAGCAGTCCATCCAGTAAGACACACGCAAAACAAAGAAATGCAAAGGAGAACACCTGATCAGAGTCACTGTAGGTGAGCCTGAAGCCCTGATGGGAGCACAACACACGCGTCAGGATGGTTTCAGGAGGGAACAAAAGGAAAAGCCAAATGCTGCCCAGTGCAGACTAACTACACTGCCACACCTGCTGCTGGGGTTGATGGCACACTGGCATGGCCATGCTGCCCAATAGCTTGGCAGTTTCTTCTAAAGCCAAACTCACCCTTCATATACAAGGGAGCTTCAAACAGCTTGGAAAAATGAAATTATGAAGTTCTTTTTGATACAAGAAAATTTGAACCCATACGTAGCTTTATCTTTTATTTATTTTTAAAGATTTATTTATTTTTATTGTAAAGTCAGATATACAGTCAGGAGGAGAGACAGAGATGAAGATCTGACCATTGATTCACTCCCCAGGCAGCCACAATAGCCAGAACTACAGCGATCCAAAGCCAGGAGCCAGGAGCTTCTTCTTGGTTTCCCACATGGGTGCAGGGTCCCAAGGCTTTGGGCTGTTCTCAACTGCTTTCCCAGGTCAAAAGCAGGGAGCTGGATGGGAAGCGGGGCCATTGGGATTAGAACCAGCACCCATATAAGATCCTGGCACGTGCAAGGTGAGGACTTTAGTCACGTGGCTACCATGCAAGGCCCTAGAAAATGTTTTTTAAAAAACTCAGGCCCGGCGCCATGGCCTAGCAGCCAAAGTCCTCGCTTTGAACATGCTGGGATCCCACATGGGTGCCGGTTTTAATCACGGTAGCTCTGCTTCCCATGATTGTGGCCTGGGAAAGCAGTCGAGGATGGCCCAAAGCACTGGGACCCTGCACCCACATGGGAGACCTGGAAGAGCTCCTGGCTCCTGGCTTTGGATCGGAGCAGCAACAGTCGTTGCGGTCACTTGGAGAGTGAATCATCAGACGGAAGACATTTCTCTCTGTCTCTCCTTCTCTTTATATATATCTGACTTTGCAATAAAAATAAATAAATCTTAAAAAAAAAAAAAAAAAACAACCTCAATGAGGCCAATGCAAACCTCCACTGGCTAATGTTATACTCCTAAGCACTGGGATCCCATATGGATACGAGTTTGTGTCCTGACTGATCCACTTTCCATACAGCTCCCTGTTTGTGGCCTGGAAAAGCAGCAGAGGGTGGCCAAAGTCCTAGTGACCCTGCACACCCATGTGGGAGACCCGGAATCGTATCCTGGCTCCTGTTTCAGCTCTGGCCATTGTAGCCATTTGTGGAGTGAACCAGTGGATGAAAGAGTTTTCTCTGTGTAAATCTGCCTTTCCAATGAAAATAAATAAGTCTTTAAGAAAAAATTTCATGGATTTCAATCTTACTCCTGGGTGATTTCCTTAAAAGAATAAACATTTATACTCACAAAAACCTGTACACAATGTCTATAGACTCTCTCCGTAATTACCAAAAGCTAAAAACAACTCAAGCACCCTTCAATGGGTGAATAAATACGATACATCTAAACCGGATGAAAACTACTCAACAGCAGAAAAGTACAAACTGCCAATACCCCCAACACTCAGTGAGCTGAATTTCAGAGTGTGAATTTCAAGAAGTTACAACATCTCTGATTCATTTACGTGACACTCTTTCTTTACGTGACACTCTTTCTTCTCACTGCTATGCTGGCTCACTTTCCAAATGCCCACACCATCTGCCACAAGGGTCAGAAGCTGAGAACTCAACCCACGGCTTCCACATGGGTGGCAGGGACCCATTCACTTGAGTCATCACCACTGCCTCCGAGGCAGCCAGAGGCTGGTGGGTGTTTGCATCTACAGAGGCAACTCTAGGGACACTTGGGAGGCTATGGGGTATACAAACCTACCTGGAGGCTAAAAATTGCAGAATTGACAACAAACAAAAATGTCAACTTTGTTAAGTGTTCATTTTAAAACACAGAAGTTTAAAAAAGTGATTAAGGTCACTGTCATTCTAAGTCAGACACTGGTCTCAGCCTCCCTGCCCTCCTTTTTCTTCCCTTTCTGAAGAAAGAAGTGAAACTTTTAAAATTGCAGGCATTTGGCTCAGCGCTAAAGATGCCAAATCCTTTCAACATAGTGCCTTTTTGGAATCTTGACTCTGCTTCCAGCTCCAATTTGCTAATCTGCATCCTGGAGGTAGCAGATGATGGCTCAATGGCTTTGGTCCCTGCCACCTGAGTTGAGTTCCTGGCTACTGGCTCTGGCTTGACCAATCCCTGTTTTTGTTTGGTTTTGTTTAAGACATTTGGGGAGGGCCCGGTGTGATAGTCTAGTGGTTAAAGTCCTCGCCTTGCATGCCCCTGGATTCTTTATGGGCTCTGTTTCTATTCCCAGCAGTCCCGCTTGCCATCTAGCTCCATGCTTGAGGTCCTGGAAAGCAGGACAAAGACAGTCAAAGACA
The DNA here is from genome assembly GCF_017591425.1 of Ochotona curzoniae. Classification (NCBI taxonomy): domain Eukaryota; kingdom Metazoa; phylum Chordata; class Mammalia; order Lagomorpha; family Ochotonidae; genus Ochotona; species Ochotona curzoniae. The sequence continues at coordinate 43,007,193 of NW_024464918.1, forward strand.
GCCCAAAGCCTTGGGACTCTGTACCCATGAGGCAGACCTGGAAGAAGCTCCTGGCTTCGGATTGGCTCAGCTCCACCTGTTGCGGCCACCTAGGGAGTGAACCAAGAGACAGAAGATCTTCCTCCCTGTCTTTCCTTCTCTCTGTATATCTGCCTTTTCAATAAAAATAAGTCTTAAAAAATTGTTTAAAAAATACATTTGGGGAGTTAACTAATAGATAGGTTAATCTCTCCTTTCAAATAAATAAAATACACACAAAAATTTTAAAATGAGGAGGTACTGGTGCCAGTGTGGTGGCATAGCAAACTAATCCTCCACCCTATGGCACGCTGGTTCATGTCCCAACTGCTCCCTTTTTATAGCCTGGAAAAACAGCAGAGTTTTATGGTTCAAGTCCTTGGGTCCTTGCACCCATATGGGAGATCTGGAAGAAGCTCCTGGCTTCCAGCTCAGCTCCAGCTATTGTGGCCATTTGGGGAGTGAACCATCAAATGGAAAATCCCTATCTCTCTTCCTCTCTTGTCTCTCCTGTAAATCTATCTTTCACATAAAAATAAGTAAATCTTGGGCCTGGCACAGTAATGTAGTGGCTAAAGTCCTTACCTTGCATGTGCCGGGATCCCGTATGGGTGCTGCTTTGTAGCCCAACTGCTCCACTTTCCATCCAGCTCTCTACTTATGGTCTGGGAAAGCAGTAGAGAACAGCCCAAAGCCTTGGAACCGTGCACTCACACAGGAGATGCAGAAGACACTCCTGGCCTCTGGCTTCAGATTGGCTCAGCTCCAGCCATTGCAGCTACTTGGGAATTGAACCAGCGGACTGATCTTTCTCTCTGTCTGTCCTTTACTCTCTAAATTCTACTTTCCAATAAAATAAATGTTTTTTTTTTAAATAAGTAAATCTTCAAAAAGAAAGAAAGAGGAGGGTGTTTCTATCTCCTAAATATTCCCTACCACCACCTAAATATTTGAAAATATCCTTGACAATTTGATTTATTACTCGCAACATAAAGATAAGAAGTTGGCCTAGTAGACTGGACTGGTCTCATTCACTGTTGATACACCTAGGAAAGCAGTGAGAGATGGCCCAAATCCTTGGGTCCCTGCACCCATGTGTGAGAGACAGATGGAGTTCTAGGCTCTTAACTTTGGACCAGGACTGACACCTGAGACACCTGCTCACCCTCATACCAAGTCACAACACTTTGGGGTTGGACAGTCTTAAGGTTAACCAATTCTTTAAGGTCATCCAGGTCCTTTCTGTCCCCCTCCCATCTTCCTCAACAACACTGAGTTTCTCAGTACAGCCTCTTCCCACACTCCTTCTCCCTCCCCTTCTTCACTTCCCATTGGCTAAGTCCATTTGCAGTCATTGGTCAGATCATTCCAAGTTCAACCAAGCATTTACTTGCATGTTCCTTTCTTCCTTCAAGCAGAAGTATTTCCTGAACCACTGTGTGCCAAGTACTGGGACAAACTGCAGGAGTACCTATGCCGTATGAACAAGATATGCATAGTTCTGCCTGAGGCCCAATAGGACAGGCGGCTTCTGGCACCCCAAATATCCCAACACCTGTTTCAGCAGCAACTATGCTACCATCTAGAATGCAGAAACACCTGTGTGATGAGACAGATCCTGGTCAGCCCAGGCTTCCCTGAGGACAGAGCCATTAAACTGAGACCTTCAGTGGAGGGGGGCATTGGCCGAGTTCAGAGGGAAATTAAGGCAGAGGGAGTTGAATATGCAAGACCTAAGAGACCAGGGTGAGTCAAGTGTGTGGTGGCCCCAGTAGACACTGAGGACATAGCAGTGAACAGGGCACAGAGAGAGCTCTGCAGGGAAATATTTGGGGATTGTCATCCCCGGCCTTAGAGTCTCCCTTCCTGTGCCTTTCCCATGGCACACTTTATTTAAGACAGAAGACTCTGTGGAGCTCACAAGGATGTGAGCCACCATCCTTGGATTGAACACTATATGTTTATGTGTACAAATAGGCCATAACTTACTCCTCCTGTGTCTCATCTTTTCCACCTGCAGAATAACTATGCGATGATAACCAGGATTGTCATGAGCCTTCATTGCAATCATCTCCACAGTCATGAGCAGGAACAGGCAAGATGCATGGTAGCTAATGTGGCCAGTACTGTTTGTTGTTCTTTGTCTAGAGGTGCCAGGTCCCTGTCCCTGGAGGGCAGTCTTTGTTGGCAAAATATGGAGCCAACATAGGGCTGGAGAGGGTCTCCCAGCTCCTAGGTCCCCGTAGACAAAATTGTGGCCATGACTCAGTTGGAAGGCTATTCCCTGAATCCGTCAAGTAAATTTGGGGAATGGATGTGTGTCTGTCAGCAACTGGGACAGCTGAGCCCCAGGGCAGTCTCTGAGATGACAGATGTGTGCTGCCAGTTGATGTCAGCTGCCCCTGCCTCCCACCCCACAAGCTAGACTCCCTTCCACAGGATTCCAGCGAGCCCCACCAGGTTCTCTCCGGGGCACAAGTCACAGGTTCTGTTGAACCCCAAACGCATCTTTGGTACAGTAAGAGGATGCCTTTGGACTGATAAAGACTTGCTGTGTCCACTTATGGGTAGGAATACTGAAAGGGGCTAAAGCTATTTTTTGCCACATACTCTATCTCTCCGGCAGGCACAGTGACATTACCCTGGGATCCAAATAGCCCCAGCCGTAGAAGGTCATGGAGCTGAAGGCTGGAAGGCCTGGCCCTCCAAGGCCAGGTTAGGGGCGGGGTGGTGATTTGCATGTTCAGTTGGGACCTTGAGCTGTCACCTCTTCCATTCTCTGGCTCCTGCCCCAACTCCCAGCCACTAGACTCCTGTTGAACTGAATCCCCTTGAGTCCTGAGTGTGGTGGCAACTGTTTATTTTTAGCCCATGATTCCCTAAGAATGTGGTGGACCCTGGTGGAGAAGGGGGGGGAGGAAGGGGAGGAGAAGAAGAGGGAGATGCTTCAAGGCCTGAAGGGCCAGCCCAAGCCCAAGTTCAGGGCAGTGACAACCCCACGTCCTCTTCCTTTCTGGCCCACCCTCCCTGGCTTCTAGGCCAGCCTGCATTCACAATTTCCCCGTTCCCCTTTTCCTCCAGGAAGGCCCAAGAGGCCTGCAAGTTTCTGTTTCTCTTTTAGTCACCCTTGAGTTTGGGGATCAATGATGTTCTCGTCCTTATCCACCATGGGTGTGGAACAGGACCCCTCAACACCTCCCCACTTCCCCTTCTCAAAATGTCTCTGTGGTTGCCAACCTGGCAGCATCATAGTCAATGAATAGCAGGAAAACGGAAGGATGGGCTGCGTCATTGCTCCCTATTGGCAAAAGGCCTCCTCTATGGAAGCAGCAGGAAAAAGTCACAAACATTTAGAAATTCTTACAAATCCCTGAAGTATTGTTGCTGCACGTGGTTGGTGTGGTGAGGTAGGCAGCTAGTTCAGGGTTACAGGCTTGGAAGCCACTCCCCCCCCCCCCCCCCAACCTCGCCGGTGTTCGCTCTGGCCCACCTGTGACTCTCACCTATCACCAAAGAGGGGGCAGTATTGCATTGTTGTGTAACCACTCCCCTCACAAGCCCCTATTAAGGCTCATGGTAAGGAGGGGCTCACTCTCTTGTTCTTGTGCTTCTGTTGCTCTAGCACTCCAACTCTTGGCCTCCCCAGTACCTCTCAGGACAGGTAGCCCCTAAGCATGGTCCCTGTGTGTCTGTATTCCTCACCCTCTGTTTACTGCTTGGGTAGGACAATGAAAATAGCAATGCTAAGATGCTTTGTATTTCTAATTTGTATACTATCAGGAGTTTAGGAGAGGGAGACCTAGCAGTAATGGAATGTGGGCAGAGAAGCCAGGGAAAGGTGGATGTCTGCAGCTTTGTAAATGTATCCAGGTTATTCGTTGTATGTCTCTTAGTATAACTCAAATTGGTGGGGAAGTTGGAACATAGGTCTTCAGTTTAATGGATGGACTTCAGGGTAATGTCCATTTGTTCCTCATGGGGTTATGATTGATTGGATTACCATATGAACTTGTGATTTGTTATTTCTAATGGGCCCTATTATTAACAAGCTTGATTAATAAAGACTCCTTAATAAACCTTAGACATGTCTGGTGTGATCTCACAAGAGTTGGTTCCTGCCCCTTTTCCAAGCGGCTCCCTGCTGCTCCCAGGGTGTGCCCCACAGATGGATGAATTTACCCTGCCTTTCTCTGCAATCCCACCTTCAACCTTCCTGTAACCTTCTATCTGGCATGGTCAGGCCCACAGGGGAAGGATGGGGAAAGGAAACAAGTAGTCAGACAGGAGGAGCTCAAATCCTGCCTCTCCCACACACAATCAGCGCGACCCAGGCCAAGAGGCACTAGTTCATGCTGGACTCGGGCAAGCACCTTGGGGAGCTGTTGTGAGGACTCATAGAATATGCGTAAAATCAGTGGCATGTAGTAGCTGCTTAATGGTGGTTGTTGTTTTACTGTAATTCTTAAATGAGAGTGGACGTCAGGACTCTGCTGGAGTGCCTTCATCCTACATCAGAGTCCAGGCTCTGCCTAGATTCTAATTCCTGCTAAGGTGAACCCTGGGGAAGAGCAGATGATGGCTCAAGTAGTTGGGTTCTTGCCACCTATGTGGGAGATCCAGATTGAATTCCCAGCACTTGGCTTTGTACTGGCCCATTCCCTGTCCACTGTGGGCACTGGGGAAGTGAACCAGCAGACGGGAAATATTGTTCTCTAAATTTCTCTGCCATAAAATTGAGGTTAAAAAAAAACAAAAACAAAAGCAAAGCAGCCAGCATTGTAACATAGAGTGCAAAGCCAATGTTTGTGGTGCTGGTATCCCATATTGGTTTGAGTCCTGGCTGGTTCACTTCTATTTAATCCAGCATCCTGCTAATATACCAGGGAAAGCAGTGGAAGATGGCCCTGGGTCCCTATACCCACATGGGAGAACTGGAAGAAGCTCTTGGCTTTAGAACAGCCCAGCTCTGACAAATGAGGCCATTTTGAGAGTGTAACAGCAGATAAAAGACTCTCTCTCTAACTCTGAGTTTCAAATAAATAAATAAATTTTCCCAAAAAGGAGTAAAGGATTACTATATTTTAAAAGATCCAATAAATGGTACACAGAATCAAGCTTTGGGATATAACAAAAAATACCATCCTAGAATTTGGTCACAATTATTTTTAATTTTTTTTTAAGATTTATTTATTTGGCCTGGCATGATGGTTCAATGACTAATTCCTTGACTTGCAAGTGCCAGGATCCCATATGGGTGTCAGTTCATATCCTGGTTGCTTCACTTCCCATTCAGCTCCCTACTTAGGGCTTAAGAAAGCAATAGAGAGTAGCCCAAAGTCTTGGCACCACATACCCGCATGGGAGATCTGGAAGAAGCTCCTGTCTCCTGGCTTTGGATTGGATCATCTCCAGCTGTTACGGCCACTTGGGGAGTGAATCAGTGGATGGAAGATCTTTCTGACTCTTCTTCTCTCTGTACATCTGTCTTTCCAATAAAAACTAATAGATATTTTTTAAAAAATGTGTTAATTTATGGGCTGTTGCCATGGCTCAACAGGCTAATCTTCCAACCATCAAGAGATGGCATCCCATAAGGGTATTGGTTCGTGTCTCAGTTGTTCCACTCCCAATCCAGCTCCCTGTTGGTGTGCCTGGGAAGGCAACAGAGGATGGCCCAAGTGCTTGGATCCCTGCATCCACGCAGGAGACCCAGAAGAAACTCCTGGCTCCTGATTTCAGACTGACTTAGCTGAGACTGTTGCGGCCAATTGGGAAGTGAAGCAACAGATGGAAAACTTTTCTATCTCTTTTTCTCTCTGTAGCTCTGCTTTTCTAAAAATAAAAGCAGAGTTACAGAGGGAGGAGAGATCTTCCATCCACCAGTTCACTTCCCAAATGGTCACAACAGCTGGGGCTGGGCCAGGCCAAAGCCAGGACGCTGGAATCACAATGGGGTTTTCCACATGCGTATGCTATGAGGTAGGCAGCTAATTCGGGGTCATGAGCTTGGAAGCCACTTCCCTCCTGCCCACCTGTGGTGCTCACTTATCATTACCCAGAACCTGAGAGGGGGTGATATTGCATTGCTGTATAATCATTCCCTCACAAGCCCCCATAAAGGGCCATGAGAGGGAGGCGCTCTCTCTCTGGCTTTCTGAGGACCGACTCTGAGGACAGGTAGCCCCTGAGTGTGGCTTCTGTATGGCTGTATTCCTCACCCTCTGTTCACTGCTTGGGTGGGACAGTAAAGATAGCTATGCTAAGAGGTTTTGTATTTCTGATGTGTGTACTTTCAGGAGTTCAGGAGAGGTGAGACCTAGCAGTAATGGAATGTGGGCAGAGAAGCCAGGGAAAGGTGGATGTCTGCAGCTTTGTAAGTGTGCCCAGGTTGTTCACTGTATGTCTCTTAGGATAACATATTGCTGGGGAAGCTGAGACGTAAGTCTTCAGTTTAATGGATGAACTTCAGGGTAATGTCCATTTGTTCCTCATGGGGTTATGATTATATGAACTTGTGATTTGTTATTTCTAATGGGCCCTATTATCACCAAGCATGGTTAATAAAGATTCCTTAATAAACCTTAGGCTTGTCTGGCATGATCTCACTCGCACCCCACAACAGGTAAAGTGGTACAAGTATTTGTGCTATCTTCTGCTGCTTTCCCAGGCACACCAGCAGGGAGCTGGATGGGAAGTAGATTTCTTCACGATATGCATTTCTTTGCCAATCTTTGTGTATATAGATATCAATGCTTTTTGTACCAGAATAAATTTATGTTTGAATTCCATTTTCCCATTCTCAATTTCCTCCTATACACCAAATCCTTTCCCCTTTCTCCAATCAGAGAGGTCCAGGATTCTTTAGGGGACAGTATTTGGGAAGTGCATTTTACAGAGTCAATACCATGTACTCCCTAAATTATCTTAGCCACAGACTCCATTTCCCCATCTGGAAGCTGAGCTCCAGAGAGGAGATAGGCCTAAATATGCAGTGGTGGGAAAGTAAGACCTGGCAGGGAGGCGGGGATGGGGAGAGGTTTCAAGTCGATGTTGATGTCTCCTCTATCAGTAACACCATAAAGACTAGGCGGTGCTGCCTTTACAAGGTATAGTGGGGCAACTGAAAATCCAAAGGCCAGTTAAAATATGTGCCAATTGTTTTTTAGGTCAAAAACCTTTTTGTTAAAGACATAGACCATGTAAAAGTTGATTTTCCTTGTACATGATCATCTTTAGCATATCACATTTCAAAGTATGATCTTCCAAACAATCATTGCTGATCTAAGGTTTACTTTTAGTCTCTTGGATCAACAACACAAACAGGGGTCTGGTGCAATGGCTCAACTGACTAATCCTCCCCCTGAAAGTGCCGGGATCCCATTTAGGCATCGGTTCATGTCCCAGGTTCTCCATTTCCCATTCAGCTCCCAGCTTGTGGGCTCCCAGTGGAGGCTGGCCAAAGGCTACGCTGACCTCTTAAAACCCAGCTCATTCTCATGAGTACACAGCAATTCACTCTGTCTTTACACACTGGGACCTAGACACACTGTATCACAGGGGGAGGGCAGAGAGGGGAAAATGCTAACCAAAGCTGATCTGTTAAGCATCTACCATGTGCAGGGTGCAGTCAAGGGCTTCCCACAATTCTTCCATTTAACCCTCCAGCAACACAACAGCATGGGATCATTATTGCCCCTACTTCCAGGGAAGCCAAACCACATGCCCAGTGTCACATGGCCACCCAGTGGCAGGCCAGGATTTAAATCCTTGTGGAAAGTAAAGCAGTGCATAGTTTGATATAAAAATTAGGCACCAGTCAACCATATTCAGTCAACTGAGCTCCACAGGGCAAGAACTGGGGCTCATCCTCTACTCTAGCTTCACCATTCCATGCAGCAAGGGGCAAAGGAGGGAGGACTTCCTGTTCCAGGCCCCAGAGAATGCCTCCCTGACTCTGATCCCCAGGGTAAGTACCTCTGTGCTCCTTAGCAGGCACTTCAGATTTTGAACCCAGAACAGCTTTGAACTCTTCAAACTTTCATTTGAAAAGTATTCTTTCTTCAATCTCCTTTATAGAGACTGATGTCACAAAGTTCAAAAAGTTCATCCCTAATCCCTCTCCCAGCCTCCACCTCCCCACCCGGCCCCCAGTTTCATATTTCTCAATCACACTCTAACAGGATGGTCTGGAGCTCTTTGGAGAAGTGGGAAAATAAGATTCTGCATCTGGCCTTCTCATGTATTTGCTCACTAAACACAGACAGTCTGCTAAGAGCTGCACAAGGTCCAGGGAACTCAGGTGAGACAGGGCTCTTTCCTCATTCATCTTACCTTCTAGTGGGTGATAACTGATGATGAACAATGAAACAGGAGTCCGTATAATGGCTCAGCAGGTTAACCTGTGGTTACGACCCTGGCACCCCATATCAGAAGGTTGATTTGAGTCCCAGATGCTCTGCTTCAGATCCAGCTCCTTGCTAATGTGCCTAGGAAAACAGCAGAAGATGCCCCAAGTGCTTGGGCCTTTACCACCCACACAGGAGATCTAGATGAAGTTTTTGGCTAAGTTTTGACTTGGGTTAGCCCTGGATATTGCAGTCATTTACAGGAATGAACCAGCAGATGGAAAATCTCTCTCCAGGGAGGCTCCTGGATTCAGGTTGGCTCAGCTCCAACTGTTGTGGCCATTTGGAGAGTGAAGCAATGGATAGAAGATCTTTGTCTCTCTTCTCTGTAAATCTGCCTTTCCAATAAAAATAAACCAACCTGAGGTAGCCTAGCATCTAAAGTCCTCGCCTTGAATGTGTTGAGATCCCATATGGGTGCTGGTTCCATTCCCGGCAGCTCCGCTTCCCATCCAGCTCCCTGCTTGTGGCCTGGGAAAGCAGTTGATGATGGCCCAAAGCCTTGGAATCCTGTACCCGTGTGGGAGACTCGGAAGAAACTCCAGGCTTCTGGCTTCAGATTGGCTCAGCTCTGGCCATTTTGGGAGTGAATCAATGGACAGAAGATCTTCCTCTTCTTCTTCTCTGTATATCTGACTTTGCAATAAAAGGAAATAAATATTTAAGAAAATGAATAAACTTTTTTTAAAAAAAGATTTATTTGAAAAACAGTTGCAGAGAGAGATAGTGAGATCTTCTGTCTGCTGGTTCATTCCCCAAATGGCTACAATGACCAGGGATGGGCCTGCCCAAAGTCAGGAGCTTCATCTGGGTCTCCTGGTGAGTGACAGGGGCCCAGGCACTTAGGGCATCTTCTGCTGATTTTCCCAGGCCATTAGCAGTGAACTGGATCGGAAATGAAGCAGCTGAAACTTGAACCAGCACTTATATGGAATGTTGGCTTAACCTACTATGCCACAATGATGACCCCAACAAATAAATCTTAAAAGAAAAAAAACCAAATAAACAAAGGCAGAATTAAATCATAGTGATTATAAAATAACTCTGAAGGAAATTCTGTTACAGGCTGGCAAAGCCAGGACCAGTGAAGCTGTGGGTCACCAGGGCCCAGGGAGTGGGCAGCAACACATTTACCATTGTCAAGATCGAAAGTTTGAAAGAGGAAGCTCTCAAAAAAGTGGTGAGCAAGTTCTCGCTCTTGCAACAGTGGCAAATCCCCAGGTCCCAGAGAGCTGCTTCCCCTTGTTGATTGAGGCCTGTGCTGTCCTGCCCTTGGGTGCCCAGGAGGTGGGTGAGTGGACACTTAGCAACAGCCTGGCAATCAAATCCTTCTTGCAGCTGGGCCTATTCCTTTTTTCTTAATTAAACTTTTATTTGGGAGCCAAAAGAGATAGTCAGCAGAAGCTTCCATTTGCTGGTTCACCCAACAAATATCCCCAATGTCAGAAACAGACCTAGATCAAAGCCAGGAGCCAGGAACTCAATCCAATTATCCCACATTGGTTACAGATACCTAAGGACTTGAATCATCACCTGCTGACGTCCTCAGGATGTGCACTGCACTAACAGAAAGCTGGAACTGGGCCTTCCATCAGGTACTCCAGTATGACACAGGTGTCCCAATCACTAGACTGAATATCACCCGGTGTGGCTTGCTTTGTAGACATCCCTTCAATAGAGTAAAGTCTACCTGGTGGTGCTGGAACATCACTGAGGGATGATTCATTTCCTTGAGGAGCCAAAAGAATCACCAGAACAAAATGGACACTAAATTCACCTATACCTCTAACTCCCACCTGGAGACCTGGGACCCAATAAAGGGTCAGTGGTGACCATCTTCTCCCTTAGTGTTCTTTTTTTTAAAAAAAAAGATTTCTTTTTATTAGAAAGGCAGATCAGATTTAAAAAGAGAAGCAGACAGAAAGATCTTCCTCCCACTGGTTCACTCCCCAGATGGCAGCAATGGCCAGTGCTGAGCCAATCTGAAGCCAGGAACCAGGAGCTTCTCTCACATGGGGGCAGGGTCCCGCGGTTTTGGGTCATCCGCTGCTACTTTCCTAGGCCACAAGGAGGGAGCTGGATGGGAAGTGGAGCAGTCAGGACACGAACCAGCACCTATATGAGATCCTGGCACTTGCAAGGTGAGGATTTTAGGCATTTTATCAGGCCCTCCCTTGATGATGTTGACAAGGACTATCCTGAGAGTCATCCTTCCTGCGCTTCCACATTGGGGTCCTGAAGCCTTTTCCCATCCAGAAGGTACCATTCCCCATCACTGGAAGAGGAGGGCCCAAGCGTATATGCATAGTGTTGGCCTCCAAACCCATGGATCTTTTTCCTTATCCCACCTGTTATTCAAGTTCTCCCTCTTGATTTTTTTTTATATCCCCACATCAACTACACCATTGCTTCCTATTGTATGAGGATGTTCCTAAGAGTTCATGAAAAATGAAATTCAAAAAGAAATTTATCTTGCTGTAAAATTTTTTAAAATCCATACATAGCTTTTTTTCCCATAGTATGTATTTCCCACCAGATTTTTGAAGACTCCTTGTATGCATGGACATCAAATTTTTTGCACCATAATAAATATATCATTTTATTCACTTTTTATGATCTTTTTGAAGTACCTTTGTAGTTTTAAAGATGGTCCCCTCTCGCTCTCCTAAGCTTTAATGCTTTTGTCTAAAAACAAAAATTGATATCACTGCCATAATTGTAAATCTGGTTTCCCTGCCCATAAAAATAGAAGGCAGCCATGACAATAAATGCAATGAAATGTTATCAAATTCCAGCTGGAAGCTGCTGCCTGGTGAAAGTTGGGAGCCCAGGGCCTGCTCTGTTTGTTTTAGAGAGAGAGAGAGAGAGAGAGAGAGAGAGTTGGGCAAGGACCAGAGAGACGTGAAAGGCACGCCTCTACCCAAGCAAGGCTTTCCCCTGCAAGGACCAGGGGGAAGTGTGGTCGGTGACTCAATGCTACATAGTGCCCCTCCTGTACCACCGACCAGTGGTGCCTGCCTCTCTGCTGGGCAAGCCTGTAAGGAGCTTGGATGCAGATCCTCATCCCTACCCCCTCCCTCACAATGAGACCCCAGGCTCCATCCCTGGCTATTCAGGTCCACTACAAGGTGCCTCCTCTAACCCAGCCCATGCCTTGCCAAGGCATCCGGGCCATGCTGGGTGGTGTGACACCCTCCCAACTCTCCTTTTGTTTCTCAGTTCACCTTTCCATGCCCTGCCAGGTGCTTTTCTACAGCTGGCACTGTGCCTGCGACTTGCCTGCTAGAATCTCTCACTGTGTGGAATGAGACACAGTGAGACACATCAGACAAATCTACGATATATTAAGGAATCTTTATTAACCAAGCTTGGTGATAACAGGACCCACTAGAAACTAGCAAATAACAAGTTCACGTGGCAATTCAGTATGAATCAAAACCAGTGATGGTCATTACTGTGAAGTCTGACTATTAAACTGAAGACTTATGTCCCAGCTTCCCCAGCAGTATAAGTTATCCTAGGAGATATGGAGCAAATAACCTGGACACACTTACAAAGCTATAAACCTTCACTTTTCCTGGCTTCTCTGTCCACATTCCATTACTGCTAGACCTCATCTCTCCCAGAACTCTTGAAAGTAACACAAATTAGAAATATAAAGCACAGGTCTGGCACAGTAGCCCAGTGGCTAAAGTCCTTGCCTCACACACACTGGGATCCTATATGGGCACTGGTTCTAATCCTGGAAGCCCTGCTTCCCATCCAGCTTCCTGCTTGTGTCATGGGAAAGCAGTCACCTGGGAAAGCAATCGATGATGGCCCAAAGCCTTGGGACCCTGCACCCACATGGGAGACCAAAAAGAAACTCCTGGCTCCTGGCTTTGGATCGGCTCAGCACCGGCCGTAGTGCTCACTTGGGGAGTGAATCATCTGACGGAAGATCTTCCTCTCTGTCTCTCCTCCTCTCTGATATCTGACTTTCCAATAAAAAGAAAATAAATCTTAAAAAAAAATACAAAGCATCTTAGCATTAACATCTTCACTGACTTACCCAAGCAGTGAACAAAGGGTGAGGAATACAGATATACAGGGGCATTCTCAGGGGCTTCCTGTCCTCGGAGTCTGTCTGCAGGAAGTCAAAGAGCAAGCAGGTGCTAAGGAAGCCAAGAGTCAGAGTGCCAGAGCAACAAAAGCTCACAACTGTTTCATGGGCCTTTATGGGGGCTTGTGCACACTGCAATACCGCCCCCTCTCATGTTCTGGATGGTGATAAGTGTGCATCACGAGTGGGCAGAAACAATTATGTGAGTAGGAAAGGCATGTAACTAATTGCCCAAGTGAACAACACCCACAGGGTTGCAGACTTTCAAACCCAGAGTGCTGCACATGCACCTTCCCCAGGGTCCCCCTGCTCTGGCTCTCCCTCTCCCCAGGGTGACACTGGGTTCGCTTGTTTCCTTACCAGGTTCTCTCTCTTGGGAATGCCATAAGCAGTGTTTATAAATACCCAAAGTGCTACTTCTTGCCATCACCCACACACTCTTCCCATCTCAGCTTAAATGGCTGCCATGACCCCGTGTGAGTACAGCATCAAGTGCAGAGCTAGAACTGTTGCCACCCAAGTCTCTGAGGACCTTACTCTAGATCTGTTCCTAGCCTTCCCATGAAGTCACCAAGGATGGCTCCAGCATGAAAGGAAAATAACGTCGCTTAAAGCTCAAGCTCACCATCATGACTCCCACTTTGTGAAAGGAGACATAGCTCCTATCAGTGGGGAAAAAAACTGCTTTACTATTCCTTGACATGAGGAGGTGTTAGGAGAGACCACAGATTGAGATTGCAAAGCTTTGTTTTGTTTTGGTTTGGTTTTTGCAGTGAAAGGTGAGGCTCTAAGAAGAAAACCCCTTCCAAATATGATTGGAACATGGAAATAAATAATAGCTGCACACGGTAGAAAATTCAAATGTGGGAAAGCATGCCTTGCGAATGAATCCTTGCATGTGGGTCTAAGCAGGACTGGAGAATCCATCCCTCCAAATGGCACAGTGAGAGGAAATTGTATTCTGGGGAGTGCCTCAGGTGATGGGCTTGTAAAGGGGTGAGAAGGCCCAGCAGGGAGGTGGTCAGGGAGAAGGTCTTGGGCAGGTGACCTCCAGGCCTAGTGATAGCCAGTATGGGAGTTATTACCACTTGCCTTGTTGATCTCACCACGCCATTGGCAGAGCTGGCCACACTCAGGTCCCAGGGAGGGTTTTGGAGGCAGGCATGGCAAGACAGCTCCAGTTGCCTTGGACTGTAAACAGCCCCAGGGAGAGCTGAATCTGAGGCGTGGGTCCACAGGGAGGACAGAGAATTTGAGCTAGTCTTTGGAGGGCACAGAGCTACCCATCAGAGGCAGGATGGGGCTCCAGCAAGTTTGACCTCATTTCTAAGGACACAGGACCTCGTTTCACATCAGCCTTGCCAGGAGACTTGCTTTGCGACACTATCATCTTGGCTTGCTCATTTTGCATTCCTGACTAGATGGAAGGCCCTCTAAGGCCAGGCACTGGCTCTGATTTCTTCTTATTCTACCCAGTCCACAAAAGTCAGCTCAGCACTGAATCCTTGATACAAAAACTTGATTGTGCTGAACTGCACATGACGTGTAATTTTCTTTGGGTCCAGCGAAGTAGCATAGTGGCTAGTATCCCCACCTTGCATGCACCAGGATCCCACATGAGTGCCAGTTCGTGTCCCAGCTGTTCTACTTCCCTTCCAGTTCCCTGTTTATGGCCTAGGAAAGCAATGGAGGATGGCCCAAAGCCTTGAAACCCTGCACTGCCCCTGTGTGGGAGACTTGGAAGAGGCTCCTGACTTCAGACGGACTTAGCTCTGCTGTCGTGGTCACTTGAGGAATGAACCAGTGGATGGAAGAGCTTTCTATCTGTCTCTCTTTCTCTGTGTATCTGCCTTTCACATAAAAATAAATAAATCTTTAAAAATATATCATCTTTGCCATTTTAAGTGTAAAGTTCCGGGGTGTTAAATTCGTCCCAATTGTTGTGTAATTACAACCCTTGCGCATCCCCACGACACCTTCTGTCTTGTAGAAGTGAAACTGTATGCTTACACATCCCCATCCCCCCTCACCCAGCAGCCCTTGGTAACCACCACTCTGTTGTCCATCTTGCTGGATTTGGCTAGTTTAGGTGCCTCATATCAGTGCAGCCACCTGGGATTTGTCACTGCGATGGTTTATCTCAACTAACACAAGGCCTGTACGGTCCATCCAGACTGTACCATGTTTTAGAATTTCCTTCCTCTATAATCCTGAACCATATCCTGTTGCATGTGTACCATGCTTCACTCTTCCATCAGTACAGACTTGAATGGCTTCCTTGTTTTAGCTAGTGGGAACATGTTGCTGGGAACATGGGTACACATTCATGTTTGCAAGACTGCCATCTATCAGGCATATAATCTCAAATGCAACATGCAATCCTATGGAAATCCTATTTTTTTAAAGTTTTTTTTTTTATTGCAAAGTCAGATATACAGAGAGGAGGAGAGACAGAGAGGAAGATCTTCCGTCAGATGATTCACTCCCCAAGTGAGCACTACGGCCGGTGCTGAGCCAATCCGAAGCCAGGAGTTTCTTTTTGGTCTCCCATGTGAGTGCAGGGTCCCAAGGCTTTGGGCCATCATCGATTGCTTTCCTAGGCCACAAGCAGGGAGCTGGATGGGTGGGGTGAGGGAATGGTTGTTTAGGAAAATTGTGGTGAGTTGAGATTGAGTGTAGGTTAATAGGGAATAAAGGAATGAAAAGGGTTTGAAGTGGGGTTTGTAGGTGGGTGGTAGGGTGTGGGGTGGGTAGATTTTGTGTTTGGTGTGTGGTGGTGAGGAATTGAAGTGGTGAGATAGAAAGATTTAGAAGTATTATGAATTGGAGGGGGGGTGAATTTGAATGGTTAATGGTTAATGGAGGATGAGATATATATGGTTGATGGGTAGATGAGGGAGGTGGGAGATGGAAGGGGGAAGGAGATGGGATATTTGGAGGATGGTTGGTGGTTATGATATGTGAGGGGTAATGTAAAAGGGATGGAGTTGGTGTGTAGGGGGGGAGTTGGTGATAAAGTTGGAGTGTGATTTGGAGGGAAGAATGGAGTAGGGGGTGTGTTGGATGGGATATGGTGGTATGATTTGTATTGAAATAATTATGTTTTTATTGGGTGAAGTGGGGGGAGTTAGAAGTTAATTATAGAGGGGTGGGGAGTATGAGGGGTGTTTTGGGATGGGATGAATAAGTTTGATTGGTGGGTTGTTAGATAGGAATGAGAAGGGGGGTGTGTGTGGATTGATAAAAGGGATGTTGGGGTGTGGTATGATGATGGGTTGGGGGAGGTGATGAAAGGGGATGGAGGAGTTGTTTTTTGGGTGGGATTGTTAGTTAAAGTTGGTGTTTTGATGTGGGGGGGTTGGTGTTGGTGTGAGGATTGTAATAATGTTATATGTAGGGTATGGTTGAATTTTTGTTGGGTTGTTAGTGATGTGTTGGGGAAATGGAGGGGGAGGGATGGAGTATAATGATTGGGGGGAGGGGGGGTGATATTTGTGGGGTTGTTGGTTGGTGGAGTTGGGAAGGGAGTTGATAGCGTAAGTGTGAGATATTAGTTAAATAGAAAATTCAGTTGTTGTGTTTATTGTGCTATGTACTGTGGTGTGTGATGGCCCATCACATCCTTGTGGTGAGAGGGACTATGACTGAATCATTCATTTCTACCCCTTCTTCCCAA
Organism: Ochotona curzoniae; assembly: GCF_017591425.1. Classification (NCBI taxonomy): domain Eukaryota; kingdom Metazoa; phylum Chordata; class Mammalia; order Lagomorpha; family Ochotonidae; genus Ochotona; species Ochotona curzoniae. Next base: position 43,023,394 of record NW_024464918.1, read on the forward strand.
CGCACACATACACATACATGTACGTACATGCACAGATGTGCATGGCCTGAAAACAGCCCACAGGAGGGTAAACACATTGTCTGGGCTGCCCAGAGCTAGGTGCTAACTAGGCCCTTGCCACTAAGGTAGTCGTGCTGGCCAGCCCTGCAGCAAAGTCCTTGAGTAACTCAGCTTCTGCTTCCCCCCACACCCTTCAATCAACAGCTCAAGGAACCACAAAGCCATCTTTTATGGCTATCACACTGGCTGGGCTGCAGAAGCACACATAAGGCCGTTTCTCAGAGATGAAGGTTGCAATGGGGAAAGATTGGCTTTGACTGGGGAAGAGGGTGGTGCAAGATTGCCAGACGCCTTTGTAACTGCTGACTGCAGCCCCACAGGTCTGGAACCAGCTCCAAGTCAAATACATATACCCTGCCCAGAGCAGGCTCAGCCCCGTCCCTGGCTACAGCGATAACCTCGCTGCCTCCACTGGAAAGATAAGGAAGCAAAGGCATAGAAAGGGTAACTGAGCCATGCAGACATTCACAGGGGAGTCAGGAGTTAACCACAGGGGGCTAACACTCAGTTCACAAACCCTTAAAGGCTCTGGGTGACTGAATCTCCCCAACTGAGGTATTCATTATCTCCTAGACAGAGAAAAAAATTGCTAAGTGATCTCACCATTATAATAACAGCATGGAACTCATTAGAGCGTATGGACAAACAAGCTAGCCACTGGCTCGCTACCTTAGTCTCATGGCATGGTTCCATTGAAGGTTTTGGTTTAGTTGTTTGCAAGTGAATCAGAATGCTCACGGCATGTATCCATCTGTCATTTTGCTGGGCCCAAACTTATAGCAGCACTGGGAGGCTGGTCCAAACTACTGGAAATAAGCACTCCAGTAAGTAAGGAAAGTGTTGCTCAGTGGCTATATTTCAACATGGCTTTGTTGGCATCACTTGTCACCTTCCCTGGATTTCTTAGGAAGTCACATTTACAAAGAACGACTTTCTATGGAGGATAGTTCCTTGAAAAATAAGCCAACATGTGTTGACAATAGGAGGGAGAGAAAGATAAGAAGTGGAGGCTAGTGTTAGTTCATGAGCCAAAAAACCCGAAAGTTTAGGATAAACCATACAGTAGAAGATTAAGTCAACGGGCACTCAAATTTACAAGGGACAAAATCCACCTAATTCCTAAACAATAACAGGAGAAAGCAGTCTATGAAATCACTTGGAGCAATCAACAACCACAATAACAAACAAGCAACATTTCAGTTGACCAAGAAAAAAAAAAAACTCAAGATGTTGAAAAGCATCTGACCCCTAAGACGAAAATGGAACCCTCAATGGAAATAGAGTTTGGGTGTAGAGCAATTACTGGAGTGAAGCCTTTCCAGACACACACACTTAAGGATCACTAGATCTTCACACCTGAGTCTGGAGAGGCACAGAGGCCTCCTGGGAAATCCCTGCTCACCCCATCAACCTACTCATCCTCCATCCAGCTTTACCCCAATGGGCAGCCAGCCCATTTCAGTTGGGATGTCATGCTGGTGGGCCACCTTGTGGTGGAAAGGATTACTGCAAGCAACTGACCCCAGGGCTTCTATTTTGGTTTCACTAAACTCATTAATTCATCCAATGACTTGTAGAGTGTCTGATGCTGTGAACATAATAGAGAACAAGAGAGGGTCCTTCCTTCAGGAGCTGCATAGTGGGGCAATTACATAAAATATGAGTTGTAGATCAAGATACACGTGGAGCAACAAGAAGATAAGGTAGGAGGGGTCGTAATCCAAGTGCCATCAATGCTGGGTCTGAGGGTGAGCAAACATTTTTTAAGCAAAGGAGGAGAGGGGAAAGGATGGCCTTATAGACAGAGGGAGCAGCCTGCCTAAGAGTCGGGTGTCAAGACAGTAAGCACACTAAGGGCTAGCCCTGTGACACACAGTGTAAAGCCACCATCTACAAGCACTGGCATCCCATACAGGCACCGTTGGTGCCCTGGCTGTTCCATTTCTGAACCACTCCCTGCTGATGGCCTAGGAAAGCACACAGTCTAATTGTCCAAGTTCCTGCCACCCAGGTGGGAGACCCAGATAAACATCTTGATTCCTGTGCTTCAGCATGGCCTAGCCTTGGCCATTGTAGCTATCTGGGGGGTGAGCCAGTAGATAGAAGATCTCTCTCTTTCTCTAATACTGACTTTCTAATAGAGAGACACCTGGCTTTGCTAGGTGTTAAGCTTTGCTGAGAACCTGGAACTTCATTCTTGGGGCTGTGAGAACCATTCATTACCAGGGAAAGGTCAAAAAAGCCCATAGAATTTGAGTATCTCCCAGGCATACACCTCTTACCTCTTAGAGCCCTCCCATTGTAACCCACATGCTGAGGAGGGCAGTGATGTTATTCTTTAATTTGTGTTTTCTCCCCTCGCCTATGTTGCTCATTCACATGCCCTTGGTCTCTTTTTTCCTTCCATCAGCAAAGAAATGTGCCGTGTGTTGCAATCATTCCTTAACCTGGGCAGAGCTTCAGTTTCTGCTGGAGGAACTCTGGAAAAGCCAAACTCCTTTCTTGGGCCAAAGTCCATGAAGGGAGGCGGAGGCCACTCTCGGGGGAAACCTGGGGGCTCTCATGCATGGACATCCTAGGGACGCTTGGGTCACATGGCAGCTTCCCAAACCTACTCAGTCCTCACTCAAGGGACGAGGGTTTTGGCAGGGCCATCTGCACATGGGGTGAGCCTGGGGCTCATTCAGGTGAGCAGCACAAATGTGGTGGTCAGAGCCCAGGTTCTGGAATGCAGTCCCGCTCACCGTCCAGTCTCAGACCTGTCTTGTCCTGGGTATGACTCAGCTGTTTGATCTCAAACCAGTTACTTCATCTCCCTAGCCACTGCTTCCTATTTCTTGAAAAAACAGGACTAAGTATCATAAAAAATCTATTTGATGCTGTCACTGGGAAGATTAGATGAGGTTATGTGCCAATGTTCTTGGCACTGGATCTACGATACAGGAAATGTTCAATAAAGGTTAAAGAACAAACACAGTCAGGGGCCCAGCGTGGTAGCCTGGTGACTAAAGTCCTCATCTTGCAAGCACCAGAATCCCATATCAGTGCCAATTCATATCCTGGCTGCTCCGCTTCCCTTCCAGCTTCTTGCTTGTGACCTGGGAAAGCGGCAGAGGATGACCCAAAGCCTTGGGACACTGCACTTGAATGAGAGACCTAAAAGAAGCTCCTGGCTCCTAGCTTCAGATCAGCTCAGCTCTGGCTGCTGTGGCCACTTGGGGAGTGAACCAGCAGATGGAAGACCTGTCTCTGTCTCTCCTGCTCTCTATAGATCTAACTTTCCAATAAATGAATACATCTTTTTAAAAAAAAGAAAGAAAGAAAGTCAGGTCTCAGTCTACATCTTGGTCATAAAGAGCTTAAAGGTTCATGGCAGGTGGCAGGTCTGGGAAACAGGAGCCAGGAGCTTCTTTCGGGTCTCTCATGCAGGCTTGGGTCATCCCACTGCTTTCTTTTTTTTTTTTTTTAAGATTTATTTTATTTTTATTGGAAAGGCGGATAAACTGAGAGGAAGACCTGTCCAATGATTCACTTCCCAGGCGGCCGCAGCGGCTGGAGCTGAGTCAATCCAAAGCCAGGAGCCTCTTCCGGGTCTCCCACGCAGGTGCAGGGTCCCAAAGCTTTGGGCCGTCCTTGATTGCTTTCCCGGGCCACAAGCAGGGATCTGGATGGGAAGCGGGGCTGCTGGGATTAGAACCGGCGCCTATATGGGATCCCGGGCGTGCAACGTGAGGACCTTAACCACTGCGCCATCGCGCCGGGCCCCCCACTGCTTTCTTAAGCCCCAAGCAAGGAGTTGGATGGAAAGTGGAATAGCCAGGATACTAACAGGTGCCCATATGAGTTCCCAGTGCTTGCAAGGTGAGGATTTGGCCATTGGGTCATCGCGCTGGGTCCTCTGGTTTGCCCTTTTTCCACCACAGCCTGCATACACTACTCAGTGTACTCACTCCTGACACATGTCTCTTAGGCCTCCCACATGGGAAGCAGGGGAGGATGCTAAGAAGGAAAAAGCCCACAGTCAGTTCCATGAGTTCCGTAAGTCATGTCCATAATGGGTGGCATCCACGTGACACAAGAGCTTGTTAGACACATGGATTCACAGGGCCCCTCCTACAGAAGACTCGGACATGATGTAAACCTGAAACTGGGACCACAGACAGGAATGTGAAATGATGTGAACACTTCGAGAAACACCCGGGTAATTCCTAAATGGTTCAACACAGAACTGCCATGGCAACCTACCAGTTCCACTCCTGCCAACAGAAGTCAAAAACAAATATGCACAGAATCACAATACATGAACTCATTCTAAAATGTTCATAGTGACATCATTATCATAATCCCAAAGTGAGAACAATGCAAATGTTTATGAACTGAATAATATAAAAGTTATTAACATACAACGGAATATTCTCAAAAAAAGAGAAATAGACTACCAATGCAAGCTACATTATAGATGGTCCTTGTGAGTCTTATGCTAGAGAAGGAAGTCAGTCACAAAACGCCACTCATTCTGTGATTCCATTGGTATGAATATTGAGTAAAATCTGCCAGAGTCAGAAACACACTATTGGTGGTCTAGAGCTGAGAAGGAAAGGGGTGCTGAGAGAGGAGAGTGAAGAGTTGGGAATTTCTAGAATTCACTGTGGCGTTAGATGTGCAACTCTGTAAATGTATTAGGAGATATTGAAATGTACACTCTAAAGGGTTGAATTTCATGGTACCTTAACTGCACATGAGAGGCTGCTAAAGGGGCCCGTGCTGGGGCATTACACGTTAAGCTGCCTCCTGCTGGAGCTGGTTTCCCACATTGCTGGTTTAAGTGTTAGCAGTTCTATTCTCAATCCAGCTTCCTACTAATGGCCTAGGAAAGCAGAGGAGGATGGTCAAAGGTCTTAGACACCTGCACCCATAGAAGATCTGTCTTTCTCTTCTCTCTCTCTCTCTCTCTCTCTCTGTAACTCTGAATTTCAATTAAAATACATCTTTAAAACAACAACAAAATGATGCCACCTGAAGCACAGGTGCTTCTGATCCAGCTTCCTGCTAAAGGCCTGGGAAATCAGCAAAGGATGATCCAAGTGCTTGGGCCCCTGCATCCACACAGTGTACCTGGAAAAAACTCCAGGGTCCTAGCTTCATCCCGGCCCAGCCCCAGCCTTTGCAGCCATTTTGGGGAGTGAATAAGCAGATGAAGAATGACATCCTTCCCTCTCCTCCCTCAACATGGTCCTAACTCTGCCTTTCAAAAAAATTTGTTTTTTAAGAGTCTGTTAAAACACATGAAATTATATCCAAAATTGACTTCAGAGGTGGGAACATGACCCACCAAACCCAACCACATTAAAGATAGGCAGAACACCGGGAGAACACCCTTTATTTGCTACATACAGCCAAGCCTGAGGGTAGACAGTAAATCCTTCAGATCCATGAGCCACCTGGGGTGGCTATTTGACATGTTCAACTCAGAGAGTGCTGACTACATGGGACATGCAAAGCACTTGCCCACCCCAAGGGTATAATGCAAGCTCCTTCCTTGGGTGCTGTGTCCATCAGGAGGCACTCTTCGACAAGACCCTTGAGTTAAACAGCAGAACCCCCTCCGCAAATAATTTCATTCTGTCCTCTCCTCCTTGTCTACATGGGGAAGACTGAGGGCCTAAGAGTAGCAAGGACTTGCCCTGAGACAAACACACAGATTAAACTGGGGTATTGTGCCTTGCCTCTGTCAACAGATACACCCATACCACGGGGCGATAACAGCCACAGGCAGTGCCAAAGTGGTGGCAAAGGCTCTTTCTCAAGGACACCTGCTGCAGAGAGATGACTGCCCCCTCCTTGTGCAAAGGGACCCCAATGTCCTTTCTCATGTCTCAGTCAAGCAGAAGGGTTTTCCAGAGGAGACAGAAAGCAGGGGAAGGAAACACTCCAGGATTCCCATTGCCCTGTGTGAATGCTGCCTGGATGTTGGCAGCAAGTTCTTTCTATGAAGATTGATTTCAGGCAAGGTGGGGCTCCTCTTGACACACCCTGGGGTGGGGTAGGGGACTAAAGCTTCCTCTGGGGAAACATACTGGGACCAGTCTCAAATGGACAATGGGATAGAGAATTTCTGTTCTTATGGGCTGTGTCAGGTGGAGTTCGCAGGGCAAGCACCAAACACTTGGAGAAGGATGACTTGGGAAGGCAAATGCAAGCTGCCCCAGTGGGTCTGAGACTCGAGCAGCAGGCTTGGACCAGCAGGAAGCCCTGCAGGGCCCAGCAGCAGGAAGCAGAAAGAGAAGGCATTGCCTTTCATAGGGACAAAAGTCAGCTATAAATGGGCACTGCCAACAGAGACCATCAGAGAATTTGCCACCACTCACCTCCCATGCATCTAGGAGGACCTGACCCCTCCAGCTCCAAACGTGCTGGGAAGCTGGGGGAGGGGTGGGGAGGAGCAACAACTCTCCCTGCTCCTAGACAGTGGGAGAAGTAATCCCCCTTTGTGGAAGGCAGGTGCTTTGAGGAGGACCAAGACCTGCTGCAGACCTTAACTAAGAGCTGCCTACCAGCCAGCCCAAATAGCCAGGAGCTGGGAGACCGCACCTTCAGAGTCAGCTTGTGGCTGAGGCTGCAAACTAGTCCCATCCAGCTCCCCTAGCACCACAGTTGGCAAACCAAGGGCAATCAAGCACAGCACTGGAGTGTGTACACATGAATGAAGAGCTATCTGCTTATATCTACATGTCCTGGAGCCACCATAGTGATGTGAGGTGTCTTTTCCCTTTCCCAAATTCCCCGAGAAACAAATGAAGACCCAGCTGAATGGAACACACTTTGATCAAAAAAGGGGAGTGTTGGGGACAGTGCAGTGTTGTAACAGGCTAATTTTCTGCCTGCTGATGCCAGCACCACAATGGGCATACACTCATATCCTAGCTGCTGCACTTTCCAATCCAGCTCCATGCTTTTGGCTCAGGAAAGCAGCCGAGGATGTCCCAAGTCTTCCACGTAGGAGGTCTAAAAGAAGGTCCTGCCTCTCAGCTTTGAACCAGCCCAGCTCTGGCAATTGCAGCCATTTGGGGAAAAAACCAGAAGACAGGAGATCTCTCTGAGCACGTGCACATGTGTATATGTGTGTAACTCTGACTTTCCAATTAAAATGAATAAATCTCAAAAAAAAAAAGGAAGTGGATTGTTTAGGAAGTTGGGATGACACTTGGGGCTCACCTACGGGGAAGGGACTGAGGACTCAATTTAGAGGGGCAATTGAGCTGCCTCTCTTCCACAGCGCCCTCATGTGGTAGATCCAACAACCACAAGCTGCCAACCTTTCCAGCTTCCGAACTTTTCTTCCTTCGAGATAAACAGGAATTAGAACAGTCCTTTGTCCTAAGTACCTATCCTGGGAAAGGAGAATTCCAAGTTGGGAAGAAGGAGAGGAGGTGGGAGCAGGTCTCAAATCTCTGTATTTTTAGTAAAATAAATAAATAGTGACACAGCGTCTAAGTGACAACAGACTTGTTAGATTCACTTGGAAACTGACTCCTACTAGCAACAATCGTCCAGCTGCCTTCCAATCCATTTCAGTTGTCTGTGTGTTTGACCATGAGGATATCATGCTCCTGCTTGCCCACTGCCCTGCTCAAGGTCAGACACACTGTGTCATTGCTATTTCCTTCATCAAAAAGGGACATTAGGTGTTCATGTATGGAGATAAGAAAGGAGATAAAAACCCTTGACCTTCATATCCCCTCTAATCCTGGGCAGGATTTATATGAAACTCACTTTGCACTGGGAGTCCTGATCCTCGGTCCCAATGTCACCACTAACTTGGTGTACAACCTTGAGTAAGTTGCTGGAGGTCTCTGAACCCCACATCCAGACTCAGTCAAAATAATTCTGCTTTTGGCCCACTGGAGAAGCCTGATTAGTCTGAATGGCATTCAGGTTGTAGAGGCGGGGAAAAGACAAAACAAGTGCTGGCAATAAGTAATTGCAGGGAGGATTCCCACTGTGGTGTAGGTGTTTTTTGTTTTTTGTTGTTTTGTTTTGTTGTCTGCAGTTGGGAAATGAGTGATAGGGTTTGGGTTCAGACAAAACAGTCCTTAGAGGGTCAGTGTCAGTGCAGCAGGTAAGATGCTGCTGAGGAAGTCACAGCCCACATGTGAGGACCTGCTTAGAGTTCCCGCTCTGATTCACGCTCCTGCTGCTGTACACCCTGGGCACCAGCAGGTGATAGTTCAAGTAGTTTGGGTCCTGACACCCACACAGGAGACCCAGACTGTGTTCCCAGCTTCTGGCTTCAGCCTGGCTTAGCCCTAGCTGTTGCAGGCATTTGAGGAGTGAACCAGCAGATAGAATATTTCAGTGTGTCTATTTCTTTGCCTCTCAAATAAACTAAAAATAAATTTAAAAGTTAAAAATTAAGAAGAAAAGAAAGGCAGCTGGTAGAAAGTTTCTTTCTATGTGCGTTGTGTGTGGCTCTGTGACCCTGCCTGTTTCCATCCCTCTGTCAGCTCTTCCTGAGTTTCTGGCTCTCCCTGCCCCCAACCTTCTCGCACCTTGTCTCAGCCGAGTGTTTGCATGGGTGGCAGCTCGGGGCCCTTTTCCAGTAGCTCTGCCTTCCTGTCACAGCTGTGGTTGACAAGATCAGACCGAGCCAAGACCGCCTCCAGCTCCAGGCTCAGAAGGCAGAGCCTATGAGTGGCTGACAAGGCTCAGGAGGGTACAACACAGGACCACCATGACAGATTAGGGCAAAATGGCTCCAGGCTACCACACTCCATCTCTGTAGAGGTGGTGAGGTTCTGCCAGCTCTCGGTGGGTGGGTGGGCACTTTCAGGCCTACTCTAACAACACAAGTTCCCCTAACTCAGCCCCATCTGCAGCCTTTGGTACAAATGCTGACTCCCCCACCTACTCACGGGATCACTGGGGGCAAGATCATGAATCTCTTCAAACTCCAATTTCTTGGTTAGGAAATGTCTATAATTAGGGAATGAGTTGATATGGAGTGGAATCTACCAATCTAGTCACCACAGGCTTTTGTATGGCTTGTGAGCTAAGGGTAGAATTTTTTAAATACCTATTTATTCATTTGAAAATCAGAATTAGAGTGAGAAAGAGAGAGAGAAGCATTTTCTATCTATTGGTTCAGTGCCAGTGGCCACTATAGTGGTCAGAGCTGAGCCAGGCCACTATGAGAGAGCTGGATTGGAAGTGGAGTGGCTGAGACACAAACCAGTGCTACGTGGGATGTCAAAGTCACTGACTACAATACAACACCATGAACCTAAGTATAGATTTTATATCTTTAATGGTAGGAGGGAAAAGTCAAAAAGCATTATTTCATGACAGTTAAGATGATATGAAATTCAAACTTCATCAATAAAGCTTTGTTGGCACACAGCTCTGCCATGCACTGACATATTGCCTATGGTCACTTTTGTACTATAGTGGCAAAGAGTCAAGTGGTTGTATGAGCCAGTATGCATGGCACAGGGTTAAGAGTACAAGCTATCTGTTTTGCCACTTACTAGTTGTGTGGCTTTGGAAACGTCAATTAATTCCCACGTGCATCAACTTCTATGAGGACAATGTGTCAGACATTCAGCCTAGCAGTCAAGATGCCTGTCTTCCACCTGAAGGTGCCATGGCTCAACCCCCACCTCCAGCCCCCGAGCCCAGCTTCCCACTCAGGTGGACCCTGGGAGACAGTGGGGTAGTCCAAGGGCCCCACAGGGGCCGCCCCCTGGAGGCCTGGGTTGAGGTCAACTTCAGCCCTCTCAGTCATCAAGTGACTTTGGGGAGTGAACCAGTAGATGGGATCTGTCTCTTTGTCTTCCAGATAATTTGTAAATGGAGATAGCAATTGTTATAATGGGTGGTTTTGAGGACTATATGTGTTAAAATTTATAAAGCACTGGACCAATGTCTGCTTAGAATATTATGCAAATATAGAAATGAGATTATGTATATGAAGAATCAAGCTTTTAACTTGTTTTGGATTTGATATGGAGCAGAATCAAAAGGAACAGTGGCTTTGTCCCTAGTACTATCCTGGGCATACTTTCTATCTATATGGGAGTGTGCTTCTCTCAGTCTATGTAAAGGGGCAAAATGCGGCATAAGTTTAGGAAGTTAAGTGGGCTGTGGGTGAGGGATAGGGGGACTCGGACAGGACACCCAACCCCTGAGTCTCTGAGACCACAAGGAATGTAATTATATCCCAAGGCTGGGTGATTCCAGGAGTCGCCAGATAGGCTCACTTTCACCCCTAGGGAGCAGATTAAGGTTTTTCCGGCTGCTGATAAAGTAGAATTCTTTCCCTGCAGCAGGGCACATCCTCTGGGCACACTTTGGCCAAGGAAGAGTTGGGTGAGTTCTACCTGAGAACATGTGCAAGCCAGGAGCCAATGCCAGTCCATCTGCTGCTCTCGGGGCAAGAGATGATGGGAGTGGGGGACTGATGGGAAGGTCCGGAGACATCTCCAGCTGTATCCACATGCCTCTTACCTGCCCCGAATGCCACGTGAGCTGAGCAGAGTAAAGGCCAAGATGTCTCCTCCCTCTTTCTACAAGACCTATTTCTGTTAATGCAGCCTGACAGTGCATTCACTCCAGCTAAGCATTATGCTTTATATTTACATGGTTTTTGTATATGCTGCTAATAAGTCAGGTCTCTCTTCTGATCACTGGAGATCTTCCAACTTCTCTCCCACCTTTGCAGAACCATTTGTAACCTGACATTGCAATCTTTCTAAGACTCTGAGAGTTAAAAGTCTTGTCCTCTTGGAAGACAGCGGTGATCAAAGAGCAGACAAGGAATTAGCTCTCATTTATAGGTTTTGTTTTTGCTTGCTTGTTTATTTGTTTTGATTCTTCAATCGTGACCAAGCATCCAAGTATTGCACTTAGGCAATACTTTCCAGCTCATCATCTGGTATAGTTGGGGCATTTGCTCTTGATAGAACCCTGGGAGTCCAATTCTGCTCTCCCACAGCCACTCCCTTTACAGTACCCCACTGGCATACATCTCAAGCCTTCGTTGGATAGTCCAAATAGCACTTATTATGTTGGTTGCTTTGAGTCACAACAGGCAGAGTGCTAATATAGCCTGACTCCACTATAAAAGGGAAGTTTCCTGATTATGTGTGTGACATGAACAAGATTTTCTGGCATTAGGCCCGGCTGTGTCCCGTAGTTTAGGGTTTCTCTATCTCTTTGCCTTGTGTTAGCTTTCATTCTCAGAGAAGCTTTTCCCTAGGGGTGATTGAAATCCCCAGGCTCATTTCTGATAGCTGGTGGAAATAGAATTTTTATCCCTAAGGAATTCAAACATGAGGCCTAGGACTTGCCTTTCACGGAACAAAGCAGGAGTTTTTGGTCTCTAAATCGGGCCTTGGGCAAAAGGCTTTGCACACAGCAATGGAATAGGCCAAAGGTGTACATTCTGGGAAAGGAGGCCACAGGAGAGCTGGGCATGAGGTGAGCATCTGGCCCAGCAATTAAGATGTTCACAGTCCTAATCCAAGTATCTGGGTTCGAGTCCAGCTGTTCTGCTTCTGATCCAGCTCTCTACTAATGCATCTGGGAAAGCAGCAGAAGATGGTCTGAGTACTTGGGCCTCTGCCACACATGCAGGAGACCTGAATGGAGTTCTAGGTTACTGGCTTTGGCTTAGCCCCACCTTGGCTGCTGATGTCATTTAGCGAGTGAATCAGTGGATAGAAGATCTGTGTGTGTGTTTCTCCCTGTCACTTGGCCTTTCAAATAAATCTCCTTAAAAATTTTTCCGAGAAATTCTGCCTGTGGAGATGGTGCTTCAATAGATCTGATATGGATTCTGCTTCTAAACTGGCTGAAGCAAAGACATTTTAAAAAATGATAAAATAAAAAGAAAAAGGAATAGGTTGATTCATGTACCTGAATAGCCCATATAGACTTCAGGCATGGCTGGATCCAGGAACTTATAACCTATCACCAGCCATGCCTATTCCCTCCTGCACAGACATACACATTGAGACCTGCCTCTATGTTGGCTTTATTCTTAGCCAACAGCTAGCAGTCCAGGATCTCAGAGCAACCCCTCTTTCAGAGTCCTCACAAATCCCTGGGGGTGCCACTCCAGCTGGCTCCTGCCCCTGCACTGACCCCTCAGCCTGCAACTGGCTGGGCTTGGGATAAATCTGCCCCCTGAAGTTCCAGGGGATTGCATGGGGCCTCCATTCATACCAGCTGGGGGCCATGGAGGCCTGGCTGGCTCTCTGGAGGAAGATGGGGGGGGGTACTCTGCTCAGTGGAAGCATAGTGGGTGCTGAGCAGCAAGGCACTCCGGAGTACAGAATATGTACTTCTCACCAAGCTGTCTGGTGCATTCTGATTTACAAGCAAGGATGGGGTCAACTGCTGGGAAGATGGCTGGTTTAGGGCTCATGGGAGCCAGACATTCCCTTTCCTCCTAGGAAATTTTCAAACAGAAATGAAAACAAACAAACAAAAAAAATCAAAACAAAAACCAGACACCCAAATGACCCTGTGCTGGTGGAAAGAGGGCTTTGAGACCTCTCACCAACCCCCAAGTAACCCCTAAGGCACCTGAGTCCCTGCCCACCCCTCACCCTTCTCCCCGTGAGTCCCTGGGATCTCACTGCTTCCCTAGGTTCCTCTGGTTTTGGCTCAGCGGTCTTGCATTTGGTGCAGTGGGCAGTGGTGAGAGCTCAGCACTACCTGGTGCTGTTCCCTCCTCCCGCCCTCGCTCCCATCTCAAAAGCAGAGGGGGAGGGGCTGGCTGGCTCAGCAGGTGCAGGTGCATCAGGAGAGCCCCACTTCGGGATGCTCTGGCTTGGAAAGCCTATGCTGGCCTGAGGCCAAATGGGCTCTGCAGAGCTGCGTGGGCGTTGCTGACGCTCCGTCTGCCAGTGACGGTGACGGTGACGGAGGGGATGGCGGCCAGGCCGCATCCATTGCAGTAGTGGGAGAGGCTATGAGGCCATGGCGGCTGGGGAGAGGTGCTGGAGAATGAAGTCAATTTCACACTTTGTTAGTTTGGTTCAGGGCCAATTGAGGCCATCCTGAAACTGGGCTCAGGCTCTCCTGCCTCCTCCCTCCTTCTCTCCCCAGCAGAAAAGGCGGCTCTGAAATGCTTGTTGAGGAGGCAGCAACGCTGCTTTCTGCTCAGAACCCACAGCATCCAAACAAGAAGCGAGAGATTGCTGCAGCCCAGAGCGGCATGCAGAGCTCAGAGGTGAGCCGACAACCAAGGGTGGGGCTTGCTATGTGCTCATTCATTCACTCATTCGTTCTCCCATCATCTGTTCAGTGGACACGTGCAGAAGCCTATTATGGGCCAGCAAACTCGGTTGGGTGCTAAGTTAAAATGAGTATCCTAATGGAGCCTCCTCCTTCAGGCATTTACTCAGTAGCTTTTCACCGAGCACCTACCACCTACTACACACAGTGCTAGGCTCTGGGATGCCAAGTTAGCAGGCAGACATGGCATGGCCCTAGCCCATGAAGTAGACAGAGGGGAGATCATCCAGCAAAAAGGCAACTTCAACACAGAGGCAAAAGCAGCCTAGCAGAGGTGCATCACAGCAGGCTTCCTGGAGGCAGAGCTGCATTCCTGATGCTGAGAAGAGAGCTTAGCAGGGGAGGCTGGGTAGGGAAGAGCAGGGGCCCCAGAGGATCAGATAAGAGTCAGCTCAGCTGGAGTGCAGTGTTGAAGGAGGAAGGATTAGAACACAAAGCCAAGGTCAGAAGCCCTGGGATGAGAGGCAGGGTGAGGTGAGGTCTGTGCAGAAAATAGGAAAGGCACAAGAGGTCTCCAGAGGCTCTTACTGGGTCACATGTAAGTGCTCACAAAACCTCAGTGGGGGCATTCATCGGCAGTGGGTGTGATAAGGGGGTGCTCTGTGAGAGGCCTGGGGGTGTCATCATGCTCTGAGGGGGCTCCCTGGAGGTTAGACATTTGAGAGCCATGGACACAGACTCTACTCAAACAAACCAGGCTTAAAAACCTTCTCTATTCTTAATTCCCACGTGGCCAGCTCTGGGCCTTGGTGCTCCTGCCTGGGACTGGGCTCAGAGCACCCATCTGGTGGGGAAGTGCACTTAGGGCCCTAGAACGGTGTGAGCAGGATGATAAGACACAGGGCAGGGGAGGGGGCAACGTAAAGCAACCCAGTTGCTTCCCGGCTTCTTTAGATCAGCAGTCACAAACCTATCTCTGTGGCCTTCCTGGTCACATGAGTTGCTGAAGCCCCAATCTTGTCCTCTATAAAAATGGGACTCACACAATCTGGGAGTGGGAGAGGCCTGGGAGGGAAATAGTAGGTTCCTCCCTCTTGGGTTACCACTTTCACGAGAGGGCACAAAAACCAGGACAGCAGCTGGGGTGGAATGGGGTGTGGGACAGACTGGAGTACTGCTACACATTCTGGCAAACCAGGGTAGGGGGCGGGCCTAGTGAGGGTTATTGTGGGGCGCTCCAACTAGGCTGCAGCTCCCACTGGTTTATGCGAGGGCCAAGTACGTGCTGGGCAGAACCAGGGGCTGGAATGCAACACCCATTGGTTCCAGTGGAAGTCGGGGCTGAAAACAGAACCAACCCAACAATCGCAACCACCAGCTGATCAACGTGATGGACTGTGCCAGGCCCTGTACTTGCTAGTACATTCAAGAATTTGGTCTGAGAATACCTCAGGCAAAGTTTCTTTGGAGATCTCCCCAGTTGAAATGCTGGACTCAGAACCTTAACCAAGAAGAGAGAGAAGACAGAACAGGTCAATCAACCACCTCAGCTACATGTTGGCAGCAAAATACAGGGCAAAAAGAGACTCTATGATGGTCTATGTCAATCAGTGGATTCTTCAAAGACCTCATAGTGCTTGGAGTGACAAGATTGGCAGCGATTCATAACGGTTGAACTATCAAAACCATTTGAGCAAGAACCTCGGAGCATACCCTACATCCGGGACCTGGGGAGGGTGGGAAATTGGGTGGGCCTTCTCCATTAATACCCCCCTTTAAACATGAAGGAAAACAATATGGAAATAATAGTCTTACCCACTTTCCTATAGCCCTTGAACCTTTTACCCTAATTAACTATGTAAAGATTGTCAAAAATATAATAAAAAATTTTTTAAAAACCAGTGGAAAAACAAAAGGAGACAAAAAAAAATGGGGCTCACAATTCTTACCTGACAGGGCTGCTGGGAAGATTAAGAGCTGTATAAGGTGCTTAGCAACAAGCCTGCTACACAGTAGGTGTTAAATATGCACTCACTGGAATTCTCATTCACACGCTTCAGTCTCACGAGCACCCACCAAGGTAAGCTGAGCCATGGTTTTGTGCCAGATTCCATGCTGGGAGTCAGAGAAGAACAGAAAGCAAGGAAAATATCTGCCAATATTTTAAGTGGTGTGTGTGTGTGTGTGTGTGTGTGAGACAGAGAGAAGGAGAAAGACAAAGAGAAAGAGAGATCAACTCGGGCATGACTTGCTGTGTTATTGGCTGCACCAGACCAAAGAGGAAGCAAAGGTTCAGAGAAGGAAAAGGAGGTTTCCCCAAGTCAGGCTGCAGGGAAGGGGAAGTTGCAGTTGGCCCTGCACATCCAGGCCCAAAGGGACATTATCCCCGCAGAGGATCTGGGCTCAGCATCGCCGTACCTTCTCTACTCTCCTGCACCCAGTGCCAGCGAGCTGGCAGCCAAACTGCTCTGGAGGGATCTGGCCCCAGTTCTGCGGCTCAGCGTTTCTGTGACCTTGGCCATGTCGTTGAATCCCAGTAGCAAACAGGCACAAGTGAGGCAGGGCCCCCTAGGCGCTTGGCCCGCTGCCTGGCACACACCAAGGCCCAAGCAAAGCTGGCTTTCAATTTGAAGTGAAAGGACAATTTATTGGTGCCCATAAACAACTGAGAGATAAGACCTGGGTGGAGAGAGCCCTGGGCCACTGAACTACTGGAGGCAGAGCACAGCCAGAGGACAACTGTTGCTCTACTTGTAGCTCTTTCTCTTTGACTTGCTTGGTTTCTCTCATTCCCTGTGCTTCACACTCTCACTGCCTTTCTGGTTGGGTCTCTCTGTCTTCTCTGATGCTCACTCAGCCCTCTCTGCGTGTCACATTCACTCTGTCCCTCTCTCTCCATGTTGCTCTCCTTGTGTCCACTAGCCATGTCACTTTCTCTCTTCTCTCCCAGCTTCATTCTCTGTTCCCAAGATGCAGAACCACTGGCCTCAAGTAGGGCTGCCAGAATAAATACAGGCCGCCTCATTCAATTTCATATAAAAAACAAGTTTTTCAAATCAGTATATGAAAAATTACTCTAGTATTAGATAAGATGGATAAAGTTTCTATCTTTACAGGGTTTCTTGTGTGTGTGTGTGTATGTGTTTTATTGCAAAGTCAGATACACAGAGAGAAGGAGAGAGAGAGGAAGATCTTCTGTCCGATGATTCACTCCCCAAATGGCCACAACAGGTGGACCTGAGCCAATCCAAAGCCAGGAGCCAGGAGCTTCTTCTTGGTCTCCCTCACGCTTGCAGAGTCCCAAAGCTTTGGGCTGTCCTCAACTGCTTTCCTAGGCCACAGGTGAGGAACTGCATGAGAAGCAAGGCTGCCAGGATTAGAACCAGCGCCAGTGTGGGACACCAGCGCGTGCAAGGTAAGGACTTTAGCCTAAGCTACCATGCTGAGCCCCACAACTGTGGAACTCTTAACTGCTAGGCTAAATGCCTCCACCTGTGCTTGCTTCCTCATAAGTGAACAGGCAGTCACAAACATATCAATTCATGTAACTTGGAAATTGAAGAATGAACCATTATTTTGCAAACAGAGAGACATGGGCACAAGTGTTGGGTCTAGCTTAGCAATAGGAGTGATGAGGCGGCACTGGGGGAGTACCCAGATGGAGTGATGTCATGAGAAACTGATGCTAATGCCAGGTTCCACACACCACAAGGAAGTCACCCGCAGGCAGATCTGTGGGAAGAGCATCCCAGGGCAGAGAATGGCCAACATCAAGACCCTGAGTCAGCAGTGACCTCGATGGAGAAAAGCCAGGTGTGGCCAAGGGAGAGTGATACAGCCAGGTGGGTGTGGAGAAGCAGGCTGATGCAGCAGTGAATGTGAAGCACCTAGAGGACGAAGAGCTCGGGTGTGTGTGTGTGTGTGTATGTGTGTGTGTGCGCGTGCGCGCGCGCGTGTGTGTGTGTGTGTGTGTGTGTGTGTGTGTGTGTGTGTGTGTGTGTGTGTTTCAGCTTCCGGCACCAGCAGCAGTCCTGCGTCAGGGTCACAGCTGCAGACTGGGCGTCTGCTGACCCATGCATGACACAGGGGGCTGAGCAGAGTGTCAGACTTTGGGCGGGGAGGGAAGTAAGATGATTCAAATTTGATACCGCTACAAACAACACATTTTATGCCTATTGCTGGGTACCAAGAAAAACACATGGCAGCTCCACAACACAGACAAAAGCAGGGCAGCTGGGTCAGAGAGTTCTAAATGCGGGAATGGGTCACGCAGCTCCCACAAAGGGCACACACTTTGGACTCAGAGAAGTGGGGGAGGGTATGCAGGGGAAGGCATGGGATGGGGCTTTGGGCAGTTTTATGCGATGTGTGTGCACCATGGTTTTGGAGGCAGAAGGGGTGGAAAAGCAAAAACAACATGAAACACAAGTACTTAGAATGTGAAGAGAAATTTCACAAATGTATGAATGTCTGCCCTGGGACAAGGGTGTTCACAAGGACAGCTTTGAGAAAGGCTGCAGAGGCCTAAGTTGGTCAAGATGGTCCTGTCTCCTGGGCCAAGGGTATCTGAGGACATGGCTGCTGTCCCAGTCCCAAGGGGGTGACCTGCCTCTGTGACCTGCACCTGTTTTCAGCTCTGGAAGAACTCACGCACCCATGGGGTATGTTTTCAGAGCAACAGGAGGTAAAGGGTTGGGGCCACGGGCATTAGGGGAGAGGCTGACAGCACAGCCAACAGCAGCCCAGGGGAGAGAAACCCGGAGTGTGTGGCTGCTGTCCGCACTGCTCCAGAGGGGTCCTGGGAGGGTACAGGAGGGATCAGGGTTGCCCTGTGTCACCTGGAAATCAATGACTTATTAAGTACTACCTGGACCAGATCGGGGGTCATTGCTCCAGATCCCACTTAGACATCCCAATCACTCTCAGAGATGGGGGCTGCTTCCTGGTCTCCCACAAAGAGCAAAGGGAACTTTGAGAGAGATTATGTAACCCATACAGCTTGGGAGTGTGGGCTAGGATTTGACCTCAGCTGTATTGCACAGGAAGCCTGGGCTCCTGTCCATCTCTTCACCCCCAAGTCTGGCCCCTGGTCCTTGCTCTCCAGGACCTGTGCTCCCGTGCGAGGGGTCCAAAAAGCCCCAGTGGCTGGTCGGAAGCCCCTGTGCTCTTCCCAGGATCCTAACCTTGTGCCCTATTCTCAGTGGTGCGTCTTGCTATGACCCCTGTATCTGTAATAGGTCTGGGTCTCTAGAGCCTTGCACTTGAACCCCAATCCAAAGAAAAGAATCCTGCTGCTCACTTTGTGACCCAGTTCAACCTCTGTTCTGACTGGGCACTACAAGCAGCCTGTCCCCAAGTGCCCATTGGGCAGACACCTGCTGCCTCCCCACCATGCCCTTGGGGAGTGCAGCTAGGGATCTCTGAGCCCTCCAACCTCTCCACTGCTTCACCCGACCTGACCCTCTTCCAGCCCTGGCCACTGGCTCTGCCCCAGGGGAAAGGCTGGGGGCTCAATCCCAACTGCTTGTTCTGTGAAATGCTTTCAGAGTGAGGCCCTCCAGCTGGTTGAAGGACAGGTTTGTGTCTGATTTGTTTTAGCTTGCAGCTCTTGAGGGCTCCCTAGGTGCCAGACCCGAAGTTCCCTTACAGGACTCTCAGGCAGCCCGGAGCAGACTACAGAAGCGGGCCACTAATGCTGCTCAAGTCTGCCTCACAGGCTCTGCTGCAGGCCTGGGTGCCTGGAGACCCTCACTCAAGACAAGTCACCTGGGGGTGGCCATCTGGCCCAGTGATTGACACCTGCATGCTCTACCTGTATGTCTAGGCTAAATTCTTGGCTCTGCTCCTGACTCCAACTTCTGCTCAGACACTAGGAGGCTGTGGTTGTGGCTCAACTGATTGGCTTCTAAACATTTATGCAGGAGGCCTGGATCCACTGCAGGTAAATACTTGGGGAGCAAAGCCTGGATGGAATCTCTCTCTCTGTCTCTCATGAATAACAATTTTGAAAAGACAGACAGCCTCTTCACTGTCCAGAATCCTTACCCCACTCCCCATCTCCTCTGTCTGGGGAATACTGCCTTCCCAAGTTGCAGCCACACACTGAGGTTGCTGAGGCACAGTGGCTGAAAAACCATGTTCCTCTCCCCAGTCCTGCAGACCACAGCTTCTAGCCTTTGCTCTGACACCATGGCCCTTGGACGTCCTGTGTTGTCTCTTGTGGGCCAACAGTCTCAGCCCTCCTCTCTCTTTGATGGGAGCCTACACCCAGTGAGGATCACCAAGGATTCCTGGTGACTCAGCCAAGAGCCCTGGGCCTGTGTGCAGGGGAAGGGCTCCAGCAGCACCCTGTTGACTGGATTATGACCTGATTTCCTCCCCACCTTGGCCTTGTCAACAAGTTCACCAGCCAGAGACAGGCCAGCTTGTGCCGACGAGCACTGCTTTAGTCTGGCAATACCAGCAAGGGGAGCCAAAGGCAAGCCAAGGAATGCATTGGACAGCAGCAAGCCTGAAAGCAAAGAGCTGTGTCCAACTCCAGGCAAGTCCTCAAGACTCAAGACCTGGGGGCTCCTACACAGGGGAGTGGCCAGGCTTGTTACAGTCCCACATACAGAGGCAGACAGACCTTGCAAAATGCACTCCAGGTTTCCTATGTCTCTTCTAAAGTACCCATAATAATGACTGTGTTTGGAGGCTGGTGCTGTGGTACGGGGGGTTAAACCATGGTACGCAATACCAGCATCCCACACAGGTGCTGCCTCGAGTCCTAGCTGCTGTCCTTCCCATCCAGCTCCCTGCTAACATGCCTGGGAAAGCAGAAGACGGCCCAAGTGCTTGGGGCCCTGCCAACCATGTGGGATACCTGGATGAAGCTCCTGGCTTCTGGTTTCAGGCCAGCTCAGCCCTGGCTGTTGCAGCAACATAAGGAATGAACTAGTGGATGGAAGATCTCCACCTCTCCTTCTCTCTCCCTGTAATTCTTTCAAGTAAAATAAATACATCTAAAAAAACAATGATGATGACTGTATTCACTGAGTACTAATGGAGCAGATCTTAGGCTAAGTGATCTGTATCAGTGTCTCATGAGTGGCTCATGAAAACCTTGTGAGAAGGGACGAGTCCTGTGGGTGTCCTCACAGGTAAGTCAGGAAGTAGAGCCAATGGTTAATAAAACTTCCAAGACAACAGTAGCAGTGACAGTAACATAGAAGGAAATGAAGCTTCTCAGAGACCTAGGAAGGGAAATTAACATCTGAGGAAGCGATGGGTGGGGGAGGCTGTGTGATGGCATCACAGACACTTCAGAGAGGATCCCTCACACAGGACAGTCAGTTATGAAGGGGCCACACAACCTCCTCACTGAAGACGCCATGATCTTAAAAACCCAGTAACATAAGCAGCTCTCTGGCGTCTCTCCCACAATGAGCACACTGAGGGACCTTTTCATCCACAGCAGGTCTTCCTGGCTGTTTTTGTTACATTCAGGTAAACGGTCATGGAGGGGACCAGTGCACAGGGGCCAGAGCCACAGCAGACTCAGAAAAGGACAGAATCACTGACATACAACCTGCAGACCAACACTAGAGCTTGCAAAGCAAAGGTTGAGTACCCTGAGAAGGCTGCAAACCACATAAACAGAGGGTGTGCATCCTGCAGCCTGGGCGCTGGGACAATGCATTAGTCTGTGAAGAAGCAGGGGGCAGTGGGCCCACTGTCTGAGGTGGCCCCTGCTGGTTAGAACAAGAAGCTGCAGCTTTTTGAACTGAGTATGCCGCAGTCCTGCAGGCCCCACCACTCCCTCACTCCTACCTGGCCCTTCTGCCTTCAGCTGGACAGCAAAGGTGCCACCCAGCCACCCCTCTGCTGACTGGAAGAGTCCTGCTGCCCCCTGGTGGTCACAGAGCATATCTACCCTCAACATAGATGACACTCCAATGCCGTCTGCAACCATTCTCATTTAATCCTTTTACCAACCCTGAGGAAAAACTGTGATGCAGCAAATTAAGCTGTGGCCTGCCATGCTGGTATCTCATGCAACATTGACTGAAGTCCTAGCTGCCCCACTTCTGATCCAGTTCCCCAGTAACGCGCTGGCGGAAGCAGGGGAAGATGGCCCCAAAGTATGTTGGTCCCTGCCACCCATGGAGAATACCCAGATGCAGCGCCTGGCTCCTAACTTCTGACTTCAAAGCAGCTCAGCCCTGGCTGTTGCAGCCATGTGGAGAGAGAACACAGAAAAGGCAAACTCAGAAACACCAATAAGCAAACCTGAGGAAGTGTAAGTGACCAGTTTGTTGGGGATCAAAGCTCCCAAGCTCTTACCTGCAGTGGCACCCACTTTCTTCACCCTTGGTCCAGGGTGTCAGAAACTCCTTCCTGCCCTGACAGACACTAACATGATGCTCCACATTAACACTGGGACCTCAGATGGGGACCCTTTGAGGCAAGTCAGGCCTCTGCAATGAGGGCTTTGAGGGCTAAGAGAGGAGAACAGAGCAGGCTGTCCCCACCCCTTCACATGCAGAAGCCAGGATAAGGGTTTGCTTTTCTGGAGTCAAGATACCATAGTTTCAGGTTCTTTTCTTTTTCCTTCTTTATTTTTCTTTCTTTTTTTTTCTAGATTTATTTTTATTGGAAAGTCAGATTTTTTACATAGAGGCAGAGGAAAAGATCTTGTCTGCTGGCTCATTCCCCAAATGGCCACAATAGCCGGAGCATAGCCATTCTGAAGCCAGGAGCCAGGAGCTTCTTGCGGGTCTCCCACACAGGTGCAGGGTCACAGAGCTTTGGGCTGTCCTCCACTACTTTCCCAGGCCATAAGTAGCAAGCTGGATGGGAAGTGGAGTAGCCACAATACGAACTGGTGCCCACATGGGATCCTGGTACATTCAAGGCAAGGATTTAACTAGTAGGCTATTGTACTGGGCCCCTCTTTTCTTTCTTTCTTTTGAAGATTTTTTTTTAATTGGAAACTCAGATTTACATTGCAAAGGATAGGCAGAGAGAAACATTTTCCAACTGCTAGTCCACTTCTCAAGTGACTATGATGGCTGGAGCTGAGCTGATCTGAAGCCAGGAGCCTCTTCTGGGTCTCCCATTTGAGTATAAAGAATCCCAAGGGTTTGGGCCATCCTCAACTGCTTTCCCAGGCCATAAGCAGGGAGCTGGATGGGAAGTGGAGCAGCAGGAACACAAACTAATGTCTATTTGGGATCCCAGTGCTTGAAGGTGGAGGACTAACATGTTAGACACAGTGCTGGCCCCAAGTCTCGGTGTCTTATTAATTTATTTATTAGTTATTTATTTGAAAGGCAGAGCAATAGAAACAGAGACACAGAGATCTTTGATCTGCTGGTTCACTCCTCACATGACGTAACAGCTAGGGCTAGGCAAGGTCGAAGCCAGTAGTCAAAAACTCCTCCCAGGTCTGCCAGGTGGATGGCAGGGACCCATGTACTTGGGTCTCTGTTGCATTCCTGGGGAAAAAAAGCAGGAAGCTGGACTGGAAGCTAAGCAGCCATGTTTCTCACAGGCTCATGATGCATTTTGTTTTGTTTTGTTTTGCAAGCAGTGGCTTAACCCCCTGTACCACAATGCTAGCCCCGGACTCAGGTTGTTTTTTGTTTGTTTGTTTGTTTTTAAGATTTATTTATTCTTCTTGGCAAGCCAGATTTACAGAGAGAAGGAGAGATAAAAATATGTTTCATCTGCTGGCTCACTCCCCAAGCGGCCACAATAGTCAGAGCTGAGCTGATCTGAAACCAGGAGCCAGGAGCCTCTTCCGGGTCTCCCACGCAGGTGCAGGGTCCCAAGGCTTTGGGGCTGTCCTCAACTGTCTTCCCAGGCCACAAGCAGGGAGCTGCATGGGAAGTGGAGTAGCCAGTACACAAACTGGCATCTGTATGGGACTGTGGCACATGCAAGCTGAGGACTTGAGCCACTAGGCCACTGTGCGGGGCCTAGACTCAGATTTTCTAAGGCCAAGGCCAGGACATGCTTCATGCCACCACACAAGCTTGCCTCTCAGGGTCTGAGGAAGCCTCTCTATGCTTTCTCCTTTCTAATCTTTCTGTCTGGGTTTGTTTTCTGCTGCTGTAACACGACATATGGGTACGGAAGCTTGCTGTAATAAGACATGCAGGTGAGAAAGCTCACTTAGGCCTAGACTACGCAGCACTCTCTTGTGACACTCAGCACTTGCCCTGCCTCCTCCAGGACGCCTTCCCTGCCTACAACAGCCCTGTCCCTCATCTGGGCAACTATCAGCCTGGTCCATAGAATCCTTCCCTTTGGGGTCAGATGCTTGTGTAAATGTTTCTGCCACCAGTCAGGAGGCTAACTGGAGCTGGGCCCCACCATGTGACTTTTATCCCTGGGACGTGTACTGCCCATCTATGACTTGTGGCACGGGGCGGAGGCAGAGCGAGGCTTGGGGTGTGTCTGAGCTTCCTTGCACTCACAGAGCACATCAGGCACATAGCCAGAGCCCAGGGATCCCAAACTACAACCCAAGGCATGACATTCCTCTGCTTTGGACCCTTCAGTGGCTTCTCACCGGCTGTAATCTCCGAGGCTCACTTCAAGCTGTGGAGGCATCAGCAGTATGCGCAGGAGGCATTCAGTAAACGAACACAAACGGACACGGTGTCATTTTTATTCTTGGCAAGTGTCGTGAAGAATCGGCACCTGACTACCCAGTGATTACAGTCACACATCCCAGACACATTCATCCTCGCCAGCCTTTATTCCGAGTAGTTCACATCAGTTACTCATCAAGCTGATATCTGTCATATGAACCACGGATTCATTCATTCATCTGTCCTCTGATACCATAGAATCTCGTCCTCGCATCCAAAACTGAGCGGGAGTGGGGTGGGGTGGGGAGGAGAAGGCAAATGGCTTAAAGGGTCTCACTGCCCCGCTCCAGGAGCAGTCTTCAGCTCATGGATCTCTTAGCCAGTTTAGTATGTAACAGCTCAGCAGTGAAATAAATAAGAAACAGTGCAACGGTTCTAGGCAGCCAGGGCAGAGGCGGGGGAGGAGGAGCAAGGCACATCACACAGAGTCCCCTGAAGACAACACAGAGCACATTCCAGCTTCCTAACACGCACTTTCTTACCCTGCAGTGAATTTTGATCTTATCCCCAGGTCTACAAGAACCATAACCTACATGCTACTGACGACATCTTTGTTTTCCCGCCACAAGATAGACTTGACTCCAAGTGCTATTCCAATTTTCTCCTTAAGAACATTAAGAACAATTTTCTCCTTATAAGAACATCCGATTCTGCTCAGGTCCCTTTTAATGGCACTTAATTAATATACATTCTGGGCCCTAACAGAACAGGCTGTCCTCTCTCCAACTGCCTCTGGCGCTGCCCTGTCTGGAAGAGTGAGGACGAGGTGCGCATGGAACACAGCCTGCGTGACAGCAACCAGCCACTGCTGAGCACAGGGCTATGTGTCCCCAAGCCTGGCTTACACCTTGGAAGAGCCTGGGGAGATCCCTGAGTTCCCAGGGCCTGGACTGCCCCCCTGGTCAGTGAGATGAGACCCTGACAGAGATCCTGGCTGCCCTCATTGCCCTCCCACCCTCCCCACCCCCCCACTGCCCAGTGAGCAGCCACGGTGGGGGGCCCTGAGCCCAGCTCACAATGTGCTCCCAGCAAGCCCTGGGGAACCTGCAAGTAGACTTCCCATTCTATTACCTGTTCCTCTATGGTAACTATTTTTATCAAAGAGGAGAAGGACAATGAGTCAAGAGAATCCTATAAAAGGTATGTGGTGCTGGGGCAGGCACTGTGACAACTCAGTTTGTCTTGCATTGTACAGCCTCCGAGCTCCGAGGTGTCGAGCTGTGGACTGACCCAGACATCAAACAAAAGCCCTTCCAAAAGCAGGGCTAACAGCTAGGCACCCCAGTTATGCTACAGAGGTGTTCTCAGCAGAGTCTGAATCACCATGCTTCACACACACTGACTCAGGTTGCTTGAGAACCTTCCAAGCCGTGCAAGAATCACAATGCATGCTTTTTCCTTTTCCTGTGAATCCTGTCATGTATCCCAGCCCATGGCAATGGCCTAGAGGTGATATGGCAGCTGTGACCATGGCCATCACAGCCTCCAGGGTCTTGGAAGCAGAACTGTTTATGGTGTAATTGGGGAATGACTCACATTCCAAGTTCAAGGGCTACCCTGAATGCAGTATTGAGAAGAACCCCAGATAGATTCCGGGACAATAGGAAAGGACATTGTGTTGGTGCCAATGCCTGCTGCCCCAGGGAGGGCAGGATGATGGGCCACTCCCACTCACTAGCCTGGCCGGCTGGGGCCTCTGACATTGGTGTCACACTTCACAGGCGGCCAAGGCCTCCATGTTCTTAGCCTCACTTTATTCTCACCAGCACCCTGTAAGTCAGGGCTTCCCAGAGGGGAAACACTTGCTGCGGCCATGCCAAAGCCAGCTGACATCACATCACTGCTGCCTCTATGCCTTTGGAAGCAACCCGAAACCACCGCAGAGCCCCCTGGCTCCCCTTGTTGCCAGAAACAGGGAAACAAGGCATGACTCGACTTCCCCCACCCACCACAGCTTACTTCAGGTTCCTGGCTGCTTTGCATGTCCCTTTGTCCCCTGGCGCACCAGACACTCTGTCAAAAGTCCCCTCTTCCTGGGAACCACCTCTGAATTTGCCCACGTACATTCCAGAATTGTGACTTGGTCACACCCACTCATGGCCCAGTCCAGAGTTCTCCTGGGAACTCCTCACTGCACGGATGAACCCACAGTGTCCTGGATCAGAAGGGCTCCCCATGGTTCACTGTCCAGAACCCCAAAGCTCAAATCAAGGAGTCAGTGACCACCACCAGCCAGAGTGTGTTTTGATGCCATATACAGGCAGTGAACTGTGAAGCAGGGCAGTTCTGTAAACATATAGCACACACGTAACATTCACCTGGGTAGCCCACTCCCTCTGGCAGGCTTTGATGGAGGTGTCAACCAGACCGGTCAATCAGCTGCAACCTGCTGTCTAGGGTGTGTGACCTCAGCATGGGGTGAGGCTTCCCTGTGCAGACCAAGTGAGGGGTCCTGCCTTAAGCCTCTGTGACCCACCCCCCTGTTCTGTCTGCTTTCCAGTGCCCTTCCCCCACGCCGGCCTGGGCTTCCCTTCGACTCTTTCTCTTCCTCCAGGGTCACAGCCTCTATTCTCCTCTTTAGGCAACAAGGGCTCCAAGGAGAACGTGCTAAGAGGGGAGACTCCAGCCCCACGATGCTGGGCTTGAGACCCGGGCCAGGAAGCTGGAGGGCACATATCCCCTCTGTCCGTTCACCTCCACCAGGCTCCACTCCGGATTCCCCTTCTTGTCCTGAGCCTCCAGGACGGTCACAGGCTGGCCGGCCTGCAGGCTCACTTCATGGTGGCTCCTGGCCACAAAGGGGTACACCGCCACCACCTGAAACACATAGGAGGGACACACAAGGGAGGACAGAGACTTGGTTCTGAGAGGCCGTTCATGCTGTTCCACCCAACGCTGTAACCATGGCTGCTGCTGTTGACTGTGAGAGCAGCCTCCGTGCCCGCTGCAGTCCAGGGGCCCACCCTGGCTTTCCCAGGTCATCCCATCCCTACAAGGACCCCCACCCACGCAAAGACAAATCAGCAATGGCTTCCTACCACCTTCCTTTTTCTGAGCTATAATTCACAAACCACACTATTCACCCTTTTAAAATGTGCAATGCCATGTTTGTAGCACGTTTGCAAGGTTACACGATGGTCACCACTAGTTTCACATTTTCATCACCCCAGAAGACAGACCGCATAGTGTTAGCACACACCCTCTGTCACTCCCAGACCCTGCCCACCACTGATGAGCTTTCTGTCTTTATTATCGGCCGACTTGACACATTTCTGCCAGGGGCATCATGCATGGTCTTTTGCCACCAGCTTCTCTCATTTGGCATTCTGTATTCAAGCCACCCAGGCCATTCCTGTTTACAACTGAATATATCCCATTGCCTAGATTCTCATGTTTTGTCTACTCACTGGTGCTGTGAGGCGTTTGGATTGTCTGCTTCGCAGTTCCCATGAATCAAGCTGCCGTGAACACACACACGTTTCCCACTGACTTTGCGACAAAGACTGATACCTTTACCAGGATCCCAAGGCCCTGCTGGCCTGGCCTCACCTTCATCTCCAGCAGTTTCTCTCTCCAACCTGCCTACATGGGCCTCATTCTCTTCCTTACACACCGTCTGTCCTCCCTTGCCACTGGACTTTTGCATGTGCTATGCACATTTTCTGTTCCTCCCATCTACACACCCTTTATCTGATCAATTCTACTCACTCCTGGCTGAGAAAGACAGCATCTTCTCGGAGAAACCTTTCCTGAGCCTCTGCACACTCGACACTGCATCACCTTTAGGGTTATTCACACTGTCCCTTTACTCCTCACAGTTCTCCCCGAGAGCATGGGTCTGGGTGTGGAAAGAACATGAGGCTTTATTCGTCTTTATATCCATTATCTTTGCAGTGTCTGGCAAACAGGGAATGCATAAATCCCATTTGCTCTTTGGTAGGGAGAGGATGAGGGTGGGGTCAGCTTTCTAGTGCTTATGTGGCAGGAGTGAGAGGTCCTTTTTTCTGGGTCTCTCCCTGACCTGGACACTTGATGTGGCCATTGTTCAACACCCCAACCTCACAGGATGGTAGCTCCCCCCAGACGGGCAGAGCCAACTCCAGCCCCAGGCTAGGTGGCTGAGGGGAGGCCAGCACCCAGGCCTGCCCAAGACTTACCTGGGTCACAGCAGGGACAGAGGGGACAGGGGCTGGGGTGGGCAGCAGTGTTGGCTGCTGGGAGTCCACATGTGGGCCCGCCTGTCCTCTGGGCTCCTTATTATTTGGAACAATGTGGTATAGCTGCAGTTTCCCAGCTGGCACGTACCCTCGATAGCCTAGTAGACAAGAAGAAGGTCATTCATCTATGGACTGTCTTCCCACCCCTTGTGGCACACATGTCAACAGATATGAATGCCCCCAATGCAGCTTCCCAGGACTCCTCGTCCCAGTGGACCCCCACAAGGTCATGTAGGAACCATACCCCATAACAACAGGAGCTCACTCCCCACCGAGCTGTGAATAGCTCGAATGAATCCACAAGTTGTTATTTGGAATGATAGTGAACACTGCTTTTCAGATGCTAACACTACTGTCCCATGCTCCTCTGGGGACAGCCCAGAGTTGGACTGCTGCCTCCCACCAGGACTGACTTTCCCGTGGGCAGAGACTGTCTTGTACCCTGCAGGCAGCCCCAGCACCTTCTCACATTGCTCTGGTTGCGATGGCTACAATGGCTATCGCTCCCCAAGGTGCCAGCTCCAGCACTGGATCACACACCAGCTCCTAAGGTCAGCAGGCAAAATGCTTTTAACTCCATTTCATGCTGAGCTCCCTGGGCTAAAAGCAGCTTGGCTTGCCCAAGATCAAGCAGTTGGCTGAGAAGCAGAGCTGGGATCCCAACCCAGCCTTCCTACCCCATGGGTCTTGCTACAATGCCCAGTCCATTATTTCCTGAGTCCCAAGGGTGCCCTTTTGTGCTAGATGCCTGACACCCATCACTTTTTTAAACCGGCTCTTTTTAAAACTTGATCTAGCACTATATAACCACAATGTACAACAGCAAGCTTAGGGACTTGTCCTATTTTTTCTGATTCAGATTAATGTACTTAAGAGGCAATTATAATAAGCTGTCTAACAGTAGAAAAAGCCATCATTGTGGGGGCAGGTGTTGTGGTCTAGCAGGTTAAGCTATTACTCTGCTTCTGAATCAGTTCCCCATTAATGTGACTGAAAAGAAAGCTGCTAATGGCCCAAGTACTTGGTTTCTGCCACCCATGGGAAGACCCAGATGAAGCCAGGAATCTTGCCCAGCCTGGCTATTGAGGCCAATTGTCTCTCTCTCATTCATTCTATATTCCAAATAAATAAATCTTTTTGTTATTGTTGTTGTTGTTGTTTTGGAAAGTAAGAATTACAGAGAGAAGGATCTTCCATTTGCTGGTTCATTCCCCAAAGGGCCACAACAGCCATAGCTAAGCTGATCGGAAGCTGTGAGCTAGGAGCCAGGAGCTTCTTCTGGGTCTCCCATGTGAGTGCAAGGTCCCAAGGCTTTGGCCCATCCTCTACTGCTGCCCCAGGACACAAGCAGGGAGCTAAATGGGAAGTGAAGCAGTTGGGATTAGAACCACCCATATGGGATCCCAGCGCATGCAAGGCGAGGACTTTAGCCACCAGGCTCCCACAACAGGCTAAGTCTTTATAAAGATTTATTTTTATTATTTTTTTTATTGGAAAGGCGGATATACAGAGAGGAGAGACAGAGAGGAAGATCTTCCGTCCGATGATTCACTCCCCAAGTGAGCGCAACGGTCGATACTATGCCGATCTGAAGCCAG
This sequence comes from Ochotona curzoniae, assembly GCF_017591425.1. NCBI lineage: Eukaryota > Metazoa > Chordata > Mammalia > Lagomorpha > Ochotonidae > Ochotona > Ochotona curzoniae. Next base: position 43,053,148 of record NW_024464918.1, read on the forward strand.
GAGCCTCTTCCGGGTCTCCCACATGGGTGCAGGGTCCCAAAGCCTTGGGCCGTCCTTGACTGCTTTCCCAGGCTAAAGGCAGGGAGCTGGAAGGGAAGCGGGGCTGCCAGGAGAGAACCGGCACCCATATGGGATCCTGGGCGTGCAAGGCGAGGACCTTAACCACTGCGCCACCGCGCCGGGCCCAACAGGCTAAGTCTTAAAAAACAAAAAACTTCACATTGATATTGGTGCTGTGTTGCATTAAGTAAAGCTGCCAACTACAATGCAGGTATCTCATATGGGAGCCGGTTTGAGTCCCAGCTATTCTAATTACAACTTAGTTTCCTGCTAATGCACCTGGGGAAGCAGCAGAAAATGGCCCCTGCTTGGGCCCCTGCAGCCATGTGGGAGACACGGATAAAGCAACTGGCTCTTGGATTCGCTCTGAACAAGTCCTGGCTGCAGCAGCCATTTGGGGAGTAAAGTAACAGACACATCTCTGTCTCTTCTTTTCTCTAACTCTGCCTTTCAAACAAATAAAGTAAAAGTCTTACAAAATAAAAGTCCATGGGTTTCCTAACAGGAATGTTGTGTAACCCTTACTTTGTGGGTCTCTCCACTCCTCTCCGGAAAGTTCTATTGGGTGAATTACCTTCAGATGATGGTGCCACTCCAGACCAGCTACCCTGTGGCACCCAGAACTGAATAACAACCTAAGGCCAGGACGGCCAGTCATTTCCTAATCCCTACATCAGCCTTCAATCAAGTACCTGGGGCCCCCAGCGGTGCTGAATTCTCTCCTATGTCTCTATCTTCCCCAAAGCTAGGCCCTTTTCTTAGGACCCTGCACAATCTGATGACACATGTTGCAATGAAAGACTGAATTCCTCCTCACATTGTGCAGCACTGGGTCACACCAAGCTGTGTCCCTTACCCTGCATGTCACCTGTGCTCATTGCTGTGACAGCCAGACAGGGTCCACAAGAGTGCCTCTGTCATCCCACGGCTCCTGTTCGAGTCTCATCCCAGGAAAAGAATGGATGGCAAAGATCTACGTACCCCCGGTGTCCACCAGCCAGCGGCCACTGTTGCCTTTGGTGTCCTTGTTTTGAAGCAGGGCCACGATCTGGCCCCGTGGCAGGGTCAGGTCCAGGGTCCCTGACCCACTGATGTTGCTTGTCACCTGGTACAGCTTCCCAGGGCCATACTTGCTCAGGAGAGCTTGCACCTGGCGTTCAGATCCTGGCAGCAGAGGCTGGGGGAGAGGGAGAGAGTCAGGCATAGGTACAGACATGAACATTCGCCCGTGCTCTGAAAGCTATGTCCAGCCCCATCCTCCTTCTGCTGAGCAAGCAGGGTACCAGAGGGTTGGCTCTTAGCATGCAAAAACAAGTTTTTTAAAAGTCCAGTTTCTGGGATCCTATAAAATCATAATTCAAATTCTGAAATTTCTGGCCCTAAATCCAGTCCAAAATGCCCAACTAAGTTACACCCCAGGAAATGCTTTGTACAGGTCTTCCAGCTCTGTGAGACTATAAGTTTCATGCAGTCACCAAACCCTAGGCAGCTGGCCCTGCAGCCTGCATGGGGCACACATGGCAACCCTCACACATTCACAACTTGGTGAGTTTTCAGCCCACAAGGATTCACCAAGTGCCCAACAAGCAAAGGACCATTGATGAGCTTTGTGAATGGTGTAGAGACACAGGAGGGTGTCTGCCTGGATGGAAACTCACAGCTTGTCCCTGACTCTCTTGGCATTTCTTTAGTTCTCCTACTCACTGCCTCCAGCCAAGCGTCAACAAGAAGGGACTTAGGCATGAGCGTCTCCTGTTGGTAAAACCAATAGGGAAGTAAACAAGCTGAACGTGTATCGACTGCACTTTGTCTGTGCAAGTATTTAGATAAACTCACACACGCATGCACAAATATGTTCACCATGATGTATAAGGTTACTTCTAGGGGGAGAAGTTAAGTGTGGAGAGGTAAGCAGAGGTGCCATTTGGGGACATTCAGGCATAGTCTCTGCCATATCCCAACCCCATTGGAAATACTGGGTCAGGATTAAGAACCAGAGAGCCTAATGTCTCTAAACAGACCCTTAAATAGAATGGTGGAGAGTGGTTGGATAATGTGAGTATAAAAGCCAGAATGATGGGCCTGTCCCTTTGGCCTAGTAGCTAAATTCTCACCTTTCAACTGCTGGGATTCCATAGGGCACTGGTTTGTATCCCAGCTGCTCCACTTCCCATCCAGCTCCTTGTTTGTGGTCTGGGAAAGCAGTGGAGGATGGTCCTGAACCTTAGGACCCTGCACCCATGTGGGAGACCTGGAAGAAGCTCCAGTCTCCTGGCTTTGGATCAGCTTAGCTCTGGCCATTGCGGTTATTTGGGGAGTGAACCAGCAGATAGAAGATCTTTCTCTCTGTAGCTCCTTCTTTGTGTATCTGTCTTTCAAAAAAATAAATCATAAGGAAAAAAAAAGCCAGCATAGGGTGTGGTCAGGGAGTGAAAGCATTAAGGGGCCAGCCTTATGGTGCAACAGGCTAACTCATCGCTTGCAAGGCCAACATCCTACATGAGTGCCAGTTTGGGTTGTGGCTACTTCTCTTCCAATCTAGCTCCTCGTCAGTGTGCCTAGAAAGGTGGTTCAAGACCATAGGTTCCTGTAACTCATGTGGGAGACCCCGATGGAGTTCCTGACCCCTGGTTTGGGCCTGGCTCAGCTCTGGCTGCTGTAGCCATTTGAGGAATGAACCTATTGAAAATCTCATCTCTCTCACCCTCTTTTTCTGTCACTCCATTTCAAGCTGATGCAAATAAACTTTCAAAAAACATTATTATTACTATTATTAAGTCAGTGGTATAGTAAACATTTGCCTCCTTAAGTTTGATGCCCCAGATCTGTACTGAGAACAGCAGCACCCCTGGCAGTCCCTCAGGGAAGGACACATAAAGCTATCATCAGGACTGCTCCTGTCCTTAGGTCACAGCATTTCCACTGGGCTCTGGACTCTGAGCCAAGTAAGTCAAGAAGTGAAGGGAGGTTTGATGTGTGTGACAAATGGGAAGGGTAAACGTGCAGTCTCTAGAATCACAGATGTTTTCACCTGTTTATTTGGCTTATGTTTCTACATTTTCTCAGTCTCCTAAAATGAGTACAGTTCGCTATTCCAGTAAGAAAAATGTCATTCTAACTTGTTTTAAGTACAGAGAGGAGGTTCCCATCACAAATTTGAGGGGCTTCAATTCTTTCTTTTTTAATAGATTTATTTATTTTTATTACAAAGTCAGATATACAGATAGGAGGAGAGACAGAGAGGAAGCCCTTTGATCCGATGATTCACTCCCCAAGTGATCGCAACAGCCGGAACTGAGCCAATCCAAAGCCAGGAGCCAGGAACTTCTTCCAGGTCTCCCACACAGGTGCAGGATCCCAAGGCTTTGGGCTGTCCCTGACTGCTTTCCCAGGTCACAAGCAGGGAGCTGGATGGGAAGCAGGGCTGCTGTAACAAGAACCGGCGCCCATATGGGATTCTAGTGTGTTCAAAGAGAGGACTTAAGCTGCTAGGCCACCGAGCCAGGCCCAATTCTTTCTTTTTAAATTTATTTTTAAATATGTATTTACTTGAAAGGCAGAGTTAAAGAGAGAGATCTTCTATTTACTGATTCACTCCCAAGATAGCCACAAGAGTTAGCACTGGGCCAGACAGAAGCCAGGAGATTCCCGTCTGAGTCTCCCATGTGACTAAGCAGGATTCTAAACACTTGAGCCATCATCTGTTGCTTTTCCAGGCACATGCGTAAGGAACTGGTTAGGAAGTGGAGCTGCCAGGACTTTAATTGGCAGCCATATGGAAAGCCAACCTTGCAGGCAGTGGCTTAACTTACTGTACCACAAGCTGGCACCTGTAAGTCTTTTTTGGTACACTTCCCCTTACCCTGATATCAGTATAGGGTCTGTGGTTTAGCCCTGAGGAGGTGTAGGCGTAGAGTACAGGGAAGGAAGGGAACAGCTATGGCCCAAGGAGGAGTCTGCTATGACTCCCATGGAACAGACATGAGTCCCTGCTAGTCCTGGACAGTCTTGGCATTGTGGCCAGGGCTGAAGGTCACACTATCTGTCCGGCTCTGCTAGGCCCCTTCCCTATCTCTCTGTGTTCCTCGGAACTGTCTGGTGACCCCTTACTCCAAATCTTTTGTGCCACCAAACATGCACTTTTGCTTTCTCCAGTCTGGGTTTTACCACATTTTGGGTAAAAGCTCAGAAAAAGCCTCTTCCTAAAGCTACTGCAGTTGCATGTGAAACACAGATTGCCAGCTGTGCTTTCCAAGTGACTGGAACAGTTTGTTTCTTTCCATTTTAGAGGAAAAAAAATGCTTTAAAAAAAGCATTTGTCCAGCCAAAGCTTTAGAAATCATTATGCAGTTTATATAGTTCCCTTTGTTATTAAAAAAAATGCCATAGTATAGGGTTGGTACAGTGGTGTAGCAAATCCTTCTTCTGCTTGTAGTGCCAGCATCCCATAGAGGCAGTGGTTCATGTCCTAGCTGCTCCACTTCTGATCCAGCCCCCTGCTTATGGCTGGGAAGGCAGCAAAAGTGAACCAGCAGATTGAGGATTGCTATCTCTCCCTTTCTCTCAGTAACTGACTTTTGAATAAAATAAACAAAGCTTAATTTAAATACATATTAAAAATACCAAAGCAATAGGTAAAATGTAAATGACTTCTTACTCATACTTTTTGTTCATCTTCAATGCTGGTATGGAAGTTGGTATTAGAAAGTGGTAAGGAGGACCCGGCACGGTAGCTCAGCAGCTAAAGTCCTCGCCTTGAATGCGCCTGAGATCCCATATGAGCACCAGTTCTAATCCCAGTGGCCCTGCTTCCCTTCTAGTTCCCTGTTTGGGACCTGGGAAAGCAGTTGAGGACGCCCCAAAGCCTTAGGACCCTGCACCCACGTGGGAGACCTGGAAGAAGCTCCTGGCTTTGGATCGGCTCAACCAGCTGTTGCAGCCACTTGGGGAGTGAATCAGCAGATGGAAGATCTTCCTCTCTGTCTCTCCTCCTCTCTGTATAGCTGACTTTGCAATAAAAAAATAATAATAAATCTTATTTTAAAAAGTGGTGAGGAAGTAGGACACACCTTGATGAAAACCTTGAGGCTGTTCCAGGTTGGTTGATTTGCTTTCATTTTACAGGCAGAGAGAGAGAAAGGGAGAGAGAGAAAGAGAACATGCAAGTACACTTCCATTCACTGGTTCACTCCCAAGATGCCCAAGAGCTGAAGCAGCTCTCCCCTGCGGGTGACAGGAACCCACTGGAGCATCTCCAAGGTCCACATTACCAGGAAGTTAGAGGCACAAGCAGAACTGGGTTCTTTTTTTTTTTTTAAGGTTTTGTTTATTGTTTGAAAGGCAGAGTTATATAGATAAAGAAATCTTCCAAGTGCTGATTCACTCGCCAAATGGCTGCGGTGGCAAGAGCTAGACCAGGCCAAAGCTAGGAATTCTGCCCAGGTCCTCCTCCACATGAGCGCCAGAGACCCAAGTACAGATACTGTTTCCCTGAGCACATCTGCAGGGAGCCAGATTGGAAGCTTAGCAGCCAGGCTTGCACCAGTGCCAATAGGGGATGTCAGTGCTGCGGGCTGTGGCTCAACCTGATATGCTACAAGGCTGGTACCAAGGCTGGATTTTGAGCCTAGACACTCTGAGATGGGCCTCTTCACGACTAGACCAAAAGGCCAGCCCCCCAAATCCCATGCTTTTGATGATGATGCCATTTGCCCATGCTTATGACTAACTCCACTTAATCTTCAAGTGTTAGGGTATTCTTACTCTGGACCCAAGAGTTCCATTCTGCTCTTCAGCTTACTGTGTATGTGGGTATGCACTCCACCCAGACTAACCACCCCCAATCCCACCCAGGATATGTGTCCATGGATAACACAACAGCAGGAAGAAACAAAGGGAAGGGAGGGGTGAGCACTGAGCCTCACTGGGGGCACATGGAAACCTGGGCAGATTGTGGGGTGGGGGAGAGGCAGGGACACTTACTTGCACGGTGGGAGGTGGCAGCACCTTCTCAAAGCCCTCTTGGAAGGAGTGAAGCCAGGCACTGGTTTGGCCTAGGGTGTCTTCCACCAGCTTCCTGAAGGCAGGTTCTGAGAGGTGGCGGTGGGGCAGCTATGGGGAGGGGAGTGGGACAGATGGGGTCTTCTTCAGGAAACAAGAGACAAGGAGACTGGCTGCCCACACCCTAGTCAACAGAGAGCCAAGAGGGGTCTTCCCTTCCCAGCCTGCTGTGGGTGCTGGCTGCCCACTCATCCCCTCTCTTCTGAGGATGCATCTCTCCATGGAGTTCAGGGTTGCTACCTACCATGATGTTCTGTCTGAGGGTCTGTCAGCCATGGCATCCCTTCCTCTCACCCACAAGGCCAGGCACAAGCTGACAATGGACCCAAGCCAGGCAGGGGAGCCCTTCGTGCAGGCTGAGAACAAGAGCACTGCTCTGCCTCAGGGGCATGTGAGGTGCTCTCTGCTGCCAGTTCTCGCAGCATGCAGGGTAGCGCCTGCCTGGGAGTAAGGCCAGCCCAGGGAGGGAAGCAGAGACAGGGGGCAGAGCAAAGCTCAGTACCCTCTCAACATTACTTTTTCTGCACAGGGCCATGCCTCAGGCCTGATCCTCTCTGGGCCTCCAGGCCCCTACATCATTATCTTCTCTTCATATTCAATCCAGTCTGGTTCAGATTTGTGGTACTTGTAGCCAAAGGAACTGTGGGTCAGACTGTGCCCTGACAGGGGTCTGCCCAGGAGAAGAGCCTTCTGCACACTCATGTGACCACTGGGACTAAGTGGGGAAGACCCTATGGCTCACAGAGACATGTCCAAGCTCATGGGCCTGTCACCAGACTCACTTCACAAAAACAGGACGGGGGTTCTGCTCTGCAGGCCTTCCCTGGGCTCCACAGGGATGAAGTCAAGGCAGGCTGGTGGCAGGTGCTGCCCTAACATTCTACAGTGCATAGCAGGGTGGGAAACAGCCTGGCTTCCTGCCACTATCAACTTGACCTCCAAAAAATCTCTGAGACAGAACTCTGCAGAATGCTCTAAGGGCTGGGAGGAAGCTAAGCTCTTCCCCGCCCCGCAGGCAGGGGCACTGGGGAAGGGGCTCTGACCAGTGCTCAGCAGAAGCAGGCTTTTGAGTTCTATGGTCCAAGGGCCCAGGCTGCCAGTGTCCAAAGTCTGCTACTTACTGTGTGGCCTCAGACTAAATACAGAACCTCTCTTGGCCTCGGCTCCTTCAATTTTTTTTAAAGGAGGAGAATAATAACAAAATTGACAGTACAGGGGTGCTGCAAGGGTTTAACGAGAAAATACCTAACGCTCCATGGGAAGTTCTCGAAATAGGTAGCTTGTACCTACTGGAGGAGGTAGCTAGTGGGTGCATGAGTACAAACAATGCCAGCCAGAGACATTTACTTCTGCCTGCATAGAAGGGCCTTCTGTCCCTGTCATCACCTGTGCTAGCACTCCAGGGATGGGTTCCAGTCTCCTATCTGACCAGCAGAGCCTTGTCAACTTCAGAGCCCAAATCTGGAAATGGCCTGAATTCTGGTCCTACCCTTGTTTTCAGGGTCTGACTCCACCAATGGAGGGAGACCAGGGAGATCTAGAAGTTCCCATTGCCCACTTCTAAGAACCTGCTGACTTGTTCGGAAGACCCTATCTCATTTCATTCCAGCCCCTGCCAACAGCCAGCTGAAGGGAGCTGCCAGGCCTGACCTGGCTACTCTCCAGAGGTGCCACAGTCCCTGTGGCCTTACCTGAGCCATGCTGCCCTCTGCCTTCTGCAGCACTTGCTTTGCCAGGTCGCTCTGGAGGGCCACGAATGTGCACAGGAGCTGGCCCAGCCACTGCATAGCCAGCTGGTTAAACTGTGGGAGCTCGGCTACCAGCAGGGCATTAAGCGCTTGGTACGTGTGCCGGGCCGCCTCCTCCTCATAGGTCACACTGCCTGCCTCCAGAAGCTTCTCTTCCACCCGTTCAAAGTCCAGCAGCTTGTCCAGACGCTTCTTGATTAGGTTCTGAGGGCCAGCTAGGGCTTTGCCCAGGCTGCACAGCGGCTGCCACACCAGGCCTTCCAGCCGCTGTTTCTGTGGAGAAGAGGTGAGCCTGAGAGTGAGGAGAAGGGGCAGGGGCAGGGGTGCTGGGGGAAGGGGCTTTGGAGCAGGAAGGCTTGGGTACCAGTGGCCTGAGCATCCCAACAGACTAGCCAGGACCCTTTGCAGGTCATTGAACCCCTCCCGACTTCAGTCTGCTCCTCTATAAACTGGAGCATGTAGAGTGCTTAACAGAGTGCATGCACATTCCATATGTCTTCATATTATTATTATGAAAAGATCTTGAAAAAGATTCTGAATAGAGGCAAGGGCATACCCTACGGCGCTCAGATCTCAGCTTGCCTCAGTTTATCTAGATAAACAACAGGGGAGGACATCCTTCTGAGCCTCAAACTCCCATTTGTAGAATGGGGCTATTAATAGTGTCCCTTCCAGGAGCCACATGGTGTGAATGAAAGGATGAAGAGAACATAGGAGGCTTAGCACACTTCTAGTAGAGGGGCTCAACACATACAGCTGGGGCCATTTTGCTCATAAAATGCACTACTAGGGGGTCATTGTTGCGGCATAGCAAGTCAAGCTGCTGCCTGTGAAGCCAGTATCCTATATGGTGCTGGTTCAAGTCCCATCCAACTCCCTCCTAATGAGCCTGGGAAAGCAGTAGAGGACAGCAAATGTGTTTGGGACACTGCATCCACATGGAAGACCCAGAATGTACTACTGGTGCTTCTTAGCAGCCAACATGGACATCAGAATCTTGTAAAGCAACTGCCATCTAAATATTCCTGTAACCTCTGCCCCAGCCAGAGAGGAGAAAACAGCTGCACTCACAAACTCCAGGAAGGCCTCACTTTGTAGATCCCTGGCCAGGCTGCGGTAGTGTGCCACGGGCCCCTCGGACACATCCAGATCGTAGTCATGCGGCCTGAAGTGAAGGAAAGCCTGGGCCAGTGGGAAACACACAGTCATGACCTATGGGGGCTGTCTCATGCCTCACTGCCCTTTCATATAACCTCCCACAGAGGCCATCCAGACCCTGGACACACCCCCAGAGTCAGGACACTCCAGCTTACTCTCGCCTCATACCAGATGTTGGAACAAACCAACATCTGTTTCCCTGTCTTATCAGGTGTCTTCCGACCACTTCTGTGATTTTTCTTCCCAAGTCCATATTGCATGTGCTCTATTAATATTTTTCTTTAAATCAACCAACTGTTCCTATCAATGCATTGGGGCTGGCATTGTGGCGTAATGAGTTAAGTTGCCTCCTACAATGCCAGTGTCCCATGTCGGGGCTGGTTCTAGTCCTGGCAGCTGAGAGGAGGGGAGCCCTGTCTCCTGGGGGAGATTCCACCTTAACACTGTGTCTAGTGTGTAGGTTCTGCCTCCACAGAAATGCAGCACCAGAAGCTCCAAATCTTCATCTGGCATGAAGAAGCCAGATGTCCCCTGCTTTGTTTTTCCCAAGCCCAGGAGCTATAGGCTCTTCCCTCCAGCTCAGGGCAGCTCAGAGCAGCTTCCCTTCCAGCGCTGTGTCAGGACACCCTGGAGGCCCAGTGTGGAGCGCAAACCTTTGGAGAATCACACGCTCCCAGGAAGCTCCCGTCATCCAAAAGGCCCCGTGATTATCACTGCCTGAACTGGCTTGCGCAAATGGACATGACTGAGAACAAAACCATGTAAAGGGGGCATAGTAGATAAACTGAGCCAGCCCGGATGACAAGGCTAGAGGGCAGTGCTGTGCAGGATGGGCGGGCAAACTGGCAGCCCTGTGGCTGAAGTTAGTTTGAAGAGATCTATTTTCTTGGGCCTGCCCAGCAGTGAGATTTTTATCAAATAAATGGCTCAGGTTGACACATCAGGAGATGTCGCCTCAAAGTCAGAGTTTCTAGAGTTTGTTTGCTCAAAACCAGACGACCAGGACACCCTCAGCCCCCATCCCCAGCCAGCAGCAGCACCCCCAGTACTGAGTGACGGCTGCGTTCTCAGACTCATTCATTCATTCAGCTAGTCAAAAGCCTAATCTTATTTTACCATTTAAGTCGGCTGGGAAAATCTATTTAAGCAGTCAGCTTGATATTAGATTCCTACTGCATGCTGGTGTCACTCCGTACCATTACCTGCCTGGCCCCTTTAGAAACCTGAGTTTGTCTCTCTACTGTTCTAAGTGCTGGCTCAGCCAAGTCCCCCTGGAGTTTCCCCTTGCTGTGATCCTGCCCAACAAGAATCCCAGCAAGGCTGAGAGCTACCCCAGGCTAACGACCCAGCCCAGACCTACTTGAAATCAACTGTGTGGGGGCCTCACCTCCAGATGATCCAGGTAAGCAGCCACGTTGCTCTTTAGCTCAGTCACACACACTGACACCCACTGGAACCTCTCTTCTAAGTCCTCAAACTCCTTGTCTTCCGTCTGGTGATAAATATGCAAAGTGAGTGCCGTGGAGATCCGCCAGGGGGCAGTGCACACTGTACCCCAAGACTTTACTGAGCACGCTCTTTCCACAGACCAGCCCCAAAGTGGAGAGTGAAATTAGTAAGAGGCAGTGCAGCTTGGTGCTTTTCTATTCAGACCACGTAATCACACACGCCCACTCCCTGACTGTGTGATCCCCAGCAAGTGTTTGGCTGTCTGTTGGAGTCTGTGGTCTCGCCCATAAAATGGAGACACCTGAGTGGCTCCTAGCAGCCCCGGAGACTCTCTCTCCTTTCTGTGGGAAGATGGCCCAGAAAAGCAGCAGCACCAGGCACAGCAGAGAAAGCCCCACACCAGCTCTTTGGAGGCAGGATGGATGCCTATCTTGCCACCTCCCAGCACCTCTCCCTCAGCTCTAGCTGCCTCAGCCTCCCACCCCTGCTACTATGCACAGCCCGGATGTGACTAGGGGGTGAACTCCCTCCCAGGCCCACACTCACCCTGGGCACCAGCCCTGCCTCCTGCTTCAGCAGCTGGCTCAGCCGGGTGGTCTTCTTGGAGAGGGTGTGTGTGTTGATGCGGGCCAGCCGCTCCCGGAGGGTCAGCTGCTCCACCCTGGTGTACTTGGAAGCTGAGCCAACAGAGAAGATGGGGCATAGCTTAGGTGACCCAGACTGCTCTAGGAAAGCAAGGGTTTTGACTCATCTGGCTGGGTCCCCTCTCCATCAGGATGGCACCCTTCAGAAGCGTGAGTGATGGGCACAAGGTGCAGGGCTGCTCCTGGGGGCTTCACTTTCCTCATCTGGAAGAGGAGGTCAGCCAGCTTGTAGGATGGCCAGGTCTGGCAAGACTTCCTGGAGAAGAACCCAGCAGGCAGCCACTGGCCCCAGGTTCCTCAGGCAGGCTTGGCCAGGTCGGCCGGGAGCTGCACTTCCCACCCCTTGGCAGGCAGTTTCTCATTCTGGAGGAAGAAGCGAGCCAGGGAGCTGCACAAAGCCACTAGATACGGTATGGCATGGTGAGAAAGAGCACACACCTGAGTTTGTACCTGGCTCTCTCCCTCACAGCTCTGGGACCAGAAGCAAGTGGCACGAAATGTAGTTTACCAAGCTATCACGGGGTCAAGGGGCAAGGAAGACAACAAAGGGGAGGATGTGTCCAGTTGGCCCCGGACAACACTGGCTAAATACCCACTATGACGCTATATCGGCGGCAAGGCCAAATGTCTCTGTTCTCAGACCCTGCTCCATCTTCTAGACCTTCCTGTGGGGAGGTTCTGGGTCTTTGCAGACAGCCCTCGAGCCACCCAGCATTCTCCTCTCCTCCACAGTGTGGCAGTCTGTGGCTAGCTAGGGGTCCTAGGCTCCCAATCCTTGGCAACAGTGACTGGTTCAAACGAGAGCACACAGCTTTAGCCCAAGCCAATCCACTCATGATACTCTCCTAACCGCGGCGATGTGTTCAAAGTGAGCATGTGACCAACTGGGTCTTATCCAAGAGCTCTCATTTGTTTATGCTTAAGGGGAGGAAAAGTCCTATCTTGAAACTTAGTGGATGTAGAATGCAGATATGAGTCTTAGAACAGCACAGCCACTTACCACCATGAGGGAAACTAACTTGAAGATGAAGCTGATTCACAGTAATGAGTGGCAATAAAGAGGGTTACCGGGAAATGGAGCCAGCACCTTGATCAAACCCTACCTAAAGCCCACATTGTCTCTGCATTAGTTACATGAGCAACCATACTCTGTTGGTAAAGCCAGTAAGACAAGATTTCAGCCACTGGAAGCAGTCTCATGAATGAGTCTTCTAAACACCCCATATCCTTACCCACTTCCTTGCGCATCTTGTACTCATTGATGTTGGCATTGACATCCCGGAGGGCAGAGGCGGCCCTCTGGAGGACAGCGTAGGCCTGGGCATTGGGAAGTGTGTTCTCCAGAATTTTCTGCAGCAGCAACGGATACTTGGTAATCCTCTGCAGAGGGATTACCAGCAAGAAACTGAGGCCTGAACGTCCAGCTTGGGGCCTGAAGGAGAAGGCTTGTGTTAGCCAGGTACATCCCACCCTGTACTGGGGGCCCTGGGCTGCAGTGCCAGCCCTGTCACTTAGTCCACTGAGTGAACTCGGGCAAGTTGCCCTCCCCCCACGGGCCTCAGCTCTCCCCTGAGTGATCTGTGAGGTCTAGACAAGACAGGCAGTGACAATCCTGGGCCTGCGTCCCCGTCTGTAGCAAACGATAATGCTGGGGGCGGGGGTGGCACTGGCACAGCAGCTAACATGCTGCGAGGGACGCCCGTGGCCCACATCACAGTGTGTGTTTCCAGTCCCAGCGCCTCTACTTCCAATCCAGGTTTCTGCTAATGCTCGTAACGTTGGAGGCAGATTCAATCACCCATTTGGCATCTCCACTCAGATGTATCCCAAGCATCACTCTACACACCAAGAATCTACATATTTTACTTAATGAGATGGGTGGCTATATAAAATAAGTTCTAAATTCACAGAATTTTAATTTTTTGGAAATTCACTTAAAATATTCAGAGGTTAAAAGGACATAATGTCTGTAATTTCCTTTAAACATCATAGTTTAAAATAGGGGAATTAAATGGCAAAATGTTAACATTTGCTCATTGTGGGTGATGGAACTGCATTTACTACATTAGCCTATGTTTATTTTCTATATGTCTGAAATTTTTATTTAATTTTTTTAAAGGAGAGGGGCTAGCGTTGTTACAAAGCAGATTAAAATGCTGTTTATAACAATGCCAGCATCCCCTATGGATGCTGGATTGTATCCTGGCTACTCTATTTCCAATCCAACTCCCTGATAATGACTTGGGAAAACAGTAAAGAATGACCCATGTTGGAGCTATGGACAAAGCTCCTGCTTCCTGGTTTTTGGCTCCAGGCTTTTGGGGAATAAGCCTGTGGAGAGAAGATAGATCTTCATTTATCAGGCCCTTTCTCCCTTTCTGTAATTGTGCTTTTCAAATTATATACACACACACTTTTTTTTTTAAGTAGAAAGCAAAACAAAGCTCTAGAATGAACAGTGGTGAGGTTCCTTTCAGACATTCCATATATGATTATTCCTAGTCCCCTTCTTGCCACTGTTTAGAATTTTATCCAGAATTCTCCAATTTGAGGAAATCTGGAAAAAGATTCCAACACTTCCTTAACTATGGCCATCTGACCTTAGTTCCGCTTCTGAGGAACCCACAAGGGATTCAAAGCGTCAACTCTCCAAGCATGCCTTCTCTGAGACTCACAAACTCAGCTCAGGACCAGTCCCAGCCCCTCCGGCTGGTTCCCTTGTTTCTGCTTCTTAAGGACAAACCTATAGACCAAATGTCCAGGGAAGATCAGCCACCAGGCTAAGAATAGGCAGAGCAGGTGGGAGCCGCTAAGAAACCACAGTGAGAGGGCAGGCAGGGATGGCATGAGCCCCAAGCCAACCATCTGCTTTCCCAAGGGCTCCGACTGAGTGTGCAGCCAGGCAAGAAGGAAGCAGTTGCCAGGTATTTGCAAAACACCACGCTCTGGGCTTACTTTGTGTGGCAAAGAGCAAGCTGCTCCCCAGGAACAAGCACTGCCTTCCACAGCAGAGGGCAGGATCCTTAGAGAGATGGCCACAGCCTTTCACAAGCACCAAGGAGCCAACCACCACGGAATGACAGTGGCCTCTCACATGTGGGAGTTTTCTAAAGTAATGCAGAGGAAACTTTTTCTGCAGCCTTTTAGATAGGCAAAGACGGAGGAAAGCAGAGGGAAGGAGGGATGAAGGCAGGAAAGAAGAAAAGAGAGAAGAAAGAAAGAGAGAAAGAAAGAGAGAAAGAGAGAGAGAGAAAGAAAGAAAGAAAGAAAGAAAGAAAGAAAGAAAGAAAGAAAGAAAGAAAGAAAGAAAGAAAGAAAGAAAGAAAGAAAGAAAGAGACAAGAAGAGAGAAAGAAAGAAAGAAAGAAAGAGACACGAAGAAAGAAAAACCCAACAATTCTAGTTGGCCACGCTCAGGGAGGTTGCCTGTCTGTGATCACAGGCACAAGGAAACCTAAATGATTGTTTCCCAAGGGGAGGAGTGATGCAGGCAGGGAGAAGGCCACTCCTGGAGTGGCCCCAGATCAGGCATCCTCACTGAGGGCATCTGGAAAATTCCTAGGTTTCCAGGAGGTGGGGGTTGGGGGACACTTAGCTACGGTGAGTGAAACTGCCACTTTGGATGCTCATATCCTATACCTGAGTGCTTGGGATTGAGTCCTGCCTCTGCCTTCAATCCAGCTTTCTGCTTATGTGCCTGGAGGTGGAAAATCATGACTCAAGTATTTGTGTTCCTGCCATTTATGTAGGAGACCCAGCTGGAGTTCTTAGACCTATCTTTGGCTTTGGCCCAGTCCCAATTGTTGCTGGGGGTAAACCCATAGATGGAAGTCTTCTCTCTGTGAGTCTGTCAAATAAATACATAAATAAATCCTTTAAAAATATCTACCAACTGTCATTTGTGTACAATGAGTCTCTGCTCCAGAAGGTGCTACTATTACTCCCTCCCTACACATAAGGAAACAAGGTTGTGCAATGGGAAATGGCTGTCCCATGCCAAGGAAAGGGCAGAGTTAGATCTGCCGCCACAGAGCCTGGCTCCAGAGTCCACGAGAAAGCCCAGGCTGGCCTGGCCAAGAGAGGCTAGAGGGCAAAGGATTGACACAAGCAGCCCAGTTGCCTACCAGGGCTCCTCTCTGGTGTTCCAACATGTTTGCCAGCTTCTCTTGAAAAATCAGAGGCTCTGGCCAGGGCAAACTCACATTCCTGCATGACAACTCTGAGGCAGGTAGTTTCCAAAACAGAAAGAGAATTGTAATCACAGTTCTTTCTCTCTGTGTTTTCCATGACCTTTTGAATGTCATTCTAAAGCTCCTACAACCAAAAATCTAAATCCATTTCCCTACCTGTTGAGTCTGGGCTGGCCTTATGACTTGAGTGACATTGTGCCAGTTCTCAGCCGAGACCTCCAAAAGCCTTACTATCTTGGGACCCTGTAACCACCATGGGCAGATGCCAGCCTGCTAGCCAACAGACCATGTAACCAGAGCCTGCTCAGCGTCTATTCCCAGATGCATAAAGAGGCCAGCCAAGGTCAGCAAGGCTGACTTGCAATAGGTTGCAGTTGCCTGCAGGTGCTCAGCCAGGACCCAAAAAACCATTTCCTAAGCCCTACTCCTAGGCTAAAGTGCAGAAGAGTGAGCTAAACAAATGTTCAAAGTCACTGCATCTGGGGTTTTCTGTTATTTAGGAAAAGCTTCATGACGGCTACACTTGATACAAGTGTGTTGTCTCTGCATTACCACTTATACTCACATTTATCACATACTCCCTTTTATCGCACATTGGCACATTGCTTCTTTCACTTCTATAACCTGTCTCACTCCTAGAAAAATGTATTTAGTAACACTTGCAAAAGCCTAAATTTGTAAAACCCATGAAGGGGTGAACTGAAGGGGAAAGCACTGTAGCGCTATTAAAGGTAAGACTTGAGTGGGGACTAGGGTGTGGATCCTTGAAAATGAGGTTTTGGTAGGATGAAGAGAGAGGACTGAGGAATGAGGAAGGGGGAGGAGAAGTGCTATAGGGAAGGAGGCAGGAGATTCCACTTGGGATGATCTCATCTTCAAAGGTCTAAGTCCACACTGTCTTTCTCTAGGGTGTACAAAGGACATCTGAGTCAGATAAAGTAACACTGGCAACAGCACTCTCAGTTCTTCCTACACTGTTCTGGTCTCCAGAAAACAGCCTGCATCTACCTCCGTTCAGTGTGTTCGTTGGGAGAAATACAATCTTTTTGAAAATAAGCAGAACAATTCATAGGAAGAAACATTTAAATGATTCTGGAATACATTAAAGGTGATCAACTTAAACCACAGTCAGAGAAGCACAAAACGAAACCAGAGACCAGTTTTCAGCCAGCCCAGGAGAATGCTGTTGCAGAACCAGTGGGGACCAGTCACCTTGCCATGCTGCTAATGACAATATGTATTCACTGAGATTTTATAGAGGGAATTTTATAAGGTATCCAAATTACCAATGCTTCTGGCCATTTAACTTGCATGCAGACTTTCATCTGACATATACCCAAGTAACTGACATGTTTCATGAATAATCATTAATGGCACTATCTGTATTGTTAGAAAAAGAAGAAGCAAACCAAATTCTAACAACAAAGGTCAGTTTAATACACTGTGGCTCATGGTGCAGGTGACAGAACGCACCTGACCCTGCACTAACTGGCACACACAAGAGTCAAGTTGGGGATCACCCTAGTACGATTTCTTGGGGATTCTCCAACTAGACTGCTGGACTCAGACCCCAGCCACAGGGAAAATCACATGATGCGTGGTCCAACCTTGGAGTGCATATATCAGGACTGGGCCTCCTTAGTTGCTGATTCTGTGCAGTGGACAGTAATGCCCAGATGCACATGGGGCACATGACAGCCAGCTCATGTAGACCAGCAGGAGATGTCTACTGCCTTGTCAGAGGATGGAAAGCAGAATAAGTTGAACAAGTCTTTGGGCCAAGTTCTGCAGCATGTTCCTGGGTCTGTGGATGCACTAAGGTGAACTTTTGTCAACAACAGCCCTTGGAAAGATTTTCTCAACCTTGCTGCAACAAAGCTGATGACATCTCAGAACTATGAATATCACCAAAGTATCAATATCCTCAGAACATTCTTCCCTACATTGGGGTGTCTGATGTGTCATCAAAGAACTGTCCTCCATACCTGGGTGCTGATACAGTTTGACAGCAATTATCAGTCAGCAGCCCTCTCCCTCCTCCTTCCATGAAGGTACAGGAGAAAAAGCAAACTGCAACATATGCCTCACCCACCAGCCTACATACCTGACCTTCCCCACCCTAATTGGAGACCTACATGGGCATGCATTCCTCTCAATTATGTAAACAATATTAAAAAGGAAACAAAAATTTTAAAATAAATAAATAAACTGTGGCCCAGACAGCTGGTGGGAAGATAATACAATCAGGTCAAGAGTCATGAATGTCTTATGTTGACAAAGAAACACATCTAAGATATATACATGTATGTAAATATGTTTGAGTATGTATATATGTATGCACGTTTATAGTCAGGCCTCCATATCTGCAGGTTCTTGAACCACAAACTCAAGCCCACAACTGATCAAAAATACTTGGGAACAAAATTTCAGAAAGCTCCAAAGAGCAAAATGTGAGTTATCCCCTTCAAAATTATTTCCTAAACTATACAGTATAACTACTTGGTATTAAGACTTTATTAAGCATTTTAAGCAATCTGGAGATGATCTGAAACATAGAGTATGGCTTGGCATCGTGGTAGAACAGGTTAAGCCAATAGTAACACTTGCATGCCATAAGAGCACAGATTAAGAGTCTGAACTACTTCACTTCTGATCTAGAACCCCTAGGAAAGCAGTGGATGACGGTCCAAGTTCTTGGGCCCCTGCCACCTAAGCAGGAGACGCCCATGGAGTTTCAGGCTCCTGCCTTGGCCTGGCCCGATCCTTTGGGAAATGAACCAGTAAACGGAAGATCTCTCTCTGTCTCCCACTACTGCCCCACTCTGTAACTCTGCCTTTCAAATGAACAAATCTTTTTTTTTTTTAAAGATTTATTTTTATTATTTTTTATTGGAAAGGCGGATATACAGAGAGGAGATACAGAGAGGAAGATCTTCCGTCCGATGATTCACTCCCCAAGTGAGCCGCAACGGGCCGATACTATGCCGATCCGAAGCCAGGAGCCTCTTTCGGGTCTCCCACGTGGGTGCAGGGTCCCAAAGCTTTGGGCCGTCCTCAGCTGCTTTCCCAGGCCACAGGCAGGGAGCTGGAAGGGAAGTGGGGCTGCCGGGATTAGAACCGGCGCCCATATGGGATCCCGGGCGTGCAAGGCGAGGACTTAACCACTTGCGCCACCGCGCCGGGCCCCAAATGAACAAATCTTTAAAAATAAATTTAAAAATGTAGAGGAGGAAGTGTATAAGTTATATGCAAACATTACATTTGCTTGCTGCCACTGTTGTTTACAACACATGGTTCCTGTCCTCTTATTGCCCTTGCCTGCAGTGGTCATGAGCACTGTTCACCAAACAACAGAGGGATGAAGCTGGGATTGGTCCTGGCTAAAGCAACACAAGAAGCAGTGGGGGGCCCGACGCGATGGCGCAAGTGGTTAAGTCCTTGCCTTGCACACCCGGGATCCCATATGGGCACTGGTTCTAATCCTGGCAGCCCCGCTTCCCATCCAGCTCCCTGCCTGTGGCCCGGGAAGGCAATCAAGGACGGCCCAAAGCTTTGGGACCCTGTACCCATGTGGGAGACCCGGGAGAGGCTTCTGGCTTCGGACCGGCATAGCATCCATCGGCCGTTGCACTCACTTGGGGAGTGAATCATCGGACGGAAGATCTTCTTCTGTCTCTCCTCTCTGTATATCTGCCTTTCCAATAAAAATAAAATAAATCTTTAAAAAAAAAAAAAGAAGCAGTGGGGACCATGTCTGGGCTAGAGCATTTATTAGCAGTACTAAATCCCCAAGAGCTTCCTTGGGAGATCTTTTTCCTTTACCACAATTCCTGACAATACCCTGGGATGAGGATGATGAAGAGAAGAGCCCTAAGCCAACCCTCAGTGGTGCCCAAAGAAGCCACTGGGATTTGGGAGATGTCTGTGTCTGCAGCAGAGCCCTGCCTATTCTGATACAAGCGATGATACTGATACACACCTGACATAGTGTGAGTGGCACTGCACAGGGGCCGAGACTTTCCCCAAGCCCTGGGGTCAAAGGAGCAGAAGCAAGTGCTCCTAGGCCATTGTACTCACACCACTGCCTCAACGATGCTCTGGATTTCCCGTTGCAACTCTGGCTCTTTCTGGTACGTCTCCACCAGCAGCAAGGCCTGGTCATAGCTGACACAGTAGACCTTGTAGACTTGCTCGAACTCCTCTTGGAAGTCCAGGAACAAGTTCCCTGATGATGAACAAGCAACAAGGCATAATCAAGGGCATGTCTACACATTCTCTGGCTTGGAATGGGGAGGTAGCAAGTGAACCACTCAGCTCTGACTCCACATGAGACTGCTGAGTTATCCAATGCATCACCACAGCAAAAGCACCATCTTCCCAGGTGTCCGTCTTTTCTTGCTGTGAGGATTAGGAATAGAATGGTGTAAATCACAGGCTCGTACGCTATGAGTTCCCAAAATGCTTGGGATCAAAAGTGTTTCAGACTTTCTGGGTTGGGAGATACTTGTATATCCACAATGAGACATTGTGCAGAGGAAACCCAAGCAAACATCTGAAGTTCCTTTATGTCTCATATGCACCTTACACATGTAGCCTTACACATATAATGTTCTTTTATAAAAGAACATTTGTGTGGCTGCATTTCAACTGCCATTGCACTCAAGGTCAGGTGAGAGACTTTTCCACATGTGGCATCACTGTTGACATATAAAATGTTTGGGATTTGGGGTTTTGGATTTTTGCATTAGAAATCTCAACCTGTACTTAATAGATCATATCTATAGTCACAATGATCCAATCCAGTTGCATGTTAACACACATCCTAGGAGCCAGTGGATGATGATCCATGAGTTTGGCTTCCTGATAACCATGTGGGAGACCCAGACGGAGCTCCTTGTTCCTGGTTTCAGCCTGCCTCAGCCCAAGCTGTTATGATCATTTGGAGAATGAACAAGTAGATGAAGGCTCTCTTTCTCCCTGCCTCTTCCCTTTCTCTCTGTCACTGTGTTTCAAACAACCAAAAAAGCAAAAAAAGAAAAAAAAATGGAAAATTAAATAAGCCAAATGCAAATACTACACTATTTAATATATCAGATTTGAGCATCTGTAGACTTTGGTATTCAAGGGGGTCAATCTCCATGGATACTAAGTAACAATCTGGAGTGATAACATGTCAGTTGGTAATAAAAACCCTGAACCAAGGGCCCGGCGTGGTGGCGCAAGTGGTTAAAAAGGTCCTCACCTTGCACGCCCGGGATCCCATATGGGCGCCGGTTCTAATCCCGGCAGCCCTGCTTCCCTTCCAGCTCCCTGCCCGTGGCCCGGGAAGGCAGTCGAGGACGGCCCAAAGCTTTGGGACCCTGCACCCGCGCGGGAGACCCGGAAGAGGCTCCTGGCTTCGGATCGGCATAGTATCGGCCCGTTGCACTCACTTGGGGAGTGAATCATCGGACGGAAGATCTTCCTCTCTGTCTCTCCTCTCTGTATATCCGCCTTTCCAATAGAAAAATAATAAAAATAAATCTTTAAAAAAAAAAAAAAAACCCTGAACCAAAACTAAGCTAAAGAACTAGTCTAGGGCTGGTGTGTTGGCTCAATTGCCTAATCATCCTCCTCAAAGCACTACATCCCATATGGATGCTGGTTCATGTCCCAGCTGCTTCAGTTCCCATCCAGCTCCCATCTTATGGCATGAGAGAGCAGATGAGGACAGCCCAAAGCCTTGGAGCCCTGTACCCGAATCGGAGACCTGGAAGAAGCTCCTGGCTCTTGACTCCTGATTTTGGACCAGTTCAGCTCCAGCCATTGTAGTCATTTGGGAAATAAACCAGTGGATGGAAGATCTTTCTCTCTGTCTGTGTTTCTCTCTGTTAATCTGCCTTTCCAATAAAAAAATAAATAAATCAGAGAGAAGAAGAAGAAGAAGAACTAGTCTAAGTACTTGGGCCCCTGCCACTCAGGTTCCTGGCTGCAGCTTGGCCCTTTTCCAGCCACTGTGCCATTTGGGCAGTAAACCAGTCAATGTAAAATCTCTCTGTAACTCTGCCTTTCAAATAACAAATATTTTTTTAAAAGAAAGAAACCAAGCCAAGCCACATGCGTTCTCTGTGTGTTTTCAGCTAACCGCAAGGTACAAAGGGTGAAGACATGCTGCAACTTAATGCACTCCTCAAAAGTTCTTGTGTTGGAAATCTGATTCCCAGTAACAGAGCTGAGAAACAGGTTCTTTAGATGTCATTATCATCATAATGGATTCATTATTGTAAGACTGAGTTTGCTATAAAAGAAAACCAGGGCCCTGCTAATGTGGCACAGTGGGTTAAGCCACTACTTACAATGTCAGCATCTTCTATCAGAGCACTGGTTTGAGTTCTGGCTACTCAGCTCCCAGATAGTGTACCTGGGTAGGTAACAGAAAGCAGCCTAAGTGTTTCTGCCTTGGCACAAATTGGAAAAAACATCAAGGAGTTCCTGGCTCCTGGCATCCTCCTGGCCCACCCCTGGCAATTGCAGCCATCTGGGAAGTGTACCTGTAGGTTGAAAATCCATATATCTGTCTTTCTCTCTTTCTGCATGTCTCCTGTCTCTGTCACTTGATATATAAATGCATTGTTAAAGAATAAAACAAAAATAAATTCAGTCCTCTCTTGCTGTGTTACTGGATGATGCCTTAGGCTGTGTTATAGCCCGGCAAGAGGGCCCTTGCCAGATGCAGGAGGCTTCTTGCCTTGGGACTCCCATACTCCAGAGTGGTACGAAATGCATCACTACTCTTTATAAATGGCCCAGTCTCAGCTACCCAATCCTGGCAGCACAAAATGCACTGAGATAAGAGGGCATTTTCTGAAGACTGCATAAAGACCAAGGCACAGGATCACCAGCTTAGAGGATGGGAAGTGAAATTTGGATTGCTGAGAAACACAAACTCATTCTTAGCACAAGTACATCTACTGTAACAGTGACAACATATTTGTACTTTAAAAACTTGCTCGGGGTTTATTTGGAATGCAGATGTAGATTACTCTGCTTCTAGCAGGAAACCAAACTGCAGTAGCACCAAGGGCAGCTAACAGAGATGTTAACGGGAGTGCTCACAATGCTGCACCCAGACTGTGGGTCTGGGAGGAAGGCAGGAATTGACAAAGTAAGGACCTTGACACACACACACAAAAAAACAACACAGCAACAGAAGCCCAATCTTGGGTCCCAAACCCTTCGTCTTCAGCCCTGGAGCTATATCAGTTTCACTCAAATAGCTGATAATCATTAACAGAAACAAACCAATCAAAGGTAGGAATAGCTACAAGCACTTAAATCTTGGTTCTTTACTTTTTAAAAAAGATTTATTTATTTTTATTTGAAAAACAGATCAGATTTATGGAGAGAAGGAGAAACACAGAGAAAGAGCTTCCATCTACTGGTTTGCTCCCCAAATGGCCACAATAGGAAGAGCTTATCTGATCCCAGAAGCCAGGAGTTTTTCCCAAGTCTCACATGAAGATACAGGGTTCCAAGGCCTTGGGACATCCTCTACTGCTTTTCTACAAGCAGGAGCTGGAAGAGAAGCAGAGCAGCCAGGACACAAACTGGCACCTATATGGGATCCTGGCGTGAAGGTTTAACCATTGAGCCATTATATCGGGCCTTTGTTCTTTAATTTTTTTAAAAAAATTTATTGATTGATTTGAGAAGCAGAACATCAAAGACAGAGTAATGACAGAGAGAGGGAGGGAGAGAAAGCGAGAGTAATCTTCTACCTGCTGACTCACTCTCCAAATGACCACAAAAGCTAGGGGAAGGTCAGGCCACAGCCAGGAATCTAGGACTCCATCTGGATCTCCCGCACGAGTGGCAGAGGTCCAACTACTTGAGCCACCTTCTGCTGCGTTACTAGGTGCATGAGAAGAGAGCTGACTTGAAATGGAGTAGCCAGACTCGAACCAGCCTTCCTATGGGATGCCAGATGCTGTCATTAGAGGCAGCAATGTCACCCAGTGAACCACAATGTGGGCCTCTTGTTTTTTAAATTTGGTTTTTGTTTGTAAAGGTTTATTTTTATTTGAAAGGTTGATTTTACAGGAATAAAGGAGAGACAGAGAGTGAGATCTTCCATCTGCTGGTTCATTCCTCAAGTGGGTGTAACGGCCAGAACTGGGTCAGACAGAAGGCAGGAGCTTCTTCAGGGTTTTTCACACTGGTGCAAGGGTACAAGGTGTTGAGCCATCTTCTGCAGCAGAGAGCTGGTTCAAAACAAGCAGCCAGGATATGAACCCACACCCATATGGGATGCCGGCACTACAGGCAAAGAATTAACTTGTACCGCACACCACGGCACCAATATCTGTTCTTTAATTTTGTACTCAGCTATCATTCATCAGCAAAAATAACTCACTCCTATTGCTTCTTTAGTAACCGCAGCTTCCATTGCATCTGATACTCCATGGAAGTGCCTCGGTGCCCTGGCCAAGAATCCTGGCTCCTGGAGGCCCCACAGCCTGCCCTCAACTCCTGGCTCTGCCACAAGCTGTGTGACCTTCCACAGGTGACTTTCTCCCTCTGTGCCTCAGCTCCCTCAAACTGGCATCAGGATGACAACAATGAGGATTGACTTGTGGGTGAGATTAGATGAGTTACCATTCATCAGTGTGGCACCGAGCAGTCAGTAAACATTCAGAAATTGGTCTTCTAAGTGTGTTGGCACGTTTGTTTGGTAATCCCATTACCAACATCTTTGTCCAGGAAAGATTGGTGGTGTGGAAGCCAGGTGACTTGGCTACCATAGAACTGAGCTCTTTCACCTGCTCCTCTTCTCTGTATTTTGACAAAATCTGGTGCCAATTCACCCTCTTTCCCACCTCCACTAGGAAGCTGCTGACCATGGACATTCTGGCAGTAAAAGGAAGACGAGTATGAGACTCATACCCTCTCCTCCTCTCTTTCTTCTCTGGTGACCATAACAATTCCAGAATTCAGAGACTATCCTCATCTCTCAACAGGGCCATTGGGAAGCTCCCAACTTAACCACCTTCTCACTTTACAGAAGAGCTCCAAAAACCATAAGGCAGACTGTGTTTCTTCTCTGCTCAAAACCGTCCCATAGCTTCTCAATGTATTTGGCCTATAGAGCTGGGCAGGACCTGGTACTTTCTGGTTGTCTCTATCTTATCCCCTAACAATCTCCCCTCACTAATTCCCCTGGAGCCCTTCAACCATTCCAAGCTTATCCCTGCATCAGGGCCTTTGCTCAGCGATTCCCCCTCCTATTCCTCCAGGTTTTCTAATGGAAGGTCCCTTCCTAACTTTCAGCTCTCACTTCAAATGTTCTCTCCTTGGGAAGCAATCCCTCACATCCAGTAAGTTTTATTTCCTTCAAGTTCTCTTCTCCACTGGTTTATCTGCCTTATCTCATGGTGTTCATAACCACAGCACATAGGATAGTGATGGCACAAAAAACTGCAGGTAAGGCACCATGGAATGAATGAGCATGAAAGGCATCCATACAGCAGCTGTGCCAATCAAGAAATCCTGTAGTTCTTCCTCTGTCTCTGGGTCAGAGTCCCAGATTGAACTCAACATCATTTAGGGCCCTGCTGGCTCCCAACAATTGTGTTTCAGGGACTCCTGGGTAGACCCTCGTTTAGCTGCATGTTCCATGTCACTGGGTATTTCAGTGCTGATCACATGCTGAGCACCTCAGACAGTCCCTTGGTCACTGACTTACCTATTAGATGCACTTGTTCTTCCTCAGAAGCCGACTCCTGCAGATGGTGAAGAAATCTGCCGTTCACCTTGATGATATCATCCATATTTGAGAACAGCACATCCAGGTCTCCCTGCGGCAGCTGGAAGGGACAAAGAAGCCAGGGGAGGGGCTAGGCATTCCCTGCCGTGACTGCATTTGCAAGCTTTGGAACATAGTATGGAACATTCTCTCCACTGGGGTCCCATCACTCTGAGGATTGATTGCCCCAGGGGAATCTTTGCAAGCAGTTTGAAATGTTATAAATTAAGCACTTTCATTACTCTATAAAACAAAGGGAAGAGCTGGAGCACTTAGGGAGTGAGGGAGGTGGGGTAACTGGAGTTTTACCCAAGGTCTACTGCCAACTGTCATTTTTCTTTCCTCTGCCTCCCCTTTTGTCACATGAGTATGGGAATTTAGGCTCCTTTCCAGCTCTGACACACACAGGGCTCATCACTATTAATCATCTCAGGTGCATGCAAAGCTCCAGAAATGTCACTGTTAAAAGCATGATGCAGAAAGTTCATATGTGTGTGTGTACATAAATACACACATGCATGAGCATGGAGGATGTGCTAAGTACACAATTAAGTGGAAATACTCCCTGAAGTAAAACATCTAGATTTTCTTTCTTTTTTTTTTCTTTTTAAAAGATCTTATTTATTTTACTGGAAAGG
Source organism: Ochotona curzoniae (assembly GCF_017591425.1). Taxonomy (NCBI): domain Eukaryota; kingdom Metazoa; phylum Chordata; class Mammalia; order Lagomorpha; family Ochotonidae; genus Ochotona; species Ochotona curzoniae. The sequence continues at coordinate 43,078,875 of NW_024464918.1, forward strand.
CAGATCATATTTACAGAGAAGAGGAGATAAAGACCTTCCATCTGCTGGTTCACTCCCTAAGTGGCCACACTGCTGGAACTGAGCTGATTCAAAGCCAGGAGTCGGAAGTTTCTTCCTGGTCTCCCATGTGGGTTCAGGGTCCAAGGCTTTGGGCTATCTTCTATTGCTCTCTCGGGCCACAAGCAAGAAGCTGGATGAGAAGTGGAGCATCCAGGAAACAAATCATATGGGATCCCGGCACTCGCACAGGTGGAGGATTAGCCAACTGAATCATCGGGTCAGGTCCTGTATTATTTACTTTTTAAAAGTTTAGTTATTTGGGCTGGCACACTGGCATGGCAGGCTAACCACCTGCAGCACCAGCATCACATGTGGGTACCAGTTCAGCCCCAGCTGCTCCACTTGCAATCCAGTTTCCTCCTTATGGCCTGGGATAGCTGTGGAGGATGACCCAAACACTTAGGCACCTGCACCCGTATGAGAGACCCAGAGGGAGCTCCAAAATTTCTGGTTTTGGATCGGCTCAGTCCCAGCTGTTGCAGGCATCTGGAGAGTAAACTAGCAGATGGAAGACCTCTTTATTTGTATTTCCTTCTGTCTCTGAAAAAAAATTAAAATTAAAAATTTTAAAAATAGGGCCCAGCGGCGTGGTCTAGTGGCTAAAGTCCTCGCCTTGAACGTGCCGGGATCCCATATGGGCACTGGTTCTAATCCCGGCAGCTCCACTTCCCATCCAGCTCCTTGCTTGTGGCCTGGGAAAGCAGTCCAGGATGGCCCAATGCATACCGCACCCATGTGGGATACCTGGAGGAAGTCCCTGGCTCCTGGCTTCGGATTGGCACAGCTTCAGCCATTGCGCTCACCTGGGGAGGGAATCATCAGATGGAAGATCTTCTTCTCTGTCTCTCCTCCTCTCTATATATCTGATTTTGTAATAAAAATAAATCTTAAAAAAAAATTTTAAATAAAAATCTGCCTTTCAAACAAAAATAAATAAATCTTTTAAAAAGCATATATGTTTGAAAAGCAATGAGAGAAACAGAGAGAATATGTCATCTGTTGATTCACTCCCCAAATGCCTACAACATCTGGTGCTGGAATATATCAAGCCAAATCAAGAGCCATGTAGATCTTCCATGTAGGTAGCAGGGACCCAAGTACTTGAGCCATCATCTGCTACCTTCCTAGGTACATTAGCAAGAAGCCGGATAGAAAGCAGAAGTGGGACTTGATCCCAGATCCTCTTATACAGGAAAGTAAGAAAAATAAAAATGTGAAAAATGAACCCCAGGACAGGCATTTCATCTAGTGCTTAAGTTGCTGGTTGAAAGGTCTACACTCCATATGGAAGCACCTGGATTTAACTCCTACCTTAGGTTCCTGCTCCAGTTTCTTGCTAATAGACCCTTGGAAGCAGTGGTGATGATTCAAGTCATTAGGTTCCTCCCATTCACATGCAAGACCAGGACTGAGTACTGGCTCACAGCTTGAGCCTGGACCAGCTGAGCTGGCCCCAGCCACTGCAGCCATTTGGGCAGTGAGCCAAGAAGGGAAGCTCACTTTCTCTCTCTTTCTCCTCTCTCCGCTCAAATAATTTTTATATTGTTTTTTTTTAAGTTTAAAAAAACATTATTTTTGCAAAGTCAGATATACAAAAAGGAGGACAGACAGAGAGGAAGATCTTCAGTCCACTGATTCACTCCCCAAGCAGCCGCAACAGCTGGAGCTGAGCCAATCCGAAGCTAGGAGGCTGGAGCCTCTTTCAGGTCTCCCACGCGGGTGCAGGGTCCCAAGGCTTTGGGCCGTCCTCGACTGCTTTCCCTGCCCACAAGCAGTGAGCTGGATGGGAAGCAGGACTGCCAGGATTAGAACCTGTGCCCATATGGGATCCTGGTGCATTCAAGGCAAGGACTTTAGCTGCTAGGTTACCTGTTTTAATGACTAATATAATTGAAACCCATTGCAGTAATCATTTGTCCATGTCACCACCCCCTGCAAACATCACAACCAGTATGCAGGTCAATACTAGACATGGAAAAGCTTTCTCATTAGCTCACTTAATTCCCTAAATGGGAGAGTTGATCATTTCTCTCCCATTTAGCAGATGAATACATTAAGACACTGAGCCATTGAAGGCTTTGCTCAAGGTGGCACAGCCATTAAAATGTGTACTGGGACTTAATGTCCAATCTGTCCAATCTCACACTTACCACTCTTTCTTTTCATCCAACCTGCCCCAGCAAAGCATGTGAGATCTAGGAACTAAGAGCCACCTTTGCCCCTTATGAGAACAGCTGTGTGGGGCCCCATGTATGTACCTGCTGGAGCCGGCTCTTGATGTCGGAGGCGCAGAGTCGGAGCATGTGTAAGTAGGAGACCTCGGTGTCGATGAGCTCCCTGATGGCCAGCCTCTGCTGCAGCGACGATCTGTCCTCAGAATCTGGACCCTCCCCATCTGGACTCCCTGACCCAGAGGACGGCTCATCTGCCCCGTGATCGGCCATGTCTGCAGGTTCTGGGAAGAGCAAAAACCATCCAAGTCATTTCTGCTGAGCAACACTGCTTCTGATTTAAAGACAACAATTCACCAAAAGGCCTAAAGAAATCAGCAGCAGCAACAGCTGAACCGTGTGTGAGCACTTGTGGGCAGTGCTTGGACAATTGTAAAGGCAACAACAGCTCAGATGATTGTTGACATTTAAATCCATTTCCCAGGATTCAGGCAGTGTGCTTGCTTGGCTTTTCTTCCAGTGTTTCCCTAGCTCGTGACCTAGATTTCTTTATCTGGTTCAGTTTCTCATCCTCTCTTCCCATGGGATGGAATCCCTTCTCTCCTTTCCTGCCACCACCCCTATCAGTCCTACTAGCAATAACCTGTGCTATTTCCATAGCCTCTGGGATCATTCCTTCAAATTCAATCCCCAGTCTGCCTCTGCCGCCCACACACATTCAACTGTAACATGTTTCCAAGGGAAAATCAAGCTTGTGATCGTGGTGTTCTCTGCTGGAAGATTTTAAATTGCTCCCTGCTGATGTATGGTCTGGCTCCAACCTGGCTTTCTCCTCCAGCAAAATAGAGTAAAAGGCTTTTCTCTCCACTTGCAGAACCATTTCCTGGCTCTGTGCCCCTGCACCTGCTGGGCCCTTCCCCACGCTTCTGTCCTCCAACATTAACCTTCACTAAAGCCACTCCTGGTCTTCCTGGATCACCCTGTACTTTTCTTCACTGAAACTCCCACAACTTTTCATCTGTAATGTAAGGAATATAAAGGGAAATATCGTGGACCAGGTGGCCTGAAAAAAGAGCACTTAGAAATGCTAGATCAGCCAGAACACATTTCCTTGCAACTCTGTGGGAGAGCATACAAAGGGAGTTTACAGGGAGGACAGGAAATCACAGAGCTCCCAGCCAGAGGACACTGAAGCAGAGCAGCAAGCACCTGAGGTAGATGCAGCTGTAGCCCAAAGGATGAGGGGCAGGGGCACTGTCCATCTCTGACCCAGAGACTTGGGAACTAGTGCCAGGCAGGAGTACAAGGCAACTTCCTTCATCAAATGGGGACTCCGGAGGATTTCAATGAATTGTGTTACAGAAAACAACAAAAAGTACCTTCCCATCTTGGTTTGGGTCACAGGTAAGGGGGAAAAAAATCTCCTCTGAAAATTCCTGACAACAGGTACAGGGAGCGTGATCCTTTTCCTGCCCATCAAAAGGAGTCACAGCTGAGTCTAGCATAACAAATTTATTGGACCAGTTTTAGGTGACACAGGAGGCTTTAGGTTTGAGTCTCTGATGCATCACTACTGCTCCAACTCCTTGCTAATGCAACTGGGAAAACAATGAAAGACAGATCAAGTCTTTGGTCCCATGTACCACACGGGAGACCTGGAAGAAGCTCCTGGCCTCAGGCTAGCCCTAGATATCATGGCCACTTAAGAAGGAACCAGCAGATGGAAAATCTCTGTATCTCTCCTCTCTCTGTAACACTGCCTTTCAAAAACATTTTTAAAATCTTTATAAAGAATTTGAAAAATTGAAATGAAGGTACTATATTGGAAAAGTTAGGAAAGGTACTATAAGGAAAAATTATTCAAACTGCTCAACAGAGAGAGAACAGCATGGAAAATATGGCCAAAAAAATTAAGAGACACAGATATCAAAAGAAGGCCAATGGGGCGAACATTATTGTTTATCAGGTTAATGCTCTTCTTGCATCCTTTATTGGTATCAGTTCAAGTTGCAGCTGTACTACTTTCAATCTAGCTCTCTGCTAATGACCTACAAAAGCAGTGGAGGATGGCCTAAATCCTTGAACCCCTGCACCCACATAGAGACTCAGAAGAAGTTCCAGGCTGCTGGTTTCAGATCAGCTCAGCTTTGGCTGTTGTGGTTATTTGGGGAGTGAACCAGTGGATGGAAAATCTTTCTCTCTGTCTCTCCTTCTCTGTCAATATGCCTTTCCAATTTAAATAAAGAAACAAACAAACAAACAAACAACAAAAGAATCTTTGAAAAAATGGAGCTAAAAGCTAAGTTTATAAAAAATAAAAAAGACAAAAGGAGGCCAGTGCAACAAACATGAGATTTAAAAGGCAAGAACAGAATAGGAGAGGCTAAATTTGGATATACAAGATAAAGAATTGTATAGAATTTATAAAAGATGAATACTGAGATACAGGAAAGGCAAATCCCACACATAATAGGTTAAAACAAATTCCACTTCTTAACACGCAGAGGAAAAATTGTAGAACTCTGAAGGTACAGAGAATTTACCTCCTACACTTTTATTACCAGGGAACTACCAGAAACAATCCTACATCAAAACAAAATAAAAAAAATAGACAAAGCTGTAGGAAACTGGTGACTGAACGCTGGAGAGGGACCCAAGGATCTCTTAGGATAGATGAAGATAAATTCTAGGGTTGATTATAGATAGAGGGCACTCTGGATGGGAGAACTCCAGAAGGTTCTAGAATATCTTGGGAGCATATCTACTTAGTACAGACTCTAGTGTCTAGTTAGGGATAATTACAGAGATAAATGTTAGAACTTAAAAAATAATAATAAAACAATAAGTAACCAAAAAACCAATAAGTAACTTATATAACAAAAATCTCTGCAGATGAACTGTTCATATGTTATTACATGGTTCATTATAAACAGAATTCATTCATACACTAAGGCACATGATCTAATTAGCATTAGGGACAACAGACTAAAAGGCCAGGGAGATGAGAAGAGTGGGCAAATATGGTGGAGTTTAAAAAAAAATGTTAAAAACTTGTAGTCCACAGTAGGGAGTCAAAGTCCAATGCCTAAGAGAAGCAGCAGCGCATGTAGGTGTTGGGCCCAGAAAATGACATCCAAAACATAAGGCCTCAGAAACAGCCGCAGAAGCAAAGCTCCCCAACTTCAGCCCTCCTGCTCACACCTCACATTCTCCCCAGAGGCAAACCACAGGGACCACCCTTCTTTCTCAAAATAGGTCACAGAAAAAGCTCAAAGCCACTCATAAAATCGCAACAATAGACTTCCTTGGATAGTTCACTATTAAAAAAAAAAATCTCTGACCTAGGACTTTCTCTGATTGTAGGTCATTCCAGCAAAAGGATCCTGTATCCTCACACCTGGACGACAGCTGTTGCAGGATGTCCCACTCCATTCAGTTTCATTAGCTCATATCCTTTTATCCACTCCCATTTCTACACGGCTGCCCATGCTCCAGCAAGCCTATCAATGAGGGTGGCTATTCATCCCGGGTCTTCAGCTCAATCACACAGAACTATGGTCCATGTTAGGGCTTTCCTCCTCTTCAACTGCCTCCTGCCAGTTTACATCAGCTCAAATATCAGACCTTCAGAGAGAAAGCTTGGACTTCCCTACTCAAAGACACCAAGGGAAATGCTCAAGCAGTTAGGTTAAAAAAGACAAAAGAAATGGTCCGGTGCTGGCTGGAACAGGAAGGAAGGGTGGAACAAGTTGTTTCTCATAAAAAATATATTGTAGTCTATTCATCTTGACTTTTCATAACAAACACACAAATAACCATATTTTTGAAATTTTATGCTTTGATAAAAGTTAAAAATCAGGGGCAGGACTTGAGGTACAGTGAGTTAAATCACAACTTGGATCATTGCCATCCCATATTGGAGCACTGATTTGAGTCCTGGCTTCTATGTTTTTGATTCAGCTTCCTATTGTGCACCTGTGAAAGCAGCAAATAATGGCACAAAGTACTTGGATTCCTGCCACTCACATGGCAGACCCAGAATGAAGTTCCTGGCTCCCGACTTCCACTTAACCAACTCCAGTTATTGCAGGCAGTGAAAATATCTCTTCTCTGTTTCCCTCGACACCCACCAATCTCTCTGCCTTTCAAATGAATAAAACAATCTTTAAAAAAATAAATGTGGGGATGCAGCACTGGCCCAAATACCTAATCCTCCACCTTAAAGTACTGACATGAGCACCGATTCATGTCCTGGATGCTTCATTTCCCATCCAGCTCCCTGCTTGTGGATAGAAAAGCAGTGGAGGATGACCCAGCACCTTGGCTCCCTGCACTCATGTCAGAGACCCAGAAGAAGCTCCTGATTCCTGGCTTCAGATCAGCTCAGCTTTGGTATTGTGGTCATTTGAGGAGTGAACCAGTGAATGGAAGATCTTTCTTTCTTTCTCTCCTTCTCTCTGTAAGCCTGCTTTCCCAATAAAAATAAATAAATCTTTAAAAAAAAAAGGAACAACTAAATGTAAGAAAACTGGGAGTATGAAGATTAATATTAAAAAATAGCTTTACTTCTCTCTACATTAAAAAAGTACATATTAGAAAATAAAAGCATAAGATGCAATTTTGTGGTAATAATAATAGTATTTATAACTTCCTAAGTATACTAAAAGATATATGTTTATGAAAGAGGTTATAAAACTTCACTGAAATACATGTAAGAACTAAATACAAGCAGATACATAAGATGAACATTTACAGGAAGATCTTATATTATAAAAGTGAAAATTTTCCAACAGGATCCCATATGGGCACTGGTTCTAATCCCAACTGCTCCACTTCCCTTTCAGCTCCCTGCTTGTGATATGGCAAAGCAGTGGAGGAAAGCCCAAAGCCTTGGGACCCTACACCTAATGTGAGAGAGCAGGAAGAAGTTCCTGGCTCCCAGCTTTGGATCGGCTTAGCTCTGGCTGTTGCTGCCACTTGGGGAGTGAACCAGTGAATGGAAGATCTTTGTCTCTCCTTCTCTCTGTAAATCTGACTTTCCAATAAAAATAATAAATCTTTAAAAAGAAAGAGAGAAGCTCCATATACATACCTGTCCCAATTTTCCCTATGGTAATACTTACATAACTACAGCACAAAGACACAACCAGGACAACAGTACAATAATTACACTGCCATGGTAGAGAACACTTGTCTGAGCATCCCTCGTGTAGCCTTCCTACCCTCCTGGCTGCAGCCCCCATCCCATCCTCAGCCCTGGGAAACCACAAACTGTCCTCTACTTTTATAGTCACATTTCTGAAAAGAATGTCCTCTCAGTCGACTCCTACAGGGTTATCACCCTTTAGGACTGGCTTTACTCAAGCAACATAATTCCCTGCAGATTCAGAGGGGAGGGTGGACCTCCATAGTCTCTTCCTTTTTATTGCTGAGTCTTTGAAATGTTGTTTTTGTTTGAGAAAATCTAGATCAAAAATGGCAAAAAAAAAAGAATGGTAAAAAAATATATATTGAAAGTAAATAAACCAGGAGGTAAGGATGGGTATTGAGTGCATCATTCTTTGCTGTTTTCTGGGTGATTAAAATGCCTTATAATATTTAAAGTGGCCTACATCTCATTTAGTCCTGTGCTTGGGTTGCTTATGATGAAGCTCATCTCTCTGGCTAGACATTTAGCTCTTGTAGGTGAAAGGAATACCAATTTATATGCTCCCCTGTGTCTCATGACACAGACAAAAAATATGCACTTGCCAAATAAAGGGTTCTTGTGGATGTATTAGTGATACCTAAACTTTCTGTCTTGGACTATAAGCTATGACTCATGGTACTTGTACTTAAACTGAGTGATGCTGGCAAGGTTATTTTGAAGGCAAGAGGCTCAGAGAGATGCTGGAATGGATCCATCTGATTGACAGCTCTGTCCCAGCCTCTGAATCCTGCCCTGGTCTGCTCATCTGTATCTGCCCAGGGCTGCAACATTCACTCCCTTGTTCACAGCTTCCCTAGCAAGAGCTCACTTAGAATGCCAGGAGAGCTACTCATGTTCCACAGTTCAGAACTGTTGCTAAATAAACAAAAAGCGTATGCAATACTTTCGAGAGAACTGCAAAATCATTGCAAAAAACATTAATTTGCCCTTAGGTTAATTATAATCTAGACCTCTAAGCAGGCCTAGACAAAACTCTCTGTAGCAGCATTTTATAATCCCTCAGTTTACAGTTTATATAATTTGTGCTTTTACAAGAAGTAAACACTCTTATTTCTTCAAAAATAAACTGTTCAGCAACAAAAAAGAATGAATGCTGATAATGCGCTGCAACATGAAAACATCTTGAAGACATTATGCTGAGAGCAGGGAGTCACAAGAATCACATACTATATGAGCACATTAACACAAAATGTTCAGAATAGGCAAATGTATAGAGACAGAAAGCAGTAGTTATCTCGGGCTGATGGGTGGGCGTTTGGAGCAGAGGACTGATGTTCATGAGGTTTCCTTTGGAGGCCATGAAAATGTTCAAAATTAACTGTGATGATGGCTACACAAGCCTGTGAATATACTAAAAACCATGAGGCACACTCTAAATGAGCAAATTATATTGTGTGAATTATATCTCAATAAAATTGTTACCAAAAAGTATGTCATACCAAAAGCAGAAGAAACTGGATTTCTCATATACTGCTGCTAGGAAAATTTAAAATGTGACAGCCACTCCGGAATCCCGTTTGTCAGTTTCTTTAAAAATTAAATATCCACCCCAGTGGTAGGCAACAGTCTAGAGTGCCTTGTACCTAGGCAATTGTTATACTGCTGACAGAAAAGCAACCAGTAGCTGATGGGCATTCTGGACCTGGCTAAAGCCAAATTTGTGTTAACTATACCAGAATGCTAGCACAGTTGTTTATTCTTCTTCTTTTTTTAAAGGTAAGTGGGGAAGGCAGGAAACACCAGGCCAGGGCACACCTGTGGGGGTAAGCAGTGGGGCAGGGGCTGCAGATTGCCCAGGGAAGGTATTCTGGGGACACACTGGGGACACATTAGAATGGGAGCAACTTACGGAATATTTGTTTGACAGGGTAGGAATGACTTCTACGGTCTTCCACAGACCGGACTCCTGTACTCATAGGTATGTGAGGAAGTTGAGACAGTGATTTAGAGGGGGAAATGGGATAGGCCATAGCAGAGGCTGGCACGTGCAAAAACCAGGGCTGGGGGAGGGGCCTAGTGGGTGTCATTGGGGCGTCTCCCAACTAGACCATGGCACACGCTGATATGCATGAGAAATGGGTCTGTGGCAGGCTGACTAGGCAAGGCCACTGTATCTGTCAGTTCACGCGAGATACTGGGCTGGGACAGAGCTGACCAGGCAACTGCATCCCCTGGTTTGTGTGTTAGCTGGTACAGGTGATAGAACGCACCTGACCTTGCACTAGCTGGCACATACAAGAATCAAGCTGGAGATCACCCCAGTAAGATTTCTTGGGGGACTCCCAAACAAAACTGCTGGACTCAGACCCCAACCACAGGGAAAATCACATGATGTGTGGTCCAACCTTGGAGTACATATATCAGGACTGGGCCTCCTTAGTTGCTGATGTCTGTGCAGTGGACAGTAATGCCCAGATGCACATGGGGCACATGACAGCCAGCTCATGTAGACCAGCAGGAGATGTCTACTGCCTTGCCAGAGGATGGAAAGCAGAATAAGTTGAACAAGTCTTTGGGCCAAGTTCTGCAGCATGTTCCTGGATCTACAGATGCACTAAGGCGAACTTTATTTTATCAACCATGGAGCAAGAAAATCAGTAACTTTTCAGAACTATGAAAATTACTCAAGAAACAATATTTTCTCGGACACTCTTCCATATATTGGAGTCTCTGATGTGTCATCAAAGAACTGTCCCCTACATCCCTGATGTGGTTTGACAGCAGATCCCCCTCTCTCACCTCCCCTGTGGACACCGGAGGTGAGGGGGAAGACTGAAACATTTGTGCCACCTATTTTTCTTTTTTGTGCCTGAGCCTCCCCATTCCTACTCCAAGGCCCACATGGATGCGCATCCCTCTCAACTACGTAAACAATATTAAAAAGAAAATAAAGATTTTTTTTTTAAGTTAAATATCCAGGGGCTGTCACCTTAGCAGAACAAGCTAAGCCCCTGCCTATGAGGCCAGCATCCCATAGGGGTGCCAGTTTTAGTCCTGGCTGCTTGATTTCTGATGCAGCTCCCTGTTTATGTCCTGGGAAAGCAATGGATGATGGCCCAAGTCCTTGGGCCTCTGCATTCACAGGGGAACCTGTATTCTCCTGACTCCTAGCCCGTGTCTTCAAAACAGCCCAGCTCCAACTATTGTGGCCATTTGGGGAGTCAACCAGCAGATGGGAGATTTATCTCTGCCTCTCTAACTCTACCTTTCTTTTTTTTTAAGATTTATTTTATTTTTATTGCAAAGTCAGATATACAGAGAGGAGGAGAAACAGAGAAGAAGATCTTCTGTCCAATGACTCATTCCCCGAGTGACCACAACGGCCGGTGCTGCGTTGATCTGAAGCCAGGTTCCAGGAACTTCTTCCGGGTCTCCCACGTGGGTACAGGGTCCCAAGGCTTTGGGCTGTCCTCGATTGCTTTCCCAGGCCACAGGCAGGGAGCTGTATGGGAAGTGGAGCTGCAGGGATTAGAACCAGCGACCAAATGGGATCCTGTCATATTCAAGGCAAGGACTTTAGCCACTAGGCCACTGCGCCAGGCCCTGTAACTCACATAAAAAATAAAGTTAAAAAAATTAAACATACAGGATTGGTACAGTTAAGTTGCTGCTTGGCATCCCATATCAGAGTATCTGATTTGAGTCAGGAATATTCCATTTCTGACGCCAGTTTCCTGCTAACCTGCATCAGGGGAGGCTGCAGGGAATGGTACAAGTACTTGAGTCCCTGCCATTCCTGTAGGAGACTAGATGGAGTTTCAGCTCTCTAGTTTTGGCCTGGACCAGCCCTGGTTCTCACAAGAATTTGGGAAATAAACTAGCAGGTAGATGATATCTCTAAGCCTTTCAACTGACATGAAAATAAATTAATATTTTAAAAAATATGAAATCCACTTAACCATACAACTAAGAAATCATACCTTTTGCTTGTAACCCAAAGAAAGCTCTACCAAAAATTTACATACTACTGTTCATGACAACTCTATTTGTAATACTTAAAATGTGGAATGTCCTTTAAGAGATGAATGATTAAGCAAGCTACGGCTCATTCACGCCACTAAATACTCAGAAGTAACAAGCATGAGCTATTGATGCACAGAGACAGGGAATGATGCATTGTGAAAATAACAGTCTCAGAAGGTTACATACTGTGTGATTCATTTAATTACAAAGAAAATGACTGAGCTTGAGAACAGATTAATGGCTGCACAGATAGGGATGGGGCAGGGAGCAGGCATGTGTGACAACAAAGAAAGAGCAGGAATGAGCATGTTGTCCTGGTGTGACAGTTCTGGATCTAAATCCATATGTGGGATAAAATCAGATAGAACAATCATATGCCCATATTGCTCCAATGCCCACCTCCTGGTTTTGACATTGTTCTGTGTTTAAATAAGATGTCTCATTAGAGGAATCATCATGAAGGTTACATGGGACTTGTCTGTACTATGCTTGCAACTTTGTGTTGCCCCTATAATTATTTTAATACAAAAGAAAAAAATTTTAATATAAAAAAAATTTTAATTCAACATGGTACACCTTCAGTTATCAACTATCTATGTGACACGCAGGTCAAACTGTAGCTTAAAGATCTCATGAGAGCTGGCTGAGTGCCCTTGTGCCATTTGCTGGACTGTCCTGATAAGGAGGCTTGTCTCAGAGAACACGCTCAGAAACATGGCTTGCATAACGTACGTCAGGTGCCTGGACAGCTTTGGAAAAAGAATCTCTAAAGTCCAGTCCATGCCCAATTCTGAAATCTACATGATGCCCTCTGATATGCAATCAACAGCTAAAATCAACGTGACACATAGTTCATGCTTGAAAAAAAAAGTTGACTACCCAGCAATTAATGCTTCAGCAATCTATTGCTTCTGATTCTAGCACTAGATAAAAGAGAGCTAAGTCCCTTCTCCTTCTCTTCTATCCACACTGGTAAGAGGAAGGAAATTTGGCCACCCACATGTTTATCCAACCAGTATTTTGAATGATTATGACATGTCAAGTATTTTGCTGGATTCTGAAGACACAAAGATTAAGATAAATAGCTCTACAATAAGAACTGAATATTTAAAATCCTTGATTATTTACTCCAAGTCTCACTCCGATATAAGCATAAGTGCTGACTAAACTAAAACACCACGGACATCCAGATTATTTCATCCCTTGCAAGACAAAAATAAATAAATAAATAAATTACAAGGAAGTGATGCTCGGAACATAATCTTGACCAATCAGACAAAGCGATTGGAGAAAAGAACCTAAAGCGGACCTCCCCCTCCATCCTGGGAGAAATGAAACCATCACCTTGAAGCTCTCGCAGAAAGTAAAATGGCATAGCAGGGCTAGGGCAGCATCTACAGAAGCTCACCTTAGGCTTAGAGAGAGACCAATTTAAACATTTAAAGAAGAAATGGGAGAAAAATGGAAGACCTCCGTTCTGAGACTCCAGGGATGCTACATGAAGGCTGTCAGTGGTGAAGCTCAGCAACTACAACAGCAAAACAACCTCCTGAAGGATAAAGGGAGCTGTGGGGAGGAGCACCAATATACACAGGGATGGGCCCTGGACAATAAACCTGACTCCTAAAAATACATACAAATGCCAGCATGATGGCTCAACCAGCTAAACCTCCACCTGCAAGCACCAGCATTCAATATGGGCACTGGCTTGTGTCCTGGCTGCTCCCCGCTAATCTGTCTGGGAAAGCTGTGGATGACGACCCAAAGCCTTGGGACCTTGTCACCATGTGGAAGACCCAGAAGAAGCTCCTGGCTCCTGGCTTTGAAACGGCTCAGCTCTGGCTGTTGTGGTTATTTGGGGAATGAACCAGCAGAAGGAAGATCTTTCTCTTATTTCTCATTCTCTCTGTAAATTTGCCCATAAAATAGAAAATAAAAAACTTTAAATAAACAAATAAATAAAAGATACATACAATTCCTGTACAAAGAACTTCCAGATTTATAAAATCCACACAGACTTCAAACTGACAACACTCCAAGGATCACCTCCAAGTTCTGCCTGCCATCACCACTAGCAAGCAACAGGTCCATGATTCATGTTTAGAACGCATAAGCACAAGGCACACCATTCGATGGCTTTGCTTTCCTTCTCTTAGCCTTAAAGAATGATTAGAAGACGTTGTGATGCTTAGCAGCCCAGGTCTTAGGGCCAGAAAAACCTGATTTCAAATTCTATTTCTACTATCAGTTGGCTGGCTTTCCTAGAATACTTATATAATCTTCCTCAGAGGGTTGTCATAAGATTTCATAAGATAATCCATGTGAAATGCTTAGCAGAGCCCATGGTATGGGGTAAACTCTCAGTAAAAGTACCTGTTCTGTTTTGCTACTACTCCGTTTAAATTGGAAAAAGTAACATTCCTATGGATTGGTAGGATAAAGAATTGGTCTAAGAACCCTTGCCTGATTTAGATGCCTCCAATCACACTCCAGCAAACAATATGCACAAGAGCTGTTAACACCACAGAAATAAGAGCGGGAGATTGGGAGTCAATGCCCTGACAACACCAGTTCAGCCACGATGAGACTGATTCCTCTGGGATCAGTGGTTTGATGTTATTGTTGTTGCTGCTGCTGTTGCTGTCATTTACACGAGCTTATGCAATTCCACTCTTGATCCCCTTCGGGCAGAGCCACTCTGTATTGGGTGTCTGTCACTTCATTAAAACAATTTGTTAGACCCGGCGTGGTATCCTAGTGGCTAAAGTCCTTGCCTTGCATGTGCCAGGATCCCATATGGGTGCCAGTTCTTTTTGTGACAGCCCCACTTCCCATCCAGCTCCCTGCTTGTGGCCTTGAAAAGCAGCCGAGAGTGACCCAAAGCCTTGGGACCCTGCACCGACATGGGAGACCTGGAAGAAGCTCCTGGCTTCAGATTGACTTAGTTCTGGAACACCTATAAATTGAGGCCACTTGGAGAGTGAATCCTCAGATGGAAGATTTTCCACTCTGTCTCTCTTATCTGTATATCTGACTTCCCAATAAAAATAAATAAACAATTTTTTTAAAAAGATTTGTCTGGGCCCGGCGCAGTGGCGCAGTAGTTAAGGTCCTCGCCTTGCACGCCTGGGATCCCATATGGGCGCCGGTTCTAATCCTGGCGGCCCACTTCCCATCCAGCTCCCCGCTTGTGGCCTGGGAAAGCAGTCAAGGACGGCCCAAGGCTTTGGGACCCTGCACCCGCGTGGGAGACCCAGAAGAGGCTCCTGGCTTCAGATCGGCATAGCATCCACTGTTGCGGCTCACTTGGGGAGTGAATCATCGGACGGAAGATCTTCCTCTCTGTCTCTCCTCTCTGTATATCCGCCTTTCCAATAAAAATAAAATAAATCTTAAAAAAAAAAGATTTGTCAGGCTTTGAAAAAAGGAAAATGAGATTACTTGGAATCAGCATGGGTTAATGATAATAATTAAAAAATAAAAACAGGTCATGCCAGACTATCCTCTTTCTGTTACTCAAAGTCCTCTGTATCCATAGATCAAAGGAAAGCTGTAATCCAGTGGATCTGGACAAGCAAGGTGTTGTCAGCACCCTTGTGACATCTTACAAATATGGAACAGGATGTGGTGCTAGAGACTGGGGCCAAGGCAATAGAATAGAACCAGGCACTGAAAAGTGGTAAAACTACTAAGCTCAGGGTTCTGAGCAGGGTCAACCTGCAGGCTCTATCCTGTTTTGTTAAGGAAAGCCATAAGTCCTTGGTGAATTTTCACCTGTAAGTCATATATAGATAGATAGATATAGATAGATAGATAGATAGATAGATAGATATATGACATATATCTATATCTTCCAGTTCCTCTTCCTCCAGATCAACACTTGATGTGATTATTGTTTTTATTTTAGCCTAATGGTCATGAAGTAATACCTTACTACAGATTGAAATTGCATTCCTTTGATGTTTAATGCTTTCAAATATCTTTTCAAGTGCTCACTTGCCATTTATACTTTTTTCTTTAGAAAAAAAAACTAAAATTTTTGTTTAAATTAGTAAAATGCTCTTGCTCACTACTAACCCGATCCACTGAAGTAATCAGAGGTTTCATAAGAATCAATAGGAAGGGTCCAGCATGGTAGCCTAGTAGCTAAAGTTCCCGCCTTGCATGTGCTGGGATTCTTTATGGGCACCAGTTCATATCCCGGTTGGATTCTCCACTTCCCTTCCAGCTCCATGTTGTAGCCTGAGAAAGCAGTCGAAGATGATCCAAAGCCTTGGGACTCTGTACCCTGAAGAAACTCTTGGCTCCTGGCTTTGGATCAGCTCAGCTCCGGCCACGGCGGACACTTGGGGAATAAACCAGGGGATGGAAGATCTTTCTCTCTGTCTCTCTTTCTGTGGATCTCACTTTCTAATAAAAAATAAATACATCTTTTGTAAAAATCACCAGGAGAACTTATTAAGCATGCAAGTCCTTGCTTCCACTCTAGAAGTTCTTGATGCATTAGGTCAGGTATGAGACATTTTAACAGCGTCCGAGGTGATTCTGAGGCAAGCAGTCTGTAAATCATTTCTTGAGGATCTCTGCTTTTAACCTTGCCTTACTGAGGAATAGAGGGAGCAGGTCTGCCTTCAGGTAAGAAAGTCCTTGCCTGAAATAGTAAGCCTGTTTGCTCTAAGTCATCCAATGGAGCACCCACCTATAGTTCAGAAAAAGCACTTTAAAAAAAAAAAAAAAAAAAAAAAAAACCTTACTTACTTACTTGGAAGTTACAGAAAGGAAGAGCTCCAGATGTCTCCCACCTGTTGGTTCTTTCCCTCAAATGGCCGCAGTGGCCAGGACTGAGCCAAGTGGAAACCAGAAACCTGGAATTCCATTTGGATCTCCCGTGTGGGTAGCTGGGACCTGGTACCTGGACCATCCTCTGTTAACTTCCTGGGCACACTAGCTGATAGACAGATCAGAAGTAGACAGCTAGGACTTGAAACAATGCTCGTATGGGATGCCAGTGTCACAGACAGTGGCTTAACTCACTGTGCCACAATACCAGTGCCAGGAAAATATTCTGATATTTTAGAAACTATTGTGAAACAAAATCAGGCCACTGAGGGGATGGTGTTGTGGCCCAGCACATTACGCCACTGTCGCAATGCTGGTATTCTAAACTGGAGTACCAGTTCCAGTTCTGGCTGTTCTGTTCCTATCCAGCTGCTTGCTAATATGCCTGGGAAGGCAGCAAAAGATGGCCCAAGTGCTTGGGCACCTGCCACCGATGCTGCATGCAGATGGAGTTTCTAAACTTCAACCAGTTCTGGCTGTTGCAATCACTTGAGGAGTGAATCAGATGGAATGTCTCCTTCCCTTCCCTCCTTGTCTCTCCTCTCTTCTCCATCTAGTTTTTTTCTCTCTGCCTTTCAAAATAAACTTAAAAAAAAATCACTGAGGTTACTGAGCCAGACTGTTTGTAGATAAAGGGTTTTTCTGGGTTGAGAAAATACTGGCTGAAGAGAAAAAGTAATGTGGCCAGAGGACAAGGGCCATCTCAGGCATACCACATTGTCTCTCACAGTCTCGCCTCAAGGAAAAGCTCCCCTCCTTATGTACATGGAGAAAAATGTTACCACCAGACAGGTGGTGTGTGTCTTCACCCAAATTAAATAGCAACTGTTTACCCTTAGCCATATTTCCCTGGCTCTATTTACAAGGCTAAAAATGTAGAGAAAGGAGACGGTACAGTAATTTTTTTTTTTTTAAGAGCAGTTGTTTTTTAAACAAGTGGCTCTGCCCAGGCCCTATCCTCACAATTTTGGATCCAGCAAAACTCCTAAGATTGTCAATAAACAAGCACAAGGCTTTGGACAACCAA